>NC_088795.1:74425543-76825543 GCF_011386835.1 Chrysemys picta bellii | reverse complement strand
ACATGGAATTCTATGAAAGAAATCCAAACTAGTTATCAAAGTATTCAGCCACTACTAGACACTTGCTATAAATCATAAATTATTAACAGCTGCCTTAGGCATTGCTTTTAGTGATAGCACCCAAGCAGAAATCAAACTTCAGTATTTTTAGAAATGTTCTTTCTATTTGTTTTATAACGACCCTAAAGTATTTCAGTTCAGTGTTCTCTACAGAAATCTTGCAAAATGCTGGGGTCAGGGTGGAGTTGCTTTTTAAAGGTTGAATAGGTTTTGGTGATTGTGGGAGGCATTGGCCTGAGGTCCCTAAATATGCAGTTTATTTATCCACAGATGAGGCACAGTACAAGCATACAAGTGCAAGCTTCACCATTGTGCTGTACCAATGTGACTCCTCCTTGACTGACAAGCATTGCCTCTAGGTGTGAGAGGGTAGTTTGATCTCAATGCCTTTTCAGTCTGTATCTTCCCCTTGGCAGGTAACAGAGGTGTCAATTAGTGCCAGTTGGGATTGTGTTTTTTGCCATGTGGGATGTCATTTGGCCTAGCAGCTAGACTGAGACCACCATCTCCTTTCATGTAGACCACTAACCAGACTTTTGGCTGCTACCAGTGTGAGTCAGCTTTGTACTGATGACTTAGAGGTGAAAAGTTCTGTTTCCTGTCACTAATTTCCTGGCCATATAGATCCCCTCAAATTTTGTTTTAATCAGAAGTGACTAAATCTTGCCTCTGCCTCCTGCTGAGAAAGCATGCATCATCTTGTCTGATAATTTAGATCAGAGTGAAGGCAATACAGCTCATCATTCATACATGAGACTTGGAGAATCAAAGTTGAAACCTGGGAAGTTCCAGGGCCACAAAACATAGCATACATGGGCAGTGGATATTATTGGCCAGGGGAGGCTAAGCCTCCCCAAACGGGATGCTGTGTACCTCCCTTTGGAGGCATGCCACCAGCCTGCCACCTTTGAAGTGCCACCACTGAAAGGGCACCCAAGCCATAGCCCCACCTATGCTGTGCCCCGAGGCCCCGCTCCAGCATTCCACTCTTCCCCCATGGCCCTGCCCATGCTGCTCCTCTTCCTTCCTCCAGTCCGCCTCTTCCCCCAAGGCTCCTGCTGATCATGCTTCTCCGCCCCTTTCCCCCACCTGCCTCTCATGCTTCTCCTCCACTTCCACTGCAGCCCCCTCTACCCGCCTCTCACACCTCTTCATCCTCTCCCCCATGGCCTCCTCCCTTCACTGCTCATACCCTTCAGCTCCTAAAAGGTAGAGAGGAGTGGGTGGTGGGCAGGGAGACCCTTCAGGAGAGGGGGCAGAGAGGCATGGGTGACAGGGCCTCCAGGGAGAGGCAGAGAGGCACAAGTAGTGGGTGGGGGGCCTTAAGGGAGGGGTCAAGTGGTGGGTGCCTGGGGTGGAATGGGGGTGGAGTGTGGGCAGGGTCTTGGGGAGAGAAGGCCAAGTGGGGCAGGCCTCAGTGCGGAGCAGGGGACAGGGTCATGGTCCGTCTGTTAATGCCCTCCCCCCCCTCCTTCTAGGGAGCTTCCAGCGCTCAGGCCCAGCCTCCCCAAATGCAGGACTCACACGCCACCCATGATAACATGCCTATATTTGCATCTACACAATTATCCCAACTATTTAAAGCAATTAGATGAATGTTTGTTAATCAATATTTATGTATCTAAAGGCACATTTAAATATTAAATCCCTCAGTTTGCTTACATGACACAGAAATTGTGCACAAAATTTAGGTAGTTGGACCTCTCTCCTGTGTCATTCAAAGATGTCTCCTCAGTCCTGTTCGGGGCCTGTACAGCTGGAGGACAGGGTTGGGGGGGCGCAAGGCTAGGGGCAGTACAGCTGCGATGGAGGAGCTGCTGGCATGGGGCTTGGTTGCCAGCGTGTCTGAAAAAAAATATTCTCTGCTGTCAGAGAGAGCTGGTTTGAAGGTCTTCTGCTGGCAATTCCCAAAGCAGGTGTGACCGTGACTGGCCAGGCTCACCAACAGAAATTCTGGGCCCCAGGGCCAGGACCATCTATAGATGTATGTGACATTCCCCTCTGGTGTTATCTGGACTGGTGATCTGCTAGGTCACTTCAATCCTCGACTCTGGGATCTAGCCTTACCCTGCGCTGCTGTTAGAACCCCCACTCCTGCGCTGTTAACACACAGCCTCTGGCATATAAGCTGCTCCTTGGATTGTGCAACCAAATGACACTAGCCAATATCTCCGGTCCCAGACACAACCCTAGGAACCTCCATCTTGCATTGTCCAGTTATGCCTGCTGGACATTGCAAGCTTATATGAGTTTGTCAATTTAATAAAGAAATTGATATGCACCAGGCTTGTTATCCCAAGGGAAGTCTCTGACACACTTCAACCAAACACACTGCTTCAGGTAGAATAAACAAACAAGTTTATTAACAAAGATAGATTTGTAAGTGATTATAAGTCAAAGCATAACAAGTCAGATTTGGTCAAATGAAATAAAAGCAAAACGCATTCTAAGCTGATCTTAACACTTTCAATGCCGTTACAAACTTAGATGCTTCTCACCACAGGCTGGCTATATGCCCTTCAGCAGGCTCTCCCCTTTGATCAGCGCTTCAGTCACTGGGTGTGGTGATGTCTGTAGATGGAGGTGGAAGGGAGTGGAAGTGCATGGCAAATGTCTCTCACTTTGATCGTGTCCTTTCTTTCCTCTTACCTTTGCCCCCCACTTCAGAGTCAGGTAAGCATTACCTCATTGCAGTGCCAAACTGACCAAAGGAAGGGGGGGGTGACTCATTTGAGAGTCCAACATATCCTTTGTTGTTGCCTAGGCCAGAGTCCTTTGTTCCTGTGAGGCTTGGTTTGTCCCATGCGTGCCCTGATGAGGTATGAACTGCCCCTCTGCTTCTGAGAGAGTTTTTGCCTGGGCTTGCTTTAAGTCATGAAGACACATTTTCAGACTCCTAACTATATACATGAAATTACAACCTATAACATTACTATAGCAACATTTACTATAACATTACCATAACAACAACGCTCAGTACATCATGAGCCTTCCGAAGAAACCCAACATGAAAATTTTTGCATTAGATACCACACAATCCTATTATAAGGATGAACATGGGGTGTAGGGTGTCCCCACAAGATACAGAATGTCACAGGGGGCATGGCTTGGGGTGGAAGTGACGAATACGTCACTTCCGGGACCACCCATGCTGGCCTCCGGGGTCCTCCAAAGCGCGGGGCCCAGAGTGGTCTCACGCGCCTAGGTGCCTGCGACCTGCCTGGGCTATTTAAAAGGGCATGGGGCCCTTTTAAATTGCCTGGGTCCCTGGGCAATTGCACCCTTTTGCCCGCCCCATCGTCAGGTCTGCAACTGGCTATTGTTTCAGAGAGTAACAGCTGTGCCATGTCCACCCACTGGAAGTGCTCCCCACCCTGCCCAGGTAACGTGGGATAGATCATGGGGAACAAGAGTGGGGAGAGCATGGGGCCCTAGGCTGGGGGTGGAATAGGGTCATGAGAGGACTCATGTGGGGGGGGAGGTCACGTGGGAAGGTCTTGTGCCCCCCCCCCCCCCCCACCCCACACACACACCCTTTAGCTGGTGCAGCATACAGGTAAAAAATGAATTCTACTTGCACCACTGCCTACACTGAAAGACTTCTCCTTTTACTCAACATGTAAATTCTGAGCTGGATTCCCCAAGTTCTACTCTACATCAGTAAATTGTCAAAACATCATATTACATTGCTATATAATTATGAAGTTTCATAATGTCAAATACTTTCAGTTGTGCAACTGTATGGACACAAACTAAAATCTCTAAAGAGATTTGAGGAGCCTTCTATTTATTTCAAATTTTTAGTGCTTTACTCTTACTTGTGGTAAGAATCTCTTATATATATGTTTGTACAGTTTTCCTTGAAAGACAGAATGGCAGTTTACACCCTCATATTCTATTCTTTGTCTGAAGTCATACCCTTAATATATTTTGATGGTTTTGTTTTAATATTGTGTCAGGTAAATTACTACATTTGCATTCTCTTATTTCATTAATTGATAATTACATTTCTAATATATACATCTACCTGGTTAGTAAACCAAGTTCAATGGGGTTTCATACTCTTAGCATTGAAGCCATTTCTCTTCATCTTTATCATCACTTCCACACACACACACACACTAATGATGAATTGTCAAGTGTTTGCCTCTTCTCCAAAGAAGAGGCATAGCTCAAATAATGAGTCCGATGCTGAAGTCCTTGGTCAAAAAACACCCTTTCATTAACTTCTCCAAGGATGGCAGAAATAGATCTACAAAACCCAATATATTAAGTTGATTAGTTATAATAGATGAAAAAGTACAGCAAGGTCCTGGAATCATCATGTGAGACTAAAATGGCCCAGATGAGCAATGACTGCTCTAATGTAATGATTATGCTTCATCAGAAAACCCAAATCTTTTTGCCAATAAAACTCTGCCATATCTTTTTGTTTTAGAAAACACTACAAAAACCATGAAAATAATGGTTGCTATTTATGAACTTTACTTTATCACAACAGTGAATTCCAACATTTAGCCTCTCTTTAAAGGTACAGCTACAAAGTGCTGTATTATTTGTAGGTAATTGAGTACAAATACTTGTGACTTGGCATATAATGATTTTGGACATGGGTCATTTGCGCTGGAACCACAGAATAGCATAAGAGAGAGTCAGCAGTAATTTCAATGAAAACCTTTTGAGTTCTATGTGCACTTTTGTTACTTAGCAAAGAAGACTGTTTTTATACTGAATATCTATGCAGCATCACATAGGGTGAAACCCTGTGTTTTCCTCAAACTTTTCTGTTTTCCAGAGAATTTTCTTTCTCTTTGCTTGTTTGTGTTTCTTCAGCTACTTTGGAAACAAAATACATAAAGCATTCTTTTGACAACATGAAAAAAATTGTTGACAGTCTCTGGTGATTTTCTTAAAACAAATGATATGTAGCTTGGTTTCCTAGATGTTATAAAATTCTGTGGATCTGGGCCAGTTTAGTACAATCCATATGCAGATTATACACAAACTGATAAGAATCACTGGGTGAACAGTTCTTTGCTGACATAGTGTAAATGTTTGCAGCTGTCTTTAATAATAGCATCTAAATGCATCCAACGCATGTGATTTGGTTAATAGTTTATTTTACATGCATATTGTTTTTCAGTTGGTACTAATCTGACATTTTTAGATGTGTGAGAATCGCCAGTAGAGGATACAACTCTATTCAAGCACCTCACTCCCATTCCCATGACGAGATTCTAGCCACTTGTACCTCTGCCTTGTTCTTTCTATTTCTTAAAAAATAAAAGTAACCTTTACTCTCCAATTCTAAGTCTACTTTTTTGGAGGGGAGGGGCAACTGACAGTCACAGTTAAAGGGATACCATTTGGCAGTCTCACACCAGGGTGATGGGCTCTGTATAAGAATCTTAAATAGTTAAATGTGTGAGCATGGTGTCTGCATGATGCTCCTAGGATCAGTCGTGTGTCCAGTGTATATATTGAGTTATTAGGTTCATGGTGGAGAAAAATATATTTGTGTATCATTGTTTTGAAAAAAAAAAAGTTAGTTACATTTGCACTTTCATTTTAAGCTGATTTTCACATGCACATAACTTCCTTTTGGCTTTTTGTTATGTGAGAATGTGTGTGTTGCAGGGCGGGATGGGGGAGGGGTTTGCAACTGTGTGTGCATACAAAACTCAGATGAAATGCTTTGATTTGCTAGTCCTCCCTGAAGACTAGTCTCCAGGCTACATATGAAATATCTCCTTTAAAATAATGGTATATTATATAACAATACTATATGGTGATTGTTTTCTTTAGTAGATCATACCGATCTTTTAAAAATTAAAGTAATCACAAACTATTTTACAGATGGAGAAACTGAAGCAAAGAAAGATTGTGGCTTGCCCACAGTGGCTTAATGATAGATCTGGGAGCAGAACCCAGATTTCTTGATTCCTGTGTTCTATCAGCTAGACCACACTGCCTCCAAATATGAAAATTTGTTTTTTCACAAAATTTCCAGTTAGTCTAAAGTTGTGCTATTTGCAGCACTGTGGAAGAAGGTACAGTAAATACATTAGATAAGAATCTAATAGCTGGGTTGGAGTGATGGCTTTGTGCTGCTATTTCAGAGTGCAATTTGATAGTTTTGTATGCGTTCAACTATGATACTGTGGTACACAGTGAAATCTGTAGAAAGATTTGTGCTTTAGTCTTTTTTATAAGAAAAAAAAGAGGAAATTAAATACAGAAACACTCATTAATGTAACATTAAAGTTATAATTTTAATACCCAATCCTGCAAATAGATTTAACTCCTTTACCCATTAGAAGCCCTAATGACTTCAGTAGAGATCTGCACAGGTGCCAGGGTGCACCTTCATGAATCTTTTTTTCTGGATTTAAACATTCAGAAGCCAGGAAATGTAAAAGTTCAAGTTCACAAAGTAACCCTAACTCATTCACGTTATGCAATTGAGGCCTGAATCTCCTTTACGCTAAGGCTGCTTTATACCTTACAGTGGGTGTAAATAGTTTTATACCAACTGAAGACTTTTACACTACCAGAAATGTGTAAAGGGGGCTTAATGTCAATGTGAATCAGGGCCCCTGGAGTTTTTTGAATTACTAGTTACATTGTTAAGTTTGTGCCTTAAAATAGGTGCATTATGGGAAAGTTGACGTCACTATAATAAACTTCACGTTTTCAGCTTCTTGTCATAAGGCGTTTACAATCTACACAATATAGATTGTGGTCTGTCCTTCATTTATGGTGGCAGATAAAATTCTTCCACTGTTCTTGCTGAACAGTGAGGAATTGAGGGGCAGCACTCAGAAGCATGGGCTTCAATAGGAAATGGGAAACATTGCTGTTTGGTTTAGATTGGAGTTATAAAGTATAAATATGCATAGTGCCTTGAGAAGTTAAAACTACTTCAAACCAAACTTTGACAAAAGGCCTTTGTGTGTTTTCTCAAGAGCATCACAAGTCAAAAGAAGCACCATGAATGCTATTTGAAACCTTATTACAGCGCACCATTTCCCCTTTAATGTCTTTGAACATCATGGGGAAAAAAACAGTGTCACTACATGTATGTGGGCTGCATAGTTTTTTATCCAACTAATCAGTTTATGATGGAAGCCAATGTTCATGTGTTTAAACCCCAGCCGACACTCGAGCTAGCTGGATAGAAACTGGCTTGATTAAACAGTGTAATGAATTCCAAGATTTTTAATCATATAAGCCAGGAAATAATTACAGGCATGATCCAGCTCCAATTAAAGTAAATAGAAAGTCTCCCAACGATTCCAGTGGGAGTTGGTTCCGGCCCTGAATTAGGTTCTGCTGGCTTCATTAAAGATTCATCTCTTAACTGATAATATGGGAGCACTTACAAGAATCCAATTCTTGAAATTTTAAATTGTAAACTCCTCATAGCAGGGACTGTTTTTTTACTCCCTGTAAAGCACCATATGCAGCAATGGTTCTCTTTGCAAAAGTCAATAATAATAATAATGAAAATGTCTGAAGTATGGTTAAGTGACTAAAGTAACTCACAATTGCACATTGTCAGTTAGGTGCAGTGTCTTCAAACTATTGCTTACTAATATATATTTTCTCATCTCTGTGTGGGTGAAATTCACACTTGGTTAGTGGGCCAGGACAAGGCCTGTGCACTATTCAAGTCCCACTTAAATGTTATTTTGACTGATTGATACACCTTTATGGGAATATGTTTTGAGGAGGGACAACATTAACACTATCTTTCACAACTTTTCTGTTTGCAACTGCATCTGATGTAAGTGAGCTATGGCAATATTCCATATTGCTATTAGAATCCAGTTCCTATAAAATCAATGGAGGGATTGCCATTGTCTTCAGTGGGGGGTGAATTGGGCCTTAATTGCTTTTTGATGTATTCTGTTGTATGACTTTAGATAATAAATTACATTTAAAAACACTTCACACTATATTTCAGAAAATAATCTCTTAAATACCATCTCAGAAACATGCTAATCTAAGGGCACCACCCATCAAGCGCTTATCTGACTCTGTCCTGTGCACAGCAGGCTAGCTGAGTATGTGAAGCATAAGTCACTGTGCTTAAGCAAAATTTTCACTCAGACTACATGAGGTGCTACAAACAGAGAGTCCTGAGAGCTTAAGGTACTGAATCAACACTGAATTGATGGTCCTATAAGAGTATCGTATTGGACTTCATAAATATTATAGCTTTTCTTGCAGACACAGTGAAATTTGCATTACCACTAAGAAGTCTTGACTATCCAAGGTCAAGTCTCAGCAGTGTAGGCAGCAACTTCAGCAATATACCACCTTTCCTCCTCTCCCTCCCAGGGGAATGTAGGCCCAGTACTGATTCAAAAGGAAGAGTTCTGCTTTCTGAATTACTTCTAGAACTTCCTGTAGCATACCTGAAAGTGTCTCCTATCCAAATACCAATCTCATCCTTGGAGATCTCCTAACCAAGTGCTGGAGAGCATACAACTCAGACTACTTGATATGGCTGCAGCTCAGAATGAGCTCCAGTCAAAATCACCCTGGAAGCATTTCGTCTTGTGAACTTTCCTTTCATTGAAACCTTTTCAAAACTAAATAACATAATGATCTCCTCAAGACAGTATCATAAGTGTTCAGACACTTATTACAACAGTTGAGGAATGGACTATGTTTTTAAAACATTAGTATTAGAACGTTCAATAGCAAACAGTCATCCCTACTCCATTTTATAAAACATCCATGAGAATAGGTGCTATCGACTCCTGTTAAGCTTAACTTTTACTGCAATTATATAAATTGTCTGTTTCAGAAAGGAGAAAGTTTATCACAGGCAGTAGGGGTAGAGAAAACAGTAAACGGGCACTACACAGAAGAATAATTATGCCAAGAATAGACTTCAAATTGAAGATTCAGCCTTCTTAATTAAAGGGAGCTAGTCAGTACTAACAGCTAATATTGTCCCTGAGCAAAGTTCAAGGAAAGGAATTAGCGAGCAATAGGACACTAGGAAGGCAAGGTTCATTATAGTGGTGCCATTTGTGAGAACACCACTGTGAAAGTATCAGTGGTAGAACTGCAGGGCATTAGAAAAATATGGCTGCAGAGAATGTAGTTATTCTTCATTTATAATTTGTTTCTGATATGAGCCAGGATAGTATACAGAAGTAAAGCAGACTGCAGCCTAGAAATCTCTGAAGTTATGGATTGAGAGACGTGTAGCCCTGCTTGTGGGGAGAGATAGCTCAGTGATTTGAGCATTGGCCTGCTAAACCCAGGGTTGAGAGTTCAATCTTTGAGGGGGCCACCTAGGGATCTGGGGCAAAATCAGTACTTGGTCCTGCTAGTGAAGGCAGGGGGCTGGACTCGATGACCTTTCAAGGTCCCTTCCAGTTCTAGGAGATAGGATATCTCCATTAATTTAATTTATAAAATTTGCCCTATCACCTGTTCTACAACAGGAACAATCTGTCTGTCAGGCGTACCATTAAAATATGATAAATTAGGGCTGCAAGTAGCCTTTCCCCAACTTACATGCATCTGATGAAGTGAGTATTCACCCATGAAAGCTTATGCTCCAATACATCTGTTAGTCTTAAAGGTGCCACAGGACTCTCTTGCTTTTTACAGATCCAGACTAACATGGCTACCTCTCTGATACTTTTCCCCAACTTATGACTCCTTTCACTGAGGACAGGCACAATGGTCATCTTTATTGGGTCATGCAAGCTACCCCAGAAAGACAGAAGAGACAAAACTATACCCCCTGCATCCGTTATCTGAGCTGGCTAGCTGGTGAAGGGACAATGTACTGCACCTCTTTAAAAGGGCACTCCCCCTTGAGCATGAGGGAACAATGAAAGTCATTCTTGCTTTCCTGATGCACAATAACACCAAGCGTTTACACACACACACCCGCCCAATTCTGTGGCATTGTGCACAGTGAATAAAATTAATCAGTGCCTAGTTGGTCCAATGAAGCCAATATTTCTAAGCATAAAAAAGTACTATGTATATGTAAGGTATGATTAGAAATATCTTGGACCAAATCCTGACACCCTTACTCAGTCAGTGAGAATCCTGCTGGAGTGAATACTTTGAAATTTGGTCCATTATTGGTAACTACACCTCTGTAGTGCACATGCTGACCTTTCATCTGAGGTTTTATAGTGGGAGAAGAGTTTCATTGGAAAACATTGTAATCCCCAATCCACAAATGTCATAAAAGTGGGTTTGTTAGCTGAGTTCTCTCTTTAGAGGGGACATCTTCAGAACCTTCCCAAATTTTGCCCAAAGCATATCAATCTAAAGGTTAATGAATCATGGTACCAGTAGTTCTTTACTTTGAATCTCAGTGGCTCTTTATCTCTTACAAAAATGGCTCTGAGCTTTTCCTCTCAAATATAATTAAGTTTTCTAATTAAAATTTGGGGTATGAAGGGGACATGTAGGGTAAACATATACTGTTCACAAGAAGTATCTGTTGCTAATGCACTATACTCCTTATCTATCATTTTGAAAGATCAAATGAAGCACTTGGGTTACAGGTCTGTTTGACTAAGCAAGGTCAAATGACTCTTGTTTCTGTGCTTTCACCTTACAGCTCTCAAATAAATGTGATAAATTAGGTGCTGACAGAGGTCAGTCTTACCAAAAGCATAATTTGAAGTCCTGCAAAATTACCTACATTGGAACAGTAAAGGTGCTCCTGCTAAAGATGAGCCATAGTAGAAATGAACAACAATACATATTTTGTTACAACTACCCATTTGGAATTGTACCTGTATTTGGCTCACAGCATTTTATATACAGTGACAAAGAGTATCCAAAGAATGGAATCAATTATATTCAGATTGAATTAAGCACATTTTTTCTTTCCCCAACAATGTACAATACTGTAGGAATTCCATTGCACGTCTTTTATATTTTTAACCTTAATGAAAAATAGTATTGAGAAATATTATTTGTTAAACCCCCATCTAGGGCCTTACCTGGCAAACTTTCTCATGTGAGTAATTCAACTGAGTGATCCCATTGACTCCAGTGGGACTATTCATGTGAGTAAGGACTGCTCTTTTAAATTTAGCTATGCTTAGTAAACATACCAAACAAGTGATTAACATAATGGAAATAATCCCCAGATATTTAAAGTAAAGGAACTGAAAGGTGTTGGGTGAGGGGGGAAAGGAACCTTTAATATGAAGCAAAGACAAATAGGGGCAAATTTAGATAGACCACCTCCTATACAAAGGAATGGCTTGCTTCTTTTAACCATTTCCATAACATTTCTATAACCATCGTTTCCCATCATTTGTATTGTGGTAGTAGTCTTTACCATAGCCCATAAAGTCACTGCTAGGAGAATTAACATTCAAAAACCATTGACCATGATTTCTGTGTATGTATACTAGAGGCAAGGTTAGTAGCATTGTCTAGTATTAAGGTTGCCTGAGCCTTCCCATTATAAGTATTAGCAACCAGATCATGGCCAGTCAGGTCTACTGGTCGGAGTTGCAGCAGCCAGATACCAGGAACAGCACCAAGGATCAGAGCCAGAGTCAGGAACCGAGCAGGGCTGGAGAAGACTAGATTGGAGCTGGAACAAGGAGCAGGTCTGGATCAAAGCAGGCACAAGCGTGGTCTCATCCGCTGTGTGTATAAGCATTGAACAGCCAGCAACCTGCTGTTACTAATTGGGCTAATGAGCATGCTTGGTAGTTCCTCCCAGCCAAGCAGGTAGTTCTGCTGTAGCTCACCTGTGTTTGTTAGTGTGCCTGAATATTGAGCTAGCTAGTCCCAAGATCAGCTGCAGGCCTTTGTTCCTGACAGAACTTCCCTCCCCTTTGAAGGGCTTCTTTTAGATGACACCAGGCTTTGCTTCTCGGAATGAGCTCATTGGAAGTTTCACAGCAGGTCTGGCACATGGATACTCTCCTCCAGTTCCCAGGTTTGGTCATCTGGACCAAAGCCTTCCCAGTTCAGCGGGTATTGGAGTTTTCCCTGAACTCACCAGGAATCAAGGATTTGCTGAACCAGGTATTCCTCTCATCTTTGGATGGTTATAGGTGATGCTGGATGGTTGGAATGAGCAGGTAATGGGTTCTCTGTGCATGTTTTTAGGAGGAAGACAGAATACTGGATGAATTTTCAGCAACTCTGGTAGCTTTCAACATACATGTTACTGGGTTGATTTATTGCAGGTAGGAAATGGGACCAAGTATAGGTGATCCAACTTGGCTGATGGATAGACTGATTTGAGGTTCCAGATTGATAACTGACCTTGTCCCTTACGGAGAACTCCTGGATGGCCTGCTGCCTGAGATCAGCATAGTATTTATATGGTCCTTTAGCAGCCTTTAAATATTTCCCAAGTTTTGTTGCACTTGGTATAGGATGGAACCAGATCCACCACTGCAGGTACTGGAGAACCTCTGGGCATGGTTGAGTAAAAGCATGTGTGGAAGCCATAGTTGGCACAGAATGGTCTCTGTGTGGAGGCATGAGTTGAATTATTGTAGGCAAACTTGGCATAGAGTAGCAGAGAGACCCAGATATTGTGCCAGGATCTGATGGACCTGGTCCATCAATGTTCATCAGTCTGCCTAGAGATTGAGCTAACTAGTTCCAGGCTCAGCTGCAGGCCTTCATTGCTGAGAATAAGATCCTTTTTCAGGTGCTTTTATCTTTTCCAATTGTAACCATTTGGGCCAAAATTATCCATGTCATTTGTCTGTGGTATTGCCAGCACTTGTGATTTTTTTTCTCCATGAGTTATGGGATTTCAAATGGTACTGGAGCTTGTCTTATGATGACATGAGAAGCTCCAGACCCCTTGTGAAGTTCATCCCTGCCAGAAGCCAGTAGAGTCTCTCCACTCTGCTCACCATTCTCATAGGAGGGGAGCAGTGTGCAAAGAGCACAGCAGCTTAGTATAGATCCTCTCATTCCTCCCCCTGCCCTCCTCTGAGAACCTTGGACAGGACAGGACCTCTGCTCCTCCCTCCTGCAGCACCCAGCCTGGGAAGGGGCAGAGGAGGGCAAAGATCCCATGCAGCTGCTCTCCTGCCAGCCTGGGAAGTGGGATAGGGGACCCCACTGCAGCCCCCCCAGGTCTGGGGAGGGTGAAGAATCCTAAGAGGAGCAGAGGTAAAGCTGGCAGGTCTGAACTATGGCCTGGGGACTACAGGGGGGGACTGAAATGAGGATAGTGGGGACTGAGGTGGGGCAGCTGTATTGATGGTGGGTTCTGAGCATGTAGGATGAGTGCTGGGAGGGTGAACTGGGGGTAGGGTGAACTGATTGGGTGGTGATGATGGGGGCTGGTGGACTGAACTGAGGGGGGCTGAATTGAGGGAGGTTGGGTGGGGACAGAACTAATGGGTTGGGGGACAGGATTAATTGCTGGGCAATTGTCTTTGTAGTGTGTAATTCTATAGATATAGACATGATACAAAAATTACTCAAGATAGTTTAGTCCCAGGCAGATTGCAAAGAGCTACAAAAGGATCTCTCAAAACCGGGTGACTGGGTAACAAAATGGCAGATCAATCATAGAATATCAGGGTTGGAAGGGACCTCAAGAGGTCATCTAGTCCAACCCCCGAATCAATAAAATTCAATATTGATAAATGCAAAGTAATGCACTTTAGAAAACATCCCATCTATACATATAAAATGCTGGGGTCTGTTACCACTCAAGAAAGAGATCGTGGAGTCATCGTGGATAGTTCTCTGAAAACATGCACACAATGTGCAGTGGCAGTCAAAAAAGCAAATAGAATGTTGGGAATCATTAAGAAAGGGATAAGAACATAAGAATAGCCATACTGGGTCAGACCAAAGGTGCATCTAGCCTAATATCCTGTCTTCCAACAGTGGCCAGTGCCAGGTGCCCCAGAGGGAATGAACACAACAGGTAATCAAGTGATCCATCCCCTTGTCGCTCATTTCTTGCTTCTGGCAAACAGAGGCTAGGGACACCATTTCTGCCCATCGTGGCAAACATCCATTGAATTTATCTAGTTCTTTTTTGAGCCCTATTATAGATAATAAGACAGAAAATATATTGCCTCTATATAAATCCATAGTATGCCCATATCTTGAATACTGCATGCAGATGTGATCGCCCCATCTCAAAAAAGATGTATTGGAATTGGAAAGAGTTCAGAAAAAGGCAACAAAAATGATTAGGGGTATGGAACAGCGCTTGTATAAGGAGATATTAATAAGGCTGGGACTTTTCAGCTTGGAAAGACAACAACTCAGGGGGGGACATGATAGAGGTCTATAAAATCATGACTGGTGAGAAAGTAAATAAGGAAGTGCTATTTACTTCTTCTCATAACACAAGAACTAGGGGTAACCAAAATGAAATTAATAGACAGGAGGTTTAAAACAAATAAAAGGAAGTATTTCTTCACACAGCACAGTCAACCTGTGGAACTTTTTTTGCCAGAGGATGTTGTGAAGGCCAAAACTATAACAGGGTTCAAAAAAGAACTAGATAAATTCATGGAGGAGGATAGTCCATCAAGGCTATTAGCCAGGATGGGTAGGGATGGTGTCCCTAGCCTCTGCTTGCCAGAATCTGAGAATCAGCGACAGGGAATGGATCACTTAATGATTACCTGTTCATTCCCTCTGGGGGACCTGGCATTGGCTGCTGTCGGCAGACAGGATACTGGCCTAGATGGACCTTTGGTCTGACCTAGCATGGCCGTTCTTATAGTCTTATGTTCATCTAGTGCAGTGTGTGTATATATGTATACAGTGGACCTAGAACATAACATAAGTAGCATGGCTCAGTCTGAAGACTTTTTCAGGCCTGAAAACATCAGCCATCACTAAATTAAAGTGCCAATCCACATAATCCATATAATTCCTAAAGCTAGTAAAAAATAGTTTGTGAATAGTTGTAAATAAAGTAATAAATTTGGTTTGTGGGGTCATACTATTTGTTATTTACAAACATTAAAATATGTACTGTGACTGGCTGACTAAAGAAATGGGCTATAAACCAGGGAGAGGGAATTTAATTGTTTTTTTTGTTTGTTTGTTTTTCCACAAATCATTATCCATCGGATAAGTCATACTGGAAGCTTTTTATTCATGATTCTTGAATCACCTGAATGAATAATGAATACCACATAGACAAAGCCAACAGTTCACAAACAGCCAATAGACCAAAAAAAAATTCCTTGAAATAATTTGATAGATGCGTATGAACAACATACACAATCACATACATGGGACTCTGTTTATGAAGGTGTCACCACCTTTGTCACCAAAAAAAGAGTAATTTGTAATGTTTATAATACAAAATTAACTGTTGGTCAGCTCTAATGATTCTTACTTTTTCAACAGTAAGGAATGACTGTTTTCTCAGTTTAAGAGAGTCTGGATTTTTACAGAATTCAAACACTGAAGAAACTGGAGGAGAGAGGAAGAGAGTAGAATCACAAGAAGGAATGCCAAATGCATATATTGAAAAATATACAAGATTAAATTGCAAACCATAAATTGCAGCTCATGTTTTAGCTCTGAAATACATACTGCTCTCATTCCATTTAGTTCAAAAATCAATTAAAATGACTCCATAATGTTTCAAATCTAATTTTTGTGATTGTTTGACTATCATACATATGGTATGTATCCAGTGATCAATATTTCCCGAGAAAGATATCTTTCCAGTGCTACAGACAATTCATAAAGCAGCTGTGATCAAGATGTGTTTTAGGCTTCTTTGTGTGTTTGATTATTTAATTATTCTACAATACTTATTGCTTAAAAATTAGTCAAAGTACATTTGGTGTTAATCTTGCCTTGTGTGTTAATTTATTATTTTTCTCCAAATCAGTGTATTAACAGGCAGCATAGGAAAAACCTCTCAGCTTAATAGTAACTGACCCCTTTGTACAGTGCTCAGCAGTAAGAAATTTAGTGCTCACTTCCTTGAGATCTTGATGGGTTTCATAATCCAAGGTGGGAGAACTCTTCCTTTACTCATCATGCTGCCACTTGTGATACACTGAAAGCAGCCGATTTGCTCCATTCTTGGTGCTGCTGTACACTGTCATGTAAACCTCAGGATCTTTAAATACCACAGTGAGGAAAATTTCAATGGGGAAGAGTCACAAAAAGACTTAAGCACCTGAGTCCAATATCTAGGTACCAATGAAATCCTCAAAACCCGCTGCTCAGCTGCTGCCTAACTCTGCAAGCACCTAAGTTTCTGCCAGTGAGTGTAAACACAGTCAACTCACTCTAGGTGCTTGGGCACCTAGGTCACACTTAAACCCCAGGGAAATCCTTAAATTTCTTAATCCTATTTTGCCCACAGAGCCTGATCTGGGAGGTGTGTTCAAAGCACACAAACTGTCTAGAGGAAGAGGTAGTGTCCCCTCCCCATAACATTTTTAGGCCAGTGGTTTTAGGCCAGGATGTGGGAGACTGAGGTTCAATTCCCCCTCTTCCTGATGTGGAGAGGGGATTTGAACTTGGGTATCCCATGTTCCAGGAGAGTGTTCTAACCCCGGCCTAAAAGTTATAAGGGGGGGGCACCCCACTGCCTCTTCATCCCTTTCTTGCAAAAAAGTGTTTAGGTGCATAACTCCAGAAGGGGTTCATGGCTGAGAATCCCGAGTGGAGACAGGTGCCTCCCTTTGACCCGGAGTTAGGCAACCAAGTTTCTTTGAAGGGTGTACCCCTCTCCTTAGGATTTCCGACTGGCTAGCTTAGGCGGCTCCCCATTCTATATGTGGGCTTTTGTGGATCCCATTTTTAATGTGTCTAATGCTTCCCATGCATTGTATAGGAAGCCTAGGCATCAAAGTCAGGACTGTGGATTCCACTGGGTGGCAAGGTGCTTAAAAGTTAGGCATTAAATCACTGAGCATCACAGCATACTTTTATGCAGGGATAAGACCCCCATGGCATGACTGCGGCTGCAGGACTAAAAATTGCTGTCTAGACATTTGGGTTCAGGCTGGAGACCAAGCTCTGGGACCCTCCACCCTAATAGGGTCCCAGAGAATGGTCTCCAGCCTGAGTCCAAACCTCTGCACAGCAGTTTTTCAGCCCTACAGCCCAAGCCTTGTGAACCCAAGACAGCTGATTCAACAGGTTTTTTTAATCCCATATAGACATACTCACAGTGTCTAATTCCATTTGTGTATCTAGCCCAACCTCCCTCCTCTACTATTTTAGAAGTGCATTCAACTTCCAACCCGGTAACTAGAAGAAAAGTATCTTGTTAGGCTGGTGCGGGAGGATTATTAATACACTCAGTGTAAGTACATACCTCACTTGCATTACATGGAACAGATTTTTGCCTGGAACAAGTGGCTAAATCTCACTTTTGAAATCAGTTATTGGCCAAACTTAGCTTTGAGGTTTATATGTAATTTCCACATAATTTTTGTATTAATGCAGATCTGGTTCTTAAATTGTACTTCATAATGTTCAGTAGCATAATTTGTAGTTCTTATATGACTAAAACGCTTGTCTCATGCTCTAAACTATTACCTCTATGTCATTTAAAAAAATGAAATACTATAGTTTTATATACATCTCCTGCCTATTTTTAATATTTATTCCTTTTATTTCTGGATATAAATAAAGATAGAAAACTATCAAAAACATGAATGACCTGATTCTGATCTCACAGCTGTTTAACTCCTTTGACATCAGTGGAGTTGCTGCTGAGTTACACCAGTGTGAGGTCATATTAAAGCTGAAAGAGTCTGCATGGCCTGAACATAACCACTCTGGGCTTGCTCTTACTAGAAAGTGTTATCGCGCTTGAACATGATTGTGAAAAGTCAAGTTAGCTGACACAAAGCTGACGGACTAGGAGGATGAATCGTGGTGAGCATCACATCAGCTAACTTGACCTTTTGTAATGTGTTGAAACAAGATAATATTTTCTAGGCACGTCTTTTAGGAGAAAAATGCATTGCAGTGCAGAGGACTCACACTATGTTAAGCACCATCTAAACCTTACTTAAGCCTTAGGACCCAGTTTAGTAAAGTTGTTAAACATGTGCTTAAATGCTTTATTAAATCAAGGCGTGAATGATGCATGCAGCCTTGTACAGATCCTCTACACTAGGGTAAATCTCACTTTAAGGAAGTACTCTGTGTGTAGTTCCTAGCTTGGTAGACATACACATGCTAGCTCTGCTCAAGGTAGTATCTAAAAATAGCAGTGTGGCTACAGTGGCACAGGCAACAGCTCGGGCTAGGCACCCAAATATGCACCAAAGGGCTCAGGCAGGATTGCAGTCAGGGAGCTGGCCAAAGCCCATGCTCCTGCAGCCACACTGCTATTTTTAAACACTAGCTTGAGCAGAGCTAGAGCATGTACATCTGTCTGAGCTGGCAATTATACCTCCCAGAAATAGAGAAGTTAATACTTATTTAAATACTTTCCAGTTTTTTATATGGTCACATAAAAAATGCATCTGACATTTCTTCACAAATGGTTCTATTCCAACATATTTGGACTTGTTTTCTTCAGAACAGGACTGAAGAATGTAAGATTCCTTGGTACTTTAGATACAGTGACATAAATGGGAAACAACATTTATTTTCCTATCAGTGCTACACACTCTTTCCACTTAATAGTGGAAGAATCATCAGAAATGCTATACTTTTTTCAATGCAGATGCAAAATTGTCACTTATGAAAATATATAGCAGTTGGAGGATTCCTTTAAGGAGAATTCATAATCAAATGGAAATTTATTAGAACTGTAAAAAATGATACAAAAAGAAAACTGCAGTGAAGATGGAAGTTGACAAGATTATTTTTGGAAAAGAGTTAAATTTTTAGCCAGCAAGGGAAGGTGACTAATTCTAAGAAGGCTTGCCTTTCTGAGGCATTTGAAGCAGTTAATTGTAAGACTTTTGGAGTACGTTGCTGGGTCAGAGCTCACATGTCTTCAGGAGCTATTTTAGGATTTTGGTCCACTGTTCTTCTCATGGAAGGCCCATGGAGAGGACTCCTCATGGTTTTTGAGCTGGCAAAAGATCAGAAAACATTGATATGTACAAAACATGCATATTGTGTCAGAATAATCCTAATCTGAATAGAAATAATAAAAAAATAAACAAATCACTTCAGACTGTTTTCCAGACAGCTGCTCAGGATTATTGCTTTGCAGGGTACAAACACTATTGTTGTCTTACTTTGTGTCACTATGTGGCAACTTTTAAACAGGTTCATTTAAGGTGTGTTCAAAATGGGAGCGTGAACAGGGTCCTAAAGAGAAAGATGAAGTCCAGATCTAAGCATGTTATTCCCCTTTTGTTGCTGCAGGGAATTAAACAGAAACTCCTAACTGTTTTGCTTTACTGTGATATTTTTGCCCAAATGTACCAGTTTGTGCTATTTTAAAGAGACAGTGACTCGATTTAGATAAACAAGTGCAATCTTGCATGTGAGCAACCAGTACAAAATGTACAAGAAAAATCCATCAAAACGCAGAGCTGGGGTTTCCAAAAGAGCCTAGGGGAGGCAGGAATCCAACTCTATAGATTTTTAATGAGAGTTGGGTACTTAATTTCATTGGGCTCCTTTGAATATCCAAGCCCAAGATGCTGTCTGCATTTTTCTCCTGTTCCTGATTATCTGTGCTATTATAAGACATGAGGCCCCATTACTCTTACTGAAGTTAGTGTCAAAGTGCACATGTAATGCAATGGAAACAAAATCCACTGTCCTCTTTTCTTCATAACTAGACAACATTGTCATAGAAAAGAGATCATCTTATTTTCATCTCAGATTCTCTGATTTCATCCCTTTTTGCTTATAAAAAACATTAAGCAATTTTGTGGCAGTTTTGATTTAAGATGCTTTGATTTAAGTAGCCAAATGCCACGTTAGCAATATTTTAATGTGTTTTTGTAGATTTGAACTAAATTAAAGAGAAGAGATCAGAAAAATGAAAAATACTGTAACTCAAGCCAACACCTCTCAAATCAAAAACATGCAGTGAAGAGGGTTCATTATAAAAATCAATCTGCTATAAGATTACAAGCTGATGTTCCTTCAGACATTTGTCATTTCATTTTACATGTTTTGTTTCTGGCTTTCCCTTGTGATGAAAGCTGTTCATTATTTGGGGCATTTTTCAAGACTTTATTCAGTCTGTTACAATGAGGACACAGGAATGACACTATAAATGTGTAAATTCTGGAGTTAAATGGGAGAGGAAATGCTACTGAACTGCTGAAAACCACTCTATAAAATAACTTATTAAAACAAGAAGAAAGGTGAAGACAGGAAAACTACATCTCACCTCAATGGTGGTCTAAGAACAGAACAGTATAAGTAACATGGCAAAGATCATTAAGAGAAATGAGCCATTCAGTGAAGAGCTTCAAACTAACTGGCACTTCTAGTACTTACAAAATGGAGAAACACCTGCAGCAAAAGTTATCTTGTCTTCCATCTTTCTTCTAATTGTTTTCAATCAGCAATTTTCTAGCATGCTTTAGCTCAGTGAGATCTACAAATGAACCAAGTTTCTTCAAATATGGCTTAGTAGTATGGTATAGCAAGTGCATGAGGCATCTGAACTAAATCTCTCATGAGCCAACAACACACCTCAGGAAGATGCAGTTTCTTTCACTTTTTCTCTCTCTTCATAGTTGAGTGGGCTCCAGGGTCTATGTAGTACCAGGGAAGCTTATGGCAAAGTTCCCTATCTTCAAGCCCTGGGTGTTATAAACCAATGTCTGAAAGTGATCCTCACTCTCACTGTTTGAAGTGCTTAGGTGAGTGGTGGCAATAAATGAACGCTAATGTGAAGGTAGAGCAAAAAAATTGACCTTTTTGGTAGGCAGGTTTATTCTACTGCTGGGTTACAGGTCCATGTACCTACCATAAGGCCCTCTTGGTTCATTAGGTTAATTTGAATTAGAATGCTATGTCCAAATTCCTCATTGAGCTGCCTGAGGACTCTAGAGCAGTGCTTCTCAAAGTTGGGCCACCGCTTGTTCAGGGAAAGCCCCTGGCAGTCCGGGCTGGTTTGTTTACCTGCTGCGTCCTCAGGTTTGGCCGATCGCAGCTCCCACTGGCCGCAGTTCGCAGCTTCAAGCCAATGGGGGCTGTGGGAAGGGCAGCCAGCACATCCCTCAGCCTGCGCTGCTTCTCACAGCCCCCATTGGCCTGGGATGGTGAACTGCGGCCAGTGGGAGCCACAATCGGCTGAACCTGTGGACACGGCAGGTAAACAAACTGGCCCGGACTGCCAGGGGCTTTCCCTGAACAAACAGCGGACCAGCCTTGATAAGCACCGCTCTAGAGGCGAGTGTCAGTCTCTTCTGTTGGAGTGTTGTTTGGTCTCCTGGTTGGCTCTGCAGGCTTCCCTGGATTCATGGTGATGTCAGTAATCATGCGCCTCTCCTTGTGGCACCAGTCATTGGGGATTCCTGTAGAGGTACAGCAGACTATTGAAGACCTTCCCTTTGAAGGCTGTGCTCTGTTTTCCTCAAAAACTAATGAGGCACTAAAAGATTCTAGGACAGTGTGAAAGTCAGTGGGAAGAACAAGATTGCTACCTCTGTTTCAGTTGGATCTTTCAGCATAGCTATTCCAAGATCAATGTTTCAAGTAAGCGTAGGTCCCAACAGTGGATTTGCTTGCAACTTGCCAAAATAGAAAGATGTCCCATTTCTATTAGAGAGCTGGTCACAACCCTGGGTCCATTTTGGGTGCATTCTGCTTCGCATGGGACAGGGACCTGCTGTATGTGTACTGGTGCCACCAATCCTCTGCATCATTGTCAAATTGAAACAAGAGAGAGGAAAATTATCCTCGTTGCTCCAGCCTGGCCAAAGCAACTATGGTACTCCAATCTGAACAAGCTATCAGTCTGATAACTCTTACTCCTGCCTATAGTCAAGCACCTGATAGCCCAGAATCAAGAGCAGGTGTTGAACCTGAATCCTTAGTCACTACACCTTATGGCCTGGACCCTCAGTGAGTAAACACAGAGGAGGCACACTGTTTGACAGCAACCCAGAATGTCCTGCTCAAATAGTAGGAAATCATCCATGAGAGCTACTTACCTTAGTAAATGGAACCGTTTCTCTACCTTGGTGACTAGTCACAGTGCATCTCCTACACAATCTACAATTCAAAAGATTTTGGACTATTTTATTATTCCTTCAAGGGTTGGGTCTGACAGCTCCATCAAAGTGCATCTAGCTGCAATTTCAGTGTTTCACTCCCATATTACAGGCAGGATTATATTTTCTAACCTCATGACTACCAGGTTCCTAAAAAGCCTAGAGAGGTTGTTCCTACCTATCAAAGACTTACTCCACCTTGGGACTTGAATTTAGTATTGTTAGCTTTTGTGGGGCCTCCTTTCAAGCCTTTAGCCACTGGCTCATTGTTACATCTCTCTGCAAATGTCACCTTCCTTACAGGTGAAGGACGATCCCTCACAGACCTTGGGAGACAGGCCAGTCCTCACTTACAGACAGCCCCCCAACCTGAAGCAAATACCAGCAACTACACACCACACAAGAAAAACACTAACCCAGGAACCAATCCCTGCAACAAACCCCGTTGCCAACTCTGTCCGCATATCTGTTTAAGGGACACCATCATAGGCCCTAACCACATCATCCACACCATCAGAGGCTCATTCAACTGCACATCTACCAATGTGATGCATGCCATCATATTCCAACAATGCCTCTCAGCCATGTACATTGGCCAAAATGGACAGTCTCTACACAAAAGACTAAATGGACACAAATCAGACATCAAGGATTGTAACATTCAAAAACCAGTAGGAGAGCCCTTCAATCTCCCTGGACACTCAATAACAGACTTAAAAGTGGCAATTCTTCAACAAAAAAACTTCAAAAACAGACTCCAATGAGAAACTTCAGAACTGAAATTAATTTGTAAACTGAACACCATCAAATTAGGCCTGAATAAAGACTGGGAGTGGATGGGTCACTACAAAAAGTAATTTTCCCTCTGCTGATACTCTCACATTCTTGTCAACTGTTGGAAATGGCCCACCTTGATTGCATTAGCCTCGTTAGCACTACAAAAATAATTTTCCCTCCCTTGGTATTCACCCCTTCTTGTCAACTATTGAGAATAGGCCACTTCCACCTTAATTGAATTGGCTCATTAGTACTGACCCTCCCCCCCCCCCCCCCCCACTGGGTAAGGCAACTCCTATCTTTTCATGTGCTAGAATATATATTCTGCTTATTGTATTTTTCACTCCATGCATCTGATGAAGTGGGGTTTAGCCCACAAAAGTTTATGCCCAAATAAATTTGTTAGTCTCTAAGGTGCCTCAAGGACTCCTCATTGTTCTTCCTTACAGCAATCACCTTTGTGAGGAGAGAGGGAGAACTGCAACAGATCCTTCATATACCATTTTTACAAGGACAAGGTATAGCTTAGGTCAAACCTTATGTTTCTTTCCAAAATTGTATCTGATTTCCACCTCAATCAGTAAATATACTTACCAGTCTTCTTTCCAAAGCCACATGCTCACAAAGATGAACAAAAGATCCCCACTTCAGATGTATGCCGAGCTCTGGCTCTTTACCCAGTGTGACAAATCTCTGTCCTTGTCTCCCTGGGTCCTGTGTTTCCTGACAGATTTTGCTAGTCTCAGAGGCTCACTGTGACCCTCCACTTAACCCTTCCCTCTCTAGAGACAAGGGTCACAGTCTACTGAGCCCTTATCACAAGCCAGCGAGGGAGGTGAGGAGAAGCTATCCTCCCTTGCACAGTCTCTGTTGTCTCCCAGTCTCAGTGATTAATCAGGCGGTAAAGGGGGGGGGGGGGGCTGGGCCCACCCTCTACTCCAGGCTCCAGCACAGGGACCCTAATAGTATCAGCTATGGTAGCTGACCTTTTAAGAACAGGACATGTACAATTCCCTGGGCTACTTCCCCACAGCAGCCCCCTACTTCCTCAAGCTCCACTTCACCCTTACCTCAGTGCCTCCTTCCTTGTGCCTGATATGGTGTGGTGTGTACAGCTCAGTCTCTCCAACAGCACAACTTCTCACAGTTCCTGGCATGCACACCCACCTGACTAACTGGGAGACTTTTAACTACTTTCAGCCAGCCCCTGATTGGCTTCAGGTGTCCCAATCAACCTAGCATCCTCCCTACCATCTGGAAAGCTCTTAATTGGCCCCAGGTGTCTTAATTGACTTGGAGCAGCTGCCATTTACTTATCCTGGTACCAGGGATTTGTTTAACCTGGGGCTAATCTATCTATTTCCCACTACTTTTCTATAGCCATCTGGCCTTGCCCTGTCACACCAGATAGAATAAAGTACTTCTGGGTCCCTTCCCAATTTTTAGTGTCCTGCGCAGAACGAATGAGAGAGCATCCTGTCACAGGGCAATGGCTCTCCAGATGGATCACCAGCTGAATTGGTATATGCTATGCTGCCAAAGGTATTGTGTCTCTGAGAAGCTGCCAACTCATTCACTCAGATCACACTCAGTCTCCACGGCATTTGTGGGAAACATCCCGACTGTAGACATCTGCAGAGCAGATGTGGTGTTTTATCCACACATTTGCTAGACATTATGCAATTATGCATTACTACTTCATCAAGGGAAAATACACATGTGGGGAAAGCAATCATGCAGTCACTGAGACTCCTAGGGTATGTCTACACTGCAATGTAAGCCCAGGGTTAGTGGGACTCGAGTCAACTGACGCTGTCTTAGAGAACCTAGGGCTTGAGCATCTACACTGATTGTTAGCTCTACATTATTAATTTTCTATCCTGGACTCAAACCAGAGGCCTGGCATCCACACTGCAGCACACAGATCCAAGGTAAACCAACCATATCCCAGACTTATGCAATCATGCAAGAAGAAGAAATGGTTACTCACCTTCTTATAATGTTTGATCTTATGAGATGTGTTTTATATGTCCACAACATGACCCTTCCTCCTTCTCCAACACATTGTAATCTATCATCTAACATTCTTGTATGAAGAACCAGAAGGATCGGTGGGGTGGCTCCACCCTTGATACCTGGGATTGAAGCATGAGGGACAACAGGCCATGACTGTGGCAATCCCTAGAGATACCCCTAGGGCAAACTCTCTGCACTGGTGCATGGGATGCCCACACATCTAAATGAAACGGACATGTGCAACACACCTTGAAGAGCAACAGTTATGAGGTGTGTAACCATTTCATATGCTTAATTGTAAGAATGAGTTTAAGTCTATCTCTGTTGAGCAAAGCACATATGTAACTCCCCTTGAAGTTAGGGGAGAAAGACTTCATAAGGACTGTAGGATCAAGTCTTCAGAAATTTGATTTGCTTCATGCATTCATCAGAATGAGGTGAGGGAGCGGGGGTTAAGATCCTCTAAGGGCATCTCAACAAAAAGTATCCAATGGACCAAAACACATTGATGTGTGTAGCCGTAAGGGGCCTGGAATGTAATGACAAGTGATAACACTGGTCTACAATTTTTGAGAAGTCGTCTGCTTCACAGATAAAATGTGCTATTTATTATGTATTTTGATGTGCTGAATTCAAATATGACAAGTAAAACAACTGATTGGCTAATGTTTCTAAGATATTTAAGTTTTTACATTTTATGTCTATGTATATTGTGTAGATAGTAGAGTTTTAATCATAAATTGTAAACCTAGGTCTTTTCATGTGTTTATGGTTGCTTTACATGATAATATTTCACCTGTCCTGTTTATGTAACACTTTAAAAATCAGCAAAAGGGTTATATAAATAAAATTTATTATGAAACAAAAGGCAAAAAACTATTATGTACATAGTTTAGTCCTATTCAGTGTCTACTCGGCGCTTCTTGGCTTGTCTCTTGTATTCATTAAATGGAGCATCTCTTGTCACTGTCCAGCAATAGTCTGCAAGCATTGATGGGCTCCATTTGCCCTGATAGCGTTTCTCCATTGTTGCAATGTCCTGGTGAAATCGCTCGCTGTGCTCGTCACTCACTGCTCCGCAGTTCGGTGGAAAAAAATCTAGATGAGAGTGCAAAAAATGTATCTTTAGTGACATGTTGCAACCAAGGCTTTTCTACGCCTTGAGGAGGTTTTCCACCAACAACCTGTAGTTGTCTGCCTTGTTCTTTCCGAGAAAATTTATTGCCACTAACTGGAAGGCTTTCCATGCCGTCTTTTCCTTGCCACGCAGTGCATGGTCAAATGCATCATCTGGAAGAAGTTCACGAATCTGAGGACCAACAAAGACACCTTCCTTTATCTTAGCTTCACTTAACCTTGGAAATTTTCCACGGAGGTACTTGAAAGCTGCTTGTGTTTTGTCAATGGCCTTCACAAAGTTCTTCATCAGACCCATCTTGATGTGTAAGGGTGGTAATAAAATCTTCCTTGATTCAACAAGTGGTGGATGCTGAAAACTTTTCCTCCCAGGCTCCAATGACTGTCGGAGTGGCCAATCTTTCTTGATGTAGTGGGAATCTCTTGCACGACTATTCCATTTGCAGAGAAAACAGCAGTACTTTGTATATCCAGTCTGCAGACCAAGCAAGAGAGCAACAACCTTCAAATCGCCACAAAGCTGCCACTGATGTTGGTCATAGTTTATGCACCGCAAAAGTCATTTCATGTTGTCATAGGTTTCCTTCATATGGATTGCATGGCCAACCGGAATTGATGGCAAAACATTGCCATTATGCAGTAAAACAGCTTTAAGACTTGTCTTCGATGAATCAATGAACAGTCTCCACTCATCTGGATCATGAACGATGTTGAGGGCTGCCATCACACCATCGATGTTGTTGCAGGCTACAAGATCACCTTCCATGAAGAATGGGACAAGATCCTTTTGACGGTCACGGAACATGGAAACCCTAACATCACCTGCCAGGAGATTCCACTGCTGTAGTCTGGAGCCCAACAGCTCTGCCTTACTCTTGGGTAGTTCCAAATCCCTGACAAGGTCATTCAGTTCTCCTTGTGTTATGAGGTGTGGTTCAGAGGAGGAGGATGGGAGAAAATGTGGGTCCTGTGATATTGATGGTTCAGAACCAGAAGTTTCATCCTCTTCCTCGTCTGACTCAAGTGAGAATGATTCTGGTGCATCAGGAACCGGCGGTCCTTCTCCGTGGGGTACTGGGCGTATAGCTGATGGAATGTTTGGATAATGCACAGTCCACTTTTTCTTCTTTGACACACCTTTCCCAACTGGAGGCACCATGCAGAAGTAACAATTGCTGATATGATCTGTTGGCTCTCTCCAAATCATTGGCACTGCAAAAGGCATGGATTTCTTTTTCCTGTTCAACCACTGGTGAAGATTTGTTGCACAAGTGTTGCAGCATATGTGTGGGGCCCACCTCTTGTCCTGATCTCCAACTTTGCAGCCAAAATAAAGGTGATAGGCTTTCTTAACCATAGTGGTTATACTGCGCTTTTGTGATGCAAAAGTCACTTCACCACAAACATAGCAGAAGTTATCTGCACTGTTCACACAAGTACGAAGCATCTCTGCTCACTTTGGCTAAACAGAAATGTGTCCCTTTGCACAATCAAATACTGACAAATAAGAGAGCACAACACTGTATGATTTCTAGAGCTGATATAGGGCAATTTGTTCAGCAGAGTGATGTAAGCTTCGTTATGATTGCATCACCCATGACTTCTAGGAATAACATGATGCAATTCATATCATATATGATGCAATACCAGCTTCAGATTGCATCATTCATTGTTTTGCCTAAAAAGCAAGTACTGTCCAAACCCAGTCATAGATTTATTCATAGATCCAGTCAAAGATGTATTTTAGTCATTTCTGGTTTAAATAGAGATCCCTTCCCTTTATAACTCACTTATCCTCCACCATTCCCAAGTCAAGGGTCGTATATACTGACCCAATAGCTTATCTTGAAAACTAGAGCCAATCAACAATTTTGAGCATCATTTTCATTCTCAGTGACCCAGAATTAGTAAAGTTTGACTACATTTATTTCAGAAGTATTTTGGCTGTAAAGCAGTGTATTTAATATCCTTTTCAGTAACCCATATTTAGAATCCTTCAGGTATATTGCATCTTGGGTTATAGTGTTAGATATTCTTTTCTCTTTTTACAATCCATTATTTTCTAATTAAGAATCAAATTCTGCTATCATATACAATATGTATATACAACTTCCTCTGAATATCTTAGAGCAAAACTTGACCTGTAGAATTCAAATAAAGCATAGTATAACAAGCACAAAAACATCTTCAGGTATATGTCATATGTCGCCTTCAGGAGTATGGTGCATAAATCAGGCGCAGTTCACAATGAAAAGAAGATCAGTCCCCTGCCTGCTATTTTTTCAGTGTCAGTTTTGATTGGGTACACACTAGTTCAAAATCTCAGTCGTGAACTGAACCATATTGAACTGATCAAGAGCACTTCAGCACACAGTGCAGCACATAGTTGGTATATTATTTCCAGATGATTAGTCACTCAGTGTTTTCCCAGAGCTGCTTTAATGTACAATCATTTCCTACAATACCTTTTTCCTTCTGGCTATACAAAGAAGATATACAAGTACAAGTGTCAGATACGGTATATAAAGTTAAATCTGTGGCTTTTCTGAATGTTCCATTTCCAAAGCAGGGATCTTCTTACCCAGAAGTTGTTCTTACTTTTAATTCTGCCATTGGTTGGATTACTGCTCTCTGTATGTAACTACTTCAAGCAGCTTGTATGCAGTATTTATGGTAGTCTCTCAATAAGTTAACAACCGATCTGGAATATAAGGCCCAGTACATTCAGGTCTCCCTTCATTCATCTGTATTTTTCTCAAGCAGCTTCCAGGTTCTACAGCAGAGAACTACTGCCTCCTTTTATTCCTAACTCAAATATGTGTGCTTGTGCATGAATTTGCACATGTGGAGTAAGGCCATAACAACTGAGAGAGATGAAAATTAAATTTTCCTGTAATTCATAAAAGCCTCGGTGTCTGAGCTCGGAGGGGAAATCTAACCTAGCCACTAGGCATCACCATTTCTGATTCATGGGGCAAGATGCATGCCAAGTAAATCTCTCTTCATCCCAGAGCTCTCACAAGGACCACATTTGGAGTCCTTCTAGCCCCTCTTACATATCCCACCATCAGAAGCCATGTTATATGGCAAAACTGAACTCCTCAACTTCCCCATAACCCTCCCCGCCCCTCCAGCCTCTCTTTGCCATCAGGATAAATAACACCACTATCCTCCCTGTTCTTTGGAACTGCAATCTCAGAATCATCCTTGATTCCCCGTTTCTTTTTGTCCTTCACAGAGAGGCTGTTGCCAGATCATATTACTTCTTCCCATACAACGTCTCTATAACTCATCTGTCAAATTCTATCCCTACTGCCAAAATTCTTGTTCATGCCCTGATGATTTCCCACTGCAATTCCTTCTCTGGCTTGCCCAGTACCCACCTGGCTCCTTTCCAGCCAATGCAAATAAAAACACTGTCAAACTCAGATTCCCTGCATGCTGCTATGACCCTGGCACCTCCTTTTTAAGGCCCTTCACTGCATCCAAATACCCTCCCAACTGAAATGCATATTTCTTATCATGTTAACAGCTCTACACAGGAGTTTCTGCATCACTGTTTGCCTGCTAATCTCCAGTACTCCAAACTTACATCAGCAACTGTCTCTCTTACAACTTCTCATACATGTCCCACCATCAGCATTGGCTTGGTTCTGATCCTGCACTCTGCCAGCTCCATTTTCCTCCAAGTACACTTTGTTTCCTTTCCACACTCCATGTATATACAGCAAAGGGAGACTAATCCAGTGCTGCTATACAGCAATGAAAAATGATGTTAGTATCACTTTGGCTTTCTGCCATTCACATTCAGAAGACAGGGCCTGATTCAAAGCCACTGAAATCAATGGACTTCAATGGGTTTGATTCAGACTCACATTCCTCAGCACTGGTTTCCTTGAAGTATTTTTTTTTTAATTCTGTTAGAGTGAAGGCCTCTTCATTCATAAAAAATGAAAAATCTAGTAGAGTGTATTAAACAGCTTAAACAGAAAAGCAGTGATGCATTACATTTGTATTAAAATGGTAGAGCACCATCTGCGATATATTGAATTTTACAAGTGAACCTACAAAGGTGAGTACACTCTCTGATATTTCACAGAGCTACTCATCTAAATGCTAGCATAATGTCTAGTAATGATGAGCCAAATTCATCCCTAATGTAACTAGCCCATCTGTGTAGCAGTGTATATATTCCCATGTGTGAACGCACAAAGAGATGCCTGGGAGCCCTGTTTGTTTCTCTTTAAAAAACAACAACACCAAAACAAAATAAAAAAAATGTTAGCTGACACAAATGACCATTACACAGGACCATTTTTAATTTGCTTTTCTGGTCTCTAAGAACCAATGCCCCAATCCAGTAAAGCAAATACACACGTGTTTAACTATGAGCACATGATTAGACACACTGAAGTCAATAGTATTATTCATACTTAAAACTTAGCATATTCTTAAGGCCCAGATCCTCAGAGATATTTAGGGACCTAACTCCCATTGACATTAATGGTAGTTAGGTATCTCAATACCTTCGAGGATCTGCGTCTAAGTACTTTGCTGGATCAGGATCCAAATTCTGCATTAATGTGCACTGGAACCAATCGAAGCCAAATGAAATTGCACACAAGAATCAAGGGCATAGTTTGGCACTAAAGGAGTTGGATGTCTAAGATTTTTTGGCTTTGTAATTTTCTTGGGATTTCAGCTGTAAGAAAAGGAATGAACAAAGGCTAAGCTAGAAACTTTCTATTAATAATTATCACAACAGAAAATAACAGCCTGGCTGTTTGTGTTAGAATAAAGCATATATTAGACTCTGCTGCTTGAACTACTCCTGCAATTAGCCCACTGTACATGGAAAGAGACATAGAAGGGTTACATTTAATCTCTGTTCCTTTGTTTAGGTGACCCAGTTTCCAGAGCCTTGTGTCTGAAGCTGGTAGATATATGTCTACAGTTTCCTTTTTTTGAAATTGGGTCTTAAGCAATGTCGCCAATGCTATGTTTATTGTTTAATTTGTAGTCTGCAGACAATGTGGGAGCCAAGTCTGCTGCCAGTGTCACCAAAGAATTTGGGAACGTGTCATCTTTGTTACAGAAATCCCTCTGCCAAGAGTTTGCTTAAAGAAGTCTGCTGGTTTATTTACAAAAATCAGAGCTTTTTAGAATTACAACTGCAGCTGAATGCCCTAGACAAGGAAGGTAAAAGGGGCATTCAGCACGTTTGTCACTCAGAACATTCCTTCTTGTTCCTTTGGAGGTGCTGAAAGTCCATTTTCCCCAAAACACTAGTTTCTGCTCATTGTGATTCCCCAACCTGCTGTCTCCTGCTGATGGCTTCCCACCATTTCTGGACAATGCCTATTGGGGTATGGTAAATCCTGCCTAGTTGGGGCTTGTACATTGTTATGTGATATTCTAAGGTTTATATTTCATTCATGACCTGTGTGGAATACAAAGTAGAGACATTATAGACTTTGGAAAGTGACATATTTTAATAAAAGAAAAAATAATTCCTCAGGACTTAACATAGTAGCCAGTCCCCAACCAGATTTGATGCTGGAATGGATAACATCCACAAAATGCCGTGCTGGGATGTGACAATGAATGGGAACCAGACGTCATGTTCGACTCAACAGACTTGCAAAACAATTAAGATTCAAATGATCAACATGCTGATTGTTCTTCTTATCCTGGTTATTGAGGGCGATCCGATTCTGCACAAGATTCCACTTTCAATTTTTGAATTAAAGATGGATCTAAATGGTAAAGTTCAGATTCAGATTGGGATCTCATTGAGCTTCTCTTAAGTTCAAGAGGGTTTATATCTGGTGTTCCAGTTCAGTCCTATCCTTGTTTTTTAACATTTTCTGTATGGTTCTGAGCACTCTCAACTACTATTGAATTAATGTATTGGGAGCTGAATGCACTCAACACAGGAGATGCTCAATACCATAAATATATTTACCACTGTTAAGATTGCTTTACCACAACCATCCGCTTCCTATTGAGCAACCAAGCAAAATTCTAGTGAGGGAAAGCTCCACACCTGGCACCAGTGTCTTTGGAAAATTTAATAAAGATGAAACACAGAGAGAGAGAGAGAGGGCCAGGCTGTGAAAGGCTTCTGTTGTCCAGCCAAGTGTAGAATCTGACCTTGTCCTCACCTTAACATGACATGTTAAAGAAAGCGTCAGTGATGGCTCACTGAAGAAAGAAGTGTTTTCTATTCATTCATGTGAGTATGGAAGCCATTTGGCAGAACATAAAAAAGGTCAGGATCAGAGCTAGCCCTGTAAAACCTATCTGTCCCCTTTTTAAAATGAGTCTCTTAATCCCTTTAGAAATGCAGCAACAAAGAAACACAGCCAGTGTAAGAAAAAAATCATGTAGCAAGTCTTGAACCAGCCAGTGTTTGTTTTACGTGCTTGATATTTCAGCCTAGTGTATGAGTACAGGGTTGCCACACCACTTGTGGCTTTGGAAGCTTTTGATGGAAATGCCTTGACCTAAGTAACTTTCTGCTGTGAAAATTACTTTTTAATTGCCCTCATCATTTATTCATTTCTGACTTGTGGTGGGGATGACTTTGTGGTTGTTCTCTGAGAAGTTTTCTACAACTGGTAGAGACTTGGGTTAGGGATTTCATTAATTTAAGAGATTTGCAGACCAGCCTTATTGTCACAGGTGTGTGTTACATTAATGGACAGACTGACTGTATGCTACGAATAATAAGGGCTCTGTTGTACTGAAATGACAAGTAAACAATCTTTTCCTGTAGCATGGACACTCAAGGCCTGATATTTTGAGTTTTTTGTGGTGTATGAGCCAGTTATAGGTATTGATTTTTTTTTTTTTTGGATACACTCTTTAGCTATTTATATTTCTGACCATTTGTTCAACAATAAAAATAGTTCAACATGTTAAATGTTGATTTCTAATTTCCTTTGTAGCACACCAGTCTAATTAAATCTATTTCCTTTAGTTTAGAGTTGCAACAAGTGTGGGTGATAGGTATAGCTGCCTGCTTTCATTTATTTTAAAGTGACAGCAAGTATGGGTTGATGGCATTTTCCTGCAGCAATTTGAGTTTGAAACATCAGCCAATCACCCTGTTCACTGCAAGATTCCTGACATTCTATTTCAGCCAGTTTCATTCAATCAAAAATATCCCTGTGTATTAGCTCCAAAAACTCTGTCGTGTTTTTCCTATCTATCTATCTGTCTATCTATCCCTGTGTTTTAGGCAGCTTATTTCTTAGATGTATTGGCAGAGTCACGTGTGAGTTGTGCAGGTCATCCCCAATGAGTGCCAATAAAACTGTTATGTCTGTCTATTTTAGGTGTTTATAGAAAGTGCAATAACTGGCTATCTAGTTGATTTATACTACATAATATCATACTGTTCTGTATTTGTCACAGGACAGGTTTTTTGCTGTTTGCAGCAGAGCGAAGAGTTGTCAGGAAGTCAGCTGTGTCCTATGTTAGAGCAGCCTGGGGACTGCTCTAACTTGCATCATCATGCAGTGGTTTTCAAGGGGCTGTGGCGAATCCCTCAATCCCTTTCTGAAATAGCCCTCCCCACCACTGTGTCAGGGTGCAAGGAAGGAGGCAAAAGCTAAAATACCTCTCTGCTTACTGGGGGACTCCCCAATGAGAATCCCCGGCAAGGGATATCTAGTTTCCCACTCCCTATGTGTCACCTGAGCAATGCATAAGGAGTGCAGCGGGACAGAGAATCTTTCCCTCCCTATCTTACAGAAAATTTATTGGAGAATGAATGTAAACAAATTTTCAAAATGTTATTGGTGCTACTTTTACATCCTGCCTGCCTGAAAAGTCAGTCTCTCTTATTCACTATTGTACAGATCTCAGAAGAAAAAAGAAAAATAGAAATAGAAAGTCTCAAAGAAATTGCTAGGATAGTTTTTCCCATTTCATTATATTATAATGCAAAACTGTAAATTGTTGCTGTTTGCCAAGATAAGTTAGTGTCAGGGAAGGAAGAGTGATAGAATATTACTTATCCAGATAGTTATATGGCTCATCATAGTACTGAGCATCTCCCATTACTTAAAAAATCAAACCTTAAAATCACAAGTTGTAGTACACTGAAAAATAGAGCATGATTTTGTTCCTCAGAAAATTTCAACTTTTGGGGAAAAATGTGGCCAGAAACTTTTGGATGGGAAACAAAAATTTGTTTGAAAATGCCACTGTAGTGCCTCATGGGAATAATAGTTCAAGTGCCTCATGCCACCACTCTCCTCTATGGACTAGGCTTCCTGGCTGGACTATAAGTCTTCTTATGCACCATGGTCTTCCCTCTTGCTGAGCCACCATAGTGCTTCATGAGAGTCTCTGCCAGTAGATGATGTAATCTGGCTGGGAAACCTCACCTACAGAAGAGAATGGGGACATGAGGCACACGAACGACAACTACCACGAGGCACCATGTTGGCACTTCCAAATAGAAATGTTGGGGTTTAGGCTGAAATTTTTCAGGTTTTGGGTGTTCTGTTTTTCAATGAAAAGTTGAAATTTTCTGGGGGAAAGCATATAATATTTTGCACAACAACAACAAAATTATTTGAAAACCCAATTTTCCATCAAAAAACACTTTTGATGGAAAAATTTCAACCAGCCCTACTGAAAAGTTATTTAAGAATTTTTTTTAGCAGTTTTTACAATTTATTATTTATTTTTGTTCCTCTCAGGAGGAGGGATAGGTCAGTGGTTTGAGCATTGGCCTGCTAAACCCAGGGTTGTGAGTTCAATACTTGAGGGGGCCACTTAGGGATCTGGGGCAAAATCAGTACTTGGTCCTGCTAGTGAAGGCAGGAGGCTAGACTTGATGACCGTGCAAGGTCCCTTCCAGTTCTAGGAGATAGGATATCTTTATTTATGGAGTCTCAGCTTTATATGAAAAAAGTGCAAGATTTCTAAAGTATTTTTTCCTGCTAAATATGTGAAATATACAGAATAATATGTGATGTGGTTAAGTGGTTTATTTACACACATTTGGGATGGCTCAATAAACAAGAGTTTATTGCTCTCAGAAGCCCTGACAAACCAGCCATGAAGTAAATGGGATTGGACTAGATGACTTCCTGAGGTCTCTTCCAACCCTAATCTTCTGTGATTCTATTATTCTAAATATGGAACAATTTATTTACTTTTACAAATGAACTCTCTGAAGTCTATGCATTCATAATATACCATTTATTTAGAATTTTAGAGACTGATCTTGCAAATGACCCTGTGGGAGGAGCCCTGCACCCGCATAGAGCCCCTCTCACTGCACTGGAGCTCTGAGCAGGTAGTGAGACACACCTGCACTCTGTCACTTGCAGCATCCCGGCCTGATTCTCAACCTGGTTCACAATTTTTTTTAAATGGAAGTCTTGCAAATACCCTAAACCCTGCACACTCTTCCAATGTGATCATACTTTACATGAAAATTGATTTCAAAACTGATTTTGAGTAATCTCTTCATATTCTTTACTGTTTAGACTTTGAATGAAGACATCTACCTGAATCAGTAATGGTGAGCCCACCCACACGGTTTACAATCCATAATTTTGTTGACAGGTAATGATTTGACTTAATGGAAAATGTGTAATAACCTCTATGCTTTGTTTAACATGAATGTAAAAAAGGGACACATTCTCTTCTCATTAAAATCAACTAAGATTGCTCTGGTATAAATGAGCACAGAATCTTACACTTTTATATTCAAGTTAAAAGCAGCAATCTCCTTTATCTGAACATGTAAAATAATCCCAGAATGTATTTAAAGAAATGCAAGAGATGGCATTGTTAACTGGGGCACTGAGCATAAGTTACTGAAATTTAGTGTTTCATAGGTAATTACACAGGCTTGTACCTGGCCAGTAGTACCAGAGATTAGACTATTTCAGATATGGAAAGATGCCTAATGTTAGTCAGGGAGTAATTATACAGCACCAACCTTTATTTATTCTGCATGGTTTCCAAAACTAATCATCTCTTCAAAACTCTTCCATATATTTTTAGAAGCACTGCTATTTCCAGAACATGGTGGTGTGCAACAGAAATTAAAGGACTGAATAGATAAGCATAGAGTTTCATACTGTTCCTGGGAAACAGTGGCACAGATTTATTTGTATGCATTGTACTGAGTTGAGATCAGTTTTCTAGCTTATAATCATAAAGATTTGGCTAAGAGTAGCTGGTTTGGCTTATACGATTGTGTTTGATGACAGGTAACCAAAACAACTTTATCTTTTCCCAGAGTGCTAAGCAATTTACAAGTATTTTGGTAAATGTTAAAGTTTGGCATCTGTTATCCCAAAGGAATATTTAAAAAATTACTAATAAAATAACAAAATCTGAGGGAATAAAAATAATGTTTTAAAAACAACAAAAGAAGTCCAAGACACGAGTTTTCACAGCCAGGTAAAGCCCTGTAGAACTAGCTGGAGTAGAACATTAGTGCTGGGGAAATGAATTGACACCACAAATATGTTTCTAGAGTATTGTTTTACTCTAGTGTTATGTAAATCTTCCAAATCTAAAACAGAAAGTTTATGTAAAAAATGCCAAATCAGTCTCTGTACGTACTCCATTCCCAGTTCTTTGGGAAATGATGTGCTTTCTACTTAATGACACTGAAAATTGGTCCAAGAGCAGAAAGCCAAATATGCAGCATGCACAAATGCTATGGTGTAATTTGTGGGCAATTATTTCTTTCTGTCATCTGATATAAACATTATTTGAGTGAGTGGTAACACTGTGTGAAGCTATTACAATAATATGTTAGAAAGCGCAGTTTTACAGATGTAAAGAGAATTAAAAGTAATTGTACTTTTAAATGGAATCTCTCTCTTTAGCCCCTAGTTTTAATACATTTCACAGTGAATAAATTAATATTCTTTCAAAACATAACAGTCATGACAAACAATGAATCCAGGAATATTGATGAAGTGTGGGCATTGATTTTTAGATGCTTCTTAATTTAATTTATTCTAATTATTTCTTCTTTGTTATACCCCCATCACACTAACTGAAACATTGCACTGTTTTAATATTAATTTAATTTAAATGCAGACAACTAGGATAAAGCAACAATATTAAGCTCTGATATGGTGCACTCATGCCTACTTTTATTAGTTGCTAAGCCTGTCTCTTGTGTTGCAAGTTCAAAGTAGCAATAACACCCAGCCCTAGGTAGAGTAAGATACAAAAGTCTAATCTCTGGGAACAAACTCCTGGGATCGCATCACAAAGTTCTTACCTGAAAAGATGAGACTTAATCTTCTAGGCAGTTGGAGACAGTAAAAAGAGTTCTTCAGCACTCATATGGACTATGTGTCCAGGAGCAGTAAGAAGTTCAGCATCTGACCTGTTTCATACTGTTTTGACAATTAGGCTATGTCTTCACTGTAATGTGAACCCAGGGTTAGTAGAACTTGAGTTAGCAGACCCTGGGTTTGTTAACCTAGGGTTTCAATGTCTACATTCATTCGTAATTCCCTGGTTAGGAACTGTTGAATGCTGGGTCCTAACCTGAAGCTCCAGCATCTACACTGTATTATGGGGGCATGAGTCCAGCCACTCGTATCCCAGACATCCTAGCATTCTCCCAAAATGTGGCCACTCTAGCCCTTTGTTCCTGGTGCAGTGGGGAAACTTGACTGCCCACCAAACTTGACTGTCCGAGAATGTTGGCCTGTGCGATTGTGGGATACTTTTGGCAGACTCCCAGGGCTCAAATCCAGTGGGGCTGCATCTACACTTCAGAGCAATAGAGCTTCCTTCAACCCTGGATCCCAGCTTGACTCAGGCTTGGGGCCTCCCCGCAATGGGGTCCTGGGACTCTGGGTCCAAGCCCTAGGCTACTGCAATTTGTGTGTAGACATAAGTTCAAACCCTGAGTTTATATTGCAGTGTAGATACATCCTTTAGCAGTCATCTGCCCTCAATGGAAGCAAGGGTCAATAAATTTGTCCATTTTTTCCCACTGAGCACCAACACTTCTATTTTCCCTGGATTAAGTTTGAACCAGCTGTTGTGTCTGTTTGCTTATTTCTTCCATGCACTAAGCCATCTCTAGTAGAGAGTGCATCAGTGAGGAAGAAGACATACAGTGATGTACATGTGTAACCCATGCCTGCTTCATGTGGTACTCTGTCCCTCTCCAGTGGCACCTAGCCCAGCTAGAGACAGATGAGCCTGCTACAGCCATAGCTAAGGGCCACGTGGATTTTAGCTCATGCAGTAAAGACTCATGCATTTAGCTCCGGAGTTCCCGCAGACAACCAGTGTCTGTTGGTGTTACACATGCAGACCACATCTTGATATGCCACTTTTATTTCATGAAGTAGTTTCCTATGCATTAGAAATGAATTCCTCCTAGGAGAGTATTTGTGACTTATTTTTAATATATAACTTCAAGTAAAATCAATAAAAACTATTAAATTAAATCCACAATGTTTAATTTAGATTTGGCTTTTGGTTACATATTTTAACTGATGGCTGGTGGTTGTTGTTTTTGTTTGGTTTTGGTTTTTTGGTTTTGTTTTTTGGAGTGTGTTTGTGTGTTTAAAAGGGGGAATAAAACATTGTGACAAGGCTGGAATTTCAAACTAATCTTTAGATGCAAAACAAAATAATCTGAAACATTTTTACAAGAATACAAAAAATGTTAAATGTATGCTACATGTCTGATTTAAGCCCACAAAAAAGAACAGTAAATGAAACTGCACTTTTAACTCAAGCAGTTGTTTCTAGGTATTGTAGCACATATGGTATGTTAAAAGACCACTGTTATGTGGTGTGGGGTAGAAATAAAATTATAAATAAAATTATAACCTTACTTCCGAATTTCTTAATTTATATTTATTTTAGTGCTTGTGGATGTGTGCCAGATAGAGCATTTCAGTCTCCAGGGCTGTCAATGTACAGAACAAGTACAGCACAGACCACACCACAGTACAAGTTCCCCAGTGTTGTCCCACCGACATACCTTGTCCCTGATCTGTAATGACCATTTCTTAGGCTAGGTCTACACTACCCGCCTGAATCGGCGGGTAGAAATCGACCTCTCGGGGATCGATTTATCGCGTCTCGTCGGGATGTGACAATCGATCCCCGAATCAACGCTCTTACTCCACCAGCGGAGGTGGTGCAGGAAGCCGCAGAGGTCGATTTTGCCGCTGTCCCTACAGCGGGGTAAGTCGGCTGCGATACGTCGAATTCAGCTACGCTATTCGCGTAGCTGAATTTGCCTATCTTAAATCGACCCCCCCCCCCCCCCCGTAGTGAAGACCTGCCCAAAATGTGAGAGGGGAGTTGATTTTCCTTGTCCATTCATTGCTTGGACTCTCCACTGAGACTCATGATGTTTCCTCTGAAACTCTTTCCACAGCATCCATTCTCTGACAGTGCATTAAATACCCCAAAGCAACTATGTGGGCGAAACCAGACAATCACTATGCTCTCCCATGAGCTCATGCAGGAAAATGATAAAAGACAAAAACACCACATCACCTGTGGGTGAACACTTTTCAATAAGCCAAGCACTCTATATCTGACTTATCAGTCCTTATCCTCAAAGGAAACCTAACACAACACTTTCAAAAGACAAGCCTTGGAGCTTAAATTCATATATTTGCTAGACAATAAAAATCATGGACTGAATAGAGACATTGAATTTATGGTTTATTATAATCCATTACCCACTAACAACCCTCTCCTTTCTTTCCTCCCTGTGTCTGGAGGGGTGTTAACAGGCCACTTCACTTTGAATGGTCCCTTGAAATATGTGTTAACTAGTTATGCTAAACAATCTGTTCCTCCTTGTGTTTAGCCATGACACTCTGAGTTAGTTTCCCAGACCTGAACAGGAGTTCTGTGTTAGAACAGCATGACTGACTTCATGTGAACTGAAAAAGCGCTATTACAGTTTATTAAGTCATCATCTCGGATTAAGTTAATTTATGACCCTGAAAGTTTGGGTAGAAAACTCTCTTAAACATGTCGCTATTTGATTTGTAATAGAGTACATAACAATAGAGAGGGTGGTGATAGAAAAACTGCTCAGAGCTGCATGTTATTGCAGGATTACACTTCAGCACCTACGTGTAGGGATATTATAATTGCTTATAGGTACATATTAGGTTAGAAAAGAAAAGATCAGGGCCATTAACTAAATACTGTGGAGAGTCCTTATGTCCAAGGGGCAAATTGTGCTTGCCTTTCTGACTTGAAAAATCCCACTGAAGTCAAGGTGAACTGGGTTTTGTCCCATTTCCTGGCCACTTGGCATTTGGCTTAGACCAGTATCATATAGAGTAGAAGCAAGGCAACCATTACATACAACTTCCCATCTCAACTGTTTATCTTTAGTGCTCAAAACATGCTTGTTAAAGTTCAGTTCTAAAAATGTGAAATGTACTGATTATTTTATTTATTTGGATTTATCAAAACTAAAATAAAAGAATATACACCAATAAGTAAACAGACTCCTGATCAAATCAAATAACCCAGCAACAAGCATAACAAGAATGGATGCCGCACACAATCCCTATGAGGACCGCATCACCTCTATCCACTTTTACCCAGCCCCTATCTCCTCAAGGCAACAGCCTTATGTTAAATGCAATAAAAAAGCTCTCCTGATAAAAGGAAACCTATAGGATTGTTTTATATACATACCTGAATTTTCATTTACATAAATATTATGTATGTTTTTCCATGAGGGGAATCATGCCAAAGGGCATTGTGCTAAAACTCAGATCACAAATGTAAATGCTAAGTTCTGAATGGGAACAAGCTGGAGATGCATGGTGATGTTTTCGATGCTTTCTAATTGCACAGAGACGATTAATCTTAAACTTTAAACTCCAAATGAGTTTTTGATTTTGAACATTTGTAAGTATTTTTCAATAAGTGAGCTCAGTTAAAGTGAGCTATGGTCTGTGAAGTACCATACGACTGTAAATATCAATATTTCTGGATTGCTGAATGAAAACTTGGAAATATCAATAGCTCTCAGGTTATTCTAGTATTTCAACTTTCAATGCTGTAAATTCATTTTTATTTTTTTTGCCAACCTGATACCCCTATGAATTAACACTAAAATACTGCATTTGCAGCATTTATGTTACTTTCTATAGGAGCAGAGACATTCACTAGTTTGCAAGCTTTATTGGGATATATTGTATTTTTGTATGGGTAAGACCATCACAGTCTTTAATGTTAAAACAAAGCTTTAAATGCACACAGATGGAAGGGAGCTACTTTTGTTTAAGAATGAATTCAGCAAAAATATTTCCAGTGTATATTCTATGGGGGCTATTTCTGCCTTGAAATTCCATTACAGTCAATGCACACTCAGAGCAGAATTTGGCTGTATATATTTATAATCCATTTCATTTACATTTATATAATCAAAAATAAAAATTTATGTATTACGTGGTGGTGTTGAATATTTATACCTTGATGTCTAATAAGCCTTTTAAAACCGCCCCGTATGACTTTCTTATAAGCAAACTAGAGAAATGCTATCTAGATGAATTGATTATAAGGTGGGTGCACAACTGGTTGAAAGATGTACTCAAAGAGCAGTTATCAGTGGTTGACTGTCAAACTGGAAGGGCATATGCATTGGGTTCTCCTCAGGTCAATCTTGGGTCAGGTACTATTCAGTATTTTCATTAATGATTTGGATAATGAGTGGAGAGTATGTTTATAAAATTTGGAGATGGCGTTAACTGGAAAGATTTCCAAACACTTTGGAGAACAGCATTAGAATTCAAAAGTATCTTGGCAAATTAGAGAATTGATCTGAATTCAACAAGATAAAACCCACTAAAGATAATTGCAAAGTACTTATGAATTAAAAATCAAATCCACAACTACAAAATGCTGACTAACTGGCTAGGTTGGAGTACTGCTGAAGAGGATCTGGGGATTATAGTAGATCACAAATTTAATGAGAGTCAACAATGTGATGCATTTGCAAAAAAGGCTAATATCATTCTGGGCTGTAATAACAGGAGTGTTATATGTAAGACACGGGAGGTAATTGTACCACTCCACTCTGCACTGGTGAGGTCTCACCTGAAGTATTGTGGCCAGGTCTGGATGCCACATTTTAGGAAAGATGTGGACAAATTGGAGAGAATCCAGAGGAGAGTAATAAAAATGATCAAAGGTTTAGAAAACCTGACCTCTGAGGAAAGGTTAATAAACTGAGCATGTTTCGTTTTGAGAAAAGAAGACTGAGGGGGAAACTGATAACAGTCTTCAAATATGTTAAGGATTGTTATACAGATTCCTTCTATCAAGAGAACTTGTAGGTAGAACAATAAGTAATGGGCTTAATCTGCAGCACAGGAGATTTAGATTAGATATAAAAAAAACCTTTCTAACTATAAGGGCAGTTAAGCACTTGAATAGGCGTCCCTGGGAGGTTGTGGAATCACTATCATTGGAGGTTTTTAAGAAGAGGGTGGACAACACCTGTCAGGAATGGGCTAGGTCCTGCCACACCAATTGTGGTTGGACATGATGACTTCTCAAGGTCCCTTATAGCCCTATATGTCTATTATTCTATGTTATTTAAAAACACAGATGTTGTAGAGTTGACACCTGGTTCAACCAATGTGTCATATTACAAGGTCAGAGAGTATGTTGGGGGAGGGGGGAATTATAGGAAGTTGGTTACTCTGAGGAGCACTCCTGGATTTACTTGGAAAGTATATATGATAGAATCAACTCCTTCTACTAAAAGGGAATAATTATAAGGATTTGGTGAGACAAAATCATAAAAGAATTGACATTGTGATAGGTTTAGAAATAGATATTGGTGATCTGGAGTCTATTCCCAACTCCACCATTCATTCACTGTTTGACTGTCACCGTCTCCAGGGGTGGTCTTTCGAGGGGATCTCTGCTTCTCCTGCCTGACTGGCCCTCCTTAGTTTGTTCTTAGGTCAGTTCCTGGACTCTGCCCTCTAAGTCTATCAACCCTTCAATTTCAGTCTGCTTCAGTCTCCTGGCTATTTTCATGGAGGCAGGCTGGTGTAGAGCTGTTACCCTTTGGTACCACATGCCTTTCTACCACCTCTTCCTTCTCTGTACTCTCCCCTTTATAGCAGGTCATGCTTTCTCTATTAGCTGTAGCTGTGGGTGCCTGCCTCCATGATTGGCAGCACTGACTGTGTGTGTGTGTGTGTGTGTGTGATCAAGTTGCTTGCTTGTAAACAAGAAAGACACTCCTCCCCTCTCTGTCTATGCTCAGTATGGGGTTTTCCGACCCCCTTAAAGGAACCTTGGACAAATCACTTAACCTCTTTATGCCTCAGTTTCCCAATCTTCCTAATGAAGATAAGGATATTGTAAAGTTCTTTGAGTTCTACTGATGGAAAATTCTATAAAAGCAATAAGCATCATCACTATTATTGATTTCATGTTACATAACAAATTTTAAATTTTAAATTTTTATTTGATTATATATGTACCATTAAACCTTGAGATAGCTAGGGTGTGACAATAGGTAGCAAAGTAGTCTGCACCATAATTGTCTATAAAAGCATTTGGGTAACAGAATTCAGAGCACTAGGTGAGGGGAAAAATTTTTAAAATCGTTTGTTTCTTAAAAATAAAAAAACATTGTCTTTGTAACAATGGTTTGTTAGAAAATCACATTCCCCCCCCTATTGTTGCCCCCCTTGCTAGGTCTTTGAGCCCAGGCTCCAGCCCAAGTGGGAATGTCTATGCCGTATTTTTAGACTTGTAGCATAAGCCTGAGTCAGTGGACCTTGGATCCAAGACTGACTGCCATGGTTTGTTTTTTTGTTTTTGGTTATTTTTCTTTTCTTTTCTTTTCTTTTTTCAGTGTAAACATGCCCTGTGTTACTTCTTTTCTTGTCACAGCACGTCAGACAGCATCATCTTGAATCCAGTGATTTGGCTGAGAATTTATTTATTTATTGTTTAAGAATGGCTGAGGGGCTATATCCTTATCTGGTGTAAATCAGCATAGTTCCATTGATTTCAATGGAGTTGTGCCAGTTTGCATTAGCGGAGGTTTTCATCCAAGATCTGTCATTGTACACACTTTAACTTCGCGTATTTATCAGTAGATCTAACTGTAAAGTTATTCTCCTTTGGCAAGTGAAATGATAAGTAGGTAAAAGTATTTGTTATATTTCAAAGGCAGCATTTAAAAAAAAAAAGAAAGAAAGAAACAGCCCCAATTTACACATTCCCCAGCCTTCTATATACATTAAAAAATGTTAATTAAGTAGTCCCCATTGAATTCAATGGGAGTCAAATTGAAACCATACAGCTGATGAGTATGCTTCCTTTTCATTAATTCGTACAGGACTGGGGATGTGCACAGCCTGCAGGGTGTGGTTTGTGAAGTGGCTCACAAACTGAACCCTACAGTCTGTTTTTTGGGGATAGATGTAAATCGCCCCCAGCAACATCTCTTAGAGGTACAAGCTCAGTGAAGAGTAACCTTTTGTACACTTTCCAAGCTGCCTTTTCTGCACCCAACAAACATTGAAACCTCCCTTCTTGGATGACTTCAGGAAGGTCCCTTGCTATAGAAAAACAGAAAGTGTCTGAGGGAACTAGGATGGGCGGATGGATAGAAGGAAATTCCAACAGCTTCCTATTTTGGCAAATACTCTCAGTGCATGTTTGTCAAACTTTTGTGAGTATGGGCTGATATTTGCAATTGCAAATGCTGGTTTCAAGTACTTCTGAGGTAGGGTGACCAGATGTCCCAATTTTACAGGAACTGTCCTGATAGTCAGGGCTTTGTCTTATATAGTTGCCTATTACCCTCCACGTCCTGTCCTGATTTTTCATACTTGCTATCTGGTCACCCTGTTCTGAGGTTAAAGACAAATGTTTCACATAGTTGCCACAACATATCTAAATAATCTGAAAAGGACTAAGGAAAAGGAAGAGCTTTGGCTGTGTGGGGCTTTTGTTTTTACCTTAGGAAGCTAACACACTTATTTCACTCTTTAAAGAGATCATTTGAATTTTTTGGTTCAGACCAGAGTGGCAAAACAATCCCAATAGCACTTGTAGGTTTAAACTAGAGTAAACAGCAGATTCTCTGTAACTTGAAGTCTTTAAATCATGATTTGAGGACTTCCATAACTCAGCCAGAGGTTATGGGTCTATCACATGAGTGTGTGGTTGAGGTTCTGTGGCCTGCAATGTGCAGGAAGTCAGACTAGAGAGCGTGATGGTCCCTTCTGGCCTTAAATGTCTATGAATGTAAGTGAGGAAATGGTCTGTTCCTCTAATCTGAAAAGCAAATATTGGTGTTAACTATCCCAAACAACTAGAGAATGATTCTACGATCCTTATAAACAGACTGGGTGTTAGTTATTGTTGAACAATAATGAAAAGGTAGGGATCATGGACATAAATGCCATTTTGTGCCTGAAGATGAAAGGACACTGAAGTGTAGGAAAGTGAGAAGAGGTAACTGGGTAATTCATAGATGGAACTCCTGGTAATAAAAAAGGACTAAAAGCGAATAAATGACTGCCCTGCTGTACATAGTCTGTCACCAAGGTTGCCTAAAAGTTATGAACTCTTTGCCTTGTTGCTGGTTTGTTTTCATGCCACCAGTGCAGCAATAAAGAAATTAATGACAGCTGTACAGTAACTTTAATGTCGACTCCCACAAAACATGCTGAGGTATGTGTATTTCCTGCCAGGTACCTGGGGAACCACAGTATTAAAACACCACTAAGAGGGAAACTCTGTCTTTATTGTGAGAAGACAATGGATGTCAGGAGTTTAGGACAGAGAAGGATTGGGAATGGGTCGGAGGAGCACTTCACTGCAGAAAAATCATGAATTGTTAAAAAGCAACTGGCTCTGTCTGAAGCTCCAGTTTTGAAAACACTGACACTGTTTGGGATACATTTCAAAGCTTGTCTGTGGACTGTTCTGAATAAAACTTTGAAAACATAAAAAAAAAATAAAGATGGAATAGAAGGAAAATGTGAGATATGAAAACCCCCAAAAGTTCAGAAAGTGTGGATCTAAATGAGAAACCAAACTTAACAGCTGAGCCCAACCTCTGATGGTATAAATCAACCTTCCCTGAATCCAGACTTGAGAAAGTTTGAGTCTGGGTCCACATCCAAACTTTGCAGATCTGGTGCCCTCTCATTATTATGTGTTCCTTGCCACACATCTTTCACCTTGATAATATTCAACAGCTATGTGGACAAGAATCAGGAATATGGTTTAAAAAAAGTGAGCTGTATGGGCTTATGGGCAAACAGTTAAGTATATATATGTATAATAAGTATTCTAGTCTAAGATCTGTGCTACTTACTTGCTTGTCAGGAAATATCCAGACATATATCTCAGAATTTCTGAGGGTTTGTAAAAAAACACATTTCAGTCAGGAGTTGTATTGCTAGTTTAGTTTAGTCCTAGATCATTTTTATTTCTGTCAGGGGACAACAATATTGTACCAGGTATAAATACAAAAAAAATATGCTAAAAGAACGTTAAGGTTGCAAAATCAAGTACTCAGAAGTTAGGAAATGCCAGAATTAGGATTGCCTATACACCATTCACTCAGACCCTTTGAGCATATGTTTTAGGATAGTGTTGTCCAATATCCTATAGGAAATCTGTGGATAATGGGCTGGGAATATAAATTTAACAGTAGCATCTTTAATGGATATGAGGCAAGATTAGAGGTATCAGGGTGATAGAAGAGAAGATTACAGTAATCAGAGTATGAGATAAAGGCCTGGACAAGAGTTTTGCTAAGCTGTACAAACAAAACTGGCTGGATCATAAAGATATTCTAGAGGAGGAGGTGGCAACATTTAGCTGTGACCCAAATTTGTGAGGTTAGGGTGACAGCTGAATGAAGATGACACCCATAGTACAAGGCTTAGTGACAGGAAAGATTGTAGTATTGTCTATGATGATAAAGTGGGAGATACTGGAGACTTTGGGGGGAAATGATCAAGAGTTCATTGTGGTCATGATCAATTTTTAATTTGAAGGCAGGATATCAGAATGATCTGAAATGTCAGAAAGGAAGGTTGTGACACAAGTTTGGATGACAGGTCTTGGTAGATCTGTGAGTCATCAGCATAAAGATGGTAATTGAGCAGCGTTTTCAGAAAAGATCATCCAGAGACAGGGTATAGAGTAATATTTTGAATGAAGTATTGTTACTAGCATACTATGAATAATAAAAAAAAATTGTCTAGCACAATTCAGAATCTATTCTATCAAAATGAATGCTAGAAATATAGCATAGAGAATATTGTTTTTGATGTTGTCTATAGTTATTATATAGATGGATCAAGGCTTGGAATGTTAATCATGTAACTTTTTTCTATTTCTAAGATATGACATATTCCTCCTACTCTAAACAGGATAGCCTATTTTATAATCTCATCATGTTTTTACAATTCTGCTGTTATTTTGTAACCTTTACAGATTACAGAACAGCTTAAATTCTCTCTCACATAAATGGCTGGATTTTTGGTTGATTTATTAAATGGGCCTAATGGGAGTTTTGCTTGAGTACCATTGATGAATGTGTGGTATAAGTCCCCCTCTGTGCCAGTCCACAGAGGCTATGAGTTGTTCCAGCTGCAGTCTTGGCTCTTTAAGCCAAGTTGTAGCAGCTCATGGTTTTAGCTTTGGAGATCCCCAGTTCTTTCCCTGGTGTGTCAGCCATGAGGGCAGGAGTCATATAAGGATTACAAGACTGATTCTCAAATCCTGTAACTGTAGCGTGATATATTCTAGATTAGTATGTAGATTTCAGAGAACAGGAGCAAAGGTTTTGCTATCTCACATCAGACATTAACCTGTGTCTGGGTCGCATTCTGCTATTGATTTAAGGAAGAATTCTTAATTGGTTACTTCGGGAGTTTCTACTTAAAGATTGATAATATGATACTGCCTTCTAGCAGCAGTCAGTACAGCATGAGGTTTCTGTAATCAGAGGAAGAAGAAACTCCTGCAAAATACAACTCACCAATTATGAAGTGAAATATTCAGGTCACAAATTCTTTCCTGACCCCCACTGTTTAAGCCCTGCAGCATGATATTTGATTACCATTTTTTCCCTTAGTTTACATTGCTAACATATTACAGGTATATATTATTTGGTAGGTAATTTGACATTTACATCTTTTTAACTTATTTATTTGAATTTTTTAAAAATAAACAAAAAAGGAACTGAGCCCAAGGTCTAGACACCTTTAATGATGATTTAGAGAGTATGTCTACATGGCAAAGAAAAACCTGCAGTGCCGAGTCTCAGCACCCAGGTCAAGTGACTCGGGCTGCAGGACTAAAAATAGCAGTGTAGACATTCAGTTTCTGGCTGGAGTCTAGGCTTTCAAACCCATCTGGGGGCAGGGTCAATTGACCTGGCCTTTGAGACTCAGTGCCATGGGTTTTTCTTTGAAGTGTAGACATGCTTTTAATCTATTAGTAATCTTTATGGAAACAACTAGCAAAACATTACAGAGGAAGAAAAAGTTAAGAAAAATACCCCACACTCCTTCCTTAGCTGTTGGTCCTTAAGCAACACCTTCTTCCCTAAATGCTTGTGCAAAAAAATTAACTGAAATTAGGCACTTAATATTTCATCACCTAAACACAGTAAACTTTTAGTTAGGATTTGTGTGACTAACTTTAGGCATCCAAGTTTACAAATATTGACCTTATTTCTTTATAAATCTGGCCCAGGGTATTTGAGTGCAAATCTTTCAAACTATGTCCTGTCATAGTAGTTTTTCATTCAAATTGTCCTGCACCTTTACTCAGTTATGTCCATCCAGCTTCTTACTCAAGTGTGCTGGTGGAGTAGTGGGGCAATAGGGCTTTCTTGTGTCAGGGACCTTCTCAAGCATATTCCCCATCCCTAAGGATGTCTGTCTTAGTGCCTCGCTAGCTATACTCAAATATTGATGCATGGCCCTTCAGTTCAAATCAGCTATGGTGCTCTGATGCCAAGGTTATAGTCTGAATAGAACAGAATTAAACCTTGACCATTCTGGCCTCACCTTTAGCTTAGCTCACCATTTGGGGTTTGTTAAATTACTGATGTGTTTAATTTTTATTTTAATTACTGCTTTAGGGTAGTATTTTCAGAAGCTCTCGGCATTGTCTTAACTCTCTTGATATTAAAGTCAATGAGAGTTTAACCCTTTACTTCAGTGGGAGCAGCATTAGACAAACTGAGTATTTTTGAAATTCTACCATTTATTTTCTATTTTACTCTTTTACAATGACTGCTGTAGAAACACAAACTAAATAGGAGGAACTAAACACCCGGTGGGAATTTTCATTGTAACTACAGGTATGTTGTAAAAGATGGTAAGGATTTTTGGAATACAGTTGATTCTGAATTGTAGATAGGGAAACCAATTACACTCTCTTGCAACCAGGAACTACCTTAGGCTTTCAGTAACCTTTAAGCACAAAGTTTCTGAAAGCAATTGGAGAAAATGCATTTCTATTTATACAATGTTTAAATATAATTTTAGAAATGTCAGTTTGGTAAGCTTTGATAGTCCATATTTAATTTGAGTGATGTGTGAATGCTAAATTAATTCTGTCTTCCTTGTCACCCAAGAGACAGCAGTTAATAATATACAAAATTGAAAAAGAATCCCACAGAAAATATTGTTATAAAAAGGAATGCTTACTATATTTATATTCCTTTCTTTCGAAAGCTCAGAGAGCAGATCAAACCAAATGCTTACACATTTTTTGCTACTGTGAAAGACAGAAAGAGGACTTGTAATATATTTACTGAAAACAGTCTATTTTTATAATCCACTTTAATTGAGAGTAGGCTGAAAACAGTAAAATTAATATTAATTTTATTTGTAGTGTTTATTCCGCCATCTAGGTATTACATAAAGTCTCCTGTACACCAACAACTGTAACATAACACACTGTTGACTTTCAGACTAAGATCCCACTACAAGATACATTCCTGGCCGATGTATTGCTGAAATCGTTAACGGCACTCCAAAGGAAATAGGTAAATCACAACTCAGGTTTGCCCACCCCCACCCCTTACTATCTTCCTTAACAAAGCTTGAGAGATGGATGTTCTAGTCTGTAAATGCTACTTTGTGCCCCAATGGAAGTAAAATGAACCCTAAAACCGGGTTAGCTGGACAAAGGAGGATTCCCCTGTGGGTATCCTCTGACTAACCCCATTTCAATGCAAATCTGTTGTAGGTCCATATCTGGCTGCCATGACCATTAATAGCTGAGTGCCTCACAGACAATGTATTTATCCTCACAACACTCCCATCAGGTAAGGAAATACTATTATCCCCATTTTTCAGATGGGAAACTAAGCACAGAGAGGCTAAACAACTTGCCCAAGGTCATTACAGAAAATCTGTGCTGGAGCAGAAAATTAAGCCCGGCTCTGCTTGGATAAATGTGATTTAAACCATCTTTGTGCCTCCCCCCTCTGATCTGGCCCTCGTTCAAAATGAAAGTGTAGAGTCAAAAGTTAGGGGACTCCAGCTGATTATGTATAATATATATAACCAACATAATTCAGAGAAGACAGATGGTCGTATGGTTAAGGTACTAGGCTCAGGTTTTTCCTCTTCTTCTGTGATCTTAGACAAGGCACTTAATTGCCCTGTGCTTCAATTCCCCATCTATAAACTAGGAATGATAATTTCTCTCACCTTTTGTCTGTTGTCTCTTTATACTCTAAGTTCTTTAGGGCAAGGACTCTCTTTTACTATGTGTTTGTGCAGTGTCTAGCACAATTAGGCCCAAGTCTTGGATAGTGTCTCTAGGTACTACCATCATATAAATTATAATAATTCAATATTTTAGTACATTTAGTACTTATCAAAGATGACATCTGGAAACTAAATTCCTGTATTTATTCACAAAACTTTGCATAGGCTAAGGCTCTCTAAGTTTTCTCCCATCACCCTGTCAGTACATCTTACTCCTGACTGAGCCTTCACTAAGGGTGAGAAGTTACTTCGGTCTACATATTAATTCAGTCCTAACAATCCTCTCTAGTCATTAATCCTTCACTCAGTAACAGAAATGCCAATATCCAGCTCTGTGTGTGTTATTGTTAAACCCATTGTGTCTACCACAACTGCCTGTATGGTCATTACATTACTGGTATTTGATTTATTACTTGCAAACGTTTACAGTATGAAATTTGCCAGATTAAACTAAATTCTATTATATTCTGTTATATTCAGGGGATTATAACTGAAATCTGTACAAAACTAAATGTCTCTAATTCACAAGGGTTCATGCAGACCTCTTCTTCAGTTTCAGTTTTCATAGATTCTCAATCCATAAATTTTATTTTATGTATTTGTTTATTGATATAACTTTCTGTGGTTTGGGATTCAAATGTCCAATTGTTTCTGGTCCTCTTATTTATATTGTAATCCCACAAATACAGAAAACTGTCATCTGGAAAATTAAACCAAGCTCTCAGTTTAATAATAATGAGGAACAGAAAGTTTTCTGTTTCTAAGGTACTGAAATAGTGACCTAATGCTGCAACTATTAGGTGAAAAATATTTAGATATAACAATGTTTCTTTACTTGGCAATTTCAGTAAACTTGAAACTGCTTGCGTCTTAAATCAAACCAATTTTCTCAAGTTCTCTTGTCTGTGGTGTGCACAGGTCTGCAGAAAATAATTTTTCATTGACTTACTAAAGGATGACATTTCATTTGAAAAACAAATGACATGGCACATAGGATTAGAGTGATTGATATCCTGAGAAAAGCTGAATAGACAATTGTTCAATTTTTTAATTTATTTATTTATTTACTCTAATAGTATGTCTACACTGCAATTAGACACCCGCAGCTGGCCTTGCCTGTGCCAGCTGACTCGGGCTCATGGGGCTCAGGCTAAGGGGCTGTTTAATTGCAATGTAGACTTTCAGGCTTGGGCTGGAGCCTGGGTTGTAGGACCCTGCGAGGTAGGAAGGTCCCAGAGTTTGGGCTGCAGCCAGAGCCCAAATATCTACACTACAATTAAACAACCGCTTAGCCTGAGCCCCACAAGCCTGAGTCAGCTGGCTCGAGCCTGCTGTGGGTGTCTAATTGCAATGTAGACATGCCCTAAGAGCCATGGTTGTTGGATTACATTGGCTCAGCTGGCATTTATACTTTTTTCACAAGTTTTAGGAGGCATAAAGGGCCTGATCCAAAGCTCATAGAAGTCAGTGGAAAAACTCCCATTGACTTCAGTGGGATTTGGATTAGGCCCAAAACAATTTAGACCGAGGGCCAACCAGTGGTCTGGCTTTCCTGTACTGCCAGGGGAAGTGGGCTTAGCAGATCTTCTAAGTCGCGCTCCCATGCAAGCGGGAAAGAAATGGTGGGGAATGAGTGGAGCCTTAGCTCCATCTTCCAATGCTGCATTGACCAGTGCATCAAGAGAGATATGCTGTGCTGTGTACAGACCCAGTGCAGCTTACTCCCTTCCTGGAGCAGCAGGGAGATCAGCAATATTAGTTCCTTCAGCCCCTTTTTATTGTGGTGGTGGTGTTGAATTGGTGTGTTGGCATCAATGGAGTTATAATTAACAGTGTTTTAATGGTTACTTTTGTGAAAAACCTGATAAGACTGCCAAGACCATGAGCATTTGCATTTTGAAGGTTACATGGGAAGGATTGTCAAGGAAACAGATAATAATGACTTATGGCAGAAAATGTTCTTTCTTTAGAAGGAGCCAGTGATCTTCCAAACTAATTTGTAATTGCCATGACTTATACAATAGAACAAAACACTGCATGGAGGCTCTAGGTTTTGATGCTGAACATTTATTTGCAAAATGTCTTTAATGAGTTTTCAAGAAACACAAAATTGATAGGTGGCTAAGATTTGTTTTGACATCACGATTAAAGGAATAGCATAATGTCCTCAGACATGTTCCAGTTAATTGGCTAGGTCTCTTCTACATATGTTAAAGATTTTTTTTAAAAGCAGTAATGTCATATTGCAAAATATATCTTTTTTGCAGTCTGAGTTGGAATCTGACATTGTCATCTGGAAATTCAACAGAGACCAAGCAAATTAACTCAATAAGAAGCTGACTGTTTTGTTGCTGCATATGTTTTATGCACTTATTGATGGATATTTTCCAAAAGTCCATTAGTTTCCTGGAGTAGGACATTGTTAATGCAATTGAACTTTATGATGTGATTGTACCACCCATCAGGATTCAATGGAGTAAAAGAGCAAATAATTCATTCTCAGAACTAAGTGAGCTTTGCACTATCTCCATCCTCTTTCTATCTGAACAAGAAATGTTCATTTTGAGGCATAAATTGTATGAGAAAATATGTTTTTTATTTAAATATTCATTAATTTTGTGGTTTTCTATCTGAAGAGAACGGGACCTGATTTCATTTGTATAGGGGGACCTGTGGTTAAAGGAAATTGTGAGTGTTCTAGCTCCTGGTAACAAACTGAACATACTTAGCATCTGCAAGCACCCTAACACAGTATCAGGAGACTCTGTATTAAGTGTCACCCTAACAGAAGAGCACTTTTTTAAAAAAATCAAAGCCTATTTAAAGACAAATTGCTGGCAGAAGATGGCAAAGGCAAATACATTGGCCAACAAGGATGCTTGCTCATTCCATGCACAGGTTACAAGCTTAGAAAACAAGCTCCATTATGGACTCCAATTGCAGTCATTTGGGGAGAATCAACAAGCCAATTCAGATACCAGCTTACTGGAGCCTACACCTCCTGAGTGGCAGCTGTAATAAAAAAACTGAACCACCAATGCCATGCAAATGAAAGTTCTTTGCATCCCATGAAGGGCAGCAGTAAAACCATAGTCTTTCTCCAATTAGTTTCAGTTCCCATATTGCCCCAGAGAGCAGTGGTTTATAGACGGAAGCACTGTCTCCCCTCTGCTTCTTTTCACCTCTTTGTACTTGTTATGACAGGACACAGCCTGAATTTTTTAAAAAAGTTGGAGGGAACAGAAGCTAGAATGGGGCCTTGAGAAGGATATGATTTAGTCCAACCCATATGCATTACTCTTGCTCAATCCATATGTGAGAAATCATCAACCACATTTTGATTGTGTAGTGGTTACCATATATTTGTCTTACTTTGTAAGAACCCAAGTTCAATGCAGGGAATAAGCGCTGCTGTAATGGAATATTAGAGCCAGTTGTCACCTCAGCTGAGCCACAGAGAGGTGCAATCTCCACTCCTTTCACCAGCATTGACTTTGTATCCCTTAGCACCATTCAACAAAGGATACTCAGGCCAGGTGAAGAGACTGATTTCTGCCCTGTTGCTGTTGCCTCAGGCATCCCACATCTGAAAGGCTCCCAATCCTTAACCCAGCAGTAGTCACCTTTCCATGCTGCTCAACAAGGGATTCAAGTTTCTATGGCATACAGGGCAAATAAATACAAATGAGGCCAGCTTCAAATGGGTGAGGCTTTGGCATTAGCTCAGCAATCTGGAGGTAATGAACCAGCAAATTTCACAGAGACCTACACCTTGACATTAACCCACCAAGCTAAATGTGCTGAGTCAGTACAGTCAGGGGCCTATAGCTTCATATCATCCCAAGGAGTTAGAATGGATAGGTATTAATGATCCAGTAAAGGCTTGTATATTGACATCAGCCTAGAGCTACTGACTCAGCAAACCTCATAGCTGCTTTTGCTTGAATATCAATCCAGCAGGCTAGTGGTTCAGTGCCAGTAACTTTACACAGGTCTGGCCCTTGACACCTGCCCAATGTGCTGCAAGTGCTGAAACCCAGGCTTTGACAACAGACTTTTATTTAATTTTTCTCACATTTCAAGGAGAAATCTTTAAGACAGACTGCAGCAAAGATGAAAATCTCAGACTTTTCAGGCTTCCACTCTAAGTAAGTATCTTTTCACAACTTTATTTACCTCAACCAGGAAGGAACATGCAAAATGGATGCTAGAGGGTAGGGAGATTCCCTCATCACATCCCTCATCTTTTTCCCAACATTGCAGCTGGGGGATCAAACTTGGTACTGCAGCTACCTCATCAACTCCTTTCCTCCTCCTGTGCTTCACATAGCAAGAAGGGTGAAGAGGAGCCTCCAGGCAGTGAGAGTGTGAGAAGTGACTTTGGGCCAGATCCCTCTGACAGTAGGAATTGCAGATTTGAAGAAGAGTTGCCCTTCCTTGCACTGCCCAAATACCTGCCACTTTTAAAGAATGAAAGCTGGCAGAAGCAGCTACAGTATCTAGGCTATAACCATGTTAAATGAGGCTGTGCTTGAATAGGCTTAACAGCTTTGCAGCTACCTTGTGTCATGGGAGACTGGGGATTCAGAGCCTTTTGCTTCTCCTTCCTTTGACTGATGCACTTGGAGGCACTGTAGAGGTGTGCTTGTGTACATATTTCATGGAAATCTCACTCTGTTAGCCTAAAAGCCACCTTACCTTTATTTTTAAAAAAAGCTCAAAAATGGATTAGTGATGACACCGCTCCTTAACAAGAAGGATATAAACTCAGGATGAACAGCTGTTGGGACAATCTTGGATGAGAACCCTTCCCTAGACAAATACTTGTGATGCACAGCCACATACAGGGCTGCATTGCTGCCAGTACTGGTGCCCATCTGTTAGACTGGCATGGTGCCCACTCAGAAGTTGGTCAGACTTTGCTTTAGGACACAGAAGTCTTCATGATGCTGCGAGTGCCATACTGTCCCTCCTCTATGACTGTACTGCCCCCTGGGTGCCAAATGACTCTTTGCAATTTTTTTTTAATTCAGACATAAATCTAAATAAATAAAATGTTCATTAATTATTTGCCTATACTATTCGGCGTTCTCTTGCAAACTCTCCTGCTTTGGATATCAAGAAAAACTTTGTGTTTAAATGTAATGACTTAAAAGAGAACATCACATTTTTATTTCCTTTCTTGGTAGGTGTCAGGATTTATTCATTTCCATGAAGGAACGATTGAACATCAGCATCACGTGCAGGGAAGTGATACACGGTGCACACCTTGGCACAGTGCAAAGAACATTTCAGAATGTTCAGCACCCACCAGTGGGACCAGAGTCTTTAAAGAGCTCAGTTCCCATTTAGGCACCTACATGAAGTAGGCAGATTTTCAAAAGTTCTCAGCTCCCACTGAGCCAGTTATTTAGGTGCCCAGATGGGAGCTGGTGGGCACTGAGCTGTTTTGTAAATCTGGTCCTTTACTTCTACAAAAAATCATACAATAGTAATAATATGGTTTATGACTATATAGTCAATGTCACTAACAGCCCAGCAGTGTTGGTTGCAGTCAGCCAGTTAGTTGAACTCAAAGTAATTAATTCCCACCCCAGGCCATTTAAATGACCTTGACAATTGTATGCATAATGAAGCTATAGTTAATGCTTCAGCATTTAATTTCTTTGCCAGAGTTCAATCAGTGTTTTATACAGACCATTTAATTTGATTTTATTTTCTTCTATGTTAGTGCTATTTATTCCAGTGCTGATTTTCTATTTTACAGTCTGGTGGTCCAGTGTGAGAGTCTTTGAATTCTGTGCCACATGCAATAGTGTTATATCAAAATAGGAATGGGTTTAAAATGTGTTTCTGACGTAAACTTATTATCTTTTGAGTGTTTGGCCTGCTGTTAATGTACTATCAAATCCCACTGATTTCCAAATGACTTGAAATAGGGCTATCTAACGGGCTTACAAACTGTAGAGATTTTGTCTGTTTATATGCATGCAAACTTATTAATACTAATGGGGATTTTGTGTATTCTTCATGGAGTCTTGTTATGGTAGTGCCTGGAGGATAACATTTGTTACAGATTTTGGAGGTCATTTTTGGGATATGAATATTGTTACGACAGATATCACCAGGGTGATCTTACACAAAGTCTTCCCAAGACTGACCATTTGCTTGCACACTAAGAAAAAGCATGTGGAAGACTGTGTTGTCATTAATTGTTTGGTTATGTAAGGTTCTGTGTAGAGGCAGTGGTCCTTGAACATGGATCTGTGTGACCAGGAGGAGAGTATGCTTTATGCCTTCACCTCTGATTAGAGTCAATTCTTGAGGCAGAGTTGCTCTCTGGGAACCAGGCACTGATGGAGACATGGAAACAATGAGATGTGTGCCACAGTGGGGTTAAATGCAGAGGCTGCAACTTTATTAAAACTATTAGCTAATGGGGAAACACTTCCCAGTGTACCTGGCAGAGTTGCACCAGTGCCAATTTCAACTGGGAAACAAAAGTCCTGGGTTCTACAAATCTGAAGGTGGGTCTGAGGGTAATACCCCCTCTTCACCCTCAAGCCTGCCCAGGGATCCTGGCTGGAAGCCAGAGTCCCAACCCACTCCCCTCCTCCATGACTGAGGTAGAAGAAATGAGATGAGAGCAGCCCCAGTGGCATTGGAACCCACCAAAGTTGCAACAATGTAATTTCAAAACGCAAAACAGGACTCCTGTAATGATAGATGGAATGTGAAAAATCTCACAGAGCAATTTGCTAATTTTACAGTATGGAAAAATCCCTTCCAGACTGCAAGCAGAGTGTGGCAATCAGCCTTGCTCCTGCCATCATAAGACGCTAGATACCGTCTCACTAGATAAAGGTGGTGGGGAGGAGGCTGGAACAGAGCCAAACCGGCTACTCAGCAGGCAGAAGCAATCCTCCTTCCCCACCCTGGTGCTCCAGCAAGCTCAAGCAAATTTGCTGGCTCATCATGACCCCCTGCTGTCCAATGGCAGCAGGAGTGGGTGGGAAAAGCTCCAGGATGCAGACTCTGTGTGAGAAACTCCACCACAACCATACCTCTGCACAGCAAAAGCGGGAAAAGGAGGGAGGGAGGGAACAAGAAAGAAGTAGTGCTTTCCCCCATCTCGCACACACATTGCAGGTCATCGGGGGAGGGGGGGCACATATAACCTGACGCATACACTCCAGCTTAATATCTCCCCCTCCCTGCGCTACTCAGAGTGGGGTGGGAATGTCCCCATTGCTCCTAGACTCATCAAAGTCTAGCAAGGTGAGTACTGGTATAGGGCTGAGTTTCTTGAAATGCAGATTGCCCTGTAAATAAATGCAGGAAAACACCTTTACACTCCCTTGTGACACCTAGATAGAAACATGTTTGTGAAAAGTTGCTCTCTTTGACACATGTGGCTTCAGATGGCCTGCACCAGTGGGACAGGAAGCTTATTAAAAGAACCCTTTCCTCTTGGCAACACTCTGAATGACCCAACATTCATAGTTTATTTCCCATTGACACATTTAGTACATAAGTATTTCAAAAGTGTGATAAGTGATGATCATAGCTTCAAAATACCCTAGAGCTATGATAAATAACTCATGATATCCACACCCATTGTTTCTGCCACACTCTTTACAGCTGAGATAATTGTTTTCACACTCATAAATATTGTTTAACCACCAGATTCTACACTGAAGTGACAGTGGGATTCAGGTTTTTAGACAAAAATCAAGGAAATTCAGGCATATGACTAGAGATTGGGTAAATATTTAGAGCTCAATCCTGCAAAATTCTCCATACCCGTTATTCTGAAGACCCTCAGCCATTCGTTGTGACAAGAGTCTAGGCACCTTCCATCTTCAACTGGCCAGGAGATTTCTTCAACTGGGCAGGAGGTCCACTCTTTAATCATGTAAGATGCACTGGCAGTCTGTAAGATGTGTTTTGATATATTCTTAAAAGAGATGCTTTAGCTCAAACTGAAATTATGGGCTTGATGCAAAAATGACTGACAGGGCTCTATGGCCTGTGTTATGTAGCAGACTAGGTGATCATAATGGTGCTGCTGGCCTTAAAAATCTATGAAAACAGGTACCTGGTGACTTGGCAAAGACATGCTGGTGAATAGACACATAGTGGCTGAGTACTTACTGATTTACCTGTAGGTTGATACTGACATATAGCTTGAGTGAGTCAGGGAGAGTAGTGGGAGCTCAGCATTTAAAAGTGGTGGGAGGGATAGCTCAGTGGTTTGAGCATTGGCCTGCTAAACCCACAGTTGTGAGTTTAATCCTTTGGGGCCATTTAGGGATCTGGGGCAAAAATCTGTCTGGGGATTGGTTCCCCCTTTGAGTAGGGGTTTGGACTAGAAGACCTCCTGAGGTCCCTTCCAACCTGAAATTCTATAATTTTGCCCATCCCTCTATTGAGGACACAACCAGCATGATTCACCCTTTAGTCATTACCAGGATAGCCTGCTATAGTACATTTCCCCTGCAATACTTATTAAGACCATGTAGCAGCCAGGTGGTTCAATATGCAGTAGCCCATGTTTTAGGTGAAAAATGCCAAAATCACATTAAATTAGATTCCCATCACTCTGCTCCATGCACTGGCTCCTTTTTCCTGCCCCTCATATCCATATCAATGTCTTGAATGTAATTTTTAAAACACTGGCTTGCAGTCTAGCTGTCTTAGAGACTGTCTCTACTTCTGCAATCTATTGCAGCAGCTGGAATTCATGGGGACACAATGGCTGCTGGCGAATGGAACTTTCGGAAGATTACAAGACGGCATTCTCAGTGCATGTAATACATGTTATATAACCAAATTTAAATATATTTGTAATGATTTATAAATGGATTGGTAGGTAACAAATTATTTTCTTTGAAAAAGTTCCTTGTTAACCTCTGTGAAAATCACATTCTCAGAAAACTAGTTAAAATGAAAAAACTGACTTGAAATGAAAATTCTCCTTTCAGAGACAGCAGATCATTGGCTTTTATGTGCCAAGATGTTTATTTTAATATAGTGCACAATTATGTCAAAATACACTGGGAAGAGAACTGTTCAGAAGCTACATGGCTTTTCAATAAAAATTTTCAATACTTTAAACAAAATTAAGATAAACATAGACAGGAAACAAATCTTGAGTTTCAGTACTCTAATTTTAAGTGTAGAAATGTCTCTTTGCTTTTGATACAAATGTGGAAGTCACCTTAGCAAGGAAAGGAATATGTTATGCTCAGGCTTACACTAGCAGAAATGTAGAAAGTTAGAATCCAGACATAACAAAATGCTCTCCCATATTACTACAATGAGGAAAAATAAAACAACTGAGTTTGAAGATAGAATATCCTTGGAGGGGGGGACAGCAAATGGAGATGAGAGGATTCATTACAGTATTTATCTGCAAATACAGTATACTAAAACATAGCTGTAAGAATGTAATGGAAATTAATAGCAGAAAATACAGTCCAGTGTGGAGGAAAACACACAACCTGCTTTTAATTTCCTTTGTTCTTTTGTTGGGCCTGCAGGTGGTGTACGTACCTTTTGTAACATTTGGAATAGCAAACCAGAGGCTATCTTGCTCTGCTGCACTGACATTTTATAGAAAATATATTGTGTCTTTTGAGGGGTTTGTCCTTTTTTATATCAGCAAAAAAAAAAAGATTTCCTTGATAAATGAGTGATGGGCTCATGTCAGATAGTTCAGATCATGACAGGGGTCTGGCTCACACAACAGCACTGGGTCATACAAGAAAAGAGGGCAGTACCGATTTTAGAATCTATCAGCCACACAATGCTTCAGAGAAATTTTATTACAGAAAATAAATAAAACTAGAGTTACTGGTGTAGAAATCCCCTGGGCTGCTAAAATTTTCAGCCTGGTGACTTTCCTGGAAGGATAAAAATATCACATCCTAATATCTATCCTACAGGCAGGGCCAGCTCCAGGCACCAGCCGACCAAGCACGTGCTTGGGGCGGCACCTTATAAGGGGCGGCCAATGTTAGGGTGGCGGGGGGGTGCTCACGGTGTTTTTGTTCGTGGGGCAGCGCTCGAAGTGTTGTTTTTTTTTGTTTCGGTGGCGTGGTGTGGCGCTGGCGGGGGCTTCGGTGGTGCGGCGCTGGTTTGGGCGGCGCGGCCCAGCCCGGCCCAGCACAGTGCTCTGGGGGTTTGGGCGGCCCGGCGCAGCGCTCTGGGGGTTTGGGCAGCCCGGCACGTCCTGGTGCTCGGGGGTTTGGGCAGCCCGGCACGGCGCTCGGGGGGGTTGGGCTGCCCGGTGAGGCACTCGGGTGGGGGCGGGAGTTTAGCTGGCGTGGCGCTCCGGGGGTTTGGGCGGCCCAGCGCGGTGTGGCACTCAGGGGGGGCAGGGGGTTGGGTGGCCCGGCGCAGTGCTCCGGGGATTTGGGTGGCCCAGGGCGGTGCTCCGGGGGTTAGGGCGGCCCGGCGCAGCGCTTGGGGGGGGTGTGTTGTTTCGGTGGCGTGGCATGGCGCGGCACTGGCGGGGGCTTCGGTGGTGCGGCGCTGCTTTGGGCAGCGCAGCCCAGCCTGGCCCAGCGCGGCGCTCTGGGGGTTTGGGCGGCCCGTCGTGGCACTCTGGGGCTTAGGGCATCCCAGCGCGGCCTGGCACTCAGGGGGTTTGGGCGGCCTGGCGAGGCGCTCGGGTGGGGGCAGGGGTTTGGCTGGCGCGGCGCTCCAGGGGTTTGGGCGGCCCGGCGAGGCAGTCGGGGAGGGCAGGGGTTTGGGCTGCCCGGCGAGGCGCTCGGGTGGGGGCAGGGGTTTGGCCAGCATGGTGCTCTGGGGAGGTTCGGCGGCCTGGCTCCGGGGGTTTGGGGTGACCCGGCGCTGGAGGGGGGCGGGGGTTTGGGCGGCCCAGCGCGGCAATTGGGGGGGTGGGGTTTGGGCGGCGCGGCGCTGCGGGGGGGCGGCGGGGCGGCACTGGGGGGGTGTTACAGTGGGGCAGCACTCTTCTTTTTTGCCTGGGGTGGCAAAAAATTAGAGCCAACCCTGCCTACAGACTTTTGTGGAAGAAACTGTTACATTTAAAAGATACAGTTCTGAAGATCACCCATGAAAGGTACAACAACTTATCCACTATTCAGTACAACAAACACAGGAAATAAGGTAGCTCTCTCATCTGTGATAATCAAAGTAATTTGTCATGGTAAGGCAGTTTGGACTTACAACAACAGTCCATAGTTTCGGAATTCTCCTAGATTTCTTGCTGATGCTAAGCTCACACATAGCACCATCCACAAGTAACATTTTCCGTCATCTCTGGTTGACTAGGAGAATCCACTGCATCCTGATGGATAATGACCTGGTCTCAATTACGTATCTCTTTGTCATCTCCTGTCTGGACTATAGCAATGCAATGTACTTGGGCATAAAGTCATCTGGCCTTTGGAGATTTCAACTAGTACGGAACACTGCAGCATGTTTCCTCAGCAACATGGGCTACTGTGAGCACATCACACCTGTCCTCCACTCTTTATACTGGCTTTCCACAGAATATTGTCAAGTTCAAAGTCTCTGTCCTTATCTTCAAGGTGCAGTGGTTTGGGTGCAGCATATCTCCTCAAACTCTGGGATGAAAACTGTGGTTGACAACTCCACCCCTCTGGCACAATGAACTTTTGACAATAAGGGTCAAGCTTGTCTGTGTAGGAGACAGTTTTCTAGGGGGCCAACCCACATGGTTCTCCCAGGTTTCTCATTCTCTTGAGTAAATTAAAATGAAAGATTGTGGTTGGAAAGCATTTTTTTGCATTCTTCTTCTGATTTTGGCTATTATAGGGTTTCTAATTTTTATTTTCTTAAATGTGTCAATCATGTGGTCATAAATGTTTTAGTTTTACTCACTTTAGTATAAATTAAAGTGTCACTTGTAAAAATATACTAAATATTATTATGGATAATATAAATCTGGTTTGAAATCTGGATATCACCTTACTAAATAATCAACTTCTTCCCTAGCACTGCCTGCTGTTGCTGCTACAGCTTTAAGTATGTATGTACACTGTCATTTATTGTGGATTTGATGGCACTCAAGTGTGATTTCAGAGGCAACCTCTTAAATAGGGCATTCTTTTTTTCCACCTTAATCAATACCTGTGTAAAGGGGTTTAGCAGATTGTCCCTTCCTATAATTGACTAATTCTTTATTACTAGGTTGGATAATGACATGGTCTCAGTTACGTATCTCTTTGTCATCTCCTGTCTGGACTATAGCAATGCAATGTACTTGGGCATAAAGTCATCTGGCCTTTGGAGATTTCAACTAGTATGGAACACTGCAGCATGTCTCCTCAGCAACATGGGCTACTGTGAGCACATCACACCTGTCCTCCTCCTGTCTAAACTTGGCCATATTCCTGAACAACCCATATTCAATTCTGCTTCATCTAAATCCACACCACCCAGTTTTGGTTTGAGTTCTTCTGCTTTCATCTTCACAACTTCAAAAGCTATTTTATTTCTTTCCCATCTGATACCATCAGTTGTCCAAGAATCCAAGTCTGATATGTCAGCAAAGGGGGTGCAAGGTTTCCCATGCTGCTCAAATCTGATGTACCCTGCCTCTTGCTTCACTATAGACCTGTCATTGCCTCCATCAACAAGCACAGTAACACTTCTAGCTCTTTGTATGTGTTTCTGAGACGCTTCCTTGAGTGGTTTTGCTATTACTTCTACAAAGGCTTTTACTGACTCACATACCACACTTCTGCTTGCCTCAGGCTTCTGAGCCTTAGAGCTTTTTCCAGCCTGATGCACAGTTCCAGGTATTAATAATCATAATAATTATTTGGTTTTATTGCTTGAATGTGCATGGAGGTTTATCTGTACTTTACAGACTGAAGAGTTTATAATCTGAATTCAAACAAGAAAAACCAGGAGACAACAACGCAGGGAAGGATCTGAGAGGGAAAAGGCAAATGTGATTATTTGCTCACGTGGGTGGCTAATACTTGTGTCTTGAAAGTAATGAAGAAGCTATTTAAGTTGGTTTAATTTGTTACTATTTATTATTGAATAATGTAAATGTATTTGTGACATTCAGCATGCGTCTGCTGGCTACTAACAAATTCCAAACTGCTAGAGCCACATAGCTGCAGTAGCCAACGTATCTAATAAACGGGCAGTGTGACACTTGCTTGGTTTTTAACATGGCTTTGGCAAATAACAGAAGCTACTAAATACCTACTGTGTTGGATTCTAATTAAACAATACCAAACTCTTTTTCTATTAATTTCATCTGTAAATTACATGGCTTACATGCAATACATGTCACAGCTCTGCAGCGTAAATCATGAGGATTACTGTGGCTTTTGCTTTATTTACATTGGAAAGCCACAGGATCTCTGCTGCTTACATAGTGAATCAATTAATGTCACAAATGTCGCTTTACATGTGAGATTAGATTACTACAGTACCCTGGATTTAGTTATGTTATGATTAGCACCCATTTGTGAAATAGAAAATAATTTGCTTCAAAGAGCAGGACAGCTTTGTTTTAAGTACAATTCCCCTTATGATTACTCCCTATATAGTACTTAAGTAAACTTGTAATGTGCTACTTATTCATGGGGGTATTCATTCTCTTTGTCCACAATACAGCAAAGGGAAAACAAATTTTAGGTTTTAAGATGTACTTGTTAAAAGGAGAGTCATTATATTGGATTGCCATAAACAGAAGCAAAGAAGAGGTGCTGTGCAAAACTTCTGCAGTATGTGAAGATGATGTTTTTGAGGAAAGCGTGTGTCTCTAACCCTCACAGGGGAGGGGAAGTCTGAAATATGTAGAGCAAAATCTTGGCTCCATTGAAATCAACGGGAGTTTTGCCATGTATTTCACTGAGGCCATTATTTCACCCTTACTATAGAAATTTGAACTAAATTCAAATGTATTACTCCAAGATCATTTTGCAAAAAAATCACTTGTGGCTGTATAATATTTTTATCTGAGAAAAATGTCCTTGCATGGAATATTCTATTAACATAGAAACAGAACTCTAGTCCTTTCTATGAGTAGAAAGGAGCACATCCTTCATTGTGCTGTGCCGAAACTCTGTGGGGTTGTTTGCTGTCCATTCTCATACTTTATTTGGGACTAGTTCTTAGAATAATGTACCTTAGGGATAGTTGTGATATGGTATCTTAGTATAGCTGGTCACTGAGGGGGGTCAGGAACCCAGCCTACCTGTGACATGGCTCTGCTAAGTAGAATGAGCCAACCCAGATCCATAGGTGGTGGGATAGCAGCTAATTGCCCAAGGAATACCTGGACCTAAAAACAGGTTATGAGGGTTCAGTCAGGAGGCATTCAGAACACAGAGAAGAAGCTCCTGAAGCAAGGGACTTCTCAAGGGAGCTGGTTAGAAAGCTCACGAGAAAAGGGAACCTAGATAATGTGCCGCTGGAGGGAACAGGTTCCAAAAGAGCTATGAGTCCTGCTACCAGGCAGCAGCAAGAAGTTCAGGTCACTGGAGAACTACATGCTGCTCCATAGACGATCTGCAGCAATTTGACACCTGCAGGGACCCTGAGTCTAGAGAAGGAACCCATCTCTAGGTGACAGCAGAAGGCCTGACTCCAGAAGAGAGTTCCAGGTCAAGAGGGCCTTACTAGAAAAGAGCCTGGATGGAAGAAACAGATGGCATCAAGTGAGGCTACATCTACACTACAGGGGGGAGTCGATTTAAGATACGCAAATTCAGCTACGTGAATAGCGTAGCTGAATTCGACGTATCGCAGCCGACTTACCCCGCTGTGAGGACGGCAGCAAAATCGACCTCTGCGGCTTCCTGTCGACGGCGCTTACTCCCACCTCCGCTGGTGGAGTAAGAGCGTCAATTCGGGGATCGATTGTCGCGTCCCGATGGGACGCGATAAATCGATCCCCGAGAGGTCGATTTCTACCCGCCGATTCAGGCGGGTAGTGTAGACCTAGCCTTAGGGTAGACAAACTAAGTTTAACTTCTCCCACACACACACCCAGCTAGGGCATTGAGGAAAGGCTTGCTTGCATACCACATTTGGCCTTTGGTTAATAAATTAAACCATGAAGGGAAACTGTTTGCTATAAAAAAGCCTCATAGAATTAATTGAAAACCCATTAAGGAAAGCTGAGTCTGGGATGTACCTACAGCTCCACAGTGGGCTGCCAGGAGGTGCTCCAGAGGTGAGTGCCCACTTAAAACACAGTCTGAAAAAAACACAGTGACATAAGTGGATCATAGAACTATAAACTGTTACTTCACTGGAACATGTATAAGGAAAAGCTTCTTAATACTCCAAATATTTTGCCAGAAAAAGCTGCATGTGGAAGGCATTTGGTGGCAACATTACATTAATATTTTTTTAAAGGGCAAAAAAAAATCACCCTGATAATTCATTTCTTGCGTAACCTCTTTTTCTATATTTTTTTAGCAATTACAGCCCATTACCTTTTTGTTAAATGGCAAAGCTGCTAAGTAAACAAAAAGTATAACTGATTATCTTCAGTTCTGTCTGCTAAATGTTAGCAATTAAACATCAAGCACAGTTATAACAGCTCCGTGGAGTGTAAAGCCATCACCCAACACATTATTTTTCTTAGCGTCACACTAAATGGCATAGTGATAAGCAAGAGAACAGCTGTGAACAAGAAGTTATGTGCAGCATCGTGTGCTCTCCTTCACAAACAAAACCCTTGTGCCTAAAAGCAATGGATCATCTACAGCTACAGTGACTTTCAAAGGAACTACAATTGATACCAGTAGAAGCTCCGGGTTGCTTAGCAGCTTGGAAAAATCAAGCCTTTAAAATCAATTATTTATGTGCCTAAATATGGCTTTAGAGACCAAATTTTAACTACCTCCCTTTGAAAATGTTATCTTTATTCATTTTGGACACAGCTCACCAAAGGTTCAGCCACAGTCTCATATTTTGTAATTACAAACTTATATGTACACCAGAGCATACTATCAATAGTCTGCATTAACATAGATTGTAACAAATGTGGCGAGTATGCACTATGCCTAAATCCACATCATACATGCACATGAAGGAGTGGCATGTGCAACTGCATGGACACATTTGGAGGCTAATTGGAGGCTGAGTGAAGATTTAATATCACACTCCAAAACAATAAATTGTTGGACTGTAACTTCTCAAGGCAAGAATTGTATTATCTTATGTGTTCGTGCAGCATCTAGCATAATGTGCCCTTTCAGGGAATACTGCAATTTAGACGTTTAATAATAATACCACAGGTTGCTCAGAGTATTAGTATTGTGACAAGCTATATTTTTTCTCTAAATCAGTGCTTAAATCTGGCTAGGTTAGTAGTGACTAAATATTGGCAGTTTGGCCTCTAAAATATGTTGTTCTTGCAAATTTATAATGGAAAAGGGTGCACATAACAAAACACAATAACTGTGTTATCACTGTATTTATTAGAGCTTGTTGGGAATTCTCCTCCTAAATATTTTTCAGAGAGAGTGCAGTTTCTGCAAAATTAATATTTTCCAAAGGAAAATGTTCGTTTTGCTGAAAATTTTCCATTTTCAGATTTCCCTTTGGAAAAATCAAATAAAACAATTCATTTTGATTCAGGTTGACCTGAACAAAACCATTCTGGTTTCAGGTCAGTTTAAGGTTAATCTGTGTCCGTGTGAGCTGGGAGCCTGTACTGCTTCTGTCCATGATTTACTTTATATGGATAAATGTAGGATTCATTTTCTAGTGCTGCCCGTCTTACATAGTTCACTAGCACTAAAGTCCTGATCCAGCTAAGCCCTTCAGCAAATGCTGAACTCCAAGCAGACAAGTAGTATCACTAACCGCAGTAGGGCTCTAACTCAAAATTTAAGCATATAAAAGAACTGATGGCAATAACTTAGGAGAAATATCTCTCTTGACATGTTAAATTTGAGAATTGGTACTAAAGCTGCACAACTCCATAAAGGGGGAATATGAATCGGCTATATGATAATCTAATTTAAAAAAACATAGTAAACAAAGCAGGCCTGATTTTCACTGCTTGGTATGTGCAAAGTGGGTGTTAGGTCTGGCCTTGTGGGTAAGTCTTTGTGCTGGAGATCTGGGCTCAGTTCCTGGCTTTGCCACAGACTTTGTATATGCTCTTGGACACATCACTTAATCTCACTGTGCTCATTCCCTCCATATTCCCCCACCCTTTGTCTGTTTTGTCTATTTATTGTAAGCCCTTTAGGCTGAGATCCATCTCTTTCTATGTGTGTGCACAATGGGGTGCTGATCTTAGTTCAGGGCTGTAAGTGCTCCTACAATACATACATAAATATAGAGTGAAATCCTGGCCCCATTGTGGTCAGTGGGAATCTTACTACTAACTCAGTGAAGTTGAGAGTTTACCTAGTACATATTGGAACTATAGTATTTTGGATTCAATTTACACAGGGATAAATTATTAGAAAAGGTGCAAGGTAGTGGAGAATCAGGCCCAACTTTTTTTCCCCACCCAGTTTAAAATTGTTTTCCCTTTGAAATATTCACTATATATAATATATAACTGGAAACTGAATTTTGTACATTTGCAAGTTATAAACAGAATACATGCAAACAGTAATATTCGGTATCCAATACATAGGGCCCTACCAAATTCACGGCCATGAAAAACGCATCACAGACCATGAAATCTGGTCTCCCCCTGTGATATCTGGTCTTTTTTTATGCTTTTACCCTATACTATACAGATATAATGGGGAAAACAGCATTTCTCAAATTGGGCATCCTGACCCAAAAGGGAGTTGCTGGTGGGGTCACAGTATTGCCACCTTCATTTCTGTGCTGCCTTCAGAGCTGGGCAGCCAGAGAGTGGTGGCTGTTGCCAGGCACCCAGCTCTGAAGCCGGCGCCCTGCCAGCAGCAGTGCAGAAGTAAGGGTGACAATACAATAGCATGCCACCCTTACTTCTGTACTGCTGCCTTCAGAGCTGAGTGGCCCAAGAGTGGCATCTGTTGGCCAGATGCCCATCTCAGAAGCCAGCGGCAGCACAGAAGTAAGGATGGCAGTACCGTACCATGCCATACTTCCTGCTGCGCTGCTGTTGGCTGCCTTCAGAGCTGGGCTCCCACCCAGCAGTCTCCACTCTCCAGCTGCCCTGCTCTGAAGGTAGCTTTGTCACCAGCAACAGTTCAGAAGTAAGGGTAACAGTACCACAACACCTCCTACAATAACCTTGTGATCCCCCCAAAACTCCTTTTTGGGTCAGGACCCCTACAATTACAACACTGTGAAATTTCAAATTTAAATAGCTGAAATCATGGAATTTATGATTTTTTAAATTCTATGACTGTGAAATTGACCAAAATGGACTGTGAATTTGGTAGAGCTCTACCAATACACTTCTGTTTGTGTATTGCATAAAGTAATACAGATTGAGCTTGAAAAGTATTTCATTTAATTATTGTTGCATTTCCCTGCAAACCCAACTTCACAAACATTCTTGGATGCTGAGCACGTTATTCAAAGGTAAAGAAGTCAGAGGAACAGTTAACTGTATGTCTTTGCCTCTTGGCATAAAGCAGGAGTTAAAGTGCATATTTATCACAAAATATAAAAATCATACACTCCAGTTTTGAAAGATGGTAGAAAGGAAGACTTCTGCCAAGAAAGCAATGATAGATATAGCACTACAATGGCACAGATCCCAAGGTCAAGCCACCAGATGTAGGTTATATGATTAAACAAAGAATACTGTGAGGAAAGATGTCCAATGTGACCACTGCATACTCAGTGCAAAACAAAACGTGAACAAATCAATTGTTTTCTCAAGTGTGGAACTATGAAATGTTAACTTCAGAGATATACATGTTGTGGATAGTATTTGTTACAGTCTGGTCTGAAATGAGTGAATTTAAAACAAATGCCAGTCTCTGATGAAATGCTGGATACACTCTCAAAACTCTGAGGATCACAGAGCTGATTCTTCTGTAATGTGTCTAGAACTTATTTAAATTGTATGTGAATACACGTTCTGTTTTCTAGCAGCGGAATACAGCTGAAAATGAGAGATAGACTATAACAGGAGAAGTCTTTTGCCAAGTAACCCATTCCCTGTAATCCTAGTGTTGGATGGAGCCAAGAAGTAAACATTTATATCTCCTGTTTATAAAGTATAAAATCAATATTTTGTGAAAAATGAGCAAAAATAGTCAAAAGCTTGATTATATTAATCTGTCAACTGTGTTTCTGCCTCACTTTCTTTTCCTGTTCAGTTCAATTTCCTATGTAGTTACATTGTATTTGGGAGATTTCTAAAATAGTTAACATATTGCTATTGGACAAGCAGTCATGACTTTAGAGGTCTCACTTTAATTAGTTAAACATATACAGTGTCTAGTTTCCTGCAACAAGCTGATGGAAGTTTAACAGGTAGCATAACATTATAGAATATTTGTATATAATGTCAATGAAAATATTTTATGAATGTGCACATGAGGCACAGAATTAACTAGAGAGAAACTTGTAGGGTAAAATTCACTCTGTGAAGAGGGCCAGCACAGATTGGGCCATATCTGTGATATTCCCTATGCTAAGAACAAAGCATAGGGGATGTAATGCTAGTGTTATCTCTTTTGAAAGGCAAAATATCATGATTTTAATGGTGTAAGCTGTCAAAAGAGCAGCAATGGTAGCTACAGTACTTGTAGGCCAGACATACATTAAGGAAAACACAAAGGAGATGGATAGCATGTGAGTCCCTGCTTATGCTTTCAGAGACAGCAATTTGTAAGGAAGAAAGCCAATATGCTTTTTAGTGTTGTTGAAACTTTATTGGTCACTGGATATGAGAGAGACAAGTTAGGCAAGGTAATACCTTTTATTGGGACAACTTCTGTTGGTAGAAGGGACACGCTTTTGAGTGTCACAGAGCTCTTCTTCAGGTGAGCCAAAAGAGTTGTCCCTTTCACCAACAGGATTTGGTCCAGTAAGTGATGTTACTTCACCTGCCTGATCTCTTTCAATATGTTTTTACACATTTTTCTGATCCAACAGCCACAGAGCCACTGTATCCTTCTCCATTTTTTTTGTTCTCTGAGGACACAGACTGTAGATACAGAGGAAAATCTTCAGATATAGTTCAAGGCAGTCTTAGATTATGTTGCCATTACTCTTGGATATAGTTCTAAACTTTGGATTAGATACACTGGCTCATGCTTATACCAAATAGGAGATAATCTTTTATAAGAATTACTTGTCTTTTACCTTGGCGCCTCAATTGCACTTTTAATAAATTGTATACGATACTTCTAGTTAATTACATGAACATGACCAGATAGAGGATGAATCTACACTAGAAAAATTAGTATCTGTATTCCAGCATGCTACTGGTACTAACCTGCTGAAGGTTTCCATGATACAGTCATAAAATGCACTAATGCAACTGCATGGTTGTTGCTCGTTATTGGAATATTAAGTTTTCTGGTGTAGATGAGACCAGAGTGAACTGCTCTCCCTCATAGGGGTACAGCCTTATGGGGTGTACTCATCAATTACATACAGTATATAAAAGCTACAATTACTACTGACCACCCAGGCTGGGAGGTAAAACTCTGCAGATAAACTTTTGAACTCTGGGGCTGCACCAACCAGGGGCAGAGACTTTGGGTTGTTGGACTTTTGGATGATTTTTTTGTTGCTGGACTCAAGAGACTTTTGGGGTGTTGGACTTTTGGGTTGCTGGCCTTAAGACCCTCAAGGGAAAAGGACACTGCCAGACTTACTTGGGGAGTGGGTCTTTTGCTCATGGTCTGTGTTATGAATCCTGTTTGTGGTGTTTCCCCAACATAATGCCACATTGTTTCCCTCCTTTATTAAAAGGATTTTGCTACACTCAGACTCCGTGCTTGCGAGAGGGGAAGTATTGCCTCTTAGAGGTGCCCAGAGGGGTGGTATGTAATTGTCCCAGGTCACTGGGTAGGGGCTTGAGGCGGTTTTGCATTGCGTTATTGAAACGGAACCCCTAGATACTGAACCCAGCCCTTGTTGCTGCCAACTCAGACGGGCAGAAGGGTTACATGAGTATTTAGATATTTGAAATCAAGCTGGTTTGTATTGATTGGATGTGCAGGTCAAATGGTATGTTTCTGTTCTCTGAGTGGATGAGCATAACTCATAGACTCAGACTTCCAGCATGAATATTCCTGTTTACAAGTTCATAATTAGACCTAGTTTTAAATTTTCTGACTAAACATTTTTTTCATTTAAAATGCCTACGTGAAAACCAAAACTGCCTGTGGAAAAGGATTGGCTTTGATGTTTGTTTGTTTATTTGTGGGGAGAAGGGAGGAAGGTTAACTGAAAAAGTTTTTGGAAAAAATTCTCTAAATAAAAAAAATCTGTTTTTCCAGTTTGAAATGACTTTTCATTTCAATATTTAAGCTACAGTTTTTTAAAAAAATAAAATGATCACAATGAAAAGTTTATAAATTATTGAAACAAAATATTTCAAGTGATCCAAACTGAATTTATTTTTTTCAGATTTTCTGCTTGCAAAAAATTGACTTTTTGTCCCAATTTGGGATGGGCAATTTTTTTTTGAAATCTCAGGCTATATTCATATACTCATGAAAAAAACCCTCACCGCCATCTTGTTCCGCATCTCTCTGAGAAAGCTCTGTGCCTTTAAAGTCAGTACATGTACCAAAACAGGAAGACTTTAAGCAGATTTCTTCTTTTTTGGAATACAAACTTGAGACTTTACCTACAATAACACATTCTCTGGATGGATGTGTAACCAAGTGAAGCAGCAGCTGGATAAAGTGGAAAGTTATGCCTTCCCAATGAATGGAAAGAATTTAAACTGGCATTTGTAAAATATAATGCAGTATCAGGCAGGCTGATAGGTATGATGGAAAACCAAATTCAAGCCAAAAAATATCTAGATATTCAGAGTCATTATAGGAAGCGAATAATCTGATTCCACAGCTTTCCTGTAGTAAATGATTTCCTCCATATTAGATTTAGAAGTAGATGATAACCCCTGTACATGTGAATAAATGCAGCAGGAGTCCTGCTAAAGGGTCAGCTAGAATGAACAAAATAGGAAATACAAATATTGCTACAACATTAGATCACAGAAAGAGATTCTTAGCAGTAGACACTGTAGGGGGGGAAAAGACAACATTTGAAGGAAACAAAATCCTGATTTTCCCAGATCTTAGCCGAACCACATAGCCCCACAGGAGATAGTTGGTGGAAGTGAAGAGAGCTTTCCAATAAGACAAATTTGATGCTGCAATTCTCTGTCTTGCAAATGCCAGAATATGTTATAAAATTGAATTCACATTCGGGGTAGTGGTAGGGCAGAAATGGGACTCAAAATCAGCTAATAGGCTTAACTAAAATCAAAGAGGAAAATGATTCATAGGTCTCTAAGAAAGAAGAATTCTGGAGTAAAAGCAGGAGTTTTGTTATAGTTCTCCTTATAAAACTGTGTTGTGTTATGCAATTAGGCTGAAATCCTCTCCACCTGCACAGGTTCTGTAAGGGAAGTAAAATGCATGCACATCCCAACCACAGGTTAGCGAACCTGTGGGCTGGAATAGTAGCCTCGCCCATTCCATGACAGTTATGTCAGGTGTTGGAGGTTGCTGGTTCTATAGCTCATCTCCTAGCCCACCCTTAGCCCTATTTTGTTGGTTCTATGTAGGCTGGTGCCGAGACCTTTTCTGTGACACCTCATCAATCTGTAGATGGATCTGTAAGGTAAGTGGAGGCTATAGAATGGGAGGCTATATAAAAGTGAACTATACTCACTGATACTTGTGAAACATGTTCTTTGTATAAAAGTTATGTAATAGAACATAGGAACTGCTACACTGGATCAGACCCAAGGTCTATCTAGTCCTCTATCCTGTCTCTGACAGTGCTCAGTTCCAGATACTTCAGAGAACTATGTAAGAACTGCACAGTAGTCAGATATTGGAAAATCTGCTCTCCCTAAATAGTTAGAAATTGGATTAAACCCTGAAGCATGAGGCTTAATATCCCTTCCCAAAACTTTATCAGATATATAACTCTTGATATCCATAGAAATATCTAGCCCTTTTCTGAATCTTGCTAAGTGCTTGGGTTCAATTTCACTTGGCAGTCAGTTCCACAGTCTAATTACTCAGTTTTCACATTGCTACCTTTCAGCTTCATTGACTGTTCTCTTTTTCTTCTATGCATCGCTGAAGTTCTTCAGTCCTCTTTGGTCCTGACCTACATAACCTTGTCATCTGCAAAATTTGCCATCAATCTAGTCACCCTCTCTTTCCAAATCATTAATAAATGTTAATATTGAACCTAGTACAGAACCTTGGGGAACCTGCTTTTAACCTTTCACCATGAAAATGAACCATTTAATTCTACTCTTTGCTTTCAATGTCTTAGCCATATTTTGATCAATGATAATACTTTAACTTGCACCCCTTGACTACTTAGCCTCTTGTGTGGGACAGTTGTCAAAGTCCTTTTAAAAATCTAGATAAATTAGGTCTACTCTTTCTCCTTTATTCGCTATTTTGTTGAGTGCTCAAAGAATTCTGAGAGATTAGTGTGACACAATTTTGCTTTGCAGAAACGATGCTGATTAGACCCTATCAGATCATGATCTTGCAGATGTTTTGTTATTCTATTTTTAATTATCATTTCAACCAATTTCCCAAGTACAGATTTTTACAGGTCTGAATCACCTTGAGAGGCTTTTGAAAATATAGGTACAATATTTGTTAACCTCTAACCAACCAGAACCACAGCCGTTTTTAATGAGATTGTATGTTTTTGTTTCAGAGTAGCAGCCGTGTTAGTCTGTATCTGCAAAAAGAACAGGAGTACTTGTGGCACCTTAGAGACTAACAAATTTATTTGAGCATAAGCTTTTGTGGATTACAGCCCACTTCATCGGATGCATAGAGAACTCTAGGCCTGATAACTTATTGAATTTTAAATTATCACTTTGCTCCAACACCTCTTCATCTGGCATCTCAATCTCTAAGAATACCTCATTATTACTAGAAAGAGAAGGTCCAGAGTAGGAATTTTTCCAGCATCCTTGAAGTTGAAGAGTGATGCAAAGAAAGCATTTAGCTTCTCATCAATGACTTCCTTAATAGCTCCTTTCAACCAATAGTGATCCAGTAGACCCATTTAGTCTTTCAAACACTTTCTGCTTCATATATACTTAAAGAATCTCATATTTGTTTTTACATCTTTAGTCATTTGTTTTTTTTTTTAAATCCATTTTGGCCCTTCTAATTTTCCTCTTACCTATTGCCTGTTGTAATTAATACTGTTTTCCAAATTTTGAAGGATTTTTGTTTGGCTTGGAAGTCTCTCTAACCTTGCCATGTAGGTATATTGGTTTATTCTTTGCCTTCCTGGTTCTTTTTTAAATCAGTGATACGTATAGCTTCAGAGACACTACTTAAATAAAACCAATAATATGATCCATACCACTTCTAACAATTTTACTTCTGTTGCTTTTAACTTTAGGGCATTTTTGACTAACTTCATTTTATTGAAATCTTCCCCTTCTAAGGTTTAATGTAACTGTCATGGTTTGGTACCCTACTTTGATACCCTACTTAGGATGTTGAACCTTATGGCATCTTTAGTCGTCACCTTAATCCTAAATTATAGATGTGTATCTTGGTGCTTAGTTTCCATCTGCATTGAGATATTAAAGCTATAATCCTTGTAGCTGATAGGTGTGTTGGCCTCTATGCCTCCTTCCATCCCCATCACCAGAAGTGATAGGGAAACAGGGAGTGAAATTCCCCCATCCCTGTAGCTGCTGGTGGTACTTAAGTGTAGGCAAGAGTAATAATAAAGGGATGTGGGGGGAGAACTATTCTTCCAACATTCAGCCTGGGGATAACAAGTATCTTTGTCCCACCACATCCAACTTTTAGCTGATTGGATGATAGAAAGGGGAGACACTACGCAGTCTGAGGCTGCTTCTTGGTGCAGCAGGGCTCAGAACTCCCCTCCCACTTCCCCAGCCAGTCATCATTTAGTTGTTGAGCTAATGGACTGGGCAGGCAGGCAACAGCAGCAGTCGAGTCTCTTGCCTCTAGGGACTACTCTGACTCCTTGCTGCTATAGTGATAGACCTTTCTGTAGCCAGGAGCTCAGGTCCCTCCCAGTCTGAACCTTTCCTCCCACTTTGAGTTTACCAGATGGGTGAAAGGGACAGGAGTTGATTTTGGAGAAAGAGGTGTGGCTGAGAACTGGAAAAGATTTGGGGGGGTGGAAACATAGAGCAGGGCTATCAGTGTTTTCTGAATGGAAAGGGCAAAATCAGTTTGGAAAAAATGGTTTTCAGTCATCTAAGAGAATACTCAAAACACCATAACTCTTTGACCTTTGTATTTGCAGTACTCCTTTAACTTTTAAAAATATTTCTTCCTCAGAATGGAATGGCAGCCATGAGCTTCAGCTCTCTGGTGCATAACAGACTTCAAATGAGCGTGTCTGAAGATGTCTGAGAAATAGAGCTAGAGTTATAGTACATAAAGAAATACTGATAGTAATGCCAATAGGGACCAATTAGGGTTGGCAATGAGGAAAATTACTCCATTTTTTTTTATACATTAATATGTTTCTGAGGTTTAAGGTACACATTCCAGTGTGATGCTCACAACTTTTCGTTTGGCATAAAAACAGATTTTTTTGAATTGGTAACAATTTATTGTGATATTTGTGGTGAAACTACAGCATATTTTGGGACTGAGAAGCAAGCATAAATGAACTAAACATAGTTGCATTTTGCCAAAACTCCTAAGAAGTGATACAAGCTTCAAAAGAATTTTGTTCTTCTTAGTACAGTAGATCATAATTTTCCAATAGCGAGTATTTCTTTCCTATTGAAGTCTTGGAAACTTTTAAAAGTGATTGCTTACAGGCACTCTATTGTAAAATAATCCCATATAAAAATATGGAGATTTGGAAGTCTGAGTGCACAGTTAGAAAGCTTTATTTTTAATAAAAGCAGTGAGAAGTTCTAAATGAAATGTAAGATGATGGTTTCTGGACAACTCTGGGAGAGTATATCTAAATATTTTAAAGCAGCATCTTGAGTTATTTAAATGTGGAACAATATCTAGTGCACCCATGGACACAATCCTGCTATTTCCTTATTTGGATTAGCAATCTTTTTGGCTGGTCAAAACCACACATGCATGTTTGCTTTTCAAAAAGCCAGCTGCCTAGATTTTAACTGCTCAGCAGACACTAAATATTAAATAAATGTTCAACAGTAGTCAGCTGGAACATCATTGGCTGTGGGATAAGGGATAAGTTCTGTTCCCCTCCAATTTTCATAGGTCTATATGCTCCATTATGTCTTCTCCTTGTTCCCTCCCCGCCCCCCGACATTGCAGGACATAGAGCATTATATGTGATTGTACTATCTGCTAACACAACCCCTCCCCCAATTTTTTTCTGAAATGATGTCCCTGATTGTCAGAATATAAAAATTGTCTATTCATTTGTTGAAGAGTGACTCTGATCCCTAATAATTACACAGAATCTCCATGTGAGAGCAGGGATTTGCCCACATTGAACTAGTTGCAGGATCAATGCCAGATAAGCACTGATCCAGCTAAGCACTTAGGTATATGATTAATTTAAAGCATGTAGGTAGCCCCATGGATTGCAGGAAGCCTACTCATATGCTTAAAGTAAAACACATGCTGAAGTGCTTTGCTGGACTGGCACCATAGAGAATAAATGGAAATGTCTATACGTTTATCAGAGAATTTGTGCCGGCACATAGGGCTGCTTCTTTTCACAAGAAATAGCACAAAGAAATTAAGATATAATTTATTTTATAATTTGCTTGCACAGTCCATAACTGAAGCTGAATAGATTATATTATCTGCTCTGGCATATTGATCAATATTAAAAAATGAAAAAAAAATTGCTTTGTTAGATTCTGGAGGACAGTAACACACTCTCATACATGTTATAAATATTAAGCATTTCAACATTCATTTTAATCCATGTATGTCCAGCATCACTTTTGGCAGGAGGGGAGAGGTTTCTACTGTGTCACTTGGGATTAAGATACCTTTCATGGGACAGAAGTGAATACATCAGCATTCTTCCAGCTTTGAAGAATGACTTTAATAGCCTTTGGATCTGGCTTCTAACCTAGATGACCTGGTCTGGGGCCTCGTTGCTTGAAGGCTACTTTGTCCCTGTACTGTACTGCCACAGCTGCAGTCAATGGAGGTACTTGAGCTGGAGCTTTCTTGTAATAACGGAGAGGAGGTTGCAGGCAGGATGTTCTTCATGAGGATCCCTCAACATCAGAACTCCCTCTTATGCCTTGCAGTGTGCTCTCAAGGGCAACACATTCAGTTTATTCAAGACCAATCTATATGCTGGGTGTTTGGGAAAATATGGGTGCATAGAGCAGATGAGAAAGGGTCTGAAGCAGAATAGGGTAGTTGCTTGCTTATTTATTATTTGAATTGTACAGCTGAGTGAGATTCTTTAAGGTACTACATACATTATAAGTGATGACAGAGCAATGAGGACCAGATTTTTAAAGGTATTTAGGTGCCTAAAAGTGCAGCTAGGTGCCTAGTAGGACTTTCAAAAGTGCCTAGGCACCTAACTCCCAATGAGCTTTGAAGATCCCAATAAGAACCAATCTACATCTTGAGGCACCTAAATATCTTTTAAAACCTGGCACCTAGAGTTTTGAATACATTCGCTTTTGTTTTTAGCTTAAAGCTTTAAAAAAATAAATACAGATAATTAATCTGCAGTTTGGTGGCTAAAAGCATTAAGCGAATGATGACCATACTCTCACTAAAGTCAAGTTGGTGAAATATCCATTTACTTAGAGAGAGACAGAGGAAACCCTTGCTTTCTACTGTAACAGGATTCTATACAACTCCAGTTTTTTCAGTCAAACACCATTTCACTATCTAGAAAACTTCTTTGTAGCATACAAACATTTTTAAGGGTATGTTTTCATTGTACAGTTAACTTGGGCTCTTACCTGGATTTTAGCCCCAACCCCCTTATCATCCACGCAGAAAAATCTCTGACCCAGATCTGGAAGGGCTAGATTACAAAGATGGGCTGTGGGTTAGAGCCTGGGTTCTGCTTTAACTCAGGCTAGAACCTGTTAACTTTGCAGTGAAGATGCAGGAAAAAATCACTTGAGTGTTGATAGTTCCCCGGTGCCTTTCCCACAATTCCCCTGAAGGATGGACAAATTCTCCCCAGCTGACTGGGGAAAATATCCTAGAGCATCTCAGCACAAAGAACCATGTGATATGTACCAAGACACACACAGGCAGAAGTGCAGAAACAGTGAGGACACAATAGTGGAGGTAGGGCTTTGCAAATCTTAGCTAAACTAACCTGAATTCTCAGGTTGACAATCTGGATGACAATCAGCGAGGACAACTGTAGAGCTTAAGGGCCATAAAGTTTTCCTACAGCCTCACTCTTTCAGTCTCTGCATAAAACTTCCCTTGACATCAAGTAAAGATGCATCTCCATTTGAGCTGTGAGGTGTGATTCCCAGATTGTGTAGACATACCCACACTAGCTCTGCTTGGGCTAGTGTGCTAAAAATAGCAGTGTGGCCAGGGTAGTGCAGGCAGGAGCTTCGGCTAGCTGCCTGAGTGCATTCCCTCTAGGTTCATACTCAGGTAGCTACCCCAAGCCATAGCCCATGCAACCCCAGCTACTCTGCTATTTTTAGTATGCTAACTCAAGCAGAGCTAGTGCAGGTACTTCTATGTGAGCTGGAAATCACACCTCCCAGCTCAAATGTCAATGTACTCTAAGGCCTGATCTACGCTGTTGGGGGGATCAATCTAAGTTATGCAACTTCAGCTACGTGAATAATGTAGCTGAAGTCAACGTACTTAGACCTACTCACCGTGGTGTCTTCACTGCGGTGAGTCGACTGCTGCTGCTCCCCCGTCGACTCTGCCTGCGCCTCTCGCGGCGGTGGAGTACAGAAATTGACGGGAGAGCACTTGGGGGTTGATTTATCACGTCTAGACTAGACGCGATAAATCGATCCCCACTGGATCAATTGCTTCCTGCCGATCCAGTGGGTAGTGTAGACATGCCCTTAGTGTGGCATATGTAACATGAAGAATATGGCCCCTACAGTCCTGTTAGATTCTTTGCTGAAATACTGCCGAGAACAGGTATGTACAGAATATTGTGGGACATAAATCATGGTAGATGGGAATAGGCTGCAGTAGCTGGAACTAGAGACAGATAAATGCCCAAATAAGAACCCAGGTGTTTTGTTTGTAAAATGTTTCTGTGACACAGACATGCCAAGGCAGGTATGCTGCCCCTGTGTCTGACCATCTTCTCAATATTTCACCAAAGGGGTCATCTGCCAAAAGCTGAGAACTAGCTGATTGTCATAATAATTGTGAAATGTTTGTAAGGGAAACAATTTTAGAATTATCTACCATGTAGGATACTGTGTTTCAAAACTGTTGGAAGTGAAATTTGTCACCTGAAGCAGGGCGTCTCTGAGCCGACTCAATCAATATTGAGACCAATCAATATCTGGAGAGGCAGCCTGTGATGGGGTGTACAAACCTCACACTGGGCAACAAGGGGTTATGGGATTATTTTGGGCTCAGCCAGCCCCATCCTGCCCCGCCATACCTGAAGCAAATGCTCCATCTGTTGGAGGAATTAAAAGGCAGGGAATTAGTTCATTTGGGGGCAGAACTGGAGGTGAGCAGACCTGCAGCCCACAGCTCCAGCTGTGTAGGACTGAGGGAAGCCTAAGGGCTCTGACACAGCTGCCCAAGAGGGCTTTCCCCAAGAGAAGGGAGGACCCACCCCAGAGATAATCAGAGAGGTTGTCCATTTCCCCCAGTCTGTGGACCCTGGACCTTGGTAACCCGCTCTTACTTGGTTTGGACTTCCCCAAGAGGGGAAAGCCTTGGACTAACCTGACCTGGGAGGGGAGGAGGGATGGACAATGGACAAGGAAGAAGCCCAGGGAGGACAGCCTTAAGCAGCTTTGGTTGCCAAACCACTGGTAGCCCAAAGGGCCCTGGGTGAGAGCCCAGTGGAATGGGAGGGCCCGGGCTCCTCTCCCCACAACCCCCTGGGCAGTCAGGGATAACGGCCATGACCAATAGGTCATGCTCCCCAAGTGAGAACCATTACACAGCCTAAGCCCTGTGTTTACAGTCTGGACCACACACACGCTTGAGCATTTACAAAGATAAAATGACCCCAAGAAAGGGGGCCTGTTGGTCTGAGAGACACTCTATAACTGTATAAGAGAGGCCACAAGATGTTATCTATTATGGAGTGTCTCTTGAAAGGTGGATTCCAGCTTTCTTTACTGGACAAGCACTGTAAAGATTGTCCATTGGGAGAAATATCTCATCTGACAGGCAAGTAACTTGTTAATAAGTATAGCCTATAAAAATTTTTTGTTTTTCTTTTACCTGTAACTTTGTTTCAAAATCCTTATATGTGCTTTTATTTGAATCATGGTAGATGGAATCACACAAAGAAAGGCACCAGCCAAATCCCCCAGCTCCCAGCCTTGTACCTCAGGAATATACCGTCTTGCATGGCTCAACACGAGCAGTGCACATTTATTTGAATCTTTATCTCAAGGTCTGTTAAATAAACTTCAATTCAGTTTTACTGTAGACACATCTAAGTGCATTGTGCTAAGGAGACGTTGAACAGAGGCGCAACTAGTAAAATGAGGTGCACTGCTTTTTTGGTGTACATTGCAGGTATCCAGAAGATAAGAAACTGGGCTCTGATGTGTATCAAAGTGGGATGTGTAAAGTGTGATGCTACACTGGGAAAGAGTGGGGCTCGTACAGCCCAGAGCAGAGCAAATGTGCTGCCAGCAGCTGATAGTTGGGGGGAGGGGTCCCTTTGTATGCAGAAACAAGAGGCTCCCTCCTGTTGTGAGCAGGTGGTAGTGATTCATTGTGGACACCTCAATTAACTCTGAAAAGTGTCAGTTTCTACCTGATCAGATCAATCCAGTTAAAAGGTATTTATCTTCCTGTCATTTTGAGAAATATTACACACATTAACTCCCTTATAGTATGATATACTGGATTACTGTGCTAACAGAATGTGGAAAATTGCATTATCTTATGATGTGAAGGTTTTTTATATTAATGTGCATTACAGAATGATTTGTCAGATTATTTATCAAATGTTACTACAATCTTTGAAATGGCTTTGTGAGCTATATGTTTTTCTCCTTCCTCTCCAGAGGTCCTGTTCATGTTTAAGTTTCCACATGTCCCTCCTATTCACAATTACAGTGTACAATCTAATTCTTCTCTTTATGCACTGCTTAAAATTGTGCTACATAATTCCAGTTTCAAACAAAAAAATGGATTATTGGAGTAACTGATGATGTGAAACAGTTGCCACGGCAAGTGGCAGTGTAAACAGCTCATTGTCGGCAGGAGCGCTTTCCTATCGACAACGCAAACCCTGCTGGTAGGGGGTGGAAGTATTTTGCCAGCAAAAGTGCCGACAAACAGCATTTACATGGCCGTATCGCTAAAAGCTGTGTAGTCTAGACAAACCCACACTTGTATAACTGCATGGGACTCAGCGGTCCTTTGTGTATGTTATATAAATTATTCACTAGAGCAGGGATCACTTACATTTTAACTAATGCTCCCTATTTAAAATACTGCACCAAATTTTGGCTTGATGAGAGGGTCCCTTTGCATCACTCCCATGATGGGGGAATTCCTACCTGGTGTAGTGTGGGTTGGGGGTATGCCTGGAGGAAGGTATGTAGCCAGAGTGCCTTCAATCCTCAATTGTAGTAATGGCTCCATAGCTAGTTCAAATAAGAGCAGCCAGGAAAGATAGAATCTTTGTTTAGAAAATACAGGACTTCTGGTTTTAAGGTCTCATGCCATAGACACATAGAATTAATTGCATGGCACTTGTTTTATCTAATTTAGACAGATGAAGGGAGAAGGCAGCCCAGTCAAGATTTCAATGTGATTTTCCAGGGATTCTGGGTTTTCCAAAATTGACACAAAACTATTAAGCCACCCTGTGACTGGATCCCCAGGATGCAGCCTGGGGCTGTGGTACTGCTGTGCCCCCTTAACTCTCCAGCCTGGACTGTCTTTCACAAAGCTTTGCTAGTGACAAGCAGCAAACTCCTCCAAGAGCTGTTATCACTCAGCACAACCGCATGTGGAGTGCCACCCCCAGCTAGATTGCATGAATGCTCCCAAAGCCATTCATGAATCACACACACATTTATTAATTGGTTCACCACTTCATCAATGGAAAGTGGATATACACTAGCCTTTGAAAACCTGAGCAGATTTACCACATACTTCAGGCAAACTCACTGGTAAAGATAAACAGTTAAACAAATGTATTGACTACAAAAGATAGATTTTAAGTGATAGGCAAAAAGTCAGAGTGGTTACCAAAGAAAAGAAAATATAAGTGCACAGTCCAAACTTTCAACCCTATTAGACTAAGCAACATGTAGATTAATCAGTTTTCCTCACCCCACTGGATATTGCAGTTCATAGTATACAGGTTTCACCCTTGAAACCTGGACCAGTCTCCTCTGTTGGAGTCTTCAGTCTTCTCAGTGTCCTTGTTGCTTGTGGCATAGGTGGGAGAAGGAGAAAGGCCGTACATTAGGCCTCTGTGTTCTGTTTTATACCTCTAGTTCATGTGCTTGGAGAACACAAGTCCAGGCATGTCTGGTGGGCATTGCTGAGTCCCCAGACAAGGTTGAGCAATTCCCTTGGTGTGGCCTTGTGCAAGTGAGTCATTGCATTGTAGCTCCCTTCCTGGATAGTGGCTGTTGATGGTTGTTCGACACCCACTGGAACATTGGTTAGCTCTCTTGTCCTTGTCTCTGGGATCTAATATCTGGGCAATTCCCCAACTCACAGCAGATTTTAGTGACAATCATACAACACAATCTCATAACTTCATACGCACTAATAATATACATATTTAGATAGAACCATAGCTTTCAGTGGATCAAACCTTTCCCCTGATACCTCACATGGCCTGTTTTATATGAAATATCACAATTATATATATAAATTATGAATATGGGAGTTACAGGGCTTTCCCCCTGAGATATAGAGTGTCACACATCCTCACTTTTCTGACCTGACTGTACAACCAAGTAGTAAACAACTAAAATCAGTTATTTGTACATTTTTTGAAGGTTCTGAAACTGAAATATGAAAAAATGTAATTAAATGATGCTATGTATTTTGAAATTCACTTCTGAAAGAACTCGGGGGGGTGGAGAGATAAAGGAGAAATGGTGAAATGGGCTAGATCTTTGCCAGGTGTAAACTAACATAGCTCAGTTGACTTCAATGGAGTTCTACTTATTTAATGGCAATCTACCCCAAAGTTTCTTAAATCAAAGTTTTTCTCAGACAGCCCATCTTTAGCAATTCTTTGCTTTCACAACTCATAAATTTAATGGCCTTTTCTCAGATTTCACAATATCAGCATGGCTTTCAATTCAGATGTCACACTCAAGCCCATCATAGCAAGGGACAATGTGACAATAAAAGGACTAGAAAAAGTTGTATTGTAATTGTGCTTGAAAAATTGAGTTTAAAAATGTATTTGTACTCTTCACCTTTAACATATGTGTTATTCCAGGAACAAAGGGAGGGCAGAATATGTATGAGCAGGATAATGACAGGCCTGGTCACATCACTGGTTGTTTTGTCCATGACAAATGCAACAGAAGATTGCATGCTAATTATAGCAGTTGCAGATCACAAGTTATGCAGCTTTTATTTATAATTATGTAAATCAGAGTTTAGATTCTACATCCCTTATGTAAATGTTTGTATGAACTGGTCTGTTAGAGAGAAGTCCTGGGCCTGCTGAAGTCAATGTCATTGACCTCATTAGGACCAAACGTCCCTCCTACCCCCTTCCCCCCAGCATCAAGTACTTTATTAAGTTGTACAAACATTTGTCTTGATGCCAAAAGGAAATGCTTTGGAGGATTCTGTGTGTTGTAAAGATTCATGGCAAGTGATTTAGTGAACAGTGCTAAATTAACAGCTCCGTTTAGATAACCTAACTCCCATTCAATTCCCTACTCCTCCTCCCACCCACCCCAGGCTCAGGAAAGTCATTTTAAGAACCAACCATTGTGTACACGTTGGCTCATGATTTTGAGTATTACTGGCATCTATTTGAGCGCAGTCCAGTACTCTTTAAAATGTGATTCTGACTGTTAGGTTCAATCACAGTACAAAGCACACCTGAGTGAGTGGTTGTAGCAGTTAGTTGCCTCTTGTTTTTTGAAAGTTAATGTAAATGCACTTTGCCACAAATGGGTCAAATTCTACTTTAATTAATACCATTCTAAATCCAAAAGAAACTCCATTGACTTAAATGGACACTATTGTCATTCTGCTCACACCGCGCCTTCCATTACTCCTCATTGTCCATCATATCTAATTTAAACTTCCTGTCCTCATCTTCCATAACTCTTCTCCTGTCTAATAATCTAACCTATTCTCTTATCATGTTGTCACCCTCGCCTGGTTCTGTCAATGATGCCAGCCCTAATGCCCCAGGCATCTCTTTCTCACATAAGTATTTGGTACTTCTTCCATGCTGCCCTCTATAGTTGCAACACCCTCCTTTCTCTAATTTGCCAAATCACTACACTCATTCAGATCTCTTGTTAAGCGTTTCCTCTTCTATGATGTCCACAGTAAAAGTCAATTTCTAATATTAACCATTGGTTTAAAAAAATACAATATTAATGTATTAATTGAGCCATTAAATCATTTGGCCTGAGAAAGACCTTGGGAACCATTCTCTCGACTGGTGGTTCAGGCAGTGAGTTGGAATGTGGGATACCCAAGTTCAAATCCCTGTTGCAGTGAACAGTTAATTATTTATGCAAAGAGGAAAAGCATCAACAGGAAAGACCAAGTAAGAGACACCCCAGTATAGTCTGATAGTAAGGGCATTCACTTTGGAAGCAGATGAGTTGGGTTCAGATCCCTGCTCCAGACTGGGGATTTGAACCTAGGTCTTCCACATCCCACGTAAGTGCCCTACCAACTCAGCTAAAAGTTATGAGTGGTTCCTCCACCTAGTTTGTGAATCTAGCCCTTCACAAATGCCCAGACACAAAATGTATTTGGTTGAACCACATGTTTTGGGTTGAACTCAACACTTTTTCAGTTCACCAAAATTTTTCCAATCTGATTCAACCCAAATTGAAGCTTTGCTGATTTTTTAAAATTGATAGTGAAGAGAAAATCAGTTATTCATCTTCTGTAGTACCACCACTGAATGTGGTTCATGATCTGTACCAAGAAATTTACTTATACTGAATCTGCTTTCAGTGACTATGGGATTCAAGAACATTTGTTTCCCTATTCATTAAAATATTTTAACTAGGTTACTTTCTGTTTTCCACCTAATTAAAATGGCCACTCAAGACAATGGGAATTCACATGCTACTCTGTCCTAGTGCTTTACATTTTTAAAGTTTAGACATAAATACAGTAGCAGAAGGCTAAGTTAAGATTAGATATGCAGTATCATGCTGCTGTAAATGTTTTAGTTAATCAGTGGGAAGAGCATAACAGCAATTTATTCTGTTAATTAGTTTTTGGCAAAGTCATAGTATATTTTTCAACTTTGTCTATCTTGTTCTACTTTTTGCTTGTTTAATAACATGTACTGATTCTGGTTTTCTACGTATTAGATTCACTGTTGTCATAGTCCATATAATCCATAGTCATGACCAAGTGCATATTAGAACAATCCAGATGAAAGGCACAGTCTGATGTTGTTAGTGAATTTTAATTTAAAATTGATTCAAGATGGGGAAGAAATGTTTCAGTCTCTCTCAGTGGAGTCTATTTAATGATCTTCAGCCTTCTCTTCACTACTTCAGCTGTAGTGTTCATAGAGAGAAAGCATGGAAACATTTAAATTGTTTTTCTATTACATCCAAAGAGAAAACAGCAATCCCCACAATGTTAGCTTGGATAGAAAAGATTTATAGAGATTTTGCTTCTAATTCTGCAAAAATTCTGGCCCGAAAGTTTACAGTTTCCTAGAATCTTAGATGTTAGAGATGGAGACAGCCCATTGGATAATGAACTGATAATGTTCCCTACAATGCATTTGCTAGTATTTTGTTTAGAGCCATATAATTTTCAAAGTCCTAAGTGATGGGACTTCCATGACCCTGTTGGAAGACTATCCCAGAGTTTAATACATCTTGTCAGGAAGATTTGCCTGATATTCAACCTAAAGATTTTGAAATGTTCCTATTTTGTGTCTATGCAGAAGTATAATTTAGAACCACATTTATTAGTAAACAGAATGGACAAAATTTCACTAAAGGACTCAATAACTTACCTAAAATCCAATTCCCACCAGCCTCTCTTCTCGAAGGCCTTGAAGAGAAACTCAGGGTTTCAGACTATTCTGGAAGCAATTTCAGGAAGTAGGCTCCTCCCTCATAGTGCCCTGCATCCAGCCCCCAGACTCTTAAATATCACAGATAGTTGTTTAAGCATCTCATCTGATCTCAAACACCAGATTGGAACCAAAGTACAGAAGTAGTTTCTGAGATAACCAATAGCTAATCTACAATCCCAACACCTTGAATTTCATCTGAAACCAAATTGTAAACTAGGTTATACTGTAGTGCACTAACGTAATGATATTCAGCAAGAAACACTGCTAACAAAGTAAGCATGAAACAGTGTTCTCCACTAGTGCAGATTGTACTGCAGTATTCCACTCTGCAATAACTTAGGCAGGGATAATTATTGCAAGGTCTGCATCGGAGCTGGTTGAATTAATCATTGCAAATTTAGGAGACCGTGTTGAAGTTTGTAGGTGCATTAGCTATGGAGCTATTTTGTTTGATTAATTGTCTTTTTAATTCATGCCAAAAGCACCTATGGCATGAGATGAGTGACTTTTTTGTGATGATTTAATCTAAATAAATGATCAATTGTGCAGTTAGATTTTATTTTTGCCAGTAATTTGTGAACCCATCATTAGGTCTATTAATGTAATCATTATTCATAAAAAGATTGAGTGAACTTTGACTTCTCTATTTGTTATTCATTATTCATGGTGTGTGATTGGTTACCTAAATTACATGATATTTTTTATGCTTTCTGATTGGATGACAAACTTTTTAAACAGAAGCAATGACTAAGAATGACTGCACATCTGTAGTGGGGCAACTGCCCCACTCCCTGAGAGTATGGGCTGCGGCAGGCCAGTGGGCCTGTGCAGACAGGGAGCCAATGGGAGAAGAGAAGCCAGTGGGAGCCAATCAGGGCCCAGATTGGAGGCAGGCGATCAGGGCCAGGCTCAGCCCTATAAAAATGCTGCCCAGGAAGGGAGCAGTCAGTCTATCCCAGGCCTTTGACAGGGGAAGGTCTGTCTCCAGAGCAGGGAGACTAGCTCTGCGGACAGTGCAGTGCTGGCTAGGCTTGGGGAGCAAAGAGGAGCTTTAGCCTGAGGCCTGCCAGGCTGCAGGCCCTGAAGGGAAGGGCCTAGCGGGTGCAAGGGGCCGTAGGAGAAGTGGCCCAGGGAAGTAGGCAGATGGAGGGGAGAGAAGGAGGACAGCGAGGCTGTTGCCAGAGGGTCCCTGGATCAGGACCCAGAGTAGAGGGCGGGCCTGGGTCCACCCCCTCCCCCCTGGCAGTACACCCAGCCATTGGCCATTAAGGATCACGCCAGATTCCTGACAGGAGGGATTAGACTTTGGGGTGTGTGGTTGACCACGGTGGCTGGACATAGAGACTGCTGATTGACACACACACACCCCAGAAGGGGGTGTGGAAGGACTAAGGGGCACTGCTGGAGGGCAGTGGTCCTGAAGAGGACGCCGCGATTTGGTGAGTGACGTGGGCTCAGAAGCCAACTGAGGGCAAGACAACGGGCGGGATACCACTGAGAGAGGACACTCCACTAGACTGAGTAATTCCTGGAGTAACCAGTAGGAGGCCCACGGTGGTGAGTCCCAACCCTGTTACAACATCCCAGTGAGTTTCCCCAGAATATAATGATTTGTGCTGAAGTTCATGTAGCTTTTGGAGTCCATGGACATTTTCACAAATTCACCAGTGGTTTTCCAAGTACTTTCAAATGGAACAAAATGACTTCATGAATAGTAGCAAGACAAAGTCTCCATGTTTGTTCATTAAAATGTATGGATAATTGTGTATTATTCACCCCGCTCTGTGAATCTCCAAGAGGGAAGTTGCACCCTCTTTGCCAAGTATAGATCAAAAAAAAGCACACTTGGCTGCTGATCCTATTTAGATAGCTGAACATCAAATCAGAGCCCTAGATTGTGAATGTTGTCATCCAGATGGTTTCCCCAACCAAACAGAATCACCTCCATTTTGTCAGAATTGAGCTTTAGCCAATTAGTCCTCAGCCAAGCCCTAGTGTCAATGATATACTGAGTAAAATGAGACTGCACCATCTGGGTCTGATGAAAAATGTTGATGGTACTACAATCAAAATATGGCCTTAAATATATAAAAATTTAAGAAACTACTATTCAAACTTAGGCAGCTACATCACTAACAATATCAATCATAAAACATATTCCTAACTAGAACTGGTAGGAAAAATGGGCTTTTTTTGCTCTGTGGAAAACTTAAATGTAAGCAAAGCGGACTTCAACTTTTTGGCAAAAAAATTATGAAACACTGGGTGGCTCATAGGAGTTGTACTTCAGGTGTCTCCCCCTAGGAGAAATTACCTTGTCTGATTACATCTCCCATGATGCAACATGGTCTCTCTTTATGGTGAGTGAAGGCAATTGCATCATGGAAGTGCCCAGCTGTGGTGCATCATGGAAGATGTAGTCAGACCAGGAAACCCGGCTTATAAAAGAGAATGGGAGAATTAGGCACCTAAACTACCATTATCAAAAGTCAACATGGCAATATATCCAAATCAAAATACTTACATTTTTGGCCAAAATATTTGGTTTTTACGCATTTGGTTTTTCAACAAATCTAAATTTTCTATGGAAAGCAGACACTCTTTGAAGAACTTTGTTTAGTTGAAGACTCAGTATTCACTGAAAAATCATTTGAATGGAAACTTTTCAACTATTCCTACTCCTTAATTTATGCCAATATTTTGTAAAGTTGTATATCTCTCTTTGATACAGCCTTGAGAAGGAAGCACTTGTTCAGTGATTTAAAGGCTCTTAGCAGAGAGCCCAGATAAAGCTAAAAATTTCCAAAACAAAAAGCCTCTAGTTTCCAGCAGCAGCGCCTTCTTCTGTAAGGCCTCAGACTTCTCCACTGCCAGAAGAGCTCTGCAGTCTTTCCTCTGTTTGCTCAGGGTATTTCCCAGGCCTCCCTGGGAGCTCTCATCCTCTGGAGCTTCTTTCCTCCTCAGGAATATTTCCTAAGCCTTTTATTAGGCCCAGGTATTCCTTATGTAATTTTCATGCTGTCCGGCTATGTAGGCAGTTCAATATCCTCAAGTGGACCTGGGTTGACTTACTCCCTTCAGTGGAGCCTGTCACAGGTAGGCTGGACACTATTGAGTCTAGTGTCAAAAAATTGGGAGTTAGTTATATCTTTCTTTAACACTGCAGGTGACCCAGTGAATGGAGATATCCTTAGATCTCCTTGAGAGACAGAAACAGATTGACAATCACAGTTTTTTCTATAGCACCTATCCCCATAATAACTTATATTACTATCTGTCAATAATATTGCCATGTTTCTTCAGTCTTTTCACTTGATGAATTAGTTTTCATAATTCTTTACTATTTGGTCTCTCAAATTATGTATTTAAGAAAAGTTGAGCAAGGTCAATCAGGTCAAACTGTTATGAACACATCTTCATTCACCTGATTGGCTCTCTATAAACTTTCTATACCACCTGTTCTCAAAATGTGGGTTGGACTCCCAAAGTGGGTCATGAGCAGTGGGGCTCAGGCTTCAGCTTTGGCCCTGGGCAAGGGGCTCAGTTTACAGGCCCCCCACAAGGGGTTGAAGCCCTTGGGCTTTGGCTTTGCCCCACCTGGGGTGGGTGGGGTTCAGGCAGGCTCAGGCTTCAGGTCCCCCTCCTGGGGTTGTATAGTAATTTTTGTTGTCAGAAGGAGGTAGTCGGGCTCAACGGGTAGTGATCAATGGCTCCATGTCTAGTTGGCAGCCGGTTTCAAGCGGAGTGCCCCAAGGGTCGGTCCTGGGGCCGGTTTTGTTTAATATCTTTATTAATGATCTGGAGGATGGTGTGGACTGCACTCTCAGCAAGTTTGCAGATGACACTAAACTAGGAGGCGTGGTAGATACACTAGAGGGTAGGGATCGGATACAGAGGGACCTAGACAAATTAGAGGATTGGGCCGAAAAAAACCTGATGAGGTTCAACAAGGACAAGTGCAGAGTCCTGCACTTAGGACGGAAGAATCCCATGCACTGCTACAGACTAGGGACCGAATGGCTAGGTAGCAGTTCTGCAGAAAAGGACCTAGGGGTCACAGTGGACGAGAAGCTGGATATGAGTCAACAGTGTGCTCTTGTTGCCAAGAAGGCTAATGGCATTTTGGGCTGTATAAGTAGGGGCATTGCCAGCAGATCGAGGAATGTGATCGTTCCCCTTTATTCAACATTGGTGAGGCCTCATCTGGAATACTGTGTCCAGTTTTGGGCCCCACACTACAAGAAGGATGTGGAAAAATTGGAAAAAGTCCAGCGGAGGGCAACAAAAATGATTAGGGGTCTGGAGCACATGACTTATGAGGAGAGGCTGAGGGAACTGGGATTGTTTAGTCTCCAGAAGAGAAGAATGAGGGGGGATTTGATAGCAGCCTTCAACTACCTGAAGGGGGGTTCCAAAGAGGATGGAGCTCGGCTGTTCTCAGTGGTGGCAGATGACAGAACAAGGAGCAATGGTCTCAAGTTGCAGTGGGGGAGGTCCAGGTTGGATATCAGGAAAAACTATTTCACTAGGAGGGTGGTGAAACACTGGAATGCGTTACCTAGTGAGGTGGTGGAGTCTCCTTCCTTGGAGGTTTTTAAGGCCCGGCTTGACAAAGCCCTGGCTGGGATGATTTAGCTGGGAATTGGTCCTGCTTTGAGCAGGGGGTTGGACTAGATGACCTCTTGAGGTCCCTTCCAACTCTGATATTCTATGATTCTATGATTCTATGAGGTTGCGGTGCAATGAAGTTTGAGAACCTCTGTACTATACTAATTAACAAGGTCCTCCTTGGCCTTGCTCCTGTTTATTTGCCCTATCACCTTTATTATTATATTCCAGCTTGTATGTAAGTGGTCCTCAAACTTTTTCATGGCATGGACCACATCTTAATAGAAATATTTGCTTGTGAACCTCATATTCATAATTGCACAAACCACTTCCCTCCTGACTGCAACTGAATAGCATCCCTATGGTAAATACAGCAATTGCTTACATGGAAAAATGATATCAGGTAAGTATTATATGCCAAAAAATTCAAAAACAGATGCATACAATTAGGCTCTTAAATCTATATTTAGGTATCTAAATAAATGGCCTTATTTTCAAAAATGCTGAGTACCCAGCAGCTTCCACTAAAATCAATGGGACAGATTGTCTTTTGTAGAAAGGCCCCTTTACTCCACCTTTGCACTGTGAAGCTATTCTGTAATAGCTATTTAGGAATACCTATTATGGTAACACTATCCCAGAATAACTCTTTCTGTGGACACAATTATTCTAGAAAAAAAGTGCCCACCTATAGGGTTATTCAGGAATAGCTATTGTGTTTTAAATTCACATGCTACCTGAATCTGAATTAACTTTCAAGTGTAGACAAGCCACTAGTGTAAATTACAATTGGTCCCAATGAGACTAATTTTAGACACCCATTTAATAACATATGAAATCAGAAAGGAATCCTGCAAAAAGTAGAAACATGGACAGATTTCCAAGCTAAATCTTATTAATTTTTAATAAGTCTTATTAATCTCTCTTCATACAGAAGCTGTTCCATGCCCTTAATCATTTTTGTTGCCCTTTTCTGAACCTGTTCCAATTCCAATATATCTTTTTTGAGATGGGGCAACCACCTCTGCACGCAATATTCAAGATGTGGGAATACCGTGGATTTGTATAGAGGCAATACGATATTTTCTGTTTTATTATCTATCCCTTTCTTAATGATTCCCAACATTCTGTTCGCTTTTTTGACTGTCACTGCACATTGAGTGGATGTTTTCAGAGAACTAGCCACAGTGACTCCACGATCACTTTCTTGAGTGCCAACAGCTAATTTAGATCCCATCATTTTATATGTATAGTTGGGATTATGTTTTCCAATGTGCCTTACTTTACATTTATCAACATAGAATTTCATCTGCCATTTTGTTGTCCAGTCATCCAGTTTTGAGAGATCCTTTTGTAGCTCTTTGCAGTCTGCTGGGACTTAACTATCTTGAGTAGTTTTGTATCATCTGCAAATTTTGCCACCTCACTGTTTACCCCTTTTTCCAGATCATTTATGAATATGTAGAATAGGACTGGTCCCAGTACAGACCCCTGGGGGACACCCCTAATTACCTCTCTCCATTCTGAAAACTGACCATTTATTCCTACCCTTTGTTTCCTATCTTTTAACCAGTTACCAACCCATGAGAGGACCTTCTCTCTTATCCCATGACAGCTTACTTTTCTTAAGATTATTTGGTGAGGGACCTGGTCAAAGGCTTTCTGAAAAATTAAGTACACTATATCCACTGTATCCCTCTTGCCCACATGCTTGTTGACCCTGTCAAAGAATTCTAGTAGATTGGTGACGCATGATTTCCCTTTACAAAAACCATGTTGACTCTTGCCCAACAAATTATGTTCATCTAGGTGTCTGACAATTTTGTTCTTTACTATAGTTTCGACCAGTTTGCCCGGTACTGAAGTCAGGCTTACCAGCCTGTAATTGCTGGGATCACCTCTGGAGCCCTTTTAAAAAATTGGCATCACATTAGCTATCCTCCAGTCATTTGGTACAGAAGCTGATTTTACTTCCATATTTGGCACTGCTACTGGAATATTATGTTCAGTTCTGGTGTCCACAATGCAAGAAGGATGTTGATGCGTTGAAGAGGGTTCAGAGAAGAGCCACAAGAATGACTAAAGCATTAGAAAACATGCCTTATAGTGATATACTCAAAGATCTCAATCGATTTAGCTTAACACAGAAAAGATTATGGGTGACTTGACTTGATTACAGTCTTTAAGTACAGAAAACCCTTGCTATAATGAACCCCTCAGAATCCAAGCCATTTGTTCATTATAGCCAGCAGTTCATTATAGCAAAAAAGACCCACCATGGGGACAATGCAGGAGAGAGGGGAGCTGTCAGGCCCCAACACAGCTGCAGGGCATGATGTGGGATCCAGCGACCGGGTTCATTATACCAGAAAGTTCATTATTATGAAGGGTGTTATAGCAAGGGTGTACTGTATCTACATGGGGAACAGATATTTAATAATGGTCTCTTCAATCTATAAAAGAAAGGTATAATCTGATTCAATGGCTAGAAGTTGAAGCTAGACAAATTCAGACTGGAAATAAAGTGTATATTTTTTTTAAAGGGAGGGTAATTAAGCATTGGAATAATTTACCTAGGGTCATGGTGGATTCTAAATCACTGGAAACTTTTAAATCAAGATTAGATGTTTTACTAAAAGATATGCTGTAGGAATTATTTCAGGGAAGTTCTATGGCCTGTGTTATACAGGAAGTCGGACTAGATGACCACAATGGCCCCTTCTATCCTTGGAATCTCTGAATCAATGATATTTAGTAAGGCTTTTTATACTGTCTTGCTTGACTTTCTTGTAAACAAACTAGGGAAATATAACCTAGATGGAGCTACTATAAGGTGGTTGCATAACTCGTTGGAAAATTATTCCCAGAGAGTAGTTATTGGTGGTTCACAGTCAAGTGGAAGGGCATATCAAGTGGGATCCCACAGGGATCAGTTCTGGGTCTGGTTCTGTTCAATATCTTCATCAATGATTTAGATAATGGCATAGAGAGTACTCCTATAAAGTTTGTGGGCAATACAAGCTGGGTGGGGTCGCAAGTGCTTTGGAGAATAGGATTAAAATTCAAAATGATCTGGACAAACTGGAGAAATGATCTGAAGTAAATAGGATGAAATTCAATAAAGACAAATGCAAAGTACTCCACTTAGGAAGGAAAAATCAGTTGCACACATACAAAATTGGAAATGACTGCCTAGGAAGGAGTACTAAGGAAAGGGATCTGGGGGTTATTGTGGATCACAAGCTAAATATGAGTCAATGGTGTAACACTGTTGCAAAAAAAAAAAGTGAACATCATTCTGGAATGCATTAGCAGGAATGTTGTACGCAAGACACGAGAAGTAATTCTTCTACTCTACTCAGCACTGATTAGGCCTCAACTGGAGTATTGTGTTGCATTCTGGGCACCACATTTCTGGAAAGATGTGGACAAATTGGAGAAAGTCCAGAGAGCAACAAAAATGATTAAAGGTCTAGAAAACACAACCTATGAGGAAAGATTGAAAACACTGGGTTTGTTTAGTCTGGAGAAGAAAAGACTGAAGGGGGGGAATAAGAATAGTTCTCAAGTACATAAAAAGTTGTTACAAGAAGGAGGGAGAAAAATTGTTCTCCCTAACCTCTGATGATAGGAAAAGAAGCAAAGGGCTTGAATTGCAGCAAGGGAGATTTAGGTTGGACATTAGGAAAAACTTCCTGTCAGGGTAGTTAAGCACTGAAAGAAATTGCCTAGGAAGGCTATGGAATCTCCATCATTGAAGGTTTTTAAGAATAGGATAGATAAATACCTGTCAGAAATTGTCTAGTTATTATATAGTCCTGGTTTGAGAGCAGCGGATTGGACTAGATGACCTCTCGAGGTCTCATCCAATCCTACACTTCTATGATTTTCATAAGCAAACCCAGGAAATGTGGTCTAGTTGAAATTACTATAAAGTAGGTGCCCAACTGGTTGAGAAACCATAATCAAAGAGTAGTTATCAATGGCTCATTCTCAAACTAGGTGGGCATATCTAGTTGGGTCCAGGAGAGGTCTGTCCTGGATCCAATGCTATACAACTCTTTCATAAATGACTTGAAGGAGTGGGGAGTATATTTATAAAATTTTCCAGAAGAGTTGTTAGCACTTTGAAGGACAGGATTCAAATTCAAAGTGACCTTGAACAATTCTCCAATTTATCTGAAATCAATAAGTTGAAATTCAATAAAGACAAGTGTAAAGTACTATACTTAGGAAGGAAACCAATTCCAGAAATACAAAATGGGGAATAACTAACTAGGCAGTAGTACTGCAGAAAAGGATATGGTGGTTATCATAGAATCATAGAATATCAGGGTTGAAAGGGACCTCAGGAGGTCATCTAGTCCAACCCCCTGCTCAAAGCAGGACCAATTCCCAACTAAATCATCCCAGCCAGGGCTTTGTCAAGCCTGACCTTAAAAACCTCTAAGGAAGGAGATTCCACCACCTCCCTAGGTAACCCATTCCAGTGCTTCACCACCCTCCTAGTGAAAAAGTTTTTCCTAATATCCAACCTAAACCTCCCCCACTGCAACTCGAGACCATTAGTCCTTGTTCTGTCATCAGGTACCACTGAGAACAGTCTAGATCCATCCTCTTTGGAACCCCCTTTCAGGTAGTTGAAAGCAGCTAGCAGCTATCAAATCCCCCCTCATTCTTCTCTTCTGCAATCCCAGTTCCCTCAGCCTCTCCTCATAAGTCATGTGTTCCAGTCCCCTAATCATTTTGGTTGCCCTCTGCTGGACTCTTTCCAATTTTTCCACATCCTTCTTGTAGTGTGGGGCCCAAAACTGGACACAGTACTCCAGATGAGGCCTCACCAATGTCGAATAGAGGGGAATGATCACGTCCCTCGATCTGCTGGCAATGCCCCTACTTATACAGCCCAAAATGCCGTTAGCCTTCTTGGCAACAAGGGCACACTGTTGACTCATATCCAGCTTCTCGTCCACTGTAACCCCTAGGTCCTTTTCTGCAGAACTGCTTCCTAGCCATTTGGTCCCTAGTCTGTAACAGTGCATGGGATTCTTCCATCCTAGGTGCAGGACTCTGCACTTGTCCATGTTGAACCTCATCAGGTTTCTTTTGGCCCAATCCTCTAATTTGTCTAGGTCCCTCTGTATCCTATCCCTACCCTCCAGCGTATCTACCACTCCTCCCAGTTTAGTGTCATCTGCAAACTTGCTGAGAGTGCAGTCCACGCCATCCTCCAGATAATAAATGAAGATATTGAACAAAACCAGCCGCAGGACCAACCCCTGGGGCACTCCACTTGAAATCGGCTGCCAACTAGACATGGAGCCATTGATCACTACCCATTGAACCCGACGATCTAGCCAGCTTTCTATCCACCTTATAGTCCATTCATCCAGCCCATACTTCTTTAACTTGCTGGCAAGAATACTGTGGGAGACTGTATCAAAAGCTTTGCTAAAGTCAAGGAATAACACATCCACTGCTTTCCCCTCATCCACAGAGTCAGTTATCTCATCATAGAAGGCAATTAGGTTAGTCAGGCATGACTTGCCCTTGGTGAATCCATGCTGACTGTTCCTGATTACTTTCCTCTCCTCTAAGTGCTTCAGAATTGATTCCTTGAGGACCTGCTCCATGATTTTTCCAGGGACTGAGGTGAGGCTGACTGGCCTGCAGTTCCCTGGATCCTCCTCCTTCCCTTTTTTAAAGATGGGCACTACATTAGCCTTTTTCCAGTCATCCGGGACCTCCCCCAATCACCATGAGTTTTCAAAGATAATGGCCAATGGCTCTGCAATCACATCCACCAACTCCTTTAGCACCCTCGGATGCAGCGAATCCGGCCCCATGGACTTGTGCTCGTCCCGTTTTTCTAAATAGTCCCAAACCACCTCTTTCTCCACAGAGGGCTGGTCACCTTCTCCCCATACTGTGCTGCCCAGTGCAGCAGTCTGGGAGCTGACCTTGTTCATGAAGACAGAAGCAAAAAAAAGCGGATCACAAATTGAATATGAGCCAATAATGTAATACAGTTGCAGAAAAGGCTAATATTTGGGATGTATTAAGAGAACTGTCATATTGTTCTGCTACTTGTCACTGGTGAGGCCCCAGTTGGAGTATTGAGTCCAGTTTTGCACACTTTGAGATGTAGACAAATTGGAGAGAGTCCAGAGGAGAGGAACAAAAACGATCAAAGTTTTAGAAAACCAGACCTCTGTGGAAAGGTTAAAAAAATGGGCATGTTTAGTTTTGAGAAAAGAAGAATGAGGAGGTGGATCTGTTAATCGTCTTCCAATATGTTAAGGGCTGTTATAAAGGGGATGGTGATCAATTATTCTCCATGTTCACTGAAAGCAGGACAAGAAGTAATGGGCTTAATCTGTAGCAAGAGAGATTTTGATTTGATATTCGGAAAATCTTTCTAACTATAAGCATAGTCACATGCTGAAACAGACTTCCAAGGGAGTTATGGAATTCCCATCATTGGAGGTTTTTAAGAACAAGTTAGACAAGCCCCGTCAAGGATGGTCTAGGTATACTTGGACCTGCCTCAACAGAGAGGGCTACAGTAGATGACCTTTCAAGATCCCTTCTAGCCCTACATATCTATGATTCTTTGATTTTATTATTATTATTTTTAAATTCCTGGCTGAAGTGAGCCGGCACTAGGTGATTTGTGAACTCTATATGCACAGTCAATGATCTGTGGATCAATTTGGGAACAATTATTTTTCTTATAATTCTCAGAAACAGGAAAATATTACATGTCTGAATGTCATGAGGTGACAGTTGCTAATGCCATTGTTCAATGTACCAGGGGGCTTTAGAATTCTCTAACTTGTGATTTAAGATCAAAGGTTTGTGTTTCAAGGGTTAGACTTCTGCATTCTTCAAAATTTCTCAAATGGTTTACTTTAGCTAAATAATTATTTCAGATACTTATTATTGCAATGCACCCTGGTGTGAAGGTGTTTCAAGATCCATTTTGTCTTTTATTTATTGTATTATATTCCTAGAATTTCGCAAGTCACATGTATCAGATGATGATACAAACACCCAACAACAAAATTGTAAATAGGTTTGTGAATAAATTACATATATCTTGAGATGAGAAATTGTCTCTCTATAAGTCCCTCTAGAAGTGTGCAAAAAGATCCTCACTGCTGTTGAAACTGGGAAAACTACATTTGCAGATGATTTAGGATCCAATCCTACAAACACTCACTGCCAGCACTAGTACCTAGATTTTGATTTCTGTTCACAGATGTAGTGCTTGCACTATTCAGGAAGTGCTGGGATGTTTTCAGGAGAGTAAGCACTACTCCCAGCAATGTTTGCAGTACTGAGCCTTTAAGTGGATACAGATAACACAGTCCAGTCCAAAGAGTCAAATCCTCATCTCATTGAATTCGGGTGTAAAATTCCCTTTGACTTCAATGTGATCAAAATGGGGCAAAAATTAAATGGGAGCATTGGGGGGAATAAACATTATCCCCAGCAGTATGTGGCGGACAGAGCTCTTTTCTTGAAAGCTTAACTCTCTGTACAATAAGCATTCTATCAGGGTACAGTAAATACTATATCCCCTCTGTGTGATTTATCTTTACTGGCACTCTTATCAAGGCTTCTCTCAAATGTCTCACTTGACCTCTCTCTCATTCCAGTTATCAAACTGTAATTTAGAATTGCTTAAGGTTACACTTAGCAGTGGGCAGGAAGGGATCACTGCTATTTTCCAGTGTGCACTGGGGAAAATCATATATATAAATATGTGAAGAGACCAATATAAAATGTACCAACAAAATAAATAAATAAAAAGGGCAACCCTTTTTGCTCATGAGGGAGAGATGACAATGAGAAACATATGGAACAAAAGATACAAGATTTGAAAGGAGGTGCAGAAAGAAATGTAAGAAAAACGTGACAAAATGTATTCCATTCAGCTAATCAAGTGAATTGCCAGACAGACAAATCTCTCTTTTGCTTTTTGTCCTTCAATGAAATCTCATTTGTTTTTGAGAGCAAGTAGTTTTGTAGCACCGTTTTCCATCCAACTGGCAGCAAAACCAACTGTGAGTGAAAACCTCTATAAATGAAGAAGTATGCAAGGAAGGTTCAATTTTACTAATTCCAGCCAGGGTCCATCATTGCCAACTTTTTCCCTTTAGTCTCTCTCTGACTTTCCATCTTAGCCAGAGAGAAAGACAACATGAACTGTTGGTTTTGGGGTTTTTTAATTCTCTCTGAGTCATGCTGCTGCAAAACATCTGAGTCTTTTAGAGGCATTTCTGGACTGCCTCTTTCTCTTAGAATTAGATGTTGCATTTGTATGGATTAAAGTTGTGGAATCCTATCTCCTAGAACTGGAAGGGACCCTGAAGGGTCATCAAGTCCAGCCCCCTGCCTTCACTAGCAGGACCAAGTACTGATTTTTGCCCCAGATCCCTAAGTGGCCCCCTCAAGGATTGAACTCACAACCCTGGGTTTAGCAGGCCAATGCTCAAACCACTGAGCTCTCCCTTCCCCTCCAAGAATCCAAGTATCTTGATTTTCCATTAATACATGCTGCAAAAGATCTTAGGACGTAATCTTAAATTAATTATGAGGCGTCTTTCAAATGTCCCTTCTTGTAGTTAAGAGTGAATGTTCTCTCACTGGGTAGAAATTAAACAAATACTTACAACTGAATGATAAGGTGTATTTTTATAATAATTAAAAGCATTTTTAAAACATGAGGATTTGTGTCAAAATAAGAAAAATACATTCCCCCTTTTTTAAAATTTACCAATCAACATATTTTAAAAGAATGAAGGGCTTGTGGTTCAAGTGTCGTAAAAGCCCTAATCTAGAATTTTTCAAATATTTCACAATATCTGAAAGTAAGGAAATCTTCAAGACAAAATGGTTTTGTGGTCAACCTACTATGTGACCTTCCACCAGTCACTCAGAGCTTGATCCAAAGGCTTTGAAGTCAATTGGATCTTTTCTGTTGACTGCAATGGCCATTGGATCAGGCTCCTAATCTATATGCCCCAGTCCCAAATTTGCACACACAAAAAAGGAGAAAGGCAAAATATTGTTATGCTCTTTCAGATCTAACACTGATCCCTGCAGTACTCCCCCAGATGCTTCTCCCCAACTCATATCAATTAGTATTAACCTTTTCACAGTTCACGACTGTTTCTATCCAGTCCAATAAGAAATTAATTTTTCAAGCAATTGCAGTTCTGATGTCCCCTTTGCAGCAGTTAGCCCCTTTTATAGAGGAGAGTACTGTGCAGTCTACCGTAGTGAGTGAATAAACAGCAGGGAGCCATGCCACTAGGGAAAAGAGGGCCCAGTGAGCAGCACAGAGGCCTTGATATCCTCAGAATTAAACCCAGATTTTCATATGGATCATTGAATTTGCACAGTTTGAAGGTGATGTACTTTGCCCTCTATGCACAACCACAGAATCCTCATCCTATGGGACTGAACTGTGGAATTTAACCACTGGCTAGAGAATGGGTTGGAGGGTGCAGAACTGTATAGCCCCATGAGTAGCTCAGTTGGGATTGTGCATCAAGAAGGCACAATATTGCTGGGTTATCCAGAGTGAGCGGTAACTGTGCAAGCTGCTCACGTTGATTTACAGATCCCATGCTTCTATGACCCCAACTGTTATAAGCAGTTATTTAGGTTACACAGGCAGCCTCCTTATGAGCTCTCCAAGCCGCACTTCTACCTCATCATACCAGTCTCTCACTACCTGGTCCAGAGTGGGAAATGTTTCTGAAATTCTGAGAATTCTAACTTGCAGAGTTTTTTGATTAATCTTTCTACATTAGGGAGAATTTACATTAGCCCTAAATCTCTACTAACCTTGAAAATCATGGGCATAGTCAAACATTTTTTTTTGTTTCCCATGTTATTTTTCAGGAAACCCCTACCCTGCAGTATAATTGTAACATCTTAGAATAATGCAGTTAATTGCATGTTCTTTCCATCACTGTTAATACATTAAGCACATTACTACATTTTAATCTTTTATAACTACTTTCAAAGGACAGGATTATCACTTGCTCATATGACAGTGGCTGCTATGTCACCATCAAGTCCACATTTTGGGTAAAATCTAATGGTGGTGCTTATTTATATTTTATTTTTAAGTCCTTCTCATCTCTTGAAAGATTCCTCCAGAATATGAAAACACTTGAGAGAAAAACAGCAGCTTTGCAGGATGCCTCAATATGCTTGGCTAGCACTTGACAATACAGAGCTGACTGCCAGGAATTCAATGTTATTAGACCTTTAAGGCAGTATCAGTTTACACTATGCAGAATAGGCACTGAGGTCAGCAGAACTGCAGCCATGATTACTGAAATAAAATTGTCTAATTTGATTCAACAGTTAGAAGGCAGGTGCATGAAAAAAAATTAAGCAAAGTAAATTGTTCAGCACTCACAGAAAAGATATTATGAGAAGGTTGTATCATGGGTACGCATGTTTTGTAGACTAAAGCCTCAAATACTACCTTCTAATGAAAAGGCTTATCTGAGCAAAAAAAAATCACAATAGAAGAAATCCAAGAACACATGCTTAAAGAAGATTAAAAAGGTAAAATGAGATGAGGATGCTGGCAAAAAAATAAAATAAAATAAACTCAGAACTGCAGAGAATAGAGGTTATCCATCAAAGATTCAATTATGTGTCAGATTCCAGATACATCTCCATTTTATTACCATAAGAAGAGGAATGAAAAGTTCTGTAGCATTCTGAAAGGTACTTTTTGTTCTAATTTCACCTTTTGATGTTACCATTTAACACTGTTCTAACCACTTGAACAAGAAGATCACTTTGCTTGGTTTTTCTGTGGTGTATCTTTGGGCACCTACATTAGTTACATTATAGAGAAAAGGTAACTGGCGGGTCAACTTCTATAAACAGTTCTTAGGAAAAGCGCTCCACAGGCTGTATTAGCTTTCATGTAGTTAAGGTGTAATACATATTAAACCTTCTTTTGTAATCATGCCTGGATGGTTAGCTGGTTTGAGCTGATCAGCTCTTAAGGCCTGATCCTGGAAGGTGCTAAGTGTTCAGTGAAGTAAGTGGCCCTTGATGGTGTCCAATCAGTACCCCACAAAAGCGCTCAGGCTGGGATTTTGAAAAGCACCTAAGTGAATTAGGTACGTAATCCCCATTTAAAGTCCAGGGAAGTTAAGTGCCTATCTTACTTAGGCACTTTTGAGAACTCCAAGCTCAGCACCTTGCAGGATGAGACCCTCAGAATACTCTGAGAAGCACAGATTTTTTTTTTTTTTTTTACATTACAGCTGCTTCATTCACACCCCCATGGTAGTAGTGCTCATTCAATTTTTTATTACAAGCTGGTATGTTTGATTATGTGTTTTCAAACCAAATCCTATTTCATGCATTCCAGGTTTTGTTTTGTTTTTGTGTGCTGCATACCAACTATACTGCTGTTAGCAGTTAAACTTGTGAGTCAAGTATAAAGAAGTCACTGCTGGCTTGAACTAGTGGAACTGTTTCTTTAGCTCTTAACTAATCCCTTGTCTGGAAAGCTGGAAACCTAAATTTTAATCTCCACTATTCATAACCTTTCCCTTTCAAAGCATTTTTATAAACAGTGTAGTTTATTTCAGAGCTGTGTGTAACACTTGCCAGTTGTCTAGAGTCCAGCTGGATATGGGAAGCATTATGTAGGTAATTAGAGATATGGAATGTAGTGACATGAGCTAATTGCATAATTATTGGTAACTAGGATGATACAATAATGTGAGTTGCCATGTAGTTACCATCTTTGTCAGTGGAGTTATCATGTATAAACCAGGCTTTCATATTGTTATCCCAAAATAGTATGCATAATTCTGCAAAACATTTATAACTGATTTGTCATCATGGAGTTCCAAACATCGAAGGGCAGTGAGGAAACATAAGAAAAATCAAAACTCATTATGGCAACATGCTCAGTGGGGTTTCTCTGCGATGTTGGCCAGTAGTGCAGATTACAGAGGAAATACAAGCCAGACCTACAAAATGGGGGGCTGAATCCTGGAAAGCAGTGACTCAGGAAAGGGTTTAGGGGTCATAATGGGGAAACAACTCAACATGAGGTGCAATGTTGTAGCAAAAAAGGGCTAATGCAATTGTTGGATGTATGAGAAGGAGTAGGCAATTCAGGGATAACAAGATGAAATGCAATGACCTGTGATATTCAGGAGGTCAGACAATGGTCTAATCATCCCTTTTGGCCTGGAGCTTTATGTAGGGTTACCATACGTCCGGATTTTCCCGGACATGTCCGGCTTTTGGGGGCTCAAATCCCCGTCCGGGGGGAAATCCCCAAAAGCCGGGCATGTCCGGGAAAATCGGGAGGGAGGGAGGGCTCGGCCGGGGCCTCTTTGGCCGGGGCCGGTGCAGGGCCGGGCCGGGGTCGCGGGGCCGGGGGCATGGTGCCGGGCCGGGTGCGGGGCCGGGCGGGGAACCGGGGGCGCGGTGCCGGGCCGGGGTCGCGGGGGGGTGCGCTGGGCCGCGGGGCCGGGAGCCGGTCCGGGCCGCCGGGGGGTGCGCGGGGCCGCGGGGCCGGGAGCCGGTCCGGGCCGCCGGGGGGTGCGCTGGGCCGCGGGGCCGGGAGCCGGTCCGGAGTCGCGGGGCCGGGGTCGCGGGGCCGGGCCACCGGGGGGTGCGCTGGGCCACCGGGGGCCGGCAGTGCTGGGCGGGCCGGGGGTGGTCGGCCGGGGGCTGGGGCCGGCACCCCAAGGCCCGAGCCGACCCAGGCTGGAGCCGCCAGGGGGCCAGCCTGGGCCGCGCCTCCTCCCCCCACACTCCCCCTTACCTGCTTCAGGCTTCCCGCGAATTAAATGTTCGCGGGAAGCAGGGGAGGGGGCGGAGACTTTGGGGAGGGGGCGGAGTTGGGGTGGAGGCGTGGGCGGGGCCGGGGCCCTGTGGAGTGTCCTCCATTTGGAGGCACAAAATATGGTAACCCTAGCTTTATGAAGCTATGAAACACTTGACTCTCCACTTTCCTCTTCCAGCAGAGCAGCAACCCAGAGACACAGAGAGCAGGGCAGCCTTTTGGTGCTATTTTTTGATGGACAGTTTCTTTTCCTTCTTTGGCTTTATTTTTATTACTGGACACAAGCACCCTGTGCACCCTTATGTAGTGTACAAATAGACATAATTATTTCATCATCAGTTAGGCACCTAACTTGGGTGAGCACTTTAGAAGTGCCACAGCAGAGATTAGGTTTGAACTCTGGAGAACTGGGTTCAATTTCTTCCTCTGCTATGGACTTTATGTGATCTTAAGCAAGTCATTTAAGCCCAGATCCACAATGGTATTTAGGATCCTAATTTCCAACGATTTCAATGAAGTTAGCAGCCTAAATAAGTTTGTGGATCTGGCACTAGGGTATGTCTACACTGCAAAAAATACCCCATGACAGTGAGGCTCAGAGTGCAGGTCTTCAGGCTCATGGGGCTCGTGCTAAAAATAGCAGTGTAGACACCCCTGCTTGGGCCTGAAAATCTACATAACTATTTTTAGTACCATAGTACAAGCCTTGCAAGCCAGAGTCTGTAGACCCGGTCTCAAAGTCTCTCTGGACCTCACTTCTCCATCTGTCAAATGAAGATAACACTTCTTACCTCCCAGGCCTGTTGTGAGGATGACTATGCTAAGGATTGTGAGGCACTCAGATGTTACAGTAATGGGAGCCATAGATTGTTTGAAAATCTTACCATAAACCTGGTTAGCACTGAATTGCTTTTGTTTAAAGACTTCAGTACCCAACTAAGTGCAATGAGGGACAGGGCAGGATGGGCAATTTCATGGCTGAAGTGGGCAGACATGAGATCTGATCAATTATTTTCCAGATACATTGCTAAAGTTTCCTAAATTATATATCCCTTTTTAGTTTCCTGATTCATTTAGTGAGAGGGAGGTGGGGAAATGGTCTTCAGATTGATGGTACCAGTGACAGGTTAAACTTAGTCAAAATTGCAGACCCATGATTATTAAACAATAAAAAAGTTGTAAACTGTTGACCTCCTCCAGAGTCTCTGCTATGTTGTTTTTTTTTCTTCTCCTTAATGTCAAAAAGCTCAAGAGAAATGCCAGAAACCAAGAATTCATAATCCCGTACTCAAGTAGTGCAAAGTGTAACAGCACTGTTGGAACATGATTAAGACAGAAATAGAAGTTGCATAAACATCACATTGTGGCCTTTTTTTTTTATCAAAGTTTACTAGAACAAATACTGTGCCTGAGGGGAAAACAGTAGATAAAGCCAAAATATGACCAAAATTAAACTGTCATGAAAAATGTATTGTTCCAAAGATACCTAGAGATAGATGTGGATCTGGACTTTCAAAACAGAAGCTGCCCTAGGCTAGACTCTCAAAGAGCCTTAGGCGCCTAACAGCCTCTTTAGGCGCCTAACTGTCTCTTTAGTTGCCCAAGTCCAACAGTTAGGCACCACTGACATTCACAAAACCCCTGATCAGCTGCTGCCTAACTCTGTAGGCACCTAAATTCCCACTGATGGGCATGCATGAAAAAGTCCTGACAGTGCTGAGCTACCTGGTGTCCTGGCTCCTGCTTAAGCCCTGGTGGGATTCCAAAAGTAGGCATTCCCCCACCTCATTGGGGACCAAGGTGGCAAGTGAGCTCTGAACCTACTCTCTATACCTGTGAGGGCCAGAACCAGGAGAGTTCTAGGTTAGTGGTACTTCCCCATTACCACAGGAGGCTGTGCCAGTGCTCCGGCAGAAGGACTCTATGAGGCTGGGCCCAGGAGGAAGTCCCGCCCAGCAGTACCTGAGTGGCAGCTCCTCACAGCCCATTGATTGGCTGGCACTGGCATGTAAGCCAGGAAGCCATGATAGGGAGTTGTCTGAGCAACAATACAGACTGCCTGCCTGGCTTCAGACTTGTATGTGTTCCCAAACCCCAGTTTCTGACCCTTGGTTTATACTCCGGTCTGTCTTGGACTCTGACCCTGTGGTACCTGATTCGGCCTAACTCCTACTCTGACCACTAGGTCTGACTGCCCATGACCAGCTTGTAAAAGTATCTAAACTGTAGCTAAGCATAGAGCATAGTTTGGGGAAGGAATTTTAAAGGTAGTGTTTAGAGTCTATTATGAAAATCTGATCACTGAGTATGTGTACAGATGCTGGGGATTATGTGGGCAGATGCTGAGTGGATATGAGATAAAGTGCCCTGAACTGGGATACACAAGTTTAATATGCCACTATTACTTTGTGACCCATGATTTGGGGTTGAAATAGCTCCCTGTGTATATTTTGAAGTAAAGTTTTTTAGGCTCTTCTGATGGACACTTGAAAACATAATATTGCTTTCTATTTAGCAATATGTTTATTACTAACACTGATTTGAGGCTACATAATTGTTTTATCATTTTATTTGATGCTACCAATGACACTTTTCAGCAAAAATTCTTAGGATGCCTTCCCCAAATAACACTGGTCTACAATTTTTGAGAAGTCGTCTGCTTCAGAGATAAAATGTGCTATTTATTATGTATTTTGATGTGCTGAATTCAAATATGACAATTAAAACAACCGATTGGCTACTGTTTCTAAGATATTTAAGTTTTTACATTTTATGTCTATGTATATTGTGTAGATAGAGTTTTAATCATAAATTGTAAACCTAGGTCTTCTCATGTGTTTATGGTTGCTTTACATGATAATATTTCACCTGTCCTGTTTATGTAACTCTTTAAAAATCAGCAAAACATCACCTGCCAGGAGATTCCACTGCTGTAGTCTGGAGCCCAACAGCTCTGCCTTACTCTTGGGTAGTTCCAAATCCCTGACAAGGTCATTCAGCTCACCTTGTGTTATGAGATGTGGTTCAGAGGAGGAGGATGGGAGAAAATGTGGGTCCTGTGACATTGATGGTTCAGAACCAGAAGTTTCATCCTCTTCCTCTTCCTCATGTGATTCAAGTGAGAATGGTTCTGGTGCATCAGGAACCGGCAGTCCTTCTCCGGGGGGTACTGGGTGTATAGCTGATGGAATGTTTGGATAATGCACAGTCCACTTTTTCTTCTTTGACACACCTTTCCCAACTGGAGGCACCATGCAGAAGTAACAATTGCTGGTATGATCTGTTGGCTCTCTCCAAATCATTAGCACTGCAAAAGGCATAGATTTCCTTTTCCTGTTCAACCACTGGCGAAGATTTGTTGCACAAGTGTTGCAGCATACGTGTGGAGCCCACCTCTTGTCCTGATCTCCAATTTTGCAGCCAAAATAAAGGTGATAGGCTTTCTTAACCATAGTGGTTATACTGCGCTTTTGTGATGCAAAAGTCACTTCACCACAAACATAGCAGAAGTTATCTGCACTGTTCACACAAGTACGAGGCATCTCTGCTCACTTTGGTTAAACAGAAATGTGTCCCTTTGCAGAATTAAACACTGACAAATAAGAGAGCACGACACTGTATGATTTCTAGAGCTGATATAGGGGAATTTGTTCAGCAGAGTGATGTAAGCTTCATTATGATTGCATCATCCATGACTTCTAGGAATAACATGATGCAATTCATATCATGTATGACGCAATACCAGCTTCAGATTGCATCATTCATTGTTTTGCCTAAAAAGCAAGTACTGTCAAACCCAGTCATAGATTTATTCATAGATCCAGTCAAAGATGTATTTTAGTCATTTCTGGTTTAAATTGAGATCCCTTCCCTTTATAACTCACTTATCCTCCGCCATTCCCAAGTCAAGGGTCGTATATACTGACCCAATAGCCTATCTTGAAAACTAGAGCTAGTCAACAATTTTAAGCATAATTTTCGTTCTCAGTGACCCAGAATTAGTAAAGTTTGACTACATTTATTTCAGAAGCATTTTGGCTGTAGAGCAGTGTAATTATACAAAAGCATTTTATGTCAGGATAACTTTCTTCACTATAAGTTTCAACCAACTCTAATAAACAGGAATCAAAATTATTAGTGGTTAAATTCTACTCTGAGAGATGTAAAATATTTCCCAAATTCTACATTTATTATGCGTAGCTCATTAACTAGTCACCAGTCACACAAACAATACTCCATTTCCCCATAACACTCATGTGATGCCACTTCTGAAGAGAATCTGAAATGATGCTGGTAGGACAAATATAGTTCAAACATTTTAAAGTCAGATCCCAAACCCTCTCTTCATTTCCTTGACTTTACTAACTCTCATTCATCAGTATTTGCAGTTTAAGTTTCACTAATACAACTTGTTATGTTAGTGGCTTATGTTTTTAAAAGGTTTCTCATCTCATTTCCTGCTTTTAATATCTAAGAAATTTCTGCCATGTGTAGTGTTTGGCAGCATTTTGCAGTAGTAAATTTGATCTGAAAATATTGACTGGAAGATTGTGGATAAACGAACAAAGTAAATAGCTTATAATCCTGACTAATTTAAAATATTTGCCTGATGATTGTTTCCACAGGGATTTTAATTTCTATACACATTTCTCTCCTGGGCATTTTGTTTCCTTAGAATACAGGCTCTCTCTGTGCAAAGCAGGCCTTGAACTCTTAAAAACTCAGTGAATATCAGGCACCAGCAGTGTGGGGATGTGTTTTTCAGGGATGCTGAGAACTTATAGAGCTACTTCTTACAGAAAATAATTAGTTTAGGATGCAGGCCAAGTAAACCAAAACCAGAAGAAGTTACCGCCTGGTGAGCTTGATGCCCCACACATGGTGCTGATCTCTAGCAAATAGCAAACATATCCACTGATTGTCATTGCTATTTAAAATCCTGGGTTGAACACAGAAATGCCATTAACAGATGCTAATTGCTCATTAGCACATGTGACATAATGGATGAGAACCACACCTATGATCTATGCAACACTGTAACATATAAATAGCAACATCTAAGTGCTAAACCAGGGGTAGGCAACCTATGGCACGCGTGCCGAAGGTGGCACGCAAGCTGATTTTCAGTGGCACTTCCTGGGTCCTGGCCACCGGTCTGGGGGGGGGGGGGGGGGGGCTCTGCATTTTAATTTAACTTTAAATGAAGCTTCTTAAACATTTTATAAACCTTATTTACTTTACAAACAACAATAGTTTAGTTATATATTATAGACTTATAGAAAGAGACCTTCTAAAAATGTTAAAATGTATTACTGGCACGTGAAACCTTATATTAGAGTGAATAAATGAAGACTCGGCACACCACTCCTGAAAGGTTGCCGACACCTGTGCTAAACAGATAGCCAACTGTGCATCTCACTTTTAAAATCCTATTAACATTCGGGCATCAAGCAGACTTTGGTTCCACACACTCCTCTGCACACCTCACTGTCCAGCTTCAACTAGCATTGATGGATGCCTTGCTCTGTTTCCTCATGGGATAGCCATGGCTGCTGTTATGTCTGGACATATTTGCATACTACAAGTAGTCCCTGGGAATCTCAATTCAGTGAGTGATTTTAAACTATATATGGGATGAAAACTCTCCATTGCCCCTGATTTATCTGTAAGATTAGTAATTCTCCACAAGATTCCCTTCCCATGGCCTTCCCAGGGCTGTATTCATGCTCCCTTCAGAGCATAAATTACTTCTAAAATGAGATCCTTTCAGAGACAGTCATTTCCTGTCATGCATATCTGACTCCCACCAGTATACTGTGTGGAATTCAGTTATCAGCTGGAAAATGTAGATTTGCTAAATTGGATCTGTTCTAGGAGTTACTTTGCATACTCTTAGCATAAGACTGTTAGAAAAGAGACAGCAAGAGCAGAAATGTGTGACCCTTACATTATTTACCCAGAATGTTGTTCTGCGTGAAGTTTATGTACAATCTGGCTTGTATCTGCAGAACCAGATTTTCTCCAGTACTCAATCCTATGTTGAGGGAATCTTTCCCAGCAGAGTTTCCTAGCAGGGCCCTTCTCCTGGCCAAGCACTTTATATAAGTCCAGTTAAAAACAATCAATACTGACATGTGGGTAAGTCCAGTAGAAGTATCTGTGTACAGTAGTCTCACTCACTGCTCAAAGAAGCTGTGAGTTTTCCATGATTCCTAGGAAAGGGTAAGGGCACAGAAAAAGGTGAAAAGAAGTTGATGTGCAGAGCGAACCACTTTGCTGGAAATTTCAGAGATTTGAAACTTTGCTGTGAGCTAATCCTTCAGAAGGAGTGCTGACATTCCCTGGCAGTGACTGCTGTTGTCTGTCCTTTTATAATCAGTGACAATATCTGGATTTATTCTCTTGAACAGCTCCAGAGTGAATTTTACAGGATTACTACATAATGAATTGAAGAACAACTTTGTTACAGGAGGGGAACATGGATGACTGCCCAGTAATTGATTAATTATTAATACAAGCACCTGAAAAACTCAGTCAAGGCTCTGGGCCCTTTGTGCTAAGCGCTATACATACAAATAAAGACATAGCTCTATGGAGCAGGAATTTTCAGTTTAGGTGTCAGAAAAGAGACAATAAGTGGACAAAACAGACAAATGATGTGTGTGTGGGAAGGATGAGTTAACAAAATGAAGAGCGTTTAGCAGGAAAAATACAAATCTCAGCTTGCCACTTGTCTAACCAATACTAAGCAGTGATCAAGGAAGAAGTAGTTTTAAGGAGGAATTTAAAAGAGGATAAGATGGCAGCTTTATGAATTTTGTTGGGAGTCTTCCCCATGCATGGGTTTGGCCTGGGAAAAAGCACTGAGGTAGCAGAGGGAAAAACAGACAGATGAGCAATCCCAGTACATGGATGCAGAAGGTGAGGTTAAATGGTGAAAGGCCTTAAAAGCAAAGACAGCGAACTTGGCGTGTGATGTGGTGCTGGAGTAGAGGGAGCCAGTGGAAGGATCCCCAAAAGGAGATGATGCGGTCAGAATGACGATTCAAGAGCAGCAGCACTTGATGGGGGAAATGTGACTGGTATCAAGACAAGAGCTGAGGAGATAAAGCGTGAGATGAGAGCCTGAAGGAGAACCTTGGCAGTCTGAACAGGTCAGATCATAGCAATGTTATGTAGGTAGAAGCAGAAAGACTTGGCCACAGTTTTGGCATGTGGATCTAAAGAGATGAGTTTAAGGTAACCCCCCAGAATATGGACTGAAAGACTGGGAAGATAGCATTTGTTACCTAAAGTGACAGAGAAATAGGGGAGAAGGGAAGCCTTTGGGACCAGAGAAAACAAGACATTCAGTTTTGGCAATATTAATCTTAAATTATTTACTGAACACCTACAAGGTGATGTCAGGAAAGAAACCACGATGTGGGATTAGAGTGGGAAACATGCAGTATGGTAAGACAAGACCTGCCTAATAAAAAGCATCCCATATTAACCATGCTTTCCAATTCCCATCTCCAGACTATTGCTGAACAGTGACAAGAAATGCTCCATTTAATGAATACAAGAGACAAGCCAAGAAGCGCCGAGTAGACACTGAATAGGACTAAACTATGTACATAATAGTTTTTTGCCTTTTGTTTCATAATAAATTTTATTTATATAACCCTTTTGCTGATTTTTAAAGTGTTACATAAACAGGACAGGTGAAATATTATCATGTAAAGCAACCATAAACACATGAAAAGACCTAGGTTTACAATTTCTGATTAAAACTCTACTATCTACACAATATACATAGACATAAAATGTAAAAACTTAAAGATCTTAGAAACAGTAGCCAATCAGTTGTTTTAATTGTCATATTTGAATTCAGCACATCAAAATACATAATAAATAGCACATTTTATCTCTGAAGCAGATGACTTCTCAAAAATTGTAGACCAGTGTTACAATTTTTCCATAGGATACTTTGAAACAATTTTCATTTCACATAGACGTTATCATTTTGCTTCACTTAAAAAAAGAGAATTTATGTCAAAACAATGATTCAAAACAATTTTCATTTTGACTTTTTCAGTTATAAAAAAACATTTTTAAATTGAAATTGTCAGTTTAATTTTGAATCATTTGCAAATTTCCCACAAAAAAAAATGTTTCAATCGAAAAATTTTGAACCAAGATTTTTTATTAGAAATTTCCCCAAGGAAAACTGTTTTTCACGTCCGCTATCCTGTTCATTTGTCTCTTAGGATTTTGTACAGTGCCCATCATTCTGCTATCTAACATCTGACACCTTGCTGTCCAGCATGGATAATTATTATACTGGAGTTGGGGAACCACAATGACATTTTTAGAATTCCAGAATAGACTGTCTATTATACTGCTCCCATAAATGTAATGATTAAATCAGTGCATCTCGCCTATGAGCATGTTCTCATGGAAAATCAAAATACAACAGTCCTAGCATAATAGATTCATAGAAAACCTAAAGGTTATCTAAGCCATCCTCCTCCATTGAGGAAGGACCAAGTACTATATACCTAGACCATCCCTGAGAGGTGACTGTGTAACTTTTCTTAAAATCTCCAATGACAGGAATTCTTTAGAAGCCTATTCCAGTGCTGAACTATCCCCAGTATCTAACTTAAATCTCCCTTGCTGCAAATTAAGCTGATTACATCTTGTCCTATCTTTAGTGAACAGGGGGAACAATTGATCACTGACCTCTTTGTAACAGCCTTTATCACAGGAGTAGTCTATTTTTTATCAAGGTCCACTTTTCTTGGTCAAGGTATAGTCAAGTTCCAGACGCCAAAAAACAACAATAATGATAATAAGTAAATAAAAAGATTTCAGGGTCTATTCAAAAGTGTCTGGCAGTCCGGATTTGGCCCACAGTTGGCCTATTGACTACACCTGCCTTAACATATCTGAAGACTGCTATCAGGTCTCCTTTTCTCAAGATTAAACATGCCCAGTTTTTGTTTTGTTTTGTTTTTTTTACTTTTCATCAGAGATCAGGTATTCCAAAACTTTCAGCATTTTTGTTGATCTCCTCGGGACTCTCTCGAATTTGTGCACATCTTAAAGTGTGGCACCCACAACTGGACACAGTACTCCAGCTGAGGATTCACCAGTGCCGAGTAGAGTGAGACAATTATGTTCTGTTAGGGTTCCCAGGCGTTCAGTTTTCAACCGTAATGCCTGGTTGAAAAGGGACCCTGGTGGCTCCAGTCAGCACTGCTGACCGGGCTGTTAAAAGTCCAGTTGGCTGCCTGCAGTGGGGCAGGCAGGGTGTCTGCCCAACTCTGCACAGCTTCCAGAAAGCTGCCAGCCTCTCCCTCTGGCTCCTAAGTGTAGGTAGGTCACAGGGGCTCTGTGCATTGCTCCCCCACCCAGCGCTGGCTCTGCAGCTCCCATTGGATGGGTACTGCAGCCAATGGGAGCTGCGAGGGCGGTGCCTGCAGGCAGAGGCAGCACACAGAGCCACCTGGCTGCACCTCTGCATAGAAGACAGAGGGAGATGCTGGCAGCTATCTGGGAGCTGCCTGAGGTAAGGGCTACCCAGAGAATGCATTCCATGCTCCAACCCCCTGCCCCAGCTGGAGCCCTCCCCACACTACAAATCCCTTGGCCCCAGCCTGTACCCCAAACCTCTCATTTCTTGCCCCACCCGAGAGCCTGCACACCCTCCCACACACCAACCCCCTGCTCCAGGCCTGCACTCTGAACCCCTTGGCCCCAGCCCAGCACCCCCTCCAGCCCCCCAAGCCTCTCATCTCCAGCCCCACTTCAGAGCCCACATCCCCAGCTGAAGCCCTCACCCCTTCTCGCACCCCAACCCCTTGCCCCAGCCCACTGAAAATGAGTGAATGAGCAAGAGCGAACAACGGAGGAAGGAGAATGGAGTGAGTGGGGGTGGAGCCTCGGAGAATGGGTGGGACCAAGCGCGGGTCAAGGGTTTCGGTTTTCTGCAAATAGAAAGTTGGCAACTCTGTTCTGTGTCTTACCTATAACACTGCTGTAAATAGAACCCCAGAATATTAGTCTTTTTTGCAACTTCGTCACATTGTTGATACTTTCAATTTGCAATCCGCTATAACCCCAGAAACTCTTCAGCAGTACTACTTTATAGCCAGTTAGCCCCATTTTGTAGTTGTGTAACTGATATTTTCTTTATAAATGAGTACTTTGCACTTGCTTTTACTGAATTTCATCTTGCTCAATTCAGTCCAGTTCTCCAGTTTGACAAGGTCATTTTGAATTCTAATCCTGACCTCCAAAGTGCTAGCAACCCCTTTCCTCCCATCTTGGAGTTGTCCAAAATTTTACAAGCATACTCTCCACTCCATTATCCAATAGTACTGAACCAGAACAGACTCTGGCAGGCACTAGATACATCCTCTCACTGTGACAGCAAACCATTAACAACTACTCTTGAATGTCTGTGATGAAGCAGAGAAATTGCCCGCCAGCATGGCAGGGGTTAAAGGAAGCCTTTGGGCTGACCTAGCCCTGCCCTGTTATACTTGCATCCAATGCCAGGCCTGAACAGGGGGAGAAAAGGAGAGAGCCTGGCTCATTTGAGGGCTGACTGGCTAAGAGGCAGGAGCTAGATGCCTCACTACCTCAGAGGAAGGGTCACTAGCCTGCTAGCCAAGGCAGCCACCAGGGAGTAAGTGTTTTCTTCTGTCAGCCAAGAGAGACTGGCAAGAGATCTAGGAGCCTCCAGCAACTGAATTAACTGGGTGTCTGAAACACAGAGACATTGTGGGGTTTGGCCTCACCAAACTTATGGCTGCCCTACCCAAAGTAGCCTGGGACTGTGGCAGGGTGCCCTCTTAAGGTCCATGAGGGGGTGCTACTGGAGGTAAGCCACCCCAAACTGAAGGGACAGTGGTAGGAAATATCCTGGAGCAGTCGATTTAATCTTCCTGCTGAGGGGACCCACCCTGTTCAGGGATTGACTCACACAGGGCCCTGGCTGGGACCCAGTGGAGCAGGAGGGCCCATGGTCACCTACCCCACCTCCTAAAAGACTGAGGCACCTCAACCAAAGAAACAAAGGGCTGGAATTCAGGCACACCAACCACTAGGCTGCCTGGCTCTCCAAGCACCTGTTGCATGGTCTTTCAACCAGTTGTGCACCAGCCTTATAGTGATTTCATCTAGACCATACTTCCCTAGTTTGCTTATGAAAATGTCATGTAGAATCTGTCAAAAGCCTTGCTAAAGTCATGATATCATATCTATGGCTTCCCACATCCAGTAGGCCAGTAATCCTGTCAACGAAGGAAATTGGGTTGGTTTGACATGACTTCTTGACAAATCCATGTTGTTTCTTACTTATAAACCTATTATACTGTAGATGTATACAAACTGATTGTTTAAAAATTTGCTTTGATACCTGGAAAGATACTGTAGTTATGCTGTAATTCCTGGGTGTTCTATGTTTGCCCTTCTCCCGTCTTCTGAAACCTCATCCATCCAGGAGTTCTCATAGATAATTGCTAATGGTTACGAAATTGCTTCCTTAAGTATTGTAGGATGAATTTCATAAGCCCCTGTCAACTTGAATACATCTGACTTATATAAACATCTTTAATCTGTTCTTTCCCTATTATTCCTTCACCCTTGTTAATATGGATTGTCTTAAGTATCTGGTCACAATCAACATTTTTAATGAAGACTGAAGCAAAACAGGCAGTAAACACCTCAGCCTTCTGTATGTCATCTGTTGGCTCTCCTTCCCTGCTAAGTAGAGAACCTACACATTCTTTCATTAAAATGCATTTAGAGAACCTCTTCTTATTGCCTTTTATGTCCCTTGCTAGGTATAACTAATTTTGTGCCTTAGTCTTTCTGATTTTTGTCCCTACATATTTGTGCTATTCTTTAGTACTCATCCTTAGCAATTTTTTCAGGTTTCCACATTTTGTCAGATTCCATCTTTATTTTTAGGTAATTTTAAAAGCTCCTGATTGAACCATATTGGCCTCTTGCTGTTCTAATCTTTCCTTTGCACTGGGATAGTTTGTTTGCCTTTAATACTGCCTCTGTGAGAAATTGCCACCTCTCCTGACTTCCTTTTTCCCTAAGATTTTTTTCCCTCTGGAATCTTAGCTGCCAGTTTTCTGAGTTTGTTAAAGTCACTACTTTTCTGAGGTCCGCTTTCCTTATTCTCCCTCCTTTCCTCAGCATCCTGAAGTCTTTTTCATGATCACTTTCATCCAAATTGCCTTCAACCTTTAGATTCCCAACCAATTCCTCCGTTAGTCAGAATGAAGTCTAAAATGATTGTCTCCCTGGTTACTTCTTCAACTTTCTGAAACAAGTTGTCCCCCATACATTCCAAAAACTTAATGGAGACTTTGATTTGCCATATTAATTTTCCATAGATATCTGTGTAGTTAATTTTCCCCATTACTACCAGGTTTGTGTTTTGGATACTGTTGTGTGTTCTAGAAATGCCACATCTATCTCCTCCTGATTGGTGGTCTGTAGTAGACCCCTACTATGACATTGCCCATATTTTCCTCACTTTTTTTTTTTGTTTTTACCCGGGAACTTTCAACTTGTCTGCCTCTCACATCCTGCTACACCTCAGAACAAGTGTATATATTCCTGATGTATAATGTAACACCACCTTCCTCTTTTCACCTGGTTATCCTTCCTGAACAAGCTATACCCCTCTCTACTAATATTCAAATCATGAGATTTATTCTATCAAGTTTGTGATGCCAATTAAGTCATAATGTAGCTTAACACTGGTTAGAAGAAATGGGGTGAGGTCTCTCTCTATAGCAGAGGTGGGCAAACTACAGCCCGTGGGACCCTCCTGCCCAGCCCCTGAGCCTCTGGCCCAGGAGGCTAGCCCCCGGCCCCTCCCCGTGCAATGCTCTGGGCGGCAGGGCTGGGAGCTCCAGCTGGGCGGCCTGACCCGGTGCTCTGTTCTGCACGGTGGTGTGGCTGGCTCCAGCTGAGCAGCACAGGAGCCTGTCCAGGTGCTCTGGGCGGTGCAGCTGTAGCGCCGCCAGTCACCAGCGCTCCAGGCAGCGTGGTAACAGAGCAGGGAGCAGAGGGGGTTGGGTAGAGGACAGGGGAGTTTGGGGTGGTAGTCAGGGAGCGGGGGTGTGGATAGGGGTCAGGGCGGTCAGAGGACAGGAAACAGGGGGTTGAATGGCGGCAGGGGTCCTGGGGAGGCAGTCAGAAAGGAGAGGGGGGATTGGATAGGGCAGGGGTTCCGGAGGCAGTCAGGGGACAGGGAGAAGGGGTGCTTGGATGGGGCAGGGATCCCGGGGGGGCATTCAGGAATGAGAGGAGGGGTTGGATGGGGCGGTGGGGGTGCTGGGGGCAGTCAGAGGACAGGGAGGAGTGGATATGGCAGGGGTCCCAGGGGGACCGTCAGGGGACAGGGAGCGGGGATGGATGGGGCAGGAGTCCCGGAGGGGCTGTCAGGGGGTGAGAAGAAGGGGGGATTGGATGGGGGCAGGGGCCGGGCCACGCCTGGCTGTTTGGGGAGGCACAGCCTCCCCTAACCAGCCCACCATACAATGATGTGGTGATGTGGCCCTCAGGCCAAAAAGTTTTCCTGCCCCTGCTCTATAGGTACTCTGTCCATGTTCAAATATTAATGTTTTTCAGACATGTCATAAGGTGAGCAGAGTCCAGTGCACCTGGACTGACTACCTGCTGCCCCACATGGCTTAAGAGGAGGCACCTGGGCCTTATAAAGGGGAAGAAAGCTGCAGGTTATTGTTAGCAGATGCCTGCAGACACTGCAGAAAGTAGGAAGGCTCCTGCAGGGCCCTTAGTCAGTGGGGGAAAGGTCTGTGGAGAAGGCCAAACTCCAGGCAAGAGGTGCTGGGAGAGCAGAAATACAGACTCTCAGGGAGGAAGGGCTATGCCTGGCTTGAAACTGGAGCAGAAAAGTATTGGAACTCTGAAGGGAAGACAGACCCTCAGAAAGAGGAAGTTGAAACTAAACACTTTATAAGACTTTTTTTCTTTTGAAAGTTTTGTGCAGTACTTAATTGGACCCCAGAAGGGGGAATGTTTTGAATATCTGGACTGCGTGGACTTTTAAAGGGATCCTGAGTGAAGGGGAAACTGAGGCAGGCCTCAGTAGAGCCATACTTGGCCAGAAAGTTGTGCTACATGGCTGGCACATCTTTTAACAAGGTATACATTTTCCTTCTACACCATTTTTTAACACTGAGATCTTAATCTGATAAATTGATGCACTTGTCCAAAATGACTACTCAATTAACAAATGGATGCTTTATTTCTACAACTATTTTCCATTTGTCTATGGTCCTTGGAAATAGCTGATCATATTTCATTAATCTAAATGTTAGTCAAATTACAAAAAAATACATTTAAAAATCACCTTCCATAAAAAAACCCATATCTCTGTACATCCAGCATTACCCGCTATCAAAATACGGCCATCTCTTGGGTAAAAGGATGGAGCTGTGTAGACCATTGGTGTACAGTACATAGCCAAAATTCCTCCATTCTGCCAAGGGCACCCAAGAAAACACTTATTCTTATTAAAAGTGCTGTAGAATCTTCAATATCAATGCAGAGCAGATAGGATAGACAAGAGTTAAGAGAAGGGAAAAGCCAGACATGTAGGTAAATAGTATCAAAAGTATACTTTCTCAAAAAGTCTGCATTCTTTTTTCCTAGCACTTTTTTGAAAGATTTAAGTATAACTGTTAACAGGTCAGAAGACACCCAAATATGTGAATGCCAATTGTACTTTCCTTCAATGTATTCTGGAGTTTGTGTAATTGCAACTTAAGCAAATAGACATTTGTTACACAATGTTAGGTGAGTGTGACGAGGTGTGCATGCCCCACACTGGGACTGCGGGGGTTAACCCTTCACTGTGGGCTGAGGAAGCCACAACCCCATGGCCCTACTGGGCATACTCAAAGTGTAACGCCAGTATAAGAGGGAGCAGCCTGGCTCAGTCTGGGTGGACTGCTGTAGGGGAAGGAGGTGTGCCACTGGCTCCTGCTAAAGTGCCATTGGCACTTCACAATGCGGAGGCCAGCCAGCCAGCTGACAGCAACCCTCAATCCCCAGGCGCTGGACACGACTGAGGGAGAAGGAACTGTGGGAACTAGGAAGTCATGAAATGCAGAGAAGCGGGTAGGAAGTAATCCAGGGAGTCTGCAGGGAGTTGGTTGGACAACCAGAGGCAAGCTCGGCGTGTTTCAACCAGATCCCCACCGATCTGGTGACCTGCAACCCCGCCACCAACAGGGACCTGGGTTGGGACCCGGTGGAGAGGGAGGGCCCAGGTCCCCCCCTGAGTGATGGGCCATCCTGACAGTCACTGACTCTGGCCGCTAGGCCGCATAGCCCCGAGCGTGGGGGCAGTTATTGACTCTGGCCGCTAGGCCGCACAGCCCTGAGCGTGGGGGCAGTTACTGACTCTGGCCGCTAGGCTGCATGGTGCAATTATTGACTCCGATCACTGGAATGCGCAGCTACGGTTAGGGGTGCACAGACGTGACCATGGGCCTGACCCGTGACAGTGAGCAATATGTAACTTCATTGTATTAGTGTTTTGTGCAGAACCCTGACTCTCAATAAGCAATGAGAAACTTGAGGAATGAGAAAAAAATACACAAATTACTGCCCCGCAACTAAAGTAAGCTAAAAATAAATTGTAGTGCCTACTTATTTTAATTTCTGCTAATACCAGTAAGAGAACATGAATTATAGTTAAGAAAGGTACACCAACCTTGTTCCTGAGATAACAGCAATGTAAACAATCAGACATTTATACAACCTTGGGAATCAAAACAAGTGCCAACTTCCCACTGAATGTCTGGCATAGGCTCCCGGTAGTAATGTCACTGGGGCTTTCAAAGTGTGCAGCTATAAAAACATTTATTTCAGAAATGCTACAGTCTGAAGAGATTTTAGTGATGATTTAGAATGCTAAAGTTTAAGTTGTAGTCTCCACCTGATGGTTTATTAAAACATATTTCATATGGGTCCTATTATGCCACAGGATCACTTAAGCCCCAGTTCAGCAAGATAATTATTTAAGTACATGCAAAACTTCATACTCCACTGAATGTTGAAGAAGGAGACTTTATACATCACCTTTATCCATCCACACTGGAGGTAAGACAGGAGGCCACAGATGTGGTTTAATTAGTCTTCAACTTTATTCACTTAAAATATCTGGGAGTAGCCAGCAACAAATTTGTACAGTGCAAGAAGGAGGGGAGTTGGTTCTGCATTCTGAGATGTAGGATTCCCAACCGTCTCCCCCTTATTCAGCTCTCTTAAGGGATGCTTTCTTTCAAATCCTCTTCCAACCCATTTTACCTGATAACTGTATTTCTTCTATACTGCGCATCTGCACTGGCCATCCACCACAACGGCATCATCGAGTCCCTCAGCGCCATCGAGTCCCAGACCACCCAGGGAGAACATGAAAAACCCACCTGCCTGGGCTAGTGTTGTGGTGAGGGGAAAATTCCTTCCCAGCCCCCTAAGGAAAATGGTAACTGGCATAATGGCCAGAGACGGTTAAGAGGGAACTGGTCCTTTTGCCACACTCAGGGGTGGGTGCTGCCAATCCTAATCATGGGAAGAGGGTGGCTACAGAGGTGCATGGAGTATAAATACCTCTCCACTCTTCTGGTCAGCAGGAAGGGCAATGCAGTGACTTTCTCTAAACCTGGCCCCAAGTGTTTTCTGCCCTTCCTGTCCATCCCTGTACACTTCCCCCTTTGCCCCACCTGTTGTAAGCAAACCCTTAAAGGAACAATTACCATCTTCTTTCAGCTATCTGGACAAAGATGCACTCGCATGAAGGTTGCAGTAAGCTTATTCTCTTGCATTGAAACCATCTTGTTTTGAGAATTATTGAGTTTGTGGATTTATTATTGATGTGTGAATTAGTGAGATTATCTCTTCTACCTTCATTGGGAATCATTAAAGATGTATGATTCATTGAGGAAGTACCTAGTGCTTCCATATAAATAAAGAACATACTATAAATATTTTTTCCAACTGCTTTCACAATTCATTTGAAAGATTTATTTGTGGGTTTAAACTCATCATTTTTCTTGGTCATCTAAGTGAACAGTCCTCTCTGACTCAATGTATATATATCAACTCTGAATGGTTAATGCATGCCAGATTGTGTGAAATTATTCCTTCTATCTAAAGTTCCCAGTGGATGCTTCATCTTAGAAGATTCACAGATTTAGTGTGGCTGGGATGTTGTCTTATGTCAGGAGTCTAACCCTAATGGTAGGAGATGGTAAGGTGCAGTCTAAGGTCTACTGTAGTTCCAATTAGCCTTTTCTTGTGTTCTTAACATTTTGTTGATGCTTAGTATTCACATACATAACAAATTTCAGAGTAGCAGCCGTGTTAGTCTGTATCCGCAAAAAGAAGAACAGGAGTACTTGTGGCACCTTAGAGACTAACAAATTTATTAGAGCATAAGCTTTCGTGGACTACAGCCCACTTCTTCAAATGCATATAGAATGGAACATATATTGAGGAGATATATATACACACATACAGAGAGCATAAACAGGTGGGAGTTGTCTTACCAACTCTGAGAGGCCAATTAATTAATTAATACATAACAAAGTAATGCAACCAGGAGGTTCGATTTCAGTACAGCTACTGTTTAAGATGATTTCAAGCACAGGGCCTTAGAAATTGTTTTTCCTCTATTGGAATATTCCCTGTGATCATCCCTCTCTGGTAAAACTACATGAAAAATTACTAGTACGTAGTTTTCACTGTTCATGAAAGTTCTTGGTTTATTATACAATTTGTAAATATATATAAACCAAGATTTTATTCCAGTTTAAGAACAGTTCTGCACAAACTTTGGAGGAGGAGCCACTTCTTATTTTATCCCTCTGGTTCACCTATCCCTAAGATGTAATATGATGTGCAAAATCAGCCAAGAAAATCCTGTGTGCTCACTGTATTTACAGATACTGAGATGGGTAATTAAATTATGATAGTAATAAAATAATTAATCTAATTATTGCAGAAGTTAAAGAAGCTCACTTTTCTCGGGGGATTTTCTTAAACACCAAGATGATTGCCAGCTATCTAGGAAAAGCTGATTCTTCAGATCATCTTGCCCAATCCGATCTTTTCATGGATCAAGATCATGAGACAAGCTGTCAAACTTGATAACTACACTTACATCACAGTAAGAATCAAAAGGCCTTGTACTTGGTCATTAAAATGTCTTGAGTGAAAAACATATTGAGGCAATGAAGGAAGCAATTAAAATATCTGATCAATACCAACACCCCTCAAGTACAACTTGCCTGCCACAGGTGCCACCTCCCGCAGCTCCCATTGGTCACAGTTCCTGGCCAATGGAGCTGCGGACCCAGCCCTTGGGGTGGTGGCAGCGCACGCAGCCTCTCTGGCCGCCCATGCATCTAGGGGCTGCAAGGACCTGGTGGCCACTTCTGGGAGGTGCGCGGAGCTAGGGCAGGCAGGGAGCCTGCATTAGACCCGGGCCCCCGCTGTGCCCCTGACCGAACTTTTAACGGCCGGTCAGTGGTGCCGACTGGAGCCACCAGGGTCCCTTTTCGACCAGGTGTTCCCATCGAAAACTGGATGCCTGGCAACCCTAATTGAGGTTTATATTTCCAATCTGGCAGCCCCCAAAACTTCAGGCAGTTTGTCAGATCACCATCTGAGCAGGTACACATGTATTTTCTGAAATTGTTCTGACAGTCTGAGTATGAGTCATGACTTACGATAGGGTAGTGTTTTGTTTTTTACATGATTCTAAGTACAACGTAAAGTTCTCCAAATTTGGGAGGAGTCGCTTTTATACATAGTTACCAGTTTAGATAAAAGCAATTCATTTTGCAAGCTCAAAGGCATTTCCAAGCAGAAACCAGCAGATGGTATTGAATCTCTCTTTCTAAAAAAGCTTTGAAAAAGAGAAGGTCAGAGATCAGGCATATGAAGAATTTGATTTTTCAATAAAACATGCATTCAAAATGGGGGCAATTGAGGTGACCAGGTGCCAGCTCATGCCAAGGCCCTTAGGCCTCTCTGAACACTGACAAACCAGTCTGGCTCACCTATGTGTTAGTATGGTTAAAATAGATCTTAAGTTTATAAGAATGTATTTAGTGTTTAAATTGTAGGAGATGCTGCATGTATTAATCTGATAACATTTCTACCCCATAGTATAAGGGTATAGTAAGTGTTTGCATTGCAATCATCTGTAATTGTGTAAGTCAAACAGGAAAGGAGTCAAAATGTTGGCTTCCTACACAAGGTGTTAGGTCCTGCCCATGAAGAAGGCCCATTGAAACAGTGAACCATTGTGAAACATGAAACAACAAATGCTTTATTGATTGCTCCCCCATACCCATGAAGAGATATGCAGGTGGACTCATCCCATCAGCTTGAGCTCTGGGGGAAGGGAATAAAAGTCCCTGACAAGAGGGAATAATTTCTCTATTCTGCTTGAACTCTGAGACTTTGAAGCATAAGCAAGGGATTCCCCAGCAGTCTCGTGTGGGTTAGCCCTAGAGGACTTACAGAGCTTGCATATTACAGCAGCTTTTTTTTTTTTTTTTTTTGCAACCTAAGACCGTAACTCATTTGTGTGTGTTTATCTGATCTAACCTTGTAAATAACTCATTTCTTTTCCTTAATTAGCAAACCTTTAGACAGTTTATTATAGGATTGGCTACAAGCATTCTCTATGGTTTTAAGATCTGAGGTGCAATTAACCTGGGATAAGTGACTGGCCCTTTGAGACTAGGAGTAATTTGAATTGTGTTGTGATTTTTGGTTTAAGGGGCCATCCATCCCAAAGGCAAGTTTGCCAAGGTGGCAAGATAGACCGGAGTGCCCAAGGGGACTGGCTGACTCAATATTAAGCCTGTTAAAGCACTTGAGAGGTTCATACTTGATACTTGGTGAAATCTAATTCTAGAACTCACAACCAATTTGAGGTTTGTGCCCTGCTTCTTCACAGTCTGCCCTGAGGTTGGTACTCATGCTGCTGAGCCACTGCAGACTGCATGACAGTAACTATGTGCACAGATCCTGAGCCTGATACAAAGCCCATTGAACTCAGACTTTTCATTGGCTTCAGTGGGGCTGTGGATCAGGCCTCCAGTGCACAACTGCACATGCACATTTTTTAAAATCAGACTCTAAACCTAATCTTAATATGTGAAACATTATTTTGGATTCCTCTAGCAGCTCTGTCTCCTATCAATTTTCTAGTTTTTAGAAGAAGCTTGATTTCCTTTAGGAAGAATCTGCTTATTTGAGTGGGTGAAGTGAAGAACATACTGAGACAGAGTCACTGAGATGATACATACTTAACCACTTATCAAAATATTTGAACTTGTAGCACAAACACAAATTCTTGATTTCTCCCACTGCCAAACAGTAAATAGCTGAGATGTCAAGTCTGGTGTCACCACAGGCCAGAAATTCTTTCTAAGAAAGAGTAATAATTTATTAGAATTTGCAGTGACACTTGTTAAAAAGCCATGCTTGAAATTTAATGGAACAGTCAAATACTTTTCCACCTGAAGATAACAATCTAGATAGTGCAAAGAAGAGCACTAACTCTAGAGTAACACTATTGAAATTTGGATTTACATTTACATCAGAGCAGAATTTAACGTAAATAGTTTATCTTCCTTAATTCTGAGATTATTGGCCATCCTCTCATAAACAGAAACTAAGCTAAATTTTAAAAGGGTCATAGGAGCATTCGTGTACACAGGAAAACTTGAAGTTTCATAAATCATCCAACTTCAGTTTGGAATTTAGACTTAAATTAGGTCCGATTTCCTGTCTCATTCTGATAAATAGTTCTTCTCCTACCAGGATAAATCTAGGAGTTGTAGAAAGTATAAAATACAAACTCCATATAAAAAGCATAGCCCAATATGAGATGCAGCGGTCCAGGAAACTCTCTCATCAGACTACTGAGAAGTGTAAACATCTGTTAACAGTGCAAAGACTATCAGAACTGTCTCTAAGCTCAAAATAGAAATATCTAAGACTCAGAAGAATATATTGCTTTAAAAGCAATGTTATCAGTTGTATTAAGACAGACCTTTCCCTAAAGAATGCGTTACATTTAAAATTTAATTGGATTCTTTGTTTGGCCAAGACAAAATGAACATCTTGTCTTACTTAATGAGATGACAGTCTGTCAGGAAGACTAGTGAGAAACTAGACACAGACAAAACTTTGTAGAGGGTTCCAAGAAACTTGTATTTTGGGAAGATTTAAAATGCTCAAGGCTGTCCTAAGGATTTTGGGGAAGGTTACTGAAATTTTTGGCTACATCTCAAACTTAACAGATACATCTTGCATAACAAATCTATGTGTGGGTGGGATCGTCAGGTCCCCACATCTCCTGAAGTGGAAACCAGTTGCTTGATCCTTTCCATTGTACAAAGGAGTTAATATCAGTTCAGTTATCTTCATAGGCAAAAGAACTAGAAACTCAATTTTTCAATGGAAGCTAATATTTTTACTTCACAAGGCCCAAATATTAGCTGTATTAAGAGGGGCATTGCACAAGCCATCTAAGTAATGGATAAAAATGCAGATTAAGGAAATAGTTGATTATAGCTTGAATGACATAGAATTGACATGTTCATCTCTCACTCATCCGTCAGCATTTATATACTGTGTATTAATAACTGGATGACCCTGTTCTAATTTCACTTCTCCTTGAATGGAAAAATAAGTCCCCCAAATTATTTCTCTTCCATTAGTCAACAAGCAGACCTTCACTGTCCCCTATGCAACAGATGACGAGACATTATGGTAGATAATCTAAGATTCTTTTAAATCAAGTTAAACATAGATATACAACAAAATATCAATGCCACATATGAATTCATCTCTTCAAATTTGGATGTTGGGGAAGAAACACAGATTCATAACACTGGATTTAAACCTGCAATTAGCATTCTTATTTTGATGCACTTGAACTATCATAAACAGTAGACATTCCTGTGAAAATCTCTCAAAAATGGCTCAAATCTTACAAGAACAGCTGATTTCATGGAATTTCCACTATTCAATACTGTAGAAATCTCAGATTTCTGAAATTTGGGATCAAAACCTTCTTGCAAGAATGATTAGCATTATGTCAGCACCACCAAATCTGAATCATCTTCAGCCTTAAATCCATTCTGTGACCTGACCATGATTTTCTCTGCTTATATTCTCTTCCTCCTCTTTTTTCTTTATCTCACTTACTAACAATATATTATCAGCCCTCAGTCACAAGTTTTCTAACAAAGTACATTACTTTCTATAACTACTTAAATTCAGTGGCATGAGCAGATCACGTGTCATATGTATAAAACTTGACTTTGTTTCTCAAACCCATTCATGCTGCAATATCAGGATATAACAAGCCAGATTAAATAGGGCCTAATCATAGGGCAGTTTTACACACCTGTAACTACATTGTTCTCAGCAGAGTTCATCCTGACTTTTACGACAGTGTTAGAAAAGAATTAGGGCCACATTTTCTTACTTCTGTTGGTTTATTTTATAATTAGTGCATTATAATGTGCAGTTTTTTATTGTGTGATCTTATAAAGTAAAAATACCTAGGAGAAGGATAATTACCTAGCTTCGACACTATTTGTGACAGAAGTATTCTTGACAGACATATATTGAAATAGTCATGTTTGTTTAAGGTTCTAATCCAGCAAAGCAACTAAGCACATGCTTAAATTTAAATAAACAAATAGCCCCACTGAAGACTGAGTGCAGGGTGTTCAAGAGTTCAGATAACATTCCTAAGAACTTAGAAATACTTCTCTGCTGGTCTAAACGTTGGTCTATGATTTGTAAAGTTATTTGGGATCCTTCAGCAGAAAAGGCAATTAAGAAATTAAGTGAATGAAATCCTTGTAGGATGAGGCCTAATCAAGACTGTAGTTTAACCACTTCAGTGCTTTTTTTAAAAAATTCTGCTGCTAAGGGGTTCCTTTGACTGTGACACATATATGTATTTGGTCTATATGTGGACAGCTGGATTCATGGATGGTCAAACAGCAAATCCTTATGCTCTTGAGCAGCGTGCTCTACTGGGAGTTCCCATTTTTCAAGAAAAAAATCCTCATTGCTATCCTTCCTTCTATGATAAAAAAATCCTTATAAAATAGACAAGTGAATAGGTATAACTAATTACATCTAATATTAGTCCATTTTTCCTTCAGCCATTAATACATGCTGTGATTAGGCTGTACTATGAATTATTACCTCCTCCATCCCCCTTGCCACAAACCCACCACGCTTGGCACCATATAACTGAGCTTATAAAAGAGGCCCTTTAAATATATATATATATATATATCAGCACTTCTTCAATTTCACTTTAAGAACTGTCTGTAATATAGATGCTATTTGAACTAGTGACCTTATCCCATAACAATGAGTGCAATGTTTCATGTCAGTGTTTCACAGAGTTTGAATTCCTTCTCCCAACAATAATTCTGAGTTTTCATTTTAAACATCTTTCAAAATCTAAACTTCATGTTCCTACTTCAAAATGCAGGTAATGTGAACAAATATCTTCCTACTCTGTGGGGACTGGAATTTATGATAAAAGGAAGGCAAACACCAACTAAGAGCAATGTACTCTATGCATAAAGCAGAAGCACAATCTGCTACACCATAAGTATAGATCAGTGATGGAAAACAGAGTAGCCTTTAATAGACTATAGCTGTGTAAGCATGTATTTCTTCATCATGAGAAAAACACATTCTGGAGTTATAGGAAGTGCCGTAAGCTACAGCATTAAAACTCATTTCAGTTCAGTAAATAACAGGAATGAGGTGTGCTAATAAACTGTAAAGAGATGGAAGAATGAGCAAAAGAAAGGTCAGGGTCTACTTTTAATTCCAATGGATCTGGCCTAGTTTCATTTAAACTCTAAACTATACCTCTCAGCTTGACAGTGTCCAAATGTGGGACACAATGTGTTACAAAGACCTAAAATGAGGAACACAAAAAGTTGTTTCTACAGCAAATTTAAAATGACACAGGATTTATTCCTTTTTTTTTCATAACCTAACATTCATGAGTTTTTATTTCTGGCAAATCATTTTCAACAAAAGAAGTGAGGGGGACACCAAATTTATGTGGGACATAGTTAATTTTGGAGCTAAAATGAATAATAAAAGATATTTGAGAGGTATGCTCCAAGTATAAGCCTTAAATTTCACCAATTCATTGACAAGTACAGATCCTCCATTTTAAGTTAATTAGGTGGCCAGCAAAGACAACTTTTTCAGATGTCCTAATATCTGGTCAAGGAAGACAACATTTATGAAGATTAGAAAAGTATGTCTTTACTGAGGGAGATATTGAAGAATTCAGCTGGTAGTCATAGAGTTTTACAAGACAACTGCTTCATTTCAAAGCATGCCAGCCAAAGCTGTACAAATGTTTCATATGCGAAATCTCATTTATGTCAACTGGAATTCAGTGTACAGTGATGGTACTGAAAATAGCTTATAATTAACGGCAAAGGTAGAATTCAGATAATTCATATTTCCCCATGTTAGTCAATTCCCATTTCTTATTAGCAAGATGTCATTAGATATGTTTTAGAAAGATCATTTAGATGATTTTTTTTAGGAGACTAGCTTAAAAAGACAGGATCTCATATTAAGGGGAGGATTTTCTATGTACAATTCTTATTGTAAGGGACCTCTTCCCTTTTACATGTCTCGTTACATGGAAATAGAAGCTTCACCTTAACTTCTTTAGCAACCAACAAACCCTAGACCCGGTTATTAAAAATCTCATTTCTCTGTTGATATATCAGCCAAAATGATGAGTCCATAAAGAAACCTTGTGGGATGTATAAATTAAAAAACACAGCCCCCCCTCCACAACACCAACTGTAAGCCCACTTTAAATGAAGATATGCTGAGACAATCATGAGACTTCCATGGGTTGAGAATGGATGATTTTCTCAGACTTCCATGGGCTGAGACAATATGGGGAGAGGGGAGAAACAGTGGGAAGGAAAGCAGATGTGTCTGAAAATACAGTGGTAAATGAATCACAGAGTCTCCAGTATGTTAAATCACAACCTTTGTCTCAGTAATGTTAAAGGCCACAAAACTAGTAAATTCGGAGATAAGAGTGAGGTTTAGGTTTTTAACTCATCCCACTCCTCTTGGGAACATTGAGTGATTTCTTATACTGTGTTTTAAATGCTATGATATCAGGCTCAAATAGCTTATCCAAATTAGATGCTTTTTCACTTGCAATTTTCTTTTCCTTGTTATTGCTGTCGTAAAGAAAGAACAAATGGTCTCACATCTCAAATGATGTTCTCAAATTATTCCTTACAATTTTTATTTTAATCCTGTTTCATGAGGTATCAGTTCCAAAGGAACACTTATTTATTGAATAAATGACCTAGTCTGTTGGTCAGGGTGTTAGCATAGACCTGAGTAATTTAAATCAGCTTCTGTACCAAATGACTGGAGGATAGCTAATGTGACACCAATTTTTAAAAAGGGCAATTACAGGCCAGTAAGCTTGACTGCAGCACTGGGCAAATTGCTTGAAACTATAGTAAAGAACAAAATTGTCAGCCACATAGATGAACATAATTTGTTGGGGAAGAGTCAACGTGGCTTTTGTAAAGCAAAATCATGCCTCAACAATCTACTAGAATTCTTTGAGTGGAGCAACAAGTATGTGGACAAGGGGAATCCAGTGAATATAGTGTACTTAGATTTTCAGAAAGCCTTTGACAAGGTCCCTCATAAAAGGCTCTTAAGCAAAGTAAGCAGTCATGGCATAAGAGAGATGGTCCTTCCATGGATAGGTAACTGGTTAAAAGATAGGAAACAAAGGATGGGAATAAATGGCGGGTTTTCAGAATGGGGAGAGGTAAATAGTGGAGTCCCCCAAGGGTCTGTACTGGGCCCAGTCCTATTCAACATATTCATAAATTATCTGGAAAAGGGGGTAAACAGTGAAATGGCAAAATTTACAGATGATACAATGCTACTCAAGATATTCAGGTCCCAGGCAGACTCTGAAGAGCTACAAAGGTATTTCTCCAAACTGGGCAATTAAATGGCCGATGAAATTCAATGTTGATAAATTCAAAGTAATGCACATTGGAAAACATTATCCCAACTATACATATAAAATAATGGGGTCTAAATTAGCTGTTACCACTCAAGAGAGAGATCCTGGAGTCATTGGGGATATTTCTTTGAAAACATCCACTCAATGTGCAGCGTCAGTCAAAAAAGCAAACAGAATGTTGGGAATCGTTAAGAAAGGGATAGATAATAAGACAGAAAATATCGTATTGCCTCTATATAAATCCATGATATCCCCACATTTGGAATACTGCATGCAGATGAGGTCGCCTTATCTCAAAAAAGATATATTGGAATTGGAAAAGGTTCAGAAAAGGGCATCAAAAATTATTAGAGGTATGAAATAGCTTCCGTAAGAAGAGAGATTAAAAAGACTGGGACTTTTCAGCTTGGAAAAGAAACAACTGGGGCAGGGTTCTCATATTTCATATTTTATATGATAGAGATCTATAAAATCATTACTGGTGTGGAGAAAGTAAATAAGGAAGTGCAATTTATTTCTTCTCATAACACAAGAACTAGGAGTCACCAAATGAAATTAATAGGCAGCCGGTTTAAAACAAAAAGAAGGAAATATTTCTTCACACAGCACACAGACAACCTGTGTAACTCTTTGCCAGAGGATGTTGTGAAGGCCAAGATTATAACAGGGTTCAAAAAAGAACTAGATAAATTCATCGAGGATAGGTCCATCAATCACTATTAGCCAGGATGGGGAGGGATGATGTCCCTAGCCTCTGTTTGCCAGAAGCTGGGAATGGGTGACTGAGGATGGATCACTTGATGATTACTTGTGCTGTTCATTCTCTCTGGGGCCCCTGGTATTAGCAACTGGACACTGGGCTAGATGGACCTTTGGTCAGACTCAGTATGGCCATTTTTATGTTCTTATGAGTCCAAGTATCTGTTTTGCCATTTACTTCACATGACCTTGGCCAATTCACCGAGGGCCAGATTTTTAAAGGTATGTAGGTACCTAAAATGCAGGTGGACAACTAAGTGGGCTGTTCAAAAACACCTAGACACATAACTTGATTGATTTCAATGGGAAGTAGGTGCTTAGGTACTTTTGCAAATCCCACTAGGGACCTATCTGGATCTTTAGACACTTAGATATCTTTAAAAATCTGACACTTAGCCTCTCTGTGCCTCAGCTCCCCATCTGTAAAATGGGAATAATAATTCCCTATCCCACAGGGGTGTAGAGGATAAATATAGTAAATATTATGAGGTGCTCAGATACTACAGTGGTAGTGGGGGCCTATAAGTACCTTAGAATGTTTATTAGCACAGTTCAGGCCAAAGAGAGTATATCAGGTGACAGTTGCTCAAATTTAAAGTATTTTCATTCTCCAGTACAACACGTTCAGCAGCATGAGCTAGCCTTTCACTTACTCAGTAGTTAGCATTGCTTTATTGTTTTTTGATATGCTAAAGAAACATCTCAAGAGAAAGCTAAGTCCAGACTAAACAGCTGGTTCTCAGTGCGGTCCTTCTCATCTAGTTAAACTGCTGAATTAATTTCGGCACATAGAGGTCAAATTACTTGCCTAACGTCAAACACTGACATAATGTCTTAGCCAGGAATAGAGCCTTGGAGTCTTATGGATTCTAGATTTTACTTTCACTGCTCGACCATCTTATCTCAGAACTGATTGAGATTGAGCAAGGATCCTTGTAGCAAAATTATAAAATTATAGAATAAGCTCTCTTCCTCTGACTCCTCTTGCATATTACAAATTCTAATAGTCTTCTCTTCTAGAGATATATTTACTTCATTATCCTAATGGTCCACTATAACTTATTCAATGGAGCCAAAACTTCCAAATGTGCACTCTCCTGCCAACAAACAGTGGCTACACTGCGTGCCTTTTAGTAGTACAGTTGTAGCGGCGCAGCCATGTCACTAAAAGCTGCATAGTATAGATATAGCCTAAATGTTACCTGATTTTTCAGAGGCATCAAATTGTTATTAACTTCAATGGGAGCTAAGCATTTTTTTTAAGTATCAGAGGGTTAGCCGTGTTAGTCTGGATCTGTAAAAAGCGACAGAGAGTCCTGTGGCATCTTATAGACTAACAGACGTTTTGGAGCATAAGCTTTCGCGGGTGAATACTCACTTCGTCAGATGCATGCAATGGAAATTTCCAGAGGCAGGTATAAATATGCAGGCAAGAATCAGTCTAGAGATAACGAGGTTAGTTCAGCTCAGGATTAAACAAAGACTGTGAATGGCTAGCCAACTACAAAAGCAGTTTCTCCTCCCTTGGTGTTCACACCTCAACTGCTAGAAGAGGGCCTCATCTTCCCTGATTGAACTAACCTCGTTATCTATAGACTGATTCTTTCCGCATATTTATACCTGCCTCTGGAAATTTTCACTACATGCATCTGACGAAGTGAGTATTCACCCACGAAAGCTTATGCTCCAAAACGTCTGTTAGTCTATAAGGTGCCACAGGACTCTTTGTCGCATTTTTTTTAAAGCTCCTTTAGTGTCTAGATTTAATATAACCATTATGTAGGATAGCTATTATATAGGTTAACTGCGTCTAAATTCCTATATGAGTGATTGCTTTTCACGATTGTGCAGGACAAACATTAGAATAGCAATTGTTGGTTTATATTTAGTTCCTTGCTCCAGCTGTCAGGAATAAGGGAGCCCACTGTAGTTTATCTGATAGAGTATTAAGCAAGTTTCTATCTTGAAAGATTGAGTTATTTTGCATATCTAAGGCGATACTTTCAAAGACTGCTGAACTGCCATTTGTGCCTTTGAAAATTTCCCCTATAGGTGCCATTCTGATTCTCATTGAACTCACTGGAATTTTTTTCCTTAACTTTACTGGGAGTTGAATCAGGCCCTTAGCTAACCAGACTATTTTTCTACACTCTTTTTGTCAGACAATTAAAACTTAACTTGCATATTAAATACTCTTTTGCCTCATACTTGTTACATTTTTGAAAAGTGATACTGCATTAGGTGTGATAGTATGTTAATTTCTCTAGTTTTGTGTCTGTCAACAATATATCAGGGAACTGACTTAGAGTTGTCATCTAATGGGAGAAAGATATTTGATACTGTACTGTACAGAGTCATAATATTCTTTCAAGAGCTGAGATTTATATTATCATATGAAATTATGCAGTCATTTAATTTTGATTGATTACTTGGAAACTATAAATTAATTAATTTTAGCATCAACAGAAACAAGAAAGTATTATAATTACTACAAAGGTCCAAGTTGTTAGTTGCCATAACCTTAAGATTAATGTCACTGTGTTCCCAGCTTACTGTAAATTGAAAGATTATCCTTTGCATTCTTAAGTACATTATAAAAATTTAACCCTGCCGGTTAGACCTGGCAACACAGGACTTTTCAATTTTAGGCTCACACTCTTTTCTTTGGTTTACTTTGAAAAGCATTTTTTAATTCTTTCTCAGCAGCCTCATCCTATTTTACATTCTCATTTTTCATCACAATCTCATTCTACTGATCTTTTAAATTGAGATTTCTGGTTCATTCATTTCAAATGGATCTGTAAAATGGCATGAAATTTAATTAGACCTACCTAAAAGTATTCAATTTTTTTTTTTGAACAATGCTTTACATTTTATTTGTTCTGCCATTTGTAATCTTCAAAACAGGTTACTTTATGAAGAACATAAACGCACTGATTGTGCTGGCTTTTGAGCTGGTGGGAATGCTCAGAGGCACATTGTCAGTGCATAGGCAAGGCCATTAAGGTCCTGATCCTAAACCTGTTACAATCAATTGGGTCTTTCCATTGACTTGAATGGGCTTTGGAGCAGACCCTAAGAGCAACTCCTGTTGTTCTTTACACATCTGGTTTCCTATACGTCATGCTGAACATTTCCCTGCTAGTTGCTTCCCAGCAATATATTGTAAAGTGTTTCAGATTCAATTTTAAAAAGTCCATTTCTATGGAAGTAATAGATGAGTGTTGGGGACACACATGACTTGCAATGATCATTGGAAGTCTCAGAGAGAGAGAGAGAGAGAGAGAGAGAGAGAGAGAGCAAGATTTGCTAATGATATGCTGTTGTATGGAGATATTGATATACGATATTCCAGTAGTTACAGTACAATGAACTTACATTGTTTGAAAGGTTACAAGCAACTCACACTGTTATTTTTCCACAATTAACTGCCACATTTCTGATATTTAAGCAATGCACCAGTAGTCACAACTATGTTGTAAATTGTTCACTATACAGTATTAGGACTTGATCCTGCAGCTTTACTGAAAAAAAACTTGTTTATGTCAATGGGAGCTTTTCCTAAAGGCAGCAGGACTGGATCTTCATTGTCCTTTTCATTCCTGTCACTTGGAAGTAGCTGCTTGTCCATACTGGACGAGAGCGAGAGAGAGCTTTACAGCCTTAGCTAACAGCCAGTTGGCCATTAGCTCATGCAGTAGAGTCTCAAGCACTGAAGTCCCAGGTTCAATCCCACCTGACTATGACGGGGGTCTCTTGGTGGTACAACAGCAATGCCTCTTGGATCGCCTAGGTTCATCCAACGAGCAGCACCACTGTGGCCAGTCTGATTATCCCTGAAAACAAGCCTCTTTTGTTCAGACTGCTGCCCAACAACCGTAAAATAAATATTGCACCTGGAATAGTAGTTCTCACATACATGGTTTATTTCTAGGAAGATATTATAAAAGTATTTATAGTTAAGTCTCTATTCAGCCAGCTGTTTGTATCCCAGCCCTTAGCAGTAATAAAATTACAACTGAGGACTACCCTATGCAGAAACTGTCATATTAACCCATAAAAAATTTATACCAATTATACTCTATACTATGGTATCCAAAGAGCTTATTGCAGTTTTCTGCTCCTAAGGGTATGAGAGAATTCATAAAACCTCCAAACAACCTATTTTGTACTTGGAATGTACTGGAGACCATTTTTTATTTCAGAAGGTGGAGAAAGCTTCAAGGGGAGAGGCTGTTCTAGATTTGATTTTTGACATATAAGAAGGAACTGGTTGAGAGTTTGAAAGTGGAAGGCAGCTTAGGTAAAAGTGATCATGAAATGGTAGAGTTCATGATTCTAAGGAATGGTAGGAGGGAAAACAGCTAATGGATAAAGGATTTCAAGAAGGCAGACTGTAGCAAACTCAAGGAGTTGGTAGGTAAGATCTCATGGGAAGCAAGTCTAAGGGGAAAAACAGTTTGAGAGAGGTGGCAGTTTCTCAAAGAGATCTTATTAATGGCACAAGAGCAAACTATACCACTGTGTAGGAAAAATAGGAAGTATATCAAGAGACCACCCTGGCTTAACCAAGAGATCTTCAATTATCTGAAACTCAAAAAAGAGTCCAACAAAAAATGGAAATTTGGGTCAAAAGACAAAGGTTGAATATAAACAAATAACATGAGTATGTAGGAATAAAATTTGAAAGGCCAAGGCACAAAACAAGATTAAATTAGCTAGAGACATAAAGGGTAACAAGAAAACATTCTACAATTACATTAGGAGCAAGAGGAAGACCAAGAACAGGGTAGGTCCATTATCCTTAGGAGTAAAGGGGAAAAAAAAAACACTAACAGAAAATGGGGAAATGGCAGAAGTGCTAAATGACTTTTTTTTGTTTCGGTTTTCACGAAAAAGGTTACTGGCTATTGGATGTCTAACATAGTGAATGCCAGTGAAAATGAGAGAGGCTCAGAGGGAAAGAACAAGTTAAAAATTACTTAGACAAGTTAGATGTCTTCAAGTCTAGAGGGCCTGATGAAATACATCCTAGAATACTTCAGGAACTGACTGAGGAGATATCTGAGCCATTAGAGCAGGGGTCGGCAACCTTTCAGAAGTAGTGTGCCGAGTCTTCATTTTTACACTCTAATTTAAGGCTTCGTGTGCCGGTAATACATTTTAACGCTTTTTAGAAGGTCTCTCTAAGTCTATATATAACCAAACTACTGTTATATGTAAAGTGTCAAAATGTTTCAGAAGCTTTATTTAAAATTAAATTAAAATGCAAATCTTATCAGTTTAGTGTGATAAATAAAATAAATTAATTAATAGGATATATCCTATCTCCTAGAACTGGAAGGGACCTTGAAAGGTCATTGAGTCCAGCCCCCTGCCTTCACTAGCAGGACCAAGTACTGATTTTGCCCAGATCCCTAAGTGGCCTGCTCAAGGATTGAACTCACAACCCTGGGTTTAACAGGCCAATGCTCAAACCACTGAGCTATCCCTCCCCCTTGCTTTTCCTATCCTCCTTGCCATTACTTTTCCTTGCTGAGTTTTCCAATGTCTGGCACGTATTTGGATACTTTAAGCTGCACACAGGCTTCTGAGTGATCGGTTGTTAACTGACTCTGAGAGGGACAGAGGACAGATTTCATGTGTGAAAATACCTGTTCACACAGGTATGTGGATCCAAATGCTGAAAGCATTGCAAACGCAATTTTCTTCAAACAGTTAAATTTCACTGGCAGAGACGTCCAGCAGATCAGAATAGAGGCCCCATGATCTCTCTCGGTAGCTTCAAGTGCACTCCGCAGATCTCCAAACTTTGATGCCCACAATTCTGAGCTTTTTAACTGAATGAGTTGCATTTCAAAATCTTCAACACCCATCACTGAAATACAGACAAATCCAAGTTGCTTTCATTGAACTTTTCAGGTTTAATTAGAAAAGAAAGCATTGGGCCAAGTCGCTGGAAATCTTGAAATCTGTCAGAAAATTCTGATTCCAGTTGTTGCGTGTACTTTCCAATCTCATCGACACTGACAGTGCAACATGTCAATAGCTCTTTTATGTGTTGGAAGTAGCGGAAAATAGAAGTTTGAATATCCCTGGAAAAAACTGCTAGTTTCACAACAAATGCTTTCCAGGCTTCATAAAGATCCAGAACTGTTTGCCCTGCACCCTGGAGACAGAGGTTGAGTTTGTTTAGGTGAGCAGTGATATCAGTTAGAAACATGAGCTTACACATCCAGTTCAGGGTAGTTTTGTTCTTTTTCCAACAAAAAGGCCTTGGTTGCCTCAAAACAGTTTACAAAGTGCACCAAAACCTTGCCATGACTTAGCCACCGAATGTTGTTGTGAAGTGGGATGTCATAAGCACTGTCCATCTCTTCTAGCAGTGCTTGAAATTGTCTGTGAGTCAAAGCAGATCGAGCAACAAGGAAATTCACAATTCGCACCTCTGTATTCACCACATTATTAAGCTCTGAATTAGAAATTTTTGCACACAGGTTTTCTTGATGGATGATACAGTGAAATTTGACTGTCGGATGGCCAATTTGATCTTCAAGTAACTTTACAAATCCCTTCTGTTTTCTGACCATGGCAGGAGCCCCATCTGTTGTCACACAAAATATTTTTCTGATGTCAACTCCTCGTTCTTCACAATGGTTTACAAAACTTTCCACTATATCTTCCCCCTTTGTAGTGCCATGCAGGAGTTTTAGGCAACAAAGTTCCTCTTGGATTTCATCGGAAACATAATATCTTGCAACAATTGCCAAACGTGGAATGTCATTTATATCCACACTCTCATCAACTGCAACACTAAACACTGCTGTGTCTTTCAATGCGGTCATCTGCTTTTCCTTAATGTTTTCTGCCATTTCACTTATGGGTTTCTCAACTGTTCTGGCAGAGATGGGCAGTTCTTTTATTCTAGACATGACTGTATCTTTATTTGGCAAATCATTGAACAAAATCTCTGAACTGCTGAGAAAAACTTCTTTTATATATTCCCCATCTGTAAACGCTTTCCGTTTTTTGCAATGCACTGTGCAATCTTGTAACTTTCTTCTGTAGCTTGATTTTTACTTACACTTAAGCTTTTAAAAACACTGCTTTGCTTCTCATAGGCTGCTACTGCCTTTTTGATTGATTCAGACTTGTCTGCTTCATCAAGAAAGGTTTTCTCGTGCTTCGTTTCAAAATGTCGTCGAACACTTGATGTGCAACAAACAACACTTTCATAACAGAAAGCACAAATATTTATATTCAATAAATCCAAATGCGTCTGTCCAAGCAGGCTGAAATGATTGGATATCTAGCTTCGCTTTCTTAGGAACTGCAATTTTGTCAAATGTTCCCTTCAACTCTCAGTGGGAAAAAAAATGGCGATAGAAGGCAGGCACAAGGTCAAACGCAGTGTGGTCTGAGATAAGCAATTTTAAGATGGAGGTGCTTAGCTGCACCCCCTCTTGCCTGGTGTGCAACCCTCACTGTTCCAGGCTGGGGACAGTGGGCCACAACGGGGAGGCTGCAGAGGACTGATCCAAGCCCAGGAGCAGAGCCCAGGGTGGCCTGCAGGGACTCCAGGCCAGAAAGCAGGCTGAGCAAGGCTGGAGATCCAGACCCAGCTGCAGGAGGTCAGTGGCTGGAACCCAAGATTGGCAGCTGAGGTGAGTGGAGCTGGCAGCTAGTAGGCCTGAGCAGGGCTGGAGGCCTGGACCCTGTCTGCAAGGGAGCCTCCAACAGGAAGCAAGGTGAGTGGAGCTGCGGCGGTGGGGACCCTTGCTGGAGAGGTGCCAGCAGCCGGAACCCCAGAGCAGTGACTGAGCGGCTCAGCCCGCCGCCACTCTGGGGTTTCCACTGCCGGCTCCTGCCAGCTGGGGTCTCAGCCCGCTGCCAGCCTGGGGGAAGGAACCCCAGGCCAGCAGCAGGCACTGAGCTGCACCGGCGGTGGGACCCCGGCTGGCAGGAGCCAGTAGCAGGAACCCCAGAGCGGGGCCGGCTGAACAGCTCAGCCCGCCACCGCTCAGGGGTTTTCACCGCAGACTCCTGCCAGCTGGGGTCTCAGCCCGCTGCCAGCCTGGGATTCCTTCCCCCAGGCCAGCAGTGGGTGCTGAGCTGCACCGGCGGTGGGACCCCGGCTGGCAGGAGCCAGCAGCAGGAACCCAGAGCGGTGGCGGGCTGAGCGGCTCAGCCCGTGCTGTGTGCCATGAAACATCGGCTCACGTGCCACCTTTGGCACGCGTACCGTAGGTTGCCAACCCCTGCATTAGAGATTATCTTCAAAAAGTCACGGAAGATGGGAGAGGTGCAAGAGGGACTGGAAAAGGGCAAAAATAGTGCCAATCTAAAGAAAGGGAAATAAGGACAACCTGGGGAATTACAGAGCAGTCAGTTTAACTTCATGATCCAGAAAGATAATGAAGCAAATAATTAAGCAATCAATTTGCAAACACCTAAAATAAGGTGATAAGTAACAGTCAGCATGGATTTGTCAAGAACAAATTGTCAGACCAATGTAATAGCTTTCTTTGACAGGGTAGCAAGACTTGTGGATAGTTTATGTGGTAAATGTGGTATATCTTGACTTTAGTAAAGCTTTTGATACAGTCTCGCATGACTCTCATAAACAAACTATGGAAATACAACCTACTATACAAGCTACTACTATAAGGTGGGTGAATAACTGGTTAGAAAACATTCCCAGAGAGTAGTTATCAGTGGTTCACAGTCAAGCTCTAAATGGGGTCTTACAGGGATCAGTTCTGGGTCCGGTTCTGTTTAATATCTTCATCAATGATTTAGATAATGGCATAGAGAGTACACTTATAAAGTTAGCGGACAATAACAAGCTGGGAGGGGTTGCAAGTGCTTTGGAGAATGATTAAAATTCAAAATGATCTGGACAAACTGGAGAAATGGTCTGAAGTAAATAAGATGAAATTCGATAAGGACAAATACAAAGTACTCCACTTACGAAGGAACAATCAGTTGCACACATTCAAAATGGGAAATGACTGCCTAGGAAGGAGTACTGCAGCAATGGATATGGGGGTCCTGGTAGATCACAAGATAAATGAGTCAACAATTTAACTGTTGCAAAAAAAAAAAAAGAAAGAAAGAAAGAAAAAGCAAACATCATTCTGGGATGTATTAGCAGAAATGTTGTAAGCAAGATACAAGAAATAATTCTTCCACTCTATGCCTCGCTGATTAGGCCTCAGCTGGAGTATTGTGTTCAGTTGTGAACACCACATATCAGGAAAGATATGGACAAATTGGAGAAAGTCCAGAGGAGAGCAACAAAAATGAGTAAGAGTCTGGAAAACATGACCTATGAGGAAAGAGTGAAAAAAAATGGATTTGTTTAGTCTAAAGAAGAGAAGACTGAGAAGGGACATAAGTTTTCATGTACATAAAAGGTTGGTACAAGGAGAAGGGAGAAAAATTGTTCTCCCTAACCTCTGACGATAGGACAAGAAGCAATGGGCTTAAATTGCAGCCAGGGCAGATTAGGTTGGACATTAGAAAAAACTTCCTGTCAGGGTGGTTTAGCACTGGAATAAATTGCCAGGGAGGTTGTGGAACCTCCGTCAGTGGAGATCTTTAAGAGCAGGTTAGACAAACACCTGTCAGGGATGGTCTAGATAATACTTAGTCCTGCTATGAGTGCAGGAGTGAGACAGGGACCTCTCTAGGTCCCTTCCAGTTCTATGATTGTGTATTATTTTTTCCAGTGAGTACTGTAGCTACAGTCCCGTGCCTCTAGTCTTCAGTGAAGATCTGTAGTTGGCGGGTGGGCAAAAAAATCCTGTTAAAATATTATTTTAAATGTGCTCTTGTTAGTAGTGACTCCAGGAACATTTACATTGGACACCAATGTTGACAAAATACTTTCTGACTTGGTACCAAGGACTGTCACTAGATATAGAGTAACATTTTCAGAAGCCCCTAAATCCCATAAAGAGCCAGCAAAATTTAATGCCTGGTCTATAATACCAAGGTTTGCCTATAATTATATAATTATAACAGTATAGTTAAACCAGCACAACCCTCTAGTGTGGATGCTGCTATATCAGTATAAATGCTTATATTGGTACAGCTTAGGTTGGTTCTGCATTTACCAGCATAGCTATGTCAATAAAAAAAAAATCACACCCCCTTCCCCAACTGCTCTAGCTATGCCAATAAAATTTAAGGATAGACCTGGCATTTGGTTCTGAAGTCACTTAAGCACTATTAAAATTACCCACAGATGATATCATCTCCCATAGTCAATACTACAATTATGGATAATGAGCCAAATCCAGCAGTCTTTACTCCAATTATTACAATGAAATTAAGATCAGAGAAATATTCACTTCTCCCATTCCCAAGAAAGTATTCTGAAATACTATTTAAAGTAAAAAGGGTCAAGGTTTCATGCACTGAATGTTTGATTAGTACTTACTTTAGTATCATGTCCTAAGATAACTTTTCCTTTCATGACACTCATCTTCAAATATTTTTATTTTGTCTGGTATATGATCAACACTTCAGTGTTAACAGGTCAATATATTGAATGGCAGTGAAAAATAGGCCATAAATTCCTAATGAATGTTTAGAAAACTTCAGGTGACAATGCTAATTATGGATCAAAACAATGTATTTAATATTGAGATGTCCCATAAAAAGTGACCTGGGCAGATGTCCTCCACAGCCCCAAAAATACTGTTTTTTTTTTTACATTTGCTTTGAAAACCTTCTACAATTGGTTCTACAAATAAAAATATTCATACTGTTAAGAGCTTTGACAGTACCTATATGATAAGATACATCTTAAAAGTTCAGTTGCTAAGAAATAAATGACAGATCTATTGTACACAACATCCAAAAGGGTGATACATTTAACTTAGTGTTAAAAAGATATCCCTCATGTGTTAGGAGAAGGTTGAATTCATAAGTGCAAGGGACTTTTTTATAACTGACAAACAGCAGAAATGTAACAGACTTATATGAGCATCCCGGACAGACACCATTCTTCACTGCAATCTCTACAGTGATTTAATCAGTTGGTGACATGAAGTGTAACAATATTCTGCTACATTTGTTTATTGAATATATTTTATTCAAGAGTAAACATGATATACTGTCACTAAACCCAGGATGACAGAATCTAAACGAATGATAGCCATGATATTAGCACTTGCAGCTAACGACTAGGATTTATTACCAATTCTTCCTCAGAAGATATAACCTTTTGGTTATTGCCCTATGTTTAACAATAATATATGATCTATAAAAAAGGTTATGCTACTCTAGCACTTGAGTTGCATGATTGTCTGGTGCTGATTTGGGGCTCTTTCCAGGCGGAGCCAAAGGGAGCCAGTACTCAGTGAGATCCCATAAGTCACATTTCTCTGCTGGCCTCCTCATCAGTTTAAACGTTCATTAAAAAACAAAATACAACAAAAATAATTATTGTGATGATGCACATTCCAAATGTGAACTGATATACTGCTGGCTTCCTGAGACTTCAGCTGCCATCCATCTCTCTCAGTGGCAGCTGGTAATGAGGGGCTACAGGAACTAAGCCCTGCCTTTTAAGTCCCTTCCCCTTTAAACAAATGATATCCATCTCTCTCTCTTTTATACCACTTTTCAGCAGTAGATTTCAAATCACTTTACAACAAAGATTAATATCATTATCCCAGTTTTACAGATAGAGAAACTAAGGCATGGGAAAGCAACATGTCTAAGGCCTCACAGCAAACCCGTAGCAGAGCTGGGCTAAGAACCTAGGTCTTGCAAATCCTAGGCTAATGTATGACCCACTGAGCCACACTGCCTTCCAACAAATCAGTACATTGTGCCAGATCTTTCTTTTATGACTTCTCTCCAGCACCACAAAGAAGCGAGACCAGCACAGGGTATATGGAGACAATCAGATGCTAGCTTCTACAGGGCAACACCAGTGAGCCCAGTCAAGGAAGGGTTGGGCACACAGTGCCGGTAGGTCCCCAGCCCCTAAGGGAGTTTGTTCCTCTGCTGAAAGTATGAAAGAGCACTGAGAGCAGAGCATGCTCCCAAGCTGCTTTTTTAGTCCCCTATGGGACTAAAGCAGATTTGTCCCAAAAGATGTGAACACAGGTGCAATCTTATTTCAGGGCTCCACCTCAGGAGCAGCACTAAGATCCCAAACTAAGGCAGAGGAGCTGGTCATAGTGTGGTTTCAAGGAGGCAGCAGGTAGGGGCTGGTGACCTGGAAGAGAGGTTTGAAAGGCAGAACTTGTGATCCAGGGAAAAAGCAGAGCAGCTTGTTCATTTTGAAAAGCAATGGTGGGATTGAAAGCAGAGGAGTTACTGGGGGAGTCAGAACTTATTTAATACAGGGAGAGCCCCAAATTGCTAGATGGTTTGTTTGGGAGATCAGAAATGATTTTGTGTGTGTTTGGGGGATCTAACTGCTAGCTCCAGTCCCACTGTTTATTTTGGGCACCAGGAATCAGTGCTCCCTTGGTTTTCATCTCTGAAGCCCAGTGAAGATAATTTAAATGTAAACATTAAGTATTTTACTGCTGATCAGTTTAGCAGAAACAACTGCCTATTCTGTGACTATTAGCAGAGTTTGAATACTGCTACATTTTCTTTTCCAGTCTGACTTTTGACTGACAACGTATGTCCCTAATTTGTTTTGTTACTGTAGTGTAGATCCTTTTTCATGGCTTTATACCTTCCCATTTGCACTATAGTTTAATGCCATTTTTGCTCATCTATGTACATATGCAATGCACAGACTCCATCTTATATAAATTGCTGCTGCTTGGATTTTGAGTACCAGCAATAAACTGAACACAGAAAACTCCAGTTAGGGTTCCATTCTGTTGCTGGCCATCAGAGCCCATATTAATTTTGGAGTGCTATTCTTAACCTTTAAAGCCCTTCTCATGAACTTTTATTTATAAGTGCTAACTAAGGGCCCCTGATATTTCATTAATGGCTTGATTCAAAGCCCCTTAAAGCACATTTCAATAAGCTTTGGATCAGGCCCTAGTACCTGAATATGCATTTAGCTTCAAAGGTTTACTTACACAATATGCCCTAATGGTGCATCTGTTCCACTTACTAAAAATATATAAAGTTACCATATGCAGCTGTTCAGCTGGGAAAAACCACTTCACAGTGTCATAGTTTTCACAGCTGAATTAATGAAACAGACTGTTGTAACATATAAACTTCCTCCTACTTTTTGTGAAATATACACAAACATGAACTATAGGTCAGCCCATCTAGCTTAGATGTGTCAGAGTGTGACATAATATGAAGTGACATTATCACGTAATCTGAGGCTTGGTCATGCCATGTGCTACATTATCTTGTTACATGAAATGAAAAATTACAAATATATTTGTAAAGAAAATGCATGTTCAGATGAAGCTAGCACAATTAATTCAATGGACTATGATCCAATCCAAATTCTTTTGCATTTAGTGCAGAGTCAAACATTTCTACACTGAAATATGTAGATTATCTTTGGGGAGGCTAAAGTTTAATTTAGAGTGCAGTACTGGTCACTCAGAAGTTTTCTTTTACCACTGTATATTGCAGCATAACCACTGAACTATAAACAGATAACATAATGAATTGTAAACCAGATTGCCTGTTCTCATGTCTCCTAAAGAAGGAAAGCATTTGAGGGCTTGGAATGTGTGGGATTTTGACTTGATAGTGTTTTTTGTGCAGTGTTGGCCTTTGTGATATTCTGTGACCTTTAATAATCAATTAGTAGGGTTCTGGTTTATTATCTTTTTGTATAATACAGAAGCATAACACTAAGTAAACATTATAATAAAATAGTATGTTAACAAGGAATTAGGATGGAGGGGAAAAAAATCTATCTGAAGGCAAAATAAGAGAAAAAATGTTCAGAAACAGTAAAAAGAGTGATATTGAAGGCAGAAAAAATTCAGGGAGCCCATCTTATGGAAGAGATGTGGCTCATATGGGCTGTATTTAATTTTATAATACATTTCCATGGGCTATGACATTGTACAAAATATTTTTTTAAGAGCTGATACCACAATTTTACTACCATACAACCTTTAAACTCTCAGATAGAGACCACCTTTTATTTTTTGTACATAGCATAATGAGACCCCAATCCTGACTACTAAACAATCTGTGCCACCTTGTATTTAGCTGTGACACTCTGACTTAGTCTCCCAGACCAGAAAAAGAGTTCTGTGTAAGCTCAAAAGATTGTCTCTCTCCTGACAGAAATTGGTCCAATAAAAGATATTACCTCACCCACCTTATCTCTCTAATATCCTGGGACCAACATGGCTACAACAACACAGCATACTTAAAAACTCAGCGTTCCTTCACAGTGGACTCATAGGCCATGTCTACACTACAAAATTAAGTCGACCTAACTAGCCAGTGTACAGCTGGCCCAGTAATTACATTGCTTGTGCACGTCTACACTTTGCTCCTTGTGTCAGCGATGCACGTCCTCACTAGGAGCACTTGTATGGATTGTACTGTCAGTGTGGGGCATTGTCGGAGAGCTCCTGAAAGCTAGTAACAGTTGACATAAGCAATGCAGTGTCTACACTGACACTTCTCAACCTAACTACATTGACCTTGACTCTATGCCACTTCTGGAGGTGGAGTTAAGTCAGTTGTAGTGGTGCTGTTACCTCAGCAGGAGTGACATGAAAGTGTAAACACTTCCATAGTTAGATTGACATAAGCTGCCTTGCATTGACCTAACTCTGTAGTGTAGACCAGACTATAGATACTGACATTTTCCCTCTGTGTAGTAATTTGGTAAATGTAGACTTTTAAGGCCTAGCACATCATTTATCCAACTCAGCTGTCTACATATTAAACTGATTAAATATTAAATAAAGGAATCAAAGATGTATCTTTGGTTTCAACTGTTTAATATTGAACACATTGGTCCATGGATTTTCCCAATGTAATGCTACTGAATAGCTTTGCTATCACCCTTAATAGAGAAGTACAAATGAGAGAGACTATATGTTCTAACTTGGCTGCTTGGATCAAGATAAAGCATTGCATGTTAGTCCCTATAGACTCTATAGGATGAAAAATTGTATTAATGGTGATAGCGGCAACAGTCTTCTCTACTTTAAACAACTAGGTACAGTCTTCGCAAGTTACAAATGCAGTCCTCATTTTGCCAATGTTTGGATATCTCAAGGCTATTCATTATTTCCTTCATTATATTAAGTTGAAGAAATGCATCTTTAATTAACGTTCTTCCTATGTATTTGCTTTCATGTTTTCTTTTTCTTTCTTTGAAATGGTTGTCAATAATTGATATGTACCTGCAATAACAGTTATAAACAAAATTATATCAAAAACATAAGCAATAATCATGGGATCATAAAATTGTTGTGTGTAAATACTTGTAAATATGGTCCTAATATAAATAGCTGATCTTTCATAATAAGCCGGGAGGCCAATGTAAGCAATGTTGAACAGGAAACTGCATTGTGTGCTTATGGAATTTTTTATTTCATATATTAGTTCTTCAGAACAAGTTCTTTATATAAATAATTTCTTTTGAATTACTGATGATTTAGCAAATTCCCTTAAGCACATGATGTAGAGGAGGAATCATGAGCCAAAAATAACACATTATTCCCAAGTACAAATTAAAATGAATATAATGTGACAAATTAGAAGTAAAATATTACCTGTGCAAAACCACAATCAGGGTGACTCACATCTGGTGGAGTTCTTTGTGAGGAAGGTTGGCCTTATGGTTATGGAAGTGAACTAAGACTCCGCAGATATGGGTTCAATATCTGGGTCTACTATAGATTTCCTGTGTAATGTTGTGTCATAATCTCTGTGTGTCAATTCTCTATCTCTAAAATAAGTATAATTCCTTCTTTCTTTCGTCTATTATGCTAGTAAAGAATAGCCCCTGACACACAGAATTTGTAATATGTGTGGACAGTGTTTACTTGGATGGTGCATTAAAAAAAAAATCCTTGGTATGGTCTTTCTTAATGGATTTTTATGTAAAATAGTAGAAGGATACTGTCATCCCATCAGTTTGCAAGCAGAATTCCCCATTCTTGTTGCTGTCATTTTTGTTTATTTTTTGCTTAACAACTACTGACATGAATCCTCCATGAGTCATTCCTGATATTGCCTTCTTCAAAAATCCTGTAATGTTTCTGTTATCTGGGTTTTTTGAGCTAACTAGAATTGTTGTATATTTCAAAGCATACATGTGCATTTATTTTAAACTTGTACAGAATTTATATTCCTATGGCAACTACTTACAGAATTGATTGTGTACACTGTATATGTAGCACTGGAAGGTGTTAACATTTTGAAATGTGTATGGTGGTCACTGATTGCTGAATAACATCCTTCTTACTCAAACTTGAGCAATTTTACAAAAATATATGGCATTTTAGTCAATATGATATACTTTGAAGCAGCCTTTGGAAGAGCATTCCTTCACCGATTTCATTAAACTCAACATTCTCTATTAATTACAGGCACTACTATGGATAACATTATGGCTACAGAAGCCACAGCTGTGGGAACCAGATTGTATAGAGAGGTACTGTAAGAATGGTAGTTCCCTAGGGGATTTGGGGTCTTGTTCTTAACAGTCTTGCACCTTGCGCAGCCATTTAACACCAGTGAAAAGTATTTTAAAGCAGCACAAGACCACAGTGCTAGTGTTTTACATTCACAGATATCAATGATTGCACAAAGTGCAAGGCATTGGAGAATCAGACCCGTAGCCTGCAAAATACCCTTTCTTTTTTACTCCAAGGTGAAGGTGCACTGAAAAAGACTCCTCTATTTTGAAAGTGCAGTGTGTGCTCCCTCCCAAACTGTGTCCCTCCCCCCAGTCCCAGAAGATAGGTTTAAGGAAGAGGGGAGGCCTGCTCTTATGATGTCCAGTCCTACTCTAATCTCCTTGGTGCTTAGACTCAGAGGTCCAGTAGAGCCACCATTCTACAGACACGTAGTAGAGTCACTGGGAATGTTTCCACTAATTTCAATGGGAATTGGATCACATCCATAAATTAGTCCATCGACATTGTTGTCCCTGCACGAGGGCTCCCCTGTGGCCTTCCCACTAGGGTGACCAGACATCCGAATATTGTCAGGCCCGTGCCAATAGTATGTGACTTTGTCTTGTACATTCAATTATACCCTCTGCCCCCGCCCCCCTCTCCCCAAAATGTCCTGATTTTGCACACTTGCTATCTGGTCACCCTATTTCCCATTCTGCATCTACATTAAGGGAGTCAAAATCTGATCTTTCATACTAATTCAAGGAGAGAATTTCAGGATTGGGACTATCTTTTTGACTTGTTTGTACTATAATTGCTGGCAATCCTAAATAACATTGGAAATTAATGCATCAGCAATGCTATTTTACACTCCAAGAATGGGCCTGCCCTAAGTTTAATGGAATTAGGTGTTTAATTAAAGCTAGCTATTTAACTTTTCAGTCTCAAGCATGCTATCTAGAAAGTCCCAAGCATAACTTTGAGAAATAGAAACTAGATTTGTGATAACAACTTGAAAAGAGGTGACAGTTTGTAAACCTTACTGGAACAAAACTCTTCTGACAGGCTTCAGTCTGAATGCTTACCAAAAAGTTATTGCTGGCTTAAATGTATGCTACACAAAGGGATGGAATACACACCAATATTCTTTCAAGGAGACGGGGGGAAAAAACAGGAAGAGGTAGAGAAAAGTATAAATGAAATTGTACAGGCATATTTAAAGATCAAAAGGTGTGAGTTTTACCAATGGTTGAATAGAAAAAAAAGTCCTTTGATTTCAGAAACAGGGTATTTCTTACTATAAATCACCCACAATTGCTTGCAAAAGATTGTCTTAATCACATTAGACTGCTTCATGCTGCTCCAGCTAAACACCACTGTGCTTTTCAACCATTGCTACTACTGCTATTGTTCAATCAGTGCTCATTCACATAGTGTTGGTGACTAATATGCTCCAGTAGGTCAAAGCTTTGTAGCTGCAAACAGCTGACTAATCTGACAGTTAAATAGTATGATATTATTAATGCTTCATTAGGAGCATGGGAGTAGTCTTAAGTTTATGTAAGATGCTGAAAATTTTGGCAACTATTTCTGGGAAAGTGCCTGATGATTCTTCCATTAGAAGCCTAATTTGATAATTTAATTTTGAATTACAAAGGATGCTCCACAGTATTGAACTCTGTATTTGTTCCATAAAACTACAAATTATACTAGTAATTCATTGACACATCTGAGAGCTTCTTATTGAGTGTCATGCTAAGTTAGAATAATGAACAATGTGGAATGTCAAAAGCAAGTTATTTTATCCTCCATATTTTCCCTTTGCCCTAGGGTTGGGTCCTGCAAGTTCTCAGCACCTTGTAAGCAGCATTGTTTAGTTTGCTTATTTGTTTTCAATATTTATTACATCCAAAATAAGGACCAACTAGAATGGAACACAGAAGAATATACATATCCAATATATTTGTTTAGAAGCCTTGACTTCTCTTTCTAACTTTAAAATCAAGAATTGGCTACAAATAACAGGGCTCCATTCTTGACCCCCTCATTTCATCTCTCTTGGTGACCTAATTCATAAAATTGGCTTTAATTATCATATTTATGCTGATGACTCCAGCCCTCTCTTCTTACATCCAAACCAATATCTTGGCCTGCCTTTGCAGAATCTCCTCATGGATGTCCAGTTGTCAACTCAAGCTCAACATGTCCATAGCTGAGCTCTTGAGCTTCTCCATAATTCCTCCCTTGTCCCCCTTTCTCAGTCACTGTGGACAACGTCACTATCCTCCATATCATCTAGGACATCATCTTTGACTTCTTCTCTGGACCTACACATTCAGGTTGTGTCTATATCTTGCCAGAATCATCTCCAAGCTCTGGAATTTCTTCTTCCCCAGCACAGCTAAAACTCTCATCTAGATACTAATCATCTCATTCTCCTTCCTTCTGGCCTTGACAAATCCCCTATTTGTCCCCATGGTATCCATTCAGAACATTGCTGCATCACATCTTCCATGTCTCCCTACTCTTTGTATTCCACCCTGATTGACTCCCGGTTCTCCACCACATCAAGCACAAACTACTTGTTTTCATTCTAGTTGCCTATTTCATTCTAATGCCTATTTCCACCCCTATCATGGCTATGCTATCAAGATGCACAGCGGAGCTGGGATTCTATCGGTGTTGCTACCCTTGATTGATCCATTTACTCTGGCATTGTTGCAAGAAGGGGTGAATTTTACTCTATTTTTACTTTGCTCTGCACATACACAAAGGTGTGGGAGGTCACAATAACCCTATCCACTCCTTTGTGGCAGCCACATAATTAATACTTTCTGTGCTCCTGGGAGTGTAGAGGTTGCTCCCTTTGTGTGCAGGACATATCTTCAGATGATAGAGATGAAGAGGAAGAAGGAGGTAGGAACATGGTTCCAGTCCCCACCCTTTCACACCAAGTGCACTGGGTGAGCAAGGTGCACCCAGGAAGGGACATGGCCATGGATGAGTGCCCCTCTTCTGCCCCTAACCAGGAGACCTCCCAACTAGGAGAAATCCTACTTCCCTGATCAACTCCACCCTGCTCCCAACCCAGGCCAGTGACTATAAGGCACAAAGAAGCCCCAGATAAATGCCATATCAAAGTATACTGTAGAAGATTGAATAATACCAACCTATATTAAATAGCCTACATTTTCTATATTCCTAGAAATATAAAAACTACCACTTTGTAGAAAAATTTTCTGAATTCTATATGTCTGCTACACCAAATTAAATGTGTATGTTGTCAGAAACTCCCCCCAGCAAGCCTATGATTTTGTTTTCATTTGTATTTTGCCTTTTTTTTCCCCACTCTCTCTTATGCACCGCGCATAGCATTTACCATCTTTACATGAAGTTGGTATGTGGCATGTTTGAAAACTGAATGTCAAAAAGTTCCTGAAAGGCTTGAAGGTTAATGGCATTAGTCTGCCCCTTGACTATAGGAACCTGTCAATCTAATTTAAACTGACAGATGTGCTTTTACAGCTGGAACTGCATTGAGGATCTTTAAGTTTGGGTCTTCTGGGAGGAAAATAATGTATAAAACAGCAAGGAATTCCACTGCGTAGCTTTTCTAACACAGAATGACAGAAGTTAGGGCAGTTTGTTTTCCTAAGAAGCCTCAAGAATTCAGAGGAGTTTCTCCAAAGCAGCAATACTTTTATGCATTACCAAAAAAGCTAAACTTCTCCCAAAAAAACATATTACGCCAAAGAGAGTAAAACCTTGTGGGTAGCAGTTGTTCTAATACATGATCCCACCAATAAGTGATATTAATTTGATAGACTTTCTAGATTAAATAGACACATTGAATGACATTCCTTTTCTAGGGAACCTTTTCAGAATTTATTTTTGTGACAGCTTTGAATGGATTATTTTGACTAATAAACATACAGATCATTTTTTCCCCTCAGATCCATGCATAATACTCCCATAGAAGTCAATAAGCGACATATGTACAGGCAGAATTTGAAATCTCAGAAATACGTTTCCTGACACAATAAAAAGTGCATTTTTCCTATAATTTTGTTTACATAAAGATCGATAACAGCAGTAGATTCTAGCAAAAAGTTTAGTCTTTGGTATTCTTACTGTATTTTGATAAATTGCTGCATAGCTACATGTGTAGAAGAAACATTGATGATAGTCTGAAATTATTCAAATTTTAAAGATGTAGCGTAACACTTATGTGACTGCACTTCATGCTGCACAATTTAAGTTTGCGGACATAATTTGCAATGGAAATATTTTGTACAGTCAGTTGCAGCTCTAAACAGCTCAATAAATTACAATGTTTAAAAAAAGATTAGATTTAAGGGTCACTTCCTTATAAATGCCACTCTTTATAGAAAGTGGTACAAAAAGTGCTACTGTTGATCTTCAAGGGTTAGCACTGAAGTCCCTTAAGACAATACATAGATAACATCTGAAAGGTTGTTTGGAGTAGAACAGCACTGAGGTCACTTTTCAAGACAACAAACTGTCTGCTGCATTCTCTGACCCTGAAAGGTTAGAGTTTAAGAATTTCCTGAAGAGTTTCTGTTTGGTCTAACATTTTTATGAAAGTATCAAGGGAATAATCAGAGCAATAGTGGGATTATTTTCACCGGAGTTGTAAAACTCTGTTATCTTGCCAAAATACTTTCAAGATGATGCCTGCTAAAGTTATATGAATGAAATGGGGAAACTGCAATTCTTTGTGAACCTACAGACAAAATGTTTTACTTTTCTTGGATACTTCTCTCTATGTATGTAGCCACATATAAGCAATAGTCAATGTTCCATATAAGAAAAGAGTAGCATAAATAAAATGTTACTCATTTGTTCTATGTATCAAAACACTTTTATGTGACTGCATTTCATGCTCTCCCTCATTGAATTTGCTGTTGTTTTTCTTATCTGAAATAGACATAAATAAAAAAAAAAACCTTAATACACCAAGTCACCAAGTCATTTTCTGAGGTAATAGGATTTGCTAATGACATGCCACAAATCACGTGGGCATGCATGATTGACTGGAAAAAACAAAGCTGCAATTTCATTTTTAAATTTTGCATGATAATCAGTAGGAGGTGACAGGTCATATCTAATAATTTTTCCTAATAATAATAATAATATAGTGGGGCGGCTGCTCCACTCCAGGAGAAAATGGGTTAAAGTAGGCCAGAGAGGCTGTGCAGATGGGCAGCCAATCAGAAAGGGTCTGTGGGCAGCCAATAAGGGCCAGGCTGAGCCCTATATAAAGGCTGCAGCACAAAGGAGAGATGAGTCTTCCCCTGACCAGTAAGGGAGGAGTACTGGATTCTTGTAGAAGGAGCGGCACCCTGGACAGAGCAGTGCTGGGCAGGGTAGCAGGGCAGTGGGAGCTTTGGCTGACCCTGCCAGACTGCAGGCCTTGAAACAAAGGTTGAGTGGGTGGTAGGGCTATGGAGAAGTGGCCCAGGGAAGGCAGGCAGAGACGGGGAGTGGAGGAAGGCAGCAAGCGACTGCCACTCAAGGGTCCCTGGGCTGGGGCCCAGAGTAGTGGGTGGGCCTGGGTCTCTCCCCCCTTGCACCGCACCTTGCCACAAGGGAGCGTGGCCCATGGACTGCACCTTGTCCTTGAGGTAAGGGACTAGACTTTGGAGTGGCAGGTGGCCATGAAGGCAGGTGTGGACTAGGACTGTTGATATACCCCTGGAAGGGGGGAGACAGGAGTAGTGGGCACTGCCAGAGGGCGACAGGTGTCCCGCTGGTAAAGACAACACAAGTCGAGCAGATAATGAGCAAGACATCACCTGCAGTCCCAGAGTCTAGGGTTATTCAGTACTGGTTTGGTTCAGGCCCATTTCTGAATTAAACTAAGTATTGCTTTTGGCTGAAAAGAAAGTTTGGTCTATGTGACATGACATCCACAAGATACAGCACAAAATTGCTCCTGTAGTTTTGTACTCTGTTCTGAAAACTCAATCCTTTAATATTCATGTCTGAACATTTCTTTCAGCTGAGCTTTAGAGTATAAGGCAAAAGTACAACAATTCATAACGTATCCAAAAAAATCTAAAAGTGCTTTAGTTCTCATTCTCTTCCATAGGCTTGTCCTTTAATAATTTTTATGTTGTAACAAGGAGAGGAGGAAAGACCTTTTATGTTGGTTGGAAAATTGCTATGTTTTTCAGGGTTGGTAGCTAATACTGACAGTAATTCAGGGAGTGGTGAATAATACCTGCATGACAGTGGGTGTATGTGCTACAGCATGGGTCTTTAACTCAGTAATACTGCAGCTTGTCTTGTTGATGAGCATCTCCATCAAAGATGCTATGGGCCTATCAAGTGGATATAAAACAACCTTCCAAACTTGGAGGCATAAGACAAACCCCCCTTATTTGGAAATGCCAACGTTTTTTTATATAATGATGTTACATTTATGTAGCAGCTTTTATTCACAAATGGTTTTATAAACTTAAAATAATATCAGCAAGAGTATAAAACAGTTCAGGACAGGAAGTGAAGAATTCCTTTTCCACTTGAAACTACATGGCAGAATGAACAAGCACTCAGTATCTCTTCATAACTATTATTGCCCATTGCTAATTTAAACAATTAAATATGGGATACTTTGTAAGGGGAGGGTAGTGAGAAAAGAAACAAAATTACTGTGGGAATGATTGCATGTGGACTGTCAGATGACGTTACCCCAAAGAGTTTTTGTTTCTTAGTTCTTCATAATCTGTTCTTTTTTAGCTAACATATTACTCTATAAACACTAAAAAAAAATAATCTGCATAGCTACCAAAGGCTAACAGTTGGATCCAAAATTATGTGATTCAAAGCCATAAATCAGAGTATAAAATAATATTTTTCATGCAAAAGAAGTAAAATTAAAAACATTGTGGAGCTGAAAAGCTGAAACAAATAAGCAAATTATCTCAGTACTGTACATGTGATGAGAATGTAATGTCAATGAAATACATTGCTTTTCTGTTACAAGCATGAAATGTATTTTTAAAATGTCATGAATTTTAAAAAGTAAATACTTTGTCTAATTATAAACTTGAGGCAAAGCACACATACAAGATATATCTTTGCTGTCCTGATGCTGGTTAACAGCCATTTAATGGGCAATAAAGTAGGTACACTAATGCAGTAAACTGTGTGGTCTGTCCTTGAACTGTCAAGCCATGCGTTGAACTCGAGCTAATAACAGTGCACCTCAATGATCTTAGCAAGGTTTCTTTGGGGCTTCTAATAGAGTGCAGAGCACTAAAAAATGTGAAAAGGAAATTATTTGCATTTCTATGGTCTGGGACTAAACAGGCAATGTTGTGTTCATCCTTCTGTTCAATACTCTTTCTCTCCACCCCCACCCCTTGGATCCTTTCTCTTTTAATGGCCACACGTAGTTGAAGAGAAGCTCCTCCATCTTTGGCCTTTACTCAAACACAGCAGCTAAACATAGCAGCTCCACAAAAGCAAGACCTAAGGGATCATTCAAAAAGGGCCCAAATTCTGAAGCCTTTACTTAGTCCTTCAGGGGAAAAAAATCCTCTTGAAATACTGAGTAAACACTGAGAAATGACTTCACAATTTGGCCTAAGGGATACAAGTTGTGAATATAATCATTGTATCAACAAAACCCTCAGAGAAGTTCTATTAAAGTGGATCTTTCTCTTCTCTACCCCATAAAAAGTAGAGGGATGATGGTGCAGTTTGGCTATGCATTTATTTCAGTACCTCCCCCACACTGTAAGCAAGCAAATTGTTCCAGCACTGTTTGCCCAAAATAGGAGACTATGGCCAAAATAGGAAATAAAAAGCAAAAGTAAATTTTGCTTTGCCCCTAGAAGAACACTAATTTGCAGACCTCTTCCTGACTTTCCAGTAAACATTAACATACTTGAACAAACCCCTTCCACAATGTCTTAATATAAACACAAAACTAGTCAACAATTTGAAATTATATTTAAAATCAAAGTAACATATTAAAACAAAGATTGAGGGTAACATATGCTTCCCAGTGTAACAGCAGGATTTAGATATAAACCCTCCATAGCAGTCTTCAAGAAAGAAGCATAGCAGAAGATCAGGGGTGTTAGTGCTTCTGTCAGTGTGACTGGGCCGGTATATATAATTCAAAAAGATAAGTGATATACAGTACATGTATTCTTTGTTATAGGTCATAGAGCCACCAAGTATAACAAAATATGACACATGCTGAAAGGCAAAAATATAAAGATAATATATCAAAACAGTCTTTTCAAATCAAAATAGGTTATTGGATCTGGATTATAGCTTAAAAATATTTTTAATGGAATGACAGTTTTGTAGCATTTCTGTGTAAAAGGATGCAGAAGGGCCTGAGGGAAAGCATTTCAGTAGTCATCAAAATTAGTCCTTTGTTCAGATACTATACAACAGGGAATGCTTTCAGCAGATACTGAATTTTCATATAAAGGAAGTGCTGGTGAGTAAAAGTAGAAAAATGGCTTTACATTTTGAAAAAAAGGTTTGTTTCAATAAACACCTCCTTGCAGTGTATAACCTCACCCTTAGCAAGTTCTGGTTATTAAATGAAAATTATGGTACTAGGTCTGCTTTCACTGTTCCCATCAATGTAGCATGACTGAAAACTTCAGGATGAAAGAAGCCATGAATTAAAAGTCTCACATTCCAGAGCAGGGATATACTTAAGTAGGGGAGAAAGAAAAGCTAAGGCTTTGTTTTCTGATGCATAGCAGTAATGTTTATAATATTAAAAAACACATACCCCTTTAAAACTCACTTGATTGGCTAAAAGTTATTTCTTCCACCAACTACTGATATCTCCAAGCACATGCTGTTTTGCTTAATGGGAACCGATTTACAAAGCATTTATGGAATGTATGGAAGGAACAAGTCTGAAAATATATACACCAGCGATGCATACCAGCTGCAGTTATTCCCTCCTTCCTCATTGACTTTAGCAATTTAGGGCTTGATCAAGCACAAAATACTCATGACCTTCTGAGCCACGTAAGACCTATAAGACTGCAGATCCTAACTCCACAGCAGGCTCAGCTATTCAAAAGAGATCATTTTTCCACAGAATCCTAAAATAAATCTGCCTCATTTCTGAGAACTGTGGAGCAGCCGAGGAGGAAGAAAGCTCATATAAATTAGTCTCCCATTCCCCATGTTGCAATGTCCCAATTTCCCAAGAACTTCAGACCTCTTTCTTTGTCATCAAAGATAGCAGGAAAGCAAGTTATATGTCTAGGTTGCCAGTGATAGCAGAAGGCTGGACTTGGTGACCCAGGCTTTCCCTTTCTTATGTTGCTCAATGAGCTGAGGCACAACTAGACTATGGGAACTCCCTAAGCCTCATAGTTACTCACAGGACCCTGCTTGCCATTTAAGAAAAAAGCAACTTAAATGGCCAAAACAAAATAATTAATGGCCCTAATTCTCCTCTCAGTTCCACTATTGCACATTATATGCTTCATTCATTATTTACTTTGGCCATTTGGCTGAAAGTTCTGCAGAAAAGGACCTGGGGATTACAGTGGATGAGAAGCTGGATATGAGTCAGCCCGCTTTGCCAAGAAGGCCAACAGCATATTGGGCTGTATTAGTAGAAGCATTGCCAGCAGATCGAGAGAAGAGATTATTCCCCTCTATTCGGCACTGGTGAGGCCATACCTGGAGTATTGTGTCAGTTTTGGTCCCTCCACTACAGAAGGGATGTGGACAAATTGGAGAGAGTCCAGCAGAGGGCAACAAAAATGATTAGGGGGCTGGGGCACAGGACTTACGAGGAGTGGCTGATGGAACTGGGGTTATTTAGTCTGCAGAAGAGAAGAGTGAAGGGGGATTTGATAGCAGCCTTCAACTACCTGAAGGGGGGTTACAAAGAGGATGGAGCTAGGCTGTTCTCAGTGATGGCAGATGACAGAATAAGAAGCAATGGTCTCAAGGTGCAGTGCGGGAGGTCTAGGTTGGATATTAGGAAACACTATTTCACTAGGAGGGTGGTGAAGCACTGGAATGGATTACCTAGGGAGGTAGTAGAGTCTCCATCCTTAGAGGTTCTTAAGGCCCGGCTTGACAAAGCCCTGGCTGGGATGATTTAGTTGGTGTTGTCCTGCTTTGAGCAGGGGATTGAACTAAATGACCTCCTGAGGTCTCTTCTAACCCTAATAGTCTATGATTCTATGAAAGCAAATGTAGGATATAAATTTATTATTTTGTATATTCTTTGTCTAGGATACTAAATATTGCATTTGCAGAGGGATAGTTTCAATGTTTTTTTTCCATCTACTTATTTCTATGACCCTATGATTTGCCATTTTCAAAGATACCCTTTATGATGGGCAATCTGGGTGGCAGACAGAAATTAGGGTGCACCTTTGGAGACAGATGAATATAGATTCCTGATTTGGGGATATGCCAAATTCTGGTTCTGAGTATATCCAAAGGCTGGCCATGTATATTTTACATTTGTAAAGACCAAACAAGTTAATTGGGATACAAGTTAAGAGTAACTGTTTGCAAAATAGTTGCCAATGAAGTACACATAGTCTCCAGCAGACTTTATAATGTCTTAATTTTTTGTAAAATATCAGTATAACAAACTATATTATGTCTTTCCAGCAAGCAAATGAAACTGACTTTCATAAACATAATCACATTGCTTTCTTTACTATCAATACTGATAGGCTTCCATTGAGTTTCCTGGACTTCAGATAGGCTTTGGATGGGGCCCTAAATCTCTGGTTCAGTTCTAGTTCTCAGACTTGCTCTTGATCACTTTGTGAATGTCTGTAATGTAAATCTATCCACTTCCTATGCTTGACGTTATGAGGCATATTTAATAGTTTTTGTGATAATTCTTTAGACATAAGGCTAAGTTGATGAACATATTTGTATCTACTTTCTAATTTTTACTTAATTCAATGCACAGAATTCAATCTGTGGAAGCCAGTGGAGAAAGGAATCCTCCATCCCAGTAAGTGGAGTGGGAACAGAGCCATTCCATAATTTCCCCCAATGAACCCTGTGTGTCTGCTTTGTAGGGAGGACTGGCTAGTGGATCCATGGGGTAGCATATTCACCTGATTACACCTCCTGCCTCAAGACCTGCCAGGACACCAGGTGCACTAGCGTGAAGTAAGAGCCCCTACAGAGCACAACATCCTGCCTTCCACACCCCATTTGCGATGGAATCACAGTAGTTCAGTTGGGGCAGGTCCATCTTCAGCCATGATGGATTTGCCCAAGGACATCTATATTTAAACAGAAAAACAACAACAAGAAAGAATGAAGGAAGTAAAAAACAATAGGATTTAGATATAAACCTAGTTGGTTTGATTTATACTGTCATGGGTAATCATAGAATCATAAAATATCAGGGTTGGAAGGGACCTCAGGAGGTCATCTAGTCCAACCCCCTGCTCAAAGCAGGACCAATCCCCAACTAAATCATCCCAGGCAGGACTTTGTCAAGTCTGACCTTAAAAACCTCTAAGGAAGGAGATTCCACCACCTCTCTAGGTGACCCATTCCAGTGCTTCACCACCCTCCTAATCTGTGCATCCTCTAGATAACTGCACATTGCTATTTTCTGTGACAAAAGTATCTGAATAAAATATAAGCATTCTGTTTAGGCTTTCAAATTATCCAGAGTTAAAATACTTCAGTTATACTTGCATCTAGGTCCTGTTAATAATCTCAAAGAAGAAAAACACTGTGTCATTACAACTGTAATAAGGCAAGCCATATTTTCTCAAAGGAGCTGTCTAGTCAGGACCAGAAATCTTTCTTCTGCACAGAGGGCCTTTATCAATTTTCTTCCCTTCAAGAACTATCCTCAAACTTGATGCAGAGAGTATTTTTCTTGACACACACAACTTATAATATAACTATTAAATTAATGTCTTAGTTTAAATGTAGATGTTACACCTCTATTTTCAATTTTTATTTATAATAAAATCAGCAGGATACTCTTTGATTGTATTTCTGGATCCAAATTGAAACCAAAAGGATTGGGCAGGGTGGTGTGAAAAAGGAGCCCTGGCTGTGTTGCATGAGCACCTGTGTGTCCTTTCCCTAAACATCTGCAAGCCTTTCCATAAACATAGATGGGTTGGGCTGTATGGGTAGAGAGAAAACTTATGGGGGTGGAAGACACTGTGGAACTGGGCAAATGCCATTATATGTGCCATGCTTCTCTCTTAATCCAGCAGATTTAAAATTGGAAGTTGCCCAGTGGTTAATGCCATTCTAAACAGCATAAATTTCCTCTCTGCACCTTCTAATCCCTTCAGTGGGAATATGGTACAAACTTGGGAAGAGAACTGTGATGGAGCAGAGAAACTCCATGCCAGCAGAAAAGGGGTTACAGAGATCTCTACCCTGCTATAGCTGCAGCCAACGCCAGGCCTGGAGGGGGGAGAAAAGGAGAGAACCTGGCTCAGTTCAGAGCTGACTGGCAAAGAGGCAAGAGGTAGCCTGCCTCTATGTGCAGGGAGTATCGTGACAAGCCTGAGCACTGGGACAGCTGCCGGGGAGAAGAACAGTGTGGCCAACAGAGATGGGGAGCACCCAGGAATGAGTGAACTTTATTATTTGACTGTAAGGACATTGTGAGGTTAGGCATCTCCAGTTTTACATCTGTCCTGCCCAGAGGGACCTGAGGCCGCAGCAGGACACTGCAAAACGTCCTCAAGGGTTCACTACCCCAGGCAGGACATTATAGACTGTTTGGACTATCAGGGCTATGCCCCAAACTGAAGGGACATAGGTAGGAAGTAGCCCAAGGTAGCATATTTGCATTTGCTGCAAGGAGGCCCCTGCCAGAGTTGCTTTCCATAGGGCCCTGGGCTGAGACTGGGTGGAGAGGGAGGACCTGGGTCCCAGTATTATACCCCCTCAAAAACTGAGACCCAAAGATGGGTCGAGGCCTATGCTGTGTGCTCAGCACCTCTGCCACCCCAGCAGAGAAGCAAGGGGCCAGAAGTCAGGGGCACTAACTTCTAAGCCACCTGGGCCTCCAAGCATCTTTATCACAAGAATCAATGGCCTTAGGGAACCAGTCCACTAGGACTAGGCTGACTCTTCATTACAGCTCCAGGCTCTGTGAAAACCTAGGACTCTGCAGGATTTCCAGTCAGCATCTCTCTTTCGTACGGAGGTTAGAATACCCCTTGAGAAAAGTATACGGAGGAAACTCTGCCAGGTGAACCTCGTGAGTTTCCAACATGTTTTTTTCCCTCCTCCCACAGAAAAAACGATGAGAGGGCGATGATTGGCCCTAGTGTTTCTTTGAGCTTTCATTCCTGGAAACATTAAAAAACATTAATCAGTTGAGTTCATAACTCTAAATAATACTGCATTAAATGCAGTCAGTTAATGGTATGCATAATGTCATAAAACTTATGAACATATTATTGAAAACTCAAAAAGTACCCAAGGCACATTAAGAGAAGCACTAGGAATTAAGTAGTAATTTTTCACTGTTGTCTTAAATAGGGCAAGTTCACTCTTTAATAAAAATGTGTTGCTAATGAATAACGAAAAGCTCTTGCTTGCCAGTATTATCAATGCATTCTTCACAGAGAGAGCGGTACCAGTAGGGGTGAAGAGTGCTCTCTTAAAAAAAAAAAAGAATAGATTCTTCTACTGCAGACCTATCGTTTGACACAGTTGACCATGGGGTACTACTAAATTATCTGAGAAACCTACCGGCGGGTTGGAGGGACCTGGTGTGTACTTTCTTCAGTCCTTCCAGTTACTTGGATTTCAGAGAGTCATATTGGGCACCTGCTCTTCTGACTTGGGAACATTCACAGGTGGAATCCTACAAGCTGAATTTTATCCCCTGTAGCATTCAACATATATGTTAAATCCCTTAGGGATAATGTAATATGCCATGAACTTCAGTGCCAGAAAAATGTAGTCAAACCCTAATATATTTCCTTCACATCAAACAGCGATAATACCACCAAGCAATTCTCCTGAGCAAGAAAAACTCCTGGAGAAAGTAGCTAAATGAAAAATAATTCAATGGAGCCAGAAGTGATGCTGGTGGTGGAGAAAATTGTTCTGAAGAACTATTGTTATTAGTTATTTATATGTATTAGCATAATGCCTAGAGCAGAACAGGAAGACAGTCAATGCTTCCAAGAACTTACGACCTAAGGATAAGACAAGAGACAGGTGAATACAGACAGACAGGGGAGTACAAGGAAACAGTGAGGATAATATTAATCAGTATGATAGGCATTGGTCTTGGCACACCAGTGACCTAGCAATTGCCCAGTTTTTGTAGGCAACATGGCAAAGGATAGTTTTCAGGAGAAATCTGAAGGATAATGAGGTAGCGTTGAGGATGTTTATGGGGAGTTCTTCCCAAGTGTGAGGGGCAGCATGGGAGAAAGCACAAAGGAATTTGTCTGAAAATTTAACAAGTGGGCAATGGAGGTGGGCATCCTGGGTCGATCTAAAGGTAGAAGTCAACCTTTCAATAGTGAATGAGAGATGATAGGTAGGACGGATATAGGTCATATAGGGCCTTTAACTGAAGATAAATATTTTGTTTGATGTGACAGAAGAAGGGGGAGCCCAGGGGGAGGAATGCAAAGAGAGGGGTGACATGGTCAAAGCAACAATCTGAATGGATGTGAGTGGACAAGATTGCATATGTCAAGGCCAAACCATAGCTTCATCATTGAATGGGGGTACCTGTCCTCCAATCATCAGTTTGTTATGCACTCTAGGGATCGTCCTAGATTATACAACTCCTGGACACTCATGATCTCATCAGCTGGAACTGTTTTCTGCCATCTTCTCCAAGGCAGGAGGCCATGTCAGCGTCTATCAGATGCAAAGGTGAGTCGTGGTGATCAATGTATTCCTCATCTGTTGGCTCAAATTCTGCAATTCACTGTGTCTGGGATAGAAAGAAACTCCAGATGGTATTATATGTTTCTAAGCCCTGGTCTACAATACGAGTTTAGGTCGAATTTAGCAGCATTAGATCGACTTAACCCTCTACCTGTCCACATGACAAAGCCATTTTTGTCAACTTAAAGGGCTCTTAAAATCGATTTTGGTACTCCTCCCAAACGAGGGGATTAGCGCTGAAATTGACCCTGCTGGATCGAATTTGGGGTAGTGTGGACGCAATTCGATGGTATTGGCCTCCGGGAACTATCCCAGAGTGCTCCATTGTGACCGCTCTGGACAGCACTCTCAACTCAGATGCACTGGCCAGGTAGACAGGAAAAGCCCCACAAAATATTGAATTTCATTTCCTGTTTGCCCAGCGTAGCGAGCTGATCAGCACAGGTGACCATGGAGTCCCAGAATTGCAAAAGAGCTCCAGCATGGACCGAACGGGAGATACTGCATCTGATCGCTGTATGGGGAGACGAATCCGTGCTATCCGAACTCGGTTCCAAAAGACAAAATGCCGGAATATGTGAAAAAATCTCAGGGCATGAAGGACAGAGGTTATAACAGGGACCCGCAGCAGTGCCGCGTGAAGCCTACCAAAGAACCAGAGAGGCAAATGGCCACTCCAGGTCAGAGCCCCAGACATGCCGTTTCTATGATGAGCTGCATGCCATTCTAGGGAGTGTCCCTACAACTACCCCACCCCTGTGCTTCCCTCCTCTCCTAGCCCTCCCGGACTACCGTGGCAGTTATCCACCCATTTCTGTGATGAATTAATAAAGAATGCATGACTCTGAAACAACAATGACTTTATTGCCTCTGCAAGCGGAGATCAAAGGCGGGAGGGGAGGGGAGGGGAGGGGAGGGAAGGGGAGGGCGGCTGGCTTACAGGGAAGTAGAGTGAACCAAGGGGGCAGGTTTTCATTAAGGAGAAACAAACAGAACTTTCACACCGTAGCCTGGCCAGTCATGAAACTGGTTTTCAAAGCTTCTCTGATGCACAGCGCACCCTGCTGTGCTCTTCTAACCACTCTGGATAATAGTAATAACTATGGGAATATTGGTTTCGCTGAGGTCTAACCAAGTCAATAAACTGCACCAGCGAGCTTTTAAACATCTAAAGGCACATTCTATCACCATTCTGCACTTGCTCAGCCTATAGTTGAACTGCTCCTTACTACTGTCCAGGCTTCATGAGCCATGGGAGCAAGGGGTAGGCTGGGGTAGGTGCGACCACGCTATGCTGCCGACTGGGAGGGCAGCCTGAGGCAGAAGCGTCCAGCTGGCATGATATTCCAGGCAGGACTGAATCTCCATTAGACAAAACTTAAAAAAGAGAATGACCTGGAGTCATTCCCATTTTTGTCCAGGCACCCCCTGACCGACCTCATCGAGGCTGGCTAGGAGCACCCATGTCTGCCCAGGCGTCCCCGACCAACCTAACCGAGGTCAGCCAGGAGCACCCACGGGACGACGATGACGGGTAGCAGTCGTATTGTACTGTCTGCCATCCACAAGGCAAGGCAAAGGGATGCTGCTGTGTAGCACTGCAGTACCGCGTCTGCCAGCAGCACCCAGGAGACATACGGTGACAGTGAGCTGAGCGGGCTCCATGCTTGCCATGGTATGTCGTCTGCACGGGTAACCCAGGAAAAAAGGCGAGAAATGATTTTTTGCCGTTGCTTTCACGGAGGGAGGGAGGAAGGGGGGGCCTGACGACATGTATGCAGAACCACCCATGACAATGTTTTTGCCCCATCGGGCACTGGGAGCTCAACCCAGAATTCCAATGGGTGGCGGAGACTGTGGGAACAGTGGGATAGCTATCACAGTGCAATGCTCCGAAAGTCGACGCTAGCCTCAGTACTGTGCACGCACGCTGCCGACTTAAACTGCTTAATGGGGACACACACAATCGACTGTATAAAATAGATTTCTAAAAAATCAACTTCTATTAAATAGACTTAATTTCATAGTGTAGACATACTTTAAGCAACATATCTCCTCAGTGCTCTGCACAGTTCTCTGATTCCCTGTCCAATACCAGACCCAATTTAAAGTCCTCGTCTTAGCCTTCAACGTTCTAAATGATCTGAGTTGAGACTACCTTACCATGACCATGACCTGCCTCAATAACTGTGCTCCTCAAGGATACAGACAGTGTTGGCATTACCAAGGGTCAAACACCTTTATAAAAGACATCTTGGCATCTGGCAAGTAGCTACAGAAAATCCTTTCACAAGATATTAGACTGACTACAACTTTTACCATCTCCAGAACAGAATGAAAGATCTGCCTGTTCTCGTTAATCTTCCCAAACATGGCCTAAAAATACTTTACTACGTGTACCTCCTTAGTGTCTTGGAAGGATAACAGGAGAGCACAGTCCTTCGACTAATCACATTTTTATACTTTGTAACTCAGCACAGTGATGAGTGAGTCTCAATAGCTAAAACCTCCCTCTTGTTATTCTGCCACACCAATTTGCAGAACTTGCCCCACACACATCTTCAGAAATATCCCTGTAAACACCTCAAAGGGGAGTATGGTCTGAAAAAATATGGGAAATGTCAGGGCAATGCTTAAGTACTATGTGTGCTATCCTGCAAAAAAAAAAAAAAAAAAAAAAACTCTAACTTATTACAGAAAACTGATAGTAAACTAATGCTGCCTTAACTTTTAAACTCTCAACTCTGTAAAGCAGTTTTATACATAAAAGATACAGTACAAAACTGAGGATTTTTATTTTTCAGACTATAATATTCCTTTCATAAAAACAGTAGTGACTGTCACATTTTTATCAGCTCTAAAGATAACATGTTATATCCTTTACTTGTTAATATTTTATTACCAGATTTATACTATAGAGTTTTTCTGTAGGTTAGGATCTTTTTCATTAGACCTCCTTTCACAAGGAAGCGGTAATTCAAGTTTTCATCCTGGGGAAATCTAGTAATTCAGTTTTATGAAAATAAGCTAGTACAAAGAAGCTACAACTGTAGATTTATGAAGACTGGGACATATGTTAATATTGCTAGTAAACAGCATGGTTGAGAAATTTGCATTATTAAAATATGGTTTGAAATAAGTTAAAATGATCATCATTATTTACTAATGACTTCAACCATCATTAGCCAGATTTTCAAAGATGCTGCACACTAGCAGCTCCCATTGTGTTTATTGGTATTTGCCAGCTCTTGGGTCCTCTGAAAATCAGGGAGTTCAGGAAATCTCAAATTAATTAAAGTCACTCCCAAGGTATTACAGTTGGTTTTGTAACAGGATGAAGGCCATCAGTAAATGTGAAAAGCAGAACAGCTAGAGATTTTTGGAGGCGGTCGTATGTGCAGCCACTACATTTCATAGGACTTACCAAATCATTAAATCAGCCTCACTATTGCTACGAGCCAGAGGCTTTGCAATGGTGAGCTACTGGGGGCAGCGCCTATAGCACACATATTTAGGGCCAGTGATCTTAACATACATTTTAATAATGAATTAACTTTGAGTTTTATTTATGTACTTTTTGGGAGTCATTACAGTATCAGTAATACTCTAGCTGCCCACATCATCTGACAGTATATTTGCAGCCTTCTCAACTAGGAAGACATATGCTAGATAGCAGCAGCAAAGAAAAGCAAACTACCTTTCTAGTGATGTCAGAATATGTGCTGGCAGCCTTATAAACAGCATCATTTGACATATTCAGTTCCCTAGGACATTCTAGTAGCACTCTGAACTCCTGTATGCCAAACTAGAATGCCTTCTGATAGATCCTGCATGCAATGCCTTTCTATACCCTTTTCCTCCTTGTGAAACAGTACAAACAATGGCAGAATTTAGCAAGAAGCAGTACTGGGAGCTGATTACAATTCTGTAATTCTCTGTGTAGCCCCAGTCCCACAGGCAGGTTAGAGCAGCCCCCAGGGACAGACTGACAGCTGAGATTAGCTGGAATACAGCATGGTCAGGTCACATCTCCTGTCCCTATCATACTCTGTTAACCATGAACTGGTGGTTTGGCAGTCGGCCACAGCAGATGTATGCCCACTGGGGCATTTGCAGCTAAGGGGATGTCTAAGGCACACAAAGGGAGTGGAGTAACACAGAGAATCTGCTCCTCTGCATTGATCACATGCCATTTCTAATGAGACAAAATATTTACTCAAAAAAGAAATCATTCCTGTATGCCAATCCTCACAGTTAGTACAAGCAGAAATGGGAAAGCATATCCAGAGGTGGCATTTCTCTTTTATTTTTTGTTCCAGAGAATTAGGACTGAATCACTGCAATGACTTTTTCCAGATGCCTGAGCAACATATGGGTATATCCTTCATTTCTTCTTCATTCTCTTATGAAGATCCATTCATTTGAACTTGAATATTTCACATTGTATTTTGCTCCAGAGCGCAGCTCCTTTTAATTAACATATTAATCAGTATGATAGGCATTGGTCTTGGCACACCAGTGACCTAGCAATTGCCCAGTTTTTGTAGGCAACATGGCAAAGGATAGTTTTCAGGAGAAATCTGAAGGATAATGAGGTAGCGTTGAGGATGTTTATGGGGAGTTCTTCCCAAGTGTGAGGGGCAGCATGGGAGAAAGCACAAAGGAATTTGTCTGAAAATTTAACAAGTGGGCAATGGAGGTGGGCATCCTGGGTCGATCTAAAGGTAGAAGTCAACCTTTCAATAGTGAATGAGAGATGATAGGTAGGACGGATATAGGTCATATAGGGCCTTTAACTGAAGATAAATATTTTGTTTGATGTGACAGAAGAAGGGGGAGCCCAGGGGGAGGAATGCAAAGAGAGGGGTGACATGGTCAAAGCAACAATCTGAATGGATGTGAGTGGACAAGATTGCATATGTCAAGGCCAAACCATAGCTTCATCATTGAATGGGGGTACCTGTCCTCCAATCATCAGTTTGTTATGCACTCTAGGGATCGTCCTAGATTATACAACTCCTGGACACTCATGATCTCATCAGCTGGAACTGTTTTCTGCCATCTTCTCCAAGGCAGGAGGCCATGTCAGCGTCTATCAGATGCAAAGGTGAGTCGTGGTGATCAATGTATTCCTCATCTGTTGGCTCAAATTCTGCAATTCACTGTGTCTGGGATAGAAAGAAACTCCAGATGGTATTATATGTTTCTAAGCCCTGGTCTACAATACGAGTTTAGGTCGAATTTAGCAGCATTAGATCGACTTAACCCTCTACCTGTCCACATGACAAAGCCATTTTTGTCAACTTAAAGGGCTCTTAAAATCGATTTTGGTACTCCTCCCAAACGAGGGGATTAGCGCTGAAATTGACCCTGCTGGATCGAATTTGGGGTAGTGTGGACGCAATTCGATGGTATTGGCCTCCGGGAACTATCCCAGAGTGCTCCATTGTGACCGCTCTGGACAGCACTCTCAACTCAGATGCACTGGCCAGGTAGACAGGAAAAGCCCCACAAAATATTGAATTTCATTTCCTGTTTGCCCAGCGTAGCGAGCTGATCAGCACAGGTGACCATGGAGTCCCAGAATTGCAAAAGAGCTCCAGCATGGACCGAACGGGAGATACTGCATCTGATCGCTGTATGGGGAGACGAATCCGTGCTATCCGAACTCGGTTCCAAAAGACAAAATGCCGGAATATGTGAAAAAATCTCAGGGCATGAAGGACAGAGGTTATAACAGGGACCCGCAGCAGTGCCGCGTGAAGCCTACCAAAGAACCAGAGAGGCAAATGGCCACTCCAGGTCAGAGCCCCAGACATGCCGTTTCTATGATGAGCTGCATGCCATTCTAGGGAGTGTCCCTACAACTACCCCACCCCTGTGCTTCCCTCCTCTCCTAGCCCTCCCGGACTACCGTGGCAGTTATCCACCCATTTCTGTGATGAATTAATAAAGAATGCATGACTCTGAAACAACAATGACTTTATTGCCTCTGCAAGCGGAGATCAAAGGCGGGAGGGGAGGGGAGGGGAGGGGAGGGAAGGGGAGGGCGGCTGGCTTACAGGGAAGTAGAGTGAACCAAGGGGGCAGGTTTTCATTAAGGAGAAACAAACAGAACTTTCACACCGTAGCCTGGCCAGTCATGAAACTGGTTTTCAAAGCTTCTCTGATGCACAGCGCACCCTGCTGTGCTCTTCTAACCACTCTGGATAATAGTAATAACTATGGGAATATTGGTTTCGCTGAGGTCTAACCAAGTCAATAAACTGCACCAGCGAGCTTTTAAACATCTAAAGGCACATTCTATCACCATTCTGCACTTGCTCAGCCTATAGTTGAACTGCTCCTTACTACTGTCCAGGCTTCATGAGCCATGGGAGCAAGGGGTAGGCTGGGGTAGGTGCGACCACGCTATGCTGCCGACTGGGAGGGCAGCCTGAGGCAGAAGCGTCCAGCTGGCATGATATTCCAGGCAGGACTGAATCTCCATTAGACAAAACTTAAAAAAGAGAATGACCTGGAGTCATTCCCATTTTTGTCCAGGCACCCCCTGACCGACCTCATCGAGGCTGGCTAGGAGCACCCATGTCTGCCCAGGCGTCCCCGACCAACCTAACCGAGGTCAGCCAGGAGCACCCACGGGACGACGATGACGGGTAGCAGTCGTATTGTACTGTCTGCCATCCACAAGGCAAGGCAAAGGGATGCTGCTGTGTAGCACTGCAGTACCGCGTCTGCCAGCAGCACCCAGGAGACATACGGTGACAGTGAGCTGAGCGGGCTCCATGCTTGCCATGGTATGTCGTCTGCACGGGTAACCCAGGAAAAAAGGCGAGAAATGATTTTTTGCCGTTGCTTTCACGGAGGGAGGGAGGAAGGGGGGGCCTGACGACATGTATGCAGAACCACCCATGACAATGTTTTTGCCCCATCGGGCACTGGGAGCTCAACCCAGAATTCCAATGGGTGGCGGAGACTGTGGGAACAGTGGGATAGCTATCACAGTGCAATGCTCCGAAAGTCGACGCTAGCCTCAGTACTGTGCACGCACGCTGCCGACTTAAACTGCTTAATGGGGACACACACAATCGACTGTATAAAATAGATTTCTAAAAAATCAACTTCTATTAAATAGACTTAATTTCATAGTGTAGACATACTTTAAGCAACATATCTCCTCAGTGCTCTGCACAGTTCTCTGATTCCCTGTCCAATACCAGACCCAATTTAAAGTCCTCGTCTTAGCCTTCAACGTTCTAAATGATCTGAGTTGAGACTACCTTACCATGACCATGACCTGCCTCAATAACTGTGCTCCTCAAGGATACAGACAGTGTTGGCATTACCAAGGGTCAAACACCTTTATAAAAGACATCTTGGCATCTGGCAAGTAGCTACAGAAAATCCTTTCACAAGATATTAGACTGACTACAACTTTTACCATCTCCAGAACAGAATGAAAGATCTGCCTGTTCTCGTTAATCTTCCCAAACATGGCCTAAAAATACTTTACTACGTGTACCTCCTTAGTGTCTTGGAAGGATAACAGGAGAGCACAGTCCTTCGACTAATCACATTTTTATACTTTGTAACTCAGCACAGTGATGAGTGAGTCTCAATAGCTAAAACCTCCCTCTTGTTATTCTGCCACACCAATTTGCAGAACTTGCCCCACACACATCTTCAGAAATATCCCTGTAAACACCTCAAAGGGGAGTATGGTCTGAAAAAATATGGGAAATGTCAGGGCAATGCTTAAGTACTATGTGTGCTATCCTGCAAAAAAAAAAAAAAAAAAAAAAACTCTAACTTATTACAGAAAACTGATAGTAAACTAATGCTGCCTTAACTTTTAAACTCTCAACTCTGTAAAGCAGTTTTATACATAAAAGATACAGTACAAAACTGAGGATTTTTATTTTTCAGACTATAATATTCCTTTCATAAAAACAGTAGTGACTGTCACATTTTTATCAGCTCTAAAGATAACATGTTATATCCTTTACTTGTTAATATTTTATTACCAGATTTATACTATAGAGTTTTTCTGTAGGTTAGGATCTTTTTCATTAGACCTCCTTTCACAAGGAAGCGGTAATTCAAGTTTTCATCCTGGGGAAATCTAGTAATTCAGTTTTATGAAAATAAGCTAGTACAAAGAAGCTACAACTGTAGATTTATGAAGACTGGGACATATGTTAATATTGCTAGTAAACAGCATGGTTGAGAAATTTGCATTATTAAAATATGGTTTGAAATAAGTTAAAATGATCATCATTATTTACTAATGACTTCAACCATCATTAGCCAGATTTTCAAAGATGCTGCACACTAGCAGCTCCCATTGTGTTTATTGGTATTTGCCAGCTCTTGGGTCCTCTGAAAATCAGGGAGTTCAGGAAATCTCAAATTAATTAAAGTCACTCCCAAGGTATTACAGTTGGTTTTGTAACAGGATGAAGGCCATCAGTAAATGTGAAAAGCAGAACAGCTAGAGATTTTTGGAGGCGGTCGTATGTGCAGCCACTACATTTCATAGGACTTACCAAATCATTAAATCAGCCTCACTATTGCTACGAGCCAGAGGCTTTGCAATGGTGAGCTACTGGGGGCAGCGCCTATAGCACACATATTTAGGGCCAGTGATCTTAACATACATTTTAATAATGAATTAACTTTGAGTTTTATTTATGTACTTTTTGGGAGTCATTACAGTATCAGTAATACTCTAGCTGCCCACATCATCTGACAGTATATTTGCAGCCTTCTCAACTAGGAAGACATATGCTAGATAGCAGCAGCAAAGAAAAGCAAACTACCTTTCTAGTGATGTCAGAATATGTGCTGGCAGCCTTATAAACAGCATCATTTGACATATTCAGTTCCCTAGGACATTCTAGTAGCACTCTGAACTCCTGTATGCCAAACTAGAATGCCTTCTGATAGATCCTGCATGCAATGCCTTTCTATACCCTTTTCCTCCTTGTGAAACAGTACAAACAATGGCAGAATTTAGCAAGAAGCAGTACTGGGAGCTGATTACAATTCTGTAATTCTCTGTGTAGCCCCAGTCCCACAGGCAGGTTAGAGCAGCCCCCAGGGACAGACTGACAGCTGAGATTAGCTGGAATACAGCATGGTCAGGTCACATCTCCTGTCCCTATCATACTCTGTTAACCATGAACTGGTGGTTTGGCAGTCGGCCACAGCAGATGTATGCCCACTGGGGCATTTGCAGCTAAGGGGATGTCTAAGGCACACAAAGGGAGTGGAGTAACACAGAGAATCTGCTCCTCTGCATTGATCACATGCCATTTCTAATGAGACAAAATATTTACTCAAAAAAGAAATCATTCCTGTATGCCAATCCTCACAGTTAGTACAAGCAGAAATGGGAAAGCATATCCAGAGGTGGCATTTCTCTTTTATTTTTTGTTCCAGAGAATTAGGACTGAATCACTGCAATGACTTTTTCCAGATGCCTGAGCAACATATGGGTATATCCTTCATTTCTTCTTCATTCTCTTATGAAGATCCATTCATTTGAACTTGAATATTTCACATTGTATTTTGCTCCAGAGCGCAGCTCCTTTTTTCATAATTGCCTTATGTAATACATGACAGAGGAGTTAACAAATGAATAGATCTGCTATTGACTCGGATGTGTAAATATTTCACACCACGGTTGTAGCATGGAGGATTCTATGTCATTCATTATTTTACATCAGCCCTCCCCCCCCCCCCCAACTGATCTCTTCTCCAAACAAAACAAACACACTCTTTCAATCTCTTCCAATCTCTTCTAATCCCTTTTTTCAACTGAAGCTGAAACTATTAATAGCTATTTCTGCAGTGGCTATTTTAGAGATGGGATAATGTCAATTTACCCCATCCCACTATCGAGACATCCATTTTACCCTTTTGTTCTGCAATGAATTACATGCACACCTCATGTTGCACATAAAGTTCACCCATTATCCAGGCTATTTTTTTTTCTTTTGGAACACAAAACACAAACTTTCAGCTGTCCCTCCTAGGGGCAAACAGTTTCTCCTCCAGTCAGAAGGAGAATCTGTCCTCTGGCCCAGCTCTAAAGGGACTTAAAAGTTAGATGTTGTAACATGTAGGAGCCTAGAAAATTACTGGCACAACAATGGGGTCAACAGAGGCTGAGTTAGTCACCTAAGGATCCTATACTGAAAGAGATTCTCCTAAGAATGATGCACACAAAAATCAGCATGCTAGGTGTGGAGCCACTGAAGTTAGCCAATAGGAGATGCTGATGAGAGGGGTGTGTTTTAAGCTCTGCCACTCTCATGGAGGTAGGCACCTAAGTCTGGGCAGCAGGGAGGCATCAATCTCTGCTTGTGATCTAAAATTGGGAACCCCTTTCTTGGAGTCAAGAAGCTTAGGTGCCTCAGCCGTTTCTTGTGCCTAAATCTATACAAAACTGCTGGGGGATAGGAAGACAAAGTAGTCTTCCATTATAAACTTTAACCCAGTGTTTAGCGTACTCACCTGGGATATAGATGACCATGGTTTAATTCCCTTCTCTGCCTGATAAGGAGAGGGAATTTGAACAGGAGTTTCCTATCTCTCAACTGAATGCCCTAACCACTAGACTATACAGTGATTCTCTTTCTGGCCCAATTATTATTAAATTAAAGTGGAATGGATTCAACATGAGCGCTGGAGAAAGAGCCACATGAAAATATCCCATAGTGTAACAGGACATTCACCAGAGAGATGGAATACCTCTACTGAAATCTCTTCTTCCCATCAGGAAGAAGGGAGAATTGACCATGGTCTCACACACTGGAGGTGAGTACCCTAACCACTGACCTAAAGGTTACAGTGGAGGCCTTTTTCCTACAGCTGTTTTGTCTGGAGTCAGGTATGCTGTGAGCATGCCTACCAGGTTGGGCCCTGCAGACATTCCTCTGTGTATCTTCACCTTGTCTGGGGATTGCACTGGCGCTTAGGCGTGAGCTAGGCATCTGGACATCTAGAGTGAGGCAACAGTGCATATGCTCAGAGGCAGACACATAGGCATCTAGGGACCTTTTACAGTGAAAAATGTAGATGCTGAGTTAGTTTAGGTGTCTACAGGGTTAGGTTACAGCTGACCAGGGGTTTTGTGTTTTAAGTTCCTAAAACTGGAACTTAGGCACCTAAGGCTCTTTCTGGATCTGGCCTCTGAGCTTAGTCCTTCCTGTTTCAAGCACACAGGGGGTCAATTTGCAAGTTCCTTCCCTTGTTTGCTGCCACCAATTGGATCTCCCCAAGCCCCCATCCAGCATTACGTACTCCTTGCTGGCCTCTCCCACTGTGAGAAAAGCACTGCTTCCATGCTGCCATCACATGACCTTGGGTCCACTGATTCAGGCACAGGCCAGAGCTGTGCCTTAAGCCCTTGCAGGCCCAGCTCACCCCTGTGATCATAACAGAACACAGTATTCCTGATTAGGGTGTAACACCAATTGTTGAATGCCAATATTATGTGTTCACTATTTGCTTTTTGGTGTCCACTCTGCATTGAACAGATGTTTGGATCGAATCATCCACAATGACCTCTGGTCTTTTTCATGAAGGGTTCATTAATTTAGAACCCATGTGTATGTGTAGTTCAGATTATTCCACCCAAAATGCATTCATCATATATAATTTCATCTGCCATCACGCTGTCAATTTGCCTACCTATATTAGATCCCTCTCAAGTTCCTCATAGTTTTCGCTAGTCTTGACTGATCTAAATAATTTTGCATGATATGCAAATTTTGCCACCTCGCTATTCGTCCCTTTTTCCAAATCATTAATAAATATATTAAATAATACTGACTATATAGTCAACCTTGGTATACCCCTCTGCTTAACCTTTAGAACATTAAAAATTATTCCTCTAGTAAGACTAGATGCATAAAAAGACAAAGTCACTACCCTGAAGAGCATATCATTCATATTAGATATAAGACAGATAAACAAGAGGGAATGGATGCAACAGAAGAAAAAAAATCATACTGTTTGGTTTAGTTTTGTATGGATCATATCTTGTTAGTTCTGATTTTTTTTTAAATGTGACTTAAATTTTTAGGAGTATGTGGTCAAGCACAAGAGCAGGATTAGATGATACCAGAGAGTAGTTTAGCATGATGGGAATAACTGAAGGAAGTGAGTTTAATGGGGGTACATAAAGGGTAAATGGGGTTCAAAGCACATTTTAAAAAGTACCATGCAAGTTAAATGCTGCATTTTATACAATTGTAGGATTTCTCATTGAAAACAGTCAGGTATGTTTGTATTGCTACTTTAAGCAAACTATTCAAGTTTTCTGCTGGATGCTTTTTATGGTTTATTCATCTCTTGTACCTCTTTATTCCCAGAAAAATGTGCGTTGTTTAAATAAGTAACTAACCTTTGCATTCATCTCTTTTTTTCTTAGCACATTCTGATTTCTCCTGAACAAATAAGTAGTTTCTAAACTTCCCATGAAATAAATTCACAAGCGTATTTCATAAAACAGTAAATAAAAGTCACATTTAAATGTAATGGTAATTTCAATGAGCAGAGGGGGTTTGGTTTGGTTTGGATTTTTTAGTTATATTGCTTCCGCATTTAATTGACTTGCTCCACCAATGAACTCAGTTCTGAAAGTACAGTGGGGAAAAAAACTCCTCTAGTGTTTTCTATAAATCCATGTAATCAATTCACTGCTTAATGAATCTTTGCCAGAGGAACTATGCCTCGCATTTCTATTATACTTCAGAAGCAAACTAGGCCAAAAGTCTAAATAGTTAAAGGTCACTAATATGTCAGGTCTTGAGGCTTGAATGGGTTTTCAATCTTTTTGTTAGGTGCATATAATTTTATGCACAGGCATGTGCAGATGGTGTAGCTGTAAAGAGACCCATGCTTTGCAAAAAGAGAGTGGCGTGCCACATCAGAAAATCAGGTATGAAGACACCCATATGGAATAAGGATGGGGTAATCTGCTTACATAAAACTCAATCCCAAAAGAACGCCATTTCTTTCCTCTTCCTCAGGCTCCACCAATTTTAGCTGTTTATACTAAGCTCCTGACCTGCTGCTTGTCTGTAAAGAACACAGGGAATGCTCCTTGTTCATGTAAGCACAGTAAACAGAACTCTTATCATAGAAGCTTTCCTACTCACTCTGCCTGACTGAGCAGGGATCTATCATGTCTGCACTAATCTCTGCTCCTTCTGCCAGCTACCCATGCTGTGAGCCTGTCAAAAGTGCAGAAGATTCTCAGACTTTTTTGATAGGCACGTGCACACCTACTACATCCAGACACAGAGCTAAAAGCTTCATTTAAGGAAACTCATTAAAAATAATATGTCAATTATCACTGGCAAATAGGATTTTCTCCATTTCTCTTCTACAACTGGGCAAGAGATCTAAAATACATTTCAAACTGAGTTCAACAAGCCTTGTTGAAAGCTATATAAGATTATGGGCTTAATTTAACTAGGCTTTCTTGTTACTAGATGTTCTCTCTACAATACTCACACACGTTTTTTTCCAAAACAAAACAAAAAAAAAATTGCACCTCCATACCACCAAAAGAAAGGGGACACATAGACGATGGAAAATATATTATAAAGATGCTATCACTTGCTTATCAAAAAGAAGATCAAGAGGTAACCTGACTGTGATGTATGACTATCTTCACAGGGAGAAAATACTGGGTACTAAAAGGGTCTTTAATCTAATGGAGAAAGGCATAACAATAAACAATGGCTGGAAGTTAAAGCCAGACAAATTCCAATTAAAAATAAGGCACACATTTTAAACAGTTTGAACAGTGAAAGTGGTTAAGCTCTATAACAAATTACTAAAACAAGTGGTTGATTTTTCAGCTCTTGAATTCTTCAAATTGAGATTAGATGCTTTCTGAAAGATATGCTTTAGGCAGTCATCAGTTATTGGGTTTAGTATAAGGGGAGCTGGATGAGATTCTAACCCTGAGTTATACAGGAGGTCAGATTAGACGGCCTAATGGTCTTTTGTGTCCTTTAAATCTATGACTCATTTTAGAAATGCTCAGAATTTTTTCCAGTAAAAGAACACTTGGAACAAGTTTGCTAAATATCTACTAGTATATATGAGACTGTTTATATATGATTGTGAGATGGTTTCAATAAAATCTTCTGCCTTGAAAAACATTTCAAAACTGTCAATGTTTCAACATTTTCTAAATGAAAACAATTTGTTTTTCCATTTTGAAACTACTTTGTTTCAAAATTTAAGCTAATTAGACTGAAAAAAGATTACAAGAAAAAAAAGGTTGAAATAAAAATTCAAAATTATTTAAATGAAATGTTTCAACCCAAACCAAAATTGTTTTCAGTTTTGCAATTCATGAACATTTTTTGAGATTTTTACTTTTTGAGATGGTAAAAAATTTCAAACTCTCATAAATATTTGTGGGATGAGGAAACCATTCCCCACCCAGCTCTAGTTGTGAATTGAATATGTTGGGTTGTGTTCCTATTTACCAAATAAGTGGTCTACTCTGAACAAAATGGCTATTACTTAGCAGCCTACATATAGATGGGAATTTTGAGGCATTAGAAGAAGATTAATGTTGCACTCAAAAGAAATACAGTCTATTTATATAATCTTAAGAAATAGACAGACAAGCATGTGAAAAAAGCATGCGATTCTGAACAGGGAAAAGTAATGTATCAGAACTGGATGAGCATATTCAGAAATAATCAAGGGCCCAGTCCTGCAAAACTCTTATGCACATGCATAATTTTAAACTTGGGAGTACTCCCTTTAAAATACATAGGATTAATCATATGTTTAGTTACATACATGCCGAGGTGTCTTGTTGGATCAGAGCCCTATTGCAGCAGTTGTATCTGGCTGGCTAGAAGAGGTATAGTTAGATCAGTTTGAGAGGCAGTCTCTTTTTGAAAATGTATCCATGTCAAGTCCTGTCATATGGCAGAAAAAACAATTTTGTCACATTATCCAAATCATGATTTTTTTTTAACCTAAGTGGAATGGATTAAAACTGCTGCTAAAAATATGTTGAAAAATTGGCAATTAAGAAGTATTTCAGTTCACATCTGAACAGAGGGAAATATTTCCTTCAGTTTCTGGGGAGATGGAGGTTGAAAATAACATAAAACATACTTGGATTCTGGCTTGCAAAGTCATTTCTGCAATTTGGAAACTAAGAAACACAGAAAAACAATGGAAAAAAAACTTATTTTCTCAGAATGCGAGTTTGAATTGCCAAAATTTCTACCAAAACTAACAATTGAGAAAATTAAGCAAAGCTGTGTGGGTTTTTATAATACAGTCCCAATTAAAAAGAAAATCTATTAAAGTAGGACTAATGACTGCTGTGTATTTTAACACTGGTCTGAATACCTGTGAATAGTGAACAATATTAATTTATGAACTATAGTGATATAGCTTTTATTTATGAATCATTTTTCTACTATTCGGCCAATTCTACTGCCAGGGTCCATCTTAGCTAGCTTTCAATGCACTGGGAAAACCTTTTATATGAATAATAAAGATATTTGATATTAGTACCTGAACAAGTCAATGAAGGAACAAATATTGTAAAGCAAAAAGGTGAAATGTTTACCTTAAACAGAACAGATCTCTTAACATTGTGAAGGACACACTTGAATGCTGATACTGATTAATTGTGAAGTTAACTCCAGCAGGTGCCATAGAATGTTTAACTGGTGCCTGGCGTTGTCATAGCAACCAAGGATACAAGCATGGAATGTATCTTTTAATTTTAATTATGAAGTGGAAGGCCAGTCTGGAGATAGAATCTGATTTGTATAGAGAGAGGTTACTCAGGCTTAGGAACTCTGGGAGTTGGATTACGTTTTCAAAAGAGAGTAGTGCACCTCAGTTAAAGGATGAATTGGGTCTAAGGCTGGATAATCCAACTGTTTGAACCCAGTGAGATATGAGATGAAGACTGTATGCCTTTGGCTCACTAGACTACAGAGGTAGTTGAAGCAAGTGGCGCTAGTAAAAATATCCCCTAACATAGTTAGGGAAATAAGCATTCATCTAGGCTTGATTGAGCCTCCCTTGGAAATCCCAGCTATACTGTTGATAAGATTGTTTTACTTTTCCTGCATTTCATTTTTTTTTAAATCCTGTTTCTTTGTTATCTTATGAGAATTATTTTTAAAAGCCTGGTTCATTTTTACTCTTTCCACAACTGTGTATATTTAGCTGAAAATTTTGCTAGACTTGTAATTTATCTTTATTTTTTCCTTCAGCTTGTGATTGCTATTTTCAATTGCTAAGAATGTAATTATGATGGGTGTGGGAATCTAAATCTAATCTGACCAGCTTCAAAACAAACTAATAAATATCTTAGATGGAGCTCAATGAGATGTATAGCCTTACGAATGCAGGAAAAGGAAGGATGAATGTCAGGAACTCTAAAAAAAAAAATAATAATAATAATAAAAAAAAAATCTATCCAGTTACCTTATTTTCATCAAGTGGGTCTGTACTACAGGCTGTGACATCCCTTTATTTTGTTTGTTTGTTTGTTATTGCTTGAAATAGCAGAACAGGCCATATCTTTATTACAGTAAAATGAAAAAAATATATTAAACCTTAGGGGAAAAATCATAGCAATTTTGAAGGAGAGAAGCACTGATCTTGCCTATACTGACTGATTCCCTTTTTTTTTTTTTATTCTGTATTGTTGTACCTGTTGGGAAGGTTTGCCTGGTCTCACTGGTGATATAAAGATTTTATGAGCACCTAGATTCATAAGAAGGCCTCACATGCTGGCTCTAGGTACCAGTATCAGCCAACCTCCCATTCTGTCCTAGCAAGATGAGGTCCCAGAAGTCACTGGGTTTATTCAGCCTTCAGTGGGACTACAAAATGGCTGCTAACCGTTAATGTGGTTCACTCTTCCTGTCCATGAAAGTTTACTCTGACTTAGGGATAGAGGAGTATTCATTGTATAAACACTGAGCACTGTTTGAACTCCTGTGAGGTACTGAAGTGGACTGCTTGCTCTAGTCTGACCAGCATGCTTCTGTTTGTGAGACACTTCTATTTGAGTTGCATAGTTGACCCCCAGGTGTGATGCGGTTACATTGGTTGGTATCCCTGGCAATTCAGCACACCCTGAGCTTCCTAATGCACCTGGGCTGCAGGACTAGCCCACACAAGTTGGGGGAAGGTTCCTTATTATGTCCCCCACCCCTGCACACCAAAGTAAGAACCAAGCAGGTCCTTAGTGGTAAATTAAGGGATTAAACCTTTGTATAACATGTTACCATCATTTTACCCAACAATACTGGTTAAATTGGTTTTGCATTTATACAGTAGGAAATAATATTTTTCAAGTTTAACAGGGTCTATATCAGTATGCCTGAGTGTACATATGTAATGTGTGAAAATATTCCCGTAGATGATGCATTACTTAGACACAGAGCACTGACACAAAGATACACTAAAAGTAATTAAGATTTACAAGTTTACTCAAACTTGATGACCTATTTTCATGTGCTATGATTTGTGTTTATCTATAGAAGTTAACAGGACAATCAGGTTTGCTGTAATCAGCTCATATTTCAGTGGTTTAATAGCTTGGCAGTTTTAAAATGGATCAAGTTAATATGCAACTTCTCAGCCTGTTGGGGAAATTTTGTTACCAAATATGGCTTAAATCTGTTAAGTCATTTGTCAGAGTGCTGCCAAAAATATGGATTCAAAAATATGGATAATAAAAAGTCAATTTTTCAAAAATAAAATTTGTAACCAGTTATTCCATAAAACAGACTACATCCATTTGGTATTTAACGATTTTTTTTTAAACAGCTGAGAGATTTAACTGTGAAATGTGGGTTTTTTAAGCATACTCAACAATATTTTGATAACATTTCTTCTGATGAGAAAACTCCAGTTGCAATCAATAGGACAAAAGTTTAGGGACACTTTAATGGGAATTTGTGTAGCTATATGATGTTGAATAGGCATGTCTTCACACACATATATACCATCTCATCTGCCCAGGTGATGCATGTGTGGAGCCTGATCTGATTACAGCCAATGGCAAAAGTCCCATTTATTTCAATGGAAAAGGATCAGGCTCCAGGATGCATGGCAGGCTGATGTTCAAAATTAGCTTTGTTCTCTCATCTGAAAATTTTGTACATTTCTCTTAAGCTTGAGCTCTGTGTTATTACAATTTTTTTGCAAACCATAAGATCAGTTATCTTGCTCCATTCTTTATAATTGTTCAGTGTAAACTCAAACAAAAACCACAGCGGGACAAATAGGGGGCATTACATCACACTGCAAGCAATAATGGTTTTTTTTGGGGGGGGGGGAACTGTGCCAATAGAACAATGGACAGTCCTTCATCTAATATCTAAATTATCTGTACTATGACAATTTGGGAGAAAAAAGGTCTAAATCGGCATAGCTCAAATAAAGTTAGTACAGTTATGCCAATTTATGCCAGCTGAGGAACTGGCCAAAATTTTTTAGACACCTGCAGTTTGACCCAAAGCTGATTGAAGTCAATTAATAGACTCTCATTTAGATCAGGGGGCTTTGGGTTAGATTGCTAGTCCTTGCATTGCTGTGCAGGCGACTTTCTGGGGTTTTTTTTGTTTGTTTGTACCTCTAATACACTGCAGAAGTGAATTATTACAGAGTTGCAAGCATTGCTTTGGAAATGTGGTGTCACAGAAAGTTAGCTTGAGAATGAACTAAAATAGATGTAATCTATAGCCACAGGGACTGACTTGCATTTCAGGAAAACTCCATCAATGGGCATATTGCCTGAGTGAGGTGTTCAGGATCTGTTCCACAATCATTTAAAACAAAACAACAACAACCTGTAATGTCCTATTAGTGCCTCCCTCACTAGTCAGTGTTGTGGTAAACATGCAGACATGCATAGTACTTTGCTACGGTTTCCATCATAGAGTTTTTAAACAGTTGCATCAGATGTTGCTGCTGCAATCTGAGAAACCATTCATGTGGAAAAAAAATTCAGGTCACAGAAATTGGATGGAAAATAAGAGAAACTGTACCTGAACTGACAATCTGTAACTGGAGAAAAACTAACAGAAATCAAATGGAAGAGATTAAAAGAAATTAGATCTTCCTGTGAAACAACTCCTCCCTAATGAGATAAAAAAGTAGTCTTTAAAACAGACCTTGTTTTAGACTTCAGCTTCTAGTATTGATCAGTCTGCTTACATGTACTCTCTTCTTACATCTTATCATATCCTTGGTAAACAAATACCTAAGAAACCACTGCCTTGTACCTGTGCCAAGCTAAGTTTCTTGCTACAAAAAGAAGACTTTACAAATAAAAATCTGTCAATCAGTATTCTGCAACTCAGAACCCCCCACCCCATTTCATGAACCAACAGCTGAACAAGCACTCTGATCACTTAAATACCAATTAAGTCCCTGTGGGCCTGACTATGCCCAATTAGCAGATTAGAACATGCTGGGGAAGACTTAAGAACTAATAAGACCATCAATGCAGAGGGTAGATGGTACAGGAAGGAAGAGCTGGGGAGAGAAGACAACTAGTGCAGCTATAACCATAAAAAGCTATAACCAGGTAGAGAGATCCCTTCTCCTTAGCAGAGGGCTGAAGAGAAACTGATGCTGTAAATGTTGTAGTCAGGGCCAGCTCTAACTTTTTTGCCGCCCCAAGCAGCAAAAAAAAGCGCCGCCCTGCCATAACATCCCCCCCCCCCACCGAGTGCCGCGCCGCCGAACCCCCCCCGCCGAGCACTGCCGAACAACTGTCACCCCCCGCCACGCTGTCGAACACCTCCCCCACCCCCCACCGCGCTGCTGAACCCCCCCCCACGCAGAGCGCCGCCGAACACCCCCTGCCGAGCGCCATGCCGCCGAACAGCCCCTGCCACGCTGCCGAACCCCCCCGCGCAGAGTGCTGCCGAACAGCCCCCACCCCCCACTGCGCTGCCAAACACCCCTCGCCCCCCCCGCCGAGCACCGCACTGCCGAACACCCCTGCCCCCAGCGGAGCGCCGCGCCGCCGAACAGCCCCCACCTCCCCGCCGCACTGCCAAACATCCCCCGCCCCGCTGCCGAACACCCCCGCGCAGCGCTGCACTCCTGAAGCCTCCACCCCCCCCCCGCGCGGAGCACCACCAAACACCCCCCGCTGAGCGCCGCGCTGCCGGGAACCCCCCCCCCCCCCCGCCGAGCGCCGTGCCGCGTTGCCCCCCGCCACCCCAAGATTGGCTGCCCCTTACCAGGTGCCGCCCCAAGCACGTGCTTGGTTGCCTGGTGCCTGGAGCCGGCCCTGGTTGTAGTGTATTGATCAGTCAAGTTTGTGGAAGAGCAATGTAAATAGACTATATAGTGGTGTGTAGCAACAGAAGATCTCTGAACAGTTTCTTTAGGCAGAACACAAGGAACAGGATTTTGCCCTGACACAGCCCCTTTAAAATGAACAATTTTTTTTTTTAATCCATGAAAAGTGGGAGTTTGCTCCTGTGCTCAAGTCTCCACATTTGACTAGCTGGCATCTAACAAAAATCCTTGTTTATGAAACTTCTCTAAACCAAATTTTTGTTAACTTTTGAAGTTTGAACTTATCTAAGTATTTTCATGCTTGAGGAAATCTAATGATAAATAAACTATTCTAGAGAAGCCTAGTGAAAGATACCAAACACATTTAATTTTAGAAATAAAAGAAGTGAAGCCTGCCAGAATATACTGATGCACCACCAATAAGAGAGAACTTATGTTAGCTGCCTGCTTGTAAGCAGTTTTGATAACTTATTCATCCTTCTTTAGATCACCTGATTAGCTTAAATCAGAGATACTGGATATGAGATGCATAAGACAGAAAAAGAATGGTAAACCCCGCCTCCCTCCCAGTCACCATACCAGTATGAGATTGCTCAAGATAGGGTAAGTCTGCCTTGTGGCTTTTTTGAGAGAAAAGTTGGGTGAGGTAATATCTTTTATTGGACCAACTTCTGTTGGCAAGAGAGAGAAGCTTTCAAGCTACTCAGAGCTTTTCTTCCAGTCTGGGAAAGGTACTATGTTTTTTAGGCAGCTTTGGGGGCTGGCCTGAGGTTCCTCAATGTGCTCTGTGTTGTGTACCAGCTTGTAGTCACCTCAGACCAGACCCACTCAGACAAACTACCAGGAACTGTAAGGATATATAGAACAGGATTACAGTCCAGTGGTATCCTCTCTGCTTGCCTCTACCCTCCCAGCAGGAAATTTTAACGCTGAAGCTGGGAGGGTAGAGGATATTTCCTGGAAGAAGCCAGGAAATTCTCCCCATATGCACCTAGTGTAGGTCTGGGATAAAACAGTGGGCCTAGGCCTACCCATAGCTAAAGGCCCTATCCTTAGTCAGGGGGAAGGGGCCAGTGAACCTGGGATACAAGATACTATGGGGACACAAATGGGAAAAAAAAACAGGGACATAAATGTAGGTCATAGAGTAAACATCAGGTGACTGGAGGGGGACTTCAAGCACAGAGTCCCCGGCAATGCACACTGCACCTCAAAGGCATCTAAGAAATCAGTGGACACTACCCAGAGGAACTCTGCCTGGAGACAAGATCTGAGAAGGGAACAGAAATAGGCCATACAGTTGTAGAGAACCCCCCCGCCACACACACACACACACACCCTGTTCAGCTTCCTCCTCCTGGTATGGTGGATGGCCATGTTAGCCAGCACCAGGAGGAGGTTGACAAGGAGGTCTCGTGACTTTGGGGCCACAGATGAGGTGTGCATGAATCAGCAGGTGCAGAGAAAAGTGAAGACAGAATCTTACTGAGAGGTTCTGGAGGTGCTGGAAGAGAGGCTGCAACTTGACACACCCTACGTAGATGTGCACCAGGGTCTCCCTCTTGCCTCAGAAGGGACAGGTGTTGGGAAAGTTTGTGAACTGTGCCAGGTACATGCCCATGCTCAGGGCTCCATGAAGGAGCATTTAGCTTATATCCCAGGCGGGCCATGACACCAGATTGGAGTACAGACTGGCCTACTGGAGTTCCTTGCCCTCTTTGAGTGTCAGCATGTCCTGCCACTTGGTGGCAGGAGGGGACATGAGCGAGAGGAACTGAGTGGTGTGAAGCACAAGTGCATACAGGTGTTTTCTGGGTATGGTTTGGAGGTGGACTGGCTGGATATTGTGCAGCTGCTTTAGCTTGCATGTCAGAGGCGGGCAGGGGTGAAATGTGCCAGGGAGCACCTTCCTGCAGGACTTGCTCAAGGAAAGCTTCTCCCAACATGCAACAGCTTGTAGTTCCCACTGCTGCTGACGCATACTGGACCTTGGGTTACAGAATGAAAATTTGGGAAGAGCTTCTTTGAGAATTTTCTCATGGAGCCTTCTGTCTAGATACTTTCTTTGTCACAACATACTGCAAAAGAATAATTGTCTGGTGTTAGTCAGTATTTCCAAATATCAGTTCCCACTCATGGAAAACAGAATGTACCACAGCACTGGATGTGGGAGGGGAAGATGATTTACCAATGGAAAGCTTGATGAAAAATATTAAAATAGCCTAGATTTGATAAACAAATTACTGATCAACTAAATATGTTGAGATGCTTCTTCAGTATTTTAGTACCCATGGCAGCTCTTTCTTGCATTTAAAAATATTTTCAAATTTGTGATGTAGCATAACATTCAACTAGGCAAAATCACTGAAAGCCAGACTATGTCAACAAAACTTCTCTTTTATGTTGTCATGCTTTCTTGTGTGGGAGAAGAGAACTAGAAAGGGAAGATAAGATACAAAATAATTCAGCCCCTCAATTAAAGAAAGACATTCCTCAGTGAACTGCATAGGATACTGAATCAATTCAACCAAGGAGGAATGCTTTTGAACTTGGCTTTTAGCGTATTTGTGCCTTTTCTGTAACTTCCTCTCATAGGCTGGCTTGCCCTTTGAGGCAAGCTGGGATCAGCATTGACCATGACTTAGGAGCTATCCCTCAACCTCACTAACCTGGCAACACGAAGACTAATTAGTGATCCCAGCTAGCTGTAGTGGGGCTTTAATTAGAAAGACTGGCCCCCGTTGTGATGGTGAAGCAGGGAAAGCACTACTTATGTAGTAGTAGGATTTTATGTTTAAATAGAACTGGGAACTCAGAGGGAGGAAACTTAGTGAAAAATAGCATAGTACTTCTAAAAATAGAAGTAAAGGGAAAATAAAATAAAGCCTGCCAGAATGTACTGAGATGGCTTCTTCATCCATCCTTAGGTCACAAGGGTTAGCTTAAATCAGAGATACTAACATAAGAGAAGAACTAAACAGAAAGGGGAGTTCTCTGAAGAGCCTAGGAAAGTCAGGCTGAGTCACTCAGAGAGAGCAGGATAGGGACCTGCGTGGGGAGCTCTGACTTACGGCCTACAAAAATCAGGGAGGTACTTAGAGGTAAACTGTTTGAGTTCCTGGTGAAAGGGTTGAATTCTGTGGGAGAAGAAGTGGTTCAAGAGAATCTCTGCAGGGCCAAGAAACAGGATTTGAGTTGAAGCAGAGAAAGGCAGAACTATTATAAGTTGGCTGAGCCACAGAAGACCTAGTGAGGAAGTTGAAAGAAGATGCTGGCTGGGACAGCTGACCGTGGGGCCATCTAAGTGATCACAGTGGTAGGGGTGTGCAAGAGGCGAAGTCCCCTGTAACTCTGGATTCAGGCATGAGGAGGGTTCCCATGAGGTAAGGACACACTTACATTCCCTTAAAGTTGGCCTTCCAGATGTTCATTTCATCTTTTCTTTTGATTCATTATTTTACTAAATATTCTAGCACTGTTAGACCTCAAGTAGGTGAAGGCTCTGTTGTGTTAATATTCGGGGAGGGGGGGGGGGAATGATCCTTATCTGTACTTCAAACAAGGAATAAAAATATGGGTGTTCAATAAAAATCCCGCACAAAGGACTAAACTCTGAGTGGCTTTGAGCCAGTGATTAAAGCAATCAAATTGTACAAATTCCACCAGAAATATTGCAACCACAAAAAGTAGTAGATATGCAGTTCTGCTTGTCTGTAGCTCTGACTCATAAGGATAACCATGAGAATTGGGACATGTTGCATATCAGGTACCTGCTGCACATAGTAACTTCCTCTTGTCTCTTATACCCCATCCTAAACTTACCATGACATCTTTGCTAATTCTAAACTGAAATATGTTTTATGCACAATAGGTGTGGCTCACTGAATAGAAAGACTCCAATTGATTTTGATGGGCATTGGATCAGTGAAGCAATTCATGATTATGCAGCATTGTACATCCATCTAGCCTTCCATGGTAGGCCTGGCCTGCAGTTGATAGTGAGGGGATGATTGAGGAAATGCTGTTCTATTCATCCCGTAAAGCTTGTCCAGGCGTTTCAAAAAGCCTCTTAAGGTATATATGCACTACAATTAAAAACCCTCAGCTGACTCAGGCTCATGGGACTTGAGTTAAAGGGCTGTTTGATTGTGCTGTAGACATTTGGGCTCAGGTTGGAGCCCGGGCTCTAGGACCCTGCAAGGTGGTAGGGTTCCAGAGCTCAGACTACAGCCCAAGCCCAAATGTCAACACCACAATTAAACAGCCCTTAGCCTGAGCCCTGGAAGCCAGAGTCAGCTGACATGGGCCAGTTTGCTGCTTTCACTAGAGTTACCAAACAATTCTGCTTAAACACAGCACTGGCCTGGTTTCAATTAAAAAAAAAAAACAAGATTATTAACAAAAGAAGATAGAATTGTAAGTGAATTCAAGTATAAGAGAGAAAGTTAGAAATGGTTCCTAGCAAATAAGAGAAAACACACATCTAAATGTCTAAAACTTAAATCTAGCAAGTTTTGGTTTACTGCTTTGTTTAAAATGGCCTTTCTCACCCACAGTCTTCCAGCAATATAGTGATTGACCCTTTCCTTGGTAAAGATCACCCCCAGCGGCCCAGCAGTGCTGGTGCCTTTGTCTCCTTAGGTGAAAGAGAGAGAACTTGGGGTTCTCTACCCCTCCTTTTATAGTCCAGGGAACCTGTGCAGTAGATTCTTCTGAGTTTATTCAGGCAGTAAAGAAAACCACATAGGGTCTGATGGTAAAGGAGGCTCCAGGCTCTTTCTCCTCACCTGTGTTTGCTGAAATGCAAATTTGCTTTGTCTTCTGAAATTTCCTCCCCCTACTGTCTGGAGGACCCTGTTTACTACTTATATGTAAATTGAGGTAAAACACGCATTTCTTTTTTTAGGATAGACCTGTTTGACAACTTTGCCTAGGTAAGGCTGTATGGTTTTGAATATGTGCTAATACCATTGTACAGGGATATTGAATAACTTTACATATAATGTTGCTACATGCATTTCTGCATGATATTATTGACCAGAGAGTTATTAGTTTTCAAATGATACCACACAAGGCATATTTTGTACAAAGGTTATTACAATGATGTGTAAGGTGTCAATACCGGGGTGCATTCAGTCACAGTGGTAGTTTTATTTTATAAGACCTTGTTAAAGCTCATCTGGAATACTGCACACAGCACTGGTCACTGTACCAGAGCAAGGAGGGTTAATATTTTGGATAGGAGCACAGAGCAAGAAAGAGTTTAAAAATCTGTTTTATAAGGAAAAGTTAAGGGAGCTGAGATCTCCCTTGATGGTGGGCGGGGGAAGTACTCTTTGAAGTGACATAGTAGAGGCTTTTAAAGTTGTTAAACTGGTTTGCAGATAATGAAAGGGACACTTTTTACACTAGCACGTATTGAGATAAAAAAAATTAGTGACCATAATTAAGAAAGTCCCAATCTTGAAGTCCTGATTCAGTTTTAGTTAGTGTTTACTCACTGATTTTGGAATTTTGCCAGAATAAGGGTACTCTATTGGCTACCTTTAAGCAAAAATCCCCTTTGAAATGAATGACATCTGCCAAAAAAAATCTGTGTAAAGATTTCAGAATTTGACCCAATACTAAGAATGAATAAGGGAACTCTAGAAAATGTTCTTTATTCGAAAAGTGATAAACAGATTAAGTTAACATGGGAATGCAATTGAAGCACTGTTTGTATATGAATTCAAAGAACAATTAAACTTATTTTTGAAAAAGGACATTGTAGTGTATGACGAAAAAGAAGACTAGTTTGGACAAAAATATTTTTATAAGAACCTGTCTGAGTTGCTCTGTGTTAGAGATTATGTGTACCGTTGAAAGCTGTGGCAGGACAGGGAGGGCTAGAACTAGGAAGAAACTCAGCATAAAACAGAGATAGGGAAGGGATAATTTTATGGATAATACTGTTTTCCTTATTCTAATATAGGTCCTTGTTCAGTCTTAGAATAAAGTCTTCCTGTGATATTTTACCAGTGTTACATGATAGATGGCATTATCTTGTTTTTAAATTTTCTTATGTGCTTATCTTGACAATGTAAAACTGACTAAATGAAGCAGAATCATGTAAGTAAAATTATGCAGAATGCAATAAAATCTCATTTACCTTAAGAAACACCCTTTTGTATTACTGATCAGTAAGACATCTAATTTTGCTATATCTATGTAGTTGTCTTTTCTAGCATGTTGCCAGTGAGCCTAATGTAATATGTATTCAATGAAAAGTCAGACTTGGAGACTGAATATAATTTGAAAGTAAGAAACCTAAAAGTGTGAGAACTTCTTTTAATCTGAAAATGCCACAGACATAAGCTGGTGTTAAATATCTGAAAATATTAATATTAAAAATATTATTCTAACCTTGTGTCTTTTCCCCTTTTATGCCACAAACTTGTGTTACTTGTTGATGGTCCGTGCTGTAGAATGCTTGTTAATTTTTGGCTTCAAATATTTACTTCAGACCAAAACATTATTATTATTTCCACACGTATACATACACAGAAATATTTATATTGACTGTTAAATACTGTAGTTGCAGATTAACAGATTTTATATGAAATCAGAGGGAGTTTTGTTAGCTAAAACCCTGCAGCTACATGCTATACTATTTTCAAAGGGTATTATAAATGCCATTGAACATTTTCACAAATCCTTCCTGTTTTACTTAGGCTTGTGGCTTTATATTCATCAAATATTTCTATCAGCTTATTGGATCTGTTTGAAATCAGGGCTAAGCAGCAAATTATAGGTCAGTGTTTAATAACCGAGTTTAGATAAAACAAACCAAAAAAGTACCAGGCACGCAAGACATGAAATGTCAAAGGACTAATTTAAGATGCTTGTGCAAATTACCTTATGATCTTCTGTGATCATTAACAGATTTAGAAAGATTACATAAAATGGGGTTTTCTTCTCTGTTGCTGGAATTCCAGTATATCTGCCCATTGTCCATTTGGGAAGTTTATTCAAAGCCTTTAAGATAAATTTTGCATACCTCTATGCCTGATACAGAATGAAAAGATTAAGTTTTCTAAAAGGAAAATAAAAACATGTTTCTCACACTGTTGTAATGTTATGATACTAACATGCAGCATATATAATTATGATAGGCTCCTGAAAGTACTGACGCTAAACTTTGGGTGAGTAAGTGGAGTAGTAGGGCAAATAGGTACCTAACTCTATATTGCTTTCCCATTGAAGAGGCCTGGTCTTGTGGTTAAAATACAAGAGGTTCTAAGTTTTATTCCTGTGTGAAGGTAAGTCTGTGTACCTCAGTTTCCCATCTACAAAAGGCAAGTAATAATTTTTCCCTACCTCACAGCCAGAGTCAAATTCAGCCATTATGAGGTGATATGGAATACACCTCCCCCTCGATATAACGCTGTCCTTGGGAGCCAGAAAATCTTACTGCATTATAGGTGAAAGTAAGTATAGGTGAAATTATATATCAAACTTGGTTTGATCCACCAGAGTGCGCAGCCTCGCCCTCCCCCCCCCCCGAGCGCCGCTTTACTGCATTATCCGAATTCGTGGTATATCAGGGTAGAGGTGTATGAGCACCTCTCAAAGCTGCTGTGGGTTTTTTCCCCTCAAAAAACCTCAGTTTTCATTTATAAGGCTCTAGCTGTCATGGTTGTAAAGAAAATATCACAAGTATGAAGTGATGCAGAGATGTCCACATGAGTCTGCAGAAAGCTAGGAACAATAGGTCAGAGGGTTATGAGCTATCCCATTCACCCTGGGAAGGGGTTGACTCAGATGTCCAGTGATGGATAATTTAAATGTCAATATTGATAAATCATTCCTTTATATAAGAAAGGAGAGGGAAGTTCACAGGTGTGCCCAACTTACTGTGAGTAACATTTCACTTCAAGGGGGTGAGGTTTGGAAGACATTTCTTCCCCCTCCCCGCCTCCCACAGTCTAGAGGATGCCATGCTCAGGATGGCTAGGAGTATGTCTACACTGCAATTGGGTAAGCACACACAGATATACCCAAGCTAGCACTGATTGAGCTAGCTCGCTGAAAATAGTGTAGCTATAGCGGCACAGGCTAGCCACCCGAGTATGTAGCTAGGGTCCTGGAAGGGATTGTATTTGGGCAGCTAGCCTGTGCTACTGCTAGAGCCATTGCGGATACAATGCTATTTTTAGAGAGCTAGCTCAATCAAAATTGGCTTGGGTGTCCTTTCCCATGCTACAAACACACTTCCTGATTGCTGCATAGACATACACTAGCAGATCTCCTGAAGGGGATCCAAATTCAAGGAGCCCAGTTAGCACACACATTTTAAATTCTGATCTACTGAGCATGGCATCTCATTGTGATTATTTACGTAAGTGGAGCTTGGAAGTATTCCATCACCCCTTTTGCCCCAATTTGACCCCTACTCACAATGCTTCTGTGAGGCTTGATTTGTAAAGCACTTAGGCCCTGATACAGCAAAGCAGTTATGCACATGCCTAGCTTTAAGCACCTGCAGCTTCAATGGGGCTACACAGATACTTAAAGTTAATCACCCATCTGAGCACTTTGATTAACTGGGGCTGTACTGATGGAAGGTGCTCTAAAAATGTAATGTATTATATATATTATTATAAATGAAATATTATTTATTTTATTTGTATGACTTTTTGCATATATTTTAAACAAGTATTTCCTTTTTATATTCCTGACACTACTCTTCCTAGGAATAGCTACTAAGAATATTATCAATCTTTACGTCAAGTTTTCATCAGATACATCTTGTGAGAATTTCTGTATGTTACAAGATTTATCACTACTACCACACACACATATATAAAAAAAAATGGATTACTTTCTTTGAGCATTAGGAGAATAATTATAATTCTCTGATTAATCTGATGCATGTTTGATGTACTTTCCAAACAAATGTAAAGTCTCTTTTCAATAGAGAAGGCAAGGAATCCTTCACCTGACATGAATTCTCAGATAACAAGCTTAGATTTTTTGTTAACCATAGAGAAGCAAAGATGTAAATTTTTTTCTAAGTATTTATGCACATACCTTTAATTGCGTTGAGCCTTATAAGGTATTGCTCAGAGAGATCTCAGAAGAATTTCATCTGCTTAATGGTGGTAATTTAAAATAAAACCTGCATTTACTTATACCCATTTAACTCCACTGAACCCTCACTGAATCCTGCTTTTCTGTCTTCATTTCTTCACTGAAGTCAAAGTGGCAAGTAGTATAAATGAGGGCAAAATATGGCCTTTCTTGACTTATTGTAAACTACTGGAAGAACTGGAGATTCAGGCATGGTCTCCAGTCAGTATCTCTTGTTAGATTTGTGTAGAGACAAAGTGACACTTGTGGAGAGAGTTTGAAAATATACCTCAAACTTGCCAAACTCCTTATTTAATTCCTATAAACAATAAAATAAATCAGATTTAAACTTGTTCGTGGTTTTGGCTGAAGTCTTCATCTTTTGTTTATCTTCAAACCTAAAAAGGAGGGGCATTTTATATAATGAAGCATTACATTCTTTATTAATTGAAATAAATAACAAAGAAATTGAGTCTTAAAAGGCATAATAGGATAGCAGGAGTGTCAAGTGAAAGCCAATTAAAATCTGGTGGATTTAGGTCGGTCTAATTATAAATTTCCAAATATTTTCTTCATTAATCTCTTTCAACAATTCAAAGTATTTATAGTTTTTAAAAGCAATGTTTGGTCTGTTTTACCTCTTCTTGATGATCACCAATGGTCTCAATCTTTCATGCAATACATTGCTACCTTTTAAAATAATGAATGAGCTGCCTGAGGATACCAAATTTGTACATCTGTGATAGCAGCAAGCAGCTGTGGGAAGAAGACAACAAATGAGTGATAATGTCTAAAAGGGGAAGGCTGATCAAGAGTAGCGGGGAAAGGGGGGGGAGGAAGTGACAATGAAGATTCACTGAGTCATATGACTGACCTCTTTTTATGTAGCTAACATGGTTCTTTATCCTCCTTGATCTGTCTCCAGTGTTTGACAGTCTTGCCTTTTATACTTTTTCTTTTCTCTTGACTCCTCTTGCTCTGCATTTTCATGTTTCTCCTCCTGCCTTGCTGATATCTCCTCCAATATCTGTTTTAAATGGGCCTCATTTTCCTCTCTTCATATATGTGTAAGGCCTTGTCTACATGAAAAAGCTTTATACCAGTTTAAGCTAAGGTGTGAATTTAAACCAATATCATTTATATTGGTATAATTCCCCTTTTTGGTTTGTTAGGATGCTGTGGAAGGGGTATAAACTGAGCCAAAAATAGCCACTGCTATTCTGGAATAAAAGTGTCTACCTGGGGAATTATACAGGTATCACTATATCAGTTTATCAATATAATTATACCGGTATAATTGGTAAAATATTTCCAGGTAGATAAGCCCTTCATTTCCCTGAGAATTCTCTTCTTGATTCCCCCCAGCCCTCTCTTGTTAATCTTAGAGGAGATTAAGAAAGAGGGAGGAGAAGAAGGAATGTTTGTAGAATTTTGTTATAAAGAAGTTGGCAACATCCTGGACAAAAAGGAATGCCATGGAGGAGAAGGGGGCTAGGAAGATGGCTGATCAGGGTGTTTAAGGTAGAGAAAGGTCAAGGGCATTGGATCTGAGGAAAGTTTTTTAGTTACAGCTTTTATGTTGATGATTCCAGAATCTACCTGTCTTCCCCTGACATCCATTTGTTCATCCAGTCTTGCATCACTAATGCTTTTCTGATATTTCTTCTCAATTGTCTAGCCGCCATCTCAAATTTAACTCTTCCAAAATTTAATTTCTGCTAATCCGACTTAATGTCTTTTTTCTTTTTCCCACTTCTCTGTCTCTTTTTGGCAATTCTACTACCTTCCTGTCCTTCTGACCCATACGCTCCCAGACATGTACAGTGAACTTCTGGGCTTATTGAAGTGAATGGCAAAACTGTTGTTGACTTCAATAAAACCAGGATTTCACCTATAATTTTGACTCTTCTCTCCATTTATCCTGATCGTGTCTTATAGCATGTTCTGGTTTAAATATCTCAAAAATTTACCCTTTTTTATTGTCTTCACTGCTAAAATCCTCCCCCTGCCACATCTCCTGACTCTCTCGCGTCTTGTCTCCCTGCCTCTCAATTATCCCCATTTTAATATGAATAAATAATTTTCTTTTCCCATCTCTCACCCTTCTTCTGGAAATCTTTTTGTCCCTTCTCTCTCATTCTTAGTAGCCCATAGACCCAGTGGTGGATTAATGATTTTGCCGCCCCTACGCCCTGAAATAATTGCCGCCCCCGGCCCCATATGAACTTATTAAACATCAATATTTTCAATATCAACACCAATATTTTCACTTTTTACTTCAATACTACTTTCAACTATTTTTTCTGTGTCACTGTCGGCACTAACTGATACAACAAAGGAATCTATTTTGCGCATTTTTGCTATCATTTCATTTTCCCTTTCTTTCCTTTGTATAGCATTTTTTATAAACTGAGAACCACTTAATTTCTTCCTTCGGGTCATATTATTAACGTTTAGGATTCTCATGAATATGTTTACTAAATGGAATCGTGCCGTTATTGGTGGTTTCAATACGTGCTATGATTGGTATGATTACAAAAATGCTGCTATTATAAATTCGCCGCCCCTGCAAATTTGCTGCCCTAGGCCTAGGCCTTGTCAGCCTAGGCAATAATATGCCGCTCATCTTGCTCCTCATTAGTTGTCTTTATTTAAATTAGACTATACATTGTTCTATGTTCTCTAAATCTCTATGTATATGGTGCTATCAAAATGGTTCATAATAATAATTGATTGTTGGAGAAATAATAAAGGAGACTATATAATTTATTGCAAACATCCATGTTAAATCTTACTGTAACATCTGGAGATATATAAACCATTATCATTTTAAGTATCCGATTATAATAGCTGGAGTAAAATGAAGAAATTTAGGAAACCATTTTTTGATGAACATGCAAACTTCTAGATGCCGTTTAAAATCACTGCTATCTTCTTCTAGGCTGTTTAGTAAATAACGCTTGTAAAATTCTTCAGAACACAGTGGGGATATAAATAAAGGAGACCTAGCAGAGTGAAATTCTAACCAGCTTTTATTTCATTCAGTGATTCTCTTGCTTCAGCATCAGACTTCACAGACCTTTAATTGTGACTATAGAGATGGAATAAAAAACCTCCAAAAAAACACAGAACTCAGCTAAAATGAAAATCACTTAATACAAAGTGACAGATGCAGGACTGACAGGCTGCCCCATTTAATCCAGCAAGTAATATTTGTTAAAGTTGAAATACAGAGTGCTGCAACTGGTTGAATAAAATTTTAATGATGCCTTGAGCCAGTTAAGTGCTGGCATTAAGAGGAGTTTCATTAGGTGAAGTTATAGACAAATAACACTTGGAACTGTTCCTTCTCATCACAAATTAAATACAGTTGTTGTAAAGTCACTACTCAAGCATTATTTAAAAGGTTTAAGTAGATTTCCTAGGATGGCTCATTTCCATCCAAATAAAATCCAGCAATGGATAACTCCACCCTATTTGTAATGCCTGGTGGGACACTTAAAGCTTCTGTTGTTTATGAAGTAGTCCAGTGTAAGTAATTTGCTGGATAAGAGATCTATAGCTTGTAGGTCAAAGGTCTTGATAGCCTGTGACCCAGAAACAAGAAATGTTCAGTCTTTTTGTGTACATAAAGTTTGGCCACTTCAAATCCTTTTGAATAATTATTTGAGCACTTGTGCCATGCCTCGGCAGCTTTGTGTGAATCTTCTCCAACTCAATAATTGTTTTATAAATTCTTTTTAAAAATAGCCCTTATCAGAGATAGTTAGGCTGTCCAGAGTTCCTTATGTGGATCATAAATATCACATTCACCTTACCAATCAAGCTCTAAGAGGTGAAAAATATACTTAATTATTCAATGGGTTAGGTTATCATGTCAACAGTACTCAAATCCATGCTGACTCCACCAGCAGTATTTATCTTGAAAATTTTAATGTCCTAAAAAGCATGATGGTTACAATGAGATTCACAGACTATTGATTTCAGAAGAACTCTTCCTACCTTATGCAGTAGAAATATTTATATATATTACTAGAGAACAGAAAACTGGTTTGGTTAATTGTTACCTCTTGCAGGAAAGGACTTTGCCAACTCTGCCGTTTATCACTTCACTGCAGCTGCTTGGACAGGCAGCAAAGGATACCAGTACAAAAACATGCCAGTATTTTGAGCACATGCCTCAACATTGTGTCCTGTTTGGTACTGAGCAACTTCTGAGCACCATTTTAATTCCAACTGGCTGTAATTAAAGCTTGCTCAACATCTTGCAGCACCTTGCAGGACTGGGCCCTTTATTGTTTAGGTGGAGTCTTTGCCTTGCTTCAGATGTCATTCTACATATCTCTATTGGTCAGATCCTATGACTAGTTTAAGCATCATTATGGTGCTCAGTAGCTATCTCTATTGGTCAGATCCTATGACTAGTTTAAGCATCATTACGGTGCTCAGTAGCTCTTCAGTGTCATGTATACTGGCTCCATCCAGGGCCAAGCAATTCTGAGGATGATGATGTGAATGTATGTAAGGATCCCATCAGCTGGTTCTATACAGTTGCTAAAGATAGGGACTATCATAAGTGGCTAGTATAGAGAAGCAGAGCATGGCCCTAATGGGAACAACTCATAAATTATTTTACTGAAATAGCTAATTTTGAGTTGTTGAAGGATCATCTTCTCTCTCCACTGCCTCACCAGCCTCCTGGAATGGGGGAAATGTTTGGCTGAACAGCAACTCCTTTAATAGAGTTGTTATTTAGGATTGTTCCCCTTGGACTATTCAGCCCATTCAGTCTTCCTATCTGTCACTCAGGTGGTAGTGATCCAGCCTTCTCTTTGGGTTCTGAAAGGAAACTCTGTCTGACCCTATATGCATGCTGAAGATGCAGGTGTGACCAGTTAGACCTTCTGTCTGGGATGCTACCTGATGTACTGGGATTTCACAGACCCTGCCTTCTCCACTAGCCTGGGCTCCCTCTCCCAGTTTTGCTGAATTAGGCTCTCCAGCCTCTGGATGCACTTTCACACAGGTAGGGACGCACCAGCTGTCGAATCGCACAGAGTCTGCAAACAGCTCTCTATGAGAAGACTCAGCTAGGAAATCGCCCAGCACTCAAGTGCAGATCCCCTCTGGAAAGTACACCCAAAATAATATTGTCTTGTGCTGTAGATAAATCTATACAATTTAAGCTCATAAATTTGCCCCCTCCCTCAATGTGGAGGAAGATATGCACAACTTCTTGCCCACCCAGTTAAAAATTGCACAAACTGGGTTTAATAATAAACAAAAACAAGTTTATTAACTATAAAAGGCAGATTTTAAGTGATTATAAGGGATAGCAAACAGAACAAAGCAGATTACCAAGCAAATAAAACAAAGCATGCATACTAAGCTTAAGATCTTCAAGAGACTGGTTTCAAGAAATAATTTCTCATCCTAAATGTTGTTTTAGGCAAGTTGCGGAGTTTCTGTAGCTTACAGTTCCAGTTATTTCTCTTTACAGATTAGACTCCTGTCTTAGTCTGGACTCAGCCCTTGCCTTTCCCTCAGCTCAATTCCTTTGTCCCCTCAGGTACTTTCAACAGTCTTCCTTCTTGGGCAGGAAGGCAATGGAGAAGAGTCCCGTTTGCCTTACTCCCCAGCCTTAAATAAGATTTACATAAGGGGGGAATCTTTTGTTTCCCAGTCTTGACCTCCCCCTCCTTTTAGTGGAAAATTACTAGAAGTCCAAGATGGTGTTTAGTACCAGGTGACAGGACCCCCTGACCTAGTAGTGTCGCAGCTACATCCCAAGATGCCTCTCAGGAAGGAGAGAGATTAGTATCTTCAAAGTCTTATTGTTTCTTCCTAATGGCCCATTAAGGTTAATGGCCTGTTGTCTGGTGGTGTCTCCCAAATACAGTTGTAATTGTTACATAGTCGATATGCCTAACTTTAGATACAGAAATGATACATGCATACAATTTGAATAATCACATTCAGTAAATTATAACCTTCCAATGATACCTTACAAGACCCATCTTGCATAAAATATATCTGTTATGCCATATCCATGTCATAAGCATATTTCCGTAAAGAATATGGAACGTCACAGCAGGTAGGGAAAGAAAGTGGCCCTGTGACATCACAGCATTCACAAAAGTCATTCTAAGTTGTCTTTGATGGAGATATTGTAGGTAACATCACATCTGTGTTACTCTATGGAAACCACATACAAATCCACTCAGGTGCTTTAAAATTATTTAGATTATTTCTTTTAAAGTTTACTAAAGGTGTCTTGTAGGCTAACTCTGCCTGTAATGTAGGATCTTTCTCTTCTCCACCTGTTACCTTGTCCCTCATTTGACTGCTGTGAGAGGGGAACAAGAGAAAGAAGAGTCAAGCACAAGAAGAAAAAGTTGTGTGGATTTTGTTGTTTTGCTCTAGCTACTAAAACCATTGTTTTCTACAGTTTAGTTTTTATCCTCAGTGTAAAACAAAGTAGGATCTCAGTGACTATAAGGTCCTGTCAGTTCTTCCTTTTAAGAGAGCAAGTAATTTTGAATGTAATGAATAATTTACATCTAGACATAATGTCTTAATCCTTAGCTGACACTCCAGTTACCCCCATAATCTTTTACAATAAGATTATTTTTGTTATGGATTTCATTTAACCACAGTATCTTTATTATTTGTTGTTAGGGTTATCAAGTGATTAAAAAAATTAATCATGATTAATCGCGCTGTTAAATAATAATAGAATACCATTTATTTAATTTATTTTCAAATACACCTCAACCCCGATATAACGTGACCCAATATAACACTAATTCGAATATAATGTGGTAAAGCCGCGCTCCAGGAGGTTGGGGCTGCTCACTCCGGAGGATCAAAGCAAGTTTGATATAACGCGGTTTCACCTATACTGTGGTAAAAATTTTTGGCTCCCACGGACAGCATTATATCAGGATAGAGGTGTACAGTGATTTCAATTACAACACAGTATACAAAGTATACAGTGCTCACTTTATATTTATTTTTATTACAAATATTTGCACTGTAAAAAACAAAAGAAATAGTATTTTTCAATTCACCTAATAGAAGTACTGATGTGCTATCTCTTTATCATGAAAGTTGAACTTACAAATGTAGAATTATGTACAAAAACACCCTGTGTTGAAAAATAAAACAATGTAAAACTTTAGAGCCTACAAGTTCAATGAGTCCTACTTCTTGTTCAGCCAATTGCTCAGACAAACAAGTTTGTTTACATATGCAGAAGAATGCTGCCTGCTTCTTGTTTACAGTGTCACTTGAAAGTGAGAACAGGCATTTGCTTGGCACTGTTGTAGCTGATGTCATGAGTTATTTACATGCCAGGTGTGCTAAAGATTCATATGTCCCTTCATGCTTCAACCATCATTCTAAAGGACATTTGTCCATGCTGATAACGGGTTCTGCTTGATAACGACCCAAAGCAGTGCGGACCGACACATGCTCATTTTCATCATCTGAGTCAGATGCCACCAGCAGAAGGTTGATTTTCTTTTTTGGTGGTTTGGATTCTGTAGTTTCCGCATCAGAGTGTTGCTCTTTTAAGACTTCTGAAAGCATGCTCCACACCTCATCCCTCTCAGATTTTGGAAGACACTTCAGATTCTTAAACCTTGGGTTGAGTGCTGTAGCTATCTTTAGAAATCTCACATCGGTATCTTCTTTGCATTTTGTCAAATTTGCAGTGAAAGTGTTCTTAAAATGAACATGTGCTGGGTCATCATCTGAGACTGCTATAACGTGAAATATATGGCAGAATGCAGGTAAAGCAGAGCAGGAGACATACAATTCTCCCCCAAGGAGTTCAGACACAAATTTAATTAACGCTCTTTTTTTAACAAGTGTCATCAGCATGGAAGCATGTCCTCTGGAACAATGGCCGAAGCATGAAGAGGCATACGAATATTTAGCGCATCTGGCACATAAATATCTTGTGACACCAGCTACAACAGTGCCAGGTGAACACCTATGCTCACTTTCAGGTGACATTGTAATTAAGAAGTGGGCAGCATTATCTCCCATAAATGTAAATAAACTTGTTTCTCTTAGCAATTGACTGTACAAGATGTAGGACTGAGTGGACTTATAGGCGCTAAAGTTTTACATTGTTTTGTTTTTGAGTGCAGTTATGTAATTAAAAAAAACTACATTTGTAAGTTGCACTTTCACAATAAAGAGATTGCACTACAGTTCTCGTATGAGGTGATTTGAAAAATATTATTTCTTTTGTTTATAATTTTTACAATGCAAATATTTGTAATAAAAAATAACAAAGTGAGCACTGTACACTTTGTATTCTGTGTTGTAATTGAAATTGATATATTTGAAAATGTAGAAAAACATCCAAAAAAATTTAATTAATTTCAATTGGTATTCTATTGTTTAACAGTGTGATTAATCGGGATTAAGTTTTTTTGAGTTAATCACGTGAGTTAACTGCAATTAATCGACAGCCCTAGTTATGATATAAGGTCCCAATCCTACAAAGATGTGCATGGGCTTAGGCTCTCTGAATTCAGTGGAACTACTCAGAGTGCATACATTCTTGCACAACCAGGGCCTAAAGTTGTATATAGTGCTAGAGGTATGCATAGTGCTTTAAGAAAACAAGATGACACTGTTCCTTCCCCAAAGATTTTAGTATCTAAACTAGACAAAGAAAAGGATAACAACTAACAAAAGTAATTGGAGGGAATGGTCAGGCAAGGATTACAAGTAGTATATTTTGTGACTTTTGTTGTGTACACAGCTTGTAAATTCATACTCATTGTTATTTTTTTAAAATGGCTACAATGGTATCAGTTTCATATCCTTAATTTAAAAACTAGTATGTATTCTATGTGGGGCTGTGTAGCAGGGCAGTCACCCCACTCTGGCTCAGCAAGGGTTAAAAGCCAGCTCTTGAGAGGGCTGGGGCAGAGCCAACAAGAAAAGGCTGGGAGGCAGCCAATCAGGGCCAGGTCGGGCCCTATAAAAGAGCTGTCAGGCCAGGAGGCAGGCAGCCTCTCTCTAGATTTGGAGAGAGAAGGAGCTAGCTCCTGGGAGCACAGGGTACCTTGAGCAGAGCAGAGCAGTGCTGGGGAAGGGCAAGAGCAAGAGGAGCTGGGGAGCTCCAGCCTGGCAACTCCCCAGCCTGAGGCCTTGTTAAAGACCAGGGGAGGTACTGAGGCTGCAGGGAAAAGCAGCAGGTCCAACCCCCTTGCCAATGATGAGTGGCCATTACAGACTGCAGTTTGCCCCAGTGAGAGGGATGCTAGATGATGACTGGCAGTAGCCACTGAGGCAAGGTGGGCATAGCGGGAGGAGATTCCCCTGGGAGAGGAGACCCAGAGTGTGGAGGTACTGCTGCACGGCAGAACCCCAAGGTAAGGGGCACCGGGGTCCAGGAGGGACATGGGGTCCCAAGGTAGGAGAGACACTGGTCAGTAGGAGACGCTCTGAGACTGGAAAGAGCTAATTCCTGGACTGACCAGCAGGAGGCGCCGCACTGGTGAGTCAACGGTCTGCTACAGGCTGGTAGTACTGCCTGACTTCCCATTATGAGATCCCATTTTCAGTTGCTCATAGCTCTGCCAGACTTTAACCATTGGGATTGAAATTTTCCATAGTGGCAGTTTGCCACAGGCCGATTGCTTTTTTTTTTTTTTTTCTTCAGGGGGGATTTCAGCCAAAATGGTTCGGTCATTTCTGAGAACAAGACCCAGTGACTGCCCCCCCTTAGTGCAAACTGGCAGGGGGCATGAGGAGGTCTTAGGGGATTACAGGGATCCCCTGAGTCTGATGTCTGCATAATAGTGCATAGGGTGGTATGGGAGGTCTCTACCAAAAGCCAGTAACACACTGGTCATCATAGTAATTGCGAAATATATGTACAGGTAATATTTAAGGAGTTATTTATCTATATTGGAAATTATGTTCTTAAAGCCTTGACATTAAAAGTAGGTCACCAGGAAGTGACAGGCTTTGGACAGATTCTGTTCAGACTGGGGTTAGAAGACGCTTATCTGTATCTGGTCAGGTGTGTATTATGCATTGTATGTATCACAATCAAAGCCTGTCAGCATGAGAAACCAGATGCTGATTAAAATATTGCAAGGTCCATAAGAGAGGAAGGCCATGGGGTAGGGAAAGGAAAGCTGGGGGGGGGGGGCTGTTTAGGAACAAGAACCGAGGACTGTCCTGATATATCTAAGAGTACCAAGATAATCCTTCACCAGTTCAATATGTCAAGAAGTGGAGAATTATAGGGACAGCTCTTATTATCTATTTAATTATCTACCATTTGTAATGGTCACTTCAGAAGGCATGCTAGGCTCTGACCCTGCATTGTAGCCTAAAATCTTGATCCCTGAAGTTGTGCAAAGACTCATGGGTGTCAAACCAGCAGCATTTAAAATGTGCTTTGACTACCTGTATGATGAACTGCTCAAAAAAAGAGAAGAGGCAACAGAGCCAGAGTGGGAAGCCACAACTGATATCTCAATAACTAATTCAGCCAAAGGTCTTATCTAACACATGCAGACTGTCTAGCATGAACACAGCCTTCAAGTAAATTCAATTTACTGAAATGATTCAGCAGTGCATGCTACTAATAAGACAAAGCTTGTAAGTATGATTGTGTTCAAATCTATTAAAGCAGTGTTAAAACCACTATTGCTGTCTCCAGTCTCCTTTTCTTTGCATTTGAAAGCATACTGCTGTGCACAGTAAGCGTGGTGGTGAGGGAAGAGGAGGATGTAAGGCTTATGGTGGGGTGTTAACCCCCACGCTAGCCTGGAAAGAGTTAACGTGGCTCAGAAGGGGTTAAGTAACCAGATAAGCCACACCTGAAGGACAGTTAGGCTTGATAGGTAAGCACTGATGGAGAATGGAGTCCAGCTGGGCTGGAGCAGGAAGGGCTGGTATATGAGCAGGAAGTGAGGGCAGAAGGGGGCTGCAGCATGGAAGCCTGCAGTCATTCTCTAGGCTTAGAGAGGGGAAAACCGCAGGGGAAGTAGTAGTCCTGCGATCCTAGCCCTGAAGAAAGAGCTTACCCAGAGGCGTGGTAGAGCAGAAGTCTGATAAAGGTGGAGTAGGAAAAGGCTCTGTGAAATGGCAGCAAAGTTTGGGACACTGCAGATTGTTGCTGATTTGAGGGTCCCTGAGCTGGAACCCAGGGTGGTGGGTGAACTGGAGGACTGTTAGGAACAATACCTGGTCAGATGGTCCAGTATGACTTTGATAGCCTGGAAGGCAGAGCCGGCACTTCCACTAGGCAACCCTAGGCGGTCGCCTAGGGCGTCAGGATTTGGGGGGTGGCATTTTGCTGCCCTCGGCGGAAATTCGGCGGCGGGGGGTCCTTCCGCTCTGGGTCTTCGGCAGAAATTCAGCGGTGGGTCCTTCACTCGCTCCGGGACTCGCCGCCGAAGTGCCCCGAGGACGCAGAGCGGAAGGACCCCTGCCGCCGAATGCTCAGAGGAGGAGCGCTGCCGCCTAAGGCGGCAAAAGCCCTGGCGCCGCTCCTGCTGGAAGGGGACAACTATAGTGAACTGGCCCTAGAGGAAGAGGAAGCACTGCAACTCTCTGGAGAGTGAGAGGGGCTGCAGCATGAACAAGACAGAACGGGGCATCAGACCAGACAGTGCTATTCCCCAGATGCAGCCCCAAGGAGGTACCCCAGCACTGAGTAGAGAACACTGTGACAGGCCTCCAGTCCCTTATGAGAATATTCTTTATTTCAGTAGCCATGAATAAAGCAATATTACAAACACACATACATACTGTGCAAACATTCCACTTGTTCTGGAACCTTAAAATGACTTGTGTATCATCTAGATTGATCTCCCATTTAACACGGACCATAGAATTTCATCCAGATATTGAGCCCAATGAATAGTGTTTTGACTAAAACATATCTTTCAAAAAGACATCAGGAGATGGAGAATCCATCACATCTCTTTATAGTTTGTTCCTATGGTTAATTACCCTCACTGTTTTAAAAAAAAAAAGTGATTTGTTTCTAATTTGAATTTGTCTGTCTTCAGCTTCCAGACATTGGTTCATGTTGTGAACTTTTTCTGGGTTGACTATAGATTAAATTCTCCACTTGAGTAACTAAAGTATTTCTTTTGGTTTTCAAATTTCATTGTGGAGCTCTCTCCAACTAGTGATATAAATGCCTGGAGTAACATTTACAACAGACATGCAGCAAAACTGAAGTCCCTATCCTGCATCAGGCTCTGCTAGTGCAGCCTTCCTGTTTCATGTTAAGAACTCCTGAAGTCAATATATCAGTCATACTTAAGATGAGCTTTGAGTGTTCACTGTATATTGGACAGATCAAAATGAAAGGAGGAAATGTTGCCAGAACTGGGAGTGGCAACTGTCATCTCAATAACAAATGCAACTGAATGTCTTATCTGACACATGCAAACCTTCACTTATGAACTTAATCTTCCAGATAAGATCACCAGTTGAATAAGTTATTTAGATGTCAGTTATGGTTGCCTCCCCTGGCAACACTTCCTCGTACATGCTGAAGGTCACATCATCTCTTTTTACCCTAGCATCTCTATCAGGTGAATGCATGTCACTGTAACACATCACAAAGCAGAATGCTTTCAGTCCAGTCAGGAAGTGTAGGAAAAAAAGAAACTGTAAGCCACATTGGCTCTAACAGCACTAGTAGTATTAGTTCTCTAAAGGCTTTTGAAAGCAAAAAATGGTTACCTACCTTCTGTAACTGTTGTTCTTCGAGATGTGTTGTTCACGTCCATTACACATTAGGTGCCCGCGCGTCGCATGCACGGACGTCAGAACCTTTTTCCCTCAGCGGCTACCATCAGGCCGGCAGGGTCCCCCCTCCCGCCAGAGCGGCGCCCTGCTCTAGCATATATATATCCCTGCGGGCCCGACCCTCCCTTGGTTCCTTCTTGCCGGTGACTCCAACAGAGGAGAAGGAGGGTGGGAAGTGTAATGGACGTGAACAACACATCTTGAAGAACAACAGTTACAGAAGGTAGGTAACCGTTTTTTCTTCTTCGAGTGATTGTTCACGTCCATTACACATTAGGTGACTCACAAGCTTACCATTGGAGGAGGGTAGGAGTCAAGGAACAATTGATTGAAGCACAGCCCTGCCGACCACCGCGTCCTCTCTGGTCTGATGATGGATTGCGTAGTGGGCTGTGAACGTATGCACCGACGACCAGGTGGCCGCTTTACAGATGTCCTGGAGTGGAACCTGCACCAAGAAAGCCACCGAGGTGCTGGGTGAGAAAAGAGGAAGTCAAACCCCTTGGAGAGGGTGAAGTACTTCCTCTCTACGCCTTTCGCAGTTGGTGCGCTGGAGGCCGGTGTTTGCCACACTGTCTTATAGTTCGACTGTACTGTTTTTATGAGCGGGAGTGCAATCCTGGAGGGGCCTTCCGGGCTTAGGATGTCAACCATGGGGTCCTCCTGCTCTACAGTCTCCTCCACCTGCAACCCCAGATTGAGGGCTACTTGGCGGAGCAGATCCTGGTGTGCCCGATGGTTAATCGGGGGAGGGCCGGACACTGTCGTGCCTGCCACGGCTTCATCTGGTGAGGAGGAAGAGGTTAGGGCCTTCTGTGCGTCCTCCTCTTCCTGCAACTCCTCACCTACTGGGCGCTCCTCTAGGGTCTGTCCTATAATGTGGGCCTGAGACGGTGCCGGGCTTGGTGCTGAGTCGGCTCTTTCTGGCTCTGGTAGTCTGGAGACCGTGGCCTCCTAGCGCGAGGAGGGGCGCCTCTGCGGGGAGTGGAACCGGCGTCTCGAGGGGCCAGATCTCGAGGTCCTGGACGGGAGGCATTGCTGGTGGTAGGCCCAAGGGGTCCAGAATGGCCATTGTCCTGGCTGACCCCAATGTGGGTGCCAAGCGGCTTCGTGTTCTCTACCGGCCGGTGCCCTGTGGGCAAATCTGCTGGACTGGCCTGAGTCTGCCTCCGAAACCACGGACGGTGACCTGGATGGCCACAGTGGTGCCGTGGGACGGTGCCGGTCTGGGGTTGGAGAGTAGTACCTCCGTGACCGAGACCGGGAGTAACGTCTTGCCGACCTAGACCTGGACCGGTACCGGTGACCTCGGGACCGGGAACGACTGCAAGTGTCGGTCTTGGGGATCGCGTGGCTGACACGTCCCGGTGCCAACTTGAGTAGGGCTGCTGGGTCAGTGCCGGGCACTTGTTGGGGCCCAACGGCTGTGCAGCCCTCTGCGCCGAGGGTAGCCGGGAGTCCACCGAGGCGGAGCTCGACCGGGAACAGCACCGTGAACGGTGCCGAGATGGTGACCGTGATGGGCGCACCATTGCCGGCTTGCCCCTGGATGGCAGCCTTGGCAGATTATCTTTGGCTTGGAGGGGGCCCTCAGCAGACAATTCGATGAGGTCCTTTGCTGCCTCAAACGTGTCTGGGGTGGAGGGCTGTTCCAAAAGCTCCTCCAGCCCTTCCTCCTCACCCGATGCGCCTATCCCTGGGCTCAACGGGTCTCTCAGCGCCGGAGCCACTGGCACCGGGATCTGTCCTGGGGTCACCACTCCCTTAGGCGCATTCGAGGTCTTCGCGGGCGCTGCCCTCTTATGCGGGGAGCATCCTCGGGCCTTGGGTTGGCCCTTCGATTTTGTTGGCGAAGATGACTGGTGCCGGGGGCAGTCTTGCTGTGTCGGTGCCATCGGCTTATGGTGCCCCGCCGGTGCTGGATCATGAACTGATGGTGGGGCACTCCGCACCGAAGTTGACGGTGCCGCGGCCTGATGCGTCGAAGTGGAGGGCTGTAATGCAGCCTCCATGAGCAGCTGCTTAAGGCGAAAGTCTCTCTCTTTCTTAGTCCTGGGCTTGAAGGCCTTACAGATCTTGCAGCGCTCTTTTTGGTGTGCTTTCCCCAGGCAACGGGGGCACGAGTCGTGGGGATCGCTTATCGGCATAGGCTTGCAGCACGTGGCACAAGCCTTGAAGCCTTGGGTGTGCGGCATGCCCCGCCGCCCAGGGCCGATGTTGGTATTGACCAAACACCTAAAACAAAGGAGCTTAACTACTACTAAAGAACTGTTAACTGCTAAGATTAACACTAGGTACTAAAGAACTGATAAATGCTAAGAAGAACACTAACTATTAATGCTAAGGGACACTCTCAAGCGAGAGACAGAGTTGTTCCAATGCCGCCATGGACGGTAAGAAGGAACTGAGGGAGGGTCGGGCCCGCAGGGATATATATATGCTAGAGCGGGGCGCCGCTCTGGCAGGAGGGGGGACCCTGCTGGCCCGACGGGAGCCGCTGAGGGAAAAAGTTTCCGACGTCCGTGCACGCAACACTCGCACACCTAATGTGTAATGGACGTGAACAATCACTTGAAGAATTAAATGTATGAGCCTTGTCTCATGAGTGGAATTGGGTGTTGAATTATGTCCCAAGTCCCTCTAGATCACCAGAAGATTATGTTAATCATACAAGGTCTGCATGAATCAGATAAGGCTGTCAACTGAATGAGTCACTGGGATGTCAGCTGTGGCTCAAAGCACCTCTTAGGTACTGCTGGTCTGGCAATCTATCAAAGAACAATTCTTACAGCAATCACAGTCAGGTGCCTAACTTTTATCCTGCTAACTCTACTTTTAACCTGTACAATCAGCTATTTCTCAGGCCCACACCTCATTTGAAGACTGACACTGTGGCAGTCAAGAGTGGTATACATCAAGGTGCAGAGACATTCTACATATGGCCTTTCACAGCATTTAGGAACCATGCTGGACCTATGTAGTGGGGCTGGAAGTGGAGGGGTAAGCAGAGTGGACGCTGTATCCCCTTCCCATTGTAGAGGCAACCTCTGCATCAGCTACAAATGGGCTGGTCCAGAGGGAAACGCTGGGGACAAGCCAGAGTGAGCAGGAAGAGGTAATTATGGGATTTTTTGGTTTACAAATCCACTCACCCAAGAACCTGCATAAAGGGAGTAGAGGTTCTTCCTCATAGGGTGGGACCTCCCACACCATTGCTTTTGTCCCTGTAAAAGACTTGAGTAACTGGACTTTGTGGAGAGAGGGATGATTTACGTTATGTTGTTGGATTCACAGCTTCTGCGTACATTATTTTTACACTCCTTACGCTTACTCTCAGTTGTCTTGCTTGATTTGTCAAGCATATTTACTGCTTCTTATAAACTTGTATTGCACCTCTAAATTTATTTAAACCTTTTCTGCAGATACTACAGTAAATTGTGGAAATCATCATTGATATCATATTATAGAATCATAGATTTTAAGGTCAGAAGGGACCATTATGATCGTCTAGTCTGATCTCCTGCACAATGCAGGCCACAGAATCTCACCCACCCACTCCTGTAACAAACCCCTAACCTATGGGTATGTCTACACTATGAAATTAGGTCGCATTTATAGAAGTTGATTTTTTTAGGAAGCAATTTTATACAGTTGATTGTGTGTGTCCCCACTAAGCGCATTAAGTCGGCGGAGTGGGTCCACACTACCAAGACTAGCGTCGACTTTCGAAGTGTTGCAGTGTGGGTAGCTATCCCACAGTTCCCGCAGTCTCTGCCACCCATTGGAATTCTGGGTTGAGCTCCCAATGCCTGATGGGGCAAAAACATTGTCGCGGGTGGTTTTGTGTACATGTCATCAGTCGCCCTCCCTCCGTGAAAGCAATGGCAGACAATCATTTTGCACCTTTTTTCCAGGTGGGCACCATACTGCTTTCAGCAGACGGTGAAGTAGGACTGCTAACCATCGTCATTGAACAACTGCTTCCGCTGCCAGTCTGCTCTCCTGCTCTGGACGCAGATGGTGCAATGGGTCGGAAAAACTGGTCTTCCAACCACTGCTTCCACTGCCACTCTGCTCTCCTGGTGGTCTCGCAGGTCCTCTATAAGACCATCGTCATCCACCGCTTCCGCTGCAACTCTGCTCTCCTGCTCTTGTCTCGCCATACCACAGCAAGCGTGCAGCCAGCTCAGCTCAGCTAATGGACACCGCTGCTGTTGTGTCCTGGCAGAAGACAGTGCAGTAGGTCTGCAAAACTGGTCTTCCAACCATCGCTTCCACTGCCACTCTGCTCTCCTGTTCTCCTGCAAACATCATACCACAGCAAGCATGGAGCCCGCTCAGATCACCGCGGCAGTTATGAGCATTGTAAACACCTCGTGCATTATTCTGCAGTATGTGCAGAACCAGAACCTGCAAAAGCAGGCGAGGAGGTGACAATAGAGCAGTGATGAGTACATGGACACAGACTTCTCTCAAAGTACAGGCCCCAGCAATTTGGACATCCTGGTGGCAATGGGGCAGGCTCATGCCATGGAACGCCAATTCTGGGCCCGGGAAACAAGCACAGACGGGTGGGACCACATAGTGTTGCGAGTCTGGGATGATTCCCAGTGGCTGCGAAACTTTCGCATATGTAATGGCACTTTCATGGAACTTTGTGACTCTCTTTTCCCTGCCCTGAAGCTCAAGAATACCAAGCTGAGAGCAGCCCTCACAGTTCACAAGCAAGTGGCAATAGCCCTCTGGAAGCTTGCAATGCCAGACAGCTACTGGTCAGTCGGGAATCAATGTGGAGTGGGCAAATCTACTGTGGGGGCTGCTGTGATCCAAGTAGCCAACACATTCACTGAACTGCTGCTATCAAGGGCAGTGACTCTGGGAAATGTGCAGGTCATAGGGAATCCCATTGCAGCACAGCCATCCACTAACTGTGGTGGGGCGATAGACGGAATGCATATCCCTATCTTGGGACCGGACTATCTTGGCAGCCAGTACATAAACCAAAAGGGGTACTTTTCAATGGTGCTGCAAGCACTGGTGGATCACAAGGGACGTTTCACAAACATCAATGTGGGATGGCCAAGAAAGGTACATGACGCTTGCATCTTCAGGAACTCTGGTCTGCCTGAACAGCTGCAGCAAGGGACTTACTTTCCAGACCAGAAAAAAAAAACCATTGGGGATGTTGAAATGCCTATAGTTATCCTTGGGGACCCAGCCTATCCTTTAATGCCATGGCTCATGAAGCCATACACAGGCACCCTGGACAGTAGTCAGCAGCTGTTCAACTATAGGCCGAGCAAGTGCAGAATGGTGGTAGAATGTGCATTTGAACGTTTAAAAGCACGCTGGCACAGTTTACTGACTTGCTTAGACCTCAGCGAAACCAATATTCCCATTGTTATTACTGCTTGCTGTGTGCTCCACAATATCTGTGAGAGTAAGGGGGAGACGTTTATGGCGGGGTGGGAGGTTGAGGCAAATCGCCTGGCCATTGATTACATGCAGCCAGACACCGGGGCGGTTAGAAGAGCACAGCAGGGTGCACTGCGCATCAGAGAAGCTTTGAAAACCAGTTTCATGACTGGCCAGGCTACGGTGTGAAAGTTCTGTTTGTTTCTCCTTGGTGAAAACCCGCCCCCTTGGTTCACTCTACTTCCCTGTAAGCCAACTGAGATCTCCCCCCTTCGATCTCCACTTGCAGAGTCAATAAAGTCATTGTTGTTTCAAATTCATGCATTCTTTATTAATTCATCACACAAATAGGGGGATAACTGCCAAGGTAGCCCGGGAGGGGTGGGGGAGGAGGGAAGCACCTGGTGGGGTGATGGAGGAGGGGAGGAGGGAATGACAAGGCCACACTGCACTTCAAAACTTATTGAATGCCAGCCTTCTAATGCTTGGGCAGCCCTCTGGGGTGGAGTGGTTGGGTGCCCGGAGGGGCCCCCCTGCGTTCTTCAGCATTTGGGTGAGCAGGATATGGAACTTGGGGAGGAGGGCGGGTGGTTACACAGGGGATACAGCAGCGGTCTGTGCTCCTGCTACCTTTCCTGCAGCTCAACCATACGCCGGAGCATATCCTCCAGTAGCCTCAGCATTGCATCCTGCCTCTTCTCCTCTTGCTCCCACCACCTCTCCTCTTGTGTGTCCTTCCTGTCCTCGCGTTCATTTTGTGCTTTCTTGGACTCTGACATTGTCTGCCTCCACGCATTTTGCTGAGCTCTGTCAGTGAGGGAGGACTGCATGAGCTCAGAGAACATTTCATTGTGAGTGCGTTTTTTTTTCACCTTCTTATCTGCACTAGCCTCTGGGATGGAGATGATAGGGGGAGCGTTGAAACATTTGCAGCTGCAGGAGGAAAAAAAGGCAGAGTAGTATTTAAAAAAAGACATTTTTTAGAGAACAATAGGTAGGCTCTTTCACGGTGAACCAAGCTGTTAACATTACATAGCACATGTGCTTTCGGTGCAAGGTCGCATTTTGCCTCTGAATGTCCCCTTAATAAAATTCCCCTATTTCAACCAGGTGACCATGAATGATATCACTCTTCTGAGGATAACACAGAGAGATAAAGAATGGATGTTGCTTGAATGCATTCCAGTAGCTGGACTGATCGCGAATGCATCCCAAGTCTTCAGGACAAATTAATCATGAAACACGCTTGCTTTTAAACCATGTATTATATTTACAAAGGTACACTCACCAGAGGTGGCTTTTCTGCCTTCAAGGTTTGGGAGCCCGCCTTGGGAGGGTTGGGAGGGTATTGTCTCCAGGGTGATAAACAGTTCCTGGCTGTCAGGGAGAACGCTTTCTCCACTTGCCTGCTGTGCGCTACCCTCCTCCTCCTCATCATCATCTTCCTCGTCCCCCAAATCCTCATCCCTCATGTGTGAGACTCCCCCCTTGCAGAAGTCCACGAACAGTGGTGGGTAGTGGTGGGGGCACCCCTTAGAATTGCATGCAGCTCATCATAGAAGCAGCATGTCTGGGGCTCTGACCCAGAGCGGCCGTTTCCTTCTTTGGTTTTTTGGTAGGTGTGGCTGAGTTTGCCTGAGCTCCTTAAGTTTCACGTGGCACTGCTGCAGGTCCCTGTTATAGCTTCTGTCCTTCATGCCCTTGGAGATTTTTTTCAAATATTTTGGCATTTCGTCTTTTGGAATGGAGTTCTGATAGCACGGATTCATCTCCCCGTACATCGATCAGATGCAGTACCTCCTGTTCGGTCTATACTGGAGCTCTTTTGCGATTCTGCGACTCCATGGTCATGTCTGCTGATGAGCTCTGCATGGTCACTTGTGCCGATCACCTTGCCATGCTGGCCAAACAGGAAATGAAATTCAAAAGTTCGCGGGGCTTTTCCTGTCTACCTGGCCAGTGCATCTGAGTTGAGAGTGCTGTCCAGAGTGGTCACAGTGGAGCACTCTGGGATAGCTCCCGGAGGCCTATACCGTCGAATTGCATCCACACGATCCCAAATTCGACCTGGCGATGTTGACTTCAGCGCTAATCCCCCTCGTCGGGGAGGAGTACAGAAATCGATTGTAAGAGCCCTTTAAGTCGACAAAAATGGCTTTGTCATGTGGACGGGTGCCGGGTTAAATCGATCTAACGCTACTAAATTCGACCTCAACTTGTAGTGTAGACCAGGGCTATGTCTGAGCTATTGAAGTCCTCAAATCATGGTTTAAAGACTTCAAGGTGCTGAGAATCCTCCCGCAAGTGACCCGTGCCCCATGCTGTAGAGGAAGGCAAAAAGAACCCAGGGCCTCTGCCAATCTGCCCTGGAGGAAAATTCCTTCCCGACCCCAAATAGGACGATTAGCTAAATCGTGAGCATGTGGGCAAGACTCACCAGCCAGACACCCAGGAAAGAATTCTCTGTAGTAACTCAGATCCCACCCCATCTAACATCCATCACAGGCCATTAGGCATATTTACCGCTAATAGTCAAAGATCAGTTAATTGCCAAAATTAGGCTATCCCATCATACCATCCCCTCCATAAACTTATCAAGCTTAGTCTTGAAGCCAAATATGTCTTTTGCCCCCACTTCTTCCCTTGGAAGTCTGGTCCAGGACTTCACTCCTCTGATGGTTAGAACCTTTCATCTAATTTCAAGTCTAAACTTCCTGATGGCCAGTTTATATCCATTTGTTCTTGTGTCCACATTGGTACTGAGCTTAAATAATTCCTCTCCCTCCCTAGTATTTATCCCTCTGATATATTTATAGAGAGCAATCACATTTCCCCTCAGCTTTCGTTTGGTTAGGCTAAACAAGCCAAGCTCTTTGAGTCTCCTTTCATAAGACAGGTTTTCCATTCCTTGGATCATCCTAGTAGCCCTTCTCTGTACTTGTTCCAGTTTGAATTCTTAAACATAGGAGACCAGAACTGCACACAGTATTCCAGATGAAGTCTCACCAGTGCCTTGTACAACGGTACTAACACCTCCTTATCTCTACTGGAAATACCTCGCCTGATGCATCCCAAGACCGCATTAGCTTTTTTCATGGCCATATCACATTGGCGACTCATAGTCATCCTGTGATCAACCAATACTCCGAGGTCCTTCTCCTCCTCTGTTACTTCCAATTGATGAGTCCCCAGCTTATAACAAAAATTCTTGTTATTAATGCCTAAATGCATGACCTTGCACTTTTCACTATTCAGTTTCATCTTATTACTATTACTCCAGTTTACCAGGTTATCCAGATCTTCCTGTATGATATCCCAGTCCTTCTCTGTATTGGCAATAACTCCCAGCTTTGTGTCATCCACAAACTTTATTAGCACATTCCCACTTTTTGTGCCAAGGTTAGTAATAAAAAGATTAAATAAGATTGGTCCCAAAACCGATCCCTGAGGAACTCCACTAGTAACCTCAGGTTTATTGTTAAAAGTGGAAAATACAGGAATTTGGGCCCAATCAAAGACAATGGATACTCTGGTTCCAAATGGAGTGGATCTAGCCCACATGAAAGTGCTGACACAAACTTAACTTAACTATTGTGCTGCTATAACACTGTCTGCAACAATTTTCCAAGACCTTCTCACAACAGATATTGACAGTTGAAAAATAACAGGATTATGCTCTTGGAAGATCTATCCTAAAAGCGCTATTTCTATTAAGTTTAATATGACATAGACTTGGAAGACAATCATCCCACCCTTTCCTATCTATCTTGTACATTTTAAAGAAAAAGATTATCTCTTATAAATTAACCAAAGTAATCAGATAGCTGAAGCTTCCCATACAGTTTGTGTATTTATTGAATCATCATTTACATTGCATGGGTTGGTCTTGCTGAAGCTGGAAACTAAAGCAGGCCAAATGGTAATCTTTTTTAGATAAAAACAAAATATGCTTATGTAAGTTACACATCTCTTTAGAAGTAGTAAGGCACAAATTAAATATATTATCACTTCAATATTTTGGATCCTCAGCAGGTCTAAATCAATGTAGTGCCATGGATGTCAGTGGGGCTAAGCTGATTTATACGAGCTGAGAATCTTGTCTTATATTTATTGGAAGCTATTTCCAGCTTTGCCGGGAGATAGATTTTATGCTCTATTGAATCTTTTCCATCTCTAAATACCATGATTTTATGGGTTCCCCTATATGATACTATAAAGGGGAATAAAATGCAGCACCACAGATCGCCCCACCAGAAGAGTTTTCAAATGTTCAACCTCGTATATTTCAGTCACCCCTTTATGATGTCATCTTACAGATGTTACAGGAGAAATTAAATAAACTGCTTGTTGCTAGTAGTTAACCCATCTCTAGTCAGCACTGAGGTAAGTAAGCTACAGCTTATTTACCACCATGGCTCTCTAGTAGTCTCCTTTTATAAAATGAATAAGTTTGGTTAAAGAAAGAGTCAGTTTTACAGAAGATAACAAGGTCTCAAATGTTGTCAGATTAAGACCTTTACCCCTTTTTTCTCTCTAAGTCCTCCCCCCCCGCAAAAAAAATTACATGTCTCATCAGAGTCTACAGATATTACTCAGGTGAAATTCCCTTTTAAGTCAATGTAAGTTTTGCCTGACTAAGGGATGCAGGATTGGATCCATAAACATTTTGGTTCTGGCATTTTAATTTCCACGATGAAATACTTGGAATAAATTAAAACTGAAAGGGACAAAAAATTACACTTTTCCTAGTGACTTCACTGAAAGAATCTATATATAAAACGCTACATTAAAAGAACATGCAAGGTTGCAAATCAAGTGCTCAAAAATTAGGAAATGCAAGAATGAAGGTTGCCTGTGAAACTTTAATTTGGCCTCTATGTGTGTATGCATTATGATACAGTCTTTCATCACATTATTACATACTATTTTTCCCCACAAAACTCATTTCATTTGGTGTACAGGATAGATCTGCTCTGGGTTCTATAGTAAAGATGGCTATGATCTGTAGGATCCCTGCCTCATTTATTGCAGAAGTTGTAAAGTGTGTAGCGAATGAGGCAGGGGACTGCAGGAAGACATGGTTGTCAGCTGAGTTGGTTATCAGCTGGAAAGTTGGATTTTATCCTTGCCCTCTGTCACAGTTTCTTTCTGAGGCTGGTCAAGTCCCTGAAACCAGCACTGTCACAGGTGGCCACTTTGCTTGACTTTGCATCCTTAATGTTCCTTTAATGTTGTTGCTCATCAAACTTGTACCAGTATTGAGCTGTTTAGAGCTTGCATTTAGCTGCCTCTTTCTGGCCACTGGCTTACAGAAGGATAGAAAAGAGAAGAAATAAGTGAGGATGGAAAAGAGGAAAAAATAAATGGGGATGGAAAGAACACACAAGGGCCAGGGGATAACAATGTCTCACATCTCAAGTGGTGGCCTGGATTTAGCCAAAGTTGGTGGGGGTGGCAACATCATCAGCATCCTTCCTCTGGACTGATCTGATCAGAACATCTCTCAGGATCAGGATGACAAAGGTCTGGGGTCTCAGGAAATGGTGGGTGTGTCAGCGTGATGGTGAAACTAACTCTAGTAGCCCATTTCCCCCCCAAAGTATCTTCCCTTAAGGACCCCAAAAGGGAGTGATTGGTGGAATAGCCTATCCATTGATTATTCTGTCCACCAATTTGGCCTAGTTTCTGATACACCAATTCTGATTTCCAGTTCCACATATTTCTTGTTTAATAGGCATGATCTTAACACAGTCCTTAAGTTATATCTGTAGGCCTTTTTGTTTGTACTGATTCAGTCTGTCTAACTCATTTTGGAAAAGGTACAAATCAACATTTGTTGTTTTAGGTTATTGTGACATTTTATGGACTTATACTCACTTTCTACAGTTGAGCTCACAGTCAGGGTAAATTTGTAGGCTCAATTATTACAACAGGTTTCCCAGGTAGAGAAGTCTCAGGATAGCAGGAGGCAGAGAAATGTTGCTGCTGGGTAAAGACAATAATAGGAAATGGATGGCAGTTCTCCTATCTTAGAAGTGAAGAAAAAATTAAGTGAAGTCTGGGTCTGAGCAGGCAGGGAGAGAATTTGTATTTAAGGTTGACTTTTCAATATGAAATTATCATAAATACATTCACAGAGGGAAATTAAAAAGTCCAAAGACAGACTCTGGTGAAAACCTACTTTAGCAATGAGTATGTTATCGGTACAGTCGTATACAGAGATTGGTGAAATGTGCCTTGGAAATAAATAAGGTTCGTATTCAAAACAAAAAGAAGTGTCAGGAACTCAAGCTGTTGAGTTCTGTCTTCCACAAAATGAAAATAGCTATATGCTTTCAACCTTAATGAAATGTGTGGTTCAAAATTTTGTGAAAACATGGACAAATGTCTCAAGTAATCTAACAAACAACTGGGAGGAAGATGGGTATGTTTAAGTTAGGGTGGTATGAGCTAAAGCTGACACATGCATAGGTTGCAATTTAACAACGTGCTTGTTTTGCATTTGTTCTCTTTTTATGCTAGTTACTTAATATTTTCGTCCAGCAGTTACATTTGCTTCATATGACTTTACAGATTATACCCAGGCAATAGTACAGGCTTGCAGATAGTACTCAGTATATTCTTTTCAGGAACCGGGTATAAATTTCCAGCAACGTGCAGCTTTATATTAGTTGGTTTGCCCAGAGCCTAGCCTCTTCCCTTGGTTGTGGTTATGAAACACTAATTTTCTTTTAGTAGGAAAACAACTGACTAATTAGCCACTCTTACTGCCTGAGCAAACACACCCGGGGTTTTTCATAGTTTAAGAGAAATATTTTTGTGGGAGCCATTTGTTGAAATACTGGCAGCATCTCACTCGATTCTTGGCTCTGTTCATCCTGATCCAAATAAAGAATACAAATTCTTTATAAAAGAGAGCATTTTTTGTAACAATAGAGCAAACCTCCAATGTGCCTCATCATGTGTAACCTTACATTAAACTTCCATTTCCTATAGAATGAAGAACTTCAAAGTCATAGTGTTGAGTTATGCCAACTTGAAAATAAAAAAGCATTACCATTACTCTCCTTACAGGATTGAACTTGATGGAGAATCAGGAGTACTCCCTTGGCAATACCAGAGATGGAACATTCTTGCTGTTTTGCATGGGCAATTTACAATTTAATCTAAAAAAAATCACATGCAAAACAGAAATCCTTTATATAAAATCTATATCCAAAGTGTAAGAAAATTCTTGATTACCTCACTTTTTGCTTAAGAAGCAAAACACATTTGGTGAAATCCTGGCCTTACTGAAGTCAGTGGGAGTTTTGCCATTGACTTTCAATACAGCCAGGATTTCACCAATTGTAATTTTTAAAAATCTGATTTTGATTAAACCATAAAAACCTCAGTATGTGTAGCTGTCTTCAGATTATACTCCAAGTGGAAAATGTGCAATCTCCTTGACTTCAGTGGACTTACACAAGTGTAACTGATTGATTGAGACTTAGCAAATATTTCTCTTGATAAAGCATAACATAGAAGGTAGTCCTAACAGTGATGCACAATGTGGATTCTCATTCACCCTCAACTGTTTAGTTCTGAAGTGAAAGCAGTAATATCTCATTTTGATTACTAAAGGAATCAGATAAAACTCAATTACACAAAGAGCAGATCTGTTGAGTAGCATGGTGCCATTTTTGCCTAGTTATATTTCAGACTACTGTCACTGCATTTTAAATATCTGACCACTATTGATTATTGCAAATGATATTTCAGCTTTAACACAAAAAAGAACCTTATCTCTTCCAGTATTTTTGGAAAGATAATATTTCTCATATTTCTGTAGCTAGTTCCACAATTTAAAAAGAATAATCTCTTTTGACAACTAAACTAATTGTAACCATAAGGTTTGCTTATTTAAGCTTTAGTATTCTGGTAGCATGCCTATGACTGATTGAGCAGCAGGACACCATTTGTATACAAGTTAAAATGTTCACCAGACATTAATGAAACCGCAGCCCTGCCAATCTTATATTTAAACATGAGCCAAACTTAGTTGGCTACAATAACTTGTAGACCCTCACCGCATACTTCCAAATAAAGGGCTGTTGCTTTTTCCCCCTTTCAGGATATGTAGTTAATATGTAGCCATTTAAATGTCTGTAAAGGGTCAGAAACTGAAAATTTCTAAAATTAAAATGAGTAAAAATGTTCATAAAGTGTAAGTATCCTGTAAGGGTATTAATGACACCCTCTGGGATTTCAATAGATGTCTTACAGTCTCTTTTTTTTATCTAACTTTTGGAAACAATAACTATGACACTGATTTATTCAGTTCTATTGTGCCTGTCACACTTCAAAAAAAGACACTTTAGAATAAGATATTCTATTTAAGATACATTTAAACAAACCAGGGGGTAAAGCTGCCTGGGAAAATGGGATTTAAGTGTCTAGAAAACAAGATTAGCCTTCTCCACTTGATCTTTGGTGAAATAAAGTTGAACTGAGATGTTTCAAAGCTGACAGGTCCTAGTGCATTCCACTTTTTCTTTGCATTACTGAGTCAGAGAGCAGAGGCCATAGGCTTTTGCTGCCCTTTTATTGTTGCTTGGTTCCGTTGAGTTGATTCCCATGTGAGAACTTCTATTACGTAGATCTATAGAGCAGCTAAGGCTTCACTAATAGCTCTGCACTTTATAATGGCTCTCTAGCCAATCCTATAGACTCCTTGTAGTTATTGGATAGACTCAAATCTCTATGATGGATAGTATGTGGCATTTGATACATTTTTTAAAAGGTTCAGTGAAGTAGGACAAACAGTGTCACAAAACAGTTTAAGTACGTACCATTTCAGTTGTTTGAACATCTTACAGTACTTTACATCGTGTAAAAGTTATAAAATGTGCAGGAAAAAATGGTAGACATAAATGTTGTTTTTACTGATTTTCATTATTGTCTTAAATTAAAACGTAGTGTGCCTTTATAGCAGATAATAAAAAAAGCAGACTAGGGTGTGTTAGTGTCTAGTCATTTTTGTAATGCAAAGGACCTCAATTAAACACCGTATAGTAGATGAAAATATCACTGCGGTTACTGAATTCACTGCAAGATTTTATAACTAAATTCAGAAATAATACCTCCAATGAAATTTTGCTTCCTATGATTTAGTGACCAAAAGTACTTCAGCATTCCAAATGTATCCTGTAAATGTACAGTGCTTCAGGTGTACAATATCACGGTATCATTATCACCTTCATTTTTCTGCTTTGCTTTTATTTCAGCCTATCATCTTGTTTTCCTCTTTTTTTACAGTTGTGTACTGAAAGCATATTTTTTCACCCTCCCCCCACAAAAGTCTCCTAATGGATGGGTGTAGCCTTTGGTTTTCCAGTTGCACAAACTGATTGAGACAAATGCTCAATATTTGCAATAAGTCTGTATGTAGAAGCAAATATAACATAACATATCCAACATTTTCAAAGTTGGATGTCAAAAGTTAGGCACCTAAATTCATATTTAAGCAGCTAAGTACCTTGACTTTTTTTTAAATGTGCTTTTCAAATTTGAACTGTGGCACCTCTGAAAAATCAGGCCACTTATTTGCAAATATAGTTGCAAATGCCTAAATTTTAGATTTAGATTGGAAACTGTTTTGGGCAGACAACCTGTCTACATGTTTTTGTGTGCTCAATAAATAATAATTTAAAAAAAAAAGTACCCGTGTTTGAAAATTGGTCTATAGCTATATTTTTTGGCAGTGATGGAAATATTGTGTTTTAGTGATGAGCAAATTAAAAATAATAATAATAATAATCATGTGTGTAAGTGTTTGCAGAATCTGGACCAAAGATGACCACCAGTTTTCATATTTAAAAACAAATTTGGCAATGAAACAGATGTATATGAACATTATGCTCATAGTTATCTTTCAGTGAAAAAAAAGGTCTGTTATCTTCATAAATTCATGGGTAGAATACATCCTGCTCCATAGATCTTCAAATATCACTACCATAACTTCAGTGAGATGAGATTAGCAGCTCCCAGATCTTTAAAGAGGACAGTACTCTAAATGTCATCTGTCGGGGGAAAATGATGTGGTTTTGGTGTCAGCTATTTTTAACAGCTATGGTGTCATCTTATTGAAATACTAGTCTTATTGAAATACTCTTCATATCTGCAATGAAATCATAGTTATGAAATGTAGCTTTTTCTCTTTTCTATCTGACAAGGGTTTTGGCCATGTACATTAAATGTAATCGAATACAGCATGTTGTATGTTCTACTGTAAATATGATATTATAAAAAGATGTCTGTTTGGCAAACATATACAAATTCCAGGAATTTTAAATGCTGCATAAAATGTTTATGTAGTTCTATAGAAATCCCACTCAAAAATCTTTCAAGACCCTTATGATTCCACAGACTCCAATAAGCCAGACACCCACATTACAAGTATTGTAAAACTGATGTTCTAAACCTTATGTGTATCTGTAGGTTGGACTTGTAGCAGGCAGTGAAACCATAAAATGAGATAGAAAAGGGGGACTAATTGTTTCTTTGCCTGCCATAAAAAAAAAGACATGTAAAAATGTCATCTTTTTCCTTGACAGAACTTCTCCTTACATGTATTGCAAGTCATATCTGCTCACTTTGACAAAAATACCTTTTTACTGTGTTTTACACATGTTAGTCCTGCAGAAGATAGAGCCATGGGAGAATGAGCTGGTCTTTTATGAGAGTCATGAATCAACAACAGAATTGTAGCAAAGTTCCACTTGCAAAATCTTTAGCAGGAATGATTCTTGGACTAGAAGGAGCCCAGCTTGACTTTTAGATTCCAGACTAAAGAAAAGGCATATATTTTTCTTGTAAAATGAGAAACTTTGATCTGGAGTAACTGAGAAACAATAAACATGGGGTCCAGGATTACATTTTTAAAGAGACTTTTTGGAGCATAATTATACTTTAAGGCCACTTTCTGTAGCATGAACTGTTAGATTCCCTAGGAGAAATTACTACACAATGCTCAACCCTTATCCATGTTCCATGGCAAAAAAAAAAAAAAAAAAAAAAAATCAGCATTTTGGATAATACTTCTTTAAATTATAAATCATTGAGACCAAATAAATACCTAACAAATCAGGTTTTTTAAAAAGTTTTTTTTTAAAATCCAGTCAAAGGTCAGTGTCCTTTCTTTCCTTTATTTTTTTTTTTGTAATGTATCCCTCATTCTTCCTCGTCCCATCACCTTCTGACTCTAGATCAGCACCATGTCATATCTAAAATGTAGCTTTGAGAGCTCTGTAAACTAGCTGTCACAGAGTGCAGGGAGTGAACTGGTGAGCCTGCACTGTGATCACTTAGATGCTATTTAGTTCCCCAGAGGAAGCTGATTGGGGGTAATTCTCTAATCAGGGTGGTGGGCATAAAGATCTAATTAGCCCATGAGCCCATATCTGATAAAGAGGTACAAAAAAGGAAGTGCGGGGGGGGAGGGGGAGAGTGGCGGGGCAGATGCCTTAGACAAAGGAGAGTTCTATTCCCCCTCAGGTCCTGATGAGAGAGCAAAAAGCACTGTAGATATTGTAAATAGACTGTTGCACAGGGACTGTAGTGATATTGATGGAGAGAACTTGAAATAAAAGGTCAGTGAGTGCACACCGGGTGGAGTTGGTGCAGTTTCTGAAGGGAAGAAGACAGGAGTGACACCATGCCCTGTTAGACCAGGTGACTTGTTCTTTGCTTTATCACACAAAGCACTTGCACTCTTTGGGCATTGTAAAATATGTATTAATTTACTAATAAATGTTAAACTGATCAGAATGAAGTCATTTCCTACTGGTGAGTGTACTGGTTATTAACCACAGGAAAATACAGTGCTGTAAACAGAATGCTGTATCCATAACAATGACCACTATTTAACTTTCCAGCCCATTAAAAGGTAATTATTTAATTTTCTTCTTTATTATTCTTTGACACTTCCAAAGGTTTATAATAACAGACTCCACCTCAGGACCTCATCTCTGCCAACCCACCATTAACTGCCAAAAATGCCCTCCCTGTCAGTCATTGTTCCTTAAACAGATGATATTATTGTTAAAAAGAAGTAATACATCCAGCTGAGCTTCAAAATATCTGACAATATGTTGTTTACATTCCTACTTTTATTTACTGTCCGGGAGCTTTAACGTCCTACCTATCCTGTAGGAAGGATGTGATTTTTTTTTTTTTTTTTTTTTTTTTTAGTAGAACTCAGTGCAATTTAACGGAATTCACCCTACAGACTGGAAATTCTCTGCAGGAAAACTGGAAGTGCAGACTTCAGGACTGAATGTTTGACACATCAAGTGGATATACTATCTGGAACTCTCCCCTGTTTGGGACTAGATCAGAACATTCTCACGTGATACAATACCCAGTGACCTAGTGGAAGCTTCTACTACTGCGATGTTCATCGCTGCTAGCAGTGTTAGGCTCTAGTAGTGTTCAGATCTCCCCTTGGATATACATTTGTAACTGCCCTGTTTACAATGATCTAGACCAGAGGTTCCCAAACTTATTTGGCCTACCGCCCCCTTTTCAGAAAAAAAATTACTCAGCGCCCCCCTTTTCAGAAAAAAAATTACTCAGCGCCCCCTGGAAATCTACCTTCTTTAAGCGAACAAACAGAAAGATGCAGTGACAAATTTGTGTTCTTTTATGTATCTATATTTCTACCTACGTCCTACAATATAGTAAAGAAAGATGTGTTATTAGAATATCGCCCACGACATCAGGTATACAGTGGTTTTTGCGTAAGATGGCAAAAGACAACCAAACTAAAATACTAATGAAACTAATAAACTGGGTTTTGTTCTTTGCTCAGCATTAGATATATGTATTTGATATTAAACTGTCAAATATCAAACTAAATTTATCAAGAAATAATTAATTAAAAAATAATCAATATGCAATTAAAAATCAGTTAATAGTTTTAATTTAGTTTGCCCTTATTTAAATAATTGTTCCTTATTAACACATGCCTTATTTATCAATTAACACAGATGATTCGATAGATATAATAAATGTTAATAGTTAACAGTTTTTTTACGATTTCATTCCCGTTTTCGTTAATATTGTAATAAAAAATATGACAAATATATTGACTGTACACTTCAAATAGTACTGTACCAACACAAGCCTGCTACGATTTTATTATTAGTAAGCACTAGAGACACAGAAACGTATGGTAGATATGTAAGAAAATGTATAAAAATACTCACGTGTAAATTGCTGTTTTATTGAAACAACAATAATACAATTTGCTTTGTATGTGATCCGTAATCCGTAAAGATCGAAGGTATTGAATATGAATAAAAAAATTTAAATACTTATTTGCACTATTGTTAACTGCTTTTTACACAATTAAGAAACAATCTAAATTAGATTTCATACATGTCGCCTATTTATAGTATCGTATTGTAAACAAGTCATTACACGCACATATTCCTGCCGATGCATGCTGGACTTCCCGACAATGCGCGACACGCTCGCCTGCCAACACTTGCTTGTTAAGAGCTGTTGGCGGACTTGACACCTGATCGGTTATAATTTGTGAATTTATTTGGAAAATAAAGTAATCACTACAACTTTAACTCTATGTTACACAACAGATGAAACATGTACGAACGGTTTTTCAAAATTTTCTTATATTCTTTCTTTATGCTTCCACCGCCCCCTTATTTTTATTCAACGCCCCCCAATTGCACCCGAGGCTACTACTGCCCCCCTGGATCGTTCCAGCGCCCCCCAGGGGGCGGTATCGCCCACTTTGGGAACCTCTGATCTAGACTTTGTACATACTTTATTCCCAGGATTTTCTCTGAATTCAGATACACAAGAAGAATGTACACCCAAGGTGAAATCTGGATCTATTGAAATCAATGGCAAAACTCCCATTAATTTCAGTAGGGCCAGGATTTCACTCTCTCTTGTCATCCACTCTAAAAACTGGTGCAATTGTTCCCTGATGGACTGAGTGAGTACAGTTTCCTCTTTACTTTTCAGTGGAAGGCCATATTACCATTTGTTGCAGTTGGCTTGATGTAAAGGATGCCCATCTTTGAGGTTTTGGCCCTTTAATGCCTCCAGAAATTTTAAATGTAAGGAAATAACAAACAAAACTTACTGTTGCAGCCTGGAAAAACTGTGGGAAATGATCAAAGAGGCAGGAAATATCAGTGAAGTCCCTCCTTGCAGAATTTTCTCCCAATCTTCACCTCAAAAAGAGGGATTTGGGGGACTGCAGAGGAGGGAAAGGATAAGACCCCCTTCCAAGTCCGTATATCCAGGGGATTTACAGGGTAGGAAGCCCAAGAGATCCATAAATGTAGGAACCACCACATGGATCACTCCTGCCTCCCCATTGGTCTGCTTCCTCTGCCCCTATCTGTGGCACCAAAGCTCCTGCCCTTGACTGGGTTGCCCTGAAACTGCTTATTAGTATTCAAAATGAGTTATATTTGTACAATGCCCAGCTGTATTTACCTGCAAGTTTTGGGGATTTGGAGAAATGGAGTACAATGATGATGCCAATAAGGAAAGATCCACTCTGTGTCCCTTCTGTGCATATTCATGGCAAGCATGCTTCAGGCCAGGATAAGGTACTGAGAGCTGGTTCCTGGTTAATATAGCTTTTAATGTAAACATAAATTATTTGAAAAAAAAAAAGGACATTTATAATTTTGAATGCTTTCTTTTGGACTATATTTTTTGTTGCTGCTATAATTGTCATGTTCTATGGGAGGTAGCAGATCATGTAGACAAGGAGTGATTCAGTGACTTTTTCCAGTCACAGAATGAAGGAGGATTAGTGAATCACAGAAATTAATTAATCCATTCACCGGTCAGTGCATATTTGGTCTCTTGATTGCATTTTTATTGCTTTGTCCAGATTAGTTTAATTGTCCCATTCTGCAGCCTACTGCATCTCTCTCCTTTCAGGAATTTTTTCCTTTTCTTCATTTGATCCTGTTACTTCCCATGAAATCTTCTTTTACCACCATAAGGAACTCTTCTCTGTCCTTAGTGTGTTTCTGATCTACAAATTATGTAGATGATTATTAGTCCCCCAGAATGATCAGAAATAGGCCTCTTTGTATTTCTCTGTTCTCACTGAATCTCAAATTCTCCGTTTAATATTAATCTTTCAAAATTTAGAGTTAATCAACATGTTGTTTACTAGAACGTAGCCAGAACCCTGCAGCAACTCACTAGATATCTCCCAGGTTGATAACTTGCAATATATCATAACCCTTTATTTATGATCTATTGACCAGTTTTCAACTTTGTATAGTATATTTGCTGTATTATCTTCATCCACTGATTTGGTCATTCTTTCACTAAAATCTATCAAGTTTCTCTTTTGGCCTTTTTCATAGGAATTGTAGTTTATTGTGCCTTTATTGCCAGGTTAGTTTGGGTTTTTTAGGTAAATGCCTACCTAAACAGAATGGAGTAAGAGAAAAATGTAAGATATAAAAAGGCAAGTAACTCAACCAGCAATTCCAAAAATTCACTATCTTTGATTGACTGCTACAATCAGACATTCCTGTTGTTTGATCGGTAAGGGAATGACTAGCATAAGTGAACCTGGATAAAAATGTAGCTTCTAATACCAAGTTACCTGCTACCTTCCACTGTGTGGAGCAAATGGTAGCAAAATGCACCAAACTAGTGGCCAATCCCATGGCTCTGCTGCATTCTTTCCCTGACCTCCACATTTCATGGCCACTCCTTCACAGAACTGAGACTCCGTGGCTGGGAGTAAGTGGAACGGAGAGAAGTCTGGATGCAGACACTGGATTTGGCTTGCTTTCCTTGGGTGTGGCAAATAATCTCTTTGAAAACCCGCCCCACATGTCACTGCTGCTTAGAACAATACTTAATTCTTTCTGGCTGCAACCCTCAGGTTCTCTGAGAGGCACTGCATGCAGACATGAGAGGCAACTGCCCTCTGGAAGCATCCTGACATTTGTGGGATTTCCATAGATTTCAGAGCCTGGACTCGTCATTTCCATGGATGGAACAAATACTGCTCCAACTGCTGAACTGGGGGAGAAATTCAATGGCCAGAAACTTTCTGAATTTCCAAATCCACACATGGTAAAACCCACATAATTGTAGCCCTTTGTTTGTTTTTAACACAAGCTGCCCTACTCCTTCAATGAAGGGTAAAGGTTAAATATGCCCTGAAATATTTAATTGCCAGCTCTTTGTTTTGTCGTGGTTGATAAACCAAAAGCTGATTTAGCTAAAATTACGTTTAGCTTTTCACCTTAGGAAAGGAGTTTACATCTAAGGTCAAGTGTTCAAGTCAACCTGAAAGAATGAGCAGTGTTATAATACTCCTTGTGCTGTGAAAACATGAAGCTGACTAACTGTTGAAATGCTGAAACTTTCACCTCAAGTATGCACTGCAGTTGTGTGTGGGGGGGAGGGACTGTAAAAAAAAAGTAAGGAGTTGGACTTGCAGTTCTCTGTTTGACCTTGACTGCGAATGAACTGAAGTCATGATGTTTTTTTCCCCCTCTCCACTGGCATTCAGCAGATTTTTTAATGAGGCATCTGCAATACGGTTTTACCAGACAATTTGTCATAGAATCATAGAATATCAGGGTTGGAAGGGACCTCAGGAGGTCATCTAGTCCAACCCCCTGCTCAAAGCAGGATCAATTCCCAACTAAATCATCCCAGCCCGGGCTTTGTCAAGCCTGACCTTAAAAACCTCTAGAGTGTCATGTGAAAGACACCCTAATAAGCACAAAACCTGTTATACTTTAAGTTCTGTTCTGTAGCCTTGTATGCATTTTTATATCCAAAATGTAAATCCTGTCTGGCAGGAAAGAGAATAGGCTCCTTCATCCCATTCTTATAACCTAAGTAACTAATTTTCAAAGTATATTCCTAGGTAATGAGAGAGACTCCATTGTCGCCTTTTGGGGAAAATTTTCCAAATACAGGTATACACCTAAGTAAGGAAAGAAAATGAGCAGTCTGGCATAAATTTCACTTTAAAATAATCTTTTCTTTAATTTAAAGGGCTTTGATTAGTACTTAGGCTGGGATTTTCAAAGGAGCCTAAGAAAGCTAGGTGTTCAGCTCCTATTGAAATTCAATGGGATTTAGGTGCCTAGCTCCCTTGGGCTGCTTCGAAGATCCTAGACTAAAATGGTGGACTATAACAGTCTGGAAGAAACAGTAGTCTGTCACATTAAACAACACCCATTACAGAATGGTCTGTACACAAGACCGTTGGACAAATTTGTTAGAGGTGTCTTATTACTATGTATTTTAAAATTTGTGCATGTCTATAATTTATCAGGTGGCAAATAATGGTTCCAAAGAGCTGTACAGTAAATAATGTATGTATAACTTCAAAGACATGTCCGGGGTGAGCTGGGGGAAGATGAACACAGCAGAGCTCTATTCTGCCTAATCCTTCACTGACATAAGACCAGTGGTGTAAGTTCAAACTGCTCTCTTCTAGCTTTAGGTTGCGCCTAGGATCAGTGAGCCTCAACAAGCTCCATGCAGCCTCACCACCACCACTGTGCTTGAGTGCAGCTCAGATGCAGCTGAGAATCCAACCCATATGTAGTATCCATATTATAAACCTGTCACACTGAGTCAATAACTTGTAAATAGATATTTATGCACATTTATACTAAGGGTCTGATTTAACCCATCCCAAAAGAGAAGGAAATTTGGATTTAAGGCTGAAATTCTATCTTGAATGTGTTTTGCATAAGTACGGAGGGGGGGGGGGGAGAATTCTATAACTGATTTAACATATGATGAACACGAGTTGTGCCCTTGCATTGTGATATTGCCCAGATATACCTCTGCAGTAGGAACTCCAGAAGGCATTGTGCCTTCTCCAAAGAAGCATAGAAACTATGCCATTTTTTTTAGTGAATGCAGCATACACTCCTTTGTGACTGCAGGGCTAGATTTGTCAGTCATTGTACCTGGGTTGCATCACTCAAAGGGGGTAGGAGGGCAGACTGGAGCTATAGACCCATCTCCTCTCTATCCTATTTGGGTGGTACAAGCCAAAAGCAATCATTGCACTCACACAACTGCAAGAACTGCAATTGTGCCTGGTCCCTAAATAGGCATTGAAGGAGGAAAGGCACAGTTTGGCCCTGTATAATTTGGTGAATTTAAGGATGTCTTTCACGACCCCCCAATTTTTAAATATAAAAAAGTAAGTAAAATTCAACTATGATACCTTTTGAAAACTCACTTTAGCATTGTCTAAACTATAGTTCCTATTACCATATCTAGGTATATTTTACAACAAAAAAAGATAGCACCGAATGGGTCTCAGTCAATTCTATTCATTGAATTAAATAATAAATAGAGGTGTGAGGATAATAAAATGCCCACTACCATTTCGACCCACTGCCCCCCAGACTAGTGCACATCTGACTTTGACAATAATAAATAAAACTGAAAATATTTTCACATATAGTAATGTTTACTTCTTATCCCTCTGATGTAAGTGGCAAAGTCATAGGGAGAACTTACTGCATTCTGATTTTCGAAAATTATGCCAAATTATTAAACAGAAATCTTAAGCTAAGGAAAAACCAGTATTGGAGAAACCAACAGTTAAAACAAGCACCATGATACACAGTAGAAGGAAAGGGGAATGAAAAAACAAAGGTAATCGGAGTTGCACCTACTCACATCAGGACTGAATTTGGCCATCTGTTGAACAATTATACAGGAATTTGTTTTCAATTATTTTGGGGCTTGTTTTCCTCTGTTACATTCCAAATACATTTTATAAATGCTAGCAGGAAAAAGATTCTGAATGCATTCTGTCTCTCTCAGTAAATTGTCAGTTTGAAGAGTAACACACTGTTGGATATGTAATGTAATGTGTGTGGTAGTCATGTGCTATTGACTACTAATATTTTTCTGTTGATTTTGAAGTTATTTATATAACAACATGGCTTTGATTATACACAGACTGTACACAGATTGTACAGAATGTTCAGCTAAGGAGCAGTACTAACTCAAGAGCAGTAATTTTTATTGCTTAGATTTAAGGTTATGACTACAAACAGCATTATTACATGCAGAGATAGTCAGTTTATAGGAAATCAAACCAATATTGCCCACATACCAATGCTTGTGCAAGGCTTATGACACCACTAGAGAGAAGCTACATTAAAGAGAAGCCTCCACCCTTATTGTGGGACAACTGAACCCAAGGCCAAAGACACAGCTCTGGGAAAAGATGGGTGTCAGTATCTGCATTGCTGCCCTCCCCCAGGGATTCCAGTTCAGGAACAACTTTAAAGATTTGTAGTGGCCCCATGAATGGAGACTACCCAAGTGCTCTGTTGAACAAGCTCTTCCCTTGAGCATGCTGGTCAGTGCTGCCTATTTGTGGGTTGCACCAGCTGGCTCCAGTCCTTTAGTACAGCAAGGATTCAGGTGCCTTTAGTCCTCTGACCCTCACCATTCACTGGGAATTTCCACTGCAAGAGGCGTTTTGACAGCTTCAGAAAGAGGAAAACTAGGACTGAATTGAATCTAAAGAGAATGATGTAATTCAAAGCATGATCCTGCAAGCCCTTGAATGCAGAACTCACATCAAGGGCTTGCAGGATCAGGACCTTACTGATCATCACTGTGGTGATTTTAAACAAGTACAAGTTTCCAAAACAAAACAAAAATAAATAAAAGTCCCAGATATTATAGACCAAGTTATCAGTCTAAATATCTTAGATATCACTTCTGCAAAATAATTTTCTTTCTCATTGAATTAAAAGGCTCATTCATCATGGCAATTTCTTCTTTAGAGAGGAGGAATGGATAAATCTACATTCTAGAGTCCATGACTAGCACAGATGCATAGTGCAGTTTCTCTTTGGGCATGATTTACTTCACACCATCCTGATCCAAAGCCCACTGAAGTCAGTGGAAAGACTCCCAGTGACTTCAAAGGGGTTTAGATCAGGTCTCAAATGACTAGGCTCAGGATCCTAACTTGGATCAGGCAAGCCAACACTAAATACTGAGCCAGCCAAAATAACTACCCTTTTAAATCAGAGAGCGTGAAGAAGGAAAGAGTGCATTAAGCACACAAGCAGTAAAATGGTGCGGTACGTTTAAATACTTCCTTTCTATAAAATACACAAAAGAGATAATGGGGGGAAAAAAGAAGTACAGACTGAACATCAGACTGCACCTTTAACTTTGCTGTTGCAACTGGTATGTGACAGCATCTCAGGTGTTTTCCCCTGTGTGATAGGTATGTTTCTCAAAGTGGCAAAGAAGCACAGAGAAACATGAAAGGAAAGAATTTCATGTTTCTCTGTGCTTCTTTGCCCACTTTGGGGCATTAAAACACAAAGGGACAGATACTGTGAAACGACCAGTAATTTTCAGTGTCTTGATTTTTGGATGTCCAACTTAAGGTGCCTTTTTAAAAGGTCTTTTTCCCCCCCAGAAGTTGGGTGCTCAGCACTTTCTGAAAATCAGACTTCTTTGAGGCATCTCAAGATGGGCCTCTGAGAAAGGAGGCACTCAAAATCACTAATGACTTATGAAAATCTTGGCTAGCATCCAGATTTTTTTTAAAATCCTTTGCATAGACACACAGAAAAAGAGTGGTTGGAGGGCAGGGGAGGAGAAGTGAGTCTTACAACAACACTTTTACCTTTTGGAACAACTCCAAAAAAACACCCCAAGGTTCTTTTGATTTGCAGAGCTCAGGAATTGGGCTGTCTGTTTTTCGTTGAGACTTACATTATATATAAACTAAATGAAACCTGCTAGTGAGAAATAAAGATCTTGTGTGTTAGAACAAAAGCAAAACAGCACCATTTGTCTTTTTTATCTCTTGGAAATACCTCTTAATTTATAAAATATGCGAGTCTATTTAGAGACAGAATGCAATTTAATTTTGAATCTAAACGAAAACTCAGTGACTAGTTGAAACTTAAACACAAGGAAAAATGAAAATCATAAAAGAAAATTTGACCACATAAGATTCTTAGTTCTATAAGTTCCACAAGCATAAAACCAAGTTATAATAACAAGCTACTGACTTTACTGCTACTGTTGTAGATAAACTTCCTCAAATCCCACCCTTTCAGCTCATGTTTCCTTATTGCAGTTCCCATATGACATTTCCTATCATTGAGGCATCCTGCTTCTGAAATGTGCATATGTTTCCACAACTGTTTTCTATCTCCATTCATTCAGATGGAACATGTGGACATATCAGGTATGTCTAGACACAGTAAGGGAATGTGCTTGACAGATGTACCTGGTATATTAAAACACCAAGATGGTTGACATTTGGATTTTTTTAACACTTCTTAAAATAATACATTGAGAAAATTGCTTGAAATTGGGTCATATAAGATTCTGTTTGTTTGCTAATCACAGTTAGTATTGCAGCTACAGAGTAGTGGTGGGCAGACTGAAAAATGGCCATGTATGCCTTCACTTATATCTTATTATATATTATATGAAACTCACTTCTGTATGGAAGGCCAGTACAAGGCCTATGCGCTATTAATTCCCACTGAAGTCCTTAAAATAAGTCAGCTACTGCCCTTGCATTGGTCCACTCCATAGGAGTGAAATTCATCCTTCCTTACTATGCACATATCTATATAACATTATTTTGCTTGATTGAGGGTGAGGAGAGGATAAATACTTTTAATCAATAGCAACAAAAACAATTCAAAATAAGCAATTCTATATTTTCAGATTTTGTGAGTTTTCACGGCAGATTTAATGCCAGGGAAAATTAGGGTTATTCTGTTGTTTACTAAACATCAATATCTGTTGCCAGGTTTGGGTAAAAAGCCCATAGCCAAGATCCAAGTTTGACTTTCTTGACCAACTCAAAGTAAACCAAATATTGATCAATTACTCTGAAATCTCTGTATACCTGATTGTAATGCCCCCTTCTCAGATGATTAGATGAAAAGATTTCCTTGGGTTTGCTGAAAATGTAACTTTTTAATGGTTTTTGGTTATTTTATTCAGCTATAGCATGATATATGATTGTACATAATACTGTACATAATTGTTAGCTAAAAAGGATAGTATTTTAAGATTCTTATTAATTTAGCTGTTTAAAAGTTTGTATGTTAGCTTACAAATAACAGAAAATGGTCTCTAGTTCAGCTGAAAAAAATACAGCGTGAATTGAAAAAAGGTCTTGAGAAAGAACGGTTCAGCAGCCAGTCCAAATCATCAGTGGCATATCTCATTATCTGCATAGAGAAGATACAAAGCAGGGGTTCTCAAACTGGGGGTCAGAACCCCTCAGGGGGTCACGAGGCTATTACATGTGGGGTTGCGAGCTGTCAGCCTCCACCCCAAACCCCGCTTTGCATCCAGCATTTATAATGGTGTTATAAATGAAAAACACTTTTTAATATATTTAAAGGGGGGGGGGGTGTCACACTCAGGGGCTTGCTGTGTGAAAGAGGTCATCAGTACAAAAGTTTGAGAATCACTGATACAAAGCATCTACAGTTGGGGATGAGAAGACGTGTAAGATTTAGTACTGGTGGACTCTGCAAGGTTCAGGAATTTTGGCCTCTATCTTGCAGAGTTAAGCATGTGATTAACTTTACACTCTGGAGTCATCCCATTTAACTTAAATGTACTACTCACCTGCATTAATTTAAGCACAAGTGTATGTCTTTGGAGGATTGGAGTCCTGATTGCAAAGTCAAAGTACAGACAGAATGAAACTGTAAAAGGAGCTGGGAAAATTCTAAAGCTGGGAACTTAGAATAACATGGGTTGTGTTGTGTCCTGATTTAGTTTTAGGAAATTAAGAGTTGGTCCTTGCCTGAGACTCAGAGATTGGAATAGCTGGATCTAAATATATGTCAACAAAGTAAATTTATGGTAACTATAGAAGGCCTGGTCTGTTCCCACATAAGTTATCATGATTTGGAACTCTGGAATTTTTAACTGTGTGAATTTCAGCTCTTTCCAATTATTAAAGCTCAAGTTTAAGGTACAGCATTGGGGGGGAGGGCATTTGCTTTTAACAACAAAGGATGCTAGAAAATCCTTTACCTACAGATGGATTATATTTACATAAACATATTCCCACACAGAGACCAATGACTGTAATTAGAAACCATGTAGGTTTTAAAAAATCCTACTTATAAAGTAGGAAATCTTACCATTTAAAAAATGTTTTCTACAATAGGCCGCCATTATGATAACGGGCCCTGCGATGTTTAAATTCAAACCAGTAACACTGTTTTCATGGTTTGTACAGTGCTGCATTCCTAGCGTACACTCTTTCTTTTTTTTTTTTTTTTGGCCTCAGTCCTGTAGTTGGACTGCACAGGCACAAAGGTCTATTTGCTTAGATCCCAGTGCACAACTGAAAACTTTGTAAAGTAATAGCTGAAGAACATTACATAATTATTCCCATTTTTGTTTCATTCAACTCCCACCATGGTTCCCAGTACGCTGCTATGTTGGTTTCTGTGAAGAAACTAAAGATTTACCAGAAAGACAAGGTGGGTAAGTTAATATCTTTTTTTGGACCAACTTATGTGGGTGGAAAGAGACAAGGTTCAAGCAACAACACAGGGCTGCTTCTTCAAGATCAAAATAAGAACTCTGTGTTGCTCAGAAGTTGGTTCAATAAAAGATATTACCTAACCCATCTTGTCTCTCTAATAACCTGGTACCAACAGGGCTACACTGCTACAGATTTACTAGTCCTTTATAGATAGGGCTTCTGATTTTAGGTCTTAACCGATAAACCCCAATAAAAAAACCCCAATAAAAAAAAATGAAATTCGTGTTTATCCAATAGTTACTGGAAAAACACTGGAAATGGTTGCTTCTAAGGGCGTGTCCACATAAAGCAGTAATACGGTGAATGGGGGTGTGATTTCTAAAGTGCGCTAATATGTTGCACATTAGTCAGAGCGAACTAAAGGTCCCTAGTGTGCTTTAACATAGCGCTGTTTGAAACAGTACTACGTGAAAGTGCACTATGGAACATTACAAAGAGATTACTAATTACAGTATGCACTGATGTATGTTGTCTACATTACTCATTACAGTATGCACGGATGTATGTTGTCTACATTACTCATTACAGTATATACTGTAAAGAGAGCCAAGAAACCCCCAATTTTTGGACATCCACACAAAAGTCAAATTGCTAAAAAATAACCCTGAAAAATGACATTAATAAACTTGAAAACAGAAGCCCTACTTATAGAGAACTGTGAAAAATGTTTTAATCCCCTGCAGTTCTGCTTCAACACTATATGTTTTCTGTATTTCTTTTCCATTATTTGTTTTAACCTTTATGAAAACTGGATCTTTGTATCTTAAAAGTGTGTAATTCTTGGTGGCATCAAAATTTCCACAGCATCCAATTGTGATGCTACCAATGATTATGATTTAAGATGAGGAATAAAACAGATGCACAGAAACTCTTAGGGCCTAATACTGCCACCCTTACTTATGCTGAATAGTTTGTTGTTGTTAAGTAATCATAATAGAATTACTGAAGAAGTAAGATACCATAACATTATGGTGGCAGAATCCAGCCCATAGTAACCAAGCCCTCCCTCCCCCATACTCTTATCAGGGGAAGAAAGAAATACAAAACATTTGATACATAAGCAAATTCCTTTCAATTATTTTCAAAAGTTTTCATATGTCAGTAGCTCTTCAATATCACTGTTGACATCAAGGGAAAAGTAGTATATAGGGAATACAACCCCTTCCTTTCACGCACCCAAGACTTAAGCAAAGTATGTATCACCTTACTTTCATTAGAAATTTGTGGTTTTAAAAAGGCTTTATATTTTAACCACAGCTTCAGTGAAATACAGTACCAATACACTTCCGATTGAAGGCAGCTTCAATTCGAGGATTGCTCCAATTCTATTTGAAGAAGCACAGCACAGAAGTAAGATATTGGTGAGTGCCTCTTCTCAAGGTGGCAAAATCTTGCTCTGGCTATCGGTTAAAAAAAGGAAAAACAAACAACGCCCTCAATCCTCATCTTACTTAGGCAAAAAAGCCCAGTGACTCCTTTCTAATAATCGATCTGAAGTCAATGGGAATTTTGATAAGGCCTTCGGGATTTGTCCATTTGTGATGTAAGCAACTCTATGCACTGCCATCCCTGCTGCTGAAGGCTGAATAAAATACAATACATAAACTTCCTAAGAGTTTGATCCTGCAGCCAGTGATAGTTTGGCCTATGAAGAAAGGGAGTGCAGGGTTGAGGCTACAGTAGTGTGGGTTGTTTAATAGGTGTTTGCAAAGCGCTTTGAGATCCTGGCACGGGGCTTAGTACCTGGCATCAGTTTGAAACTTAGTACCACTTGCCCCCATGCAATTAGCTTGGTCTGCAGCCTCCTTGCACCTTTCGGGGCTGCAAATCGGAGGCGAGTAAGAAAGGTACGACGCTGCCAGCCGCGGGAGGCAGGTCCAGGCTCGAGGGAGAGGCCGGCGCAGCGTGTGGCCCTATCTCGCCGGCTTGCCCGGAGCAGGCGCGCGTCTCCCGTCTCACATTTCCTCAGCCCCGGGAAAGGCGTTGCACGGCGAGTGGCTGCTTGTGGGAAGCGCAGGAGCGGAGGGGGGGCTCACACCCTTTCCTCCCCGCCCTCCCGCCGCCAGCCAGTCGCTCAGCCTCAGAGGCACAGGCAGAGGGCGCCTGAGCCATGTCCGCCCCCTGCGGCCGCTGCTGCCGCTCAGCTCCACGCGTTGAGGAGGCTCCTGCACCCCGGACCCCGCAGCCGCTGACAGCGTCCTGCGAGCCAAGGCAGGAGACTGATTAGAGCGGCTCTGTCTCCCCCGCGCCTGCTTCGCCTAGTCCATGGGGCTGCGCCGTGTGTGTGCAGGCAGGGGGCTGCTGCTGCAGGAGGAAGCCCCATTGGTGTGAGCAGCTGCGCTCTCCCTCGCCTCTCTGCCCTGCCTCACCTCCCTGCTCCTGAGCGAGCCCGGCTCGGATGTCCGGTTTCCTGGTGGCTTTTCACCTGGCAAACTCCAGCTAACTTCGGTGAGCAATTGCAAAGCGTCCGGGCACGTTGCGAGTCCCTTGCAGGCAGCTGGTGCTGCTGCATCTTCTCCATCCCAGGGATTCTGCCGCCTTGGATATTGGGGGGAGGCAACCAACAAAGCCAAGGAGCCTCACGATTCCCCGTACACTCCTCAAGCTCCCCCCGCCCTGACACGCACCCACCCTGCCATCCTTGCACAATGCACTTGCTGGGATTATTCTCTCTGGTTTGCTATCTGGCTGCTGCTGCTCTGCTGCTGGGACCCAGGGAGCCGGCCACCGCCGCTGCCTATGAATCCGGGCAGGGCTACTACGAGGAGGAGCCCGATTTGGGGGAAGCAAAGGTAGGTGCAACTTCCATGCCCTTGCCGCAGATGGGACACCCCTTTCTGAAGCATGTGACTCCTGGATCACTTTGTTTGCAAGTCCTTTCACGGGAGGGGAAAATATTTGAGGAAAATCTTCTAATGTTGTGGTTCTTCACGAGGCTTTTTTGGGGGCGAGGGAGGGTTTGAAATTTACAAGTTGGTGGATTGTTGCAGGTGATACAAATCTGTTTAAAATAAATGGAGACACCTGATATTAAGAATTAAACCCAGAGGCTCAGCTCACGTAATAAGTGAATGTAGCGATCACCCTTTTTATTGTTACTCTAATATATGGGTTGTACAGTGTCCTCAGTGCTGTACAGCGGAGAAGTAGCCCCACTTCTTGCCCCCAAGAACTAGATTGTCAATTCCAGTCACTAGCAAACCAAAATCTTCTGTTATGCAATTGGCTTGGTGTTGGCAGTGAGGTGGATCACTGATATATGTGAGGTTTCTTCGTCAAGGGCAAAGCTGCAGGGTGCCATGTGGGTTTGTGTCCTTGGAGTGGATGCGTGTGGATTCTTGAAACTTTCCGATTTAGATCTGAGTAAGTTTTTTGGGTGCATTTCGAGAAACTGGTGTGTTTGGGAATGATATGATGGGAGCAAATACATAGGCATAATAACAAAAACTCATATTGTTTCTATCTTCTGGAGGTCTGTTTTGGAGTTTCTGAAATCTGTAATGATTTACTGAAGGACAACACTGTTTGCGAGGGTGTAACTTGACCCTTGAATATGAAAGTGCTGCCCAGACATACAGTTAAGATTTCAGAGAAATTCTTGGTTTCCACAGGCAGAAGATTCTTAAATTTGTATTAATTTGTGTTAGTATCTTCAGATTTAGAATGTAAGTACCTTGGAACTAGTATTATGTCTTCTATGTCTTGTGCAGCTAGCTCCCAGCACTCTGTCAATGCAGAAAAAGGACATACAGTATATGATTGTGTAAGCATGTGACATTGCTATGAAGGCTTCAGTTTCTAAACTCTTTATTAGATTACCTTTAAGTAGTGCAGTGTTAAAGTTGTGACACACATATCGATAGCAATAATGACACTATATCTTTAATTCATTACAGTATGGAAAACTAGACCAAAATATATTAGTTAACATACAGAATATATGCCTTCACTTTGAAGTTGGCTTTTGTTTTTGATCTGTTTGACACAATTAGCTTTATTGAACATATACTCTAATGACCTTTTATTAAACCTGTATAAAACAGTATATCAGGCTTATAAAACATGTTACAGCGTTGACATAGAAAAAAACATGGTTATGTATATTTGGTTTATAAAGCATATTAGTTAAACTAATATTATGTTCAAGCTGTAGACTCCATGTATTGCATGCATTCTTTGTTTTGCATTTCTAAATATATACTAAAATTCTGTATGACAGAAGTTACTGTGCATGCTGTACCACTTTAACAAAGTCTGGATGTTTTTATAACCCCTTGGGATTTAGAAATTTATTTTCTTTTAATTTTAAATCCTAAAAATTAGTCAAACTGTATTATGAGCTAAATGCTTGTCAAATATTTTTTAATCCAAGTAATTTAAATCCAAGTAATATGAACACAAAATCAATCAACTGATTTTATCACTAATACTATTTCTAAAACTTTTAAATATTTGATACAGGGGAAATCCAATCCTTCCTAGTTAAACGGTATAAACCAGTTATTAACTCAGAGTGGAATTAATGACTGAGTTATAAACCTATGAAAGTACTTTATCATAGTTATATTGAAAATGCTCAAATAAGCATGGTGGTTTCTAAAAGTGCGGGAGCAACATACGTTTGGTAGAACAGTGAAGAAATGCTCCTGAAAGTTGAATATTGTTGTATGTCTACATGCCCATGTTATAGATTATCCATTCTATTTCTTACAAGTTTTAAAGTGATTGCAGAATCTTAAATAGTCACCATTGTGCTGCAGTTTGCAAAAGTACCAGGGTTTAGTGGAAAACTTGGAGCAATGAGGAAACTGAAGAAAGAAAGAATCAGAAATGGGAAGCGGGTAGGAAAGCAGGTGTCAGGTTGATCATATTAACAGAAGAGATTTTTGTATCTGACTAGAGGTGAGGGGTATAGGGATAGATGCTGTGTTTGTGCCTGGATCTTTAGGGTTTAATCTGGCAGGTTTTAGGCACCTTAGACGTTCTTACTCATGAGTAATCCTGTTCATTTCAGTTGGACTACTCTAGTGAGGAAAATCTGCAGGATTGGGTCCCCATTAACTATTTCTCCCTGTGAGATGAAAAAAGGTTTCAGTGAATTTCTGAAGGAATTAAAAAAGATTAGATAAGTAAACTGTACATAATTATTTCAAAGAAAATATGATTAAGTTGTGATCATATAAGTTATTTACTTGAACTTTCTCAACTCATGGAAAATGAGTGCCTCTTGTCTTCACAGGTAATACTTAGTCCTGCCATGAGTGCAGGAGACTGGACTAGATGACCTCTCGAGATCCTTTCCAGTCCTATGATTCTATGATTTGTGTGAAATCTGAAATTATTTTAACTTTACATTACATATCCTTTACTTTACATATGAAGTTGAGATGAGCACATATAACTACACTGTCTTTTTCAAAAACGTTTACTATGATAGTTTTGTTCCCATTGGTATAAAAATATACAGAGGTCTATCCTGTTTTCAATGTAGATGACTCAGTGAAAGTTGGAACTTGTCCGAGACATTTGCAGTTAACTGAATGTCAGTTATAGATAAATTAGTTATTTTTCATATATTGCTGCCTCAAGCAAATGTGGACACTGATAAGCTAGAGCAATAGTGTCCAACCTTTTCAGCCTGAGGGGACCGTACTTTTGAGACAGATTCTCTTAGCATCACAAAAACAACAGAATCAACCTGCAAGTCCCTTGCTACGGATTTCCCCCCGAAGGTGTAGAGCTGGTGTAACTAGCCTCTGTGCTTCCCTCTCCACAGCCCTGGAATAGGGGGAGTGACTGAGGCATGTTATGCTTCAAATAAACCACAGCTGACTCACAGTCCCTTGGGAACCACTGCCAGCTGGGATAAGCTAGAACAGCTACTAAACTGCTCTAGTGGCAGAAAATCAGGGGACTATAACTGGTGGTTGGGTCTCAGCTTCTCCACTTTCCCTCTTTTGTGGGGCTGTGTGGGAAAGGCAAACCATTCTTTGCTAAGTGCTCCCCTAGGTTAAGGCAGAACAAGTTTTGCTCCTATCCTGCTCCTCCTGGGGCTCCCACACGCCTTTAAAGAAGCAGAAAGTGGAGCAGCCTGTGCGCCACTCCTCACACCCCCTCTGCCGCCCATTGGAATTCTGGGTTGAGCTCTCAATTCCTGATGGGGCAAAAACATTGTAGGGGGTGGTTCTGGATACATGTCATCAGCCCCCCCCCCTCCCTCCGTGAAAGCAACGGCAACAAATCATTTTTCGCCTTTTTTCCTGGGTTACCCATGCAGACGACATACCACGGTAAGCATGGAGCCCGCTCAGCTCACTGTCACCGTATGTCTCCTGGGTGCTGATGGCAGATGCGGTACTGCAGTGCTACACAGCAGCATCCCCTTGCCTTGCCTTCCAGACAGCAGACGGTGCAATACGATTGCTAACCGTCGTCGTTGGCCCATGGGTGCTCCTGGCCGGCCTCGGTGAGGTTGGTCGGGGGCGCCTGGACAAAAATGGGAATGAAAATGGTCACCTGTGCTGATCAGCTCGCCACGCTGGCCAAACAGGAAATGAAATTCAAAAGTTCGCGGGGCTTTTCCTGTCTACCTGGCCAGTGCATCTGAGTTGAGAGTGCCGTCCAGAGTGGTCACAATGGAGCACTCTGAGATAGCTCCCGGAGGCCAATACCATCGAATTGCATCCACACTACCCCAAATTCGACCCAGCAGGGTCGATTTCAGCTCTAATCCCCTCGTCAGGGAGGAGTACAGAAATTGATTTTAAGACCCTTTAAGTCAACAAAAATGGCTTCGTCGTGTGGATGGGGGCAGGGTTAAATCGACCTAATGCTGCTAAATTTGACCTAAACTCGTAGTATAGACCCGGGCTCAGAATATGTCTATACTGGCAGAGTTACATCACTGGAAATTACATCACTGCTCAGAGAGCGCTGAAGGGAAACCGCTGTTGTGTGTTCACTCTGTCAGCTTCCTACGCAATAGCGTATTCACACTTGTACTTGCATTGGTATTTGGAGCGGTGTACTCTGGGCAGCTATCCCACAGAGCCTCTCTTCCTCTTCTGCTGCTAAGAATTGTGGGAAGGCGGAGAGGGTCGTGGGGCATCCTGGGTCCAGTCCCAATGCCCCGTGATGCATTGCTTCGCATCCCAACAATCCCTGTGCTTCCATCCGCATTTGGCTCCACCTTTCAACGGTTTGTGTACTGCGCTCTCTGCTTCTTTGTTCTGCAGGAATGGATCCCGCACTGTTGACCAATATGCTGCTTGCTCTCACTAACACATCACAAGTGGCAGTGGAGTTATTCCTTAAACTACAAAGGCAAGAGGAGTTCGGCATTGATCTTGCCACACGTAATAGCTATGACACGAGATTGTTTGTGGCATTCATGGAGGTGCTGACCATAGTGGAACGCCGCTTTTGGGCTCTGGAAACAAGTACTGAGTGGTGGGATCACATCATGATGCACATCTGGGATGATGAGTAGTGGCTGCAGAACTTTTGGATGAGGAAAGTCACACTCATGGGACTGTGTAATAAGCTCACCCCAGCCCTGTGGCATAAGAACACACGAATGAGAGCTGCCCTGTCGTTGGAGAAGTACGTGGCAATTGCACTGTGGAAGCTGTTTATCCCAGACTGCTACCGATCAGTTGCTAACCAGTTTGGAGTGGGAAAGTCGACTGTTGGACTCATGTTGACAGAAGTCTGCAGGGCCATTAATCGCATCCTGCTCCGAAAGACCGTGATTCTGGGCAATGTGCCTGTATTTGCACAAATGGGCTTTCCTAACTGCGGAGGGGCGATAGATAGCACGTATATTCCAATTCTGGCACCAGACCACCTAGCCACCGAGTATATTAATCAGAAGGGGTATTTCTCTATGGTTATCCAGACTCTTGTGGATCACTGTGGGTGTTTCACGGACATTAACACAGGCTGGTCCAGAAAGGTGCATGACGCCACGTATCTTTCAGAACCCTGGCCTGTTCAGGAAGCTGCAAGCAGGGACTTTCTTCCCAGATCAGAAGATTCCTGTAGGGGAAGTCGAAATGCCCATTGTGATCCTGGGAAACCCTGCCTACTCCTTAATGCCGTGGCTTATGAAGCCATACACATGGGAACCATGACAGCAGCAAGGAGAGGTTCAACAACAGGATGAGCAAGTGCAGAATGACTGAGTGTGCTTTTGGACATTTAAAGGCCTGCTGGCACTGCCTATAAGGGGGGCTGGACCTGACCGATGACAGTATTCCTATGCTTATCACCGCGTGCTGTACGCTCCATAATATTTGTGAAGGGAAGGGTGAAAGCTTCACTCAGGGCTGGACTGCAGAGGCTCAGCGCCTAGAGGCTGAATTTGAACAGCCAGAGACCAGGGCTATTAGAGGGGTGCAGCGCGGGGCCATAAGGATCAGGGATGCCTTGAGGCAGCAATTTGAAGCTGAAAGCCACTAATATTTGTTGCTATGCTTGGGAATGCAGTACTTGTAATGCTAGGAGGTAATTGTGATTGGTGCAGACAATGCAATGTGAAGGTTTAAGAAAATGGCCTGTTGCTTTGCTGGGCTCTGTTTGCTTTCAATTAACGGAATAAAGATTGCTTTCAAACCAAAACAATTCTTTTATTTAAAAACGGAGGAGAGAGACAAACAAAAAAACACATCCGCACCGTGGGGGATGGGAGAAGAGAGCGTCCCAGGAGGAGGTGGGGTCCGAGGACGGTTAAAGATTTGTGTATGTGCAGGTATTATATGCAACCTTGTCCTTTGGAGTACAGTGCAGCGGGTACTGTACTTCAGCATGGCTAAACTGCAGAGGGGACGGGTGTTGAGGACAGTGGGTACTGGGAGGTGGACTGTGATGGGGCCAGGAGTGGAACGTAGCGGGTACAGACTGGAGCCAGGAAGTTGATAAGAGACCGTTGGCGGTGTCTGTAGGGCGCATGGGAAACGTTTAAGAGCCGCTCCGTGGCTTCGTTCTGGCGTGCTGCATTCTCCTTTTGGTCCCTCTTCTCGCTGTCCCGTTACTCCTTGTTTTTCAGCCGCAGAGTTCATCATGACATCATGCAGAAAGTCCTCTTTTGGTTTTCGTGGCCGCTTTCTAATTCTGTGCAGCTGTTCAGGCAATAGCAAAGGGGGAGGCTGGGCTCCCAAGGTCATATCTGCGAAGCCAAAATGCAATATTTTACAGAAGCAGTATTGTTTGCAACACATAGACCACTGATTCAGTGATTTAAAACACAGCCACTATTCACATACCTGTCACTAACTGGCTGACCCCAAGGAAGCACATACGAGCCACCAGACCCCAAAATGGTGAGTAACAGCAGGGGCAGGGAAAATCAGTGTTCCAAGACCATACTGTACACTGGGCATGTGGTTCTTGGGGAAAGCCAGCACTGTGTGTGGGGTGGGAGCTTATAATCATTACTGTCCCCACATTTTCCCCAGGCTGTGTTCATTATGGAAGAAATCTTGCTGCTGAGGCTGAGCAGGGAATCAAGAGAGGGTCTTCTCCAAGACTGCAGCTTCCACCCTGACCCATATGCGGCTTGCCTGTTTGCAGCAATGGTCGCCCCTCTCCTCCCTTGCCCTCCCCCCCCCCCCCCGTGATGGCAGAGTGGCACAGGAAAGTTACCCTTAATGGGGCAAGAAAGAAAGTAGCTCTGCCAAAGAACCTGCTGCAGCAGATTGCCCAGTATCTCCATGAGAGTTTCGTGGAGATCTCTGAGGTAGATTCCCGTGAAGCGAGGGAGTCAATCAACATCCTGTTCCACCGCTCAGACTAGGCATGTGGCGGTATGTACATCATACAGACACAAGCCTCCTTTCTGCAACCTCCTGCACCCCAAAAACTCGCTTCAGCGATTCCCAAAATTAAAGCCACTTACTAGGGGCCTCCTCTCCTGTTTGTGCTTCACCAAGCTCCGTCAGCTGTGACTGGCTAGCCTCCTCTGGGATAGAGAAGAGTTCTGGGCTGCATGCATCTCTGACCTCCGAGTTGTCCTCTGCCTCTGGGTCCCCCTCCACATCCTCGTCCAAGATTTCCTCCTCCTGGCTCGGTCCACTCTCGACTGGCATGCAAGCCACCGAAGTATCCACAGTGGAGTATTCTCAGTGGAGGTGGGGTCACCACCGAGTATCACGTCCAGCTCTTTGTAGAACCACCAGCTCATGGGCGCAGCACCAGAGCAGCAGTTTGCCTCTCACGCCTTGTGATAGGCATTCTGCAGCTCTTTCACTTTGATCCTGTACTGCAGTGTAGTCCGGTCATGGCCCCTTTCTGTCATGCATCGTGAAATCTGTCCGTAGGTATCATAATTCTTATGGCTGGAGCGCAGCTGGGCCTGGAAAGCCTCCTCTCCCCGAATGCTGATGAGGTCCAGCAGCTCGGCATTGCTCCAAGCGGGGGATCGCCTGGTCCATGGAGCAGGAATGGTCACCTGGAAAGATGCACTGAGACCACTGCACATGTCACTGAGCAAACAGGAAGGGGACTTTCAAAATTCCCAAGGAATTTAAGGGGTGGGGCTCACGGTTGATCACCTGAGGGCAGGGCAGTAGAGTTCAAACCGATGACCAGAGAGGCGAGAACAGGCGAGAATGGGACACCTCCCAGAGGCCAATTGCAGCTCTGTAATCGACTAGGGTGTATACACTGACACCGCAGCGTTGTAGCCCTGGCATAGAAAGCTATATGCTTCTCGTTGGGGTGGGGTTTTTTTATGGTGCTGCAACTATGCAGTTTCTGCGCACTAAGTGGCTTGGCAGAGTGTACACCTCAGGAGTTACACTGCAGACAGCTGCTTTACAGAAACTTGCCAGTGTAGACAAGGCCTAAGAAAATAATACTTAGTTTATTGCAAATCCCATGAGACCAGATTCTCTTTACATTAGAGCAACCCCATTGAAGCCACTGGAGTTGCAGTGGTGTACCTGAGTGGAAAAGTTGACCCATGTATATTAACGTTACTTTCATCAAAGCAAATTTTGAAAACTTTGCACTTGATTTTACTAGAACGCTTTTTGTAATGTTTTCCGACTTCTGTGTATGTGACACCTGCTTTTGTTATTTTATGGCTTTTAGTTTTATCTGACAAAATTATTCCCATATGTTCTCTGAAACCTACAGTAAACTCCATTCACTGAAACAAAACCTACAGACTTGTTCTCCATCAACCATACACTCATGGAATCCATCAGATATTGCTAGAGATTTTCTTTTTCAAAGAAATATAAGCATTCCTTTTCCCATAGGAATGAAGTAAACAAATGTGAGCTTTAGCAATTGACCTCTTCTTAGCAGAGGGGGAAACAGTTGACTAGCATCAAATGTTTTGAAACTTTGGCTTCCTAGGGGAAGAAATACAATAGCACCTGTCAAGAAGATCTTGTGATTTTAATTTTATTATGGAATTACTCCTGTTCACTACATAGCAAAAGAATCCATAATGTACAGTGAATCTATACTATACTTGCAAGAAGAAGGATAGAGAACCAAATTCTTCTTTAAAATTATACCTATTCAAATCCATTTCTATGTGCAAAATAAACGGGAAATACTACAATTTCAGAGCAAGGACACTATGAATATGTGTTCTATGAGCATAAATACATAAAACTACACTATAACATTTGGTAACATTAGATTCTGTGAAGGTGGTGAAATCAGTATGTGGGTGTTTTCTTTGTATAAGAAAAGGTTTAAAAAGGCTTTTTAAAACTCTGTCCATTCTTGCAGTGTCATAATACAGTATGTTTCTGGCAATCAGCCAATGATGAGAACACCCCAAATCTAGTAATGCTGGTCTTGAGATACTTTCTGCAAATATGATGTAGACTGAAGTAATTTGAATTTATCTGGTAGCAAGTTAAAATGAATATGTACTATGGCTGTCGATTAATCGCCATTAACTCACACGATTAACTAAAAAATAATAATTGCGATTAATTGCAGTTTTAATATCATTGTTAAACAATAGAATACCATTTGAAATTTAGTAAATATCTTGGATGTTTCTCTACATTTTCAAATGTATTGATTTGACTTACAACACAGAATACAAAGTGTACAGTGCTCACTTTATATTATTTTTATTACAAATATTTGCACTGTAAAAATGATGAAATATTTTTGCAATCTCTTTATCGTGAAAGCATAACTTACAAATGTAGATTTTTTTTTTTATTTTTTTACATAACTGCACTCAAAAACAAAACAATATAAAACTTCAGAGCCTACAAGTTCACTCAGTCCTACTTCTTGTGCAGCCAATCGCTATTATGGGAGATAATGCTGCCCGCTTTTTATTTACAATCTCACCTGAAAGTGAGAACAGGCATTCACATGGCACTTTCGTAGCCGGCATTGCAAGGTACAGTATTTACATGTCAGATATGCTAAACATTCATATGCCCCTTTATGCTTTGGTCACCATTCCAGAGGACATGCTTCCATGCTGATGACGCTCGTTTAAAAAAATAATGCATTAATTAAATTTGTGACTGAAATCGTTGGGGGAGAATTATATGTCTCCTGCTCTGTGTTTTACCCGCATTCTAACATATATTTCATGTTAGAGCAGTCTTGGGCAGGAGCAGCGCCAGGGTTTTTGCCACCCTAGGCGGCAGCGCTCCTCCTCTGAGCATTCAGGGGGCCTAGGTCTTCGGCGGGGGTCCTTCCGCTTCACGTCTTCGGGGCACTTCGGTGGCGGGTCCTGGAGCAAGTGAAGGACCTGCCGCCGAATTTCCGCCGAAGATTCGGAGCGGCAGGACCCCCCGCTGCCGAAGACCCCAAACCCCCTGAATGCTCAGAGGAGGAGCACTGCCGCCAAGGGCAGCAAAAACCCTGGTGCCACTCCAGCCCAAGACTGCTCTAACAGATTTGACAAAACACAAAAAAGGTACCACCAAAAAAGGTGAGATTTTTAAAGATAGTTACAGCACTCGACCCAAGATTTAAGAACCTGAAGTGCCTTCCAAAATCTGAGAGGGACTGAGTGTGGAGCATGCTTTCAGAAGTCTTAAAAGAGCAGCACTCTGATTTGGAAACTACAGAACCCGAACCACCAAAAAAGAAAATCAACCTTCTGCTCGTGACATCTGACTCAGATGATGAAAATGAACATGCGTTGGTCTGCACTGCTTTGGATCGTTATCGAGCAGAGAACCCATCATCAGCATGGACACGTTCTCTGGTATGGTGGTTGAAGCATGAAGGGACATATGAATCTTTAGCACATCTGGCATGTAAATATCTTGCAATGCCGGCTACAACAGTGCCATGTGAACACTTGTTCTCACTTTCAGGTGACATTGTAAACAAGAAGCAGGCAGCATTATTTCCTGCAAATGTAAACAAACTTGTTTGTGTGAGCGATTGGCTGAAAAAGAAGTAGGACTGAGTGGACTTGTAGGCTCTAAAATTTTACTTTGTTTTATTTTTGAATGTAGTTATTTTTTGTACATAACACTACATTTGTAAATTCAAGTTTAATGATAAAGAGCGTGCACTACAGTACTTGCATTAAGTGAACTGAAAAATACTATTTCTTTTTACAGTGCAAATATTTTTTTTATTTTTATTTATGAGCATTGTACACTTTGTATTCTATGTTGTAATAGAAGTCAATATATTTGAAAATGTGGAAAACATCCAAAATATTTATGTAAATGGTATTCTATTGTTGTTTAACAGTACCATAATCCCAATTAATGTTTTTAATCACATGATTAATCACGATTAATGTTTTTAATCACTTGACAACCCTAATATGTACCATGCACACCTTAACCATCCACACTTTTGAAGCATATAACTAAGAAGCCCTACCTTTTACCTATGAATATTTAGCTCCCTTTGATTGTAACCACTCCTAGAAACTCTTAGGTCATGTCTTCCTCTGTTTACACATATTCCCTTATGCATAAATGAAAGTTCTTACAAAAGGCTGTGCAGCCACAACAACCACCATATTAGTTGACAGTTCCAAAATGGCGATCTGACCGTTCCCCTTTCTTCGAAGAAGTCTGACTTGGGAGGGATGATGGTACATTCTCTCATACTAGGCCCAAGTCCCCCACATCCACTCACAGGGAAACGTTCTCTCGTCCTATCTCTGGTTAAACCTCTTTCCAGTGTGACAGCTCCACATGATGTAACCTCATAATTGCTATAGTTCTCTGTGGAGCTTTCACAGGGAAGAATCTAGAAAAGGATATGTGGAGGCCTGAGCTGTCCTCTAACTCACCTGCCTCTCCCCTTCTCACTCCCATGACACATGAGCTTCCCACTGCCATCCTCAGATCCACAGGATTTAACCATGGAGGTACTGCATACTATTTTGCACTCCTTCCACTCTGGCCTAATCGTCCTTACTACTGAATTGGTCAGGTTGTGAAGAAGGGTTATCTGTATGGCACTAAGGGCCTGTACATACCTTACTCCTGCGTATAACGAGGGCAGCATTTGGCTATATACTGATACAAGTGCCTCAGCTCTGAGATGAATTTTGCCCTTTAAATGTTTACAAAAAGTTTCACAACGGTTATGCAACAATTCTTAGCTTCACCCTTAGAGTGGAAATAAATAAATTCAATTTGCCACTTGTTGCCAATTCTAAAGTTCATACTGAAAGGTAACAATATGATCTCTTTACCCAGACAGGATTAGATTGATAAAGTACAGAACATTCTTTCTCCTCTCCCCCCCCCCCCCCCCGTCTCTTTTTTTGCAATGGAAAACTTGAGTTCCCTTTCTCTTGTCCTAGTTTTAATCCCAGCTGAGACAGATCTTTCTTAATAACAGCTTATTCTAAAGAGCTGCCAATTTATATATAATGCAAAGTGGCTTTAACTACTTCTAGTGCATGGTCAGGATTAAAAATAGTGTGGATAATGTGGATTTCAACTGCTCTCCCCACTCCAGCTTTCTCTAGGTTTCTAATCTATGGGGAAAAAATATAGATTTGGTGGCAAAATATGCTATGCTACTTCTTTTTGTAAACTGTGCTTTATTGTTTATTTTGACACTTCAAAAGATCTAGCCAGGTTTCTTGGTCCAGACTGTAGTCATCAGACTCAAACCAGTGCTACTTCAGGCAGGTAGAGGTAACTTTATTTTCCTCATGACTGTGATTTTATTTTATTTTTGTCAGCTGCATCTTGTCTTTGTTTATACTATTTTTTAATTTATCTTAACTTGTGCTTTGTGTCAGGCATGATCTGATCAGCATTAGGGATGCATTGTATAAGGTACGTTTTGAAGTCCCAATTCAATGCCCTTATTCAAGCAAAACTTAGTCCAACATTTTGTTTGAGTAAAGATTGCAGTTCATGGCTCTGTCCCGGTCTTGGTATGAGACTGTGTTCCTGTAGCTGTTCTGAAACATAATTGCAATGCATATTGAGTAGCTCATTTCACAGGAGAATCAATGATGAACATCTGTATTTCTGAGGGCAGAACTAAGCTTTCTGAGGGGTATTTAACTAAATGCAATATTTAGGGGCATTCACTGAAATAACCCTTCCAGAACACCATTTTAAAATGCTTGCATGCCCTAAAGATGTGACTCCTCCAGGATCATGTTTTATAAAAAAGGCTGCTGCTTTGTTGGATCTATAGTCAGTGGCTCATTAAGGCAATATCTTTGGATCATAGAAATTGTCATATTGGATCAGACCAGTGTCCACCTAGTCCAATAGCTTGGCATTGAAAGTAGCCCATACCATGAAGTTAGGACAAGTCTTCTGCTTTACAATTCATTAGTTGTCTGTTTTTGCTATCTTTTTTTTTTCTTTACTCATTTTCTTTTGTAGATGTGTTTTTCAGCTTGCTTGCACACTGTTAGGGCCCTACCAAATTCACGCTCCAATCTGGTCAATTTCACAGTTATAGGATTTAAAAAATGATAAATTTCATGACTTCAGCTATTTAAATCTGAAATTTCACGGTGTTGTAATTGTAGGGGTCCTGACCCAAGAAGGAGTTGTGTATGCGGGGGTGTCACAAAGTTATTGTAGGGGAGGTTGCAGTACTGCTACCCTTGGTATGGTATTGCTACCCTAACTTCTGCGCTTCTGCTGGCGGGGTGCTGCCTTCAGGGCTGGGTTCCTGGTCAACAGCCACCGCTCTCCGGCCACCCAGCTCTGAAGGCAGCGCAGATGTAAGGGTGACAATACCGTGCCCCTCCCCCCCTTAAAATAACTCCCTGCAACTCCTTTTTGGGTCATGACTCCCAATTTGAGAAATGCTGGTCTCCCCCTGAAATCTGTATAGTATAGGGTAAAAGCACACACAAGACCGGATTTCATGGGGAGAAACCAGATTTCATGGTCCGTGACGTGTTTTTCATGGCCATGAATTTGGTAGGACCCTACATACAGTGTAAGTAAAATTATTTTTCTTTGTTTATCTCTGTCTCTACTGGTTCATCTGGTGATTTAACATGGCATCTATGAAATGTTTTTTCTATCATATTTATATTGTAACTTGAAAACAGATACAGACAAATTGCCTCCAGTTTTGAGCAGAGTACCCAAAAGGACGAAGGAACTGGCACTTCAAAATATTTCTGTTAATTGCCATGGAGCACCTGTTTCTTAGAGGTAAATTCCTTATTCCCCTCTAGCCTACTCACCACATACATCATGGCAACTCAAATCATGGGCATGATATCGAAAGGCTCAGAATGAGTCCTCCAGTGTCCTGACATGGGTTGGGTTCTTTCCCAGCTGGGTATTTAAAAAGGAGGAACTCCAAAGGTGCCACATCCCAAAGATACTGGAATTATCCTATTTGGTTTTTTTGTTCGTTTTTTGTTTTGTCTTTTAAATTAAGAAGAAATGTAAGACAAGATACGTGGTCATTCTTTCTCTCTGAAAAGTTCCACGTAATCCTTTTTATTCCATCCTTGATTGGAGATTGGCAGAAGGACTTTAGAGCAACATATTTTTAAAATGTAGATTTATTGTTATAATTACCATTATAATGTTTATAATGTTAGTGGTAACTAAGGTACAAGTGATCATGACATGATCACATTTATAACGTGCAATCACAATAAAGTCCAGACCATTGATATGTATACTTGGTGCTTTAAAAGGGCCAACTTCACAAAGCTGAAAACAGTTATGAGTCAAAACAGCTGAGAGGAAGAACTTAATCAGAAAAATGTTTAAGAACACTTAGATGCTCAAAAAGCAACAATCCCAAAATCAAGAAAGAGACTATATTGGTTAATAAGCCAACCTGATTAGAGGGGAAGTGAAGGCAGCTATAAAAAAAATTAAATTTAAATAAAAATAAAAGGAAGAAAGGGGAAGTTGATACTTCCGAATATAAATCAGAAGATAGGAATTATAGAAAACTGATAAGGGAAGCAAAAGGATACAAAGAGAAATCTATGACTAGCAGGCTTAAGGACAGTAAGACTTTTTAAAGTATATTAGGAATGAAAAGAATCCTAACAATTGTACTGGTCCATTCCTAGATATAAATGAATTATCAAAAACAATGCAGAAAAGGCCAATGTGTTCGATAAATATATCTGTTCTGTATTTGGGGGAAAAAAACAGATGATGTAGTCAGGGGTTCTCAAACAGGATTGTGACCCCGCAGGGGGTTGCGAGGTTGTTACGTGGGGGGTTGCGAATTGTCAGCTCCACCCCAAATCCCATTTTACCTCCAGCATTTATAATAGTGTTAAATATTTTTTTTAATTTATAAGGGGGGTTGCACTCAGAGGCTTGCTGTGTGAAAGGGGCCACCAGTACAAAAGTTTGAGAACCACTGATGTAGTCATGTTATATAACACTCTTTCCATTCCACTAGTATCTTAAGAGGATCTTAAACAACAGCTACTAAAGTTAACTTGCATCCAGGCATTTTAAAAGAGATGTCTCAGGAGCTCACTGGCCTGTCAATGTTGATTTTCAATAAGACTTGGAACCATGGAGAAGTTCCAGAAGACATAAATTTAATAAAAACCCACTAATATTATGCCAATATTTTAAAAGGGTAAAAACAGAATAATCCAGGTTATTATAGACCTGTCAATCCCGAACAAGATAATGGAATGGCTGATAAAGGAGGGTAATATAATTAATCCCAATCAACATGAATTAATGGAAAATAGATCCTGTCAAACGAACTTGATATATCTTTTTGATGTGATTACAAGTTTTGTTGATAAAGATAATAGTGTTGATGTAATATACTACTTTAAAACATTTCACTTGGTACTGCATGATATTTTGATAGAAAAACTAGAAAGATATAAAATTAATATGGAACATATTAAATGACTTAAAAGCTGGCTAACAGATAGTTCTCAAAATGTAATTCTTAATGGAATAGGTGTGTTTCTAGTGGAGTCCTGCAGGGACTGGTTTTTGGCCCTATTCCATTTACTATTTTTATTAAAGACCTGGAAGAAAATATAAAATTATCACTGATAAAATTTTCAAATGACACAAAAATTGGGAGCGTGGTAGATAATGAAGAAGACAGGTCACTGATACAGAGCAATCTGGATTGCTTGGTAAACTAGGGTCAAGCAAACGATATATAGCTAAACATATGCATCTAGGAACAAAGAATGTAGACAATACTTACAGGATGGGAGACTCTATCCTGGAAAGCAGTAACAATGTGGGGATCATGGTGGATAATCCGCTCCCAGCATGATGCTGTGGCCAAAAGGGCTAATATGATTCTTGGATGTATAAACAGGGGAATCTCGGGTAGGAGTAGAGAAGGTATTTTACTTCTGTATTTGGCATTGGTATGGCAGTGGCTGGAATACTGTGTCTGGTTCTGGTGTCCAAAATTCAAGAAGGATGTTGATAAATTGGAGATGGTTCCGAGAAGAGTCACAAAAATTGAAAGATTAGAAAACATGCCATATAGTGATAGACTCAAGAAGCTCAATTTATTTAGCGTAAAAAGAAAAGGCTAACGGGTGACTTGATTACAGTCTATAAGGACTTACATGGGAAACAAATATTTAATGGGCTCTTCAGAGCAGCAGAGAAAGGTATAACATGATCCAATGGCTGGAAGTTGAAGCTAGACAAATTCAGACTGGAAATAAAGTGTAAATTTTTAACAGTGGAAAATATTAACCATTGGAACAACTTACCAAGGGTCATGGTGGCTTCTCCATCACTGACCACTTTTAAATCAAGATTGGATGCTTTTCGAAAAGATCTGCTCTAGGAATTATTTTGGGGAAGTTCAATGGCCTGTGTTATATAGGAGGTCAGACTAGATGATCACAATGGTCCCTTCTGGCCTTGGAATCTGTTAATCGATAAATAATGTTCAAGTGATTTTACGTATATAAAGAGAAAGAGAGTGTGTGTGTTTGATTAGCCCATTCATAGTGCAAGAAAACTGAAATACTTCTGCAGAACTCTAGATATTTCTCTGCAAAATTTAGAATAAAGGTTGCTGTAGGATTGTTGTTAAATGTTTCACAGATATTTTGCCCTTGTCGCACAGCTTTTCTTTCCATTTCATTATTATATGTTTTAGATTTTGTAATCGTGAGAAAATTATTTAAATGTATATTGTTCTGTATTTGCATATATAGGTGACTGAAGAACAAACTCCACCACTAAAGCTTACATTTGTTTACAGTCTTAAATATTTCTATGGAATGTGCAAAATGTAACAGAACATAGCTTTCTAAAAACTGTTGACACAAAGTCTGTTTACTACATTATTCTGACTTATCTAGAAAGTTAATGAAATTTATATTTTTTATAGCTGCTTTTCAAATAATAGACAGTAAAGAAGCCTTTAGAAATTCTTGTATTTATCCAAAATTGCCCATGCAGACTGTAATGGAGTGATACAGAAAATAGTCTACAGAAATGTCACCTTAGGCCTTTGTGTACGTGAGAACATGCAGGAAGATTAATTCGAATGAACTTTTAAAATGGATTCATTAAGCCACATTAAATCCCTGTGTGGATGCTCTTATTTAGAATTAAAGTGGTCTTAAACTAAACTGAATTAATTCACTTCAGAAGTTTAATATGATTTAAGTAATGCACGTTAAATTCACACCTTTAGTTAATTTTGTATTAGTTTTCCTAAGTGTGTGTAGACCAGCCTTTGGATACTAACAGTGTTCACGTTTAAAAAAAAATGAATTGGGTGCCATAATATGAAACTTTTTCTAAACTATGAACACAAAGTATTTCTGTTGGGGGAAAAATAAGTTTAGGTCAAATAGATTTGCATGATTTTTTTTCAGAATTTTGTTTAGATACTTTGCAGTTGAGAAATTGAATGCTTCAATTTTCTAAAGTGAATAGTGATTTTGTTTGCCTCAATTTTTGGGCATCCATGTTGAGAAACCTTAATGTTTTTTTTCAGAAGGTGTATAGTCAGTACTTTCTGAGAGCCTGGCTACACACTTCAGGGCATGATTTCTAAAGCACACTAATGTGTTGCACATTAATTGGTCCGTGTAGACCATGTTGATGCATACTAAAAGTTCCCTAGTGCACTTCTACTTAGTGCTGAAACTGGTTGGGAATAATTATGGAATATTCTTTAGACATCTCTTTACAAAGCCTTCACTCCTACAATTTGATCTAAGCAAATCGATCTTTGTGCTATGTACACATGACCTCTAGATCAGTGCTTCTCAAAGTCGGACCACCGCTTGTTCAGGGAAAGCTCGTGGCGGTCCGGGCTGGTTTGTTTACCTGCCGCGTCCACAGGTTCGGCCAATTGCGGTTCTCACTGGCTGCGGTTCGCTGCTTCGGGCCAATGGGGGCTGTGGGAAGCGGAGCGGGCCGAGGGATGTGCTGGCCACCCTTCTCGCAGCCCCCATTGGCCTGGAGCGGCAAACCGCGGCCAGTGGGAGCCGCGATTGGCTGAACCTGCGGACGCGGCAGGTAAACAAACCGGCTCGGACCGCCAGGGGCTTTCCCTGAACAAGCAACAGACCAGCTTTGAGAAGCACTGCTCTAAATCACACCTCTTTATGGTGTGTCATTCTGAAACCCAGAATTAACTAGTAATTCTTTAAAATTTAGCCTGACATCTTTGTGAATTAGCTACTGGTGAATGTGTAGCATATATATGAACCAGTTATATTTAGGAGAGGCTGTGCAAATTTCCTCAGACAGAAAATTCACCACAGCCTTGACCTATAGCACACTTCTATTCTAGACATTGGCCTCTCTTGATTAAAGGCTACCAATTGTACAAAACTGTGTGTTAGTTTGGTGTTGTGGGCCGCTAGGGACTAGGATGGATACCATCGAAGTAGGTTTCACTGGAACTCTAAGAAAACATTTGGTCTCTGGAGGTTAAAGGCAAGTTAATTAACCCACTATTCCATGTAACTCACCTGAAATCTGTTTGATTGCATGCTCACTTGTTATTTGGATATCACTACTTTGAATATTTTTGCTAATATGTACCTTTTTTGGAATTGTTCATATCTATAGTGATATAACACATAAGAAAAGAGATATTTCAGCAAAACCAAAGTAACAGGTATTTTGCAATGATAGAAACATGTATCTGTTGGCCCAAATGTTCTATATAAATTCAAACTTCTTAAAGTTATAGTTCTAAGTTTCTTCATAGAACTGTGCATTTTTTGTAGCTTCACTATTTATATTCTAGTCTACAGAGTGGTAATTTCCTAAGGAAGCTAAAAAAGAAACGTGCTAAGCAGTTCCATGCTGTCTGATTGATATCTCTGTATCTTTAGGGCATGACTATACTACAGACATAAATCAACCTATGTTAGGTATACTTACAGCCATTGCAGTAATTACTGTGATGGTTCATGCCCACATTGCCCTTCTTCTATTGGTGGTGCACGTCCTCATCGGGAGCGCTTCCACTGACTTAAGAACAGGCCTGGCTGCCCTCTCTCGCTCCCCACAGGGAGCATCACTGTCCATCCCCGGGCTCTCAGCCTGCCAGAAGCCCAGCTCCGTGCAGCCGGGCCCCCAGCGGGGAGTGGGGAGCCCGAGTAGCAGGCCCGTGGGTATTTGGGACCTGGGGGCAGTCTGGCTCAGAGCGGGGAATGGAAACCCTGGTGGACACCGCCCAGCTGGGAGTGGGGAGCCTGGGCAGCAGCCCAGCAGGGAGCCTGGAAGCAGCCGGGCTCTAGCTGGAGCCCAGCCCCCGGGTGACAGCCAAGCTTTCTTGTCAATTCTGGAGCTGTGAAATTGACAAGAATGACAGCCAACAGCTGATGTAAGTAATGCAGTGTCTACATGGACACTGTGTCGCCCTAACTACACTGATATGCCTCTTGTGGAGATGGAGTTATGTCAGTGTAGTAAGGCACTTATGTCGGTGGGAGCAAGGCTGTAGTGTAGACACTGGCATAATTAGGTCAACATAAGCTGCCTTACATCAACCTAACTCTGTAGTGTCGACTATGCCTAAGAGTGGATGTTTTCAAATTACCACAAAACCTACAGTCATTTCCCAGAAAAGGCAAATTTTCCATACCAGAGTCAGTCTCAACCAATATACCACTGTAACTTGAACATGATTGTTCACATCACCTCTCATTTTTAACTACAGTCACGCTTGACAAGATTTCTTTGTAGAAAGGCATTCGTTTGTAAAAAGGCATTCGTTTAAAGTCATTGTATATTTTCATTTGCAGTCGTCTTCTTTTGTATGGCAACTTGAAAAGCCACATTAAAGGTCGATATTCACTTTCGTCATCCACTCTATGGCTTCCAGTGACATGGAATGAATCAGGGCTGTCCCGCCAGTGAAGAATCTTAGAGGGCAGCAGTTCTTCAGATGCTTCATGGTTTAGATGTTCATTTGCAGTATTATTTCTATAGTACTTCATTTGCAGTAGTATCCTATTACTTTTATATTAAATATATCCTTTTAATATTTTAATATTCATGGTTTGGAAAAAATGCAGAAACAAAACCCCAAGCCTAGAAAGAAAATCCTTTTGACAGGAGCCGTTTTAAAGAAGAAATAAGTTTATGGAAGCAGAGTTTTTGTAAAAGCTATCTGAAGAGAATTGTTTCTCCTGAAAGGAGGGTAATTTCTTAATTTATCCATGAGAAGGTTGTGTCTGTGCTTGAGCAGCTCAGTTTATATCTGGTTACTGTGCAGCCAAATCTTTGTTTATTTTAAAGTAACGTGAAGAGCCAGGTTGTAGCTGTCCCTGAATGGGCACAGGGGTGGGAGGGATAAGCAGTTCCTAACCCCCCCCCCCCCAGGCCACTGCTGAGTGGCTGGGGGATGTAGGCCTTGTTCCTTCCTAGCACTTTTTTTGGATGCTAGCTGTCAAAAAGGGGATGGGAAGAGGTGGATTGAGAGATGGGACCAGGGCTTTGCTTTCCGTATGCACCACCCAGCGACAGCAGCCTGTATCGTTCTGATGAGCAGCCATAGAAATGATCCGGCTCTTTATTACAACTAAGAAGAATCTTGTCAGTTTCACTCTGCTGCTGATTTGACCAGCAATAAAGGCACTTATGATCCAGAAGAGAGGAGGAGCTAAAAAAACAGGTGAAAGGAGGGAAAGGGATAGAGTGAAATAGCGAATACCTTTCTTTTTCCAAGCATCCAGGAACAGAGTAGTAGGATGGTAAGAGAGTATTTCCTTGACCCTCACAACAGCCTCTCAGGAACAGCAGGGCTGCCCACAACATTTTGGCACCTGAGGCGGGGAGCTCAAATTACGCCCCCCATACCTCCTCGCTTGGGCCAAAATTTTGAAAAGTCTCAATTCTGCCTTCTTCCTGTTCTATTCCTCTCATGGTACTGCTCTGCTACCTACCCCAATAAAGGAGAACTAACAACTTAAAATGCCTTGTTCAAAAATTTTAAGTAACACTTAACTTTCAAATGCCTGAGCAGAAAATGTAACTTTTCTTGTCTGCATAGTAAACACTGGCATTTTTATCTGTTTGAATAATCAAAGTGTTGCTTTCCATGCCTTCTTGGCTGCAAAGATTTGAACTGCTTCCTGAAGGTCCACAGTTTGGGCCAGCTCATGCTCTATTGAGATGGTTGCAAGGCCAACCAGCCTCTGCTGTGGCATTGTGGAGTGTAGATGTGTTTTTATTAACTTCAGCTTGGAGAAGCTGCGTTCTCCACTGGCAACTGTTGCAGAAAGTGTTAGAAGTATGTGCAGAGCAACAAAAGCATTTGGAAAGAGTGTAGTCATCTTAGTTGTGCACATATATTCCAGAACAGCCTTTGAAGATGATCCTGCTGAAATGTATCTTGAAAGGGCTTTCAGTTCATCACCTAAATCACTCACATCAATATCATGCATGTATCAACACTGTCTCTAGTGCCCTGCATTGCTGGTGTAGGTCTTCTTCAGGTATAGTGAGGAGTTTTGGAATATCATACAACATCCCAAATATACTGCTGTGTTCCTTGAGTTGCATGAAACGTTCTTTAACTGACTGTATTGCACAATCTAGCACCAGGTTAAAGAATTCAACTTTGAATTGTTGTGTGGGGTCTCTTATGGGATTATCCCGTGCCTCATAATCAAAATGTTGTCTTCTTTGGTGACTCTTGTATTCTTGAATGGGTGGGAAAATAGCTTCAGTGTGAAGTTCCTCTGCCAACTTCTGTGCACTCTTCAGAATATTTTGAAATCCCTCAGCTGACCAGTAAGACTGTAGGTATGACTTTGCTTTGTCCAGTTGTTCCATTGCTCCAGATATATCAAGGTCAACATCTTAGAGTCTCTTGCTTACAACATTTATTTCAAACAGTATGTCATGCCATAACAGTAAGCCACACAGAACTTTGAAGTTATGTATGTTTCTGGTGATTCCATTTCCCTCTGCCACTGTTCTCCCATGAACAGTTCCTGTCATAGCATTATCCTCCATAATGGCAACTATGGCATATCTATCTTCCCGATTTGGTGTTTGATAGGCTTTATCGCCTCCACTCGACTTTCCCATCGTGTGGCACTCAGTAGTTTCAGTGTCAGAGAGGATGTTCCCAGATGTTGCTTCAAAATTTGCCATCGATGAGTTTATGCAAAGAAAAATACATAGATGCTTTGAATTACATTATAAAATTCAGCAGCCTCACTAGAAGCTTATGCTGCATCACTGACCACCAAGTTCAATGAATGAGAACTGGAAGGGACAAAAAAAACTCGAGGGTTTAACTCTCGGATCCGTGTCTGCACTCCTCTGTTCTTTCCTCTCACGTTGGCACCATTACGTTGGCCCTGACGTCTCATGTCGGCTATCGCAATTCCCGTATTTTCCAGCTTTTTAAAAAGCACATTTGTCATACCAGCTCCTGTAGTATCATCAGTGTCAATAAATTCTAGAAAATGCTTTCTGACAATCACCATTGCAGGGACATTTTCACTAGGTTCTGTTGTTGTTACAAAACGCATTTGTTCCCTATGGCTGATGTCAGGTGTGCAGTCCAGAATAACAAAGTAATATCTTGCGGACTTCAGATCTGCCACAATCTTCTGTTTGACTTTTGTTGCCAGTAACTGTATGATCTCATTTTGAATTGTTTTTCCAAGGTAGTGGTTTGTGAACATTTCTTGGGTGGTGACTCTTCTTAGATGCTCCTGAAGTACAGCATCAAATTCAGCCATCAGCTCCACAATTTTAAGGAAGTTTCCATTGTTTGGCACATACAGCTGATCTGAAGTGCCACGCAGTGCTAGGCTTTGGGTAGCAAGCATTCTCACAATGGCAGTGAGTCTTTTCAGAACATTTTGCCAGTAAAGAGACTCTGATGCAATCTTCTCTTGATGCTGATCATCTATGGTGGCCTTTAATCTTAGTCTCATCTCAAGCTCTTTCCATCTATGGAATGCTCTTTGGTGATTTGCTGCCTTCTCATGGCATGCCAGATTTTTCCAGTCCTTTGTTCCTGTAGAACACAATGTGGCTGGAACAATAGACTGGAAGAGTTTGCAACAAAAACAATATGCAGCATTCTTGGTTTTTGAGTACATAAGCCATGGCCTCTCCTCTCTGTCACCATTGGGGATTTCACGCCAGTAATGTGTTGGATGGAAACTTCTATTTTCATTGTCTTTGGGGAACATGAAATTTTTCACTTGCTGTGGCCCATGCAGTACAAGGACATCCCTCAGGCTACTGCTCAAGTGGGTCCACAGTCCTGGATCATCTAGACTTAAGGAACTAAACTCAGCAGCAGCTGTTTCTTGCGTTTCCACCACACTTTTCTCTGATCTAAAACTTTTCTTCGGAAATGTGTATGGTTACATCCATTTGAGATGGAGATATGAATGCTGCAGTAGCTCCCAGGTCACCTGCACTCTGACTAACTGGAAGATCAGGCATCTCCTCACCACTCACATCCTCACTGGGGCCAGAAGGCTTACCGTGAACATTTGTGTCTATGTATCTCAGGAGAGCTCCTTCCTGCTTAGATAGAAAAGCTTCCTTTGCTTTCTTTCTTTTTTCTGAATGCTGCCCCAGGGGACGTTTTCTTCTTTCACTCATGACCGCTGTTCTGTGCCAGCTATAGTGGATCTCAATACTCAATTGAAGGGGACATATAAGGAGGCTGGTAGCAGGGCCTGAGTGAGGGAAGATATCAGCATCTTAAGGGCCTAACTGGCTCCTACTACTTCAGTGACTGCCTCTTCTCCTCAAGTGGGTTCAGGGAAGCAGCATGAAACGGAAGCTCCCTGAGAAGCTGGTATTAATCAGTCCAGGCTCCTGGGGGTGCTAGAGAGGTACATAAGAAGCTGCTCCTCCTCTCTCTCCCTGCAGCTCCTGCTGCTTTCTGTTATTCCCTCTCACCTTTTCTCCTGCCTGCCTGTTATGTCTCTTGTGTCCTCCTTCCTCCCGCACAGCACTCTACCATCTCTGTGTATCTAGAGTAGAGAGAATACATATGCACCAGCAGTAGACACAATTTTCTACACTCTGGGTCCTAGTGGCACCTCCCCCCGCACACACACAATCTGGCACCTGAGGTGGTCACATCAGTTCGCCTCATGGTAAGGCCAGCCCTGAGGAACAGGGTTGGAGGAGGGAGAGAGGAGTCCCCTCGCTCCCATTAGAAAGGGATTTGTGGAGGCAGGACCATTCCTAGGAAGGGAAGGAAGAGAGAAGCTATCTCTTACAGCAGCCAGGAGGTAAGGCGTGGAGAGAGAGAGTCCCATATTGATTGGACAGTATTAGTAATAGCACAGAAGGTGGTGTCCTTGAGCAGGTACGAAGGAAAGCAACCTATTAGAAATACCAGAGGACATGGGGTTATGACAATGAGTGTATTTCTCATCAGGTCACTGCTCTTATCCTAAACTCAGGTGGAAGAAAGAAAATACTTGTTTTTCATATAAGCCTTTAGAGAGCTGGTTTAGTACCTTCGCTAGTTGGTGTCTGGTATTTGTTTCAAGCCCTGAAGTACTTTATTTGGGTGACAAAAATGTTCATGTGCTGAGTGAACTAAACTTTTCAAAAATGTATTTAGAAATTATCAAAATGATCTCCTTTCAAGATTATTGCAGTTCGCTGATAGAGAAGTTGACCAGATCAGTTTGACAGACCGCAGAGTGAAATGGTGGGATTAATACCCAAATATAACACAATTCATCCTAATATCAAAGTGCATTTATGACTAGGTTAAGTCAGCACCTTGTTTACCGTATTACAGTCCTTTCAATTTCATTCATTTTAGCATATTACATCCTTCATTCTTTAAGAAATGCCCATGTTTTATTGAAAAGTTGGAATACTACTTTAGACCTGCGTTTACTTAGAGATCATTATTTGGTGAATGGATGACTCTTATTACTTCCTTAGAATACGTATGAATGCTGTTCTTTCAGAGGCACATCTGAGGATGATATCATTCAGCCTTCATGCTCATCAAGTTTTGGATAATTTTTTCTGTCTGGCCTCTGTGCAAAATGAGATATTTTTATGAGTCATTATTTTCTGAGTCATGAACTATGACCCATATATTTAATGTTTTTGTGACTTTTTAAGGGTCAAAATTATGTCTTCACAGTAGTCTATGAAATGTAAACCAGTTTTAAAACAAACTGCATCATCTTTACAAGTTTTAACATGCGATAAATGTCCAGTAAGATGTATGACAATTTAATTGTAGTTCATTACACATTTTTAATCACGTCTACACACAGCATATTCAGTATTATAAAATCTTCAAGAAGATATACATCATACCTGGTCCAAAACAATGTCCTCATTGATGATTGTTCAGATTCTGACCTGATTTATGCCATGCAGGATGCTACCAGCTTGAATATGCCTTATCTTGTATAGTGCCAATGTGGCTTCCAAGATTAATAAAATTGTTCCAATGGTTCATGTTCTTTTTTGCATCTCTCTGCAGTTCCTATCTATAATGCAGGTTCAGAAATAACTTTCAGCATTTAGAAAACAAATAAAACTAATTGTTTCAAGATTTGTGATGTAGCTTCTGAGAGTTTAATGTAAATTCCGGTCAGACTATCATTTAAATTTGTCACATGAAAAGCAAATTGGAAGAGTAAAATACATGAGACATATATTTGTTTTGTTCTATTCATTGCTTTACTTTCACCCTGTGTGTTTTAATTAACCAAGTATAAAAGTATTGTTGCATTGTGGTCAGATCCACGCGGACACTAGGTACGCATTTTTTTTCTGAATGTGACTTAGGCAGTAAGCAAGCAACCAACCAGATGAGACGATAGTCATGCCCATCTTTTCACCTCTCTATTACCTGGATGTCCTGTTCCCTCCCTCTTCCCCTTTCCCAATAGTTATGGCCTCAACAAACAGAAGAGGAAAGGTAGGAGTTATAGGGGGAGTTTGAGGAAGAGAAGACAATGTAGTAGTAGAGGTAGAGGGTGTCTCTGACCTCCCTTTTTTTCCTCTGATGGGGAAACTCTCCACCTACAGTCTGGATACATTACTTCTATTGTCTCCTTACGTTTTCCCCCTTAGTGCACTCTGTGTCCTCCCACGAAGAAGATTCCCTAAAAGGCCTCTAGGCTTCTTCCTCATCTCCCCTGTTCCTTCCTTCTTTTTTCTTCCCCTCGGGAGAAATATCAGGTGCCTCTCAAACCTCTATTTCATAGATCTGATGCTTCCACTAGGGCCCAAAAATGTGTTCAGACTGATGACTGATCTTTTAGATTTCGACTAACTATCTAAATGAAAAATACATTTTTGACTAATCTCCAAGACAGATAATGATCTGACATTGTATTTTAGCTCTTAAACTCTGTTTTGTGATGGGCACATGTTTTTGCTGTTTTTTCTATAGATCAGTAGCAACTGTTTCTTGAACACAACCAAAGCAGTGCAGATAGCCATTGGGCTTATGACTTGGGTAGAGTGGCTAGTGTCATAGGAAGAGTGGGATAGGATCTTTAGCTTTGGAAGTAAACTGTTGGAGAGACAACAAGCATGAGTGAGTGAGAGATAAGAGGTATGAACAACTTTTTGTGATTGGAAGCTTCCTGCCTGGGTGACAACCAGGGAGACACATACCCAAAGGTCTGAACTGCTCTGGCCACATACGGTGTAACTTCACTTAAAGTTGTCCCGGTTAACGTTGTTTCATTGTTACGTTGCTGATCAATTAGTGAACATACTCGTTTAAAGTTGTGCAATGCTCCCTTACAACGTTGTTTGGCAGCTGCCTGCTTTGTCCACTGCTTGCAGAAAGAGCAGTCTGTTGGAGCTAGCTGGTGGGGGCTTGGAACCAGGGTGGACCAGCAGCCCCCTCCCCCCCTCGTATCAATTGCCAGGCAATTCAGCTGTCCCCCGCTCCATTGCAGTGTGCTGCTCCTGTCCTCTGCCTTGGAGCTGCTCCTGGGAGCCTCCTGCTTTCACCCTCTGACTCCACCACCTCAACCAACCTACACTTTTACATTATTTGTTTAATATCTTTATTAATGATATGGAAGATGGTGTGGACTGCACTCTCAGCAAGTTTGCAAATGACACTAAACTAGGAGGCATGGTAGATACACTAGAGGGTAGGGATCAGATACAGAGGGACCTAGACAAATTAGAGGATTGGGCCAAAAAAAACCTGATGAGGTTCAACAAGGACAAGTGCAGAGTCCTGCACTTAGGATGGAAGACTCCCATGCACTGCTACAGACTAGGGACCGAATGGCTAGGTAGCAGTTCTGCAGAAAAGGACCTAGGGGTCACAGTGGACGAGAAGCTGGATATGAGTCAACAGTGTGCTCTTGTTGCCAAGAAGGCTAATGGCATTTTGGGCTGTATAAGTAGGGGCATTGCCAGTAGATCAAGGAACGTGATCGTTCCCTTTTATTCGACATTGGTGAGGCCTCATCTGGAATACTGTGTCCAGTTTTGGGCCCCACACTACAAGAAGGATGTGGAAAAATTGGAAAGAGTCCAGTGGAGGGCAACAAAAATGATTAGGGGTCTGGAGCACATGACTTATGAGGAGAGGCTGAGGGAACTGGGATTGTTTAGTCTCCAGAAGAGAAGAATGAGGGGGGATTTGATAGCCGCCTTCAACTACCTGAAGGGGGTTCCAAAGAGGATGGAGCTCGGCTGTTCTCAGTGGTGGCAGATGACAGAACAAGGAGCAATGGTCTCAAGTTGCAGTGGGGGAGGTCTAGGTTGGATATTAGGAAACACTATTTCACTAGGAGGGTGGTGAAGCACTGGAATGCCTAGGGAGGTGGTGGAGTCTCCTTCCTTGGAGGTTTTTAAGGCCTGGCTTGACAAAGCCCTGGCTGGGATGATTTAGTTGGGAATTGGTCCTGCTTTGAGCAGGGGGTTGGACTGGATGACCTCCTGAGGTCCCTTCCAACCCTGATATTCTATGATTCTACACAATCATCATTGCTATGTACAATATAAAATTGTTTAAAAAAACATTCCCTGGAACCTAATCCCTGCTATTTACATTAATTCTTATGGGGAAATTGGATTCGCTTAACATCGTTTCGCTTAAAGTAGCATTTTTCAGGAACATAACTACAGTGTTAAGCGAGGAGTTACTGTACCAGAAAACAATTGCCAGGTTAAAAAAAAAGTTCAGATTCTGAACATTTTGATTTTTGCTTTTGTTTTTATCCAGCACAGCTACTACTGTATAGTAGATACTGAAGCAAATGGTGCTTCAGCTTGGCTTTGCTTGTTTTGAACTAGTCACGTTCCTTTTACACTGAAAAGGTCTATACTCTGTGTGTAATAAAATTAACATGATATGGTGGTAGAGTATCCCATAATTTCTTAAGATCAACAAAAAAAATTGTTTTAACTCAGTGTTTGTGGCAATGTATTCATTTGTGCCACTATTTAGAATGTTCTGTACTAGAGTTTTGTAAATTGTACATCGGACAAGGATTTTGGATCCAAACCATTTTTTCTGTGAACATCATGTCTCCAATTAATTCCGCGCAACTGCCATTTTATTCCTAATTTTTATTCCATACATACATTGCTGATAAATTCTCATGCTATTCATTCAGCAGTTGCTCATGCAAAGGTTTATCATGCTTTTAGAAAATCTGTTCACATTTTTTAACTTAACTGCCTCACAAGGGAGCTATAAAAAAGACTTTAATGGTGATGCCTAGTAAGGTGTGTTCATTAACTGTCTGGTATAATTTGGTTGGGGATTTCCATTTCTCAGTTTATAAATTATGATACAGTGTTGAGGGATTTAATATGTGAAAATGAAGTCTTATTACCGTGTTGATTTGATGGCTGATCTTATGGCAGAAATTCTAAAGCCAATGGCTGAGTGCTGTGCAGGAATCTTTGAAGGAGAGAAAAATAACAAACTAGCATATTTTTATAATCATTAACTTGTGCGCAGTGGCAGTATCATAGCCAATGAGGTTAATTCAAGGCGTGATTATTGCTAGTTGAAAACTTTTCCCAATACCCCGCTGTGTTGATTTGAAATATAGTTAACACTGGCAATTTTTGACAGTCTCTCATGTGAGAGGAAAAAAAAAAAACTTGCCAAAGTTGATTTTAAACCCCTTACTTTTAGCTAGAGCTAGTAATATGCCAAATCCTTTAAAAATCCAAATTTTGTGATGGACATTCTGAAACTGAAAAGCATTCCTATTAGCAGAACCACCACATTGACTGCACAGACTTCTAGGGGATAGTATCCTGGTTGTCTCCATTAAGTGACAGAGTTGAATGTTTTACACTGTGAGAAATTTTTAGTCTACTTTTTGGATAAGATTACTCTGCTTAAGACCAGATTGTTGGCCCTTGTGGTCGCATAATTGTGTCTGGGAAGAACAAATGCAACATTTTCTCTGGTTGAGTTTCAGCCAGTTTTACTTAAGGCCTGTCTGCATATGGAAATTTACCAACATAATTATACTTCCATAGTTATACTGGCATAACTCCCCATGTGGACACCCTTATTCCAGCGTAAGTGTGCCTTTGTCTAGTTTAGCTTGTGTCACTTTGAAAGTGGTATAAACTAAACTGGAAAAAGGCATTTATTCTGGAATAAGACTGGGGACTTTGGGCTTGTATACACTTAAAACACTGCAGAGTAGACGCTGCCTATGCCAATGAGAGGGATTCTCCTGTCAGTGTAGGTAATCCACCTCCTTGAAGGTAGCTAGGTCAATGGAAGAATTCTTCCGATGGCCTAGTGCTATCTACACAGGGACTTAGGTTGACTTAATTACACTGCTCAGGTGTGTGGATTTTTTTTTTTTTTTTTTTTAGTATAATGGCTGGTCTATACTAGTATAACTATAGTGAAATAAGTATGCCAGTAAATTTCCCTCTGCAGACAAGCTCTTACTAGATTATGTTGTGTTTGGGAATCTTTTGGGTGCTTTAGCGTTCTCACCAATAGAATTTTCTCTATTCTCTCACCTATTTAATATGTATACATAGGATTTATTGAGAAAATAGGGGTTGCGTGTTGAATAAAATGTCTTTGTAGCCTCCAAAGAAATGAAATCAAATTTGCCTTGGGAATTATCATTGTTTATGGTCTCTGCAAGGTGCCACAATGGATAAAAATAGAGAGCAGGGGAGAGAAAGAAGGCTTACATATAAATATACACTTACTTCTTATTTCAGTGTAATGGGCCATTCCCTTTATACTTTACCCTTTGTCCTCTTATATAGGGATAAAATTTGGTGTTAATAAATCACAGGATCCTAGTAACTGCCATACTAGATCATACCATCAGTTTAGCTAATCAGGTATACTGCTTCCAGGAGTGATTCATGATAATTTATTAAGCTTCATGTTGGCTTTCTTTGTAGTGAGTATTACTGTACGTGTGTGTGATTTGATTAATGACATACTTCTATTAAACAAGGATAATGACTGTAACAAAATCCATGCATAGTTTGTAAACACCTAAAAATAAGCTGACAATTACACACCCTTCCTTTGTGCAATTATTGCTGATTATTTTAACATATGGGATGGGAGGTAATTGGCCAAAAAGTGTTTGTTTTATGTAAGAGTATTGGTGCATGAAAAGAATTCTAAAATGGATGTGATCTACATTAAATTATTAAAATAATAATTATTGGTTACTTTTTATTTTCATCTCTGTTCATGCTGTTTGAATTAAGCTTGTTCTCAATTAAGTGAATTCAATAGCTGAGAATCCCCTCAACACTGTTCAGATCTATGAACCGTGTTGGATCCTCATTTTACATGGATGATGTGGTCCCAAGGACTAAATTTTCCCTTGCACAAAAATACCTTGCATGAGCATGAAGAAGGTCCATAAGTTTCAACATGCAGAGATTGAGGGTTTTTCCTCAGCATTCCATCATCAGGATGAATAGGGCAGATTTTTCCATATTAAACTAATTGCTGGTGCTAGTATATATTAAACCAGTTTCTGGTTCTGAGGATATATCCACCATGCATCAGATGCCTGTAACTCTCTGTCCTGCCACAATAGCAGCTGCAGAGGAGGAGATCCCTGGTGAGCTAATTTTCTTGGAGCAACTTTAATGTTTGGGGTTTGTCTTCACTTGAAATGCTTACAGCGGCACAGCTGCAGCACTGCAGTTCACCACGGTAGCGCTTCAGTATAGAAACTACCTACACTGACAAGAGGGGTCAGGATAGGTAATCCACCTCCCCAGGAGGTGGTAGCTAGGTTGACAGAGAAATTTGTCCATTGACCTAACGCTGCCTACACTGGCTCGGCCTAACCTTTTAGTGCAGACCAGGACTTGATCAGTATCTGTAGTGTCTGGAAGGGAGCAGCCCACAGGAAAGGCAACTCATTGACTACACCCAGTCTGTAATCTTTGCAGAGTCTGATACGATAGAGTACTTACCAAGAGGGTCTTATGAAGGATTTGGGGGCAGAGTGGAAGCATGCTGTGGATTAGGCCTGTCCTGCCAGGCCTAGAAGGTCAGGTGGGGGTGGGGGATATTGTCTACATGTAGGGCTTTGGAGCTGTGCTCCGGCTTCGCTCCAGCTCCAAGCAAAAACCTGCAGCTCCGGAGCTGCTCCACGCTCCAGCTCTCGGTTCCACTCCAAAGCCCTGGATAACATCAGATTTGATTGTCCAACAACAAAAAGTGGTTGTCTAAATTTTCATGCTGTGGGGTCATTCTTCTGTGGAGCAATTCTTTCAGGTAAATTAGAATTCAAAATTGTTGCTGTTGTGATGGTCTAAGGCATTTCTCTGTATTCTGCTTGTTCTGTTTTGGATGTTTGTGAGAGGTTGTTTATTTTTATTCACTTGTTTTTTAGTTTGTCTGATGACTCTCACTTGGATTTATTTTTTTTATTTTGTCCTCTCTTGCCATAAGTCTGAACTGAGAATGTATCTCAAATTCAAGCAAAAATTCTAATTCTAATATCGGTAATGCCGATCTAGTATACATCTATATCTGATCATATGGAATAGCATTAGCCTCATCCTCCACTATTGCTGTCTGTTGCTGCTCTTGAGTGACTATGTCTGTGAAAATTGCTTTGTTCCTATCCGTCTTTTAACATAGGGCTTTTTGTGTGTAATTTTCAGAATTTTTATAAAAGCAAACTGAAACAGTATTTCTATCATGTGGTGGCATATTGACACCCACATGGGTCAGTAGCAGGGTTGGAACATTTAGATCCACCACACTGATATCTGCCACTTGAGCTGACAAAGTAACCAATAACAATAGTAGGTTGTCATCTTCTGCGTGGACCAGCGGGGGATGAGATACACACTTTGCCAGTGGGTTTCACAGATATTTGCTGACAGCAGAAGAATGGTGAGACTCTGAGATCTTAGGTTCAGTTCCAGGCTCTAGTGGGCACAGACAGTTGTACACATTCCCTCTAAGTGTGACCCCTTCTGCCTTGTCCACTACAACTTGTCCCAGTCCTGTCTCTTCTCCACACTTTTTTTTAAATTCCAGTCCCATTCTCCTCATTTAGTCAGACCCAGTCTCCGCTCCTCTGGCTTTTCATCCCAGTCCCATTCTCCTTACCCAGCCAGTCCTATTAACACCACTCTGGATTCCCAATACCAGTTTCCTCCCCTTCCAGCTCCTCATCTTATTTATCTGTCTCCACTCTGGCCTCCAGTTAGATGCCCAGACCTGATACAGCCTGCAGCATCCCAGAGATGCAATTGCAGAGAAAATCTTGCTTAGTCCCAGGCTTGAGCATGTTTATTGTGAATGAAGTCTTCAGGGAATTTAATTGCTAAAATCTAGGTCAAACCTTAATTCAGCTCCCTTCTATGTATGTATTATGATAGCCTCCAAACATATGATGACATGCTAAGTTTTCCACAGGACCCTGCCTCATTCCGGAAATGTTCTGCTCCCAGGCTGGTTGGGCATTTCCTAAACTAAAACCTGATTTTGCAACTTTTAATTAGTGGGTTTTTATTATTTATTATTACACCTCTCTATAACGTGACCCGATATAACACGAATTCGGATATAACATGGTAAAGCAGCACTCCGGTGGCTCAAAGCAAGTTCGCTACAACGCGGTTTCACCTATAATGCGGTAAAAATTTTTTGGCTCCCGAGGACAGTGTTATATCGGGGTAGAGGTGTGTGTGTTTTAGTAATATATATTCACAACTATGTTCAGTTGCAGTCACCACTGCTGAACTAGAAATTGCTGAAAAGACTGTGCTTAACATAAAAAATGTGCCTGTGTCCTCAAACCAAGGATGAGAAGTTAGATGTTACAGTCCTGCATGAAGTTACAGCCCCATTACTTAGTGAGGAGTTATAAATAAGACAATTTGAGGGAGGAGATGGAAAGGAGTGAGGAAAAAGAAAGTGAAAGGACAGGAAATCAGTGTATCTCTTGTCCTGCTATGCTGGAAGGAGGATAGGAGCCACAGGATGAGGTATAATTAAAGGTCACAACCTTATTCCTAAATGTCTGGGAGTACCTGGCAGATACAATTGTACAGTGCAGATAATATATAATATTGGCCAAAAACATATCGGCTCCCAAGTCTGACAAGTGGACTGCCCCGGATGAGAACTTACAAGCCCCCCTGTGCCATCTATGAATTTGGCCACCTCCCTATTCACATACCTCCTAGTTTTGTCGACCCATGGGTGATCAGCTGGTTTGCATGGATAGAAGATTGAACTGACATTGCCTGAAATTAATGTGGCTGTTCTTGTTTAATAATTTTAGCATATATAGTGTTAGCTTACCTTTAGAAAACATCCTTGTATGTGTACTTTCAGAAGAGTTGATAACAATACACCATCCTTCCTGTCATCGAGGCTCATAACTTGGTTGTCAACTTTGTCTCATTCCCCACAGGCATTGAGACCTTTTTCTAGTCCTTTGTGCCATGATCCTGCAAAGACTATAGCACGTACATAACACTGCTTTACAGCCAAAATGCTTCTGAAATAAATGTAGTCAAACTTTACTAATTCTGGGTCACTCAGAACGAAAATGAGCTTAAAATTGTTGATTGGCTCTAGTTTTCAAGATATGCTATTGGGTCAGTATATACGACCCTTGACTTGGGAATGGCGGAGGATAAGTGAGTTATAAAGGGAAGGGATCTCAATTTAAACCAGAAATGACTAAAATACATCTTTGACTGGATCTATGACTAAATCTATGACTGGGTTTGACAGTACTTGCTTTTTAGGCAAAACAATGAATGATGCAATCTGAAGCTGGTATTGCGTCATACATGATATGAATTGCATCATGTTATTCCTAGAAGTCATGGATGATGCAATCATAACGAAGCTTACATCACTCTGCTGAACAAATTGCCCTATATCAGCTATAGAATTCATATAGTGTCGTGCTCTCTTATTTGTCAGTGTTTGATTTTGCAAAAGGACGCATTTCTGTTTAGCCAAAGTGAGCAGAGATGCCTCTTACTTGTGTGAACAGTGCAGATAACTTCTGCTATGTTTGTGGTGAAGTGACTTTTGCATCACAAAAGCACAGTATAACCACTATGGTTAAGAAAGCCTATCACCTTTATTTTGGTTGCAAAATTGGAGATCAGGACAAGAGGTGGGTCCCACACATATGCTGCAACAAATCTTTGCCAGTGAACAAAGAACAGGAAAAGGAAATCTATGCCTTTTGCAGTGCCAATGATTTGGAGAGAGCCAACAGATCATACTGGCAATTGTTACTTCTGCATGGTGCCTCCAGTTGGGAAAGGTGTGTCAAAGAAGAAAAAGTGGACTGTGCATTATCCAAACATTCCATCAGCTATACACCCAGTACCCCACGGAGAAGGACTGCCGGTTCCTGATGCACCAGAATCATTCTCACTTGAGTCAGACGAGGAAGAGGATGAAACTTCTGATCCTGAACCATCAATGTCACAGGACCCACATTTTCTCCCATCCTCCTCCTCTGAACCACACCTCATAACACAAGGTGAACTGAATGACCTTGTCAGGGATTTGGAACTACTCAAGAGTAAGGCAGAGCTGTTGGGCTCCAGACTACAGCAGTGGAATCTCCTGGCAGGTGATGTTAGGGTTTCCATGTTCCGTGACCGTCAAAAGGATCTTGTCCCATTCTTCGTCATGGAAGGTGATCTTGTAGCCTGCAACAACATCGATGGTGTGATGGCAGCCCTCAACATCGTTCGCGATCCAGATGAGTGGAGACTGTTCATTGATTCATCGAAGACGAGTCTTAAAGCTGTTTTACTGCATAATGGCAATGTTTTGCCATCAATTCCTGTTGGTCATGCAGTCCATATGAAGGAAACCTATGACAACATGAAACAACTTTCGATTTGAAGGTTGTTGCTCTCTTGCTTGGTCTGCAGACTGGATACACGAAGTACTGCTGTTTTCTCTGCGAATGGGATAGTCATGCAAGAGATTCCCACTACATCAAGAAAGATTAGCCACTCCGACAGTCATTGGAGCCTGGGAGGAAAAGTGTTCAGCATCCACCACTTGTTGAATCAAGGAAGATTTTGTTACCACCCTTACACATCAGGCTGGGTCTGATGAAGAGCTTTGTCAAGGCCATTGACAAAACACAAGCAGCTTTCAAGTACCTCCGTGGAAAATTTCCAAGGTTAAGTGAAGCTAAGATAAAGGAAGGTGTCTTTGTTGGTCCTCAGAGTCATGAACTTCTTCAAGGTGATGCATTTGACCATGCACTGCACGGCAAGGAAAAGACGGCATGGAAAGTCTTCCAATTAGTGGCAATAAATTTTCTCGGAAACAACAAGGCAGACAACTACATGTTGTTGGTGGAAAACCTCCTCAAGGCATACAAAAGCCTTGGTTGCAACATGTCACTAAAGATACATTTTTTGCACTCTCATCTAGATTTTTTTTCCACCGAACTGCGGAGCAGTGAGCGACGAGCACGGCGAGCGATTTCACCAGGACATTGCAACAATGGAGAAACGCTATCAGGGCAAATGGAGCCCATCAATGTTTGCAGACTATTGCTGGACAGTGCCAAGAGATGCTCCATTTAATGAATACAAGAGACAAGCGAAGAAGCGCCAAGTAGACACTGAATAGGACTAAACTATGTACATAATAGTTTTTTGCCTTTTGTTTCATAATAAATTTTATGTATATAACCTTTTTGCTGATTTTTAAAGTGTTACATAAACAGGACAGGTGAAATATTATCATGTAAAGCAACCATAAACACATGAGAAGACCTAGGTTTACAATTTATGATTACAACTCTACTATCTACACAATATACATAGACATAAAATGTAAAAACTTAAATATCTTAGAAACAGTAGCCAATCAGTTGTTTTAATTGTCATATTTGAATTCAGCACATCAAAATACTAAATAATAAATAGCACATTTTATCTCTGAAGCAGACGACTTCTCAAAAATTGTAGATCAGTGTAATTTTACAAACATGACTAGTCCCATAGACTTCAATGGGATTACTCTTACATGTAACATTATGCACATGCTTAATTCTTTGCAGGATGGAGGCCCTATTGGATAAAGTTCCTAATCCATTTGCCCCAGCAGTGTTAACAGCCTTGACGCTACCTTTATCTTATTTTTTTTTTATTTTTTTTATATTAACAGCTCCACTCTTTTTAATGAGAGAGGGAGACCCTTTTGCATAGAATGCCTGCCCTACCTCATTTAAATCCCCATAATAACTCAATCAGGAGCATCAAATGTTGCATGTCTTTATCTTTCAGTTTTTATATTCATTTAATAACTTCAAAACATTAACTGAGCTCATTTAATTGACTCTATTAAATAGAAAAGTTACATTTAACTTGCCCAAGATTACACATTAAGTGGTAGACCTGTGATTTGAAACTAAGTCTTCTGACTGCTAGTCTCGTGCTCAATTTACTAGTTGTCCCTGCAGTAAAAAATTATTTGCAAAAAACCCCGACATGGTCTGTCTTCTGATTCTGTGAGGGAAGTCAGTTATCACAAACTCATCAAATCACTAGAAGTAATATTTCTTAGTTAATTTCCATTTCAGAGCAAGTAGGGAGTCAGAACATATTGGGCCATCTTCTTTTCTCTTTGGTCTAATATTTTTTTTGGTTCTAAAAAACTAGTGACTATGAAATTAATATCAAATTTTACGGTGATAGAATAGCAGATATTTTAAAAAATAAAAATATTTTTAAAGGATCCAGGAAACTTTCCCCATTAGATTATAAGGACTTTAAGATTGATTTTTGACCTTCAAACATTGACTGTGTTCCTCTTAATTGCTTATGGAATCTGCACTGCAGTATAAGTAAAGAGCACATTAGAGATCTTCTCACTAATTTGAATGAACTGAAATCAGCGGGGCCTGATACTTTTCACCCAAGGGTACTGAAAGAATTAGCCACTCAGAGCCACTTGCAATATACCTGCACACTTAAGAATAACAGGAGAGGTCCTGGAAGACTGGAGAAGAGCTAACATAGTGCCCATCTTTAAAAAGGGTAAAAAGAGGAGCTGTGGAACTATAGACCAGCCAGCCTGACTTGGATACCTGGGAACAGGAGCGGCAGAGCCTCCCCAAAAGTTGGGGGGCCAGGGGCCCTACCCCTGCCCCTCCTCTTCCCCCTGAAGCCCCGGCCAAGCCCCCTGCCCATGTCCTTGCCCCTCAGCCCCCCCTGCCAGGGAAGGTGGAGGGATCCCCATAGCTGCCCATGCAGCTCTTACCATAGCCGGGCTGTGGCTCCGAGGTCCTGCCCCTCGGCTGGAGCCAATTCAGGGGAAGAGCTACGTGGGCAGCTGTGGGCAGCCGGTGCAGACCCTCCATCTCCATCTGCCCTGGGGGCAGGGGGTGGGGAAGAGGGCAGGGTCTGCCATGGCAAAAAGTGGATGGGCCAGGTCTGTCCACTTTCAAAAAGTGGGAGGCCATGACCCCCTGACCTCTCCTTCCCCCCCTGTTCCGGCACCACTATCTGGGAAGACATGATAGTGGTCTTCAAATACTGGAAAGACTACCATAAAAAAGATGGAGAAAAGTTGTGCTCTCTTGCCATAGAGGGCAGGACAAGAGACAATGTGTTCAAATCACGGCATAGCAGATTTAGATTAAATCTCAGGAAAAACTTCCTAACTGTAGGAACAGTAGGACAATGGAACAGACAGCCTAGGGAGGTTTTGGAGGCTCTTCCACTGGAAGTTTTCAAAAGGAAGCTGAATAGCCATTTCTTTTGGATTGTTTAGATGTGACTAAGGCTGCGAGTCTGTCACAGAGGTCATGGATTCTGTTACTTTCCATGAAATCAGTAACTTCTGCAGTGGCCAATAACAGCAGTTTGGGTGTGTGGGAGGGGGCTAGGGGTTGAGGGGCGTGGGGGGTGTTTACTTTGGGGTGGTGGGCTCCCACTGGCCTGGCCCTGTGGCTCCTAAGCAGCAGAGGGCCCCGCCCCTGCAGCTCCCATTGGTTGCGGTTCCCGGCCAATGGGAGCTGAGGCAGCTGGCGCTTGTGCCCCTCTACTGCCATGGAGCTGGATAGGGAACCCCTCCCCGCCCTGCCAACCCTCCCCCTGGCCACACCAGCGGGAGTCGCGGACTGCATGCCATGGCCCAGCCCTCCCCCCCCCCAGCACCAGCGGGGTCCCAGGCCACCTCTCCCAGCACCCACAACGCCTCTGGACCGCGCCCTCCCCCCCTCCCAGCACCCGCTGTCCCCGCCCAAGTTTTAGTCACAGGTATTTTTAGTAAAGGTCAAGGACAGGTCACGGGCCATGAATTTTTGTTTACTGCCGGTGATCTGTCCATGACTTTTACTAAAAATACTTGTGACTAAAACATAGTCTTACACACGACAAATCCTGCATCTTGGCAGGGGTTAGAGTAGATGACCCTTGAGATCCTGTCTAGCCCCATGAATCTATAAAGATATTTTAAGTGTTCAAAATACCATATTTTAATGTAAAATGTTCACATTTCTGTTGTCTATTTTGTTTCCATCCTGTAGGTGTGCATGTTTAATATTAAAACTGAACTCCACACATTATAGTTTATTAACCTTACTTTTTATTACTGGTCCAGTCCTGCCCCTGAAACTCCTGGAACTTAAACATCTGGTATATGTCCTTCATTGTCTACATTCTCTCAGGATATTCTTTCAAAATGCTTCATTAAATGAAATATCAATTACAGGCATTTAGATTCAGCAAATGTAATTATCAAGAACAATACACAGAGGTTAACTAAGAAATTAGTGGCAGTTGATGGTAGATGTTTAAATGACGAATCAACATCCTACTTATTTTAACTCTTCCTGCTGTTAAGATTTCTATCAGTGTCAGAAACACAGAAAAAAGTCTGGGTGGCTTTCTAGTTCCTCTTACTAGGAGAGAACCCCAAGGAGTGTTAAACCCTGTCACTACCTGTGTACTGTACAAAGAAAATTGTTGATAGTTTGCTGTAGTTACTTGCTAAGTATAGGGGATAGTTGTCCATGTGTGGTCAAACTTCATCTGTTACATGTTTCATAAAATATTGTCTACATCTCATAGATCAGTGTTTTTCAAATGTGGGTCATGAGCCAGTACTGGGTCGTGGCATGTAAGGCACTGGGTCGCCTTGCTCTGGTCAGCACTGCCAACTGGGACATTAGAAGTCCTGTTGGCGGTAATGCCCAGCTAAGGCAGCCTAGTGCCTACCTTTTCCGACACCGCGCTGTGCCCCGGAAGCGGCCAGCAGCGGGTCTGATTTTTCTAGGCGGGGGTGCTGTGGGGCTCCACATGCTGCCCCCGCCCCAAGCTCTGCTCTCCTATTGGCCAGTTTCTGTCCAATGGGAGCTGGGTGGGGGGGGGCAGTGCCTGCGGACGAAAGTCGTGCAAAGCCACTTGTGTGCCTCCGCCTAGGAGCCAGACCTGTTGCTGGCCACTTCGAGGCGCAGCGTGGTCCGCTGTACCAGGACAGGCGGGAAGCCTGCCCCTGCACCCCGACTGCACCGCTGACTGGGAGCCGCCGGAGGAAAGTCCACGCCCCAATGCCCTGCTCTAGCCCTGAGCCTCCCAACACCTGGAACCCCTTCCTGCACTGCAAACCCCCTCATCCCCGGCCCCACCCCAGAGCCTGCACCCAGAGCCCTGACTCCCTACGGCACCCCAATCTCCTGCCCCAGCCCTGAGCCCCCCCCAAACTCAGAGCTCCTCCTGCACTCCAAACTCCTCATCCCCAGCGCCGTTGAGTCGCGGGCATCAACAATTTTCTTCAACTGGGTCCCCAGGAAAAAAGTTTGAAAACCACTGTCATAGATGATTCCATAATATTTACTTTCAGATAATATTTTTGAACATTATTTAGTGCACACTGTATATAGCATTTTTCCTTTCAAAATTACTTTAAAAACCAATGCTCTGGGAAGTAGGTAAGCAACTCTTCTTCTTAATCCATAGGTGCATGCAAACTGCCTTTCTGAAATCATTCCTAGATACTCTGGTACAGAGGAAACATCATTCCCTGGGCAAGAGGAAAAGTTAGGTGGCTATGTACCTTTTGAGGTGGTGTGGAACCACCTGTGCCACATGTACAACAGGAATGGGCCCTATTTGAATAATTTCCGTAAGGATTTAGGAGTATTTAGGATCAAGAGTTTCTAGGAGAAATTAACGAAAAGTCTTGTTTTTATAGAAAATATGGAACATTCAGTTATTTTCGCTGGGGAAAGGCAGCAGCTTTATTAGGAGACAAGACTGAAATGAGGTAATGAAAATACTTATTGATTTACAATCCTTAAATCCAGACAAGTGTCATTATCCAGATCAAGGATGAAAATTTTGCTTCTGTAAAGCCACGCATTTCCCATCCTCATTGAGCATTGGAGGAAATCAGACTGGGTAAAATGTCTTCTTAGAACCCTGGGTATGATGGTTACCTTTTAAAGAAACTAACCCAAGTATCAGAGCATGCTGACTTTTATGGCCTCTGTAATTAAGTACATTAGTATTTAATATGGCCTAATAATGGCAACACTTAAAAGTACAGAGAACAGGAACTTTGCATATAAGATAAAAATTGTATTTTGTTTGCCTGCCTTCTCATTTTGAATGTGCTTCGTGCTACAGAATGGGGAACAGTATCTTGGAAAGTCATGACTGAAAAAGATTTAGGAGTCATAGTGAACAACTCAGCATGAACTTCCAATGTGCTGCTGTGGATGTATGAAGAGCGGAGTAGTGAGTAGGAACAGGGAAGTGATTTTACCTCTGTCTGGCACTGATAAGACTGATACTGGAATACTGTGTCCAGTTCTGGTGCGTGCATTTTTAAAAGGCTGTTGGAAAAATTAGAGAGACTACCAGAACTCATCCCAAAAATCAAGAGGTGACTTGATGTCCGTGTATAACTATCTTCATGGGAAGAAAATACCAGCTACTAAAAGGTCTCTTAAATATAGTAGAGAAAGGTGCATAACAAAACAAATGGCCGGATGCTAAAGCCAGATACATTCAAATTACAAATACGGTATACATTTTTAATAATGAGGGTGATTGTTTCAGTGGTTAATCTGCCAAGGAAAATGGTGGATTCTCCATCTCTTGAAGTCTTCAACTTAAGACTGGATGCCTTTCAGAAGATGTGTGTAGTAGGAAGAGAGTCTGAGACATAAGCCCTTGTATTAAAAGCCTGGTATGAGGCAGGACCTGCTCACAGAATCTGGCAAGAACAGGGCTAATATTGCAAAAATACACATTCCTAAAAAGTGCTAGTTACAGAGTACTCATGCAAACACATCCCAATATCAAGTGGGTACCAGAACATTACAATATCAAGGATGGTACAAAAACATTCCCTAAGGATAACAGGAACACCCTAACCCTTCCTAAATGATAAGGTCAGAATAACAGTACATAATAGAGATGTTTTGATCAAACCAACATGTACAAGGTAATGAGTAATAACTAGCCAAGTCAAGGGGCAGTAATTACAGTAACTATGCCAGAGGGGCAGTACTAACTTGTTTGTATCAGGGTATAAAGATATATCTCAGAGAGAGGATCTTTGCCCAGCCTAGGGAGGAATGGAAAGTCCCACCATTCACTGAGCTGGTCCATTGTTGTGGGCATACATGTATTAGTGGTCTGGTAGAGTCTGCGGGATACTAGTACCGTGTTTTGTTGACATTAAACATGGCTTGGATGCCTTCGTCCCTTAACAGATCTTGTGGGTCATTGGGTGGTTCACTCAAGTAATGCCATGCCAGCTGTCTGCGCAGGGCTGGGGTGGCACACAGAGGGAACACACACACCCAGCCAGACATCTATCAACATCTAACCACAATGTGCTGTAGTCAAACACAAGTTATTAGGCTCAGTACAAGGGTATCTGAGTGAAATCCTATGACCTGTGGTGTGCAGGATGTCAGACTAGATGATATAATTATCCTTTATGGACTTGGAATATATAACTCTAACTTAGTTACTATTTTAAAGCTTTTCTCTGTAAATGTAAGGGTTAGAAACATACATTGTTCTCCTTTTTTAAAAAGGAAAGCTGAGATTCTTACAAAATCAGTTGTCTCCAGGAGCTGGGGCTTTAAGTAAAATAACTACTTGAGACTTGAGATAAAATCGCAAGAGTTGGCAACATTAATAACAGTAAAATGAGTCGTTCAGTCATTTTTGCAGCGAAGTCCAGAATACAAGAGCATAAAAGACATAGTATACTATACTTTCGTTTTTAAAATTATAAAAGTAAGATGTTTTCTGAATCTAAATGTTCTTCTCAAATTCAGAACAATCCAGAATATAATTTGTATATTAAAAATACATCATCCATTATTTTTGTGATTTGTTCTAACCGTATTAAGACACACAAAGACACACACAACTCTGAAAAATATAGCTTTTTAGTCAGCTAGGGCCAAATTTTCTTCTCCCTCAGTTGTACATCCAGATTAATTCCATTGAAGTCAATAGTCACTTCATATTTACATTAGAGTGAAAACAGAATTTGGTCCTTAATGTCTACATATAGGTTTCACACTCTGTTAACTTAGAGTGTTGAATGTGTAGCAGACACTCACAACACATATCAGAAAGGAAGCTGTTGCTCTTTATTTTAGGGTAGGGATCAAGGGCCTGATCCTGCTGGAACAGGGAATGGGTCTAAATATAGTAAACCCAGTTGGGGTTGCAAGCTTGGGTTTCCAATTAAAGTTTTGAAACTGGTTTGCCCATCTTTAAGGTTACCAGGCACTCCAGTAGCATAGGAGCACTCAATTAACCATGATGGGCACTGTATAAAAAACACAGATAAAGTTCATTTTACCTTGTCACATAGATTAAAAATTTCCAGATGTGTACACATTTGCACATAATGCAGACATATAAGGCTAGGAATATCCCTAAATTGTATCAGCTTTTTCCTCTGTAGGTCAGGAACAGACCCCTGGTGGCAGAAAGTCTAGGATAGATTCAGTGTTAAGTTTCTCAGGAGAGACAGAACAGAAGATTCAGCCTGTGGAAAGGTGACTTTAAACTATTGTACTGTGCCTGCTTTGGATGTTTTGACCTACAGCATAAGTTAGAGCACCAGAATAGCTGAAGCTGTTATGGCCACTGCTCCTCCCATCTTTGGCATGCGCCTAAACTGTGAGGGGTGGTGGGGGAGAGAGGGAGGGAAGGAACGTGCAGAGGTGCAGGCATCAGCCCTATCTGCTGCTAGGCCAGGAGAATTCTCCCTAGCGCCATTGTGGCTCCTTTATGGTACCTATACCCCACTGGAGCAGCCTATAGAAGAGGCCAGAGCAGGGCCCAGAATCTACCCTTCCAGATGGAGGGGGTTGCAGCAGCCACGACTTCCTCTGCAAAGGATATTCACTTAGAGACCGAGAAGTTGGCATTGCTGGCCAGGAGAAAACATGAGCAGACTGCTGTGATTCAGCACAAACTTTTTTTTATTCAATTAATTCAATTTAAATATTTTTCTTTTGTTTAGTTATTTTGTGTGCATGCAGCACTGTTAATGACCACAGAAATTTGGCTCACAAAAACATTTTTTATTTGCCTGAGTAGTAATCAACAAGATGTCAATGTTCCTTACACTTTTTTGTAAAAATATATAAACTGTACAGTATTTTTATGTGCAGAATATTTTGAATTATGAAATTGTAATAGAGACATCATAAAAAACATTTATGGTTTAATGTATAGCCATATATCTTATAGGCTAAAATAGAGTAATATTGTCTTCACTTTGTAGATATTTTTGACCTTTAAATTAATATTTAGGTTAAAAATTTCAGAATGGCCTAGGTGTCTTGGGATCCTAAATCCTCACTGACTTTCCCTTCTGAAAATTTGATTCCTAATTCTTTAATAATATGTACCAGCCAGCTGCAGCTGGATTAATATTGCATAAGCAAATTTAAATACTTTACAAATTAGTGTCCATTTAGAATAGTACTTGACTGCCTGGGCATGACTTCAGTGTAATACCGTGTTAATAAATGAATATATGTTTGAATGTGTAGCCATAGATTGACAAATGAAAAGAGCAAAAATACTTGGTAATGTACAGTTAGAAAAATTGAGGAAAAGGGAGTTTATCTTGAGCTGTTTGGAGCTATAGACTCAAATGGGATTCACAGACTCAAAGGAAAGAACATAGAAATATGTGGTTTGAATCTATGATTCTGATCATGTAAGGAAGGGTATTTTCAAGACCTCAGAAATTCGTACATTGGCCTATTCTGTATATATGAAAAATTGGTTTTAAACAGAAACCACAATGCATCTTGAACTATGGAGTTGCTTCCTGTCCTCTGTAATTAACCAATTCTGTAAATTTTGGGAAAGTTCAATACAGCTGCCTGGACAAGGATCACAATGTGGAAATCAGCTGGTGTCTTAAGGCACTTAGATGCCATGATCATGGGTGCCATATGAGGACCTAGATCAGGGATCAGCAACCTTTGGCACGCAGCTCGCCAGGGTAAGCACATTGGCGGGCCGGGCCAGTTTGTTTACCTGGCGCGTCCGCAGGTTCAGCCGATCGCAGCTCCCACTGGCTGCGGTTCGCCGCTCCAGGCCAATGGGGGCTGCGGGAAGCAGCGGCCAGCACGTCCCTTGGCCCGCGCCACTTCCCGCAGCCCCCATTGACCTGGAGCGGCGAACCGTGATCAGTGGGAGCTGTGACTGGCCGAACCTGCGGATGCGGCAGGTAAACAAACCGGCTGGGCCCACCAGGGTGCTTACCCTGGTGAGCCGCATGCCAAAGGTTGCCGATCCCTGACCTAGAAGATAAACTGAAGAAATATGCTCATATGCCCTGATCCTGCAATTGCCAATGAAAGTCACAAATCTGTGAATATAAGACCACTAATGGTGCCATATAAGGCCACTAATGTATAAGCATGCAGGTTTGAATGTTTTGGCTTTGGGTCACAGCTAATGTATACTTTCAGAATTACAGTAAAAAGGTTTATGTAAATACGCAGTATGTCTAAATGTACATCTTTTGATCTCTATATGTTGGATAACATAGCGATTGTTGAAGTTAGTGGAAACCTACCGTTGACTTCAATGGGCTTTGTGTTAGCTGCTGTGTGCGTATGTAACTCTGATTAACTTTAATGGGAGATGCATATGTTCTTCAAGAGAATATAAAAATCACAAATTAAAATTAAAAATTTCTGCCAGCAAATTCTTTTATCATGACATCTGAGAGAAAATAAAAGATTAAAACACAATAAAATTGCTAGAGATTGCACACATACACAGAGAGATGTGACCATGAAGGTTTGGGGAGAGAGGGGGATTTGTTTGTTTTAGCAGCCAATGTAATGTCTGCCTACAAGGGATGCCAAAACATAGAGATGGAGATCCATCTTCCTAATGTCTTAGGAAATCTCTGGAAAGTGGAGAGTGTGTAAAATTCAGGGAACATGATAAAACCTTTGTTCCCCTAATATCCCAGTACGCAGGTCATTCGGACAAACTGATTTGTATATGTTCAACTTTACAAAGCTGATTTTGTTACAGAATCTGCCTTCTTTATTCAACTCCAAATTGTTTTCCGTACTTTTCTTATTGAAGATAGGTTTTTAAAAGATGTTCAATATTGTGGCCTTTTTTTTCAGTCATGACTTTAATCTGCTTTCTCATTCATTAATGGACCTACTTTCTGTCCAATACAACTTTTTCTCTTGATATACTTCATTTGTAAAAGCTCCTCTTAACTCCATTGGTTAGCCAAAAAGCAAAATAATGTTACCTTAATCTTATCCCTGCAAACCTTGAGTATTGCCATCCACAAGTGTTCAAAAATCATGAGCCAGGCCCAAAAAATCATGATTGGTGTGAAAATGAGATTTTAAAATAATAAATGTTGAGTTCTTTTTATTTGCCTTATGTTATTGGAGCCTTTAGGGTTCAAGTTATCAAGTTTTTTCTCTGCGACCATGAGGGTTAGAAACTTACTTTTTTGTTTAGTGAAAGCTGAAATTCTCATGTAATAACAAGACCCTAAAAATTGGAGCATCCTACTATCACAAAACTTGCAATAAAATGGGGAGAATTGGATACACTGATTATGATTCTGAGTGTTCTTGCTTGCTCTTCTCTCTCTTTTTACATTTCTGGTATAGATTTTCTTGTATCCTCAGATCTTTGAGCACCCCTTTGTGAAGCCACATTGAGTCAGTCTATTTTGTCTCATCTTATCTACATACAGTAGAACCTCCGAGTTATGGACACCTCGGGAATGGAGGTTATCCGTATCTCTGAAATGTTCCGTAACTCTGAACAAGAGGTTATGGACTTCAGCCGTGGGGGGAGGGGTGTTTGCAGCTTCTGGGGGTGGGGGGGTTCAGGGCGTGGGGCTCAGGGCTTCTGCCCCTCGGGAGCACCTGGGCTCAGGGCTTTAGATCTGGGGAAGCGCTGGGGCTCAGGGTTTCAGCTCTGCTCCTGGTTTCAGCCTCGCAGGGGGCACCGGGGGCTCGGGAATGGGGCCATGGGGCTAAAGCCCTGAGACCCGGTGCTTCTGAGAGTCAGAAGCCCCAAGGGCAGCCCCACCCCACTGTGGCTGAAGCCCTAAGTTTCAGGGCTAAAGCCTTGAGGCAGTACAATATTTGCTATGGGGGGCTATGTGTTTTTTGTGTGTGTGTGCGTGCTCTGCTGTCTAATTGAATACAGGCGAGTCTCATCTTACACGCATTTAACATGCGTGAATTCAGCTTTGCGCAGACGGCAAAAACAAAAAACAAAAAAGAGAAAAATAACAATTTAAATACTGTACTTGTAGTACGGGCGATTCCGCCCGCCATTACACTCAATGTAATTTTGACTATACTCGATTTTCGCTTTACGCGCTGACAGTGGAACGTAACCCCAGCGTAAGATGAGACTTGCCTGTACTTCCAGTTCCACAGGGTGTCTGGTTGGCCAGTAAGTCTGTAACTCTGTCTGTATCTTTCAGGTTCTACTGTACTTATTTATATGGCTCCCATCACCATAGTATCTGAGTGCTTTGTTGTTTTGCATTTGTCTTTTTCAGATTAACTGTATTTTGTATCTAATGTGCTGTGCAGATGCATTTTACATGTTTTCAAACATTCTGACAACTTTACATCTTCTAAAGAATTTTTGTACTATGCTCATATAAAGATTATTCATTAAAGGCTTGATCAAACTTCTGAGCTAGGTGCTGAGCATTTTCAACTCTTACAGACATCAGTGGAACTTGAACCTAGGGGGACACCAAGAGCCCTCAAGTTCTAGATTTGTACTGAAACAGTGAAAACATGTGAAAATATTTTTCATGCATTTTCTGGAGTTTTACACCAATACAAACAAATGTGTAAGCTTTTTAAAATAATTCATACTAAGGATATCCCTAGAAGCAAAAGTATTTCCACAGAATTTGATGTGCTGATCTGACTTGTGGAGGAGTATTAAAACGGCATCAAGGTTTTCAGCTTAATGGAATGATATTAGCTAAAGTCTAAAAGTCATCACTTATGCCAAGCAAATGGCAGCAAAGAGGTGGCATAAATCATACTCTGTTTGACTCAAATTTGTTTTCTTGGTAATAGAGATTTCCTTGCTTGCGGTCAAAATTATTGAGTTATGTCTTTATTTGAGTGCAATAAAAAAAAAGATGAATACATGTCAGTCAGCAGGTTATGGATATAGATCTTTAAAGAGAAATATTTTCAGTGTGGAAAACTTTTTATTTTGGCAAATGTTTAAAGCTTCTCACTGTGTGTGTTTTATTCAGCACACACAGTATCAGAAAGCGCAGTAACTGCCAAGAACTAATAAGTCTAACCCTTTTAAAATTTGTATTTTTGTTATATGATTGCAAGATCCCTGTTACATTATCAGAGTTGTGTAAATGTTGACTATTAAAATGAAAAAATATTATTTATATGTGTATTACAGTAGAGCTTAGAGACCCCAATAGAGATTGTGCTACACACTGTACCAACATATAGTAAGAAACAGTCCCTGCCCCAAAGGGTTTACAGTCTAAATAGATCAGATAGACAAAGGTTGGGGGTAAAACAGAGACAGAGAGGCAATGTGTGAGTTTCTCAAGATCACGCAGCAGTTCAGTTTCAGAGCTGAGAATGGAATCCAAGTCTCCTGAGTCCTCTCCAGTACATTATCCACCGAACTAGTATCTCTTAAACAAAATAATGTATATTCTATAAAAAGATTATGTAAATAGGATTCAAATAAGCTTATTGATTATTATTATTATTTTGGGTACTGGCTAAAGCCCCAAAACTGCACACTTAGATGGTTGCTTATTTTTACACACTGAGTATTCCCTTAAAAATACCTCTCGAGATGTACCACCGCCTGGAAAGGCTCACATATACTAGATGTGGATTGTCTAGAGACCAACGGAAAAAGAAAGGACATTTTGGGTAAGTAGCCTGAGTTTAAACTGATTCGGGGCCAGCTTTCTGGTCTAGAATGGATATGACCTTCTGTCCAAGGCAGGGTTTCAATCCTTCCTGGGAAGGATTGGAAGGACTTCAACCTGTTGAGGCCTTGTAAAGCTGATGGGTGACTTTTGGTAAGCTTTTAGCACTCACAATAGGACCTTTTTATTGTGTTTTATATCAGGGGGTAGCCCTGTTAGTCTGTATCTACAAAAACAACAAGGAGTCTGGTGGCACCTTAAAGACTAACAGATTTATTTGGGCATAAGCTTTTGTGAGTAAAAACCTCACTTCTTCGGATGCATAGAGTGAAAGTTACAGATGCAGGCATTATATACTGACAAAAGAATAAATGGACACAAATCAGACATCAGGAATGGTAACATACACAAGCCAGTAAGTGAACACTTCAATCTCCCTGGTCATTCTATTACAGATTTAAAAGTCACTATCATTGAACAAAAAAACTTCAGAAACAGACTTCAAAGAGAAACAGCAGAACTAAAATTCATTTGCAAATTCAACACCATTAATCTGGGTTTGAATAGGGACTGGGAGTGGCTGGCTCACTACAGAAGCAGCTTTTCTTCTCCTGGAATTGACACCTCCTCATCTATTATTGGGAGTGGACTACATCCACCCTGATTGAATTGGCCCTGTCAACACTGGTTCTCCACTTGTGAAGTAACTCCCTGCTCTCCATGTGTCAGTATATAATGCCTGCATCTGTAACTTTCACTCTATGCATCCGAAGAAGTGAGGTTTTTACTCACGAAAGCTTATGCCCAAATAAATCTGTTAGTCTTTAAGGTGCCACCAGACTCCTTGTTGTTTTTGTGTTTTATATGTTTTCTCTGCAATGCTTTCACCTTAAGAGTAAATGTGCTTGCTTATAAAGAGCTGTGTGGTAACTGCTGGCAATTACACTATTCATAAATAAGGCTAAGATTTTGTCATGGTTATTTTTAGTAAAAGTCACAGACAGGTCACGGGCACTAAACAGGAATTCACGGAAGCCAGTGACCTGTCCTCGACTTTTACTAAAAATAACTGTGACAAATAACTGTGGCTTCAGGGACCCCTGCTGCCCATGGTGGCTGAGAAGGCCGAGGTCCCCCCCTCCCGCATTGCCTGCAGCTGTTCGAAGCTGCGGGGCCTGCCTATGGTGGCTGGGAGCTATGGAGCTCCCGCTGGCTGACAGCTCCAGTCCCAATGTCCTGGGGTTGAAGCAGAAAATGTAACGAAGGTCTCTGAAAATCATGGTTTCCGTGACTTCCATGACATAATCTTAGCACATGCTGGCTGGCTGGGAATATCACAACTGTGAAACCTGGAAAAATCACTCAGGAAGGTGGAGAGATCTCGGTCTCCACCCAAGGGGGGTGACGGTTGAGGAACCAGGAGTCCACAGTGGGTGCCCTTGTTGGACCATAGAGGGGATGTACAGATGTAGTTGCCTTGAACTATGACATAACTAACAGTGCATAAAATTAGGCATGTATGTAATTAGGCAGTATTGGAGCCTGTTTCTTTTCATGCATTTAAAATATTAACATTTGAATTCATTATGGCTCTAATTCAGCCAAGTATGTGCTTAAGAACTTTACTGAAGTTCACCCCCTTTCAGTAAGTGCCTTAAGTTAAGCATGAGCTTAAGTGCTTTGTGGTATTAGGGTCTATGGTTTAGTCCAAATAAAAGGAAAATAATTTATTTTTATAAAATTGAAGTCAAATGCTTTACCTTATTAATCTCAACCAGAATTGCAAAGATGCTCTGGCCTTATTATAAGGACGAATTATCTTCAGAAGCCAAGTGTTTCTAAGCTTTATGTTAATTCTTATTAAAGAAGATGTTTATTATAAGGTTAAAGTGTGATGGAGTTCAAATAGAGTATAATGACTTAGTTCAGGAATCATCTTACAGATCAAAGACTTAACAGGAAGCTGAGGTATTTCAGAATGTTTTGTTATAATAGGTCATAATAATAATAGAAAATGTTAATGCATTTTGCTTACTATAAAATTAAACTTAACAGGGATATTGTAATTAAATATTTAAATTCCAATTTGACTCATGTCTCACTCTTGAAACACTTTTGATGTGGTTCAGACACTATGATTTAAAACGCTAATTCTCCTTTTTTTTTTTTTTTTTAATTATGAATTTATGTTGGAGGGGAAGGAGAGCTGCTGAGTCCAGATTTCTTTACTCCTGTTTTAAACTACTAATCTGGAATAAGCAGTTAATTTGTTAATTTAAATGCCTGATGGTGAGTCTCGCTTTCAGTGATTGACTGCTTCTCTCTCCCCCCCCCCCCATGCCCCATCATTGTATGTGCTGGAACATTGATGTTGTATAATGAAAAGGAAAAATAGGTCATAATCATAAACATTAGAGTGGATGGGAATATTTATTAGCTATTTAATGGGCCTTTCCCAACAACCTTCCTCCCCATCCAAAAATTAATTAAACAAATAAATAAATCTTTGCCTAAGGCTCCCCAACTACTCCCATTCAAGACGATGATTCCAAACTGTGGAGTGGCAATACCATAAGTTGCTGTAGATAGCACTGAATCTGCTGGAGCTTGGTTGGTGCCTCACCCACCAGCCTGCCACTTCAATATCCACAGAACTGGGACACATGCAGGTTTTGGAAGAAGGTACCTCATGCCACAAAGGCAGCACTCACCTATACCATGCCCGCTTCATTTTGTGGGTGCAGGCTCCTCTCTACACAGAGATGCAGTGGGAAGCTTTGGACCACAGTCAGGGGTGAAAGTTACTTACAGGACTTACTGGTACTGCTGGAGTCCTGAGGGGGCATGGCCTCAACCGGAAGAGGCGGGGCATCTCAAGATTTAAAGGCTCTGGGGCACCGGCTGTGGCTGGGAGCCCCAGGGCCTTTAAATCAACCTGGGGCTCCCAGCTGCAGAGGTGGCTGGGAACCCCCGGGGCTCAGGGGCAAATTAAAGGGCCCGGGGCTCCGGCCGCCATGGAGCTTCAGGACCTTTAAATCCCGGCCCCAGCCCGGCAGCCAGGCTTGGGTGTGGATTTAAAGGGCCTGGAGCTCCCGCGGCTGCGGGGAACCCCGAGCCCTTTAAATCTCGGCCCCAGCCCAGCCGCCGGAGCTGTGGGCGGGATTTAAAGGGCTCTGGGCTTCCCGCAGCCGTGGGGAGCTCCGAGCCCTTTAAATCCCCGCCACGGAAGCCGGTGCGGTCCGGCACGGTGTACTGGCTCTTGCTGCTACGCCGTACTGGACCGTACCGGCTTACTTTCACCTCTGGCCATAGTGCGTAATTTGTTAAAATTCCCTTTTGGTATAGGCCTGATAGAACTTCCATAAAAGTCAGTGGGAATTTTTCAGTTGATTTCAGTGCGAGTTAGATCAGTCCCTAAATTCTGTTTGTTTGGTTTTCTTTTTTTTGTCAACCTTAACTAGAAGCATTTTCAAAATTAATGATGGGATTCTTCTGTTGATGGTAAGGTCTGTGTTAAAAAGAGACGTGACTTAAAGCTGACAGCAAAAGAGTTGTGGCATTATTTCATACCTACACACAGAATTTCTATAATAAAACAAAAGAGAGGCGTGGGCACTGGCTTTTAATAATTTAAACTTGATGGGACACAAATTTGGATTCTCTGTGATCTCTCTTCTGCAGTTTCTGTACTTAATTTAAATAGATATTCAGATTTGAAGATTTCTTATCAATAGTTTTGGTTTTTCCCTTTGAAAAAAATACAGAGAGATAATCTGCGGTAACATGCTGTTAGCATTTCATAGTTAAATTTCCTGAAAAAGTACCAACAACAATTGCAAATATGCTTATAATATTTTGTATGCCCACATCCTCTGAGCTTTAAACAAACTCAGGTTAACGTCCTTTAACATTTTAAGGAAGCCCTAAGGCTGTTTTACTGATTTTTAGCGTATGTCAATAATTGTAATGGGCTTTCTTTTTTAGAAACCTAGACCAAACAGCTGTAGAAAGTAGCTGTCATGCAACAAACTAAAGGATTTTTCAGTTTTGATGTATGGATTATTATATAAAATGCATTATGTATACATAATTATATGCTGAAAATCTAATACTTTTTTCTTCAATTGTTAACTGACCTCTTCTACAACAAGTCCTTCTCTAATCCATATAGGACTCCATAGCTCCCCAGCTGTATTGCTGTTCTTGGTGCAGGGATCTCCAGATATAAAACATAGAGGTAGCTGAGAAAGGATATCCGTGCTTACATTGCACTGTGTACGCGTCCATATATAGATTTGGCCTGTTCACAGCCTTCAGTTGATTTAAAAGAGCTATTGGCCTCCTCCAGAACTTTGCTTCTCATCAGCTATCATGTTGGCTAGCATGAGACTCATCTTTTTCTATAATCCAATACTGTTTCATTTTATGTAGTAAAATGTGCTTTGTTCTGTCTTCTGATTTGTCTCAGAAACTTTAATGAAATTAAAATATAGATGAAAAATATGGGAAGAAGTGTGGGTTTTTACTCTGTGTGATACTTTGGACACTTACATATTTTTGTACAGCATCATTGTAATGGGGCCAGCACCCATCTCTTGTGAGCGCCCCCTCCGGTTGGATGTGTCTGTGGTTTTTAAACCAGTCCAGCCCTGGTTTGGGGCCGTGTCTCCAGAGCTTCCTCCCTGGAGACACTATCTTCCTGAAGCCCTCCCCAGGCCCAGTCCCTACTAGGGATGTAAAACATTAAACGGTTAACCGGTAAGCATTAGTCTTAGCGGTTAACCGGTAAGCATTAGTCTTAGCGGTTAACCCACCCTAACCGTTAATCCCAGCCAGAGCAGCAGCCTTCTCCCTTTCATTGGTAACCTGTTAAATGATATAATTTTAATAGTTTAAACTGTTAATTTTTTAAACACTATTTACATCCCCAATCCCTACTCAGAGTCTGCAGCCAGCTAGGAGCTCCTTCATTGCTCCCCCGGTCCCTGCTAGCAAACTGTCTTTGGTTCAGTCCTAGCAGCCAGCCAGGAGCCTCTCCCTCCTCTGGTCCCTGCCTCTACTTAGCTGTCCATTGTGCTGCAGTTCCTTCAGCCAGCCAGGCATGGGAGCCTTTCTTATCTAGCGCCACGCAGCAATTGCCTGCTGCTCTGTTTTGCAGCTCCTTTTATGTGGCCCTCTTGGGCCCTGATTGGCTGCTTCCCCTGCAGCCACTCTAGCCTGCTTGGAGGACCTCTCTACTGCTCCTTTCCTGGGATGGGTGTGGCAGAACCCTGAGATCTCTGGGGTGGGGGGAGCTTTGGGCCTAGTCCACCCCATCACAGTCATTCATACAGAAATCACATATTGGATTTTAATAGATTAGCATATGCAAGCAAATACAAATAAGCTGTTTTGGTCATAATATATCTGGTAGCATCTGTCCATGAGGAGTCAGGTTGCAAAGGGCTACAGTGGCCAAGTTTCATGGAAAATAATTGAATGCTGGGGAAGGCATGGGGAAGAGAATGTGATTATTTTATTAGAAATGTGTTTATTGATCATCATAGATCAGGAAGAAGAGCAGCCATATCTATGAGATAAAGACTCAGGTGATTAGAAGCAAAGATGTTTGTGTGAGCTATCTCCCTTTGTGGACATCTATACTGGGGAAAGAATGAAGTCTAAGACTGAGAAACCTCAGAAATATTGTTGAGGTATTGGAGATGAGATGGCTAAGAGTCCACAGAGACTATTGGTTCCTAAGAGGCACTTCTTATACCAGCTTTCTGGTATGGACAGGATGTGGATGAAGATTCTGGAAAATGGGTGAGATGTATTTAGTTTTTTTTATTTCCAGTAAGAAAGTAAGCAACTGCATGTTGGACCAATTGAAATTTGAGAGCACAAACAAGGGAATATTTTGGGAGATGAATAGTTGAAACAGGATTTGATGTGGGCTGTGTTGTGGAGATATTAGGAATTGGGTCATGTAGGAAGCAAAAGCGAGTTTAGAGTCAATGTGAACATTTAAGTTCCTGACAATTGTGATAATCAAAAAGGGAGGCCAAAATAGTGGATGAATGATATTATCCTGGTGAAGCCAGGGAAAAAGAAGGTAAAATGGATGTAGATTTTCATGTCATCTGCATAGCAGTGAGAAGATTGAATTCAGACAGGAAATGGCCACTGGGGATGACACAGAGGAGAGTGCCAGGGACTGAACTCTGAAGGACTTATAATGGTTGTCACTGATGGAAGAGGAATATTGCTATTGTAAATTGTGAGATTCTGTTGTTCTCCCACCCCACATATGTATAGCAATTATATACTACACACTGTACAGATGTACAGTAGTAGACAATACAGAGGAGGACCGGAATGTCATACAAGATGATCTTGTAAACTGGAGTAATAGAAATGGGATGAAATTTTGATAGTGCAAAGTGCAAGGTCATGCATTTAGGGACTAACAACAAGAATTTTTGCTATAAGATGGGGATGTATCAGTTGGAAGTGACAGAGGAGCAGAAAGACCTGACTGTATTGGTTGATCATAAGATGTCTATGAGCTGCCAGCGTAATGAGGTTGTGAAAAAAGGCTAATGCAGTCCTACGAGGCAGATAAGATATTTCCAGCAGAGAGAACCATTGGTACCATTATACAAAGCACTGGTGAGACTTCATCTGAAATACTGTGCACAATTCTGGTCTCCCATGTTTAAAAAAGATTAATTCAAATGAACAGGTGCAAAGAAGGGCTACTAGGATGATCTGAGGAATGGAAAACTGACTATATGAGAGAAGACTCAAGGAGCTTGGCTTGTATAATCAAAAGATATGATTGCTCTCTAAAAATACATCAGGGAGAAACATCAAGGAGGGAGAGGAGTTAGTTAAGTGCCAGTGTGGACACAAGAACATCAGAGGAGTGAAGTTCTGGAACAGCCTTTCAAGGGGAGCAGTGGGGGCAAGAAACCTAACTGGCTTCAAGACTGAGCTTGATAAATTTATGGAGGGGATCATATGATGAGACTGCCTATAAGGGCATGTTGCTGATCTGCAACTGCTAGCAGCAAATATCTCCATGGCTAGTTGGGGAGGGCTCTGAATTACTACAGAGAATTCTTTCCCAGGTATCTGCCTGGTGGATCTTGCCCACATGCTCAGGGTCTAACTTATTATTTGGGGTCAGGAAGGAATTTTTACCACAGGTCAGATTGGCAGAGACCCTGTGGGTTTTTGCCTTCCTCTGCAGCCTGGGGCATGGTTTAAACTTGTAGGTTTAAACTAGTGTAAATGATGGATTCTCTGTAACTTGAAGTCTTTAAATGATGATGATTTAAGGACTTCAGTAATTCAGCCAGAGGTTATGGGTCTATTACATGAGTGGGTGGTTGAGGTTCTGTGGCATGCAATGTGCAGGAGGTCAGACTAGATGATCATGATGGAGTCTGAGTCTATGAGTACCTACCACTATGATCTTACAATCAGAAAGGACAAGATCGGCAAAGACTGGCAGAGAGTATTGTACAGGTAGGAAACTGAGGTAGAGAGAAGTCAAATGACTTTGTAAGTCACACAAAGTCTGTAGAGGAGCCCGGAACTGGAACAGCTCTCGAGTTGAACACTAGTGCTTTACCCTGAGATCATCCTTTCTGTGTCATTTGTATGTTAAATATGGTAAACATTGATTTCATGAAACATGCACAAACCAACTAAAATGTTTTGCATTGATAATGACTGAAATGTACAGATAGGGAAACTAAGAAAAATGCTGCTCAAGAACTTCTTAGAGTTTGATTTAAGGATATTTACTTCTTATGTTTTGAGATGTGATGTTTACAATTTGTGTTTTAACAGTTAAAGCTTTAACTTTTTATATCTCAATGTCTATTTTCCTCAACTGTGAACATTTTAATAGATAAAAACGGAAAAGATACTTAAAATAAATATCAATATTATCCATCAAAATTATTTTTTAAATTGAATTCTGCCAAGCCTATGCGTAAGACACACACAAAAAGGAACACAGAATATTAGAAAGAAAAAAGGAAATTTTATTGTATAAATGTCTATAATCCCTAGACCTACCTGTAAGAAAATATTTACATATGTTGTCTTTCCCAAATGTTTCTGCTAATAGATTTGAATGAACATATTAATATTCTACACACACTGAAAGTAGAAACTCAAAGTTTAAATTTTTCGGTGGTGGTGTTCATGTTGTTTGTGAGAACCAGCTACTTCTAAACCATATTTTAGTGAGATTTCAGTTTTATTAAGCTGATCGAAGTCCAAGGTTTTTAGTGCACACATACCACATTATCATAAAATAATATAGCTCAGTACAGAAAATAAAGAAATTATAGCCAATCTTTGTCACATTTTGTAGAACAAATGTTTTTGTTTTTCCTTAAATTTTTCTTTAAGAAAGATCACTAAACATTATTTAGCTTATCCTTTGACAGAAATGCTTATCTCAGGGTGTACATATGACATGAAGATAACCTGTTTGGGGACAGCTTTCATCCCTGAGGTGGAGCGTTGCCACACATGGGCTGTGCTCTGGGTCAGCTCGTTGAGCTGCTGCACAGGGAACTGGTAGCTCTGCACCAGTCTAGGTGGTGTCAGCCAGCATGCAAGATAATTTAGGGAGAAGCTGCAGGTCTGCGTTTGTGCAGACTCAGGGCACCCATTCAGTCAGTGCTAAGGTGTTGTGACTGCTCTTTCAGCCCATGAACAGGAAAATAAACCACTGGATGTGAAGATGGGATTATGCAGCAGCTCCTCACTTTGATGCTGAGCTTAGACATTGTTCTCCATCTGCTTAGATTCTAAATACATTTATGCTTCTTCTTCAACCGCTTATCCATATGGGTGGTCCACTTCAAATGTGCATCCTCGTACACATGCTTATACATATTGCTCTATGTGTGTGGAGTGGATTTCATGCCTTGGGCTCTAATAATGAACTCTGCAAATTTAATTTTTATGATGTTACAAAGTTTGTAATTTATATAATATAAATATATTAATAGGCAGCAGGTTTAAAACAAATAAAAGGAAGTTCTTCACGCAGCGCACAGTCAACTTGTGGAACTCCTTACCTGAGGAGGTAGTGAAGGCTAGGACTATAACAGAGTTTAAAAGAGAACTGGATAAATTCATGGTGGTTAAGTCCATTAATGGCTATTAGCCATTAATGGTGTCCCTAGCCTCTGTCTGTCAGAGGGTGGAGATGGATGGCAGGAGAGAGATCACTTGATCATTGCCTGTTAGGTTCACTCCCTCTGGGGCACTTGGCATTGGCCACTGTCGGTAGACAGGATACTAGGCTAGATGGACCTTTGGTCTGACCCGGTATGGCCTTTCTTATGTTCTTATATAAATATCCATTATGAGGGTGATCTATAATTAAGGATCTTAGACTACCTCTGTTAATTGAGTTTATAACAGAGCTATAAAAATAATGTACCAAGTTGTAATATGATATACAGAGTCACAATCTTGAACCAGCCTACAAGCATCTCTGTTAGACTGACTTTTTACTGGAATACAAAACAAACAAAAGTTTGGTGGTTTAGAGAATATTTATGAACTTCTATAGATTACAAATACTCATTATTAAAAAGGAGATTATGCTGGCTAGCCATATCTAATGTGGATTTAATGAAAAATCAGTCTATTGTATCTATTCTCATACATAACAAATGCAGTTTCATTTTCCTTTTTGTCTCTTTTTAATAAAACTGTTACACCTAACACATCTAAGTAAATTAAATGACAAAAAGTAGCAATTGTTTGAAATATTTATCTAGTTATGGTAGCAAGTGCCACACGCCATCCAGTTAGTTGGGGTTGTCTGCATATTTCAAAGCAGAATTGGGTCCAGTGAATCTGGTTTAAGCCTCAAAATCAAGGAAATTTAGAGTTAAAAGCCATACACCATATGTGATCGAAACTGTTTTTGGACAGCAGATCCAGGGCGATGGCTATGCTACAGAGTGTGTAGTGGTACTGCTGAGCTGATGCAGCTCTGCCGCTGTAGCAGACGCTCTAAGCCGAAGGGAGAGGACTTAATCGACTTAATTATTCCAGCCCCCATGCTTAGTCACCCCTCTGAGCAACATAACTTATACCAGCGTAAGTGTAGTGTGTACATAGCCTTCAAGTTTGTCAGTTGAGAGAACAAAGAACTTTGCTGGATTGAAAAGGGTTTCCTCAAGGACAGCTGTCTGAGAGACTTCAGGGGAATAGATTGAGATCAAGATTTCCACAGGTTTGGGTTCTGGTGTACGATAGTCAAGCATGAGGACCTATTATTAGTATTATAAAAAAACTTTTCTCTTAAATTATCCTTTTTCCTACTGTTAAAATTAAACAATACTTTGTTTTAAGAGGCTGTTTTGGGTCACTGTATTCACTGTTTGTCAAAAGCCCTGATGGGGAAGTATCACAGTATCATACCCAGTCAGACGTGCTGGGCAAGCACAAGATGACAAACAGGGTACTAGAGCCTCGGACCCAGCCTAAGAATGGGAAAATTACAGGATTCCACCCAATAAAAGGTAAGGGCACAAGGACTACACCTGTGCAGATACACTCAGAGGGACCAGAGAAAGGGTCGGAAGTACAGCTAGCTCTGGGACACTTTATTCAATATGCCTAGGTTTCCCTCTGGCACGCATCATTAAATCTGGTTTGGGATTTTCCATCAGAATGATTTTCTGACAGAAAATGCAGTTAGCAAAATCAAAATCTTATGCAGGAAAATTTCAATTTTGCTAAATGTTTCTCTCCAGAAAATCAAAAAGCTATTTTTTATTTAGGGTCAGTTTGATCCAAATCAGAATATTTTGTTTGTTAAATTGGCAAACGTTTTGTTTCATATCAGTTCCACAAAACATTAAACCACACTTCTCTATTAGCATGTTGTTGCCTCATGTGATTTCTAGTTCAGACCCCCATGCTTTCTTATGGGCTAGGCTGTTTGGAGAACTACATCTCCCAAAATGCAACATGAAGTTCTCTTTGACCAAGCTGTGTGGTGCATCAGGGAAAATGGGAGTCTGGTGCATAGGAGAGAGTTGGGGTATCAGGCTCTTAAACTACAACTGTTATGAGTCAATGTGCCACAATTGGGAAATGCAGTTTAATGATGAACTGATTCTAAAGAAAGCATTTAGGTTCAGTTCAGCAAACGGAAACAAAACCTTTTGATTTGGGGGATATAAAAATGTTTAATTTCAATCAAAAATGTCTAAACAAAACTTTTTGCCATTTCCAAATTGAAATTTGTTTAATGAAGAATTGCAATGTCTCATCCCAATTCACAACAAGAACAGATGTTGAAACATCAGAATTTCTCACCGGATGGAAATTCCAAATTTCACTCAGCTCTACTCATCACCATAATATCTGAGCATATTAAACAACTGAGAGTTAGGAAAGTATTACTCCTATTTTACAGATGGCAGTATTAAAGTATAGAGAGGTTAGCTGATTCCCCAAAATCACATAAGATGTCTGTGGCAGATCCATGGATATAACATGGATCTTGTGAGTCCCAGGTTAGCACCTTAATCACAACAGTACCTTTCCTACTATATGCATATTTCCATTTCAAAGGAGTAAACAATCACACAGTTTATAGAACTTCCTCATTTTTATGGTATTATGTCAAGTATTTAATGTTATTTCAGTGCATACGTTTTGTGCTCTGTTTTAAAAAATAAATTTGGCATTAGTCCATGGTAAAGTATTGTTTTTCCTCTTTATCCAAATTGTAGTAGGTTAACTTTAGCTATAAACTCATACTATGTTTGAGTAGCACCTAGTTATTCACAAATTGGAGTTTATTATTATTATTATTATATCTGATATGGTCAACATTTATAATTACTGCTAATATTAGTAAAGACAATATTTTGTTATAACATGGCTATTTTCCTGTAAGGATAACTAGTTTAGAACTCCATAATTAGAAAAAGGAAATACAGTTTAAAGGTAAAGCTGGATGTATTTCTGGGATATAAATTGGTTCAGCTGATCAGAAGAAAGTAGGCCAGATCTAGAGCCATACCAATTTGCATCCATTTGAAAAACTGGACTAACAATAAGGTTTTTTTTATTGTAGGAATCCAAGGTAGATTTATAACAATTTCTTTCCAAAATGATTGTTATAATATCTTGAAGATAGTATGTGCCAGATGCTTCTCCCATTGAAATTAACAACAAAATTCCCATTTGATTTCAGTGCTAGCAGGATTACAGCCTGCATCTTTTTGAAAAGAGAACTTTTTAAACAATTATTATGATGTAATAAAAATATATGGATTATGTCCACATTGAGACAACATCACAATAATTATATGGTGTCAAAGTTTACTACAATATGACACAGTAACATCGGCTTTATTTGAGCTAAGATCAGTAAATGTTTGCTTATTTATGTTCCCAGTTTAGAAATGCATAATTTCTATACTTTTAAGGTTCTTTATTCATGGCTTCACACTACAGCTGCTACTGAGATAGACTGCAGATATGGCAAGTACAGCAACTTCTACTATGTTTATTATTGGTATTTAACTCTGTTGAATGGATCAAAGACCAATTTGTTCTTCCTTTCTGCTCTCTCCCTGTTTTTGGGGCTCCTTGTTTAACTCCAGCTCTCAAATAAGGGATTTATGTTTCTAGCACAGAAAAGCAGTGATGTGATTGTAGTAGCTTATAAATCTAATGAGCTGCATGCTAGAAACATTTCCGTCTCATAATCATGATTTATATCTGTCTTGTTTAGCCCTTAAACGTATCTCATTTCCTTATTGTCTTTTCACTTTCAGTACCTCAATAACTATGCTGTTAAATTTCATGCATGGCTTAACAGGATCTAAAACCTTGTTATGTATTTGCATGATGTAAGTAGTTTGGATTATGTAACATGGAGGGAAAGTAAAGCAGAATTGAACCACTTATTCAGTATGCATGGTCATGCAGTGCAACAAGCATATTTCTGCATCTGGTTAATAAATTTAGTAAGTGAGAATTTATCAACATCTGGTATCTGCCTTTTTTGTTCCTCCAAATGAACAACTGGTGCATGGTGACCTTTGGTAATTTTTTTCCCGTGGTTGTTTGGAATTCTCACAGTGGTTTTACGCTCACTTAGGATAAAATGCTGTTGCTGCCATAGTCTTGTACACGTTTATATCTTAATTTGCTTTATTTATAAATTACTGTGATAAATTTGTAAATACATTTTAGGCTACAGTGGCCTCTGGGTCCAATTTACACCCCATGTAATCCCATTGATGTAAACGGAATTGCACAGGACAAAGTCAGAGCAATTGCACAGGACAAAGTCGAATTGGAGGACCAGATCTCAGCTGCTACAAATGGTCATAGCTCTATTAAAATCAACAAAATTATATTCACAACAACTGTCAGTGCAGAATTTTTCCTTACAGTATGTTCTCCATTGCGTTTTCTGGTCCCCAAATGTCTCCAGTAAGGGAGCTTTTGACACTTCTCTAGGGAGGTTACAGGTCAGTAGATCTCTTGTTAGAAATGTTGTCCTAATATTATATTAGTCTTATTGTAATGTTCAGTGTGATATGACCTAGTGTCTGAATACTAAAAGACAGATTGATGATAACTCAACAATGGAATGATTTGTATACTAAAACACACATTAAAAAAATAGAGCCAACCTGGACCCCCAGCCTGCTACCATGGATGTGTTTAACTTTAAGCACGTGAATCTAATGCTTAAAGTTAGGCACCTCTCCTCAGAGTCACAGTTTCAAGAGTTAACTGCACCTTCCCCTCACCTCCCTCCCCCATGTCTTCCTTGAGGGCACCCTTAGTTGTCACCTTTCCAGGCAGAGACCCGTATCTCTCTCCCATTCCAGACCAGGGGTTACGTTTACTGTCCTGCTGCATCTGACTCTCCTCAGCAGGTGTGACCGGGATTCAGTACCTGTGATTATCCTCTGTCCAAGGGCTCAAATAGTGTACATCAGTTAGCAACCAGCCTTCACAAAGCAAGCTGCATTTATTCTTAGGGTAAAAGCATGACAGAGAAAACCTATAAAAACAAAATAACCTACATGCATGCTGTAAGCTTACCAGAGGTCACCCCAACTCCAACCTAGGGCTCTGGTAGGTATCAGACTTTCAAACCTCCCAACTGGGTTTACCCTGTTGGTAAAAATCCATGTCAATTTTCAGATCAGAAACGAGAACCCAGACTGGATAGTTCAGGCATTTCTTTATATGGCGTGAGCCTTTGATCTTGTTGTCTCTGCGGACAACTAATAATCACCAGTCAAGGTCCCTTTCCTCAGGGTTGGGGTTTTGGGTTTTTTTTGTTTTGTTTTGCATAACCAGAGTTGTGGAATTTGCATTAACCACTCGCCAGGAATTCCCCCACTTAACACTTACTGTCCCAAAAATTCATGTTTGTCTGGCACATCTCAATATAGTCTTTTGAATTCCTCACACTTCCCAGGACTCACATCTATCACTGTCCTCACACAGAACTAACCCGAGTGGAACCGGAGGTCAGGATGTAGGGCAGGCAGCTCGGTGTAGATGGCGGCTCTCATGTCTAGCTGGATGGTGTCCACAGCAGAATCAAGCCCTGGCTTGCAGTTGAGGGGGCCTAGGTTTCTACTAGTTTTCAGCCCCCATGTGTGCCACAGTTTTTTTGGAGCTTGGACTGTCTGTACAGGAGCAGGGGGCTCTGGATCTGTGTCAGGCCCACTTGACTGGGAAAAAATAGCTGTTCCTCCTGTTCTCCCACAGAGTGAGTCAAAACAGCTGCTCCTCCCAAAGGTGCAGAGATCAACCCAGTTGGTATAGTCGAGGGCAAAAGTGAGTAAATGGAGTTTTCTCAATTTTCATTTAGGGAATATGGAGTTTAGTTTCTTAATTTACCCACTTATTTTTTTTTAAGCCTAGAACACCATTCTTATATAGTTCATGTGCAGGTAATAGTTCTATTGGTTTTAATCCGTCAGTGGGTACGAGGGAGACTAGAGACGTGTCAAGAGTTCTCATTGGTAGATTTCCTAGTAAACAATATTTACTACAGAAAATAAAAAGCCCACTGTGGGCTATTGTCAGAGTCCATTCACCTTCTGTTTAAATTATCATATGATTTTTTTGTTTTAACTGATAAACTCTGATAAAACACCCAGATAGGGAAAAACAGTGGAATTGATGTTCATCTAGAAAACACCTGAAAAACATGGGAGATAGGTTACCTGTATCTAAGGCCTTGTCTACATGCAGAATAATGTGGACTTAGGGGTGAGGGGAAGAGGATTTCTGAAACTCACTATTATGTTGCACATTAAGTGGTCTGTGTAGACCCTGCTTGGTTTGCACTAAAAGTTCTCTAGTGTGCCTAATGTAGTGCTGTTTGAGAAAGCCCTGAAAATGACCAAGTTTTGGACAACTACATAAAACTCAAAAATTGCTAAAAAAAAATAAACTCAGAAAATGAAATTAATAAACCCCTAGAAATGTTGCATATGATACAAATCAAGTACAGAATCTTTTTCTGTCATGACTTATTTTGTAATCAGGATGCCTCTTTTGAGCTCTATGGGTTTAAACTTACTGATCAGTGCTATCTCATGTACATTTATATCAGTGTCTCTGATCACTATTTGAATACTATCTTGCTGCCTGAACCACGGATATGGAAACATTTTTCACAGCCAGATTTTCACACTGCCAAAACAAACAAACCAGCAGAATACTGAATAGGTTGCACAGACATTATAGCATACTGAGATACACATACTCCATAGAGAGAAAGATAGGAATAGTATACTTTTATCTATTGATAGATTATGGTCAATTTTATATGATGTTTCTCTGCTGCTTTTCATAATATATAACATGCAAAATCACATTTGAAGAGACCTCGTTCATAAAAGCATTTTACAGTTTTAGGATCTCAAAAGATAAAAATCCTAATCAGTATTCAGGTGTAAATTTTTTCTCTTGATAAATGACTGAGTCATTCACAAAACTCTTTCAGTATGAACTGATATAATAATTAAGGCCAGGACCCTGCAACTGTGTTCTTTAGCAGGGGAATTCTTATACAGTTGCACCCTGTATGAACGATTGGGTGCGTGTGAATGGATCATGTTACAGAAACCGGATAAGTCATGATATGGTACATTAACTTTGAAATGATGATTTTAAAGCAATTTGTAGTTAGAGAGCAGTTTTACTGATCTACATTTTTAATATAACTTTTTTAAAACACTACATTGTACAGATGAAGTATGCTTGTCTAACTTACATAATTTTCTATAAAATCAAACAAATTTTGTGGTGGTTAATAAAAAAATATACTTTTTTTTAAACAATAGATTTTCACTTTTGAAAATCAGTTTTCAAGCTTTAAATCATTGCAGTGGCAAAAGGCTAACTTTCTTACTGTAAACTATTTCACCTGTTAACACTCCTTCCATAAATAAAAAATAATTAAGGCCCATTCAGGATTGCCCTGGAGCTAGGGATCCTGGAAGCCCTGGAATCCCCACCTTCAATGTAGTCTCAATGGCTGGGCTGCCCTGTAGTCATGGGCCCTGGGAGAGTCTGCCGGGCAAGGCTGCCCCAGAGTGGCAAACCCTGGTGCTCTGGCTCTCCAGCAGCCATCAGGTGAGCTGGCAGGAAACTAAGCAGGTTTCTGACTGAACTAGGGTTACCATACGTCTGGATTTTCCCGGACATGTCCAGCTTTTTGGTCCTTAAATCCTCATCCGGGAGGAAATTCCAAAAAGCCGGGCATGTCCGGGAAAATAGGGAGGGGTCGTGGGGCTTGGATCCGGGCTGGAGCCGCTGGGGCTGGCGGTGCTCGGCCGCGGACTGGAGCCGGCGGTGCTTGGCCGCCGGCCGGTGCCGCTCGGCCAGAACCGGGGCCCGAGCCCTGCTGGGACTGGGGCTAGGGGTGCTCGGCCGCTGGCTGGCGCCACTCAGCCAGGGCCAGTGCCCCGGGGCCCGAGCCGAGCTGGAGTCGCCGGGACCGGGGCAGGCTGGAGCCGCTCGGCCGGAACCGGGGCTGGCAACCAGGGCCCGGGCCAGAGACGCTGGGGCCAGAGACGCTCGGCTGAGGGGGGGCCGGACTGGGCCACGCCCCCTAGCCCCAGCTTACCTGTTGCCTGCCTGTTTCAGGCTTCCCGCAAACATTTGATTCGCGGGAAGCAGGGGAGGGAGAGGAGCAGGGGCGGAGCGTTCAGGGGAGGGGGCAGAGTTGGGACGGGGACTTTGGGGAAGGGGCGGAGTTGGGGCGGGGCTGGGGACGGGGAAAGGGCAGAGTTGGGGCGGGGCCGGGACCCCCTGGTGTGTCCTCTTTTTGGTTTTTTTAAACTATGATAACGCTAGACTGAACCTTGCATATTTTTGCCTGGAAGTTCATCAAAACCTGTATGTTTTCGAGAAACATCTCAGTTTCAACAAATCGGCACTTTCCATTGAAAACTTGTTTCATCACAAACTTCTTGACCAGCTTTACTGAAAATGGATCATAGAGGCACAAGCAGAGGTGAAAGTAAGCCGGTACGCACCGGTACGGCGTACTGGCAAGAGCCGGTGTGCCTTATCAGGGCGGCCCAGCTTCCCCAGACGGCAATTTAAAGGGCTCGGGTCCTTTAAATTGCCACCAGAGCCCCGCTGCTGGAGCCCTGGGGTAACTGCCTCTACTGCCCGGGGCCCTTTAAATAGCCACCAGAGCCCCGCCGCTGCTACCCCAGGTTGTGGGGGCTTTTTAAAGGTCCAGGGTTGTAGAAGCAGGGGACTCCTGGGCCCTTTAAATAGCCCCCAGAGCCCTGGAGTAGTGGCAGGTTTCCGGGGGCTATTTAAAGGGCCCAGGGCTCCCACTGCCTCTACAGCCCCGGCCCTTTAAAAATAGACCCCGGAGCCCTGCTGCCGGAGCCCTGGGGTAGCAGCGGCAGCCGGGTGCTCTGGCAGCGGTTTAAAGGGCCTGGGGCGGTAGCAGCGGCCAAGCCCTGGGCCCTGTAAACTGCTGCCAGAGCCCCCAGCTGCCGCCACTGCTACCCCAGCAGGGGAGAGGGAGGGTACTTATCGGTACAGGGCGGGCCGGGGCTGGCTCTGACCCCCCTCATCCCCGCCCCTTCCGCCCGAGGCCCCACCCCTTCTGGGGGCCAGAGCCGGCCCTAACCCAGCCCCGTACCGGTAAGTCCCTATTTTTACTTTCACCCCTGGGCACAAGGGGCCAGGCTCACTGAAAGAAATTTTGGGCCCTCGTATATCATGGTCACTGGGGCCCTACCCTTTCTCATTTCACTTTATTTGGGATATTTTGGCGTCCTCCCCCCCACAAGCTCAGGGCCCTGGTACAATTGTCCCTCCTTTCCTTCCCCACTCATCAGCCCAGGTTCATAAAGGAACTTCGGTGCTCAGAAAATCACTGTGATTCACAAAACCTTTGAAGCTGTTCCACTTTGGAAAAATAGTTAGAGTCATTGGGTCAGAGCGAAAGAGACAGAGAGAGAGAGTGAGCAAGTATGAGAGTGACTGTAGCCTGTTGGCTAGAGCAGAGGTTCTCAACCTTTTTCTTGCTGAGGCCCCCCTCAACATGCTATAAAAACTCCAGGGCCTAGCAGGGGGGAGGGGGAAGGGGACTCGGGACTCCAGGCTGGGGGGGGGATGACCCTTGGGCATAGGCATAGTTTTACTTTTATTTTGGGGGGGCAAGAGCTGGCGGGGCTCAAGCCACCTCTGCACAGCAGGTCCAGAGAGGGAGCGCCACCTCCACCCGCGACTCACTCAGGAGGCCACCCAGCCTGTCTGGGCTGTGGGGGGCTGTAACCAAAAAATATAACTCTCAAAGGGGGGACTCGGTTCAAAAAGTTTGAAAACTGCTCTGGGTGCAGGGAGGGGGTAGCTAGGACTGTGTGCAGGCAGCGGGTAGCTAAGGGCTGTGTATGGGGGGGCTACCAGTGTGACTCCCAGCTTCACCAGAGCGGGGGCAGCACTGGGGCTCCCAGCTTCAGCACCCCCACTGCACCTGGCTTCAGGGGGAGGTTTGCTGGCTTCAGCCCCCCCACACCGCTCCCAGCTTTGGGCGGGAAGAAGGGTGAACACTATCTTCAGCCCCCTGCCTCTCCCAGCTTCGGGGGGAGGGGGTGCCACCTTCAGTCCCCCACCACTCTCTGCTTCAGGGGGAGGAAGGGAGGACACCTCCTTCAGCCCCGCGCCACTTCTGGCTTCGGGGGGGGGGGTGCCACCTTCCCCTTTGCACCACTCTCACCTTCAGAGGGGGTGATGAGGGGGAACACCACCTTCAGCCCCATGCCGCTCCCGGCTTCGGGAGGGGATGGGGGATGCTGCCTTCAGCCCCACGCTGCTCCTGGCGGGAGGGGACACGCCGTCTTCAGCCCCGCGTTGCTCCCGGCTTCAGTGCCAGGGCTCGTGGCACCAGCTTTCAGCTTCCAGGTGCCGCAGCCCCCCTGAAAGGGCTCATGGACCCCCAGTTGAGAACTGCTGGGCTAGAGCACTCACCCAGCATCCAGTCCACCTGCTCCAGGTAATTATCCAGTCCACCTGCTCCAGGATAATTATTTATCCAAAGTGGAACAGCTTCAACAGGAGAGATGGAGAGAGACCCAACTTAGACTATCCTATAGCCCAATGGTTAGAGCACTCGCCTGAGAGATAGCAGATCCCTGTTCAAATCCTTTCTCCTTATCAGTAAGAAGGGGACTTTATCTGGGGATCTCCTGCATCCCAGGGGAGTACACTAGCCACTTGGCTAAAAGTTATAAGAGAGATCTCCCCTAGCAACATCTGTTTTGTGTGGAGTTAGATGTGCTTGGAGCACACCTACCAGATTCGGCCTTACAGGTGAGTTAGGTGGAGGAATGCCTATCTTTCTCCAGATCATGACTCACACTGGGACTTAGGTCGGAGATAGGCATCCGGACATCTAGAGGGAGGCAGCAGTGTTCATGCCCAGAGGCCGAAACATAGGCACTTAGGGAACTTCTACTGTGAAAATGTAAGTGCTGAGTGATTTAGGAGCTTACAGGGTTTGACAGCAGGGGTTTTGTGAATATCAGTGGCAACTAAATCTGGAATTTAGGCACCAAAAGTAGGTCCCTTTGTAAACCTAGCACAAGGTACCAGACAAAATGGAACTAGGGGATGATCGAAGAATTTTATGGGTATCACAGCTCATATGATAGGCCATGTCATCCAGGAATCTCCAAGCTGCTTTGTTCTGGAGCTGAAATTTTCAGTAGATAAATTAAAGAAAAATTGCATGGAAACCAAAAATATATATTAATTATTACAGTTAATTGTAAAGAAAAAAGTGCCAAAAGTGAAATCGCTGCAACCTGCTTGGAAACTTTTTAAAGACACCATAATAGAGGCTCAACTCTAAATGTGTACCCCAAATTAAAAAAACATAGTAAGAGAACCAGAGAAGTGCCACCGTGGCTAAACGAAGTAAAAGAAGCAGTGAATGGCAAAAAGGCGTCCTCTAAAAAGTGGAAGATAAATCTCAGTGAGGAAAATAGAAAGGAGCATAAACTCTGGCAAATGAAGTGTAAAAATATAATTAGGAAGGCCAAAAAAGAATTTGAAGAACAGCTAGCCAAAGACTCAAAAAGTAATAGCAAAAAAAAGTACATCAGAATCAGGAAGTGGGGCCACTGGACGATAGAGTTGCTAAAGGAGCACTCAAGGATGATAAGGCCATTGCGGAGAAACTAAATGAATTCTTTGCATCAGTCTTCAAGGCTGAGGATGTGAGGGAGATTCCCAAACCTGAGCCATTCTTTTTAGGTGACAAATCTGAGGAACTGTCCCAGATTGAGGTGTCATTAGAGGAGGTTTTGGAACAAATTGATAAAATAACCAGTAATAAATCACCTGGACCAGATGGTATTCACCCAAGCGTTCTGAAGGAACTCAAATGTGAAATTGCAGAAATACTATCTGTAGCTTGTAACCTATGATTTAATTCATCTTCTGCACCAAATTACTGGAGGATAGCTAATGTGAGGCCAATTTTTAAAAAGGGCTCCAGAGGTAATCCCAGCAATTACAGGCTGGTAAACCTGACTTCAGTACCGGGCAAACTGGTTGAAACTATAGTAAAGAACAAAATTGTCAGACAAATAGATGAACACAATTTGTTGGGGGAAGAGTCAACATGTTTTTTGTAAAGAGAAATCATGCCTCACCAATCTACTAAAATTCTTTGAGGGAGTCAACAAGCATGTGGACAAAGGGGATCCAGTGGATACAGTGTACTTAGATTTTTCAGAAAGCCTTTGACAAGGTCCCTCAACCAAGGGTCTTAAGCAAAGTAAGCTGTCATGGGATGAGAGGGAAAGTCCTCTCATGGATAGGTAACTGGTTAAAGGATAGGAATAAATGATCCGTTTTCAGAATGGAGAGAAGTAAGTAGTGGTGTCCCCCAGAGGTCTGTACTGGGCCCAATCCTATTCAACATATCCATAAATGATCTGGAAAACAGTGAGGTGGCAAAATTTGCAGATGATACAAAACTACTCAAGATAGTTAAGTCCCAGGTTGACTGCGAAGAGCTACAAAAGGATCTCTCAAAACTAGGTGACTGGGCAACAAAATGGCAGATGAAATTCAATATTGATAAATGCAAAGTAATGCACATTGGAAAACATAATCCCAACTATATATATAAAATGATGGGGTCTAAATTAGCTGTTACCACTCAAGAAAGAGATTGTGGAGTCGTGGATAATTCTCTGAAAACATCCACTCAACGTGCAGCGTCAGTCAAAAAAGCAAACAGAATGTTGGGAATCATTAAGAAAGGGATAGATAATAAGACAGAAAATATCATATTGACAATATATAAATCCATGATATGCTCACATCTTGAATACTGCGTGCAGATGAGGTCACCCCCATTTCAAAAAAGATGTATTGGAATTAGAAACGGTTCGGAAAAGGGCAACAAAAATTATTAGGGATATGGAACGGCTTCCATATGAGAAGAGATTAATAAGACTGGGACTTTTCAGCTTGGAAAAGAGATGACTAATGGGGGGATTGATAGAAGTCAATAAAATCATGTCTGGTGTGGAGAAAGTAAATAAGGAAGTGTTATTTACTCCTTCTCATAACATAAGAACTAGGGATCACCAAATGAAATGAATAGGCAGCAGGTTTAAAACAAACAAAAGGAAGTATTTCTTTACAGAACACACAGTCAACCTGTGGAACTCTTTGCCAGAGGATGTTGTGAAGGCCAAGACTATAATAGAGTTCAAAAAAGAACTAGATAAATTCATGGCTGATAGGTCCATGAATGGCTGCTAGCGAGGATGGGCAGGGATGGTGTCCCTACCCTCTGTTTGCCAGAAGCTGGGAATGGGCGACAGGGAATGGATCACTTGATAATTACCTGTTTTGTTCATTCCCTCTGGGGCATCTGGCATTGGCCACTGTTGGAAGACAGGATACTGGGCTAGATGGACCTTTGGTCTGACGCAGTATGGACATTCTTATGTTCTTAAAGACTAAATTATTAAAAGCAAAAATAAAATGTCTTGCATTAAAAAAAGAAAGTTACTAGTTAAATATGCTATCATTTTTAACAGTCCTATAATGTAGATTAGGGAACAGGAAAAGAAAGTCCCATATGAATGTATGGCAGAGAGAGACTTCAAACGTTCTAAGACTCTTTTTGGGATGAAGTAATTAGAAAGCTTAACATTCTGTTTGGGGCTAATAATAAAACATCCAGATATATTCAACTTAGGGACTTCAACATGCTACATATAGTGGTGTATAAATGCAACATTTAAAAAAAAAATCATCCTAGGCCAAATACAAAAAAAAAAAATTATTTTAGTCAGTGGAAGTTTTGGGTGTAAAAGGAATGCAGAATTGGGCCATTAGGGCCAAATTTCAGCCTGGCTTTAACTGAGCCTTTGCTTGTCCATGTAAATAAATCCATCCACAAAACCTGTTGGCACATTTGTTTAAGATACAATCATTGTCATTGAGACAGTGAAATAACTAATTGTGCCTGCAAATTGTGTAGTTAAATATCTAAATAATTCAAATGGCAAATGCAAATAATTGCAAGCACATAAGTTGAGGCATTTTAAAATCTGACTCTTATTGACTTATATCAAATTCTATATTCTTTGCTCAGTTCTTACTCAGGCAGAACTCCCATTGAAATAAATAGGAGTTTAGTGCAAATTAATGGATGTTTTGCATACCGAGAAAGAAGAGTAAGATTTGGTCCTAACAGCTCGATTTTCCAAAAATAGAAATCAATGATGGATCTTATTGTAGAGGACTGGTATGTGGGCTTGAGTGATCTCACCAGTCTTGAAAAATATTTCAGGTACGTGAACACAAAAATGTAATAGCACACGGTATGAATTTCTAGAGCTATATAAATGATTGCTTTAATAATTCTATTTTCTGAAACAATTTTAGAATCAAAGCTACAATATTTGATGCGTATAAAAACTGGTTAAGGTTCATATATTTATATTGCTTATTTGTCTCTCCTCCCCAATCCTATTCACATCTATTAAAATAATAAAATTGAAAACAAGTGATAAATTCTACTTTAAAATAAAATCTAATTTACTTTACCAGGAAAGTGAAAGTCTTTTACTGTGTCATCTATTCCAATGGGAGCAGCATTCACTATATTAAAATCTACATTATCAGACTGGACATTCTGCTAGGAAGTGTGAGTGAAATTACAGGTAACAAAAATACCAGAATCAACCACATTAATCGAGATTGTGTTTTATGGCCCAGTCCTGCAAATTGTTACTGCCACATGTAGCCTCATTTATTTCAAAGAGACTCTTCATGGGAGTAAATAGACAACAAGAGTAACTGTTTGCAGGATTGTAGTCCTAAAAAGATTTATGAATGTGCTTAATTTTATGCACAAATAATTCCACTGAAACATAAAGACAAAACAATGCCTCTATCACTCTTTTTGTGCCTGTGTATAAGGGACAGTCATGTTCTAGTCCTAAATTGTTATAAATAATCACTTCTGGTTTGCTTTAAGGGATAAGTTAAGATCACTTCTTTTTTTTTAAAGACTAGAAAAGCCCTGTTTTGGGGGCACAATCCTGCAGCCCTTGACCAGCTCTATTACTGACAGTGTTAAAACTCAAACTTTCCATTCCATGCAAAATGCTAACATTTCAAAATTTCATTTTGTCACAGATCTGAACAAAACGTCAAACTTTTGAGATTCCCCTCAAAATGAAATTCTGAGCAATTTTGTTTCAAAAATATCTAAACAATCTTATCAAAGTGCTTCATTTTGATAAGGTTGAAGTACTTCATTTAATTAAGGTTGAAGAGCTTTGTTTCAATTTTTATAATATATCATATATGTGATGTTTACAGGGTTCATGCTTGTGCCTTTGCTTTCCTAGAAACCTGCTATTCTCCCGTTCTTAGACCAGGTGCTAAGATACAGCACGTAGTGTACCAACCAGGCTTACCCCAACAGGACTGACTGGGTTTAGATACCTGCAGTTCTTCCCTTTGGGAGCTTGTGACCAGTGGTGAATCACAAGACAACCTTCTTAAAACAAAGTATTGTTTAATTATAACAGCACGAACAAAGCATGACATAAAAGCTTTTGAACACAACAAAAGGCCTACACACAAGTCTATCTTATCTGGAGTTTAACCATCCTCTCAACAGGCCTAACTTGCCCCAGAACTTCAACCTCTAGAGTCTGGGTTCCCATTCTCTGACCCTGTTTATCCAGTCTTATTGTTCTATGTTTTCTGAGGCCTGGTCTACACTACGGGTTTAGGTCGACTTTAGCAGCGTTAAACCGAATTAAGCCTGGACACGTCCACACAACGAAGCCCTTTCTTTCGACTTAAAGGGTCCTTTAAACCGGTTTCTTTACACCACCTCCGACGAGGGGATTAGCGATAAAACCGGCCTTTGCGGGTCGGAATTGGGGTAGTGTGGATGGAATTCGACGTTATTGGCCTCCGGGAGCTATCCCACAGTGCTTCATTGTGACCGCTCTGGACAGCACTCTCAACTCAGATGCACTGACCAGGTAGACAGGAAAAGACCCGCGAATATTTGAATTTCATTTCCTGTTTGCTCAGCGTGGAGAGCACAGGTGATCACGCAGAGCTCATCAGCACAGGTAACCGTGATGGAGTCCCAGGATCGCAAAAGAGCTCCAGCATGGACCGAACGGGAGGTACGAGATCTGCTCGCCATATGGGGAGATGAAGCAGTGATAGCTGAACTCCGTAGCAGTAAAAGAAATGGAAAAGTATTAGAAAAGATCTCCAAGGCCATGAAGGACCGAGGCCATAACAGGGACACACAGCAGTGCTGCGTGAAAATTAAGGAGCTACGGCAAGCTTACCACAAAGCCAGAGAAGCAAACGGAAGGTCCGGGGCAGAGCCGCAAACTTGCCGCTAATGCGCGGAGCTGCATGCGATCCTAGGGGGTGCAGCCACCACTACCCCAACCGTGTGCTATGACTCTCTCACTGGAGAAACACACAGGGAAGACGGTTCGGGGAACGAGGAAGATGAGGATGGAGGTACTGTAGGTAGCTCACAGCAGCAAGGAAGCGGAGAAACCGGTTTCCCCAACAGCCAGGATATGTTTGTGACCCTGGACCTGGAACCAGTAACCCCCGAACTCACCCAAGACCCTCAGGGCACACAGGAGACCTCTGGTGAGTGTAACTTTGTAAATATTTGTAAACATTACAAAAAAAAAGCAAGCGTGTTTAATGATTAATTTGCCCTGGCAATCGCGGCCAGTACATCTACTGGAAAAGTCTGTTAACGTGTATGGGGATGGAGCGGAAATCCTCCAGGGACATCTCCAGAAAGCTCTCCTGGTTGAAATGGGGTGATTTTATTAAGGGACATTCAGAGGCGCCCGTTCCTGCTCTTCTGACCAGAAATGTTCCCCGCTGTTAACCACGCGGTGGAGGGGAGGGGTGAAGTGATCATCCCAGAGAATCGTGTGTGTGTGTGTGGGGGGGGTGGTTTACTTGTGTTTGTGCCACATGTTAACCGGGAAACCGCAGCCCCTCCTTTTACATTGAAAACCCATTTTAAATGGACAACCCAATTCATCCTTGATATGGGAAATGCGCTGCTGTTTGCAACCTTTCCCGCATGTTAAGAAGGTTAAAAAAGCCAAAACACTGTGGCCTACCATGGCTGCCTGCAAGCCGAAATATGCGACCTTGTAATGAAAGAGTGTACCCATTGTTCTCTAAAATGTGTCTTTTTTAACCACCTCTCCCTTCTCCTCCACCAGCTGCAAATGTTTCTCCTTCGCAGAGGCTCGTGAACATTAGAAAGAGAAAACGTAGGACGAGGGACGATATGTTCACGGAGCTGCAGATGTCCTCCCACGCTGATAGAGCACAGCAGAATGCGTGGAGGCAGTCAATGTCGGAGATGAGAAAAGCCCAATATGAACGAGAGGAGAGGTGGCGGGCTGAATCGCGGGATGAACAGAGCAAGTGGCGGGCTGAAGACGATAGGTGGCGTCAGCTTGCAGACAGACGGCAAGAGGCAATGCTCCGTCTGCTGGAGCATCAAACTGATATGCTCGAGTGTATGGTTGAGTTGCAGGAAAGGCAGCAGGAGCAGAGACCGCCGCTACAGCCCCTATGTAACCAACAGCCCTCCTCCCCAAGTTCCATAGCCTCCTCACCAAGACGCCCAAGAACACGGTGGGGGGGCCTCCGTCCACCCAGTCACTCCACCCCAGATGATCGCCCAAGCATCAGAAGGCTGGCCTTCAATAAGAGTTAAAGTTTTAAAATGCAGTGTGTCCTTTTCCATCCCTCCTCCCCCACCCATCCCAGGCTACCTTGGCAATTATCCCCCTACTTCTGTGAGGAACTAATAAAGAATGCATGAATGTGAAAAAACAATGACTTTATTGCCTCTGCAAGCGGTGCTCCAATTGGGGAGGGGAGGGTGGGGTGGGGTGGTTGGTTTACAGGGAAGTAGAGTGAACCGGGTCGGGGGGAGGGGGTGGTTTGGAGGGTTCATCAAGGAGAAACAAACAGAAGTTTCACACAGTAGCCTGGCCAGTCACAAAACTCGTTTTCAAAGCTTCTCTGATGCGCACCGCGCCCTGCTGTGCTCCTCTAACCGCCCTGGTGTCTGGCTGCGCGTAATCAGCGGCCAGGCGAGTTGCCTCAACCTCCCACCCCGCCATAAAGGTCTCCCCCTTACTCTCACAGATATTGTGGAGCGCACAGCAAGCAGCAATAACCATGGGGATATTCTTTTCGCTGAGGTCTGAGCGAGTCAGTAAGCTGCGCCAGCGCGCTTTTAAACGTCCAAATGCACATTCCACCACCATTCGGCACTTGCTCAGCCTGTAGTTGAACAGGTCCTGACTCCTGTCCAGGCTGCCTGTGTACGGCTTCATGAGCCATGGCATTAAGGGGTAGGCTGGGTCCCCAAGGATCACGATAGGCATTTCAACATCCCCAACGGTCACTTTCTGGTCCGGGAAGAAAGTCCCTTCCTCCAGCTTTCGAAACAGAGCAGAGTTCCTGAAGACGTGAGCATCATGTACCTTTCCCGGCCATCCCACGTTGATGTTGGTGAAACGTCCCTTGTGATCCACCAGGGCTTGCAGCAGCATTGAAAAGTACCCCTTGCGGTTTACGTAGTCGGTGGCTTGGTGCTCCGGTGACAAGATAGGGATATGGGTTCCGTCTATGGCCCCGCCACAGTTTGGGAATCCCATTTCAGCAAAACCATCCACTATTGACTGCACGTTGCCCAGAGTCACTACCCTTGCTATCACCAGGTCTTTCATTGCCCTGGCAAATTGGATCACAGCAGCCCCCACCGTAGATTTGCCCACTCCAAATTGATTCCCGACTGACCGGTAGCTGTCTGGCGTTGCAAGCTTCCACAGGGCTATCGCCACTCGCTTCTCAACTGTGAGGGCTGCTCTCATCTTGGTATCCTGGCGTTTCAGGGCAGGGGAAAGCAAGTCACAAAGTTCCATGAAAGTGCCCTTACGCATGCGAAAGTTTCGCAGCCACTGGGAATCGTCCCATACCTGCAGCACGATGCGGTCCCACCAGTCTGTGCTTGTTTCCCGGGCCCAGAATCGGCGTTCCACGGCATGAACCTGCCCCAGTGACACCATGATTTCCACATTGCTGGGGCCTGTGCCTTGTGAGAGGTCTATGTCCATGTCAATTTCCTCATCACTCTCGTCGCCGCGCTGCAATCGCCTCCTCGGCTGGTCCGGGTTTCGCCTTGGCATGTCCTGGCTCTGCATATACTCCAGGACAATGCGCGTGGTGTTCATAGTGCTCATAATTGCCGCGGTGATCTGAGCGGGCTCCATGATCCCAGTGCTAGCTATGGTGCCTGGTCAGAAAAAAGGCGCGAAAGTAGTATCTGATGAACTAGGAGAAGGAGGGAGGACGGGAAGGAGGGAGGGCCGAGTGACGACATGGCGTACAGGAACAGGGAGAAACACAAACAACTGTCACACAGAATGGTCCCCCCAAAGATTAAACTGAAAACCCTGGGCTTAGCAGGCCACTGATTTCACAGAGGAAGGGGAAGCAAATGAATACAGAACAAATCTATTTTTTACATCTTAAGCTGGCAGCCGACGGTGCAGCATGAGTGATAGCCTCTCCAGTATGACGATGACGGATACCAGTCATAATATACCATCGTCTGCCAAAAGGCAAGGGGCTGCTGCTGTGTAGCAATGCAGCCCCACGTCTGCCAGCCCCACGTCTGCCAGCACCCAGCATCGCCCTCGGCCTCTTCTGGGTGCTTAGCAGACAATACTGGGCAATTGGCAGAAAATAGTATATTACGATTGGTAGCCATCATCATCGAAACACGTCTGCCCAGGTGGCCATGATTGACAGCCACTCCAGTACGACGACGATGGGTACCAATCATAATATACCATCGCCTACCAAAGGGCAAGGGGCTGGTGCAATGCAGCCCTACGGCTGCCAGCCCCATGGCTATCACTCATGCTACACCGTCTACCGCCAAAAGGCAGTTAGCAGCTGCTGCTGTGTAGCAATGCAGTCCCACGTCTGCCGGCACCCAGAGGACATATGGTGACGGTGAGCTCAGCTGAGCTGAGCGGGCTCCATGCTTGCCGTGGTATGTTGTCTGCACAGGTAACCCAGGTAAAAAGGCGCGAATCTATTGTCTGCCGTTGCTGTGACGAGGGGGGAGGGGCCTGACGACATGTACCCAGAACCGCCCGTGACACTGTTTTGCATCATCCGGGCATTGGGATCTCAACCCAGAATTCAAAGAAAAGGCGCGAAAGTAGTATCTGACGGACTAGGGGAAGGAGGGAGGGCGGGCCGAGTGACGACATGGCGTACAGGTACAGGGAATTAAAATCAAGAACGGTGGCTGTGCATCAGGGAGAAACACAAACAACTGTCACACAGAATGGTCCCCCCAAAGATTAAACTGAAAACCCTGGGTTTAGCAGGCCGTTGATTTGACGGAGGGAGGGGGAAGCAAATGAATACAGAGCAAATCTATTTTTTACATCTTAAGACGACGGTGCAGCGTGACTGATAGCCCTCGGCATCTTTCTGGGTGCTTGGCAGCAAATACTGGGCGGTGTATGACGATGGTCTTCAGGCCTATTGCACGATCGGCTGCTCGGGGAAGACTCTGCTAATGTGCGATGACCCGACTTGTAATAGGACGGTTAACAGTCGTAATACACCATCTACTGCCAAAAGGCAAGCCCCACGGCTGCCAGCACCCAGATCGCCGATGAAGGCTACCAGTCTACTGCACCGTCTACCGCCAAAAGGCAGTTAGCAGCTGCTGCTGTGTAGCAATGCAGTCCCACGTCTGCCGGCACCCAGAGGACATATGGTGACGGTGAGCTCAGCTGAGCTGAGCGGGCTCCATGTTGTCTGCACAGGTAACCCAGGTAAAAAGGCGCGAATCTATTGTCTGCCGTTGCTGTGACGGGGGAGGGAGGGGCCTGACGACATGTACCCAGAACCGCCCGCGACACTGTTTTGCATCATCCGGGCATTGGGATCTCAACCCAGAATCCCAAGGGGCGGCGGAGACTGCGGGAACTGTGGGATAGCTGTGGGATAGCTACCCATAGTGCAATGCTCCGGAAGTCGACGCTAGCCTCGTACTGTGGACGCGGTCCGCCGACTAGAGCACCTAGAGCATTTTATGTGTGGACACACACAATCGGCTGTATACAACCGATTTCAATAAAACCGGCTTCTATAAATTCAAACTAATTTCGTAGTGTAGACATACCCTAAGCCTAGTTAAACCAGTTTGGGGAGCTCAGCATGATCTTGGATGTGTCACTTCAAAAGAGAAGGCTCTTGAGTTATGAGTTAAGTGTTTGCTAGAAAATGCATAGCAGGAGCCACCCTCCTTTCTGGGTGCATTTCCTGAAAACCCTCTGACAAGTTAACTCAGTATATGCATACAGTAAACATCCTTTCAACAATCAGACAAATAGATATAATATATAATATTAACAAATTATTATAGGCAGCTCAAAACTCATCATAAGACATACTACAATAGTTGAACCAATAAAGTGGAAGCAAAGTGCCTTGACTTTATCAAAACAAAGTGCTTTGTTGAAGTTTTGAATGATAAATTATCAAAATTGATACAAAAATGATGATGGACTAGATTCAGCTCTGGGTTCTGCCAGTGTAACTCAGGAGCCAAGGATTCCCTAATAGATTCCATTCACAATTTCTCCTGGCTTCTAGTCAGCAGAAAGTCATCTTATATCTGATACCATTGATGCACTAGTCTATTCCAAACCACTTTTCAAAAATTAACATTATAGTAATGAATGCTAATTATGAGCTAGCTTGTGGAGTTACCATGAGTTCTGAGTAAGGTGCAGCATATAGCTGTGCTGACTCAGGTGCACAGCACAATTTGGTCCCTGGATCCCCCGTGCTCCAAAAGTCTCCCTTTACATCCAGTAAGTGGTGCCAGCCCTTTACATGGCACAAGTTATTTCTTTCTTTGTACTGGCTAAGCTGTATTGGTGGTATATTGGGGAGGCAGCGAAGGTTCTTCCAAGTTCTCATTCACACGTGCAGAAAGGGCATAGCAGCCCCGTGTCTCCTTCATGTTGTGAATTGCAATGTGGATAGCCTACACAAATGGAGTAAGGGGGTGGTGCTTTAAATCCACTTACTTCCCTGTGCAGGTGCATAGTATGAACCACTGATTGACCCTCTGAATGTGTACAGATGATATAGACTAATCCAAGAGTGGGCAACTATGGCCCGGGGGCTGTATCCTGCCCTCCTGACATTTTAATCCGGCCCTTGAGCTTCCGCCAGGCAGTGAGATCCAGGGCTTGCCCCACTCTGGCACTCCAGCTGGGGAGTGGGGTCGGGGGCTTGTCCCACTCTGCATGGCTCCCAGAAGCAGCGGCATGTCCCCCCTCCAGCTCTTACACGTAGGGGAAGCCAGGGGGCTCTGCACGCTGCCCCCGCAGCTCCCATAGGCCGGGAACTGTGGCCAATGGGAGCTGCAGGGGTGGCGCCTGCAGACAAGACAGCGTGTAGAGTCACCTGGCCGCGCCTCTGTGTAGGAGCCAGAGGGGGGACATGCAGCTGCTTCTGGGAACTGCTTGAGGTAAGTGCCGCCCGAAGCCTGCACCCCTGACCCCTTCCTACACCCCAACCCCTTTCCCCAGCTCTGATCCCCCTCCCACCCTCCAAACCCCTCCATCCCAGCCCGGAGCAACCTCCTGCATCCCCAACCCTCATCCCCAGCCCAGAGCCTGCACCTCCAGCTGGAGCCCTCCCCCTCACCCCGCACCCCAACCCCCTGCCCCAGCACAGAGCCCCCTCCCACACCCTGAAATCCTCATTTCTGGCCCCACCCCAGAGTCCACACCCCCAGCCAGAGCCCACACCCCTCCCGCACCCCAACACCCAATTTCATGAGCATTCATGGCGCACCATACAATTTCCATACCCAGATGTGGCCCTCGGGCCAAAAAGTTTGCCCACCCCTGGACTAATCAAACAACCAAGAGAGAAATTGAAATATATCATTCCAACTCAGACTTTTGCACTGTGTTTAGAACGTTAGTTTAATGCAATTAGTTACATTTAATAATTTGCCTTTAATCGAATTTCTTCTGCTTTTGTTTTGTGTTCCCTTCATTTGCAATATTCTCCTTAGATGCTTGAAATTAAAACTTCTTTTCCTATTGCGTCACTGTATATGTAAAACTTACTTTTTTTTCTTTTGCTTCAGTACATAGCTTATATTATTCACTTTCTTCTTGTCATCCGCTTTAGTCTAGTTTTGGGTTTATGGTTAGATAGTTAACTTGTGTGATTTACAAAGTCAAAGGAGATCCAAATAATGTTCCTCATCATAACAATTTAGGGTAGTCCAAATTACCACCCCCCCCCCCAACAATTTTTTTTTTAAACCAAGAAAAAACAACACTGCTTTAGGATGGCAAGTGCCCTGCTCTCTGTGTCCACCACATTCTGTCTACATTCAAAATATCTTTTAATTGTACCTATTTTAAACTAATGAAGAAGCTTTTTATAAAGTGTTTGGGTAAGATCCCAATTTTTGACATCACAAATACTAAAGATTTTCTAGCTTTTTATTTCTTAATGGAATCTTCAGAGTCAGAAGTAAAAAGTTGAGGTATCAGTGGTATAGTCATGTGATTTGTTATTCAGTCCAGTGTGCTTCTTAAGAATACAATAGAGATGTTTTTTTAATAAGACTTTTAGCAAGTAGACTCAATCTTAGGCATTTGTATAAAAAAAATCAGAGAATAACATTTTTTACTGGAATATCCATAGACACTCTTGAGATTTTAATAAGTCTTTACATTTCCATTCTCAATTATCATTTGTGAAAAACAGTGCCTAGAATTATTTAAAGCAACTGTTTTGTTAATAAATATAATTGGACCATTAACTTGTTCTTTAGCTTTTTATGAGATTTTTTTCTATTGGTGAATAATGTTTATAGTTGAAATATTTGTTAGAATAGACAATGTGACAAGGTAGGTGGTCTTCTAATTAATATTACAGTTCAGATCTGTAAACTATACAAGGATTGTTTAACAGTTCAGAATTCATGCCCTATTATGTTCAGACATTTGTTTAGGAATAAAGTTCAACATTTGCCTTGAAACACAATCGCTGTCATTTCATGGTCTATGGAAATGATTTTTTTTTCAAGAACTTCTTTAAATGTATAATTAGTTGAAGTAATTTCTGTGACCTGTTGCTAAATATTTAGACTGTACCTTACTTCTGTTTGCGCAGAATTTTATAACTAGTACTGTAATTCTCAAACAGTTGCCAAAAAAGAAGGTTTCTTAGCAATATGAGGGACACTATAAACAGTAATAAGAGGTGAGATGTGTTTAAATAATAACTTCCATCATAAAAACATCCGAGTTGTCAAAAATGCAACAACTGAGTTGAGTATAAAACTAAATGCTGTCTAAAACCAGGATTGAATTTTTCTTATAATAAACCTGTGAGTTTTTTCCTTCAAGTCTCAACCAAATTTCCTTTAGTTGCAGAATCATGTAAATAGTTATATGGTACATAGGGTTATCAAGTTGTTTAAAGTAGAATATTTCAGTGTAGTTTTTCAGATTAAGCTAAAAGTCCTAATTTTGATTTATTGTTTTTGATCAAAGAGACACATTTCAGGAATATATTTTTTTTTTCAGAATATGCAACTACTAATTAATTTAATCCAACTGTTACATAAACTTTTATGTAACGTTTTTGCAACATTGACTGACTATAGATATAACACTCTAAAGTTTCAACTTTGGAGAGGTACCAGCTAAACTATGGGTCGTGCTCTATCATAATCCATCTTTTGATGGATGGCCAGAACTCTTATTTTTAACCCTACTAATAACAGTCTGGCATATCTTCCCATAGTACGTAGTCTGTCCTGAAACAATGTCCAAGAGTGAGCTGGCATGCAGATTGAAATAATAGAATTATCTCTTACATTTAGAGATTGCAAACACTTGAGTTCACTATTGAGAACTTTGATGGGAGAATATGAAGAAGCTTCTTTCATTGTGGTCGCCTGTATTGCAGCTGGCCAAATGATAATAGGTGACTCCAGTTTTCAGCATATTAATGGTTCACTTCCTGAGTATAGCTATTCACAACATAAATTTGTCTCAGTATTTGTTTGCTTTTAGCTGTGGAGCAGTTGGCAATTGCTAACAGAAATAATGATAGTATCAAGGGAATTCAGCTAGGGATGGTAATAAAGCAACATGAATATAAATGAATGATAGTTTACTCTTGTATACTGATTCTAATTAGTCATTTCTGACAGTCGTAAAGAAAATACAAGCTGGATAAGATTGAATGTTGTTGAAAAAGTGTTCATAATTTAAACTAATAAAAGGAAATTCTAATTACTAACTCAGGTTCTCTTAGGGCTTATCTACACAGCACTGGCAATACACACTAGAGGGGTGTGATTTGTAAAGTGCTCTAATGTGCTGCACTCTAACTGCCCTGTGTGTAGACCCTACTGGCGTGCTCTAAAGGCACTTAGTTTACATTAACATAGTCCTAGCTGGACTATATTAGGACTGCATTAACACAAACTAGGTATCTTTTAGAGCATACCAGCAGGGTCTACCCAGGTTAGAGTGCAGCATGTTAGTTAGCATGGCACACCATGTAGACAAACCCTTAATTTCCAAGAGAATAAGATCTTATAAGCAAACCTCTTAATCAAACTCCAGTTTTTACTCCTGTAAGTCTTCTTCCTCAGAAGTTTGAGATTCATGTTAGTTAATAATTGATTATCTGAGTTTGAGTACCAAAAAACGCAGGTGTTACTTTTGTAACATATATTAAGCTCTGCAGGGTACAGAATTGCCATATGACAATCCAACATCCCGGATGCCTCATTATCAGGGTTCAGTCCAGGACACAGCATAAAGAGAACCCTGGAGATTGCACTATAAAAGTCCTTCTTCGAGTAGTGTCCCATATGGGTGCTCCACTGTAGGTGTGTCTGCGTTGCTGCATCTCTGATTGGAGATTTTAAATAGCTGTGTCCGCTAAGCCAACACATATGCTCTCCCCATCTCGTGCTTTGCCTCGAGGCTATCTAGCACTGCTTGGGTGAACCATCCTTGGCCTGAGACGGAGCGATCAGCAGTCCAATTCAAATTTCAGTTTATGTTGTTGACAGTAGAGTTTCCTTTCTTTATAGTCTCTAAGTAGAGTTTTCGTTTGTTCTCCTTTCCCCATTTTATTTTTCTCAAAGAAAAAAAAACAAAAAACTTTCTTATACCTTCGTTTTTCTCCCTGTCATTGTTGACACATTTTTTCTCTCCCCTTCATGGGGGACCACTCCCTATTATGGGGTGGGTATGCCTGGCTTCCTGGGTTCAAACATTGCCTCTCCTGCAGTACCCATTAGCAACTAACACTCGCCCTGTATTCAGTGCCACGGAGAGGCTCACCATACGCAGAAGTGCACCTTCTCCCAAAAGGCCAGGACAAGGAAGAGCCGCGAGCTAGAACTTAAACTCCTAATGATGGATAGTTCCCTCAGACTGGCCTGTGATCCTATCCTGGGTCTCCTCCTTAACAATGGTCACCCCAGAGATATCTCCCTGGGTACTGACTTGCTGCCAGCAGCAGCAAATCCTAGTGGTACCGACCATCACTGTGATACTGCAGGAGTTTTATTTTTCCAGGGACCTATTGGTAACAGAGATGCCAGAATCTCCGCTACTCAGTACCAGTGCTCCAATTCCAACTACATCCTGGTCCCCAGGATCACACTTTGCACCAGGGCACTCACCACCAGCTTCCCTGTCAGTCCCATTCTTCTCAATTGAAGAGGCAGACCGTGAGGAGGATGACAACCTATCCTTAGCCTCACACCACAGCGCATCTGAGCAACACCCGGGGATATCCAATGTGCACCCACATTTGGAGTTTCAACCCACCTGCTATGAACACCTGTGAGTGCCACTACCCATGCCATTTCCTCCGCCCCAGTGGTGCCAGGACAGCTTACAGGCATCATCCATCTAAGGCCTCCAGTGTCTCCTAGAGAGAGAGAGAGCGCAAAGCAATCTCCCTCGGCCTCTCTCTCCAGAGCCCCAGAACTGCAGGAGCAAACTTTTGAGGAGGAGGAGCAGGAGCCTAGATTAAAAAGAGATGTTACCCCACCAGCAAATATCTCATCATCCTCACCATCAGAAGGTGGATGGTTTTAAATTCTTTCAAGACCTCACTAAGACGGTCACTAATGCACTCCAGATTCCTCTCGAGGAGATAAGAGTCTCATCACAAACTATTAGACATCCTGCATATAGCCTCCTCATCACAAAACACCCTTCCAGTCAACAAGGTGATTTTTGATCCTGCCAAGGTTATTTGGCAAACACCAGACTCCATAAGACCTAATTGCAAGAGGCCGATAAAAGATATTACGTGCTGTCCAAGGATGTAGACTTTCTCTTTTTTGTACCCCTCACTAAATTCTATAGTCGTGGATGCTGTGAATGCTCATGGAAGACAGAACCACATTAAATCTACCCCTTATGATAAAGACTGGAAGAGACTTGATCTATTCAGGAGAAAAGCATACTCTTCTGCAACTTTAAAATTTCAGATTGCAAACCACCAGGCCCTAATCTCAAAGTATGACCACATGAATTATGGCAAATTTAGTGCTTTTATTGAACACCTGCCAGACAAACAAAGAACAATTTCAAGCCATCCTTAATGGGGGCCAGCTGGTAGTGTGCACGGCACTGCAGATTACTCTAGATCCCACAGACACAGCAGCCTGCTTGGTGTCGACAACGGTGGTAATGAGAAAAGCCACCTGGTTACTCCTCTCAGGACTACTAAAGGAAGTACAGATAACAGTAGAAGACCTCCCATTTGAGGGCTCCAAGATGTTTGCCAACAAGACTGATGCCTCATTTCACACACTCAAAGACTCAAGCCATGCTCCGCTTGTTAGGGATCTACACACCGGTTAGAAAATAAAATTTAGTACACAATCGTCCTATAGATCCCGTCCGGCCCAGTTCCCTCCGTCCCAAAAGTACTTTGATCCTCAGCGCGTGAGATCAAGAATCCAAGAAAGAAGGCCATCAGCCCACCAAACTTCAACATCACAGCCCTTGACCTCCAAACACCAGTTTTGACACATTGGTTGAGGCCCGCAGCAATCGCTCTCATCAACAATTGCTGCCATATACAACTCTTACACGTCCTTTTGGACACCGCCTTGCTCTGTTCAGATAGAACTGGGAAAACATAACTTCAGACAAATGGGTTCTGGAGATCATTTCCAAAGATTACTCCCATCCACTTCACCTCCCTCCTTCCCTGTCCCTCTCCAGGGACCTTTCTAACAAAAGCTTTCTGCACCAGGACATAGATCACCTGCTGTGCATAGGGGCTACTCAAAGGAAAAGGCTTTTATTCCAGATATTTCCTGATTCCCAAGAAAAAAGGAGGTTGGAGACCTACATTATATCTAAAAGCACTAAATAAATACATGAAGGCGCAAAAATTCAAGATGGTTACACTAGTAACTAGGAGTTATTCCATTTCTAGACCAGGGAGACTGGTTCTCAGCCCTTGACCTCCAAGATGCCTATTTCTACATATCAATTCAACTATCTCACAGAAGATTCCTCTGCTTCACCTTTGGCCAAGACCACTACCAATACAGAATGCTTCCATTTGGCCTATTGTTTGTACCCAGAGTATTTTCCAAAATTCTATCTGTGGTAGCAGCTCATCTATGCAAATTGGGAATCATAATCTACGCATATTTGGACGATTGCCTTCTCAGTGCTTGTTCATTTGACAACACCCTACGAGCAACTCGAAAGATTATGGACATATTTGCACAGTTGAGTTTACAACTCGATACCCAGAAATTGACCTTGACACCAGTGCAACACTTGGAGTTGATAGTGGCTTATCTTGACATGGTGGAGGCCAGAGCATTCCTCCCACTACACAGATATAACACCCTGACCACCCTAATAGACACAGTCAAGGCCAGCCCACAAATGTCAATCAGAAATTGCCTTCAGTTTCTCGGGCACATGGCAGTGGGCACATTCATGATATCTCATGTGAGACTACACATGCGGTGCCTACAAGCGTGCCTCAGATTGGTATACATGCCAAACAAGGACAGATTAAACAAGCCACTGTCGATGCCATTCCTGGTCAAAGGATCCCTAGAATGGTGGAAAAGATCCAAGGAATGTCTGAAGGGATCCCATTCATGCACCTCCACTAGCATTGATACTGACAAGACACATCTCTAATAGGCTGGGGAGCTCACCTGAACAACCATAAGGTTCAGGGCAAATGGTCCCCCATGGAATCCGCACTCCATAACAACCTTTTGGAACTCAGAGCAGTCAGGAATGCTTGTGCATTTTTTCTACCAGTAATCAAGAGTATGCATACGAAAAATTATGACAGACAACCTAGCATGCATGTTTTACATAAATTGACAAGGGGGTGCCTGATCACCCTCCCTCTGCACAGAAGCAGTAAAATTATGGAATTGGTGCATTCACCACAAAGTTCTCATATCAGCCACTTACCTTTCAGGATTACAGAATTATCATGGCAGACAGTCTGTCGCAAGTTCTCACATGATTATGAATGGGAAATGGACCCGACATATTCAGTCGCTGAGGGCCTCCAACAATAGACTTGTTTGCTACTTACCTGAACAAGAAATGCTCCTGTTATTGCTCCAGAGCCGGACTGGGGAAACAGTCACTAGGTGATTCTTTCCTTTTTCAATGGAACGAAGAGCTTCTGTACGCCTTTCCTCCATTCCCTCTTGTATAAAAGGTCTTACTAAAAATAAAACGGGAAAAAGCAAAAGTTATACTCATAGTTCTCACCTGGCCAAGACAAATGTGGTACCCCTAACACAGCTTTCAAGGAACCCACACCAATTTCTCTTCAACCAATTCCTCACCTCCTCTCCCAGAATGCTGGACAGACCTTTCATCCCAATTTACAGGTTCTCTGACTCAAGGCTTGGTTCCTCCATGGTTCCAATGCATAGAGAATTTCTGCTCTGAGGAGGTTAAAGAAGTGCTATTACACATCAGAAAATCAATGACTCATCACACTTAAGTGCAAAAGTGAAAAAAGATTCCAAATCTGTTGTAATTCCAAACAAATTACCCCTGCATCTTCCACCCTTCCCCTAATTCTAGACTACATACTAGATCCTAAAAAGGGACTATCTCTTAGCTCACTAAAAGTACATCTTGCAGCTATAACGGCCTTCAATGAGCAGACAGATGGATATTCAATATTCGCCCATGCAACAACAAAGAGATTCCTCAAGGGCATGGGAAACCTCTTCCCACAAACCAGATGCTCCATGCCAACATGGGACCTTAATCTAGTTCTCAGAAGCCTAACAACGGCACCTTTCAGACCCACGGCTATGTACTCGCTTACATAGTGGCCATTACCTCCTCATGGAAAATAGGTGAAATAGCTGCACTAATGGCACACTCCCCCTTCACAATTTTCTTTAAAGACAAAGCCACACTGAGGTCACGCCCAACGTTCCTCCCCAAAGTAGCCTCGTCCTTCCATATTAACCAATTCCTTCACTTCTCACCTTCTTCCCAAAGCCTCACCATGACAACAGGGAGGCAATATTACATATTCTTGATGTTAGAAGAGCTTTGGTATTTTATTTGAACAGGACAAAGGACTTTAGGAAATCTCCTAAACTGTTCCTATCTATTGCAGACAGATCCAAGGGCTCTGCAATATCTCTCAAAATGGGTCTCAACTGTATTAACTGTTGTTATCATGCCTGTAATCTGCAACCTCCATCCAGAGTCCACACATATTCCAAGAGATCTGTTTCCACCTCTGTCTCATTCGTTAGAAATATCCCCATCTCAGAAATATGCAGAGCAGCAACTTGGGCGTCTACTCATACCTCCACAGAACACTATGCACTTACACAACACTCATCTTCCGATGCCATCTTCGTCTGCACAGTGTTGACATCATTAATAGACTCGACTCTGAAGCCCCAGTCCTCCATCATACTGCTGTGGAGTCACCTACAGTGGAGCAACCATAGGGACAATACTCGAACAAGAAGAAGAAGAAGAAGAGGGTGTTACTCACCTTATGCAGTAACAATGGTTCTTCGAGATGTGTGTCCCTATGGGTGCTCCACAACCCACCCTCTTCCCTCTATTTTGGAGTTCTCAATATGGGGCTCTGCAATAGAGAAGGAACTGAGGGTGATTTGCCCATTTAGCAATAGATAGCCTCAAGGCAAAGCATGAGACAGGAAGAGTGCATGTGCGAGCCAAACAGATGCTGCTATCTAAAATCTCCGATCAGAGGCATAGGGACGCAGACACACCTATAGTGGAGCACCCATAGGGGAACACAACTTGAAGAACCATCTTTACTGCAAGAGGTGAATAACTCCCTCCATCCTCCTAGAACTCTCTGGAGCTTTTGACATAGTGGACCACAAGGCACTGTTAGCCACCCATGTGACATAGCAGGAGTAGGTAGCACAGCACTACAGTGATTCTCATCTTTCCTGTCTAGCAGAACTCTGAGAATGGTGATGGAATGTCCCTGACAGTTGCATTGCTTTAGAACAATGCAGATCACAAAGACCGGACAGAAGTGCCTGAGAGCTGGGACAAAACAGCCTCAGTCAAGGGGGTCAATATGGGAAGAACTTCCAGAGAGGTGAAACTGACCATCTTTAGGAAATGCTGCAGAACCTACCTTTTTAATGAAGGCTTTCCAGCATGCCCAGAATGACACTCACAACACTGATATTCCTTCCACCTCCATCCCATAGACCCGGTCAACGAAACAGAAACTAACAACAGTAACAAAAAATTACCCCAAGCAGAGTTTTTACCCTGAAAAGGGAGAAGAGACAGAAATTCTGTGAAGTCCACTAGGGACTTCACTTCACAATTTTACGTGAGAGATGGTCAGATACTACACTAATGGAGAGACGATATAAAACCATGAAATCTTAGGATTGTACCATCATTGCTTTCTTATTGGAAATCCCTTCTCATAGCCTTCAGCTCTCTCCTGTGAGAATGTATGGTTTAGCTAAGATCTAGGAAAATTAAAGTTTTGTTTCCTTGAAATGTTTCGTCTCCTTTTTTCCCCTAGCTGTAACTAAGAGTTTCTCTGTCTCTGTAATCTAAAATTGTAGCAATACTGTAATTGTATTTTCTTGTGTAGCAGACCCTTTGGCAGGACTACTATAGAATTTAGCTACTTTAGTTCATCTTGTGCTCCCAAATCAATATGGAAGGAATTTGCTTCAGGACTTTTCTTTTTTGTAGGAATTCCAAGGGTTTAGGTCTTTTCCACACACAGATTTGGTTTCCCATCTTTTTTTATAAGCCTGTCACATACTGTGCTGTATTTTACAAGAGTGGATTAAATTATTCCACTCACTGTTTGCTCACATTGTTCACATTATCCAGACACCCTTCTATCTTGGTAACATATTCATCTAGAGAATTTATTCTTATAAATAAAATATCAAGTTTATCTCCCATGAAAGACTTTGTGTGAGTCCATCTGTATTGGTAACTAATGATTCTCAGAGTTCTCAGATATAACTTTTCTTGTTTACTGAAGTAGGGAAGGGAAAAGATGGCTGCTGCAATGAATCCTACATTGAATAAAAAATGTAATACATAGATTTCAAAGTGATTCACAAAGGAGGGGGGAAACTGAAGTATTGAGAAGTTAAGTTGCTTGCCCAAGATTACTTAACACACCTGCATGTGGGATATATACATACTTCTCTGTCAAAGTTATTTGATCCAAACATTCACCCTTAAGGCACTGTTGGATAATTAGAATAACATGAAGCAACAGAAAGCTATAACTTCAGACAGTACCTACATTAAAATATTATAGGTGATAAAATAATTTATTGGTAAATATTGACAGAAAGCATTACTGTTAATAATTATTAAACAAAAGAAGTTTACAATATGTCATTTTCAAAGCTGTATTTTAAATATGATTAAATAAATCTAGTTTTGGTAAAATCTCAACCTACAATGTTGCATACAGGAGTACAAATTCAGTTCTCATTTAGTCAGTCTTAACTACACAGTAAATTTAGATCAGATTTACACTGATTTAAATAGGAGTAGAATTTGTCTCAGGGTCATAAACTGGGGGTCAGTGTTCTGAGGAGAACTGAGATCAGTCTGGATTCAAGCACTGTGACAACACTTCTTCAGTTTGTTAATTCTTCTTTATATCACTTATATAGCTAAATTTAAAACAGATTCTGGTTTTGGTGATTGATAATTTCCTATCCTCAGAATTAGACTACATCTAGACTGTGATGAAAACTGCACCTTATGAAAAAATAATACATAACTATAAAATAAATCAGATATCTTTCAAGAGCATTTGGATGCTATTATTGATTACATTCACAGACTCTGATAACTCTTCAGTAGAGTTGGCTGAAAGTTTTCCAGTGGAACAGTTTGCTTTCAGGAAATGCCAATTTGAAATATTTAATGGGAACGTATCTATTTTGTGAAAATTTTTGATGGGAAATTATTGAAATGTTTTGTTTTAATAAGGTCAAAACATTTTCTTTTGATTTTTATCATTTTGACGTGTGTGTGTGTGTGTGTGTGTGTGTGTGTGTGTGTGTGTGTGTGTGTGTGACAAAATTATTAAATTTAAACAAAACATTTTGACCTTATTGAAACAAAATGTTTAGGTCATTTCAGTGTTGCCAAAACAAAATATTTCAGAACTTTCATTTTGCGGTAAATTAAAAAATTTCTAATATTTGTTCTTCTTAGGGACCAAAGAAATTTCAAAATATCCTATTTCCTGTGGAAGGGAAATATCTATTTCTCGACCAGCTGTATTCTTCAGATACTTAATTATGTAGAATAGGTAAACCATGCAGATAAATTAAATAACTGAGGATAGGATTAGTTTCATGCAGGATTATCAACTATCTCCTTTTTTGTTTCATTTTAAATTAAAGAATTTGTGTACTTTTTCATTTAGAAATAAAACTTTTGCAGCCCTTTACATATTGTTTCATCCTCCCTTTATCTGATGTTATATCCTTCTTCTTGTGCGTCAGACTTTCACACTCTCTTTCTTCAGATCCCTTCTCAAATTCATTTATTTTGCTTTTCTTTCCACCTTTAACCTCTATTCATTTCCCTTTTCTCTACCTCATTCTCAGTGTTAAAAATATCAGAATATATAAAGCTCATTTGCAGTATAATGCAATCATATCGTATTTATTTTATCCTTTTTTCACTTCCTTTTCTATCATTTCTTTTGTCTGTTTTCTATGTTTTCTTGTTTGTCTGGTGTGGTTTTAAGCTTTTTGGTTTAGGGGCAGTGGGTCTGGTACTGATCTCACTCATATCAGCTGTACATTATAGTCCAATTGACTTCAGTAGTGTTATTCCTGATTTAAATTATCATGAGACCAGAATCAGGGTCAGTGTCATCTTCTGATTTCTGTAAAGAACCATGCAAAATTACAGTGCTCTATAAATATTTAAAATTAATAAAAAGGAGTTTTACAATTTTGGAAATCAGTTAAATTATATTAGTGCTAAACAGATGTGAGATCAAAATCAGGCATATCCTATTCAGCTTGAATGTAAGTGGCATATTGCAAAGTTGATGTTTAATCATATTATATGGTTCAGATTTTTCTTCAGTTGGAATTATATTTTCATTTAATTGATATTAATCACATCAATATTCTAGAGGAAAATACATATAAATTGCAATAATTCTAAAAGATTATGCAAGAGAAATGTTTACGCACAGCTTTCTTTAGCAATATTTCCATGTATTTGCACACTACCTATGTTTGCTTCCCTATGCTAAATTAATGACATGATTTTTTAATATATTTCAATTGGTCAATAAATGTGGTATACAAGTACATTAAAATGGATTGCTTTAGAGCCAGAATTTTCCTATGAAGAAAATCCTTGAAAATCTAATGTGCTGACAACTATAATCACAGCAGATGCATTAATTATTGTTATTGCATATTGCACCATCAATTATGTGTCATAGTCTCTGCCAAATATTAAGTATTTTGACCTTTGATATTAATAGAGAAGGATATAAGGGATACATAAAATAAACTATAAATGTAAAGAATAGGGAAACATGTTATAAACTTCATTTTGTTCATAGATGTTTTTTAACCTTCCAGATACTGTTTTTCTGTTAACTATAATTTTATGAAATATTTAACATACTATAGAGTTGGAATACCACATTATGAAATACATCTATTTTACAGAACAAAGTTTTCCAAAATTTAGGTAATTATATAATAGCTTTGGAATAAGAAAATCAAGCCATATACTTTCTTGTTTCACAATGCCAGTAAGATACCAGAGTGATAAGAACTATAGAAATATAGATAGGTAGGTCTATAAGAAATTTACTGTATGGGATAGTTTATTTACTAGGCCTGGTTACTTTATTTAGAAGGAGAGGATTTGTCACTTGATTCATTTAGGGCCCTTTTCTCTTCTGCTCCTCAATAAAGTATGTAGATGAAAAGAAATGAAGTGAGCGTCTTCTTGTGGGATTTCCTGCTCACACTTCTGTCTTTTGAGGAGTTGTTCCACTCCACACAGTCACGTCTAACCTTGTAAAGATTGGTCAGTGAAAGAATTTTTCAGGCTTTTCCTCCAAAATGTAACCAGCTCCTTCTCAGCGTGATATCACAACTATGCCCAGGGTTGGCCTGAGTATTTTAGGACGGGTCAGTGAAATGTTTCCTTGGACTTAACTGACTCATTTACATAATAGAAAGAGAAAGGAAAGCATGGTGGATATAGGTAGCACTCTTCCCTCCCATCAAGAAGCTAGGGCTGGGCTCTACCCTCTGTTGCATGCAAGTGGCTCCCATTGAAATCAGCAGACTGCTTAATTAATCAGAAGTCACAGTCTGGCCCTCACTGTTTTAGAATTGCTATTATCTAAATAGCTTGATAACGTTTGTTATTTTATGGCAACATAACAGTTGTCATGTTTAATACAATGGTTTTATTTTAAATTTAGGATTACATCTAAAAGTTCATTTGAGAATAACTAGCATGGTGTAAGTAATCAATCAAATATTCAAACCTTAATCACTTCCAAACCTTGTTAATCTGATCTAGCATAACACTGTTAAACATAAGGGCTCTATTCATTAATTTACAGTATATTTCTGTTCTTGTTTGGTTTCTTTTTGTTTTTGTTTTTTTCGTGTTATGCTTTTCTGAACAGTTATTATGATGATTTTCATGAAGCCAAACTACTTAAAGATTTAAAAGTATCATTTCTGGTATGCACTATGCTACAAGCAGATGTACAACCAAAAGCAGAACAAAGAGCCTAGATAAAAAAGAAGAGTTAGCTAGTTTGATTAGATTAATTAACCAAAACCACTATATGTAGATTTTTTGCAAATGTCCAGACATCAGTAAGAACTGCTTTTATAGTTCTGGTTCTAAAGAATTCATTTATTTAATTTTTTTATACTGAATACTTTTTCCTTTATCAAATGTTGCTGGCAGTTAATTCCAGCTCAAGGTTCCTTGGCCAACTCAATTACTGTTAGAAATGCAGTTCACGCCCTCATTTAATCAAGTGGAAATTAAGATTTAGTTGTGTGTACAATTTGGCAGTACTGTCTGTTTGATGGCTGGGCCAGAATTAAATTTCTACATAGGTCATTAATGCCTCTAATTATCTCATTCAACATGAACCAGTTATAAATACTTGCCTAATTTGCCGCAGTTCAAAATTCATGCCTACAGGTTAATGATGACTACAGCAAGGAGAGGTCAACACACATTTTGAAATACATTTGCAGACACATACCGGCAATAAATAGACAACCTTCCTTTTCTTTCTCCTCTAAATCGTTAATGGTGCTTAGGAGGGCTCTGGTTACAATACTTAGTACAGTATGTGTACCTTGCTGTTCACTCTTGCTTCCATTCTTCCTTCCCTTGTCAGACTGAAGAGAAGAAATAGCAAAAGCCCTCTAGTGACTGAATAGGTTCCCTACATTATACTTGTAAACCTGACTTAAAACATCAGTTGCTTTTAAGGGAAGTGTGTTCATTAATTAAGCTCAATAGCGAGTGTTTCTTAAGAACAAAAATTGTGATTTTGTGATCATTCTAATTACTCACTTGTAACTAGGACAATTATAGGTCCAGTTTCATGAGTTATTTGTAGAATAAACTAGGTATAGTGCATTAGAAAACTTCCCTCTGCTATACTGAAAATGCTTAAATACTCCCTGTGAATCTATTTTAATCAGTCTCCTAGAATTTGAGCAGCTATAATGGAATAATCTTGCTGCACTTTCTCAGCAAACATCAGGATAGTATTCTTCCTCTCCACCAAGACTTCATTTTGCAGAAAATATGTACTGTATCTTATAAATATATTGTGTTTTCCTTTTGCTCACATTTGAAAAATGTGTGCATGCTTCATTATGTTCTCCTTTAAATGAACACTTTAAATTGTAAACACTATTACATTAACAGTACACATGGCCTTCTGGAAAATCCATGAGGAAATGCATTTTTAAAACAATATTTCACAGCATTATCTTAGATCAGGACTTGAAAATTATACTTATCAGGAGTGAATATGCAACTTTCTCTGGCAAGTGGAGCTGGAATATTAAGCCATCCATTTCTGTAGATATTAAGCTTCAGACACACATTGCATTTCTAGCTCTTGACAGAATCATAGAAATGTAGGGCTGGAAGGGACCTCAAGAGGTCATCTAGTCCAGCTACCTGTGCTGCCGCAGGACCAAGTTACCTAGAACATCCCTGACAGGTGTTTGTCATGCCTGTTCTTAAAAACAATTAAGAGGATTCCGTAGCAGCTCTTGGAAGCTTATTCTAGCATTTAACTACCTCTGTAGTTAGAAAGTTTCTCAAATATCTAACGTAAATTCCCTTGCCACAGATTAAGTCCATTACTTCTTGTCCTACCTTCAGTGGATTTGGAGAACAGTTGGTTACCATCCTCTTTATAAGAGTCTTGAAATATGTTAAAGGCTGTTATCAGGTTCCCCCTCAGTCTTCTTTTCTCAGTAGTATGGGTATACAGAGATAAACTTCTGAATGTAAATGAACCAAGGTGACTTCCTCAGGGTATGTCTATAGTACAATCCTAAGTCAACTTACATTTGGTCAACTTACAACCACCACAGTAATTACTGCAGTGGTGCATGTCTACACTGCCCTCCTTGAGTTGTTTGTGCGTGTTCTCACCTGGAGCACTTCCACTGACTTAAGAGGGGCACTGCGGGGAGCTGAGAGCCCAGTCTCTCAGCTCCACTGGCAGCTCTATTACAAGAAGAGAACAATAGAGTAGATTTGCAAATGAAGAAATAATGCAATGACAATATGTTTGACTTTTTAACTGTTCTAAGTACTATTGCATTTCTTGCATCTGAAGAAGTGAGGTTCTTACCCACAAAAGCTTATGCTCCCAATACTTCTGTTAGTCTCAAAGGTGCCACAGGACCCTCTGTTACTTATTGCATTTTTGTAAATGCTTCTGATCTTATCACAAATAAATAAAACTTCAGTGCTTTAAAATTATGACCAAACACTTGTTTCTAAAGCCATCTCCTCAATTGTGTTGAATAGCTGAAATTGCATATAATATCTCCAATCCAATTTGAAGATGAAGCTTTTTACTAAGTGGTATGGCCATGAAAAAATTCAATTTGTAACATAGATCTAAAATGCTATACAAGTGCCTAATTTATGACTTAGCTCATAAACAAAACGGTTTTGTAGAGTTTAAGGAAATCTGCTTGTCTAGATTACCAGAGGACTAAACATACTAGCTTGAGATCAGTACTAAAGATGAGGGATGGGGAACCTTATCAACATAGTCCAGGATCAACTTGCTGATGAGCAGCATTTTTGGTGGGAAGGGCAAGAATTCCTATTGAGATGCTTGGCCTTGCACCCTAATTTCTGGATACATTTTTCATATCAACCTCTGGCTGGTAAGTGTCTGGTAAATTTGAAGCCCCCCACCCTTTCACAACAAGGTTTTAGTTAGCTCCTTTTTGAATCCTTTGGTCCTTGGTGGTCTGTAAACGAACAAAAAAATCTGTTTGTTTTGGCTCTGGTTTCTGCTGCTAGACATGGGGTGGGCAAACTATGGCCCGGGGGCTGCATCCGGCCCTTCAGACATTTTAATCTGGCCCTCGAGCTCCTGCCAGGAAGCGGAGTCTGGGGCTTGCCACGCTCCGGTGCTGCAGCCAGGGAGCGGGGTTGGGGGCTTGTCCCACTCTGCACATGCCACAGCTCTGTGTGGCTCCCGGAAGCAGCGGCATGTCCCCCCTCCAGCTTCTACATGTAGGGGCAGCCAGGGAGCTCTGCCTGCTGCTCCACCCCCGCATTTCCCATTGGGCATGATCTACAGCCAATGGGAGCTGCAGGGGAGGTGTCTGTGGACAGGGCAGCTCATAGAGTCGCTTGGGTGTGCCTCCACATAGGAGACGGAGGGGGGACATGCCGCTGCTTCCAGGAGCTGCTTGAGGAAAGTGCCGCCCAGAGCCTGCATCCCTGAACCCCTCCCGTGCCCCAACCTCCCGCCACAGCCCTGATCCTCCTCCTACCCTCCGAACCCTTCAGTCACAGGCTGGAGCACCCTCGTGCACCCCCAACCCCTCATCCCCACCCCAGAGCTCGCACCCCCAGCTGGAGACCTCACATACATAAATACCCACTCATACCCCAACCCCCTGCCCCAGCCCAGAGCCCCTTCCTGCACCCTGAACGCCTCATTTCTGGCCCCACCCCAGAGCCCTCACCCCCAGCCAGAACCCTGTGCTAGACAAACCAATTTAGAAGACATTTTATTACCTGAGGCGACTTTTTCCGATTTGATGTTTGATGCAGTGCTTCCTGTCTCGTCTCGGTATATGATAGATGAAGTAGTGGGAGGAAGTGGGGAGGAGGCGGGCTAGCACGGGGTTTGTAGTGTCATAGAGCCAAGTCTCCAGGATGCAGGCGATCTTGGGTATTTCATCGCTGATTGTTTGTTGGTGACAGATCTTGCACTGATCATGAGAACATCATAACGCCCTTACTGGGTCAGACCAATGGTCTGTTCATCCCAGTATCCTGTCTTCTGACAGTAACCAGTGCCAGGTGCTTCGGCGGGAATGAACAGAACAGGCAATCATTGAGTGATCCGTCCCCTGTTGTCCACTCCCAGCTTCTGACAATCAGAGGCTAGGGATACCCAGAACATGGGGTTGTATCCCTGACCATCTTGGGTAATAGCCATTGATAGACCTGTCCATGAACTTATCTCATTCTTTTTTGAACCTCACTACAGTTTTGGCCTTCACAACATCCCCTGGCAACAAATTCCACAAATTGACTATGTGTTGTGTGATGAAGTACTTCCTTTTGTTTTAAACCTACTGCCTATTAATTTCAGTGGCCCCTGGTTCTGGTGTTATCATGAAGGAGTGAATAACACTTTCTTATTCACTTGCTCCACACCATTCATGATTTTATGGACTGCTATCATATCCCTTCTTAGTTGTCTCTCTTCCAAACTGAAAGGTTCCAGTCTTTTTAATCTCTCCTCATACTGAGCTGTTCCATACCCTTAATCATTTTTGTTGCCTTTCTGTGTACCTTTTCCAATTCTAATATTATTTTCAGATGGGGTGAACAGAACTGCACACAGGTGTGGGCATACCATGAATTTATATAGTGACATTATGATATTTTCTGTCTTCTTATCTATCCTTTTCCTAATAGTTCTCAACATTGTTAGCTTTTTTTGATTGCTTCTGTACACTGAGTGGATGTTTTCAGACAACTATCCACAATGAATCCAAGATCACTTTCTTGAGTGCTAACAACTAATTTAGACACCATCATTTTGTATGTATTGTTGGGATTATATTTTCCAATGTGCATTACTTTGCATGTATCAACATTGAATTTCATCTGCCATTTTGTTTCCCAGTCACGCAGTTTTGCAAGATCCCTTTGTAACTCTTCACAGTCTGCTTTGGATTAAACTATCTTGAATAATTTTGTATTGTCTGCAAATTTTGCCGCCTCACTGTTTATCCCTCTTTCCAGATCATTTATGAATATGTTGAATAGCACTGGTCCCAGTACAGATCTCTGGAGGACACCACTATTTACCTCTGTCCATTCTGAAAACTGACCATTTATTCTTATCCTTTTTTTCCTGTCTTTTAAAAAGTTTCTGATCCATGAGAGGACCTCTCCTCTTATCCCATGACTGTTTACTTTGGTTTAAGAGCCTTTGGTGAAGGACCTTGTCAAAGGCTTTTGGGAAATCCACTATAGTACACTATATCCACTGGATCACCCTTGTCCACATATTTGTTGACCCCCTCAAAGAATTCTAATGGATTTGAGAGGCATGATTTCCCTTTACAAAGCCGCGTTGACTCTTTCTTCCCCAACAAATTGTATTAATCTATGTGTCTGTTAATTCTGTTCTTTACTGTAGTTTCAACCAATTTGCCTGGTACTGAAGTTAGGCTTACCGGCCTTTAGTTGCTAGGATTGCCTCTGGACACTTCTTTAAAAATTGGTGTCACATTGTCCAGTGATCTGGATATCATCCAGATATCCTCCAGTCATCTGGTACAGAAGCTGATTGAAATGATAAGTTACATATCACTCACTGTTAGTAGTTCTACAGTTTCATACTTGAGTTCCTTCAGAACAGCATCAATTTTATTTCAGGTAACTTTGGGTATGTCAATACTGCAGATATCCGAGGCTGGCCCACATCAGCTGACTTGGGCTCACGCTAAGACATGTTTAATTGCTATGTAAACGTTTGGGCTCAGTCTGGAGCCCGGGGTCTAGGATCCTGCGAGGTCCAGAATGTCTACATTATAGGAGAAGCAAGGTCCCAGCTCCTTTAAGGGCACTCAGGCTTCTCTGCTGCTCCTATAAGGCTGGTGGCATGCATAGCAATTAGAGCTGGTCCCTGCTGCTGTGTCCCTGATGGAGGGAAGAAAGGGGGAGAATACTTCATATCTCTTGTAATGAAGAATAAATAAGATGAACATGTTATAGTTCATTCAGCTACAAAGGGTTTTTCAGTATATATGAAATCTTTGTATCATTTATATTTCTCCTGGTAGTAATTGTACAGGACAGTCTTGCCAACTCCAGTCATTCAAAAATCATGAGTCAGGCCTCCAAAAAAATCATAAGATTTAGAAAAGGGTTCTTTTATTTGACTTCTTGATTTCTGAGCCTTTAGATTGTGCTCATTTCAGGGTTTTCTCTGCTGCCTGGAAGGCTAGAAGGTTCTGTTTTGTTTTATAATGGAAGGTGAGTTTGTCAGCTCCAGGAACTGGGGTTTTAAGTAAAGCAATAAATATTGCAAGACTGACAATAAAATCACGAGAGTTGGCAACATTGAGAGCAATATTTTGCAACTGTGCAGGGAATAAAATATTTCTGATTATGTAATAGTCTTTATTTTGTTTACATATAGAAATTAATTCATGACTAAATCTTGCAACCAATTTATGTAAGCCATATTCATTGCTAAAATTAATACTACTTCTTGTCACAGACACCTAAAAGCATCCATATCAAAATATTTGAAAATTTAGAAATACATTATTGTGCAGGTTAGGATAAAAAATAAATTTTACCTGCTTAAAACTGTTAGACTCTGATAAGGCTATATTATTTTTAAACCACCTGTTTTGTCACCAATATTTTTTTAATGTGGCCATTTCTTTCTGGGATGCAGAAGACAAGTGTTAGTGTATGTGTATGTATTTATATGTACAGAAACAGTAGTTAATGAACACTGCTTACGTTGTCTCTAATATTGCCATCGAAGGGCCACACTGTGTCCATTCCTGCATGCACATGCATGAGGACTTGTAAGGCACCCCTTCTTCTTCTGCACTGGATATCTATACTGTGGGTAGTTGCATCTGGGAAGACAGCAACTTCCAGAGAACCATTGTGTGTGGTTTTCTCCACCATCATTGCGCATGTGGGTAAGAGTGGGCAGGGAATGGATGGAGTGTTAACCAGGTACATTTTCTGCGTGATGTATGGTGGTGGGGTGCATGTTCCACCGGCAACATAGGGGAATCACAAGGCAGAATGTAATTCATAGTCATCATCTCTTTCACAAGCTGCATTTGAGGCAATGGAAAACTTGTGCAAAGCTTGTGGCAGAGTCATGATTGACCCTAAACGAGATTTTTTTAAAAATACCTATGTTCGTATCTCATTTATATTTGAGATGGGAGAAACTAATATTTATCAAATAAAGAACTACAAGATAGGGCTGATCCTACAATAACTTATTACCAAATATAGTGCTTACTACTATGAATAGTTTCATTGGCTTCAATTGAACTATTCATAGTAGTAAACACTATGCTCTATAGCGAGTGTCTGCAGGATTGGTCCCTAACAATGTACAAAATTATAAAAATCAATTTTCAAAAATTCTCTGATTTCATTTTCACCCATTTTTGCACTTTCATCATTTTTTGCTTTCAAGAAATTTTGGGAAAACATGCAAAATTTTCCTTGATCTCATCCTTTTTAATGTTACATGATGCTAGGCAATATGCATATAATTATAAAATCTGTCTGATTTTGTTTGAAAAAGTAAAAATGTTATTTAAAAATCATTCGGTTATCCATAATACAAAATGTGATACATTGCCTTAACCTCCAAATTGTATCGTGCAAGGGTTTACTGCTGCAACCCTTTTCTCACATGAATAATACTTATCTTGAACAACATGTTTAAGTAAGAATTAGTGATGAGAGAAAGGCATTGCAGTATCAGACGTTACAGAACAACATCAGTGTAGACTTTTTTGCAAGAAGATTCTTAAGGGGGAGACTTGATTTTACAAAAGCTTAGCTGTTCAACAAACTAATTTACAGCAAAACTTGTGCAATGCAGAAAGTAATTAATCTTGCATGTTTCTTTAACAGGCTCATGCAAGCAAAGAGCTGGAAGAGCAGTTGCGGTCTGTGTCCAGTGTGGATGAACTCATGACAGTACTTTACCCAGAGTACTGGAAAATGTTCAAATGTCAGTTGAGGAAAGGGGGCTGGCAACACAACAGGGAACACTCCAGCTTCGACACAAGATCAGATGATTCAATAAAATTTGCAGCAGCACATTATAATGCAGAGATCTTGAAAAGTAAGTTCAGGAAATAAAAGATGTACCAAATACTGTAAATCAAAATCTGAAGAAATGTCAATTGTGTCAAAAACACTTTAAAATCTAAGCACTGAAAATAAAAACGGCTAAGGCCTTTGATTTGTATTAATGCATCAGTTAGGATCTTTAAACCAGTGCTTAATTTGTAATTAAAGAGGTGCCAAGGCTCAGCAATTTTTCTTATTTTCATAACTGACGTGGCAAGGCCAGAGGTGCCGGGGCTATGAACTGCCAAGCCTACAGGTGCCGGGGCTCAGCCCTGGCATGCTCTGGCACAAATTAAGCACTGCTTTAGACACTTCCATAATGAAAGAAACTAATTCTTATGGCTATTTTTTTCTGATATACGTTTTGTGAACTCAGTGAGATGCATGAGGTGTACACTGATGCAGAAGGAAGTGTTTGCACCATTTTCAGATGGTACATTACAGCAGATATTTGAAATTAAATCCAGAAGTCCTCAGCTGGAAAGAATCTCTGCTATGCTGGGACTTTGAAGACTTTGCAGGAAGTAAGAAGGCAGTAATAGGTGACTCCCAAAGAATGTCCCCACTGGGGGGAGGGAGAGGGAGGAGAAAATATTTGTCTTTTTCCTCCTGATTTTCTTCAGTTAAGCAATAACCCAGAATAATGGGGAGGCTCATGGCAACGGATCTTCAACCACCTGGAGTAGCCAAGTACTGCACACCTTGGTGTGGTTTATTTTGATTGTGTAAAGTATGTTTATAATATTACAACAGACCAGTTGAAGCATTAATGGACATTAACATAATTCTTTTTTTTAATCATTCTGCCTGAAAATAAATTACTTCATGGTAGGGCTGTCAAACAATTAAAAAAATTAATCACGCTGTGAAGCAATAATAGAATACCATTTATTTAAATATTTTTGGATGTTTTCTATATTTTCAAATATGTTGATATCAATTACAACACAGAGTACAAAATGCATAGTGGTCACTTTATATTTAATTTTGATTACAAGTATTTGCACTGTAAAAAAACAAAAGAAATAGTATTTTTCAATTCACCTAATACAAGTACTGTAGTGCAATCTCTTTATCATGAAAGTTGAACTTACAAATGCAGAATTATGTACAAAATAAACTGCATTCAAAAATAAAACAATGTAAAATTTTGGAGCCTGCAAGTCCACTCAGTCCTACTTCTTGTTCAGCCAATCGCTCAGACAAACAAGTTTGTTTACATTTGTAGGAGGTAATGCTGCCTGCATCTTGATTACAATGTTACCTGAAAGTGAGAACAGGCATTTGCATGGCACTTTTGTAGCATGGCACTTCTGCAAGGTATTTTACGTGCCAGATATGCTAAACATTCATATGCCCTTTCATGCTTCAGCCATCATTCCAGAGGACATGCTTCCATGCCGATGATGCTCATTAAAAAAAATGTGTAAATTAAATTTGTGACTGAACTCATTGGGGGGAGAATTGTACATCCCCTGCTCTGTTTTACCTGCATTCTTCCATATATTTCATGTTATAGCAGTTTTGGATGATGACCCAGCACGTTGTTCATTTTAAGAACACTTTCACTGCAGATTTGACAAAACGCAAAAAAGGTACCAATGTGAGATTTCTAAGGATAGCTTCAGCACTCGACCCAATGTTTAAGAATCTAAAGTGCCTTCCAAAATCTGAGAGGGACGAGGTGTGGAGCATGTTTTTAGAAGTCTTAAAAGCAACACTCTGATGCAGAAACTACGGAACCTGAAACACCAAAAAAGAAAATCTGCAAGTGGCATCTGACTCAGATGATGAAATGAACATGCATCGGTCCACTCTGCTTTGGATTGTTATCGAGCAGAACCAGTCATCAGCATGGACGCATGTCCCCTGGAATGGTGGTTGAAGCATGAAGGGACATATGAATCTTTAGCGCATCTGGCATGTAAATATCTTGCAACGCCAACTACAACAGTGCCACAAGAACGCCTGTTCTCACTTTCAGGTGACATTGTAAATAAGAAGCGGGCAGCATTATCTCCTACAAATGTAAACAAACTTGTTTGTCTGAGCGATTGGCTGAACAAGAAGTAGGACTGAGTGGACTTGCAGGCTCTACAATTTTATTTTATTTTTGAGTGCAGTTATATAACAAAAAATGTACATTTGTAAGTTGCACTTGTATGAGGTGAATTGAAAAATACTATTTATTTTTTGTCATTTTTACAGTGCAAATATTTATAATCAAAAATAATATACACTTTGATTTCAGTTACAACATAGAATACAACATAGATGAAAATGTAGAAAAACATCCAAAATATTTAATAAATTTCAGTTGGTATTCTATTGTTTAAAATTGTGATTAATTGCAATTAATTTTTTTTACTTAATCACATGAGTTAACTGCGATTAATCGACAGCCCTACTTTATAGATTTTTTTTTTGGTGGGAAGATGTAGAACTTATAAGAGGAAGAGTAAAATTTACAATAGAGTAGGTGGGTTTGAATTAAATTGTTATAGGAGGAATTGATTAGATAACAGGTGTAATGTTAGTTCTTCTTTGAGCCAGAAAGCAACCTAACAGAAGTTGGCTCCAAGACAGAGGAATGGGGCTGTGGTGAGGCAAGTTGCATCACTTTTTAGTAATGAGGTCTGAGCTGTGCACAATTGTAATTTGGCAGAAATGCCCAGCCAGAAAATACAATCACTGTCTAAGGGCCTAGCCTAATTAGAATTTAAGTTTAATGAAGAAGGTATATAATATTGCCCGGTAACTTGTTTTTTTGTTTTTTGTTTTTTGCATCAGAAAAGCATAGATAGAGCACTCTGTAGTTAGCAAAAGTAAATGAACATCCAATTACCTTAATACCATCTTAATAGTACAAGACCCAAATCAAACATACTTTTTAACATATGGTATGGTCCAAATCCTGAAGTGTTGGTTACCCAGGCCAGATGATTCTCCTCTGCAGATATTGCCACATAGGGATAGGAAACTCTACATGGAAATCTCTCTGAAATCTTTGGATATCCTGAGAGCTGCCTAGACTTTGGAGATGTTTACTAGGATCCCAGTGGTTCCACTACAGCTCTGTCCCCACTGCGGCTCTGCTCCCTGGCAGCACTGCCATGGGATTCAGGAAAGTTACTGCAGAGAGAATTCAGTTTCTCTAAAGAAATGTGTATTTAATTGACTCAAGAATCTAAATATACGAAGTCACATGCTAGTCTGATTCCAAACATAAGCAAGTTGCTGTTAATCTATGGTGGGATGTTGTTCTTATTTTAACTAGCTGCATTATAACGTATGAACTTCCCTATAACTTGGCAGGTATTGATAATGAATGGAGGAAAACTCAGTGCATGCCACGTGAGGTGTGTGTAGATGTGGGGAAAGAGTTTGGAGCAACAACAAACACCTTCTTTAAACCCCCATGTGTATCCATCTACAGATGTGGAGGTTGCTGCAATAGTGAGGGGCTGCAATGTATGAATATCAGCACAAGTTACATCAGCAAAACGGTAGGTTCTTATTCCAGTTATATTCTGAGTTGTCCTTACATTTCAAGTAAATGGATAATTATGCATTTTAATGTATTGCTACATGGAAAAACATATCCCAGAATCTAATTTTATTTCAATTTATTATTCATTTGAACACACATTGTTTCCAGAACTGTTACCTTTATAAACCGTGCAGCTAACAATAATTAATGACATAAGGAGTGGGGGAGAAACTATGTTAAAAGAAATTTAGGTTGCAAAGTCAAGCACTTGAAAGTTATGAAATGCCAGATTTGCGATTGCCTATGCAACCTTAATCCTACCCCCAGAGTGTCCCACTATGCACTGTATGAGATAGGAGTGCTGTAGAAAAAATAGAAGAACAGGAGGACTTGTGGCACCTTAGAGACTAACAAATTTATCAGAGCATAAGCTTTCGTGGACTACAGCCCACTTCTTCTGAAGAAGTGGGCTGTAGTCCACGAAAGCTTATGCTCTAAGTGGGCTGTAGTCCACGAAAGCTTATGCTCTAATAAATTTGTTAGTCTCTAAGGTGCCACAAGTACTCCTGTTCTTTTTGCGGATACAGACTAACACGGCTGCTACTCTGAAACCTGTAGAAAAAATAGTATGTGATCATCTCAGTACAGACTGTTTCATACTGTACATGCAAGAGGGCAGAATTGAGATTGCATGGACACAATTTTCAAGTGCTTGACTTTCCAACTGAAATGACATTTAACATAGTTGGGTTTTTACTGTAATTTCTAGGGTTTTTTAAAGGAAAAAAAGCTAAAATTAAATACTATTATGTGCAACTATAACAATTACACATTCTGTCATTGAGCACCATAGTTAAGCAGCCTCCCAAATAGCCATTCACTATTGTCATCTTCTCAGATCAGCTGTCTGTGTTTTTCCTTTGGTAGTCTCTATTTTTTCCTCTCTCTCTCTTCTTGCTGGATACTCTAAATGAGGATGATCTAATTTTAGTGTTAATTTAATCTCCTTTATCACCTAGTTCCCTTTTAGTGAAATACTGCTCAATTGGAGCCCAACACAGCAGAAGCAGCTGTGCAGTGGCAGCTGTTGCGAGTAGGATTCCTTACCATGAAACTGCTTCGTGTACCACCCAGCTAAGGAAAGGATTAGAGAAGGGGAGAGAAGAGTCAGTGAAGGAAAGATAAATGTTCATAATCTTATCCAGTCATGAAAGCCTTTTTTCAAACATACTCATCTGTAATTGTGCATTCTACCAAGGATTTCCAGTGCAGAATGTGAGCTACTCTAGCGTTCTAGACAGCCACACAGGGATGGTACAAGTCAAACAGTTTAAAAAAAGAAAACAACTGTTTTCTCAAAGCCACAGTTCTTCTAGCTGGTTGAGAGATGCAAATGATATATCTTCACATTGCTATAACATCAGAAACATGTGCGATAAGAGATCGCCTAATGCAGATGTAGTCATAGCATATACACCTCTATCCCGATATAATGCTGTCCTCGGGAGCCAAAAAATCTTACCGCGTTATAGGTGAAACCACATTATATCGAACTTGCTTTGATCCACCGGAGTACACAGCCCCGCCCCCCTGGAGCGCTGCTTTACCGCATTATATCCGAATTTGTGTTATATTGGGTCGTGTTATATTGGGGTAGAGGTGTAGCTCAGATTTCCAGATTCAGGGCCAGATTCTCAGCTGCAGTACATAGGCACCAGTCCATTGATGTCAGTGGAGCAACATCAGTTTATGACATAATTTATATTTCTGATACTGGTAGTGACCTCATTTTTCAAGATCTTAAGAAAGTAGCCTTTTAAGAGGTGATAAATGTCTTTGGAGGGACCTGACATGAACAGTTAAGAAAATATCAGAACTAAAGACAGAAGGCTCATGGGGGGTGGGCTCACCAGAACTAAACAAAGCCTTGCTTAGACAAAAAAAGGTAGCACTATGTGGTGGTGGGTGGGGTTGGTTTCTTGTGGGGAGGGGGGGAATATTTATTTTATTTTATTTATTTATTTTGGTTACCTATTCCACAAAGCCAAGGAACTTCATCATTTAGGTTCCTGTCCTCCTCCTATTGAATGAAGTCATTGGCAAAATTCCTTAGAAATGGTACTGTGACTTCCAGGACCCACGAGTTTCAGAAGACTTCCTTTTAAAGGGAGAGACCTTAGCACAGCCTTATTTTTTTTTTTAATTTTTGCTCACCTGAAAATGATCATATTGAAGCTATGCAACAGTGGTTCAACATTGTTATATTGCAATGAAATGAGTAAAGAGCACATCAGACAAAAGGGTATGGGGTTTAATTTCAAAGGACCACACTGTAAAATTTCAGATGTCAGTCACATTTTTTTCACTCCTTTTTCTCTTATATTTCCCAAATGAAATAAGAAAAATTGTTCTATTCGCTATACATTGTTTGATTTCCATAAAAGCCATCACACCAGTTGCCATAGTAGATCCCCACTGGTATTCCCGAAGATAAACTACCATTGCCACTCAGGAAAAGCATGAGAAAATATATTAGTCTTACAGACCAATGCGAAATGAATTCCAGTGTTTAGGGCCAATAACTGGACACTGGAGACTAAAAGACAGCTAAAGATACACGTATGCTTTCCTGATATCACTTTTCCCACAAAAGTAATTGATGTAGTTGGCACAGGGAACTTATACAAATGGGAGGGGAGATGGTGCACAAGACAATTTTTTTATTCAGATGTGGTCCACAACATGAAAATGTGTGAGAACCTCTGGACTAGGTAACTTAATGCAGCAGACCTTTTCCTTCTCTAATTTCTGTCATTCAGTAACATCTTAAGTTTTTTGGTGGTGGCTTGTCCAGTGAAAAAACTGACTTTTTATTAATTTACACATTTTATAAAGTATTTATTTCCATAGCATCTCGGTGATGCAACAGCAATTCAATTGCTGTACTCCCTAGACTGAGATAGCAGAATCTGGTGGAAAAGCAACCAGTCCCCAGTTCTACACTGCCTACATCTCAGCCACAATGTCCACAAAGGCACTTCTTCAAGGAAGGTTGAGACCATGCCTTACTGACATCTTTCCCCATTTTGTACCTTTGCTGGTAAGACCCACATTTCTTGCTTTCTCTCTGATCATTGAAGTGGAAGTGAGCATAAAGTTCTAAATCGTTTAGTTTCATGACTACAGTAATAATCTCTCAAGGGAAAACATTTCTCAAAATAGTTTGAAATATGTTTTAGAAGAACTATTCTCACAGGAAACATGCTACCAGCTTGAAATTGCTTGCAATATCTGAGACTTACATTATGTTCATATGCACAGTTTGGAGATGTATGCATCAGAAGAATGCTTGAGTCATTTATGAACTATGGGCCTGTTTTTCCCATGTATTTTTTTCTGTTTAGTCTGACAAAAATAATGACTTAGTAAGTAATGTTAATATTCGCTGTTGTATCAATACAAAGTCAATAAGTTTTGACATTCTGATAATGTTAGTTTACAGTGTAAGATGATTTAAATCGCAGAAGGTGCCATAATGAAAGCTAATATATTAACAGAAGTTAAATGCATCATTTGACTTGATTTTTTTCACTGTTATCAGTTTATATATTACCACACAAAATTCAATGTAATTTTATCAAAAGAGAGGGATGTGACCTAAAGGCAATTTAGGTAATCATAAAAGGAAGAACTATATTTCAGCAGCTATCAAATTACAATTTATTTTCCTCATTTGTAGTATAGAAAGGTGGTTGTTTTTTTTTCTTTTTTTGAACCAAACAAACTTTTGTCCTCTTGCTGGAAAGCTTTCTAGCCAAATTCTACTCTCAGTTACACTGGAATACTTGGCCTGTACTTTATCCTATAGTGTCAATTTAGGAAGTATACAGATCACAAGTCATGGAAACCAAGAGTCAATTACTTGGCAGGAAAGCTGCCAAAATAAACCACAGTCCATCAGAAAAACATAGTACCGTTAATACAAATTGGGATGTGGGGAGGCGAATTACATAAATACGGTGCTTCATACAAGAGGGAAAGGATAAATTTACACAAAGCATTGCCTTAAGGTGCAGTCCTCAATTGTGATTGTATCAGAAATTACTGGTCAATGTTAATTTGTACGTACCAGAAAAAATGGCATTATCTCAAGGTAGTCTGTATATAAAGAATTGACCAGACAGTGACTCAGAAATACAAGATTTAAATAAAGCTGGATGTGTGAAAAATACATTAATCGTTGCTTCTATTTGGATTTTGATAGCTTTTCTGGAGATGCAGTTGGGGATTCTTTTTATTAATGTACTTTACCCTGCCCTACCTCGGCTGCACCTTCTTAAGAGGTGCAGGTACAGAATCGACTCCCTTGTTTTCAATGATTTCAAAAATTATACAAATAGAGGTAAAACCTGTGTTCCTTGAAAAGCATTTGAAGAGCATTTCTGTTACAATCATAAAAATGGTTATACAGACTCTCTGATCATAGTCTTACCCTGGTTCTCATCCAAAAGTTCTTTAATGTAATTTCAGACCTGCAAGAGTTAAGTATTATTAAAAATAGTGTGTCATTTGGTGACTCTGGACATGTGTGTGTTGTAGCTTGATGATGTACTTTTCACAGCTATCCACACACTTTATAAAAGAGACCAGTGTCGTCATCCCAGTTTAACAGATGGGAAAACTGAGGCACAGAGCGGTGATGTGACTTGTCCAAGGTCATCAGGGGTATGTCTACACTGTAGCTGGGAGTGATCCTCCCAGCTTGGATAGATCGACTCACACTAGCAGGGCTTGATCTATTGTTAGCAGGGCTCAAGTGATCATGCTAAAAATAGCAGTGTGGACATTGCAGTTTAGGCTGGAGCTTGGGCTCTGAAGCCCACCTGATTCCCAAGATTAGAGAGCTCAAGCTACAACATCACACTGCTAATTTTAGCATGCTAGCGTGTGTATAGGATGGGAGGCCTGTGTCTGCTGCAGTGTAGACATACTCTAGCAGGCAAATAGCAGAGCTGGGAATAGAAATTAGGTCTCCTGAATCCCCAGTTCAGCGTTCTATCCACTAAGCCATACTATCTTGAATGATTGATAAGATGGTGGTTTAAAAAGAGAAAAGTGTTTCAATTTATTTATATCAGATAGCTACAGGATAATGGACAGGATTTGAGAATTCTGGAGTGTAAAACTTTAGAGTATATAGTAAAGTTTTTACTTTCGTGTAAATTTATACTTTGGATAAGTTTCTTCAGAGTCTTTTTGAACTTCTTTGACCTTTTAAATTAAATTGAACCATCCTTTTTAGGAAATGTTGGGCAATATTCTTATATTTGTATCTTTTAAAGTTATAGGCCAAATTATGGCTTCTCCAGTGCAAATGTGCAGGAAAGGAGAAGATGCAAGAATCCTCTTTCCAACTGTAAAACACACAGAGGAATCTGCCATAAATTTGACTGCTTGCACTCTAGGAGTGCAAGGGTTAGGTGAAGGCAAGCCAGTGCTGCCAGCGCTGGCTGTGAGGATTGCATTTGGGTTATGGCACAGAATACACGTTACTGATTATGCTTGAGGTAAATATACTTGCTATTTAAATTAGAGCTATCTCCAAATTCTTTGAAAGAAATCTCTTATTTGTTTATCTAGCTGTTATGCTTTGGAAGTATAGTGTAGTTTGACATATTCAACTATTCTGTTTACCCTCTTTACATATGTAAATAAGATAACAGAAGTTAAAGATGGAAGAGACTATCAAATCTATCCACTGCCATTGCAGGATATAGCAGATGTATCAAATATTAAACTTATTCTTCACTTGATCTCAATCAAAAAGACCAGTGTCTAGAGAACACCTACAATTCACAGGAGGTGATTTCAATCAGTTGAATATACGCTGCTATGATAATATATTCTTTAATTGTAGGCTATAAAATAAGCATATGAGAATATAATATAATGAAAGACAAACATTGAAAATTAAGCCAGATATTTTTAATCCAACTGTACATAAAGTACCAGCCTATCAAAAATACCAGAATAAATAATATGTTGAACCATCTATTAACTTTAAAGTGCTTTTATACATATGCTTTGATCCCAGATATTAAATATTACAAAAATAGAGAAATATGGAAAATGGATAATATTATGAAATAGAGGATCCATTCTGTGATATCCGCTTTTTTTTTATTAGCAATGATGTGGGTAGTATTTCAAAAGTGAGAGAACTCACATTCCAAGGCTTCCTGAAGCATGTCATAGGGCAAACCTCTCAAAACTGAAATGGTTCCTTTATAAATTTACATAAAATGTCTAACAGCGCCTCATAGCAACCCTGGGTGGCTTTTTATGAGCTTTGACATGAGTGCAGTTCAGTCCTTTCTGCTGCATGTAGTTCCAGTGATATAAGACAGCTAAGACAGAAGACCCAGCAATTTAATTGAGAGAAAAGTTAGGTAGCAGCTTAGTCCAGCGTTCCAGTTACCTATTTCTTGACTCAGATATACTTAATAAACAGAAACAAAGGAAGCCAGATCAAAAAACAAAAACCCAGCAAATAAACAAAGCAGAAACAAACCCAATTCGTACTTTCCTCTTTGTCTTCTCCTCTAGATTTTCATACAGGATATATCAACTTACTGTATATGTGAACATTCCTCTACAAAGAAAGAGGAGTCTCCCTCCTGTTTGAGGGCATAAGTTCTAGGCTTGAATAGATTGGGACTGGTAAATATTTCCCCATGAAGCTTTGTACAATCAAGAACTTTGGGGGGGGGGGCGCGCAAGCATGTGCAATGTGCATGTGTTGGTGTGTGAAAGAAGGGGTTCACATTCAGGTATGTCCCATGCTGACAAGGAGATGGTAAGGAGAGCCTGTGGACCCAGATGGCCCCACCACATACACCTACAGAAAATGTGAGGCACGGCAAGGGGAGCTAAAAGGAGGAGAACTTAATGCAGTTCAGGGCCAACCAGGAAGGAGAACAGCGGCAGCTTCTCTTGATGGGAGAGGAGCCTGATTGCAACCCAGAGCATGAGCTAGCTTGCCAGCAGGGTAAGCCCCTGCCAGAAGGGACAGCCAGGCCCAGGGGGAACAGCTGAAAATATAGAGTTTTGAGACAAGCCCTGAACAGAAGGAAGGGGTCCCACCAAAAAAGCTTGTTGGATTCAGCGTGTTTGGAGTTGTGGTTTTTTTGGTTCCTGGTTTCCTTTGGATCTTAACATGCTGTAAAGGGTAGGACTGAAGTGTTCTTTAGCCACTACCTCGGACCTCCCACAGACAGCAACATACAGACAGAGACCTGTACCTAGGGGCGGCAACTCTGGCACAGCCAGATATAGATCTTTGTTCTTTATCTGGTAGAATCCTGGATTAAATGAATCAATGATCTGCTCTGGTGTGACAGTCCCTATGTTTCACTTTTTTGTTTGTTTATTTATATGTTTTAAAATATTTGGCTAGGTTTTTGTTGATTTTTGTACGCTTCCACCAGTTCATTTGGCAATAATGATTGTAAAAACGCGAGACAATGAGGGTTTACTATAAACTACATTTGTACAGATCTTAGTTGTAAATTCCTTTAAATATAGCTATAAATATTCATCATTTGTCTGGCACTTTTGAAAGCTTTCCATAATGATAATGAAATAATTTATCAGTGACTAATTCAGCTGATTTCCTAGAAATCTTAATATTGTCAGCCAGATAACATTTTGTACACAGCTTTGTTTTCCATTTAAAAAATTAAGAGTCCTGGTGCTGAAACATGAGGATTTTATTTTTAAAAGGTGAAAAATTAAGTGTTATGACACACTATACGTGTTATCTTACACTCATATTTGATTTGTAGTGGTGTGCAGTAGGTATCTGGATTGAAAAAAACAATTTTGATAAGGGGTTATCAGCCAGTCTGTTTGCTTCCACCAAAAAATAATTAACATATTATAAATTACAAAGACAAATGTGTATGGTTACTCATGAAAAGCTAGTTTATAGAAATCTTCTTAGAAATATTTAGACAATAAAGTTCAACAAAGTGCACATTATAATAATGTGTCTGTAAACAAAGCCTTCTTTTCAAAGTAAAACCTCATGCACTTAGCATACCAAGAAAGTCAGCTATCTGATAATGAATGCTTCAAAGTACTATATCTAGCTGCTATTATTAACCATTTTATCTAAATGCTTTGAGAAGTAAAATATAAAAATAACACTTACTGTCCAAAGTATGCAAGATAGGAATATGCAACCAGAAGAACAAATATGATTTTGGTGGTGAAACACATTTATTAGTATTTATTAGTAGTTTTACACAACAGCAAGTTACATTTTATTCTAATTAAACCAAATTTGTTTATTGTACATGATCTCTAGCTGGGAGCAGAAAAAAATGCTTGTCTCTATTAGCATCTGGACTGGAAAATGAGCAAACTTCTACTTAAATATACACTGAAAAGAGATAATAAATTTGAAAATAATGGTCAATCATGGAGACTTTTATTAGGAACTTTAAAGAAAAAAATATATCCTTCTAGTTTACAGATGGAACTAAACTCTGAACTCGCTTATACTATGCAACTCCCCCAACTGCAAAGGAATTGAGGCAAAATTTGGACTATATTTTCAATGTTATAAGCAGGGTTTGGATTTTACTCAAATCAGAGACCTTGCTATTTTTTTTCATTCTCCGGGATTCTCATAAGGCATCAGGGCTGAGGAAATTATTTCATTTATGATAAAGTTGTACATGAATTTCATTAAGATACAGTATATGTGGTGCTGGTAGCAATTCCTGTTATAACTTTGCCAAGATTAGGACAAGGAGCTTGTGGGTGAGGACTGGGACTGAAGGCTGGTTACGGGGAGGGAAACTGGGACTGACTGGGCAAGTAGACTGGGCCTAGGGGTGACCTGACAGCAACTGTGAAAAATCGGGACGGGGTTGGGGGCAATAGGAGCCTATATAAGAAAAAGATCCAAAAATCAGGACTGTCCTTATGAAATCGGGACATCTGGTCACTCTAACTGGGCCTGAGAGCTGGGGAGGAATACAATATAGACTGTGAATCTGTAGGAGTGGGGAGACCGGGACTGGCTGGTCAGGGAGGGGAGACAGATTTGATGAGGAATCATAGTGAGGGGGACAAAACCTGGGACTGGCTGGGCAAAGAGACTGGGTTCAGGGGATGTGACAGAAGAGTTTGCCCACTAGATTATATTCCCATCCAGACCCTGGAATGGAGCCCTAAGGGAAGGTTTCTTTTCTCTCTTCCCTGCAGAATCCAACAGTATTAAATTTGTTCTTGATGTCGGGGTGGAGGGTGGATTTGGCCTTATGTGAATAAAATGAAAGTAACCTTTAGCTAAACAAGACAGTTCAGACAGTCAATCAGCTGCCTGACCTCTGGGCAGTCCCAGAGGTAATTTCATGTCCATGAGATAGCCAGCAGTGGTGCCAGAAAAGAAGCCAGCCAACGAGCTAGCCATAAATATGTGCTGCATTTTTGCTTGGAAAATCCATACTAGAGATTGATAGCTGGCTATTACACTGCCAAACATGCCCCAGAGTGGCCACAGATGTTGGGTTCATTACTGGATCAGATGGAGTGCAAGGACTAACAGGAAATGAATTAAAGATGCAAACAAAAGAGAGGAGACATTACTAAGAGTCAAACCTTGTTTAATTTCATTGATTCATAGAGAGAACAATGTGAGACCAAATCCTGCGTCCACTTCAGCTCCATTTACTTCATTGGTATTGCTCTTCCATAGCTGAGAGCAGAGTTTGGACTTTGATCTATTTTAAATTTTCAGAAATTAATACACAAAATAATTCCTTGATTAAACACACAATTTCCAGTACAGGTTGAACGTCTCTAATCCGGCACTCCCTAGTCCGGCCACATCCGTGGTCCAGCACAGGCACCAACTCCGTGGGTGCTCCAGGGCTAGAGCACCCACAGAGAAAAATTAGTGGGCGGGGAGCATCCACCAGCGCTAAACTCCCCTGTATGCCCTCCTCCCCCCGCGCCTCTCGTGTGCTGGCAACCCCACTCTTACTATCTCCTCCTCCTCCCTCCGAGCACTTCCAGAGTGCCGCAAACAGCTGATTCACGGCGTTCAAGCTCTGGGAGGAAGGGTGAGGACAGGGGGCCGGTGGCTGGGATCCAGGGTAGCAGTGGGGCCCCAGGGTGGGGGGCCACGCTGGCTGCAAAGCCTGGGGGTGCTGCAACACACACACACACACCCGCACCTCTACTTCCTGGGCCTATGGAGACCCACTGGCACTCTGCAGTGACCTCCCGTAGTTCAGCAAATTCTCTGGTTTGGCACCAGTCAGGTCCCAAGGGTGCCGGACTAGAGAGGTTCAACCTGTAGTAATATTTCCTGTAGTAGTAGGTTATGCTTCAGGAATTTGATTATAATGAAGTGGTTGAATGACACGCTTCTAGAAAAAGAAATAAGTATAAATATGAACTCTTCCTGTATGATTCAGAGCTCTTAGTAGTCTATTCTGACAGAGAAAAACAAAATATCTTCAGTAAGGCAGATGACAGTATCACTTCCAGTCAGGAGAATTGGTATTTTGTGTTTGGTTTTTTTTACAGCCTGTGGCATTTAATAAAAACGAGGAATAGAAATTTAATAACTAATATAATATAGTCTGTGCCATAGATTAGTATACTGTGTTATTTTGACTTTGCCTATGCATAGCATCTGCTTGTGAGTAATATGAAATACTCCACGAAATTCTGTATAGTTAATAGCAGTATACGTTCGAGATAGTTCACAGAAGTCAAAGGAGTTAGTCTAATTTTATGCTGGTGTAACTGAGGCCTTGTTTACATGATAAAATGGAACTAGTAATGACAACAGTTAACAACATTTGCTGCTGAACTGGTGCTAAATATGGTTTAAATGTAAATGTAGACAAGGACAAACTGTATTCATCTCCATTTCAGCTAAATGTTGTTAAACCCTACTTTTAGATGTTTGCTGAGATATGTTTTTTTCCAGAGTGTTTACGCTGTTCCAGCAGCATAAATAGGGCAGAAGCAGCTCCTGGGGAATAATTGAGGCAGAGAGGGCTTCTTCAGGTGGCTTAGTGCTGCAAGAATAGTCCTATACTGCTCTCCCTCACAATCCTGAGTGTAGTCTGGTTACCCAGGGTTTTCAGAACCTTTGCTTCTGAAAGCCTGTTTTTAAATTAACAATTTTGTGGTGTTTGTTTTATTAATTTAGGGTGGCTGAATGCACATAATATGGTTGCAATTAGCTTGATTACATTCTGGGGTATACACACCCCTTAAAACCAGAGCAACAGTCTAATTTACATCATGGGTAGAAATGGCAGCCAGATGGCCTAAAAATACAGGAGGTACAAAAACGTGTTGAACCCACTTTTGTCTCTCATCCCTGTTCCTGCATGAATCACAGCTTGGCTGCAGCCGAGAATTGGTCTCAGATATTCGATATCCGATATTAAATAGTGTTCAGATAATAGATTTTGCCAGTTCTACCTATAGTACTATTTCATTTAGGGCTTGGGGGGTAGTGTGCATGTTCATAAATGAGAATAGGGAAAACAGAAAAATGTCTGTGTGATTGTAATATAAAATGAAGTAAACCTCCTTTGTCTTATTCCAAAAGTTCACATGTGTATAGGAGAGTCAATATGATAAGCCTGTTTTCACATCTGTAAATCCTTTTATGTCGTCCTTATTTTCAACCTGGCCTCTGTTTTTGTGTGCACAACTTGGTATACACAAGTGATAAAATTTGCATAAAACCCACTGGGTTTCGTGTGTGAATTATATCACAGACACAAAGAGGAGCTAGTACTTGTATATGTGAGTGTGTGTGTGCACGCGTGCGCATAGGTCTTCTCGTGTGGCTCTGTGTGCACAAATAAAAGCCACTTTTGAAAATTTGTTCCTTTGTGTCTATTAAACTAAAGCAAGCAAACTGTAATGAAAACCAAACATGAACAATCTTCCAACTAATTTGCACATGTAGTGTATTGTAGCAAAAACAAATACCAGGGTCTGCGGTTGGTGAATGTCTTTTAGACAAATAAATAGGCACTTAGAACGATAGCCATATAAAAATGAGATTAGTTAAAAAACCTACAAGTCTGCTTTATTTGTGTACTTACAATTACTTTTTACATGCTTTTTTTGGATGTGACATACTGGTAAGAATGTGTGTAGTCATGAATTTGACAGTACTGCTATAATAGGCAGGATAAGGAAGGGGCCAGCAGTGGATCGTAAGGCAAGGGGGATTATAAATCTAATAAAAAGTTGATAAGAAGCCTCCTTTTAGGGGTCTGTGTTGAACTCTTAGTGAAGACCCAGGAGGTCTCTCTGGTGATGTCTGTCTCTCTCAAGCATAGTTATCAGTTTAGAATTCATTTTAATAGCACAAATCTTTAAACTAAAAGTGGACTTGTCCTTTGACTTGACCTATTCTGCTAATCCCTGTGCGAACCAAATCTTAGAGTTATTTTTTCCAACTGAAGCAAGAGTCTAAATGTTAATAGTTTGGCTAGTTTGCACTGAATTAGATTACATCATTCTTCCCATGGCAGCTCCCTAGATAGATGTCCATTTCATCAGGTTGGACGATCAGTGAATCTGATTTCTGATTATTTATTTTTAATCCACAACAGTAGACAAATCTATTTACAATCTTTAGAAACTCTGTTGCAAATGATCACTTAAAAATATTCACGGTAATTTAATACTCCTAAAAGTTGTTGGACTCACAGGACTGTAGAATAAAAGTCCTCTGTTTGTTAACAGAAAAGGTGCAGCACAGGCAGCGGTAATTCAGACTTCTCTAATAGAAAAAAAGAATCCTTTTGCCCATTCAGTCCTTGGTTTCTGATAAGACTACCAACAAAAGGACCCATTACCGCCCAATACCTTTAAAGGGACACTGTCATCAAAATTGGGACAAAATTCACATTGTAAAAACTAACTTCTATAAAACCTGAGATCACTAGTACTAGTTATACAATTTTTTAAATCATTAACCAACATCACCTTGAAGTGTTTGAAACCTAAACACTGCAGCACTAACAACCTGAAAGTGAAATTGAATATACATAAAGGTTAACTGACATTACTGCATTTCACTAGCCAATCTAAGAGAAATGTGGGAAGTAAATAAAGAACAGAAATAAGAAGTAAATTGAATTTTTAAAATTCTTAACTTTAAGGGTTGCATTGTTACTATAATTAATGACTGTGTTTGTTTATAACAGATGTTTGATGTCTAATAAATGGTAAAAATCTGACCTTTGCTTTTCTTATTAATTTAATAAAACAGTGCATTTCTAGACTTACCGTAGACTGCTTCTTTATAACATTAGTGAAGATAAAGCATAGGTTGTTTTATTTACCGCAACTTTACTCCCATTTTACATTGGTGCTACTCCAAAGTACGTAACAATCCAATGGTGTTACACCAGCATAAAATATAAAAGCCGTGGAATCAAGCCCACTTAATTTAGGAGCAGAACCAGACCATGGGCCTTTCTTGTGCTTGGAACTATTTGATAAATTTTCCCTATTCTGCATATGTCTTAAGTGTTTTGAAACTTTAAAATAAAACCTGTAAATGTTAAGTGGTAACTACATTTCACATTGCTTGTATGTTAGGAGTATAAAACAGTTTAACATAAAAGATCATAGGGTTAGCAAGTGTATTCCATCTCAGCGCTAATTCATTGTTACGTTGCACAATCCCATCAGTGGAAACTATTGGAGTTTAAAAACTAAGGACCGAATTTTAATAGATATTTAGGTTCCTTAAGGTACAGATAGTCCCCAACTGGGATTTGCAAAAGCACCTAACTTCCATCAAAATCAATGGGAATTAGGCACTTAGATGGGATTTTAAATCGCAATAAGTGCCTAATCTGCACATCAGATGCCTAAACATCTTTACATATTTGGCCTGAATATACTTGTGATAACTTGTCAGGAGATTTCCATGAACTGAGTCTCACAGCAAGAATCTTTATTGTTAAAATGACTTCTCCTGATTTTATTCTGCATCCAGAGGAAAAGTCTTGGATTAAGTAATTTAAATGATTTCCCCTTCTTTCCTGTTGTTCATCCCAACCTCACCCATTCCACCTTGTATCATTTTTAAGAGTCTTGCTCAATATTGTTGCTTGTTTTACAGAAAAACAGAAATGTTTTGTGCCCAAGTGGGACATCAAATATTATTGTCCAACATTACTGTAATCACAATAACAAATATTAAGAACACCGATGGGACTTTAAAGGTTACCATAAAACTGATGCAAAGTGAACAGCACTACCAAAAAAAATCATGCTGCAGAACACAATAAAGATGTTCCCTTCACACAGAAGTGTTTTGACTGAAATCCAGTATTACTGTTTTACACATCTTTGTAATTGCTTAGCCAATATTCCACCTTGTAAAAGTGCCACTTTTTAAACTATTCTTAATACATGACCTTTTGATGAGGATAGTACCTTGCAAATATTAACTTTTGGGTTTAAAACTATCAGCAAGTCTGCAAGTCATTTTCCCTGGAACAATGTGTTCTTTATGTACTTTCTGCTTTTTAACTTTCTCTTTACCTCCCAAATACTCTAGTGTGCAAATGGTAGAGACACGTGAAAGACTTTGTAATGCAGGAAAAAATGCTATTTTAATGGAAGGTATAAATACCTAATTCTTATACTCATCAGGTGCATAATGATAATTTACTAAGTCATTAATACTGAACAGTGATGTAGAACAAGAATCAAGATTTTATCTCATTTACATTTCGTTTTGTACACACAGTTTTTCTTTTCAAGTATACTCTGTTTTATAAGCGGTTCTTTTCTCTTTTCCCTTTCTGTAGTTATTTGAGATTACTGTGCCGCTGTCTCATGGCCCTAAACCTGTAACAGTCAGTTTTGCTAATCATACATCCTGTCGATGCATGTCTAAGCTGGATGTTTACAGACAAGTTCATTCAATCATTAGACGCTCCTTGCCAGCAACGCAACCACAGTAAGTATATGAGTTGCATATTTCCTTATGCCTTATCATAAAGCCTGTGTACAATAGCTTACTATTTGTTGTGGTAATTCAGGCAATAGAACTCGGTTAATTGTGAATACTAATATGCATTTCAAGAACAGCTTTAGGAAATATACTAATAAGGAAAATATATTGTTTTCATTGTTTTACATGGGAGGAACCCTATTAGTGGTGTTAGCACAGTATATTTAAGCAGTGATGTAATCTAGGGGGCTGAACCCACTGTCATTCAAATCAAAGGGAGTTTTGCCATTGACTTCCATATAGGGTGACCAGATGTCCAGATTTTATAGGGACAGTCCCGATTTTTGGGACTTTTTCTTATATAGGCTCCTATTACCCTCCCCCCACCTCCATCACGATTTTTCACATTTGCTGTCTGGTCACCCTACTTCCATGGGAGGAGGATTGCAATGCAGTGTTGTAGTGCAGCTATTGATTTTTAAATAAAACTAGTATATAAAATGATTACATATGATCAAATCATAAAGTACTGTACCACACAGTTTGGGTTATGACTAATCCCTAATCAGCCAAATCATGGACTTGCTTATTCATTTTAATAATCATTATAATTTTCTTTATAAAGCATCAAGCTGCAAAAGCAGTCAGGTTGCTGAACAATAGTCAAAACTGTTTTTCATTCATTACAGAACAATCTACCTCTTCAAAATTACAGACATGGTGGGTAAACAAAAACAAAACAATAAATTTCACTCACTTTTTTCCTCGGGCAAACTCCCACTGATTCCAGTGAGAGTTTGTCTAAGTGTAGACTGAGCATGGACCTCAGAATTTAGCAGAATACAGTTGTTGTACCTGAAAACAGTGGTACCATGCTGATCAACTCCAGAAATGATTTGAACCATAAAAGGAATATAAAATAGCCTATTTAAGAAGAAATATAGAAAGAACATGAAAACTAAGACACCCATTTAACATAGCTCTGTAAGTACCAGTCAACATTTCTATTACAACCTCTGGGTGTCTACATTCCTTTGCTGTGATGCCTGCAAAAAATTGACCGTGGTTAGACTGCTGGCATGCTAAGACCACAGCCTATCATGCTGACCAATATTATCTCACTGTTTATTTGTATCCCCTCAACTAGCTGTATCCATCTGTCACCTCTTGCTTATACTTAGATCATAAGCTCTTTGGGGCAGGGACTGTCTTTTTGTTTTGTGTTGGACCAGGACTCCATTGAGCTCTTACAATGACTGAGGATCCTGGGTGCTATGACAGTACAAATTATTAATTATAAAATTTGTGGATTATAAGGCCAGGAGGGACCACTGAGACCATCTAGTACGACCTCCTGCATAACACAGGCCCTAGGACTTCCTGTTTAGAGCATAATCTTTTAGAAAAACATCCAGAGTCTAGTTCAATCTTGATTTAAAAATTGCAGTGATGGAGAATCTGCCACAATGCTGGGTAAATTGTCCCAATGACTGATTACCGTCACAGTTAAAATTGTTGCATGTTATTTCCAGTCTAAATTTGTCTAGCTTCAACTTGCAACCATTGGATCCTGTTGTACTTTTCTCTGCTAGATTGAAGAGCCATCTATTATCAAATTTCTGTTCTCTATGTAGGTACTTAGACTATGAGCAAATTATCCCTTAACCTACTCTTGATAAACTAATCAGATTTTGCTCTCTCTCACTAGGGGTATATCTACACTGCAGTTGAAGAAAGTGATTGCATCTCAGGTAGACATACATGCGCTAGCTTTAATCTAGCTAGCATAGCTAAAAATAGCAGTGAAGCCACACCAGTGCAGACTAGGAATGCAAGCACTCACCTAGGGTTCCAAGCAGACTTGTACAGCCCATGCTGAAGCCCACACGCATGGTTCCACTGCTGTTTTCAGCTGTGTTGGCTAAACTAAAGCTGGCATAGGTAGATGCACCCAAGTTGCAATCACACCTTTTATTGTAGTTTTTTCCAATTGTTTAATCATTCTCGTGGCTCTTTTCTAAATCTTCTCCAGTTTGTCAACCTCCTTCTTGAATTCTAGACACAGTATCCCAGCAGCAATCACACTAGTGCCAAATAAAGAGGTGTATAAGCTCTATTCTCACTTGATATTCCCCTGTTTATACATTGAGGGTCACATTGAGCCCAAAACCTTTTTCAGTATTGCTTCCCAGGATAGTCCCATGTCCAATAAGTATGGCCTAAATTCTTTCAATCTAGATGTATGATTTTACATTTGACCATATTGAAACACACATTGTTTGCTTGGACCTAGCTTATCAAGTGATCCAGATGGCTCTGTATACATCACTTGTCCTCTTCATTATTTATCACTTCCCCAATCTTTGTATCATCTGCAAACTTATTAGTAATGATTTTGTTTTCTTCCAGGTAATTGATAAAAGTCTGAAATAGTGCAGGGCTAAGACCCAAGCCAGCAGGACCTCCCTAACTACACCCACCTAAGGATGATTCCTCACTCACAGTTACATTTTGATACCTTTCAGTTAGCCAGTTTTAATGTGTTTATGTTGATTTTATATCATTCTAGTTTTTTTATTCAAAGTGTTACAAGGTACCAAGTCAAATGCCTTTCAAAAGTTTAAGCGTATTACATCATCACTATTGTCTTTATCAATCAAGCTTGTCATCTCATAAAAATACCAAGTTATTTTCACCAGATCTGCTTTTCATAAACTCATGTTGATTGTCATTAATTATATTACATTGCTTTAATTCTTTATTAATCAAGTCCCATATCAGCCATTCCATTATTTGCCAAGAACAAGCGTGTAATTTCCTGGGTCATCCTGTTTAGCCTTTTTAAATATTCATGCAACAATTGCTTTCTTCCAGTCTTCTGGAACTTCCCCAAGACTTATAGACAATCAACATTAATGGCCCAGAGAGCTCCTCAGCCAGCTCTTTTTAATACTCTGATTCAAGTTATCCAAACCTGCTGATTTAAAATGGTCTAACTTTAGCAGCTGTGTATAACATCCTTCTGAATTACTATTGGAATGGAAAGTGTTTCGTCATCACCACATGAATACTTCATCTGGCTTTCCCAAATACAGAAGAGGAATATGTATTGAACCCTTCTGCATTTTTATTAACAATTCTAGCATTTCCATCTAGTAATGGACTATATCATTGTTAGGATTACTTTTGTTCCTAATATTTTTTTTTAAAACTCCTTCTTATTGTCCTTAACTCTGATGGTCATTGATTTCACCTTGGATCTTTTTGCTTCTCTGATCAATTTTCTACAATTGCATTCTCTTAATTTATATTCATCACTAAGGCTAAGATTTTGGCAGGGATATTTTTAGTAAAAATCGCGGACAGCTCACAGGCAAAACAGAAAATGTCACGGAAGCCGTGACCTGTCCCTAACTTTTACTAAAAATATCCCTGACAAAATGGGGATCTGTGGATCCCCACACTACTTCCTATAGCAGCTGGGAGCTTGGGGCTTCCCTCGCTGCCTCCCTCTGGGAGCTCAGGGCCTTTTTCCCTTACACATCATAGATAGGGCTTAAAGAATCAGTCATCCCTGTTCCCTCATATGATTTGGTGGTCTGTAGCAGACACCAGCTAGTACTCATCTTGTGCTTTACCTGGTAAACACTGAAGTATTCAAGATCATTGCTTCTGAGTTGTCTGCGACTCAAACAGGTAATATCATTTATGACAGAATGACACTATATATCTTTTTTGAGATGGGGCGACCACATCTGCATGCAATATTCAAGATGTGGGCATACCATGGATTTATATAGAGGCAATATGATATTTTCTGTCTTATTATCTATCCCTTTCTTAATGATTCCCAGAATTCTGTTTGCTTTTTTTGACTGCCACTGCATATTGAATGGATGTTTTCAGAGAACTATCCCGAAATAATCCAAGATCTCTTTCCGGAGTGGTAACAGCTAATTTAGACCCTATCATTTTATATGTATAGTTGGGATTATGTTTTCAAATGTGCATTACTTTGCATTTATCAACATTGAATTTCATCTGCTATTTTGTTGCCCAATCACCCTGTTTTGAGGGATCCTTTTTTAGCTCTTCGCAGTCTGCCTGGGATTTAACTATCTTGAGTAGTTTTGTATCATCTGCAAATTTTGCCACCTCATTGTTTACCTCTTTTTCCAGATCATTTATGAATATGTTGAATAGGATTAGTCCCCAATAGGAGGTACCACTAGGTTGAATTTATGCTCATAAATAATCTATTTAAATTTCTCTTGCTAATTACTGAGGGTCCTAGCATGGGTGGATAAGTAATTAAGAATTCATTATTAAGAATAAGAATTCTTAATTCCCTATCCACCCATGCTAGGACCCTTCCTCTTCTCTTGGTGCCTCGATTAATTTTGTTATCAACATCCTGATCTTGTTCTAAATGAATGGTCATTAGTTCCCCCTTTTCATCCTCTCCTTTTGTTATTAGCTTATTGCTCTCCTGACTAATCCACCCATGCTGGCCCCTACAAGATTGGAATGGGTTTTAAAAAGCAATTGAAAAAAGGAGATAGCAATTTTTATTAATTTGGATGGGAGTTTTTCCTCATGCTGGGGTCTGAATTTATCTAGCTTCAACATCCAGCCTTAAGATCTTTCTCTGCTAGAGTGATCAGCCCATTATCAAATAGTTGTTCTGCACGTAGATATTTCTAGATTGTAATCAAGTCACCTTTTAACCTACTCTTTGTGAAGCAAAATAGAGTGAGCTCTTTGAGTCTATCACTATAAAGCATTGTAACAGGGTTCTAGCTGGGTCTAGGCATCAGCTCTCACCTGGTCTAGCATCCCCCTCTATCACTCACTTGCCCCACAGTTCCTCTCATGCTCCAGGACTTAGGGTGCTCTCTCTTCCTGACTCAGCCCTAACACCAGGTCATTATATAGTTTTCCCCTTCTGAGGTAACAAATTCCCACTGGACAAACTGTCCATATGCTGTCCCAGCCTGTCTTCTATTCCAATTCACCAGATCCTGTGCCACTTTCCCAGTGACTGGCCAAGGAACCAAGGCCTTCCTTCCACACTGGGTTCCAGCCCAGAGACCCTATAACCAGCAGCCAAGGTCTTCACAGTCCCACCCTTCTCTGCTGTTTTCCTAGGCTTCTTCCTACCCCATTTCTCAGGTCTTCACTCTCCAACGTCTCTGGCTTGACCCTTCTTTTGGGGCTAGTATCCAAGGGCTTATTCTCCCCTGTAGGCGTCCTCTTCACCACCTCTCTGCTCCAGAGTCTTTCCTTGCACCTCCATCCTGCTCTCAACTTCCAAGCTTTATACTAACCAGCCTGCTCCTGCCCAGCTAAACTTCATGGTAGGTTAAGCCTGGCTGTTCCTCCAGGTGCAGCCTGTCATGGGGCTAATTGGCTCTTTTTTACCTACTCAGGCCTTGTCAGGTAGACACCCCTCACAGGCATGTTTTTCTAATACTTTACCCATTCTTGTGGCTCTTCTCTAAACCTTCTCCAATTTATCAATATCTTTCTTGAATTATGGGCATCAGAATTGGACACAGTGTTCCAGCAGCGGTCACACCAATGCTAAATACAGAGGTAAAATAACCTCTCTACTCCTACTCGAGATTCCCCTATTTATGCATCCAAAGCTCAGATTAACTCTTACTGACCTCAGTATCACACTGGGAGTTCATGTTCAGCTGTTTATCCACCCTCTACCCCCAAAAAAATCTTTTTCAGAGTCATTGCTTCCCAGAATAGAGTCCCCCATCCTGTAAGTATGGCCTGTATTCTTCCTAAATGTGTACATTAACATTTTTAGTCATAAAAAAAAAACATTATTTGCTTGTAGCCACTTTACCAAGTGATCCTGATCACACTGAAACAGTGACCTGGTTTTCATTATTTACCACTTCCTCAATTTTTGTATCATCTGCAATCTTTATCAGTGATGGTTTTTTGTTTTCTTACAGGTCAGTGATAAAAATGTTAAACCATATAGGCCCAAGAACTGTTTCCTGCAAGACTCCACTGGAAACACACCTGCTTGATGACTATTCCTCATTTACAGTTACATTTTGAAACCTATCAGTTAGCACACACATTGAATGGATTAAAAACTGACATTTATATCATTCTATTCTTTTAATCAAAATGTCATGCAGAACCAAGTCAAATGCCGTACAGAAGTCTAAGTATATTACATCAACACTATAACCTTTATTCATAAAACTTGTAATCTCAAAAAAAATCAAGTTAATGCAAATCAAACTAATTACATTACCCTTTAAATATATTAGAATATGACCATTTGTGTATATAATCCCACAGTTTGGATTCTCTGGCAATAACATGCTGAAATCTTTTTTGTCAGTAGATCAGATACTTTTGCTGTTGTTTTGCCATAAGATCAGAATAGTCTTCTATGCAGAGAGACCAACTCTTTGTAAAAAGTGGTCGGATTTTTTTTCCCCCTATATCTATGGCTTCCCTACAGAAGTGGACTTTATGTTGAGTAATATTAGAAGGGCTGCCTTATCTTATAACTTGTAAGTGCTCCACTAACATTTTTGCCTCCTTAAAAAGCTGTGCTGTTCTGATCATATCAGCTGTTAGCAAATGCTGAATGAGCTTCATTTTATCTTTAGTGGTCCTAATGATAAGTACTGAATGTAAAATATTCCAATTCAGTTTTGCAGCCAGTTGCTTAGAAAACCAAGAAAATGTTTTTCATTCTCAAATATTTTAAAATATTCTCTTTTACATTTTTAAGAGGCCCAGTTCCCAGTTTGAAACCTCCTTTTCTGACTTAACAAATCTAGTTTTCTAAAAAAATTAGAGATGTAACAAAAATATCACAAATAGTCATGTATTTTCAGTTCAGGGATGGATTTCAATTCAAGGAAATTTTCCAAAATGGAAAAACATTTCCACCTTCAATTAGGATTAAGTGAATTCTGAACATGTTAAAAAGACAGAGCTCGACTGGACTTGCTGAAAACTTTATCAGTCATTCCAGTGCTAATTACTCACACCTTTTTCTCTTAATACCTATAATGCTTTAAATGAGTCAAATTGTACTTGTCCTTGAACCTGTCTTCCCAATTGGCAGCCCTCTAGTGAAGCAGAGCATCATGACATTTTTATTACATGTACTGCACTAAATCATAATTTATGTGTAGTAGTATATACATGCTTAGATGAAATTGGATCGCAAAACCCAGTATGTTTTATAATCAGTTTTTCATATATGGAAAAGAAAATAACCTATACAGTGCAATATGCTGCTAACAATATGAATGAAATCAAAGCTTTCAACAGTTACATTTCTAACAGGAGAATGCCTGTTATCCATATATAAAGATACTTATCTTTTGTATTTTTATGGTAATAAACAAACAGTGTATTTCATCCATAGGTGTCAGGTGGCAAACAAAACTTGTCCAAAGAATCTTATCTGGAATAATCAGATTTGCAGATGTCTGGCGCAGCATGACTTCAGTTTCTCTTCCCAACATGGAGATACTGGTAAGCAGTTATATTTTATAGGATAAACGTAGTTGTTCTGTGCTGATTTATAGAAAAAGAAAACAATACACCATGCAAATTAAACAGTTTGAATATTTTTAATTCTTTGTAATTCATTGTTTACAGAATGGCATTTTAGATAAGTAACACGCATTCTCAGGTCGGATTATATTTTCATCATTTTAAAATTGGATTTATCATAATTCCTTAATAAAAAAAAGTGAAATACACAGATGGGTTCTCCATTTTTAGTAATGTGTGGATTTCGATTTTTTTATGTTTGCTGTATTCCTAGACACTGCTGACGAATTCCATGATATCTGTGGACCTAACAAAGAGCTTGATGAAGAAACCTGTCAATGTGTTTGCAAAGGGGGTGTACGGCCTTCAAGCTGTGGACCCCAAAAAGAATTAGATAGAACATCGTGCCAGTGTACATGTAAAAACAAACTTTTGCCTAGTTCCTGTGGTCCCAACAAAGAATTTGATGAAGATAAGTGCCAGTGTGTATGTAAAAGAACCTGCCCCAAACATCAGCCACTAAATTCTGCAAAATGTATCTGTGAATGTATAGAATCTCCAAATAAATGCTTCTTAAAAGGAAAAAGGTTTCATCACCAGACATGCAGGTGAGTTAAATGACTAAAAGATTATGTAATCCAATTGTATAGCACTTAGGCTGACCAGACAGCAAGTGTGAAAAATCGGGACGGGGCTGGGGGAGGGGTAATAGGAGCCTATATAAGAAAAAGCCCCAAATATCAGAACTGTCCCTATAAAATCGGGACATCTGGTCACCCTAATAGCACTGGACAGGGACTAAAAATGTTGGGGTACCTTTGCCATGGAATTACTTTATGATCGAGAGCTTTATGATTTGCCTATCTGTAAAAGGACAGTCTGAGGGTTAATGAGTATTTGAAAACCACATTGAGATTCTTGGATTCTATAAATATTTACTGTGATTTCAGGTAGAGAAAACGACATGAATTTACACTCTTTTAGTAGGTCTTTTGGCTGAGACATACTGTAAAACCAAATTCTAGACTATTTGGGGTCCTTAAAAATCCCAGTGTACTTTTCACTAGAGCTGGAATATTCACAATGTCCTAGCCAACCCAATTGCCCATATTATCCTTTAAAATGGGATTCTGGTCAGCAAGCAGATTGTAAATTTGATAATGTTCATGTTCATATTGCATACAAGATTTTTCTCTTGGCTAGCAGTATAATCAAAGCCACTCAATTTGGAAATATTTCACAATTCTGAAAATCAATTTTTCTTATGCTTCCTACATCATCACTATCAATTAAAATGCAGTGATCTGTCATGTAATTTTGTTGAGGTAATTAATTATTACAGGTATATATAAGGCACCTGTCACTATCGTATCTTGTTTGGCTGCTTTGCTGAAACACTATTAATTCTGCAGTGTTGAAAACAGTGAAGTCTTGTTTCTTCTTCGAGTGATTGCTCATGTGTATTCCACAGTAGGTGTGCATGCCGGGAGTTTTTCCCTTTGCAGTACCCGTACTGAGGGAGCACCGCTGCGATCCCTGGAGTAGCACGTCTATATCACCCACCCTCAGTTCCTTCTTGTGAAGGTGGTCGGAACTTTGTGCTCCAGCTCCACTGCAGCCTTTCTATTCCTTAGTGGTACCGTTTGCTACAGTTAGCGGTTTTCAGTTGTTAGAGTGGGCTCGGGGCATGCCCCATGCCCCAGGTTTCAAGTCGTGCGACTCTTGTCGCCGTTCCATGCTGAGTGTCTCCGCTGCTTGGGCAAAACTCACGTGATCTGCAGGTCATTCAAACCACAGACTAAGAAGGAGAGGGACATCAGGCTTCAAACTCTCCTTATGGAATTGGCACTGGCCCCAACTCAGTGCGCAGCGAGGCCCCCTCCAAGAAGCAAGAGAGGGGCTCCGCCTCGCAGTGGTGCCGAGAGAAGGAAAGGGGAGAGGCTGGTCCCGCGTTGGGCAGCCCTCGGTCCCCCCCAGGCCCAAAAGCTCCGACTCGTGCTGAGCGGAGCAGCCCGGCACCATCCACACACGCATTTCTTGCGGCCAGGATGCCATCGACACCGGAGGCTCTACAGGCAAGACATTCTGAGCCTACCGGTACCTGGGGCGCCACCGGTGTCGGGCACTCAGTCCTGCAGCAAGCCACTGCTGGGTGCTCGTCAGACCTCCCCAGCGCGGCACAGCTCCCACTCCGAGGACCACTCCCTGCCTCGTTCGACACACAGCGGCCTGTCAACTCGCAGCTTCCGCCTGCCCTCGATGCCAACCAGGCTAATCGGTTCACCGCCTGGGCAGGAATCTCAGGGTCCCTTCATGCTGCGCAGGCACCAAGACAGGAGCCGGAGATGCTCGTTCTCGCGGCGCAGTTACCATAGACTGTCTTGGCGCGACCAACGTCGACGCTCCTGCTCAAGTTCCCACTCTGCCAGACATCGCACACGGGACTCTCCTTGCGATTCTCCGGCTCCCGGTGCCGAGGTGATTACTGAAGCTGCACTTCTGATGGGTATTGGTCCTCGACGCCGAGGTCCCAGTCCCGTGGAAGACAGCGGTTGCAGGCACAGTCGTTCCTACCACTCCTATGGGACCACGTGCTCGACGGTGGCCTCGGCACCCATCTCCGGGGCCGCGCGGCTCAGCTGGACCAGCCAGCACACCAGGCCCTCAACTTGGACAGTGGCAAGGGGCCCCGTGGCAGGAACAGTGGTGCCTAATGGGCACTGTGGCCACCAGTGCCCACCCGGACAGGAACCCGCTTGGTGGCCGGGGTGTCCCAGTCTCCATCTCAGTCGAGGGACAAATCGGCAGGTCATGAGTCAGCAGCTCCATGCCGGGACTCTGACCTGGGGGTCGATCCTCCGATACCAACCGAGGCCCACGGTGCCCGATGACACCATAACGGCACTTCCGCCCTCTATCCCGCAAGAGGATTTTAAGGTGCGTCAAGACCTGCTAAACCAGGTGGCGTCCAACCTCCTGCAGGCTGAGGAGATGGAGGGCCCGTCCGACTCCCTCTTTAATGTACTGTCTTCCTCGGCACCGGGCTGCGTGGCACTACCCCTTCCCCAGGGGGTAGCCAATATCTCCAACACCTTGTGGCAAACTCCCGGCACCTTAGCCCAGATTTCCAAGAAGGCTGAGAGGAAGTACTTCGTGCCAGCCAAGGACCACGAATACCTCTATTCTCACCCGGCACCTAACTCACTAGTGGTGGAATCTGTGAACCACCAAGAGCGACAGGGCCAGCCCGCACCCACTCCCAAGAACAAAGACGCCAGAAGACTGGACTCCTTTGGTAGGAAATTTTATTCCTCTACAAGTTTCCAACTCAGGGTCGCCAATCATCAGGCCTTGCTGAGCCAGTATGACTTTAAGCTATGGGAGTCCCTGCCAAAGTTCGAACCTCTTCTCCCGGAGTGGGAGAGAAAGGACTTTAAGGCTCTGGTGGATGAGGGGGCGATGGCGGCCAAAGCGGCTCTTCAGGCTGCGTCGGACAAAGTGCATGGCTGTGGTAGCGGCCTACCTCAGACGGGAGGGGGTACAGATCTTTCCATACCTGGATGATTGGCTTCTCAAGGGCAACTCTCGGTCCCAGGTAAGGGCCCATGTGGAGCTGCTCCTGTCCACATACATTGATCTCAGCCTAGTGGTGAAGGAGACCAAGTCAACATTAGTTCCAGTGGAGCGCATAGAGTTCATTGGGGCACTGCTGGACTCCTCAAGGGCCACAGCCTCTCTCCCACTGAGCAGGTTCAAGGCCCTAAAAGATCTCATCGCCTCGGTCACGGCTTTCCCAGTGAAAATGGTGAGAGCATGCCTTCAGATCCTGGAGCACATGGCGGCATGCATGTATGTGGTCCGCCACGCCAGGCTCCAGCTGAGGCCCCTCCAGCTCTGGCTAGCCTCCCAGTTCTCCCAGGCCCGGGACGAGCTAGACAAGGTTCTCACGGTGCCATCCCAGATACTTGCCTACCTACAATGGTAGTCTTACCCAAGCAATATGCTGCAAGGGATTCCCTTTCGGGAGGTGACCCCATCTTTAGACCTGGTGTCCGATGTGTCAGACTTGGCCTGGGGAGCTCACACAGGGAACATGCAAACCCAGGGGATGGGGTCAACCTCGGACTTGTCCCTCCACATAAATGTCAAGGAGCTCAGGGCAATGCGGTTGGCATGTGTTGCCTTCAACATGCACCTTCGCGGCAAAGTGGTCAGAGTCCTGACCGACAATACCACCGTAATGTACTATATCAACAGGCAAGGCGGGACTCGTTCCTCGGCCCTCTGCTGGGAAGCCCTGAGCCTATGGGAGTTTTGTATAGCCCACGATATCTCCCTGAGGGCGTTCCACTTACCAGGCATCTGCAGTACACAAGCCGATCACCTCAGGAGGGTTTTCTCCCCCCAGTACAAGTGGTTGCTCCATTCGGAGGTCACTCACCGGCTCTTCTGAGAGTGGGGAGCTCCTCAGGTCCACCTCTTCACAACCCGCCAGAATCGGCGTTGCCCCCGGTTCTACTCCAAGGGGGTAGTAGAGAGGGGCGCAATCTCAGATGCCTTCTCCTGCAGTGGTCAGGCCGGCTTTTCTACGCTTTCCCACCGTTTCCCCTCATCAGCAAAGTCCTGCAAAAAGTAAAGACAGACAAAGTGCATGTCATCCTTATAGCCCCAGCGTGGGCCCGCCAACACTGGTATGGGACCCTCCTGCACCTTTTGGCGGCCCCTCTGAGGAGGCTGCCACTTCTCCCGGACCTCCTTTCTCAGGACGGAGGCCACCTCCTCCATCCCAATCTGGCCACACTCCACCTGCCAGCGTGGCTGCTCAGTGGCTAGACGAAGAGGTGTTCGGAGGAGGTCAGGCGGGTCCTCCTGGAAAGTAGGAAGCCGTCCACACGCTGGACATACTTGGCGAAGTGGTCCAGATTCTCCAGGTGGGCGGGGGAGCGGGGAGCCTCCCCGTCGTCCGCACCGCTCCAGCTCATCCTTGAGTACCTCCTGTCCCTTAGGACCCAAGGGTTGGCACCCGCCTCTGTCAGGGTACACCTGGCGGCCGTATCGGCCTTCCACCCACCAGTGCAAGGGCACTCGGTCTTTTCTCATTCTCTGACCTCCCGCTTCCTGAGAGGCCTTGACCGTTCATTCCCTTATGCTAGACCCTCTGTGCTGCAATGGGACCTAAACCTGGTGTTGTCCCACCTCACTGGGCTTCCCTTTGAGCCCTTGGCTACGTGTTTCTGGCCTCACCTCTCATGGAAGGTAGCCTTCCTTGTATCAATCACTTCGGCCTGTCGTGTCTTGGAACTCAGGGCCCTGACCTCGGAACCCCCATATACGGTCTTCCAGAGGGATAAAGTCCAGCTTCGCCCTCATCCAGCATTTCTCCCGAAGGTGGTCTCCACCTTCCATATGGAACAGAACCTGTCTTTCTTCCCTTGCTCTGTCCTAAGCCCCATTCCTCCAACAAGGAACGCCGCCTTCACATGCTCGATGTGCGTAGGGCGCTGGCCTTTCATCTGAATCGGACCAAGCCATTCAGGAAATCCTCGCAACTTTTTGTTGCCTCGGCCAAGCGTGTGAAGGAGTAACCAATCTCTACACGGCGTCTTTCCCGCTGGATCACCTCGTGCATTCGCACGTGCTATGATCTGGCAGGGGTTCCCCTGCCCCCGATCATCAGGGCGCACTCTACGAGGGCTCAGGCCTAATCGGCTGCGTAGGTAGCCCATGTCCCTATCCAGGACATCTGTAGGGAGGCTACTTGGGCCTCAGTTCACACGTTTACTTCACATTATGCGATCGTCTCCCAAACTAGGGATGATGCCGGGTTCGGTAGGGTGGTTCTGCATCCTGGGAACTCATAACTCCTACCCACCTCCAACAGATATAGCTTGGAATCACCTGTGGAATACACATGAGCAATCACTCGAAGAAGAAAAGACAGTTACCTGTTCCATAACATCTGTTCTTCGTGATGTGTTGCTCATGTCTATTCCACATCCCGCCCTCCTTCCCCTCTGTCAGAGTTGTCCGGCAAGAAGGAACTGAGGGTGGGGGAAGCACTCAGCTCCCCTTATAGCGCGATATAGAGGCACCACTCCAGGGGTCGCAGTGGTGCTCTCCCAGTACAGGTACTGCTAAGGGAAAAACTTCTGGCACCAGTGCACATGGTGAGTACACACACCTACTGTGGAATAGACATGAGCAACACATCTAGAAGAACACCAGTTACGGAACAGGTAACTGTCTTTTTTTTTTTTTTTTTTTTTTTTTTTTTTTTAAGTAAAGCTAAGCAGATATAACTCAGATAATACAGCTTGGAGAAATCACTAAGTTCATTAATACTAGTAGTAATAATAGTAATAATAAATATTCATAGTATGAGATACATATTTATTCAGTTACCTAAAACCATTGAAATGGTTACAAAATTAACATTTTAATTTATTTATAAATATTCTGGCAGCACCTAAAATGCCCCAAACAGCACTGGTGGATATAGAATAGAATATGGATCCTGCCCTGAAGATTTTAATATCTAAAATGACAAACATATCAAAATACAGCTCACATGGTACATCTCTACTCCCTCCATTCTATGTTCAGCAACAGCTTCTGGCCACTCCTCATCCCTGACTTAATAGGAAATAAAGGCAATTACCACCAGGCATTTGGCACCCTGTAGGATGGGGGCTAAAGGTCATCAGTGTCTAGTATAAATTCCTTCTGGGGTGCAGTGCAAATTACACTTTGAATTGTGGTCCATGCACCACAGGAATAAAGTTCACTGGTAAGAGATACATTTAGTGATCTTCTCCAACCACAGAATGTGCCTCTTTAGCGGTGTTATGCACCAGAAAACAACATTAAAAGAATATTAAGGTTGCAAAGTCAAGCACTCAAAAGTTAGGAAATGCCAGAATTAAGTTTGCCTGTGCAACCCCCTTGTGCATGTGCATTATGATACAGTCTTTAATTGTAGAGCCACATACTGTATTTGCCAGAGGACTCCTGCCTTGGTCAGCGCACAGGCTGGACAGTGCTCAATTAATGAGCAGCTATTCAATATTTTGTTTTCTCCTCATTGTCCAGTGCCTTATTTACCGCATACCATTCATTCAAACCCTGCTCTGAAAACAGTTATTCACTTCCTCATGTGCTTTTCTATGGTGTTCTTCACTATAGTATCCTAGTGCTTCACATTTCTGTAAGGAGAGGAGCGGGAGGTGGTATCCCCACACTGTCAGAGTCCCAATTTCCAGTCTCTCTCCCTCCACAGTCCTAGTCACCTTGCCCAGCCAGTCCCAGGTCCCCACTCCTGGCTCCTCACCTGACATTTCTTTCCCCACCTCCACTCCCTGGCCCAGTCTCTTTGTCCAATCAGTCCCAGTTCTCCCCCCACACACCTCCTTGTCACATCTGTCTTCCTACCCCTCACCCAATCTCAGTGTTCCCCCAGCCAACTGGCTCCCAGTATCCCTCTCGGTTTCCCTTCCCAGCTCTGTGTCCCCACCAGCTCCCATTTCCTAATCTGCCTCTTTGCCCAGCAAGTCCTATTTGCAGCCTCTTCCCCCCAGCTCCAGTCTCCTTGTCCACTCAGTCCCAGCTTGTCTCCCCCTCTCCAGTCCCAGTCTCACCAGATTCCTGGTCCCAATTTACTCCTTTCCCTTCCCCCTGCTTCAGCACTTTAACCAGACTGCCCCCTCCTCCATGCTGCCAGGGTACAGGAGATTTGGGCTACCTTCTCTTAATTCCACAGCCTAGGCCCAATCTCCCAGCTCAGAGAAGCTGGAAGCAGCATTTACAGGGAAAGTCTGGCTTTGCCCTTGTAAAAATGTAGGCTGGAGCAGGCCTGGTCACTCTGTGGGGATGGCAGCACATGGGCAGTCTGGTCAGCACTAAGAGTTGTGAAAGGATCAAACATGCTCCATGAGGACAGAATCTTCTGAGATTCTAGTTCTCTTCTATTGGGCATGCGCCTGTTATGATTTTTCTAAGGCTTGTAAGTTGGAATGATACAGGCAGAATCCCTTTTGGGGATGGCAAAAGGCACATCCTTGAGACAAGGTGATTCCCCCAGTAAATTGCTAGGACCTGCTCCAAAGCATGGGGACATGTAGAGCTGCTTGAAAGAAAGGTCCCCAGAATTTTTTTTTTAACATGGGGAAAAGTTGTTTGCCCCTAGCCTCATTCTCAGAAATGCCTGAAGCATTTTGGCTGAATTTTTCTGAAAAAGAGTCAGGTTGAGGCAGACACTTGATGCATAAAATCAGTCCAGATGGTTAAGGTTTGACAGAGTTATAAGCAACTGAAAGCACTGTCTTAGAATGAGAAGTATTGCTCAACCTTAACAATAGGTAACAATATCAACACCATCTATAACTAACTGTTCTTCCCTCACACTCTTACCTATACAGACTATCAGCATAGCTAGGTTGCCGTAATTATGCCAGCAACCACATAGCGTAGATACTGCCAACAATGATGGAAGGGTGTAGGAACACCACATCCCCAACCAATGGTAGCTACACCGATGGAAGAATTCTTCCATCAACATTGGAGGTTAGGTCACTATAGCTATATTGGTCAGGGTTGTGGATTTTTCACACCCCTGACTGACATAGCTATGTTGGCCTAACTTAAGTGTAGATCAGGCCTAATGCCAGATTGTTTTGATGAAGGCAGAGAGATCTGTGGCCCAGATGAAAGCATCCAGACGGCAGTATCCTGTCTGTTTGACAGCCCTTATCTACTATTTTTTTCATTTATGTTGCCCAACTGCTTTGCTAGGGTTAGGCATCCTGGGAAATGCAACATGCAAATAGGTAAGTTTTTTGGCTTTGCCTTAAAGATCAGTGCTTCAGATGGTATGACCTTCTAGTGGGAATTCAGACAAACGCTTTGAAATCTTTAAATGAAAGGCACTATAGAAGGACAAAACATCATTGTAACATGCAGCTCAGAAGGCAAATTCTACATCCACTTCACCCCCATTTTTGTATCCACAGAAGATTAATTTTCCCAGTCCAAACTTATTCCTGATTCTTTTTTTGCTGGCACTATCAGGGATGGTATACAGGAGGATAGGTGCATTTCTATCAAAGAGCCACATTATTTTGGTTAGGGGTCAGCTCTGCCTCTCTTGCTTCAGCATCCTCAACACCTTTCCAACATTAACACCCTCACCCCAAACTTCAGGTGTTGTATATTTTACAAAATGTTTAGCATTAGGCAAAAGGATCAATGTGATCTTTTACAGAAATTCCATGAAAGTCGTTAAATTTTTCCGAGATAACTCTAGAGTTTGTCCTAAGTGACATGATATAACATGAACCTCGGAATTACATAAAACCTGCTAATGAATCAGACCACTGTGACAAATTACACTGAAATATCTGAACAAGATATGGCTAGTCAATAACTACCATTACTGCTGTGTCTTCCTCATTCTTTACTGATTTCTTCATATTCATGTTCATTGGTTTAATTAATTGGCTTGCATTCACGTAACTGTAATCCAGTATCTCATTTTATAAACACATTACTGTAAAGTGGCAAGTCAGTGTCCAAAATAACCATGCAATGTGCTAAACCATCTGCAATGATAATTAGAGTATGCATAGTCTAAAAAACAGAAACAATTGCCTGGGGAAGAGAATATTAAAAGTACCTCAATAGTATATTATGTAGTATCTGTAAACAGAAATATATAGCAAGAATTATTACAATAGAACATCATTATACCAGTATGTTTCATAAAACAGAGACACATTATTTAAAGACAAGTTTAAAATATAACTGTTGAAACTTGAAACATATACTTTTCTCTCGAGTCGCTGCCAATGTCTGAAAAAAGCCACAGACTAGTACTTTGTCTCCATTACACACCAGAGGTTATTTGGCATTGTTATTGTAAGGTTATTTTAGGTCAAGCTGTTAAAAAAAAAATGAGGTGGGGGGAGAGAAGCCAAGAAATTAGCTTTGTACAACTCCTTGTACAAGCAAATATCCACTAATGAGGAACATCTTGTTTATAGATGTAATCTGTAGTTTAATGATCTATTTTCATTAAAGTTATTTCAGTTAATATTATTGTTATTGTTACCCTTTCTTTTCCTTTAAAATTTACCATATACATATGGGCCTGGATCCTACAATAAAAATCACACGGTGCAATACAGCAAACAGACTCCCACTGAACTCACTGGGGATCTGTGGAAGTATACAGGTTTTCCCTGTGCAGTTCTCAGTGCAGGATTAGGGTCATAGTATAGAAAATCCATCTTTTCTATTATGAAAATAGCTGGTAAATATACAGAAAAAAGTAAAGTATTCTGGCCTGTAACATCAACTCGTTAGGGAATGCTGGCTCAAGCTAGGAGACATTCAGTAGTGGCATACTAAACAGAGTTGCCTACTAGAAAAAAATGTTAGAAGTATTTGCCAGAATAATATACCAACGTGTACTCTAGCTTAGAATGTAATTAGAGCTGGGTAAGTAAGTATTAATGAATATTCATTTGAATAAAACCACAGAGTCACCTCAGCAGTATTTGTAACCCTATTTATTTGCTTTTCATTGCAAGAAAGTTCACAGAAATGGAAGATAAGGAATATTCATGCACATATGTAATACTCAGACCCATCTCCAATAAAATATATCTTTATAGGATTTAAGTGTTCTCTGGTATAAGTGCAGCATAAGTGTACGCAGTCAGATGTATATTTCTCTTTGATTCTTGTGCCTGCCCCATTTTACCAATGGCTTTTTGTTTCCTTCCTCCAGTTGCTACAGACCACCGTGTACAGTTAGAACGAAACGCTGTGAGCCTGGATTTTATTATAGTGAAGAAGTGTGCCGTTGCGTACCCACATATTGGAAAAGACCGCTTATTAATTAGTGAAGAAAGCACTACTTGCCATTTTGGTGTACATTTTTCCATTAAAAAAACAACTGCGTTAACATTGGAATTAACTGTGCACCAGAGACACTGTGGGATTCACAGAGACAGACACGTGCTTTTTCCCCAAGAAATGTGGAAAGCACATGTAGACAATAATGGGGCTCATGTTGTGTAAAGAACTCACTAAGGACTTGTTTTCTGCCAATGACAAAACAGCCTTGGTTTTCCTCCTTGTGATTTTTTTTTAAAGAGATAATGACTATATAATTTATTTCCACTAAAAACATTGTGCAGCATTCCTGTTTATAGCAGTAACAATTGTTAAAGCTCACTGTGATCAATATTTTTATATCATGCAAAATATGTTTAAATAAAATGAAAATTGTATTATATAGTGGTGAGAATGTTTAATTGATTATTTTATGACCCAGTCTGTACAAACCAACCACAGCTCAACAACGTGAATGGTGGTTCTTAAAATAGTTTCTGGAAATCCAGAACTAGAATTCCTATCCAATAAAAATAAGTGATTTTATGAAAGAAAGTGTAAGTGAGGCAGCAGTGAACTTTTTGTATCTGGTTAAAATATCTAGGCTGAGCTATTAAAAAAAAGTTATATTTACAATATCTACGTCCAGTGATATTTTACTATTTACACAAACTAGCTAAGCATGGGTGATATTTCATAAAAACTATTATGAGTCCTCTCTATTGCACAGGAACAAAGCTTGTTCAGAGGAGAGCAGCAGCTATTAGTAGTCACATACATGCATGCTAATATATATTCAAAATATTTTAAATGGTAAGTGTTCATGCATGTATAATAAATAATTAAAATCTAACTACCATATTTATATATGGAAATATCAATTATGCTGTTTTATTTAGTTTTAAAGATTGTGCCCTAAAATTCAAAATAACTTAGTTTAAAATTATTTGATGTTTTACTATTTCATATTGTAAGTCAAATTATTGTGATCTAAAGACTCTTGTATGCCAGATGCTTTTAAGAGAAAATAATGTATTTTTCTTTCCACTGGGCACCAGAAAAGACTTCCAACAAGCCAGTCTGGATTTACAAGATAATCTCTGTACAAACAATTGTTACAGAGCATTTTTACATGGAGAGTCTCCAATCTAACATCTACAAACTCTAGAAAAAGAGGTAAGCTTTTAACTTGGATAGAATAATAATATGAATGAGATAGTCTAATAGTAATCAAGGAATCATTTCATTTCCACTTCCAGTTGTGCATGCACACAATATGTCTGAGATAGGGAAGTTTTCATTTGTAGCATCTGCTGGCCTGCCTATGAGGCCCTACCCCACCTTAATGCTCCCTACTGAGGGTATAAAGGGTGCTGCTGGCCAACTGCCACTCCAGTTCCTTCTCTACCACTTAACCTTGAAAAATGGTCTCTGAGCAGAGGGGAAGTAGGGCGGGTAGTAGAATATATGGACAACTCAAGTTACTGTACAAGGTAAGTAACTTCTTTCTTCAGGTGTTTGTCCCTATATGAATTCCACTTCTGGTGACTTCTAAGCAATAATTGCAGTCAGGATATAGGTGCTTGGAGTACCCACAGCAGCATTTGAAGCAGGTGTTTGTACTAATGTATAGTGCTGAGTGAAGGTATTTATAGAACCCTATGTCGCAGCTTTGCAGATATCTAGGATGGAGACATTATTGAGCACAGCCATAGATACTGTCTGGACTCTTTTTGAATGTGTCCTCACAGGAACTGAAACCTTATTTGGTTATGCATCCTGAGATCCATTTGGACAGTCTTTGGGTAGAAACAGCATTACCTTTCATTAAAGGACGTGAACAGTTTGGGAGACCGTCTGAACAGTTTAGCCTTGTCTAGATAGAAAGTCAATGCTCTACATATATCTAACAAGCGTAGCTTAAATTCTTTTCTGCTGTTATGTGATTTTGAATAAAACGCAGGAAGATGAATGACCTGATTCAAATAGAACCCAAAGACAACCTTCAGAATGAACTTAGGATTGATCCTCAAGGACACTTTATCATGATGAAAGACAGTATATGGTGGATCCACCATGAGACCTCTCCGATCAACAGCCCAGGGACGCACCGACACCTGAAATGGAGCACCCCCAGTGACATCACTTGAAGTAGTAGTATGCCCTTGCAGTGATTGAATCCGGTCTCGATTCAATGAATTCCATCTTCTGTGTCAGGGCTAAAATGGACTTTTGCTGTTTAATCTGAGGCTGAGATATTGAAAGACACCTCACCAGGTGTGTGGCCTCTTGTATGCTCTGGTATTATTGACCATTGATGAGCCAGTTGTCCAGGTAAGCAAGACTGCAATGCCCTGAGGCCATAGATGGGCTACCATAACCATTAGCACCTTTATGAATACACTCGGTGCTGTCAATAGTCTGAATGGAAGCACTCTGTATTGATGATTGTTTATACCTATGACAAACCTCAGGAATCTCCTGTGTGTTGAATGACTGTCTTTATGAAAATAGCATTTTTGAGATCAAGAGTTGTAAACCAGTTGCCTTGATTCTGGGATGGGATTATTAAAGAGTGGGTGACCATCCTGAACTTCAGATTTTGAATGTAAGAGTTTAGAAGCCTTAGGTCCAGGATAAGCCTTTTGTCTTTGGGATGAGGAACTATCTTGAATAGAAGCCTCTCTAGATGTGCTGAGTGGGGACTGGTTCTGTAGCTCCTGGGTCTGGAAGTGATTCCACCTTTTGTATAAGAACCTTCTCCTGACGGTCCCATGCTGGTTTTCCCTGTACTATTTGGCACTCTCTGTGTCTTCAGCTTGGTCAGAGTGCTGGCCCCTTAGCGGTACTGTCTGTACTTGTCGTTGCCTGGGACGCAAGGCCTCCAAAGTTTTGGAGTGGGATGTAGATAGTCCTTTTCTCTTTGAAGACAACAATGACTTGGGGGGAGATCTATCCTTAATATCTGGGGGGGGGGGGAGAGAGAGTCAGGGGAATATCTAGATCCCATCTCCTCACTCTTAACCAGCTTCTTACAGGAATCTAAGTGCTTGATGTTGAAGGCTCTGTAACCAACTGAAGCTGACCTCACTAGGGCACTCCTGGACTCCTAAGGCCAATGTACGGGGGGGGAATCCCCTGGGTCTGGATCATTCTTTGCTCTTATGGTTCTGTCCACAACAAACATTTTCAGACAGACGTCCCTGTCCTGACAGACCTCCACAGTTTTTGAAACCAGGGGTCTTGGGTGTAATTCACAGGCTCCTTGTGGCAGGAAGCAGGAGGGAGACAGGGAATATAACTGCCATATCTGAGACCCCTCTACCAAACTAAACTATTTCTAATTAACTATGAAAAAGGTTAAAACTATAGTAAACTACAATAACACTAAATACGTACAAGAAGAAAGGAGCTATCCAAGAGTACAGCTAGGTGTGGATATGAGCACTCTGTCTCCGGCCAAAGGTGTGAGAAGGAACTAGAGTGACAATTGGCCAGCAACAGACACTGCTACCAAAAACCTTACACTCAGGTTTGTTGACCACATGTGCTACCAGAAGTGGAATACACATAGGAACAAGCACTCTTTGAAATGATAATCTATCATGTAACAATACTTAAATTTTATACTTAAATGGTTCCATTTCAGGTTGTTTCTTTTTTGTTGTTGTTGTTTTGTTTTTTCGTCTTTTTTTGTTTGTGTGTTTCAATATTATGATATCAATGTTCCTTAGAAAGTCAATGCATGTTTTTAAAATGTTATTGTACTTTCCCTAGACCATGGGATGCTCAGATATCAGAGTTCATAAAACGGAATGAAAGCACCTTGTACTCATTTAATCCACGGGCAGTATGAAGCTAGTGTAATATGTAGGCAAGAGGGGTGATAGGTTGATGTTTCTTGGAAAAATGATAAGCAGTGGAATTTGTGAGGAGTTCTAGTGTTTCAAAAGTTCTTCCTACGAGGCCAGCTGTAATCACCCAAATTGGATAGAAATCAGGCATACAAATACTAAGGAGATGAAGTAACATAATAAAACAATGAATCTCATCTCAGATTGGGGTGGAGAACCCTTGATGACAGATCAGCATCAAAGTGCACCCTTGAGCTAGTATAAGACACAACTTCCTGTCAATTGGACTAATGGTGACTTAAGTCACCAAAGTCTAATTTGTCAAAGTCAATCACATCTAATCTAATTTTGATAATATAGGTATTGCTAAAAAAGTTGGAGAGAACTGGGTACCCATTTATGAATATCAGGCAATCAGTTATATAGGCAGAAAATATCATTAGAAATGAATTATGATGAAATACAATTTTACTTGACTGTACCATCAAAACAAAATTTTACACAGTACCACAATATAAGTTTCCCAGTTCTTATACAGGTCAAAAAAACTAGACTAGAGGTTGCCGTGAGCCAAAACGGAATACATTTTAATTCTACCCTTGAGGTAAAATGTGATTTATCATCAAAAACTAGGAAATACAGATGAAGACAAAGCAGTGCCAGGAATTCCAACAATTAACTCTATATGGATCATAAAAATTCCATTGTACACTGCTAAAATGCATGAGAACAAGAGATACCAATAAAGGTGGTCAACTGAAGTCCTAGCTATACAATGCTCGTTTTGCACATGAACAAGTGCAGCACTGTGAACATGTCAAAGCCAGATAAAAATGTTTAACTATAATAGTAATCAAGCAGACATTTTGAGTTCCAATTGGACATACTGTATATAGAGTGATAACCATTTTCCAGTACATAGTCCTCACAGAGTGGGAAAATGAGAATACAGAACTTTAAAACAAACATTAACAGTCAAAAGAAAGCATTTATTGCAAGCAATTTTTCAAGTTGTTTAGCTTCTGAAATACATTGTGGTTCACAATCTGTGAGCAAGTGCCAAATCTCCTTTTCAACTAAAAATATTAAAATGCAGTTTTTAAAATTTTGACAAAAGCAAGGGCCTGATTTTTAAAAGATCTGGCACCTAAATATATGCATGCTTAATTTGCATGTGCAATCAGCATTACTATGTACACAAATTAGGTATTTGTATGTGCAAATGAATAAATGGCCATTCTCCCAGATATGCATATGCGCAGATACCTCAGCATTACTATGTTCTAGCACCAAAATGCAAATTTGGAAGTCCGGTCCTAAATGTGTTTTGTTTCAAACAAAATATTTTTTCGTTTGCTATAATTATAGGCTTGCAGTAATTACTTGAATTAGCATTAGCCTGCTGATCTCCATTCTTTCTTATAAAATGTGATTTTGTATATCCCAGTGTTTCAAGAAGTAGTCTATGTTTACGGCAGCTGTTTACTTAAGGATGCAAAATTTGGAGTGTGTTTTTTTTTTTTTTTTTTAAGATGAGTGGCGCAAGCTACATAAAAGTTGACATTTTCTTCCTGCTGTGTGAAGGTGATATATATGGATTACAGTTGGCTTTGGTGCATTTTTATAGTGTTGTTTGAATATAAACTATACAACAGTTTCCATTTTATTTTTCATTCTAATCTTATTACTTCATTGTTAAAAATGAAATGTGCAGTGTTCAGGGTGTACAGAGCTGAGTTTGTAGGCCAATGCAGATTTTATATTGTAAGTGGTTCAGCACCATCAAGCACAGTTCAGGCTGTTTTGGCAACTCCAGCCCTAAATAAAAAGGTCATAACCATCTATGTAAAGTGTCTCCATACTAATGTCAAACATAGTCTAACTGAAAATGTTAAAATAGTGCTGTAGACAGAAAAGTGATGGCACTCAGGCACAAAACAATAAATTTGATTTACGGAAATAATGCTAAGGGAAACGCATCTTGGTTTAAGCTTATGTCGCATTGCATCAGGAATGCACAGAGAATGAGAGTATAAATTTCTACCTAGTGCAGTTATCATCATGTTTTGTAGACACTGTGAATAAACTTCTCTTCATGAGGAGACAGATTTTGTACAGTATCATGTGTCCTTAGCTCCTTTGTGGTCTACTCATAGTTATGCTTATAAATTCGTACTGAACAAACTGGAATATCCATTCCCTTATCTCCATATAAAGGAGCAGCATAAAAGCTTATGGTGCCCGTCTGGGATTATGTTACTTTGAATGGCCCTCCTTATATAACTTTTATTTTGGGGGCTTTTGACCCTCCAAATGATCTTTATGATTTTCCTAGCCTGTGTCTTAATGACAGTTCCCTTCAACTCCATGTTTTCCTTTCCTCATTTTCATGGAGATTGGTCTTGTTTCCAAAACAGGTATAATTAGGTGCAATAAATCATGTGATGGGACAGTCTTTGCAAAGCCTTTACAATACACTTTTCCTTGCACAGTTATTCATATAAGACCACTGTATTCACACCTGTGCCTAAATCTGAATAATTCGTGTGGCTACTGTGCTCTACAGACAGACTGGCAAGTCTTCCTATCTAGGAACGGTTATGGACATATTGCAGCATTTGGAGGAAGTTTGAAATCTACCAATTAAGACTGTTATTAAGGGTACATATATCTGAAGTAGCTCTTAGTTGTAGTAATTAACTACTTGACCTCAATGAATCAACTGAAAAACTGCAATAGTACATAGAAGTTCCTTAATAATTTCCTGACTTCTTCTCCTCTATCTCTGATAACCTGCTGAGCAACAATCCAAAAGAATCTTCCGCTGCCCTGCTGAATTTGCCAAAATCAGATTGGCCAGGTATAGAAATCACTTCTATAACTTTCTTTGGATGCACAAAACACTAACAAAAAACAAATTAATTTAGTGCATGTGAAAGGCTCAAGTTTGACAACCCTATAAGCTAGGGTTCTCCAATTAGAGGTGCAAGATGGATTTAAAAAAAAACTGATAAAAATCAAGCTTTCTGGTTTTAAATTCCAATTTATTTCATTGATAAACTTTTAAAGGTTCTCCATAATATCATGTATAGTGGTTTATTTCATATGTATTCTTACATCCAAATGTAGGAAATGGAATATGAACAATAGCAGTTACCAATCTGATTGTGGTATGACTCATAATATTTCAGTAATTTGTCATAATAACGATGTATATTATTTTATCTGGTGCCTGAAGCTACAAAGTGAACTTAAATTTAGCTTGGGGATATGTTAGAGAATTGAAATGGTTTGCATTACATGAAAAGTTTTACATCATAAAACATAACGCTTTGCTGCTTGCATAAGCATTTGTTTGGCAAACCTCTATGGAAATTTCTGTAAGTCATTTTATTGCACTATTACCTTGTTTCAGCATATAATATTGCGCTATTGTCTTGTTTCAGCAAAGTACTCCCCATCTAAACCAGAGTTTATATGTTCATATTTTTATTCTGGGTAAAAGTTCTGTATCTGTTCGAGACACACACTGACCTTTCATCTCAATTTCAGTAACATCTCTATTCCAGTTTCTACATTTGGAACAGCATCTATGGCCATGCCACATTGACTTGGTAACATTCTCAGTGTGTGTTAAATCATGCACACAAACTAATTTTAAACAACATAGGCACAAATTCCACTCTTTCCTCTTCTCTTCCCTTTGTCCATTTGAATGAGATGAATCTCTAGTTGGATTGGATTTTTATATAAATCTAGATGGCCAAATTTCCATTTGTATCATCCTAGCTATGTGGAAAAGACACTAATCTGTTTCTATTCTTCATCTGTCTGCTGCCTTTGCCATCATTAATCTTCTCCTACACTTCCTCTCTGCTCTAAGCTTCTACAACCAGAGCTTTCCAAGTTCCACTCCTAACTTTCTGACTGCACCTTCAGCATGTCCCCATCCTTCTCTCCCCCTATAAGGGTGAAGTTGACCCCTATACAGAGGACTGGTTCCACTTAAATCCTATTTTAACAGCTTGTGCTGGACTTCTGCTACGGGTGTATTTCATCCTAGATTAATTTATCCTGTCCCATGATTTCACGCATTCCTACTATATAGATGATTCCCAAATCTCTCTCTCTAGCCCTGACCTCTCCCTCTTGTCCAGGGTTCACAACTTTAAAAGCCTTTCTTCTTGGACATCTAGCCACTGTCTCAGATTCAATTTTTCCATAAGAGAGCATCTTGTCTCCTTTCAGTTGCCCCTCTTTCCTCTCATCTCTTCTACCTTTCTCATATCAATGCTAACTTGCTTTCATCTTGACTCCTCATTCTTCTTTTCTCCTTGCATCCAAGCTCTTGCTAAACCCTGTTATTTTTTCCTGCATAATATTACCAAAATCCACTCTATCCACCTGCTACCCCCTGGGCAGCCATACGCCACCCCCACACTGAGCACAGTCTAGCTATAAGTGATTACTAATAATTTAAACTGTATATAAAAGGAACATCTAAAAGTACTGGCTCAAAACCTTGCATTGTGTATGTACAAAGCCCATCAGCCCATACAGATACAGTTTGCATGCAAAAATGAGTTTCTGCCTATGCAAACCTTGCAATCAACAACGTCCTGCCCAAAAAACGGCTATGTAAAATTGCTCTGAAATATTAGAGGCCAATTTATGACCTCTTTGAAGTTCGGGTGCTCAATCCTGCCTGGTGAGGAGCACTCTGGCCCCAATCCAGCATTGCACTTAAGTAGTGCTACTGACTTTAATCATTCAAATCAGTTCCTTAAACTCAGACATTTTTGTTGCAGCAAATTATCTGTGTTTCTAAAACACCAGACATAAGTCTTTAATAACTTACATCAGATGCTTTTTTTACCTTCAGAAAATTGAAGAAATCTCTCTGTTTAAAGGGACTTAATAGCAAAACCATACCAAATTGCTTTGCTGCTTAAAAATGCATACACCTGCAAAATTTTTCAACCCTCTTAGATTACCATGCTAAACTCCAGAGTGCAATTTTGCTAACTCCACAAAGAGACAGATTTTGATTTTTTTTTCTGAAATAAACCCAAGCTAATTGCTTTTACTAAGATAAGAATTTGGAAGTAAAATACTAATTTCACTACTGCCTCCTGTAATAATATTAGGTTTCCCTGGTGAGAATAATAAATGAATAGGAACATTAAATGGAGTTTAGGTACCCAGTAGAGTAAGTACCAAAAAAAGGAAGAACAAGGCATCCTGGGGTGCATTTTATATTCAGGCTAATAACTAACATTTCCAAAAAGAGAGCATATTTTATATAAGGAAAATAAGTTGTGTAGGGTAGCATGACTGTAAGTTGGACACATTATAAATAAGATGAGATATTCTAATCACATTTCTATAGTACTTCCATGTATTAGATCACTTTCAGCAGGCTATAGATAGCACTGTGATAGCAGAAAAACCAATATTGAAGGTAAATAGAAATATATGAGATTTATCCTTGCCCTGATACACAAATAAATTCTATTAACATTATGCACACTTTGATGAGACAGTAAGATACCTCAAGGTCCCTGAAAATGCAGATTTGATAGCCCATTCATTCTCCAGCTACTGCAGGATAGTACCTCAGGACTGTCCTTCCTCTGAATAGAAATCTGATCTCATTTCTCCACCATATTCTCTTCCTTAGATCACACTATTATTTTTCTCTGCAGTAAAAGTTCCTCAAACTAATTTTGACAAATTTCAGACTCTAATTTAAAAAAAAAAAGAACTTGTACATTTAGAACATACTAATGATGTACAAAAAACAAACCTGTAAGACTAATGATAGATCACAGCCTACCCTTTAGAGAATAGCAGCATTCAAACTTACTAATGCACTTAAAACAATATGCTTGTTCTATGTAATTTAGAATTTATGGAAAATTTTATTAAATCTACAAATATTCAGATTTTGGATACCTCTGAGACTGTTGCTATTAAGAATCTTTTAATTAAAGGTTCACTTAGTTCCAATATGTTTAAAGAAACAATCTCCTGTACCCTTTTGCAAAATACTTCTATTGTAACTTGTAGGATTGTAGTTATTTTCACAACATAATGAAAGAAAAACTGAAATGCAATTTGGTAAAATATCAGTTTTTTTCATAATATCTTTACCAACAACTCATAATCCCCATTAGAAAATTATTAGCGTTGCCATCTAAATTATTATATGGGTGCTGATCCTGCAATTCACTGCACAGGTGGCCTCCTGCACTAGTGGATTCTTATGGACTTAAATGAGACTCCATGCAACTGCAGAGGTATGCTCATAAGCTTCTATTTGCAGGACCTGGGCCTAGGTTTCCTGGTCACTATCATTTCCCACTACATTTATTTTAATTAATGGCATGTATAATTTTTTTCTCTGTGTGTTTTATTTATTATTATTATTTATTATTAAGCTAAAACAGATTTTAAAAGACCTTATTTTGTATAAGTGATTAGCTGGATGCTGAAAGGTTGTCTCTATTCTTGCTCCCTGAATATCAATAACATCTTGTGATGGTTTATCTTTCTAGTTTTATTTTTAATGCCAATAATCTGTAAGTTACACTACATATTACCTAAAGGATACTTACTGTTTTTCATACACTTAGCTGTCTGTATGTGTTCATTTGTGTGGTCTTTTCAAACAGGAGATGCTATATTTACTTCTCATGTGTGTGATTTATTGTTTCTTGCATTTTGTCCTTTGAAAGAATGTTGGGTTTTTTTCTATTTCAAAGCTAAATGAAAAATATGAAAAACTAAGTCAGTCATATGATCAAATGAAAACAAACATGTTTATTACAAGTAAATGTGTTCTTATTGTATATTTAGTAAACATGCCTGCTCTAGCAACTGTACCCCAGGTACAGGGGCTGGAGGTGCCCTAAAAACCCTGTTTGTGGCTGGGAGACAATTCTCCTAGTGCGGGGGCTGAGGATGACCGGTGTAAGGCTGCCTTCTGAAAACCCCTAAGAAGCCCAGGGTTAAGAGATCACACCAATCTCTTAAAACCAGTGTAACCCCACCTCCACTCTGGGAGCTACAAGTTCTGTGCTACGCCTCACGCATGAGTCACAGTGAAATTATTTGTCCAGCCTTAAGCAATTCAACGCCATGAAAATCTTTTGCAGAAGACAGCCTGATGTAAGGGTATCCTTTAATCCTTCTGAAGTGAGGAGTATATTGCTGAAGTTTCATTGTTTTATGATGATGTAATTTAATGAAGAAATGGTGTAGTTGGCAGTTTTGAGCAGCAAGCAGAGCCCAAGTCAAGTAAACAAGAGAGATTTATGCATACTCATTAGTAACACAATCTGCAGGAGGAGAAGTGGTGCTGGAGAAAGGAAGGTTCCAGCAGAACAGAAACAAAATAGAGCAGCTATTAGCCATGCAAAGAATAGCAAGGATGTATGGCTACAGTAATGGCTATTGGAGACCAAAATGATGTCAAAACACTTCAAGTGAAGACTGTAAAAGTAAAACAAAGGAGCTTTTTTGATATAAATCAGTCTAGTAAGTTTCAGGTACTTGAAAGGATTTTGGGAAACCCTCACCAACATGAAGCCAGATGGGAGCAGAGCTGGCGAAATGTGAATGTGTGTACTGCAAAAGTGAAAGGTATGCTAAGTGCCAATATACACGCACAGTGTTGACCCAAAACAGGGTAAAGCATGTCCTCCTTAGAAGAATCTCTGCTGGCAAGTGCCACCCACAAATTAACTCTGGATCCTACATTTTCCTTACATTTGCATGACTGCTTGTTGCTTTTATTTAAAGCAACATTAAATTTCCATGTTATTCATATACACCATTTCCCTATAAGGTAAGTTGTGAACATGCAAGAATTTTCCCCAGCAGGTTTAAGCACATGAAGAAGTGGTTGTGAGAGAGTCACTGATGTGTATGCAGCCATGAAGTCAATGTAGTTGCATAGGTAGCTTAGAATATATCATATATAAATCAACCAGATACAGTATTTCTAACTCACTGTGAAACATTTCTACTTTCATGAGTGTGTGTGTCATCATTTTGCTGCCACATCTATAATCCAAGATCAGTTCGAATGTGATTTAACCAAACGTTTATCAAGCATATGATGGCATCATTTAAATACAGTTGTATACTATGTTCATGACAGCAAGATCTGGCAAAAATCTACTCTATGCAGGTTGTTCCAGCATGTTTGATTAATCAGAAGGGAGAAAGAGCAATATATTATCTCCAGTATAGAGTTCGCTTATAGAATTAGACTCACCAGTACCTAATCCTAAACAGCAGCTGCTGGAAAAATGCCATTTCTCCAGAAGAGCTGACCTGGGCGATACTATCCATCTGCATCTTCCTTGAATTTAATTTTTACTACTATTTTTACACAAAATGAAATTTATAGGTCTCTACTGAAATTCTGGGCTGGTTTTCAGGAAGATGAACAACAGGAGCCCCAGCTGATGGAGTTCAAAGTATACATTGTGGGAAAGGACTAACAGGTGAAAGAGAGAGAGTTGGGAGAGCTTACAAAAAGCTGGCTGGTGAGCAAACTGTTCTTTAAAAGTTCTTCCTGCCATAAGAGCCTATGAAGAGCTGACAAAAACACAATGGAAAATTTTTTTTAATTCAGATGTGATGCACAATTAAATTTCCACACTTAAAGTATTAACTAACCTTAAAACACATTTTACTGTAAATGGGAATCATTTAACATTGTCTGGCTGAGGTCTATGTTTCCCCTCAGATTGTCTTTTACATTTCCCACATCTGGAGCAGTGGTTTAACATAACTGAATGATATTTGACAGCATAGGCTTCGACGGCAGCACTAATAAAGAGTGTCAAACTACACTATGGAGGAATGGTGAAAGCCTGGGCAGAATGAAGACCCAGGCTTTCCCAGTATCGTTGTATTGTAGGCTGTCATCGTCATGCCCCTAGCTGCTTGGTCGTGTAGCAGATAGAACTCACTCATATAGAACAAGCCACTGAACTGAATACTTTAAAAATTAGCTGGCCACCATATTTGCTTTTTTGGGGAGCTCTATTGAAACAGACCCCTTTGGACCTATAGCACATGCCATCATTTACACAACTGTGCAAACATTCCCAAAGGAGTAAGGAAGCCCACTAGCTTCTTTAGCAGCTAATGCTTCTGATCTTGTTCTCCTACTTTAAAAGAAGTAATTTCCTATATGATAAACATTGCCAGATCCCTTCGTAAGCTACCAGAAGTAGCCTAGCAGCAAGCTAATAGGAAATGCCAATAGCCAGCCCTTTTCATTCACAGAACAATTGCTCCATGCTCCATTCCCCTGCCATGAGAGGCTGCAAAAGAAAACGGCAGAATTCAAAAGGCCATCCTGGTTTAAAGTAGCTCAGAGAGAGACTAGCCTCTCTCCTGGTATTTTCATTGAAACCAGTACGTACAGAGCCAGGTGAGAGAGAGATAAATATGTTTAACATGTAGGGTTTTTTTAATCTATATTGAGAACAGTGCTTTATATTACTACACTGGAAAGAATTTTGAATTCCAATTTACTTTTAGCTGTTTATGTCATATGGGCCTGATCCAGCACCCATTAAAGTCAAAGGGACCCTTTCCAATGACTTTAATGGGTGTATGGTCAGTGAAAGGTAATTAAGTCAATTTCACTTCACTTTATAGTCAGGTTCACTTTCAGGTTTTCAATGTCTGCATACCAGAGCTTGCAATGCAATGCTTATTTGTTTAAAAGTAACTGTTCACATTTCAATTTAAAAACTCACAGAAACGTGTGTAAAGGTTGTGCCTACTCCAAAGGTCCTACTGTCATTACAACATGGCTCTTGGGTTTTGTAGGTTTTTTTGGTTTTAATTTAAATTTTGGATGAAATTTAAATTAACAGTGTCCCATTTATCTCTTCCTCTTCCCCCAATCCAAATGAAATTTGGTTCAGTTTAATTTTAACCAACCTGTACCACCACTGCCTACACTGTCTGTAATTAGCAGTAGTGAAATTATATAATCTATTCAGATCTCAAGATGATGATTTTGTTAATACCAGAATTTCTTGGGTAACTTTCAGAATAAGATGACATTGTCCTGAATGTTATTAAATGACAACTTCATACAGCTCAGCAGTGCCAGAGCAGGGGCAAATCCAAGAACAAATTCTGTTAGTCTACCTCATGTGAGTAGTTTCATTGTTAACTTTCACTGTGCTTTACTAGAATAGATAAGATATGTTCCTTGGCCCTTTGACTAATGACTTTGTGGCGGTCATGAATATCTCATGAAAAATAAAGAATTACAGGCAAAGGTACAACTTTTTGTATATTTGCTATAGTTTCATTAACTTGTAGGATAAATGTAATTTGTTAGAACTCAACTACATTCATCAAATAGGAATTCTGTTAGTTTTACATGATGTGCGCTTTGTTCTTTTGCTGCACTCTGTTGGTTTATCATTATAGCTGTTGACAGAGATAATCATTATTGAATATTATATATTTTCTTGAGACCAATGCATTTCCCATGAGAAAAGCATTACCTTGATTTTTAGTTTATGCATAACAATTAAAATGACTCAGGAATGCAAAACATTTTGAGCGGAACAATCTTATTCCCTAAACTCAAATGGAGTGAAATGTCCTGAAGACAGGAAAGTAACAGTATAAATTCGCTTCCATGTCCTTAATAACTCTGATTTTTTTTCCTGGAAGATTTGAGGAAAAGTCAGAGTTCTAAATGGCAAAATACGTTATAAAATCACCATGAAGAGTCTGTCTAACATTTAACTGCAGGACTGTCATTGGTTCCACAGTAGAAACTCAGGGCAGAAACCTGAGAGGCTTCCATTTAATGCTGTAATCCTTATTAGTCAAGCTACCTGCACATATTACCAAAGCCAACTGTCTGCAGAGGTAAAATTCTTAAATAGAAGAATTTCTTTTACATTTTCTAAGGCTGTGAAACAAACTGTAAAAAGACGGTATTGTCAAATTCTGCTCCCCTACTGTGTAACCCCCGAGGAATGTTAAGAGGAATGCAGCCCAGTGGCCCCAATTCTCCTTTTATGCTGGTGTAAATCAGGAGTAAGTCAATGGAATGACACTGACATAAAAACAGTGAGGAGAATAATTATAACACTAAGGCGATCTGTTCAGCCATAGACTTGCAGCACGCCCATCACCGTAGTATCTCAGCATTTGATTACTTCTACAAGAAACATGCAAGTTCTCACTTTCTCTTTTTCCATCCCTCTGCTGAACACAAAACATTTGTGTAACATATCTTTTTAGCTTGAAATTCTCTGTTGTTTCCTATCTTCAGTTAGGGATAGTATTGATTCTTTAAACTTTAAGTAAACCACTTTCTTCATACAAGAGAATTTATTTAGCTGATGGGAGGACAATAGAAAATGCCAACTTTCCAAGCCAATGCTATGCAAGAGTTGGGGATTTAGTTGTGCACAAGAGCCCAAGTCTGCCTTTGACTGATCCTCAAGTTGGGCATCTTAAAGCTGGTCTACACTATACAATTAGCTCACTATAAGGCAGCTTATGTCAACCTACTTATGTTAAAAGAACAGGAGTACTTGTGGCACCTTAGAGACTAAGTGCCACAAGTACTCCTGTTCTTTTTGTGGATACAGACTAACACGGCTGTTACTTTGAAACCTACTTATGTTCGTGTCTACACTGCAGCATTCCTCCTGCTGATGTAAGTGCCCTACTATACTGGCATAATAACTCCACCTCCATGAGAGGCGTAAGGCTTAGTTTGATGTAGTTAGGGTGATTAAGTGTCTGTGTAGACCAGTGGTTCTCAAACTTTTGTGCTGGTGACCCTTTCACACAGCAAGTCTTTGAGTACGACCCGCCCCTTATAAATTAAAAACACTTATTTTTTATATATAACACTATTATAAATGCTGGAGGCAGACCCCCCACATAATAACCTCATAATAACCCTGAGGGGTCCCAACTCCCAGTTTGAGAACCCCTGGCGTAGACACTGTGTCCCTTACTTTGGCTGTTGACTGTCTTGTCAATTTCACAGAAGGAAACTGACAAGAAAGCTGGGCAGCTAGAGCCCAGCTGTCCCAGCTCCCAACCAGAAGCCAGAGGGAGAATGGACCTCACTCACAGCTGGGAGCCAGGGAGAGAAGCCATGGTGCCCCACCCCACCGCCCACACCCTGCTGGGAGCTGGGCTGCCTTGCCAATTTTGACAAGACTGCCCTGCTCCCAGTGGGGAGGGGACAGGCTGAGAAGCTGAGGCAGCAAGAAGCCCCAAGCAGCTTCTCCCGAGCTTCTGGTGGGAAATGGGGAACAAAGGGAGGGGGCAGCCCTCTTGGAGCCCTTAGCCTGTGCGGCACCTGACACTCACCACTGACCGCAGGAGGATAGTATGAACATACACCACCACAGCAATTAGGTTGACTTATGTTTCTAGTGTAGACATACCCCAAGCCTCAGTTTCTCTTCTGATTTCACAGGCGTCCAATGTTCCCATAGGTTTCTTTCCTACTACCTTGCCCTCACAAGTGGGGAGGGATAGCTCAGTGGTTTGAGCATTAGCCTGCTAAACCCAGGGTTGTGAGTTCAATCTTTAAGGGGGCCACTTAGGGATCTGGGGCAAAATCGGTACTGGGGGGCTGGACTTGATGACCTTTCAGGGTCCCTTCCCGTTCTATGAGATAGGTATATCTTCATATATTATATTATAAGCATCCCACCACGCTCACAATCTTTCAGTTACTACTACTAAAGGGTGATTTAGTAATGTCCTAAGCATTGCTTCAGTTTTATGCTCAGCCTTGATTCTAGACGTGGGTCTATTGAATCAATATGAAAAAAACAGGCTTATCTACCTAATTTAAAAAAAATGAATAAAGTCTGGCAAACTTAGGGAAGGGGGCAGGGAGGCAAATCCTGGTTCCACTGAAATCACTAGGAATTTTACAACTGATTTTAATGGCACAAGGATTTCTGGTGGGGCGGGGGGGGTTATTCCCCAACACCATCAGATCTCTGCCTGTAATGCTTCCTTCCCAGAAATAGTTAAATAACCTTTTGCACAGCAAAGTGAGCATAGCTGACTGACATGCAAGACATCATCTAGAAAACAAAACTTAACTGCCTCAGATGTATAGACTTTAGGTTTGTTTAAGTACTTGCTGTCTGCTGTGGATGGCCTGCTAGAAAAATGATAGCTGGACTAAAGTCCGATTAAATTAGAAACAAAATATTCCGGTTGAAATTCCAGCTCAAGCTGCAAGCAAGTGACAAGCAAAAAGAGATCATAAAGTGCAAGAAGGATGAACTAGCTGGAGTGGAGAGGTCAGATCTTGCACGTATTTGGAACTTCCAGTCCTCTCATGTAGAAGATTGATGAAAATCTGGTGGCTCAAAATGATCAGTTAGCTATTTAAGGACCTTTTCAAAGTCTGAAAGCCTGACTGACTAAGGAACTGGTATTAGTTTGCATAATGCAGATTACATAAATGTCAAAGTTGAGGGCCCGAGGGAGTTAGCAAACTACTTTGAATTTTTAAAAAAAGTCACAATATGTCTAACTTCAACTTCAGTAATAGCTTCTTACAAAATAGCAGTAAAATACCTTTTGATTACATATTATTAAAACTTAAAATAAGAGGCCCTTTTTTTTTTAAACCACAAGTGAGTATTAAGAAAAGTTGCATGTTTTGCTTTACAAGTATTTATATGCTGAAAGTTCAGCTGATAAGATAATTTCCTTAACAAAATGCAGACAGTAATCAGAGGGATAGTCATTCCACACAACTGCTAAAATCTAAGTGTCAATTTTATAACAGTTCACAAGTCCCTTGAGAGGCCTCTTCAAAGTTTATTTGCTTTTGCTATGTCAAAGGGGGGAAAAAAGGGAAAAGTACACGGTGATCTGAAAACACACAGACTTGGGATGCACTAATGAGGATGGTTTGCTGCCACCAGGTAAGAAGAGCTGTGGGAAAATATTCTCCTCACCAGAATAACTGGCAAACAAAAATAATAAAATAAACAACACTTCTTCGGGCTCACAGTATAAAAGCAAACAGATTTTTTCCATCATCTAACTTATTTTTAAAGTAAAAGGTAGTTTATGCAGGTAGAGAGCTGTAATTTTCACACCAAAATACCCTCTACTTAGAACAGCTTGGTAGTTGTTTGCTTTAAACTGTTTAACGATGGATAGCCTCCAGACATAGTAGATCAAGGATGCAATAGATTGGTAACTAAATGTGGCTTTAATAAAGTCCAAGTACAAAAAATAACATTTATACAACAGCATTAATAGCACATATTATACTTAAATGTGTGTAATTTGAGGTCAGCATATTACTTCCCTCTCACAGGTTAGTATCCAGAATTTGTCAACCTGGATATGGTGGGCTGTTTCCTTCATTCTCATGAGTAGAAGCATTCCTGAATGGCTTCCCAAGGGAAGTCCTGTCATTTTAAAAGTTGCTACTGCACCACATTGGGATAGGTAGTAGCTAAAATATTCCACATGTGCCGATGTCCCAGCACAAGCCAGGCAGACACCTATTCTTCCTCAGTGAAGGGAGATGGATCTCCTTATATTTCCTAATATCTGGTCAACATAAAATTTTCACCTCACATAGTAAAACTGTCACAAACAACACAGTAGATATCTGTGCTTGCCAAATGAAACCACGTTGTTGCCTCCTATATTAGGTATATGGAAAATCTGTGGGGTTTTTTGGCACATGATTACTTTAATGGTGAACACTGTATCCACCACATATGTATGTTATAAAACTAATTATCTTGCTCTGTACCTGTAGCCCTCCTTGATCAAACCCATTGCCAAAATATCCCAAACTAGTAGGAAGTTGAAGAACATGGGCAATGGACAGAGTCATCACTTAGGCAGTATCTCAAGGCAGCCACTTACTGTTAATGACCAGTTACAACAGTCGACAAATACGTGGCCACTGCAAATGCCATTGTTCAAAAATAGCTCATCAGTCAGATCCCAGAAAAGGGATCCCAGCTACAAAGCCTCTGCTGTTGAATTACATGTATCCATGCCCAAGCTTTCTAGTTGTCATTGTGGCTTCTAAAATTCAAAGATTAGATGGTACAGAGATGATTTCATAAATGGATGTACATTCTCAAAACTAAACATAATTCCAGATTTTTCCAAACCCTACACAAGTGCAGCCTCTCCCTATTGGGGTACCCATTTTATGTGTCTGTCTAATCTACCTAGACAGATGCCTTCACAAGGTAAAAGGAAAGGCTTCATCTGATACTGCCTTTGGATGTAAAGTCTCAGCAGCAGGCATATAAACAAGTCTTGCTTCCAACCTACAGAGTTCACATGGGAATTAATATTGATGTCTCATCTTTTGAAACTGAAGCCTATGCTGCACAGAAAAGGGACTTCCTTATACCTTTAACAGTTTTCTATAGAGAAAATATAATCTGGAACATTCCTGAACTGGTTTCTATTAGGGCCTTCACTTGTTCTATTCCTGAAAGGCTCTAAATTGTCTTTTCCCTGTAAGAATGTTACCCTTTGCTTGTTTTATGTACATTCCTGTTGATTGCTCCTATTGCACAAAGTTTTGACGTTTTCTTCAACTGTTGTATATAGTAGTTGAGGAACCTGGGGAACCTTCCAAGAAGAGATCCTAAAGAGAGATGCTCAGTGGAGATAAATTCTATAATGGTCTTTCTGCTTGCCTGTCTGTAGACGGAAGGAACACCAATCTGTCCAAGTTGTGAACAGAAGACCATTTGGCAGGTAGGGAAAGTCACTTTTCTCAGCTGAATTTTCCCTTCCCCCATATACCCTGATAAGAGGGGGCAAGCATCAAATAAATCTGTACTTAACTAAATTTTCCTTTAGACTATTTTTTTCTTTTTTTTTTTGTTTGAATTATTCCTTTATTCTAATCACTTAACATTTACCCTCAGAATCTGCCAAACATTGTGTAATTATGTTAAAGATCTAAATCTTCCTCCCATGTCAATGTAAATTACAGAAAACAATGTTAAGCTTATCCTCTAGAGAGTTTTAACCACAAATTATACAAAGAACATTTCAAAGTTTTCATATAACTTAATATGATTAATTATAGGTCTAATACTATTCATAAATTTTCAACAAAGAAAAATAAATACAGATTTTTAACGACAGACACATTCAAAAGCAAAACAATAGCAAGAAATGGCTCCTTGCTCTTGCATAAGCCTTTTCAAACTAGCAAAGGTGATTGTGAACAGTGTTCAAGGCAGCTCCTTTTAGGGTTTGATTCTGTGAGATGTTCAGCACCTCCTGAAGCATGTGGAATGCTCTTAACTGCCAAGGACTTAAGCAGACTTCAGGGGGAGTTGAGGGCACTCAGTACCCTGCAAGATCATCCCTGGAGCCCTGATACCCAAGTCCAGTAATTCTGTTCTTAGGAAGCCAATGTAAAGTCTGATCCGCCACACCAATGGCAGTAGAATCTTAGTGCGGTCTCTCTTGAGCCAGTATTCTCCCTTTCCCACAATCTACTTTTTTCCAGGCAGGACAGCAGCAATGTATTCACAAAAGGAATAGGGTAACTGATCTATAGGCAGCACTCTGGAACCCCTCCATATAGAATTTCAAAACAAGACATGAACCGGAAAAGTTCATGGTTTTGGAAAAAGAACTTAGAGATGATATATTTCTAATTTTGAGGGTTCTTCAGGATAGATTTACCAAGGATTCTGATTACTTTGAGCACAAAATAAGAAAATGTAAGAATTCCAGACATGCCAAACCAAAACCACTATTTTAAAACAGGCTAAAAAATCATGTTCTTACTAAAAGGAAAGTTTATGTATTTTGTTGCTTGCAGTACAACATATTTTCTCCAAAATGTTTTGGAGGGAACATCCCTATAAACAGTGGTTTGGATAATCAAGAAAACGTGAGTAAGTGACACATGCTGCAGACCGTAATTAGATTCAGATCAAAAGGAAATTTCAAAGATTTGCATTTTAAACTGGAGAAAGAGAGGGGAATACTCTATTTTGGCCCAATATAATGGACTGCTTCACATTTATTTATGTATTCATTTTTTTATTTATAAAATATGCTTCTCTACAGTAAACAAAAACTTAAGCAAAAAAAAACCTATAGAAAGAAAAGAAAAGTCAAACAGATTACAGGGACTTTCTCCCCACAAACTCCACATCTTCCACAGTCTCATCCCTGACCTGCTCAGAGAAAGATCTGCATGAATTCATTGATAAGCCTTGCACCCCGCTTTTAAGATGACCAGAACTGCTCCTTGACTGGGCCATCAGAGCCTGAATTCTAGAGTCCAGAACCCTTTACCAAGAACACTGCTTCCTTTCTCAGCCATAGACAGTGTTGATGGTAATAAAGCCACTATGCGTCGTACCCAGGACTGAAACCAGGTAGCACTCTATGGATCAAAACCTATTCAAATGAATTGTGTCCAGAAACAAATAAGGAGACAGTGAAGCTTCTGAAGAGGTTATATGTTCTCTATAACTGACAATGCAAAGCAAGCAGGAAGCAACATTAGCTGAAATTTCTGAGTGGGAATCAAATGTGGCCCCATGTTGAGCATATAGCAGTAGTCTCGCTGGGAGATGATAAAAGTTGGGTTACTGTGGCAAGACCCACATTGGAGAGTGTATGTGCAGTTACATAACTAAATGGAGATGGGAAAAGCCTTTCTATCAAGCAGTGCTACTATGGAGTTCAGGTACAGTCAGGGGTCTAGAAGCCAACCACATATTACATTCACAATGGGTGGATGTACCCTCTCAACAGCAGCAGTGCTGGCAACTCCCATGATTCTGTGGTGGGTCTTGTGACATTTGTTGTTTTTCTTAAAGCTTCAGTTCCTGGTATACTTCAATTCTATACAAATTTCAGCTTCTAGCCATCATATTTGCAGAGAAAATTTTGAAAAGATGACCCAGTGTACCTTAAAGGCTCAGGACCTAGAAGGCAAATTAGAAGAACCCAATTATTTAATTGCATGCTTTTTGGAATACTTGGAATTAGCATTATTATAATAGGGACATCAAAACCTGCCACTCTGCCCAAATGCTTTCTTCTCCTTACTGTCCTAACTTCTACCTTGTCTGCACTGAACTTTAGAAAATCCAGGCTTCTCTCACTGCTCCATACCTCCTCTCCACTAGCACAGCTGAACTTCTCCCTAACTCTGTACTGTTGTTACTGCCACTTGTCTACACCACTCTGTCTTGATACCACAACCTGTCATTTACCCATAGTCTTTCTTCCTCTTCCAGTAGTAGAGTACTTTTAGGCAGTCTACCAAAGAGGCTGAATGTAATGTCACACAAATTTCCTTGTTAGTGAAATAGCATTATCTCAGAAAGTTAGCTCAGCGAGGAAATTTCAAGTTCCAAATATTCACAATTTTCTCAAAACATGCAGCTACCATTTCTGGTAATTACTTGGCACAACTTCACCTTAGTAGAGTGAAGGCAAGATCTGCATATGCAGGTTGTATAGCAATTACCGTAAGGTAATACCCTTCTACATATTATTTCATTTAATATAAAAATAAATAGCAACAAAAGCTAACCCCTATACCAATCAATTTAGCCCTCAAAAAGTCCCCCCCACCCCCAAATTCATGTAGGATGGGTAGGAAAACTGCTTCTGCTGAACATACAGTTTCTTTCATTTCACTTTAGGTGCAGAATACCAATGTTTTAATTATAACCAAAGTAAAAAAATATTGTGCCCTAGGTAACCAACACTATTTTTGATGAGAACACAAAGGCCACACACAGATACACCAATGGACCTTGATAAGTAGTTTTCAGTGTTGTAGCAGTGTTGGTCCAAGGACGTGAGCGTGCCAATGTTGGTTCTATAAAAGACCTCACCCACCTTACCTCTCTCTTGATAAAGAGTTTGTTCCTTTCAGAAAAGGGCAATTCATAAAGTGTTTCCCTGCTCATTTACTTCCCCAAGTACAGGCTTGTAGCGTATTTGCTTATACAATATATGTAACTCGGTCACCCCAGCTGCATCTTTCCATGTAGCACTGTAAAACTACACAGCTAATTGCCCAAAACAGGAAACATGATGGCTTTGGATCAAAGCCCTGGTTTTCTTTCTAAAGTAGAAATATATGAAAATTACATGACATTAGATTCAGTTCATTAGTCTAACATTTGCACAGTAATCAACCTACCTGAATATATCAGTGCAAAGGGCAGTGCCAAGTGATTGAAATCTCATTGGATGTTTATGCAAAAAACATGGTCTTCAATTAAGATTTTTCAAACCACTATTTAATTCAGATATAAAGCAAAACAGGAATAAGCTGAAAGCTTTGTGCTATTCCCATTAACATATTATCCTGCATGGAAAATCTATTCCGCATAATATAATAAATACCAAGTGAATGACTGTCTAACATATTTAATATGGATTAGGAGCTATGTAATGGATACATAGCTCTAGGGGTTGAGAGTCAAAAGCTATGTGCTAATTATTTTATCTGTTTAACACTAACTTCCTTATTAAGTTGACATTAGATGCTTTTGAGTGCAGCTCTATGCTACAGATACAAAACATGCATTTCTTAATGTTAACATCCTGAACACTGACCATGTGGTGTTTGTGAGTTTGTTCACGTCTGTCTCTACTCAAAACATTCATTGGTTGCCATTACACAGACCATATTTGCCAACAGTTACCGCACAGTCATAAATAAGATACCACAGTTTTGCCCCGTATTTGAAATAGGAAATAACTGTGGAATCTCAGATACCACATTGTGGTAATTATTGGCAAATGCTGACTTCTTACAATGATAAATCCACAAAGAAAACCTGATTGGATGATTCAGACAAAGCCAGATACATGCCAAGTAACTACAGACAAGTACTTCTAATTTGTTATAGGAGGTCAAAATGAATAGGAAGTCTAAATTAGACATCTAGTAGATCTATTCATAAGATATTTCCTAATTTATTCATTTTTGCTGCTCTGTTAGAGTATCCAAACTAATTCACAAACTTCATAGAAGTTTTTGAAGTGAGGAAAAAAAGGCAGTTGCAGACAGAGGTTTGAGGGAAACCAGATGATGATCTTCCACTGAAGATACTTTACTTTAAAAATTGACCTGCCTTATCAATTTCTGTTGCAATAAAATAGTTCCCTTGTACACACTGATAGATGGTAATTAAGTTCATGATCCTGTAAGGACTTACACATATGCTTAATTTTAAGTATGTAACTAGTAGCATTGTATCAATGGACTATTCACATGCTTAAAGTTGACCATGTGGAGAAGTCTTTACAGGCTTTGGACCTAAAGTTGCATTCCTAATGTATTCCTGCCCAAAAGGGCAGAGTATCAAACTGTCCTATAAAGGTTACCAAGGTTCCTAATTGCTAGGATTCTGAGAACTAACACTTGACATTAATTCAACTATCGCTACAATTCAGAAATCTGGACAGGTAAAGCTGGTTTATTTCATTTATAACTGTAAAATGAAACCCAAGATTCTTGGAACTAAGTCAGTAAGATTTTAAAAAATGATATGTAGTGGTTTAATATAAAGTCTTCCTTATGTCCTAGAAAAGTGTGTATTTTTTTGTGAAATTAATGCTGGGGCCATAAAAGAACTATTTAGATTTCTTTTCTATGGGACTGGATTTGACATATTTACTGATTAAAGAAACAAAGCATGAAGTAAGCTTAAGCAGGTTCAGACCTTCTTTTCATGTTTATACATATTTTCAGTGCTTCTCCCTATCCTCAGTTGCCTTAGCTTCCTTTCCTGTCTTTCAAAACATCAATGTAAAAGGAAGTGGAGCTGTATCCACCTGAGTCACATTTCAGCTGCAAAGCTGGAGTGTCAAAGTTAAGTACAAGCATTTTTTCATCCAGTATTTAAAAAAGGTAAACGTGCCACTATTTATGAGCTGCAGGGAATGCTATATTTCTTGGGTTCACCCTAAGCGTATTTGCCAGGCTTGGGTACAGAATGAAAAGTTTTACAACTATAGTTTTTCTCCTTATTTAGCACATACTTATTCCATGAGTCACTTGTAGTAACTGATGTGCTCTTGTTAATGTAGATAATGGATATCATAAAAAAACCCTGATATTTAACCCTTTGGGTAATTTATTTAGTGTTAGAGGATTGGCTTCCAGCAGCATAAAGAGATACAGTGTCTCAGTTGTTCTCTGCTGCGTAGGGGAGAGAATTCCATTTTGCTTTTCAGCCAAAGGGGCCTGGTTGACCAGAACCCCCTTGGCGACCGGTCCTTAAAGCAGATAGCCTGTTGAAAGGATGGGATTGGGAGAGAAGCCAGCCACCCATCCAAGCAATCACCAATCACAAGCTGGACCTAACAGGGAGAGAAGGAGCCCCTAGAGTTTATAGTGAGATGGACAGGACAGTGTGCTGTCCTCACTTCTTAAGTTTTCAGTGCTCTGGAAGGATTTGAATACCTTGAGGATCTGCTTCACAAAATGAAAGATCTGCCTTAACAATGAGTATTGCGGTTACTTCATTTAGTTAGGAAATGGCTCTAGGGTGAGGAAAGTCCTGATCCGTGAGGGCCCTCTGCCAGTTGAAGGCTCACCCAGAACTGAAGGGACATGCGGCCTCACATTGCACACTGGCAAGAGGAATGCCTTGTTCATTTGATCATTTTACTGTAAGGAAAAAAAAAATTCAGCCACTCGTATAGAGCTCCAGCACAAAAACGAGTGTTCCTACGGACCATGAGTGCACCACTGACCAACCAAGAGCTGAAAATAAATGCTGGCGTTGCACCCACTTGCCTCCTTATTCTGTGTGGCATTTTGATTACATTTAGTTATTGGGATATTTTTATTTGAGGGAGAGTCTGATTATCATTGTGGGTTTAATTGGTCATTCATCTTTTCCCCTTGATTCTCCTGCCTCTTCCTTTTCCTTCAAGTCCTACCTTTTCCACTTCTTTAATTAAACTATGTCCTTTCCTCAACTGAAGTGTTTGCTCCTTTTTAAAACTGGTTGCTTCTGGATTGCTTTTAATTCTTAATGTTCTAGAGATTGTAGGGAAATTAATGTATATTAATATATTCCCCTTGACACTAACTGGAGGCACTGTGTACTGAGAATCTAGTTTAGTTCCAGTGGCTAGTAAGCTAAGGGCTGAAATCTATCAGACCAATGAACCAAAAACCCCCGGGTTCCATTGTTCCTAAGGAGCAAGTAGTCTCTATCATGATTGGGTATCAGTGGAAGTGACAGAACAGTATAAAGGTAAAATGATTGCTTAGCTCTTAATTTTAGTATAAAACACATCAGATTTTCATATTTATTTGACTTTAAGTGCCAGGTTTTCAAATCCAGTCAACCTGTCTTGGTGTAGGACCCAAGAAGTTAGGGATGGCAATGGCTTTACACCACCTTTGTAATCCCTAGATCCCAGTTAGATTGGGCTTCTCCAATGTATGCTGGCAGTACATGATCATCCAGGGGCCATTCACTAGAGCAGAAGACATAACTTGATCCTATGCAAGGGAGGAGCCCAGAGGGGATGGTGGAGATTTGGCCCCATTCCAGGAGAGTCCCAAGATGCTGAGTTAGGGCAACTTTCTGACCCTTCCACTGCTACCACAGTGGAAAAGGGTCAGATTGGGAGCAAAGAATCAAGCCCTCTCTATCTGTGGAAGGAGAATGTTTCAGACATTCAAAAAACTATGCATTTCAGAAGTAGCTGTAGATTTTAGCCAATTGCCTGAAACACTAACAGCTGATCATGGTCCATTTAAGTCAGTGGCAGACTTCCCACTGACTGCAATGGGATCAAGATTTTGCCTGGAAGATCCTAATGAGCATCATATTCACTTTTAAATGTATAATTTATGTTACAATTCAAACGCTTGTAAAGATTTGGGGTTTTTTAATAGAATATTTTATCCAGACTTTAGTTCAGAGAACTGTTTATATGATCCCAGTAATGTCTTCCCTCCTTTCCAAGTCAAAATACCCCACATAAGAGCCAACAGTTTGAAATTGGATGTCTAAAGTTAAGCACGTAAATCCATGTTTACCATTAAGCACCTAAATATGGATTCAGATACCTAATTTTGGGCACCTGAGTTTGCCAAGTTTTGGCAAAGGTCTTTGCATCCTGTGACAAATTCTGTAAGATGGAACCTTAAGTACATTTTGATGTGATAGGACTTCCTTAGATAGTAGGATGCTACAAAAAGAAATGCCTGTGCAGATAAAAACACCAGAAATGTAGGAGAATTACAATTTTTTTGAAGAACATTTTTGTCTTCCTATCAAAAGACAAGTATGGTCAATAGTTTAATAGCATATGCATTTTATGTGATGCTTTCAGCACTTCATATGCTTGTAAAATCCATTACACTAAGCAGCCAGCATGCCGTTTCCCCCCAAGGTTCTTCATCTTAACCAAGACAATTTTCTGGCATGTCTTATAATTGTGTTGGCTTTAGGCAGCTATAAATTTCATTCTGGGGTTTTTGTGATTTACTTTACAAGACATTATGTACCCAAAGCTAAACACTGTCACGGCATTACTATTGCACAGTTTCTAGTTAGGAACAGGGTGATGATGAGCTTTTTTTATATTCTAAGACACTTATTTTTGATAGCCATTGACAGAAAGTGCTGCCTGTACTAGTCAAGTCAGCAGTACCACACTAGAGAGATCCTTCAAAACGAAGGTCCAGATTCAGTGGCTGCAGAGCGTGCAGAAGCTCTGTGTAACCTGTTGGGCTCAGAAGCCACACTCATTTTGTTCTGCTGCCCATCAGCACATGGTCTGAGCACCTTTCAGTAGTGCATTAAGTTACAGACTAGTATCCATCACACTTAATTCTTTCCTTCTTTCTCTCTCCCTCTCCCCAGATGGGGTGAACTGTCTGTGGATTTATGTATTTTTCTTTTTTAATTGATGTGGAACCACCACATCTGAGAAACAAAATTTCAGCTTTAAGCAGCTACAGGCACCAAACACCGCCCCAAAGGTCAAATAGGTGACTCTGCTCCTTGCCCATAAGCCACTATTTTCTCCCTCTCCAAAATTAACTCTTCCTAGGGCATTTTTAACCTTTAAAGATCTGTGGTGGCAGGCCCTTTCCCCACACTTAAAGGGAGCACATGGAAATAAGGACTGAGATACTGTAAGTGCAGCTTTTCTCTGGCAAGAGGCCAGTTAGCTTGATTCTCTCTCTCTCTCTCTCTCTCTCTCCCTCCCCCCCCCCCACCCCCCATTCCTGGAAGCTGGTTGTCTTCAAGGCAAGGTGATTGTGCAACTTTCTCTCTGTATTCCTATTTCAGTTACAGTGGGGCTCAGTATCTGCAGTAGACTCTCGCTCTGCTGGGCTTTACTAGAACTCATTTTACTGACCGCAAGACAAAAAAGCCCAGAGCACTTCTTACAGAAAAGCTGCACAAGGTGCTGGTCTCAAACAATATCCAAGAACCAGTAAAAACCCACTGGAAGGTTGTGGGCCTCCTTCATTAACTTTGTTCCCTGTGACAGAAATTAAGGAGGGAGACTGGGATGGTGGAGTTCTTATTCAAACTACTTGAAGTATTTAAAATTTGGTTCAGGTAAAGTAGAAAGGAGGTGAGAAGATTCAGATTGATTGTAATTTGACTGACTTCACTCTAGTTGCATGCACTTATATCAGGTCTGAATTTGACTTTAACTCATCCTTAATTATCATATGGTATATATGAAATAAAATTTGTTTGGAAAAGTTCATAGACATTTAGAACAGCAGTGATCATTATAACCTAATATGGAGAACTCCACAGGTGAAGGGAGGAAGGACTCTTGGCATATTAGTAGTCATTAAATGCAGCCTAACAGTGTCACACAGCAACTCCAGTTTGGGATTGGAGCTTGGTCTCTTGTTCACAAGCTATCAGAGGCTCAAGAGTGGAATTCATTTTAGGGAATTTATCCTTGGATAAATAATATTGTGTTCCATTTATTTTGGCAGCTTGTTTAATATTCAATGGTATGTATGACTGTGTAATTGTGTAAACAAAGTTATGTTGTGATTAGAATAGTGACCACTCTGGCTAAGGTTGCAAACCGGTTTCCATTATAAGTTGGTTTTCATCTCCTTGTAACTTAAAATATTATTCTAAATTTTTCCATGTTTGGTTGGTTAGTTGAAAGTCTAAGACCAGGTCCTCTACACACTATTCTGGAAAAGTGACTTTTCCCTTGCTTAAAAAAAAGAAAAAAAAATCATCACAGTATTTTTAGCTGGGCTTATGCAAAACAGCGCTGAAATTGGCACAGACATAACTATTGCTGAGGGCCTCTACTTGGTTTGAAAACACACTTGATTTGATTTTAAAAGGTAAAATGTGGTCATTAAACTCCATACTGACCATGAGCAATAGAGATTTTCCTCAAACCCTCTCTTGTGGACATAAACATGGATGTTCAGCTAGTGAAATGCACTCATGTTTGTTCAAGAAGCTTACAAGGTTTGATAATAAAACAAACTGAGGCACTGATCCTACAACTGACTCTAGTATGGGCCTGTGCCCTCATAGAGCCGGATGAATATCACATCCTGAATTTGAAGCTCCAGAAGTCCACCCATGTGCTGGGCTAAAGAAAACCTGCTAGGGCAGAGAAGAGTTGAAGAAGCAAGTTGTTGAAGGTACGTCTACATGGCAAGTGGAGGTGTGACTGCAGCATGTGTAGGCATGTCTGAACTAGCTTTAATCTAGCTAGTATGTACACCACTAGCAGTGAAGCCATGGCAGTCTGGACTTCAGTGGGGATGAACCACTCAAGTACCCAGGGTTTTGGGCGGGCTTGTAGAGCCCAGGAAGCTAGGCTAGCTGAGGTATGCCTGCATATGCTGCAATCAGACACCCAGGACTGCAGCATAGATATACCCTGTGAGGGAGGGCTGGGTTGGAGGAAGAGATCTCAGATAAGCAACGTGAACTCCACTGTGGTGGCTGTAGGCACTATTTTTATTCTACTTTTTTGTTTAATGAAAAATATTTAGTAATTTTAGTATACAGCATAAAGATGTGCAATGTGGCCAAATAAACTTTTGCATTTCTTTACTTTGTGCTTTAACTGTGCATCCTTAACATTGCATTTTTCTTTATTCAATTACACTATTTTGTTAGTTTATATTATGACTAATAAGTATTTATATCCTGATACAAGTTAGGATCAATATATAGTAGCATATTCCCGGCTCAGTGACGTCTTCAAAGTGTGTGCTATTCTTTCAAATTGCCAGTGATATGAATGTCTTCCATGTGTGACCATATTAAAAAATTATCCCAGAATTAAAAGATGGGGCAAGTTCTTATTTTATGCATATTTTCTTATAACCCTTGAGATAGGTGTCTCTTTCTGCAGCTGACTCTAAGATCCCATTCCCAACAACTTTTAAAGTACATTCCATCATTATTTGCATTGCCTGTTATACCCGAGAATGCATTTGATCTCAGACAATATGCAGCAGTTACTATTGTTCTATAAATTGCCTCTATTGGATTTTCTGTGTGAACATAGTCTGAAAAGTATGCTTGTTGAATCTGTGGTAAATTCAGTCATTCTGAGAAAGCTCATAAAATCCCGAGAGAGTTGCAAAGAACAATCAACCCCTGCATCAGGAAGTAAAGAGGAAGTGCCAACCCAGTGGAAAATTTATTTATTACATGTTTGAAGGCTGCTGAAATAACAAAACGTCTGATTTACAGGCAAACAGGGCACACACAAAGGCAATGGGATTAATCTCACTTTACGCCAGTGAATGGTATTCAAGTAAGTGTTAAAAGTATTTTTTTAAGTCACTCCCATAAAGTAAAGGAAAAAAAGCAATGTGGTAATATAAATTAAATTAGGCATCAATGAGAAACTTTCCTTGACCTAGCTCCTTGCAGGAAATTGGCTAAATGTAGCCCCTTGGCGCCAAGGAGGTCAGGAGCTCTGCGTCAGTGCTAATTCAGTTTTCGTGACCACATTGTGTCGGGAAATCCCGATTCCCACTGTTAAAACAAGACTTTGAACTGTATGGGATGTGCATACGATATGCTAGACATGAATGAAATTTTGTTTCCTCAGCCTTGAAAGCAGTATAATTTTTTTTTTAAATGTTCCACAAAATAATCATTACTCGATGTCTTGATCACTATATTTTACAGAGCTTTATATAACTTTTCCTTTGTGGTGGAACACAGATTGGAATAAGAATACCTGATGCAATTCAAACTTGTGCTATTCTGGGATGGTAACTCAAACAAATTTAAAAAAAAAAAAAAGTTAAACTAAAATTTAGAGAGAACCAAAACTGTTTAAAGCCATTGTCACTTGCAAACAAATAATAACAAAAAAATCTAATTCACAGACTTCTAAACTCAGAAGGAACCATTATGATCATCCAATCTGATCTCTTGCATAACACAGGTCAAAAATATCACATCCAGTAACTTCTTTATCAACCCCATAACTTCTACTTGGGTTATAACATTTCTTTCTAAAAGACATTCAGTCCTGATCTGAAGAATTCCACTCATGGAGAATCCACCACATCCCTAGATAAGTTGTCTCAATGGTTAAGTACCCTCACTGTTAAAAACTCTGCTCCATATACAATGTATATAAACAGCAACTGACATTGGCACAATGGATAAGGTGATTAGGTGCCGCACTATTGCCTGTGGGGTTTTTTTAATTGCTCTTTGGTGGGTTATTTTTATGGACAATTGAAGATTAAGGTTTATCATGTTCCCAACTTAGTACCTAATTTAATACTCATGCTGCAGTATTCTGCATTAGCTTCAATTTCTGAATGGTCACAAACTGCAGTCCTATGTAGGGCTAGCTAATCTTGAAGTGACAAAGGCAGAGATAATTGTGGCAAGATCCACTTCAGAGGGAAAAGATTGCCCTCTTCTCACCAAATGCAATTGGAAAAAGACATCCTCACTACAACTGCTGCCTGTATCCACAGGCAGCGTAGAATTTGACAACACTACAAAGCTGTGCATCTGTTTTACAAATGGTGGTTACCTTCCCTCAGGGAGGAGTGCCAACATATGTCTCGACAACTCCTCCAGCTGTAGCCACCATTCCAACTCTGTTTTGTCTGGATAAAGTTGCAGCCAGCTAGCTCTCATCCAAGCCCAAGTTCTTTTGAAAAATGGACAAGCAGGGGTGTGTTAGGGGAAGAGAGGGAATGAGTCAAGAGAACTGATGTTTGTGTCTCTGGGCATTTGGCCCACAGGCAGGCAGCAAGTTCTCTTGGGGGGCGGAGGTTCCCACTGGGTCTCTGTGGCTAGGCAAATCTGAGTTGGCATGATAAAAGGGGGATGCTCTGGGACAAGCTGATGCCCCTCTTACAATCTTTGACAGCGAGGGCACAGATATTTAAGTCAGATCCAGGATCTTTTCCCAGGGATGTATTAAAGTTTGTAGCCACAGGTATGGTGGGATACAAGGCCAAAAGATATGTGAATTATCTGGAACAGGGAGGATCAATACTTACCCACCCAAAATATTGAACGGAGTAGCTGAATTATTCAGGGATGATGGGGATATACCTCTCCACCTGGGGAGCATATCCATTCCCTCCTTAACACTGGCCAACAATATGTATAACTATCTAGAGATGGGGGAAGGCAGCCAAATTAATTGCTGGTCCCTCCTGGTGGCAGGTGTTCAAATATTCATTCCATGGGGGGGGGGGGGGTCAGTTCCCTGATAAACTGGAGTTGGAAGTGGATTTTGGAGAAGGCATCCATCCCCTAGAGATACTGGGGAATGGGTTTGGGGTTCCGAATGTCTGGTACAGTGAGGAATCAACACCCTTTCCTCAGCCCCTTAGCCCTTATATGAGGGGAAGGCGGTGGAGCCCAGTAACAGGGTGGGACCAGTTGTGGAGCTGTGGTGGTCTGATAGCAGCCCTCCACTGAACAGAAGTGATTAAGGAAGGAATCATGACCTCCACTGAATGATTTATTCCTGGGTAATTCCCAGCTGAGTTTGTTAATAAAGTTATGGCTTAATTAAACCACATCACCTGTTTTTCTTCCATACGTCCAGCACAATGGACAATTCTGCTCCAGCTGGGTCAGACATGAGAGAGAGTGTGCTGGGAGTTAGTGGCACACTGTGAAATCATTATAGTGCATGTCTCCTCTCAGAAGTATCAGGTTGAACAAGAGAGAAAATAATATAGATCCTGTGGTATCTTGCAGGAGAGAACCTTTATGACCCAAAACTAATTGTTTACAATTATCCTTTGGCTTTTAACAAGAAAATGAGAACAAAGCCACTCATGAGTAACTCCACGCAGCTTTGTCAGAGACTGAAAGTCAGTCAACAAAATCTTACAATGTACAGTATTAAAAACAAATCTAAAACACTCAGGACAGACACTTAGCATGAAATCATGCTTCTATTGAAGTCAATTGAAATTACCATTGATTTCAGTGGAGCCAGGATTTCACCCTTTCAGTTTTGTCCATTAGTGGGACGAGAACATGAACTAATGCAACCAAAGCAGTTTCACCCAATTCTTAGGTTGATAGATTTTCTTAATCCCACTGAGTCAAGGAATCAAAAGGATATTGACCACAGGGATCACATTACTTTTTCTCCAACAGTTGCAGCAACTTGCTGTTTGTTTCTGGGTGCAATGAAAAGATGTTGACGTGCTATAAAGTCCTACATGGTTTGGGTCCTCATGTGACTGCCTTGTTGCCTGTGTACCACCACAGCAGTCGATGTTAGCTGAGAAGCTTGAACTATCAGGACCTTGATTTAACAGCTAAAATGTCAGCATAATTCTCAGTAGCTCTGTTCTCAGCACAGCTGTCTCCAAATTTAGACACATGTACAAGATAAAATATTAGCTAAAACAATGTTTAAAAAGACAATCCATTGTCTGTTTCCCAACCCCACAGTAGGCACCTGGTACATAACAGGATCATAGTTAAACCAACAGACACTGAATTAAAGTATTGCACAATCAAGCATACATCTCAAAGCCAATCCCGGGTTAGCCTGACATATACAATAATAAAGTCTGTTGCTCAGAGAAGTCCTGATGATACAGTTTAAAACTACACCAAGTTTACAATAAACATTGCTAGTGTTTTTCTACTCGCCTCTTTGTTTTTCTCACGTTAAGTGCTACATCAATGGGGAGAAAGCAAATTATCAAGACATATTTCATAACACCTCTGACAGAAAAAAAAATTAATAAAAAAGTGTGGCTAGTGAAGAAAAGATTCTTATAGGCACACCATGTTCTGACAATCTTAGCTATCTTTATATACACATCATCCTTCCCTTAAACTCATTCCCATGATATTGAGCGAACAGATATCGTCAAAGACTGAGCAGTCCATATTCCAATAACCTCAGGACTTTTCCTACATAAAAATTGGATTATGGAACCACTGCAATCTTTTATTCAGATGAAGACTGAACTAAGCTCACTTCTTTGACACTCCATACAAACTGTGCAACTTACATCAAGTCACACACCTTTCTTCCAGAATAAGCTATAATGGAATGGTCTTCAATCTGCTGGAGATGTAAATATTCTCCTGACTGTTTGGGCTGCATGCTCTCTCCCACCTTCCCCAGCCCCCGCCCAGTTTCTCACCTATCATTTACTTTTGGGAGAGTGAAATTTCCACACACATTGTTGAAGGTGCTGTTTACTCTCTCTACTCCAAGCTGGTGGGGGGAAACGGGGAATCTGTTTTTTTCTTCTCCCCTCTCCTCAGCACTAGGAAGGAAGAGATTCTTTTCTCTCTCTCTCTCTCTCTCTCTCTCTCTCACACACACACACACACACACACACACACACACCCCTGTCTTTAGCTATTCAACACATTAAATTCTGCATTTATGAAGGATTTAATTATTAAGGGTGATTAGATATGGAACAGATTTGAATCAGACCCATGTGTATTGACTAAAAGTCAGCATCCCATGGTTGGACAGTGGCCTATGTGAAATTAGTTGGCAATAATAGTTCAGTTCCTTTTGGATTGTTGTCTACCTGACCAAACCCATCAACACAATTGGCATAACAACTGGAAGTCTCAACAGAGGCTTAGGGATGAATGGTGACAGAGACTAAATTATGTTAAATATTGCTAATGCACATCAGGGTTGAGGCACTTAAATGCAGTGAAGCAGCCACACTGCCTATGTTATACCTAGGAGGCTTTCTCCCTAGTTCCTTTCATCAATACTTGATATTCTATTTTTTTTTAAATAAGTATGTTGTAAACAACTCTGCAATTACACAGATATGTGCTCTGGTCACCTGAGAAACTATCTCTCTTTAAAATTTCTTATCAGACAATAAATAATTTTGTAGTTGATTGATGCTGTAACAAACAGATTTTTCATAACTGGCTATAGGCTAATTTTAACAAGATTAATTAAGTATGCTGATCTGTTGTCATTGTAATTATTTATGGGAAGAAAATTTGTAGCAAAGCTATCCATTGACATAACTGGATCTACTCGCATATGCTGAAAGAGATCTTCTCAGAAAGAGTGTGTGGTGTTTTCAAAATATTTACCATGCCAATTGCCTCAAATTTAAAAAAAAGAAAAAATCAGAAACCATTGAAGATACCGGGTTTTCCCCTGTTTTGACAGTGAGAGGAATGCTGTGGGAGAAGCGAGTGAGAGCAATGTTGTGGGAGAAGCCTATAAGCATCTAAGTTAATTAGTCAAACATTTTGGAAGCAATTATTTGACATTTCTCAAGGTGGCAGTCTTCTGTAGTCTCTCTCTTCACTTAATAAATTCATTCTACAGTAGGTAGCATTTCGGGGAGAGGGAAGACTATATTGAATGTTACTTGTGCTTGGTTACTTGTGAAAAATAAGTATTGACACACAAAGCGTTCAATTGTGGTTTATAGGCATTGGCCCGTGTCCCCTAGAGGATCCAGAGGCATTGTGCCTCAGAAAGGAAGAATTCCTCTCAGAACGTCCTGGGCTATAGAGGAGTACTATTGTTGTTGGCAAGCATTTTAAATTTAGTGTGACAACTCATGCGAGCACACACTCACCAGTGTGAGTAAGGGGTTCAAAGTGTAGCCTTCACTCTCTCTGTATCTCAGGCCCTATCTGTAAAATGTGAATAATAATTCTTCCCTATTTCAGAATTGTTGACTTCAAGGTGACTTCTTGTCATTGTAACTCCTCACTAGTATGAGGCCCAAAGTGACTTGCCAAAGGTCACAAAGCATGTGGTAGAACCAGGCACTGAAAACCTCTCTTCAGTCCCAGTCCACAGTTACCAAAGGACCATCCTTCCTCTGGTTAGCTGTGCAGGGCTGCCTACTCCTAAACTATGAAGCTAAAAACAAACAATTTAAAAGAAATAGCCAGAGCTGTGGTGTGTTGTACACAAGAAACACACACTTTGGCAAATGAGCCCATTTACAAGATTTCCCTAGCTGACTGCTGTTGCCCCATAATATTTGCAATTAAATATGAAGCTGAAGTCTTCCAACATTCTCATTACATCAGCAGAGAAGGAAACAAATCAATTAAAGCACAGGACCTGCAGGAACCAAAAGCTATGTTGTTGAAACCCTAACGTAGCTCTCAGAATCAGCTCATCCTGGTGATTCTGGACAGGGTTTTGGTCAGGATGGAGTCTGAAATAAGATGGTGAAGTGGTGGGGAAATAAGATTAAGTAGAACCTCCCTCAGTACTTTACATTAAAGAAAATTGAACAGAGAAGCCCACAAAGAATTGGGCACATTTCCTATTTGGAATACTTATTGTAGTTTCTGGAGCATGAATTAAGCTTCACAACTTCCTGACGAGGTAGGTGCGCGCGCGCACACACACACACACACACACACACACACACACCACCAAGAGACAACTCCCATCAGATCAGGGCCCCACTGTACAAGGTCTTACAGAAACATACAGAAGATATGTCCTCTACCCCAAATAACTTACAAGTTAGAAGACAAGAGGGAGAGGGATACAATCAAAAGATTAAATACTTTATTTGTAAAGCTGGTGCAAATTTCAGAAAATCCTATGCAGTAGATCAGAGTTTAGTCTTATAAACACACATATTTCATAAAAACAAGCCTTTGGACTAATTGTGCAACATTTAATGAGAGAATTTCAAGTTAAATATTCAGTACCAATGAGGAAAGCAAGGCAGTGACAGAACCAACCAACTACAAACCAGAGGACAACCTGAAAACCCAAGGCAAATATCACTTTAAATCTCCAGCCTCAAAGAGTGAAAATAATCAAAAGGGCCCTTATCATCATCCTGTTTAGGCCACAAATGTACCTTCCTTGCAGAGTATTAATTCCATGCACTAGATCTATTTTGAGGTTTCTGGAAGAATCAGTTAGAAAACAAAGTATTAAAGCCTTGAATATATATCCATATTTCAAGACTAGTACTTGGGTCTCATCCAAAACTCACTTGTTATACAAACAATACAGTATGCTAAATTGATTTATATGGATTTTGACCCAGCCCTAACAAATGGCAGTGGTCATAGATTTTGGATAACAGCTCCACATATTGTGAACTGGAATGTTAGAATTCTATTTGCTCCAGGACAGACTGAGCTCATAAGGAGTTAAGGAAGTTACAACTTTCTATTGCTGCCACACAGGAGACACATTGGTTGGGTACAGGAGAGTTGACAGTTTGAAATTACATTTTCCTCTACTCCAGACATTCAAGTGGACAAGCAAAGCATAGAACTGGGGCTGCTGTAGCAGTGACCAAGATAACAGGTTACTTCAACAAACAGCTGGAAACCAGTTTCTGAACAGATTGACATAGCATACTGCCTACAATAAACTATGCATAATTGTCATCTGCTGTTATGTATAAACAGGTGCATAGAAGAGAAAGCAGGAGAAGAGGAAGAGAAGGATGGATTTTATCCACAGCTGGATACCATTGTAGACAAGATTCTGATCATGATATGAATTCAAAGGTTGGTAACAAACATGGTCAGCAAATGAATAGATGTTGGACTACACAGCATTAGGATGCCAAATTATAATGGGGTATAGATGGTAAAGAGCTTTCTGTGAGATTCACAACTGATTATTGGGGGTACTTGGTTTCCTCACAAAGACATGCACAAGATTACATGGAACTTACCACTTGGTCAAACAAAAAAATCAGATTAACCATATCATCAGCAGTAAAATGCTGGACTGTCACTGTTGGATGTTTGAGTTTATAGAAGTGCTGAATGTGGCAGTAATTATGAACTACTAATTGGAAAGATTATTATTAAAGTCCAAGAAAAAGACGGATGCGACTGGAGCCAAATTTGAACTTGATAAGAATAGTTCTTTGAGGAAGGCATGCAATGTGAGGATGGCCTGAAATGCCCTCCAACCAATTTATGATGATGAAGAAATCTCACTACAGACTGGATGGGAAATCTTCAAGGAAGTGACACAATGTATAGAGAAGAAAATTACTGGAAGACGTAAAACAACAAGAAAAATCTGGCCAAAGAACATTACAGAAGAAGCATAAACAAGCCAAAATAGTTGGGGAAGCTGAAGTAGTAAAAACATTATGCAAAGCACTGAAAATCATAAAGCTTGGACAAACAAAAGATTTGGAAAGAAGAGGTTTAACAACTAGAGGCAGCATCAAAAAAGTCGTATGGAAACACAATCATGACAATGATGCAAGTGGTAAAAAGGCTACTGGTGAACTGACAAATATCGAATAAGTTTTGGAAGTATGGAAGGAGTGTTTTGACCAAATGCTGAACCCTGCAGTTCATCCAGATGCAAGTGTTTTAGACATGCTAGATGGCCAGGGCAGCTTGCAAGGCTGAATGGAAGCAGAAATAGAAACTGCAGTGAAGCGCTTAAAAAGTGGGAAAGCTGCAGGGATAGACAATATAAGCATTGAGATGCTAAAAGCTGCCGGGACAAGTGTTATCAAAGTATTAGAAACAAAAAATATACAAGAAGAGGTACCAGATGATTGGCTAAAAGCAATAGTTGCACCAGTTTTGAAGAAAGGAGATCCTGCTGAGCCAAACAAATAATTAGACATATAAATTTGTCAGAACTGGGAAAAATAATGATGAAAGTAATTGTCTACAAATTAAGGCCAGTTTTAGAGGAAGTTGTAGGCAAGGAACTGCATGGCTTCACGCCAGGCTAAAGTTGCATTGACCAGATATTCATGCTTTGACAACTGATGGGAAAAAAAGCAAGAATGGGGATTAAAGATATTCACGGATTTCATTGACTTCACAAAAGCATTTGGAGGGAAGCATTATGGAAAGTTGCAAAATCCTATGCAATTCCAGATAAGATAATTGTAATTATAAAAGCTATGCAGGAAGACTGCTGCAGTGCTGTAAAAATTGGTGGAAAATTAATTAACTATTTCAAGTCAAAGTTTGGCTTAAGACAAGGAGGCATCATCATTTTTCACCATGTTCTTAAACTGGACATTTAGAATGTTAGATAAGTTGGAGGGATATTAGATGATATAGAGTTAAGCTCTTTCACTTCTGCGGATGACATTGCACAACTGGCAGACATGTTTGGATCAGTGATGATATTCCTTGCCACCTGGTGTAGTTGACTTGGACTTACAATAAATGCCAACTGGTTGCATCTTGGAAAACGGACAATAGATAAAGTATTGAAATATAGCATCAGTAAAGTCATAGAAGAAATTGAATCTTATGTATACCTAGTAAACTTGATCAATGCCGACAGTTTCATCAACAATGAGGTTAAAAGATGTGCTATGAGTGCTACACAGAAATTGACTAATATTGTAGACTGATAAGAACATTACATTTGGTACCAAAGTGAAAATTTTTCAAACCAGTATTAGTCTGTGCTCTGGAAGCAGACGCCTTAAATTAAACAAACATCAGAAGGCTGTAGACAGTAGAGATGAGAATTCTTCAAAAGATGGCAGGTTTAAAGTGGAATGATTTAAAGACAAATGAAAAAAATAGGAGACTAGGATGGGAAGTCAGAGTATGGGATTGGCTCTAATCAACAAGATTAAGATGGAGGGGACACTACAGAAGATAAGCTAATGATACAATGCTAAATAAAATAATGCGAACACAACCAAAGTCAGTCTGACCTAAAGGCTGATCGTCGACTTGATGGTAGGACATCATAGATGGGAACATGACCAGGCAGGGTTTAATGAAGGAACAAACAATGGACAGGAATGAAAGAGGACACTGTACTGCATGTACTGTACCCCATGTCTGCAAAGACGCTCTAGGATGAAAGAGAGACTTGGATCTCAAAGACTGCTTCTTTGGAACAAATGATTTTTAAAATGAAATGATTATTTCCTGGATTTTAATTTGGCTTAGAGAAACAGAGAAAAACTGATAATTCTGCAAGCAGCTATTATACATTCATATGATTGTTTTAATCATTTCATTAATGAATAGATACAAAATCAACAGAGATCTGTTATTCTCTTTTGATTTCCTGAAGTACCTAGACACTCTGGCCCAGATTCTCTACTACGCAGAGTTTCTACTTAGCACAGCAGAATGCCACTTGGGACAGCTCCTTGACAGGAAGCTTGTTACGGCTCCCTCATTCCCACAGTAGATTTGTGCTGTGTGTTGGCTCCTGCTCTAGCATCGGTAAAAATATTTTAGGGCAATACCAGCCACATCCCCTCTACCTCCACCATACCCTTTGACAGATTGAGATCATGCAAAAGTCAGTGCAGAGCCAACATACCTAACAGAGCTCCATCACAGTGGAGATTCTCTCAGCCTGTCAGATCTAGACATTTTCCAGCCCTCTGCAGCATAATGTGGCTAGTTTGCACTAGAGAATCTTGCCCTCTGAACCCCGTTCTCCTCTCAAATAATATATAATGTAAATGAGGGGTAACTTCAATGAAGTAAATGGAGATACAGCAATATAAGTAAATGAGAGAAGAATACTTCACTCTTTTTTCATTATTCAATCTTCCAATTAAAGCTATTACCTCACCCACCTTGTGTCTCTAATATCCTGGGACCAGGATGTCTACAACACAACACACACTTTCACTGTTGTTATAAATATAGTCAAGGTGCATACAAGCTGTGAATGTGCCTTGTGTGTGTCCAAACTGAAATACACATTTTTCTAAATAATGACACACACACACACACACACACACACCTCTCCCCCACCTCCTGCCATACCACACATTTACTCTCCTTTCAAGATTGTATGGTTTTGGAGCCTAAACAGTTTGTCTCTCTTTGACTTGATTACCATCCTCAAGTGCTACCACAAGTACCTGGTGCGTCAGGCAAAACACACATTGGGTGTTGTCCCATATCCCAAGGATGTTATTTTGAGGTGTCAACTTCCACTTTATTTTATTTTGTTATTACTCCCCAGGGTTGCACTAATTTTGACAGCTGCTAAACTCATTTTCCTACGGTTTTAACTACTTTAAAAACAAAGAATCATCACAAAGGGCCAAATCCTGCATTTTGGAGTATAGACAGCAGGCTTTGCCCCAACATTTCAAAATGTAACAGATCGTGGCAAAGTCAGGGGCTTTATTTTGTTTGTTTCCCTCAAACAAGACAGACCAAAAGAGTAAAAGGGTCCACTAGCTGCATTGAGCTTATTTCTTCTTAATTTGTTTTCTGCTACTTATGAAAATCACCCCTTAGGTAAGTGTTTTCTAACAGTTCATTCTGACCTGGGATATTTTTTATTTCCTTCCAATAAGCTACAGGCTAACTGGGTTGGTTAAATAAACTTCTTTAATAGTCACCCATTCTTCAAACCAAACACTTTCTGAGGTACCACCTCTCTAAGGCAATCTATAACCTCTCAGCCTTCACCTTTTATTAGCAGGAACTCTTCTTTATGCTGTTACTTCCCCAGAGAGCATGTTATTCCTAGATGATCCACAAATCTCACCTGATCTGGGGCTTCCCAGCTGCCTTGTGCATAATGAAAATTTGAAGGCGCGGAGGTGAAATTGAAATGCACAGTAGCAATTAGCATATTATAAAAAGTACTGCAAGTGAGAAGGGCAGGGGGTTTGCCTTGCTGTGAAAGGACTGCCTACTCACTCTCCAGAATAGTGCTGCCATTGGGGTAAGGTAAGCAGAACGTTCCCCAAGATGACTCCTGCATGTATGTTGTGGAGGAAGGACAGACAAGACTCGCTGAAAGATTGCATCTGCCCCATGACGGAAGGGAGAACCACTCCCCAATAAAGGTAAGGAGCAAGGAAGGAGTTATGGAAAGGGGTTTTCTTCATGATTTCCACAAACTGGAAGTCATCTTTTTTTGTGTGTATAACTGCTGCAAGGAACAGAGCTTCTACACCAAGGCTATAATGAGGGTTGGATGAGCAGGGCAGCTACCCAGGGCACACAGCCACTGCAGGGGTGGAAAAATGGGGCGGAAGGACAGAGGCAATATGTGGAGGGGGCAGAGTCACATGTCCCCCTCAGATTTCTGCCTTTCATTTAGCACAGAGGTTTTCAAATTGTCCCCTTAGTTTGAAAACCTCTGTGCTAAATGGAATGCAGAAATCTATGGGACACAAATATGCTTGCTAGGAGCTTGCCAGGAGCTAACATGTCTAATTACAGCTCTGTTCTCCACATCTATACATAACAGGCAAATGGCAATTACAAAATTTCACATCCATGAAGGGAAGAGCTATTATGTAGACTGAAAAGTGGGGAAAAACAGATGGGAATGAAGAAAAGTTTAAGTTTTCATGAATGAAAAATATTGCAATTAGTTAGAAAAGTCAGGTGTACCAATTGGCCAAGTCTCTTGATGCAGCTGATTCACAAATAAAGCAAGCACTCACTGATGTTGGCAGTGATGCAGGAGTAATTTCTTTTCAAGGATAAAATGTTCTTGAACAGTATTTCAGTGAACTAACCTGTGTCTACATTTTAGGTGGACAAAATTTACAACTTTTGTTCTTGCGAAAGTGAACAAAGTTGCAGTTCTCCATTTATGTTTGAGTTTTCAATTGTATTTGAGCACATTTGAGGCTGTTGAAAGAGCACTGGACCTCATCCCTTTTCATGCTTCAGAGAGCCCTAGGAGAAGAGGTTTTTCTGCACCAAAAGTTCTCCCTCATGAGGATCCAAACTGGATTTTTGTTAGCTTGGCACAAAAGAATCCATTAGGTGCCCTTTGCCATGCCGCAACAGAATGCACTGAAAACGTGTAGTTCAGTATCAGCAATAATGCTTATATGCCGCTGGTATCACGTCACTATTCTATTTACATAGTAACTATGGACAATTTTGTACTTGGTAAATACTATAGAAACTCTCACCATGTTTAGCACCTTTCATCCAAGGATCTTAAAGCACTTTGGGTGGGTAAGTAGTATTCATTTTTACAGACTGGGAAACAGGTACAAAGGCTTAGTTACTTCCCCAAGATCACACAGAAAGTCACTCGCAGAGTCCATTGGGGGCAAAATCCACACACACACAAAAAATCAGGGATTAGTTAGTGCTGCTGAGAGTAGCATTAATTCATCCTCCAATTTACATAACCCTATAGAGCCACATGCCTAGATTTACACTTCAGTGACACCAATGTAACTTAGATCAAACTTGTCACACAGAGCATAGCTGGCAGCCCAGCAGGAAACAGACCTTATTTTAAATGGAGCCTGAATAGATTACAGAGGGGAAAGTCTCTTCTTGCCTAACAGATTCATAGTAAATCTTGCCCCAAACGCTACAGGACCAGCATCTTTTTACTGCTTCCACTTCCATCCATTCCACATTCCTGATAGCCTCATCAGACAAGAGGGAGGCAATGCATCATACAAGTGACATGAAGAAAAGCTGCTGAGTTTGATTTAATTTGCTTCTCTCCGCATATTTTAGTGGGGGAAGGACTGTGCACATCCCTAAGTAATTACATGCAGTAAATCCCAAAGTATCAACATTCTAGTGTTGAAGACAGAAGTATGGCAACACATATTTGTATATAACACAGTACCACCTCCTATTAGTAGTAGTAGTTATTCCTCCTATACATATTAAGAGACAAATTTCCATTAGTTACCATGTAAGAAGGGCTATTTTTTTTTCTGTGCTGTGAAATTAGGTGATTCTGAGGTCTCAGTTTTGGGTGTCCAACTTCAGATACCTCAGAAGTGCCTGATTTTCAGAGGGTGGGTATTCTGCACTTTCTGAAATATCAGGCCCGTTTAAGAGGAGTCTTGACTTGGCCACACAAAAATGGAGGCATCCAAAACCACTAGTCATTTTTTAAAGTCTTTGGTTTTATATAGCACTTTTCAAGGGACCAGATTCACCTGGCCTAAGCATCTGCAATATAGTTCTTTGCAATTCTGTGCTTCAAACTGGTAGTCTAATAACAGTAAGCAAGTGCAAAAACCATTCTATACTCAGCCATAGCTCACACCCAAAAGTTTAAGTTACTTGGTAATAGTCTATATGTAGCTAGGTTGGAAGAAGACTTCTGATAGCAGAGAGCTCTTTCATTTAGCACACAAAGATATAAAAAGATCTAATGGCTGGAAGGTGAATCTAGATAGACTAGAAAGAAGGCCCTATATTTTTTTAAGACAGTGCAGGTCATTAATCATTGGAACAACTTACCTAGGAGTATGGGACATCAATTGAAGTCTTCAAATCAAAATTAGACATCTTTAACTCAACCAAAAGTTATGGGCTTGAAGCGGGAATCACTTGTAAAAACTGTATGGCCTGCTATACAGGAGAATAGATCATCATAATGGTCCTTTCTAGGATTAAAACTCTTTGGATTTATGAACTACCTAGACAACTAGAAGCTGTTTTATTGGGATTGGGAGTGGGAGTGTTAGCTAATGCAGAAGTTATCCTTTAATCTTGTCAAAAAGTGACATGAATTCTTTAATTTTTACCTGGATAGTGACTGAAATGAGAGGAAGGGCCTTCAGATGAACACACCAGCATGCACCTCTAATAGCACTGCACTACCAGAATGTAGTACCTTAGTAGGGACAGAGTCAAAACTGAGTACCTGCTCAAGGCCTCGTTGAATCCAGCTGGTGTCTTTTAGCTTACAAAGTGGAATCCTACCAACTGAGCTACACTTTACTAACAAGTATAATCTAGGATTTTTTAGATTAATCTGATTGCATCATTCAACTAAAACAAGGGCAGCATACAATATGTGATCAAATACAGAGATTAAAAGATTCCTCATTAAAAAAAAACAAAACAAAATTTGCAGGCACCCTCTTAGCTTATTTTATTCCAGACATAAAGCCAGGAATCAAAAAGTTGAAATCACATCTAGTTAAACATTACTTTATATTTTATTGAAGAAAACACCATTGCTCACTTGAACAATCAAATGCCAATCACCAAAGCTTTTCAGCCCTTCACAGTTCTACATTAATTTGTCAAGGACATCTGAAGAGTTGCATCATAACGTCCTGCCCCTATAAAAATACTACGGTATTCTAAAAACACCACCACATATAACTACCATGTCTTTATTGTATAAAATGTAGATTTTTAGATAACTGCAGAACATTCTACTATTTTTATTTGAACATGAAGCAGTAATTGAGATTTTTTTCTGGAGATTAAAATTATTTGTCTAATTTACATCTTCAGGTCAGACCCATCTTTGAAATCAGAACTACTTGTAACTACCAAGACACAAGTGTCAAGATACACAATGGATTGTCAGTTGCATACAACTTTTGAAAGAACCAACAAGTTGTACATTCTTGGACCTTTGCCACTTTAAAACTACAGTAAAAAATAAAGGATGGCTTTTCAAAATGTAATATTTTTATAGCAGATCATCACGGCAATAATAAATTGACGCCCAGTATTATGACTTTAGCAGCAGCAAAAGGTCATAATTATAGAAATGTAGGGCTGGGAGGGACCTCAAGAAGTCATCTAGTCCATCCCCTGCACTGAGGCAGGGCCACATATTCCCGAGCCATCTCTAACAGATGATTGTCTAACTTAAAAAACCAACAATAGGGCGGATTCCACAAGCTTCCTAGGCAGCGCTTGCCAGGGCTGAGCCCCGGCACCTCTATGCTTGTCAGTTCATAGCCCCAGCACCGCCACTTGCTGCATCAGTTATGAATGTAAAAAAGCAATTGTGTGAGCCCCGGCAACTCTTTCATCACAAATTAAGTACTGTCCCTAGGTAACTTATTCCAGTGATTAACTATCTTTACACTTCGAATTTTTTTCTAATATCTAAGCTAAATTTCCCATGACACAAACTACGCGGATTACTTCTTATCCTACCCTCAGTGGATATGGAGAACAATTGATCACCGTTCACCAGCAAAACACAAAAACAAAACAAAAAACCACAAAACACACACTACTTTTTATTGTAATCTTTTGATCAAACTATTCTGTAAACTATACAAAAATTGCTCATCTGTAGAATATTATTTTACATCAGAACAGAAGATCTGTTCCATATGTCTGAAGGGTGTCATCCTTGGCTCTCATTTTTTAACTCAAAGGGTGTCTTCTAAAAGGGCTTAATTTTTTTTTTTTTAAAAGCATAGTTCATTAAGTCTCATTCAAAGAGGGGTATCTGTGTAAGTGAAAAAAGCAGCCTGTTCTCTCTGGCTAAAGCTGTCTGTTTTCCGGAGCAGGAAATTAAAGAAAGGAGAGGGGAGAGCCTGCAGGTGAAGTGAAGGTGCTCTGACTTTTCCCCCTTCACCATCCACTTTAAAGTGTTACTTTAAAGAATGATTTTCACACTGGTGCTAACCTGAGGAAGAGAACATTCATCTTAAGGGAAATTTCCTTAACCAGTAATTTTCTGTATTCCACATGTAATCATTCAAAATTTGTTTTGAATAGAGCTTTCTCCTTTATATAACTTGTTTTTCTCTTATTTGATCCTTAAAAAAAATTCTAATCCTTCTGCGTATATTGTCATGGTCTGTTTATATGGAAAGAATTGTACTATCACAAACTTATGGTAATGAAGACTTCACAAGTGGATAGGAGAAGCTGATTGGGGAAATCAGCATCAATGTTTTTGATAATGAGAAACAAATGTAATCTGATGGACTGACTCAGCAGAAACAAATACAGTTGCAGTCAAGTAAGCAATTTTCTTTAAAGAATAATGCATTACTATCTGATTATAAACAAGTTAACATATGCAAAGGTGGCATAACTAAAAACCACCCTAGGTTGGGACAGGCTTACGACCCTGGTGTGGAATCCTGCCTTTCCCTCTGTCCCCAAGCAACCTTGTAAGTCTCTCTCTCTCTCTCTGAACACCTGTGCAAATATTAGAAGGTAAGCTGTTAACCTCTTGCTCACTATGCACCAACTAACAATTCTCCAACCTGTTGAAGGAGGGAAAGAGAATGACAAGGGATCTAAAGATTACATATATACACTTTCCCCTTCTTCAGAAGCAGGGCAGTTCTGAAATCAATTGACCTCAAGCGGAACCAAGGCCTAAATAAAAAAATCGAACTGTTCCCATTTCATGGAATAACAGAAAACGAATTTAAAACAACACATACAACTTTGTTGGAACCAGATAACTGCTGAATAAACATTCTGCACTGCTTTGTAAACAGACAAAAATGTCACGTCAGTTTGCTGTAAACAGAGTGAAGACGAACACAAGACGAAAGCATCGTCTTCCCTACCAAGGGCTTTGTTGACATTTAGCAGAGTTAATTGTAACTATTTGCTAGTTTAAAAAGCATCATCTATTGTAGTTAGATTGTACAAACCTGAAGATACTTCACAAAAACTGGCTACAGGCTTTTCTTCTAATTTGGTGCTATCATTTTGAGAGATTAATGGCAAAAAAAAGTCAAAACGCAACTCAGTACATCTGTTAGGAAAACATTACAAGTCAAGTTCTGCCCTTTTGAAGGTCCTGATGTGTAAATGGAATACTTTTTTCCACCCGAAAACAGCTAAGCTGAAATACTGATGTTTTGTGTTTCACTCATCTACTTCCCCTCCCCCTCAGTAAATTTTGTTTGGATTAGGAATTAAATTGGTCAGAGGGCATTGTACTTGACTTATGAAGGGTGAAAAGGTTTAAGACTAGTGTTTGCTCAAAGGGACTTTTTTCCTGCACCCTTCTTTACTTAGCTTTGATGAGATTTCTCTTATGGAGAGAGGGGTGTGTTGCTATTGCTCCTATAAACTTAACATTCAGTTTAAGCAATTTCTGTTTTGATGTTGACTCTGGAGGCATGGTGGTCTGAAAAAGAAATGAATGACTATAAAGGATCAAAACTGTTCCCCAGAACTAAAGGCTTATTAATCCAGTCATAAATTTATTTTTATAAATCACTTAGTAGTTTGTAAAAGTTTGTAAAAGTCTGGCTCCCAGGGTTTTACAATATCTGGGATTTTTACATCTTGCAACGGGGAGGTGTGTGTGGGGGGGAAGACTCAAATTAAGAAAAAACTTTGTTAAAAATATTTAAAATTTTTGCACAATCTTTCTTGCTTTACTAGTGCAAACCTCTCAATGATTTCAGCAGGTTGTGGGGCTTAGTAAGGAGAACCGAATTAGAGCCTTATTTGGGGGTAATTTCATCCTCTGGTTCTCCCAGTGCATCTAGTCTTTCTTTATCCATCTTCTAAAAGTTCTCTAGACTTGGGACAATCTTGATATGTGGATGCTGTACAGCACTTCATAACTGACACATGCAAAAGGGTCTGGAAATTCAATCATGGCCCAGATTCCGAATACAGTTCCACCAGCTGACGTCAATGAAGCCACTGAAAATCCAGTTACTCCAGACATACTATCAGAATGAGACCCATAACTGAATTTTACATGTAAAATCTCTACCATCATAAAATCTGTGAGCGGTAATGTCACAGCCATCTAACAGGGCACAGTGATCATAAACAACAATTTAGGATAGCTAATGATTATTTCCAGTTGAAATAATATAGAATATAAGTACACCTCTACCTCAATATAACGCTGTCCTCGGGAGGTAAAAAAAATATCTTACCCCATTATAGGTGAAACTGCGTTATATAGAACTTGCTTTGATCCGCCGGAGCGCACAGCCCCACCCCACCCCCCACCCCGGAACACTGCTTTACCGCGTTATATCCGAATTCGTGTTAGCTTGGGTCGCATTAGATCCGGGTAGAGGTGTATTCAGAATTGTATTACTCAAATTGCAAATTGGCCAGGAACTTTAAACCCACCTCTTATTAAAAAATAAGGTGCCACTGAGTTATTAATGATGAATATTGAGGACCTCAGTTTTACATTGGATCTAAAAGATGGCATCAGAAAAGAAATATCTATCTAGGTACTAAGTAAATAATTTCTCTCTTTTATCATTCTCAGCCTGTAGGAGAAATTGCTTGGTTAGTTTATAGCTTTTTGGTTTGCTTGCTTCTTTATGCCTGGTTTGAGCACAAGGCTTGTGTCTATTTATGTCAAGAAACTATTGAAAGGAATTTTGTGTTTGCTTCTGAAAGTGGTTAGCTCTGAGGACACAGTTTTGTCTTGTAGGCGTACGTTCCATAGTCTAGGTCCAGCTCCTGTGAAAGTTCTGTTTCCTGCATTCACAAGCCTCCCCCAGTTATCTGACAAGTTTATTGTTCCAATGGAACACAACAACTGTCATGTGAGGTCATGACTGCAGAGGGAGAAGCAATATTTCAAGTAGCTACTCCAATGCAGGACCTTGAAAATCAGGACAGAGACCTTGAACTGGACCCTCTACTTAATTGTGGAAGGGGCAGTGTAGTGTGAGGCCCAAGGGGATCATAGCAACCTATGTTTCTTAGAGAGCTGTTTAAAAAAAGTCTGTTCTCCTTCAGGGGGGCTTCATTACCAAACATGAGTGACAATAATCAAAGCTAGGTATCATAAATGCTTTCTCAGGACTTTGTCTGATAGGATGATGTTCAAACTTCTGACCAGCTGAAGACATATTTTGCTGCTAGGGAATTGAGTATTCCCAATCTGTGGACTAATTTAGTCAGTGGTAGAGCAAGGATTAAAACTCAAAACTTCCTGATGGCCAATCCTGTGCTCATTCATCCAATCCACAACACCTTTCACAAGGGCATCCTATAGATGTAGAAAAAAATATGTGGGGAGAGGACTGAGCCTCTACAGCAAAGGGCTTTGGAGTTGGAGTAGCTGTTGCCCATAACTACTCTCTGGGTTTGGCCTGGGAGGAAGAACTTGAACCACTACAGGGTGTTTTTGTTCACTCCTGTAGCATCTTGGCCAATCGGGTTCTCAATGGCATCAAATGCCACAGAGAGGTCCAGCAAGAGGATTTTAGATACATTTTACTTGTCAGGGACAGCAGGAGGTCAAACACCAAAGCAACAAGCTTGACTGAGAAGGATCCAGAGTTCCAGCATCTAACGGGTCATTTGAGAAGGTTGTTTGCTAGCTTCTCTAAACCATTCAATCCAAGATCCACTGCAAAGACTGAGTGGGAAAATGCGTGAGATTTGTGTGTGTGCAGTGAATACAAAACCTGACTGAAGTCTGGAGTATATAATTATGAAGGGAATAAAAAGAAATGTTACAGTACTTTCACCTTGTATCAAAGGGAAAAACTAGAGCACATCTACAGTAAAGAAAAACTGCAGACTCTCTTTACAAGGAATATTTATGAACAGACCAAAGTATGCAATATGGATTTTTCAAAATCATTTAAAGAAATTAAATAAATATTTGACAAAAATCTATTATTCAGTACAATGGCTTAAGTTTGATTGCATGGTCCAGTGTTTCTAGGCCATTTTCTGTCTAATTAAATTTACTATGTAGCCATAAAACTGTGAAATGTAATGTGATCTTTCATCTATGTAAACTGATAGCATCTTTCTCATCTGAAAATAGGTGTTCATTGTTTTAATTTCCTGTAGGAAATTAATTACATTTCCTCACTTTGGCATACTATGTTATGTAATGTAATAACTTTAAATAATTTGGGTGGGCTAGATTATCTATTTTTCTCCCCACCCACGAAGGTGAAATCTGCTTGGAGACATGCATTAACAAATGAAAACTATACAGTAATTGGATAATCTACAACTACCTGGATAATATCCATTAAGAACCCAAATAGTGCAGGGACTGGATCTCTCTTCCTGACATATGGAAGTTTTCTGAATAGTTATTCATTTAGTGATTTCTTTTCTTTGTTTAAAACAAAAACAAATTTAAGCATCCCTAAGGGAACACTAAAGATGGGCCAAAAGCACTGATCTAATCTAGGAGTCTCACTTGCCAGACAGTAGATACCATAGAAAAGTTACCCATAACTAGCCACATTTCATTGCAAGGAACTGAAAACATGAAATGATTTTTTGACCCATTGTTACCCGCACAAAATTCCTTCTAAGGCACCCAACTTTACCTTAAATTTGTTGCCCGTACACTTTAGGACATCCCACCTCTACCTAGTTCCTAGGGCTCAAGGCATAACTCAGTTGATTTAGGTACTCACCCTTTCCCAATTCCTAGTGCTCCAGGTGAAAGGTACCTAACTTTACCCGTCCGTGGGATCCAGGCAAACACCCCTTCCCTGTGGACTCAGGGCTTATTCTTCTGTGGGTTTATGGGGTCTTTTACCAGTGAAAGAGCCTTATACAGTAATATCCTACTTAACCTCTTAACCAAAACAGAATGCACATGCTAAGCATACAATGCTCACCACTCCCAATAAGGCAGATGAACTTTTCTTGATGGCCAGTTAGAATCAGGTCATCTGGGACTCCAGCTTCTGCACAGTTATGATTGGCAAGGTGTTGAGGCCTGGGAGCTTCCTTTTGGACCCCAGTTTATATAGAGAAACTTAAGTCTTGCTTAGTTGTACGTTAACCAATCATTTTACTGAAATATTACTGAACAATTTTCTAAACCAATCATAACATATTGTAAAACAATTCCTTAACCAATCATACCCCACCTCCATAGTTGATTTACACCTAGCAAATTTAGTTATGCAACAGACAGAAACAATCAAAAAACCAGACAGACCCACAGATAAACAATAGAGAAGTGGGGACCATAAAGACAAAACCATAAAGAAGTAGGGATTTCACAACCACAGCTATTGATAAGGGATTTCTTGACAGACAGAATGCTATCAAACAAAAGTTTTCTTTAACCATCTTAAGAGCCGTTTCTTTATCTGGTAATGGTAGGTGCTATTAGGACATGATCGCCTTCTTAACAGCGCAATATTACATTATTATAATGTAATTTAGATGGAATGTGAGGATGTGACTTTCTGCTTCTTGGCTCATGGCTGCTGATCTTCTAATATGGCTGCAGAAAAAAGGCCTCAGGCCTTACAATATGGATACAGGAAACTGATTTATCCTTACACCATGACCAGGCTACAGCAAGCTCCTGCCGGGGAGCCTGGCCCACATGAGAAACTGGAACTCATGAAACATTGCAGCAGTTCAGTAGACATAGAATAATGTTGAACTGATTCAAAACAAAAACATTGTTTCAGGATGTTGAAGCAAAATATTCAAAAAATTCCCACGTTGGAAATTATTAAAACATTTTGTTCTGCAAAAAGTTTTGCTATTCTCTTTGGTGGTTTTTTTTTGGGGGGGGGGGGGTGCTGTCTCAAATTCAGGATAAAAACAAAATGTTGAAATATCACCTTTCCTCCAGGCTGAAAATTCTTTTTTTTTTAAATAATCTCTACCAAATAGTAGCAGATTTTAATATGCCTTCGAGGATCCACGCTGTTCATTTCAAATGTTCTTATATTAGGTATTTAAAAGAACAAGCAACAGCTCAAACTGCAAATTATTTTAAAATTGTTAATGTTTAAGAAAGCAATTTACAATTTAGGGCTTGTCTACACACAAACTAGAAGGAACTAGCTAAACTCATAACTCACGCCTTATTTATTTATATTGATTCAGTCTGTTTGTGGATGAATATTTTGGATTCAGTGTATCCTACTGTGATTAAACTTAAATGGATAAAAATCAATTTTGCATTTTTGCAGTCTTTCAACAGACACTGTTCAGACATTTAGAAAAAAGTGTGCCTATTGAGATACAATGGGGATCAAAGTGGATATTGGGGGTGGGGGTGGAAAGAACAGATATCACAACATAGAACTGAAGGAACACACAGGAGGGAACTAGAAAGCTACGAAGAAAGGGACAAAGGTTTTGATCTGTGAAGGCTAGTAAATGTATATTGTGCCCAGATCTTACTAACTGGAAAACCTTGGAATACTGTACGCAGAGTTGACACTTTACTGATATGTCCAGTAATGATTTGTTAATTCTGGAAATGTTAGTAGTTAGGAAAACACAAACCATAGCAAAGATCTTAGGCGGGATGTTTACACTTAATGTGATCTTCTATCAATAGGTGCCAGAGTATAACTAGGATTTATTACAGAACATTCAATGAGGGAAGATATGTATTTAAACATGCATAACAACATATGGCTTGCTTAGGATAAATCAACTCACATAGTTCCTTTTCTTTGTTCTAGGGTATGGGTTCAAACTGTTTAGGGACCCTGAGTCTGAATCTTGAACTGCCCTCCCCTCCCCTCCCCTCCCCCGACATCATGAATGGCAAGGGTTTCCAGCTGTTACAGATAATAGAATGGGACCACTGTGAATATGCTCTATTGTTTATAAAGTAAATAAGTCATACACTGGACTCTGTGCAATATTTCAGCAGTATCTTCAGAGAGCCTCGCAATGATTTTTTTTCTTTGAGTGGCCCCATCTTCAATTCGCTGTTAGTAAAAAGCACAAAGAGAATTTCCCTATACATTATTTAAAAATGGGCCTAAATAGGTACTTTAATCAGACTTTAAGGAGGCTGTGAAAAGAGCTGTATAATACATCATCTGCAAAGGGGTGTAATAGGGGTGCTGGACCCCCCCTCCCCTCTTCCTCCATACCTATGTCATGTCTCCAAAAAGGGTTGGACCACTGGTTTATGCGCTGGGCATAGTGCTGTAGGGGGGAACCCAGAGGGGCTCTCTTCCCCCGTAGAGAGTCTATCTGTTCTAGGGTTCATCAATGCGATATATGCTACTGACCAGCCTTAGACTACAATATTCATATTCAGTTCTCATTTTGGCATTCTTCCAATACTTTACTGACAACACAAACTGGTGATTTTCAAAAATGCACATCTTAGCCAAACCAGAACAGAATTTCATGGCACTTTTTAGTTCCAGGGCAAATAATCTATGTCACTGCAGCAAATAATGAATGTGTGAGTGTCTCAAAAAGGTTGAAAATATATTTTGTAACTGAAAAAGTGTTAGGCAACCTGTAACAATATTACCAGCAACAAACTATTCTCAGGCGATGAGAAAGAAAAATATACACTTTTGTTGTACTTTAAGTTTTGTTCGCAATGACAGCATTTCCAATTCAAAGAATTCTTTTATGATTACAACAGTACCTACTGTATTTTAGTATGGTTTTGTGCTGTGTTTAAGAGCATCTCATTTCCCAATGCCCTTGTGTTTGGCTTTGGTTTTAAAATGGACATTTGAGGTATCCAGGTCATTGTCTTTGTTCTCTCAGCAATAATTTTTACTTCTGCTATAGCAGAGCAATCTCAGTTTCCCTACTTCAGAAGAACTCCACAGGAGAATTACTACTTTGTAATTGCTAGACCTACACTTTGCAGTGCCATCATTTGCACACAAATATTTCTACTACCCATATTCACACAGAAGGACGAAGAGAGGTTACAGAAATTGAAAAGCATGAAATGTGACAGGCTAAAAAAATTCCTGTGTAGTCCCCGTTCTCCCGTATCCCCATTTCACTCTTATCTGTGTCCTGCTGAAGGTGAACTGTGATTACCTAACTCTGGGTAATAAGATATAAATCAGGCAACATTTTTCTCCACAAATATGGCTTAATCAGGAGGCTATTAGAAGTCCTTTATAAATGTACCGTAGTTAATCATCGGGCTATGTGGGTAAATTGACATGGGAGTATATCTATCACTTACTCTAATCATAAGTCATATGCAAGGGAGAAGACTGCATAGGGAATGCTGATTATTTATGCTGTATGTAGACAGGGAAGGATGAATGGGGGTGGAATGAAAGGAAAGAAGAAAACAGTTACTAAAACTAGCTCCTGCATTTTCTCACACATATGGGTTTAAAGCATAACTATACCACTCAATAACCCAAGTATTTGGAAAGATTTATTACTTGGCTGATTTGTTTTAAGAATCAAAAGAGTGAGAGGTAATAAGAATATTGGGAGCTTGAGACCCTTCCAAGAATCCCACAACATATTTACATATTACATACAAAGTACTTTAAGAACAACTTTAAGACTGCTTTCAAATCAAGCACTCAGAAGTTAAGAAATGCCAAAATTAAGGTTGCCCATACAATCTCAATTTACCTTCCCTGTGCAAATACATTTGATATAGTCTCTAGCCACATGATCACATTACTTTTGCCACAACGCTCCTGACCTCATTCATTGCACAGGATGAATGGTGCTCACTGAATGGGTTTTTCTTTTTACCCACATTATTTGTGTAAATTTCCTAGGGGCTTTTCTAGGTCACTATGAGTGCTTAGCAAACATCTGAATTTATCTTCTTATCAGCCCTGTAAAATGAGCTAGTATTATCATCCCCATTTTACAGATGAGAAATTACAGGTCAGAGAGATTAAGGACAAAATTGTCAGAAGTTTCCACTGATTTTGGGTGCCCACTTTCATAAGTGCTGTAAGTAGGGGTGCTGCTGCACCCCCTGGCTTGAAGTGGTTTCCATCATGTCGAGGGTTTATAGTTTGGTTCAATGGCTCTCAGCATCCCCACTATACAAATTTTTCCAGCTCCACTGCCCACTTTGAGACAAGAAACGTCTAATTTTTCAGAGTACCTAGTGTTTATAGCAGGTTATATGTTCAGAGCATGGATTTCATTAATTTCAGTTGCAATTGGGTATGTTCAGCATTTCTGTCAATCAAGCCTAAATGCCTCAAATCAGGAATACAGAAAATACAGAACCCATAATTAGTGACACCTGCAAAAGGTTTGGTGTCACTAATGTGCTCATTATCACATAGGAACTCTGTGGCAGAGGCAGGGATAGAATCCAATTCTACAAAGTGATATTGTCACAGTTCAGGGCAACACCACCTATATTCCCTCTCTGTGGTTCAGCAGGGGCACCTACTTCCCTTGGGTAGAGACACGCATCTCTCTCTCCTGACAAGGGTTTTTCCAGGCTGCAGAGTCCCCTATCTACACTGTGAATTCCCAAGCAAGCCAGACACCCAAAAGATCAGAGTTTCCACTTTGCTTTCTCTTCAAAGCCTATGAACAGCTATAATTGCCTCCAGTTATAAGCTACCACACAGCTCATTCCAAGCAATTACATACATTCTTCAAGTAAATGCACTAGAGAGAAAACATTAAAAACAATAAAATAATGTATGTTCTATGCTTTTTATGCTAAGAAAGCTTACCAGAGATTGCTGTCACCCATCATCTCCAACAAAGGCTCTGATCAGTGTCAGTCCTCCCAACCCTTCCCTAAGAACCCCCCCCCCCAATTTGTTCAAAAGTCCTTTGTCTGTGGGGCTCTACAGAATCCAGTTTAAACTAGTGTAGGCAAGACTCCCCAGGAGGGAGGTGTTACAACCTGAGTGAATTTGCCAAATCAACCCCCACTGTTCCTGGGGTGGGAAGGGTATAGTTACCCTCCCTAGTCCATATTGATACATAAGCTTTTTGTAGTAAGATCTCCTAAAGATATTACAGGAATTGCCATATCTTCTACAGTTATTCTGCTGTCTTCGCCATGAGACCCTCCATTATTTCCCCAGAGTTTGCCGCCTCATTCACTAGTCATCTTCCAACTTCTGTAACAAATGAGGCAGAGACCCTACAGACAGCAATCTCCTTAACTAGGCAATCCTGATTCATCCTATAAACACAGCCCATCCTATGCACTGAATGGCACCCTAGAGATCCTGTGGAAAAAATACTATGTGGAACATTTTTGTGAAGATGGTGTGACAAGATCACCCTGGGCTCATGGTCAATTGCTTGTCCTTAGTGAGTCTCTGGCAGGCTACTGACTCTTAAGCAAGTCATTGGTGGTGCATCACATCACAAGAGTAGTCCTGCATCAGGTCTACCTTCCCTGACGGAGGCTCTGACAGGCAGCAGATTCTCAAACAGTTCTAGCCAGGCTTTGATCATGGAGTGAGAGCTGGAGTCTGCCTCTCCTTCCTAGCCAACCTCCAACGGAGCTGTGCTCTTCCCTTTTAATCGCTGCCTCCACGCTGTATATCTATTGAAGATGTAGTGGAGTAGGGCTGATTGAGCCCACAGCAGAATATTAACCCTTTTCCTGGCCAATGCAAGGTTTGTATACTCCATCACATATGGGCAAAACAATGTATAGTCTCTCTCCGAGAAACAAACTGTTTTTGCTTTAAAAAAAAACAAAAACAAACACACACCACCCTGAGGCAGAAATGTGGCATGAAAAGTTTCAGCCTAAATGGTTAAAGGGCAAAGTGATAAGCAATCGAAAACCAGAACTTGTAATGGAAACTTTTAGGTAACTTTAACTACATAACTGCGCGCTCCACCTATATTTACTGTCATGTTCAGCACTGATCACTTTGTGGAACAATGGCAGCCCTCTAATCTGATAAATTTTTACTTTTAAAACTAACATTATTAGTGTATAAATAGTTAAACACAAACAAAAATAAACCACAAAAGTATAGACAGCTTTGCCAGCAAGAATAAGTTAGGTGAGTCAGAATAATAGCAGGTGTTGGAATTCAGATTTTAGCTACATGAATTAATGTCAGATGAAGACTCTTTCCTCATTTGATGACACAAAGGCAAAAGATTCCGTTATGTCAAAGAAATATAGTACAGCTCAAAATAGTAAACAAAAATCTTTTAAATTAAAATACTAAACTAGTATCTAACCTAGTAAATACTAAACTAATTTTAACAGCGAAGGGTATGACTGTGCAACATTTATTTATGTTGAGTAGCACTCACACAAATTATGCATTGCTCACATTAGTTGGCTTCAGAGGGGTAATCAGGCCAAAGGGTTGCAGAATGGGGCCCAGAGTAAGTTGCATGTGCTACACCATGCAACATGTATTGTCATCAGAAACCGAACCCTTACTTTCAGCACCAGAGAACAAACATTTACTCCTTGAACTAAATTAACTATTGGCCAGTAGCAGTATTAGGCTACTAGTATTAGTACGAGTATTAGCACCATCCCACTCTAATCATTGGCCCATGTGAAGCATAAGACATACTTACCAGCATATTACACTGCTCCAACCTTGACAGACCATGGCCTGGGGTAAGTAAAACATTAATTGAATCTGACTTGTTCATTTCACGTCTTCTGTTATATAGCTTTACAAATTCAAAAGCAATATGAATTACAAATGCTTATAGCTACTGAACAAATTTGGTGAGCAGTGCTAATCATGAGCTGCAAGGTCCAGTGAGGTTGCGCAAGTATACTTTATACATTACGCTCTTAAGGTTGGTCTCTCCTTCCTTCTCTCTCCATTATCAAAGCTGCAATAAAAATTTTCCTGCCATTTGCATACTACAAAATAAAAAATCAAAATATGGAATAATGTCTTTCCTGTCTTTTGCCTTCAACATTTGTTCCAAGACTTCAAAAATATATAATGAATTCATAGTGACAGCTATAAGCAGAAACACATCTCCATGAAACTCCATTTTGCCTGATTTAGATCAATACACTGAGAACCAATTACTTGTCTACTTTACATTATAAGAACTAAATAGTTGTCAACATTGGTTTAAAAAACAGAATTTGAGTTACACAGGACAAAAAAGAGCTATAACCTTCAAAATGTATTTGTATTGTGCTCTTAAAACTCCGAAGTTTTTGAATCAAATATATTCAAACTCGGGGTGGGGAAACTTCTTTAAAATTAAAACCAAAGTGTATCAAAATTTCACCCTGAAAATTCCCCCCCCAAAAAAAGTTTTAAGTGAACAAATATAGAGGTTCATAACAATGTTATATTAACTCGTTTAGCTGTTTTGTTAATGCAATGCAATGCTGATGTCTAGAAAAGTAACTTCGGGAATATGAAAATATGTTAAAGGCCTGGTTATTCTTTCACTTGCACTTTTATTAATTAGGAATAACGCCACTAAAGTTACTGAGTTTACATTGGTGTAAAAATATTGAGAGAAGAATAAGGCTCTTGAAGTGTAAATGAAAATGATTTTTTCAGCACAAATTTAGAACAATATACTGTACATGGAAAGCGCAGAAAAACATTATGGACTACTTTTTAGATAGAACTATTTGAAGTGGAGGAATACCAAGTTCTAGACAGGCCGTTTGCCCAAAGCTGGTCAGGCAACAACACAGAGGTCATGTGTCTATAACATACACCAACCTCCCTTGGGTGTATGAAATAATGGTACGAGTTATTTAAAAATAATTTTCTTGCTCTGTAATTGTTTATTTAAATGAATTATCTGTCAACTGACCCCTTTAAAAAGAAAAACCCACCCTCATCATCTATAACAGCTTTTTTAAATATGTCTAAGGTAATATCTGACTTGTGGCAAGACACCAAATAGAAAAGGCAGTGAATCAAAGGAAGCTGAAGTAAATGTATAATCAAAACTAAATCTAACAGCATTTTTAATCATGCATAAATGAGATGCAAGCACACAATAGGCCCTGGAGAACACATTTATCAAAAAGACAGAAAACTTAAACAGTGAAACAGACATCAAGTGTAAGATAACATTTAGAGTTATCTGTGACATTGTCATGTTAAAATAGTCTCTCAAGTTAAAAGGAATTTCTATCCTCCAAGGAAGCTGGCCTTCCTATTTGTGTGTCATTGTGCGGGCATGGCTTAAAAACCTATCCACAAAGCCATGACTCCAAAGACCACTTGGCAGCTCACAAGCATAGTAGTTTTCGAGTGCGCTGTATTATAGTAGTGGCATCTTTCATCACAGCCCAAACCAAAAATTTCTCTTGTAAGCTTAATTTTCTTTGATTTGCCTTGATTGCATTTTTATGGATAATTTATCTTTAAATAACAAGATCCTATTTCCATTTAAATATATATGCATCCAACCGCTGCCTTCCAAATAAATTTAACAACTTAAGGACTAAAAATAAAGTTTCAAGTGATACTGTATTTTCTTGGGAAGCATTAAAGAGTATTTTCGTACGGACTCAACTTTTCCTCAAATTATATTTCAATTTGTCACAAAAATGAAAGCTGGAGCCACTCACTAGCTATTAAAATGGAAAAGGGATAGGCAGAGTTTAGTATTACATTGAAATAAAGAGCAACTATCACATGACAGAAAACTTTATTACAACATTTAAGATTGTAATCAAAACCTGGTTTAACTGCCAATCCATTATTCTGCATTTTTTTCCAGTCATTGCTAACTATTACCAGAAATCCCTGAGTTAACGCACAAAATACAGGACTCCAACTTCAGAGGCAAGTTAAGCACAGAGTCTCACCAGCTTGTAATCCTTTCAGTGTATAAGTTACACTAACATTGACTCCTTTAGACACATTCAACATGTAATTTAACCATCACCTCTCAACTTGACCTAGTGCCTGTGACACACAGTGACAAAGTAGCAAAACATTTTTACAGTATGATCACTAATGGAAAAAAAGCTACAGGCACTGTAGGAAAAATAGCATAAAGCCCAACTCTGTGTTCCATCTGCCAGAGTCTCCATTCACAATAGGGCAAGTCTGAGAAGTTAGCTGGTGGTGCAAATGCATATTATTACTATTATCTTAAGGACCTGAGCCTGCACTTACACAAGGTGTAAATTAGGTAAAGTAAAATGAAGCACACAGTGTAAGTCAGGAAGAATAATGACCTAAGAGTCCATCATATAGTTATTCATCATAAACTGACCATTTACTCCAGTAATATCAGACCTGTTGTTCCAGAACGCCATTCAACTCAGAGGGGGCTCTCATGGAGTCCATAGGTTTATCAGAACCTTCCTCACTCTTCCAGATCTTAGCACTTATATAGCAGGTAGGTTTCCAGATAATACCTGCTTGGTATGGATTCAAACCTATGAGTTACCTCCATTAATCCTATGAGCCATCAAGTCCCCAAAACTAAGATGTTTAGTCCATTTTCTTGTGTTCCCCCACCTCCCAGCAGGATACTGTATACCTTTCTATTTAACCTTAAAGCATTTACTCGTGCAACAACTAGAACTACTCATTTGGGCGAGAGCTGCAGGAATAGATCTTATGAGCAACTGCAGAGAGCTAGGAGGCGAGATGGGAATGAAGAGCCCCATGGATACTGCCCAAATTCCTTACAGATGTCTCTTGTCCCTGCATATGCATGATGTATGCTTTATGATCTTCTGTCTTACAAGTTAATAAAATCAAGCATAGTTGTCTTAGAGACAGGTTAGCTATGGTATCAACTAAAAAATAAAGCGCTAGAGGGAATTTACAGGAAAAATGCACTTAATTAAAGTGTTCAGGACCATTCAAGCCAACCACCCACCCAGTATAAGTATATTTTGGCAGTAAAGGTATTATTGTTTCCCTGCCCTTACCACATAATGTTTTTCCCTTAAGTCAATGCATTTTTTTACTGTGTATTTGGCTACATTGCTAAAAGATGGGTCTGAGGTAGAGAGATCCAAAATATCTTATTAAAACGTGTTGCTCTGGGCTATAGCTTTTCCATAAGCATCTCTTAATCATTACTAGCTATAACTTATATTCACCACTACATATTAGATATTCAGAGGCTGCAATGGTAAGTTTAGGACCGTAACTTCTACAGTATATTCTTCAATACTCCAGCAATGACTTGCTTTGTTGTGTCTATAAGTTGTTCATTCACACAGGGTGCAATACAGCAATGGAGAAACAGATTAGAATTTAGCCCAAAATGTAAACAGTCCTTATTACTTGAGTTGCATGAGACTGAGGGCATAGGCAGATTGTAGATGTGGCAGTAGAGAGACGGACTTCCCAACTCATACTAGCTGCATAGGTTAGAATTAAGTATGGATCTGGCTCTAGATCACAATATGTCTTCCAGGTCAGTTATCTCAAGTGGACTGAGGAGGTGGTATACTAGATCTGTTTTATCACTTTCATATAATTTACAATTTCCTGTTCACCACAGTGTTTCCTAAATCATCTTCGTGTTCTCTGTTCAGTGAGCTGGATCAGTGTCTTTGGGTTTATTTTTCTGCAAATTAAACTGGGAGAGCAAAACCTTTTGAGAACAAGTGAAGTAACAACTAACTTTACTTTGTGAGCTGTCCCACTGAAAACACCATGACTACTCAGAAAGTACTACTCATCAGGAGTAAGGACAAGAAGAGGTCTGTCTCAGTAGGGGTCTCCTTCAACAGCATCTGTCCATTTAAGAAACCTTTCTTCCAAGTTCAAAAGGGAGGGGTTTTATTCTCTCCCACTTGCTACTTCTACATGATTCACAGCCAAATAGCTATCCTGCCATCCCCCCCACCCCCCAAGTCTGAGGTGCCTCAGTTCAGCAGCAATTCATTGGGGTTTTCTGCAGCACAGTCCAAAGAAAGCAAAAGTCATCAAAGAAGTCTGCTTTCTCCAGCCAGTCCTCTCCAATGAAACAATCGGCAGTTCTATCCACGTTCACTACCTTCTGCTCCTGACTCAACCCATTGCAGGGTCCTTCAGCTTCCTCGGGGATCCTAGGAAGAGCTTTCTCCCAACTCTTGTCACCTCTATTCTCTGAAATAGAGCTTCCTCACAGAGAAATTACAACTCATTGCATCTGGTCCTCTTCTTGCCTCCTCCAAGCTCTACTGCATCCAGACAGGGGTTACACACCCCATCACAGGGCCACAAAATCTGGTCCATACATATCTGTCTATGGTAACCAACAACTTGAATTTCACCCATCAGGTGATGGTAGCTAATTCTGTATGTGGATCACAGGTTTTCACAGCTCCAGTTGACTGCCTCTTCTTGGCCACTTGCGAGATGTCAGGGACTGAGAGTCTCAAATCCTAGTCCACAAGGCTGTTAAGAGTTAGGCAGCCTCAACTTGCCACCAGTGACCTGCTGACATATGCTGGAATAGCAGCTGAACTCTAGCAGTGCTGGAATCTGATTGATGGAATCCTGGGGTTCCTGATTGGTCCCCAGCTACTATTTAACCCAAGCAAAGGAAGAGGAAGTTGTCCATGCAACTGGGTTCTCCCTGCTTTGGACTGCTTCCATTATGATACCTGTTCCTCCTGCCTGCTCCTCATCTCCTGGTAAACTGACCCTGCCTGACTCTCAGTTTGTCCTTGGCCTGTCTCAGATGCTAACCTCCTGGTATTGGACCCAGTCTAACTCCCAACTCCAGCACCGACCACTAGGTCACACTACCCACATCCCAATCGTGACACCAGACTACTAAGAGGGGACCCAGCTGCTGGATACTATGTGTTAAGCATTCAGAGTCTAAACAGAGCCTTGGTGCTGTGCTGGTCTTGGAGTCCAAGCACACTTTCAAAGTGTAAGTCCTCTATTGGACACACTATCCTGAGAGCTTACACCATGCAGTCGATTGCCCAGCACTTGGAATCAGCGCTAGCCTCTCAGATTTTCCCCACAGCTTAAACAAACCCGCTCCCAGAACTCCACCTGATGGGGTGAGCCTTCTGGTTTATATCTTCAAGACTGTTCAGCGTTTGCACCTACCACCACTAAGAGACAGTTTGCAAAGGACTTGAATACACCACTGCTTTTTAAAATCACATGAGAAACACACAAATCTATATAACAACATTCCATAAATGTCAGTATATGTGACTTTGAAGCCTGAAGTGTCTGAGTCAGTAATGGAAACAGCAGCAACATTGTTGGGAGCAATTTTTGTTCAGAATATCACTAGGTTGAATCATCATTGGGTTTCATGGTCTGTTACTATCCAATTTTTAAGTTCTCAGCCATTTTGACTTTACAAATTTTACCCATGCAGTGTACAGCTACAAGACGACATGTATCTATGTCATGCCAAGGGTCCTAGAGCATTGTGATATCAGAAACAACCACCAATCACCACCCTTATTCTACAGCTAATTTTCATTTAATAATTTCATAGGTTGTATGGGGGACACTGCAGATAGTGGATTACTTAGCCCAACTACCACAGTTCTTCAGAACTTTCCACACAACCAACACACAACAACACAAAACATACACAGACCCTCACTTCCGCACATATCCCTCATTCAGCATCCACTGAACTCCCAGCACAGCACAACCACCCACACAATATCCCCAAACATTACTCTGAGGCCTAGAATATCTTCTGAATCGGGTGTGAAGTCAACATCTACAAGAATGGCCAAGAATTCTTTTTGTCTAGATTATCACCGGGTTCAATCACCACTGAGATTTATAGTCTATTACCATCCAATTTTTAAGTTCTCAGCCATTTTTAGCTTTTTAATGCACGTGACTTACACGTGTGCAATAGCATGGACTTTCAGTTATCAGCACAAAAATAATAAATCCTACACACATTTCCCTGACTCAATTTCCTCACTACTCCACAGCATATTTTGGGCTGGGATCAGGATCTGGGACTGACCAGCACCCTTCTGTTGCAGTGCATCACTTCTGTGCTGAAATATTAAACCTTGTCCCCAACTCTGCTACTCTAAACTTGGCCAGTCCATCCCATTCTTTTCTCCAGCCCAATTTCCTATCTCTCCAAGTTTTTCTAGTTCATATGTCCCACCACCCATTGTTCTGCTGTAACTTTCCACTGTTGCTAGACCTCCTATAGACCAAGCTGACTGAATTGGTTTCCCGACTCTGGCACCTTTCTTAGCATAACTATTGTGTGGTCAAAGCAAAGTACTCCCCATTGTTCTTAGTCTGGGGAATACATGACACAACTCTTGTAAACTCTTTGGCATAGGGACTAAGTAGAAGATGAGACACAACAAATGGATACAACAGATATAGGGAGCAGAGGGTAATAATGAGAATATTCATTTCAAATTAGAATACATTAAAAAGAAGTACCATCTACTGGCTCCAATTTCCCTTCCAATTTTTCAAAATTCCACAAACAATACACAAAACAACTAGCTTGCCTCTTCTAGCAAGCTGCAAAACAAACTCAAATACTACTACCCTCATATATTGGCCTTTTTCTCAATCCCCTTACCCCTCTTCAAAGGCCAGGTAAAACAACTGGGACCTATGGCATCCCCTACAAGTAGTCAAATCTGGACTACTTCAGACCAGAGGTAGCAGGGCATTCCCGAGTCCTGGGGCCCTTATGAGAAAAGTCCAAGCAGAAGCATCCTTTCTATTATTGTCAAGGATAGAGCTGGTTGGAAAGGTATTTCTTTTTCTCTGTGGAAAATTTCACTGAACGTGAGGAAAAAAGGTTTGTTTGGTTTTTTGTTTGTTTGTTTGTTTTTTTAAGTTGTAGCAGAAAATTTCAACTTTTCATCCAAAAAATGAAAACCATTTTCCTCCATTTTTCAGCAACTGAAAACTTTTACATTTTCAGATTTTAAGATGTAAAATTGAAACTGTTCAGGAATGCATACACATCCTACAAAAAAAATGTTCATTTTGTAAAAATAATAATAATAAAATAAAATAAAAAATCCCACTAGAAAAAAGTTTTTTTTTAGGAAATTTTCAACAACCCCTAATCAAAAAGAATCTGTCATCCATGTGTCTGCTCACTGCAATTTTAACAATCGTGAGGAAAGAAGGGGATTCTCAGGTAGGCTGCTCCCAAGCCATTTCAGATTTTGTAGGTTAAAAATCTAACCAGAAGCTCAAAGATCATCAAATTTAGGAGTATAACTGTTGTGTGCTCGCTATAGAATTACATACAAAATACTATGTTAAAAGAACATTCACTTTAAATAGAAAAGCATGGAGAAGTTAGGAAAAGCCAGAATTAAGGTTGTCTATGCAATACCCCCAGCTCCTTACCCCAAACCTGCCTCCACTAGCTTTCAGTCCTTCTCACTCCCATTTCCTTCTCTCCCAATCACTCCCTCTGGCTTTGTCCATTTTGTCTCCTCTATACCCCCACTAGCTTCCTGTTCCCCTCATGCCACCGTGTTCCCCAATTGTCACTCACTCCCAGACTTGTTTTCGCCAGGCTCCTCACCCAGTCCCAGTCTGTCTCCCTCGTTCTTGGCCCCAGCCTCCTTGCCCAGCCAGTCCCAGTTTCATTCCCTTATTACTCCTCCGATCTGTCATCCTGACACAACAGATGTCAGGTTCACATCAAAGCTAAATTTTTCCTCACAGGCATACACAGAAAAGATGAGGATTTATAGGTGGATGGGTGGAATTTCCAGGTGAATTCAAAGAAAGGTGGAGTTTCATGATATCAGTGGGTAAAGTGACTTCAGTGTTTGTGGGAGAGTTCAGTAATTAAAACTCTGAGTCAAAATATTGTACTGAAAATTTTCAGATTTTTGAATTGTGTACTTTGAATGTTGGGAAATCACTAGAATATGGTCAGGTGCCAGAGACACCAAATACATGCATTAATTAAATAATGCATTAGCTCTGTCTTCACTAGTTTGCTGCGAGACTGCCAATAGCAGGTCATCCATTTATCCTAATTCTCCGTTTGAACAATTTTACAAACCATATGTCTATTTCTCTATTAATTTCTTTTATTTACTTTTATACCTAAAATATTTTTTTTTATTTCACAGCTTACCCAACCTGATTATTTGCCCCCATCTACAATAGCTTCCACAAGTTAGTGTTGTGAAAATTAACTACTACTCATAGCATCAAATTGTACTGAGGTCCCCTTAGAACTGGCTAGTCTCCTCCTCAGTATTGGTCAAACCCTGCAAACTGCCTCTTGGATGTGCTGAGCATTCTTAACTCCAGTTGACATCAGTGTAAGTTGAAGGCACAGTGCCACTTGGAAGATTGAGTCCTTTGGGAGCAATTCACAGCTAAGCTGCTAAGTGCCTGACGTATCCTACAGCTACATTCAACCAATCAGTTATAGAAGTCAGTGTTGTTCAGTGCATAAAACGTTCATCTTGCGAACTTTGGCATGAATCATCAACCAAGGCACTGCATACGCCCTTTTCCTCCTTTTTTGGGCACAGCCCACCGCACCTTCTAATACCAGAGTAAGGACTTCACAATGGATTTTCAAACACTAAGCAAGATATACAGATACTTAAAGCTATCTGTGTGTATTTATAATCATGTACAATTCTTAACCTTTTATTGGTTGAGGTTAGCACAACACCTGTTAGGGACTGTGCCACTCAACCAAGTGCCACAATAGCTACACACAACTGACAAGTTACAGTTATATTTAGGAGAAATCCATAGCCCATGCAATAATGGTTTTAAATAATCTTTAATGGACTGCAATGTACAGCAGATTTTTAATTCACCATATATAATTCCAATGTTAAATCTGACTTAGCATTGTTAGAAAATCTAAATGAACACACCTACTTGCTGATCCCGATCAGAGTCAGTAATATGACAGAAATCATTGATGACTTGTTCCTACAATCCATATAGCTGTAAAACTGTTACCAAAATTAATGCTTAAAATCAGGATTATGCCCTTAAATACTCATTTGTGTTGTCACCATTTTCAGATAGAAACACCACACCAAGTTTTGGCTATTCTTATTTAAAAAACCAACTTGGGAATATGTAATGTGTAGTGCTCGGTTTTCTTTCCTGAGGTACAGACGTGGGTAAGCACTCTTAAAAGAAGTCAGAGAAAAGACTGAAGTTTCCAGAATATTTTAAAGGTGTCAGTTTTTGTTTTTTTTAAAGCAAGCATGGTTCTGCTGTTTTATTTATCAAAGTTAAGCTCTGGTTATACATTGAATTGCAGCTGAGTTCTATTAATAACAAGACAAAAAATCAAGACTATGGGTTTTTATATTATTCAGGAAGGATATGAAACTATAATGAACCTGAAGTAAAATTTATATTTAATCAATCTTGTATTTAAGAGCATTTTTTTCTTTAGAGCCCTTTTCTAACACTGCTGCTATATTTTTATTTATGATCTGGGAAAAACTTTAGCTATGCTCTGAAAACCCCCAAAATCCTAAGAGACCTGCAAGCAAAGAAATTTTTACCAGTACATCTGGAAGTGAAAAGGAAGTATCAGCCCATTGGACCACCACCTATTACTTGTTTGACAGCCATGAGTAAACGGATGAGCAAATAGACAATGGGCAAACACGATGGGGTCATCCTTGCTGTAGACCCGTGAAATCTGAAAAAGCACAAGATTTTACAGCCTTGACAATTAAGGCATTCAGGAAGTGAAGCACTGTTGAGGAGTTATCCCTCCTTCAGCTTTTTGCAAAATGACTTGACATTTTAGATAGAACAGTCTTTGGATAAACCCTAAGGACAAGAGAAGATTGATTAATACCATATATCCTGTTTCATTCTAGGACAGTGGTGGGCAACTTGCGTCCCACAGGCCACACCCACCCCATCAGGGTAATCCGCTGGCGGGCCACAAGAGTATTTGTTTACATTGACCGTCCGCAGGCATGGCCGCCCACAGCTCCCAGTGACCATGTCTCTGCGGCCCACGCCACTTCCTGCAGTTCCCATTGGCCGGGAACGATGAACCATGGCCACTGGGAGCTGCGGGCGGCCGTGCCTGTGGATGATCAACGTAAACAAACTGTCTCACAGCCTGCCAGTGGATTACCCTTATGGGCCACGTGCGGCCCGCAGGCTGCCCACTGCTGGTGTAGGTTCACAAGTGAAACCCAAACTTCAAACCCTGAAAGTATAGATTTAGATTAATATAAAGGAACTGAATTCAGACCCTAGTCAACTTTGTTCTAGAAACTGAATTTTGCTTCCCTAATGATTAGGGCTCTACCAAATTCATGGTCCATTTTGGTCAATTTCATGGTCATAGGATTTTAAATATCAAAAATTTCATGATTTCAGATATTTAAATCTGAAAATTCATGGTGTTGTAATTGTAGGGGTCCTGACCCAAAAAGGAGTTGTGTGGAGGGGGCGGGTCACAAGGTCATTGTAGGCAGGGTTGCAGTACTGCTACTCCTACTTCTGTGCTGCTGCTGCTGGTGGTGAGGCCTTAGAGCAGCAGCTGCTGTCCAGGAGCCCAGCTCTGAAGGCAGAGCCACCTCCAGCAGCAATGCAGAAGTAAGGATGGCATGGTATGATATTGCCACCCTTACTTCTGTGCTGCTGCTGGCAGGGCACTGCCTTTAGAGCTAGACACCCGGCCCAATAGCTGTCGCTTTCTGGCTACCCATCTCTGAAGGCAGCACAGAAGTAAGAGTGGCAATGCCATGAGCCCCCTAAAATAACCTTAAAAAAAAAAAAAAAACAGGAGTACTTGTGGCACCTTAGAGACTAACAAATTTATTAGAACATAAGCTTTCGTGGGCTACAACCCACTTCTTCGGATGCATAGCCCACAAAAGCTTATGCTCTAATAAATTTGTTAGTCTCTAAGGTGCCACAAGTACTCCTGTTTTTTTTTTTTTTTGAGGATACAGACTAACACGGCTGCTACCCTGAAACCTAAAATAACCTTGTGACCCCCCTACAACTCCCTCGTGGGTCAGGACTCCCAATTTGAAAAATGCTGGTCTCCCCCATGAAATTGGTTTAGTACAGGGTAAAAGCACACAAAACACCAGTTTTCATGTGGGGGTTACCAGATTTCACAGTCCGTGATGCATTTTTCATGGCGATGAATTTTGTAGGGCTCTACTAATGATTCTGCTCAGTCAGAGAAGTCGAATTACCCACTTGAGTACCAGTGGTGGTTTTCCAACAGGAATTGTCCCACTCAGAAAAATAAGATCAAATCCAAGTATGAAATGTCCCTCATCCCAATGCTCTGTGCCATTCACAGCTATTAACAACCAGCATAGTGCATTCATCTTCAATAAGAAGGATTCATGTATGACAGCTACTCCAGTGCCATAGGCTATGTTAATGTACACTTCTGTAAGGTGCCCCAAAGCAGTAGCACTTGAGGAAGTCCCTATATTTTGTGAAGTTACTTATCAATCATGGGAGGACACTTTTAAAAGAGCCCTTAGTGAATGAGTACATGGTCAGTTATGGATGCAGTGGGAATTAAGGTGCCTCACGTATAATTCTGACCTGCAGCCATCACTAACCAATTAAATGCAATCATAGTTTCTAATCTTACAACATTTTAATGCATTTAAAAGCATAAGTAGAGGGATATTACCACAACAGATCAACACTTAAAATAATCATTACACTTGGCCTGTCGATTTCAGTAATGAAGAGTCTACCTAAAATGAGCTAGTGTCACAAAAATGGGGCAAAACCAGAACCTTCTATCTAAACACTGACCAATTACATTTTTGAAAAAATAGAACACCTGGATATACCTACAATGAAGACAGGACAAAACTGAAGCCTTTTATCTAAGCTCCCTGAACTTTGATTTGAGATGGATTCTATCTGAATCACCACACGCCTTTTGATATTTGCCTATTCAAACCTCAGCAATGAAATTTTCCAAGACCGGAACCTACCTACCTCAGCCCATGTAATAAGGTATTAGACTTAAATCTCCTAATTTACTATTCAATACTAAAGGCCATTTCCTGGTCTCAGTGACACCTATGTAAATCTGAACTGATCCTTTTAGGTCAGTGAAGTAGTGTTGGACACAGACCTTATAAACGTAAAAGGAAATGAGTAAACAAAGAGGGAAAGTTGACTTTTTACATAAATATTTCTATGTATTTAGGAAATTATCACTTGCCATTACTAAGTTGATAAATTACAATACCATTATTATTTTTTAAGTGTTGATGATGTATGTGGCACTGCCCAAGGATATATAAGGACATTTTTTACCAAGCAGACTCCTGCTGATGATAGCTCATCTCAATTGATTGGCCTCTTACAGTTGGTATGGCTACTCCCACCTTTTCATGTTCTCTGTATGTATAAATATCTTCTTTCTGTGTGTTCCATTCTATGCATCTGATGAAGTGGGTTTTAGCCCACGAAAGCTTGTGCTCAAATAAATTTGTTAGTCTCTAAGGTACCAAAAGTACTCCTGTTCTTTTTGCGGATACAGACTAACACGGCTGCTACTCTGAAACCTATAGTTATCTAGTTATTAGACACAGTCAGTAATATTAAAACTGGGACAGAACCGTGATCCAAAGTGTGAAAAGACAGACTGAAAATTTGGGATTGTCTCAGTTACCCTCCATCTTGAATAATACATTATAACTAAAACACAACGTCTTTGTCAATTTGTCTTAAATTGTAACAAGTATAAATTTTTAGTAGTAATTGTTAATAGCACTAAGTTTAACAAAAGCAAGAATCTGATCTCCCTCACTGTGAGAACAGTAAGTCTATAAACACACAAAATGTATACTTTGAATTTGTTTAATTTTCCAACAGAAATGAAGTCCTACAATAAGCCAATTCTACTCAACACCACAATGCACACTGGGTGCCTTAATGGCATACTTTTTGTCCTTGATTTCAAATCAAATCAACTTTTTTGGTCTCTTCTTCTTTGGGAGCCACTCTTTAGGAAATGGTTACTCTAATGATATATATATAAACATTCTCTTACAGTCACTGACAATACACTGGGCTAGTGCAATTTATCATCAGAGAAAGGAAAACTGATTAGGTATTATTTAAAAGTGGGCATTATCTATTAAAGAGCAGTTCCAGGAGCAAGCTCAGATTAACAATAAAAAACAGGTCAGTAAGATACAAGTTGTACTTTAAGCTGCTTTCCTGGAATTTGATATCTACAATGATATGAATTAAGTTTCACAGGCTCTATTTTTGGCATCATAGTGCTAGAGTTAAAGTCATCACTCTCTGTCAATAACTAGGAGAGTAACGGTGCATTAATGGAGTGCAAGGAGAAAATAGCATCAACATGGAGTAACCAGAATCAACAAAGAATGGGAGAACAGCAAAGCACCAGCAAAGAAGGCTACTCGCATCAATATAGAAGGGAATGGAATGAAGGAGTATCAACATGATGCACTGGAAATGCCTTACCGCAGAGAATCTTTCCTTGTAATATATGAGCACTCAGGCCAAAATTTTCAAACTGGGTGTCTAAATCCATATTTAGGCTGCTAAATAAGAGTGTTTTGATTTTAAAAGTTGCTGAACACCTGTATTTGCCTTTGGCTTCAGTGTGATTCATGGGTGCTTGGCACTATCTGAAAAAAAGACATTTATATTTAGGTGGATAAATATGGATTTAAAAGCCTAATTTTGGACTCCCAAAGTTTGGTCTAAGTAAATAGATCTACATCAAGTTGTCTAAAATGTGCAGATATGGGTATATATAACTCAAATGTCAACTTTAGGGAAAAGGAGGGGTTTTTTTAAAAGAAGCTGAGAGAAAGAAATACCACAGTATGTCAAAGCAGCTGCTCAAGAAAGCAACAACAGACAGTGGCAGGAAAAAAAAAAATCACTGCAGCTCTTCAAGGAGGACATTATTGTTCTGCCTGTAGTTGAAATGTGTGCGTGTGCGAGAGAAAGAGAAAATGTGAGTGTTGAACAATATATTATAACGAGGGATGAAGTCTTTTCTCAGATATATATGTTTACCTCTCATTGCAGTCAATGGTGGTTGCACATGTACATGCCTCTAGGAAGAATTTGGCTTTGCAATTTTAGATAGGTAGGTGTCAAAGGCATTGTTTCCCACCAGAAATAAGAGCAAAGACAGAGTAGTCTTTTTTTTTAAATTATTTTATTCTATTCTCTCATTACGGATTCAGATGACTCCTACTGTAGTTGTGCTGAGTGGTGAAAATATAAACATGCATAGCCTATGTGATTTGCTATGTTCTTCAGAGGCTGAAAAGTAATTTCATAACTAAACTTTGGGCTTGAATTTTATATCTAGTTATTCAGTTAGGCTGAATGGCAGATCTTCTGGAGTAAATGGGCTAGTTTTTTCTCTCAGTTGGACCGCTGTAAATCTAGAGCAATACTACTGAAGTCGATAAACTTGTCTACACTAGGGATCTTTAAAAAAAAATGCCACTATTGCCAGCACCAATTAACCTTTACTGGTATTAACAATATTGGGAGTCAACATGGATGATCTCTGGCAGCCATTTTCAGTGCCAAGCTGATTAGACTTGCCCTGAGCAGGTTAGGTGAGAGGTTGCTTAAAATGCCCGTAGCAGCCATCCTACTCAAGTGCTTTCAACAGGCTTGCGCTGGTGGAAGTGAAGCAACCTAGAAACATCAGCTAAGGTTTTAAAGAGGCATCTCTACCCCACAATGGACGTCAGTATTGTCTCATTATTTTGCATGCTCACCATTATCCACTGTGCTTCAGAGGGGAGAGGCTACGTGTTCCATACTGGTAAACCCAACTTGCTGCAGGCAGATAGCAGCAATAGCCAAGGCTTTGAGAAATCCCTGAAAATGCCTGTCACATTTCATAAACTATTTAGTTTAATACAGAGGAAACTAGTGTTAGGGTGAATTCTGATGCTTCTTTTCTATCTATGCACTCACAACATATACAGAGATCATGGTGTGATCATTATTGCACGGCACAGGATAGCAGTCCTTCCTCAGGCAAAACTCCCATTGAAGCTGGTGAGAGATTTGCTTGAGTAAAGAGTGAGCACAATGTGCTGATGAGGGCCCGTAATTATAGGGGAAAGTGTTTGATGATTAGGATATCCTGCCTCCTCCCTATCACGTAACTCTGACTACTTAAACAAATACAGTGTTGTGTGATTTACACTCCTTAAGGTTAATTAGACTCCTTTTCATATTTCCTTTCAAACCAGAATAAGTGTTGCAATCATTTTTAAAGGGACAGTTAAGGCCAGTTCGTCTTAGAAACATAAAGCAAGCCAATTCCTCCTTATAAGCTAAAATATGATAATATTGGTAAAACATCATTTTACACCAAGAAGAGAGATCTGAGGGTTTAGTAATACAAAGTGATGGTGTACCCAGAGTATTATTGGATCCATTCAAAATAGTACTTTAAAGACTCAGCTATGTACTGATGCACTGCATAAACAATTTCTGTGTTTGTCATATTGTGCTGGTATCCATTGAGTTACCTCACATCCAGTATATGCAATGAAGTGTGTGTGTGTGTGTGTGTGTGTGTGTGTGTGTGTGTGTGTGTGTGTGTGTGTGTGTGTGTGTGAGAGAGAGAGAGAGAGAGAGAGAGAGAGAGAGCAAGCGCGCGCTAGCTTGTAATATAAACATGCAGTTCTTAAAAAAGAAGAAATATATTTTAATAGAGGTGAAATTGGCAATACTTAACATGCTTATGTCAGTTTGAAAATATTATTCGTTGGCTTGGTTTAAGATCAGAGATTCCCACATTGGCTGTGTTGTGAACAGTCCCCTAGAAAAGCAAAACAATGACTTGCTGGATGAAGCTTTAGGGATGGGTGTTGATGAAAAGGTTTCCTTGTATTATTTTCATTGCGTTTCCTGCTTGTCTGATCACTGATTATTGAGTGGAGAGCCAGAAAATACTCTGTATTTTTAAGAAACATCTTGGGGAATTATTTCCTCTGAAACTGGAAGTTTCACCCCAAAATTGCTCATCTGTTTAATTTGTAGTACTGTAGTATCTGAGTGCTTTACAATCTTTAATGTATTTTTCCTCATAATACCCACTCAAAATTGTCTTCTTTGCAATTGGTAACAAAATCGGCCTGGGACAGGGGAGACCACTATAGGCTGTATTGTGACCCTCTTACTCACATTAGTGAGCAGTTATTTACCTCACCAGGGACTAGTCACATGAGCAACTACTGCCCAATGTGATTTAGGAGCAGCATAATCTGGCCCTAAATAGCAGAAAAAACACCAGTGTAAATCTGTGACAATTTTTATTTTGTCTGTGGTCACTTGAAAAGGCTCAAATCAGAACTGGACAGAGCAGAACTGCTAGATGAAACCACAACTAGTTCTGGCTAGAAATTTAATAAGTATTCCACAAGTATTTAGATACTTCAAAACATGGGCCTATGAGCCACCCATGGGCATTTCAGGTATTTTGATACTCTGGCCTATAGCTATTAGCCATTTTTTAATATCCTCTGGGTATAAAACTGAGAATGTAGTGATTTTTATCGTTGATTATTTCATTTTATTCATGAACAAGGTTAATGGGCCCATGCTTATTCTGTATATCTGTCAACAGCTTCTAATACTGATGACCATGATCTATAATCTACTACCCTATGGGTAACAGAGGGTCCTGTGGCACCTTTGAGACTAACAGAAGTACTGGGAGCATAAGCTTTCGTGGGTCAGAACCTCACTTCTTCAGATGCAACCCTCTGTTGCTTTTTACAGATTCAGACTAACACGGCTACCCCTCTGATACTTGATAACCTATGGGTATTTGCTAGAGTTGTCAGAATGGACCTTCAATGGAATCACTTCTTCATCTTCAAAATATGCCAAAGGGGTAGTGCTGGGTCAACTGCTCATCATCCTTGAGGGCTCTTGCAGGTAAAATTCTGTAAGTTTCCATGTGTATGGGAAGCCGCTAAGGAGATATCATGGAATGTTTTCGGCTGCAGCATCAATCTGCTAGCAAGACTCAGCTTTTTTTAAACCTAGTTTCTATAATCTCATTACACTCCCACTGTCTAATTGAGATAGGAATCCTAATGTAAGCAAACAGGCTACCTCTCAACCCAGATAAGTTTGAAGTAATTCTTGTTGGAGAGAGTTACATTTGATTTGAATGTGAGGGTGAAAGAGGGGTTTGCAACTCCTATTGAGGGTGTACTACATAATCACCTTTAACCAAAACGGTATGTATGTAGCCTGGAGTCCTCTATAACCTTTTCCCATGAGTCTTATGGCCTCAGATAGGGGTGGCCCACTATGTATTTTACCCAATATGCTAGACAAGGAACTGTAACATTTCCTCTCAGATACAGGCCTTGCAATGGTTTTCCATACTTTTGCAACAACTAACTCTCAGCTTACATAAAAGTTCCTTCCAAGTTAAATTAGAACTGTAATGAGTTCTGTTTAGGTCTACCCTTGAAGTCCACCAAGAGGCACCAGTGGGTTCAGAGTGCAGCTACCTACTTCCTAAGTGAAGCAGACTGCTGTGAATGAATAACACCTGCATTTAAGTGTCAGAATTGGCTTCATTTTTATATCTGGATGCAGTTTGTATTGCTGGCGATAATTTAATCCCCTGAATTATCTGGAACCCAATCTAAAGCCTATTTCTGCAGTTAAGATCATCTGGAAGCCTTGTACGATAAGTACAGATGCTTTGAACACTCCAGGCCAGATCCTCCTTTCATTTAAACCAGGAATAACGTCACTGAATTCAATGAAAATTACACTACTGCAAAACTGGTGTAAGTGACAGGAGATTCAGACAGGGTTCTTTGAGTTGCAGACCCTCTCCTTTGGAATACATTTGTCTTTGTTGTCTATCAGAACCTAAGACTAATGACTTTCATGGCATGATGAAGGGCCCAATTTATTTAAGTTTGCCAAAAGGCATACATAATTGCTGTTTTTATTTTTTAATGGAAACACCCAGACTGCCATGGTGATAGACACTATAGAAATTAATGAAATAATATCCTATGACCGCCAGGTGAATTTTCATTTACTGTCTACTCAAGAAGAGAATGGCAGAGTCTTGGTTGGGCATAGGAAAAGGTTAACAAAATGAACTCTTGATTGAAAATATGAGAAGATGGCTGATCACAATAATTGTCCTGTGCTTGTATTTAGAAGCTCCTCTTCTCATATCAGTTTTTAGCTGCAATGTGAAAAAGAGCTACAATACACTAGTTCAAGCAGAGTTAAAACCTTGGTTTCTATGTTTTGATGTTTATTGGTATCCAGGTTGTCATTTAAATCAGCTGCTTATGTTGTGAACCCATAATCAAAAGGTGTAATGTGAATAAAACATCAAAATAGATTAAAGTCAATTCATCAGCAAAATATGAACTTCTATACAATAGAAGAACGTAATTGTTTAAAGGTCTGGTGTTGTGGTTAGCTTGATTGTCTTTCTGGCTTCACTTCAATAATTTATTATCTGATAGGGAATAGGCATCCACTTCAACTGAGTTTGTTTTGGCATTGCATTCACCAAAAGGTAAGTTCATTTACCTGCTATAGGATTTATAGTTTCTAGAGGATATGCCATCATTCAGTCATTAAATCTCTGCCAAAGCAATAATGTTTGCCTTTCATTACTTTATTAGGTTTCTTAATTTTTTCTGAGAATACTTTCTAATCCATCTCATACATTTTTTTTAATACCAATGTAAACCAAAATTACCTGAGATGTCACCTAATTTCTGAGAACTCCTAGAGGGCAGCATATTCAGTTAGACCCTATTACACAAAGGAAAGATGGTTTCACTCGAGATTTGTTTAAAAAGCAAAACTGCTGCTGCAGAGCAACAACTTGAATTTTGCAGGACTCAAATCTAAGCTCCCCTCTCCACTACTCTACTGAACTCACACTATCTTCCTTCTCCACACACAACTACAACATGGGGAATAACGGTCTCGGTGGTAGTGCTGCTGAGAAGGATCTGAGGGTTACAGTGGACCACAAACTGAATAGGAGTTGTCAATGTGATGCAGCTGCAAAAAAGGCTAATATGATTCTTGTGTATATTAACAGGAGTGTTGTATGTAAGACATAGGGGGTAGTTGTCCTGCTCTACTCGGCACTGGTGAAGGCCCAGCTGGAGTTCCATGTCCAATTCTGGGCACCACAATTTAGGAAGGTGGCAGACAAATTGGAAAGAGTCCAGAGAAGAGCAACAAAAATGATAAAAGATTTATAAAACCAGACCTATGAGGAAAGGTTGAAAAAACTAGGCCTGTTTAGCCTTAAAAAAGGAGAGTGATGGGTGACCTAATAACAGCCTTCCATTATATGAAGGGCTGTTATAAAGAGGGCAATGATCAATTGTTCTCCATGTCCACTGAAGGCAGAACAAGTAGCAATGGGTTTAATCTGAAGTGAGGGAGATATAGGTTAGCTATTACGAAAAACTTTCTAACTACGAGGGTAGTTAAGCTCTGGAATAGGCTTCCAAGAGAGGTCATGAAGTCCTCATCATTGGAAGTACTTAAAAAACAAGTTGGACAAACACCTGTCAGAGATGTTTACTTGGTCCTGCCACAGTGCAGGGGGCTGGACTTGATGTTTTCTCAAGTTCCCTTCCATCCCTACATTTCTAGGATTCCTCTTTCACAGAAAGTAAGGCAAATCCAATATCTGACCTTTTCTCTCTACCTACACTACTAAAACTCTTGTCCAAGCTCTAACTATCTCATTTCCAGACTACTGTGGCCTTCTCCTTTTTGGCCTTTATGACTGCAACCTCACCCATCTCAAACCCATCCAAAATACTGCTGCTAAGATCATCTTCCTGACCCATTACTCTGATTTTGTAACATTTCTTGTCTTTACCTATAAAGCTTTTTTTTTTTTTTTTTTTTTTTTTTTTTTTAAATAGCTTTACTTACCATCCTAGGCAGACTGTTGTAAACTCAGGGAGTTTGTAGGTAAGATCCCATGGGAAGCAATTCTAAGAGGAAAATCAGTTCAAGAGAGTTGTCAGTTTCTGAAAGAGACGTTATTAAGGGCACAAGAGCAAACTACCCCACTGCATAAGAAAGATAGGAAGTATGGCAAGAGACTACCCTGACTTACCCAGATCTTCAATGATCTGAAACTCAAAAAAAAAAAGAGTCCTACAAAAAGTGGAAACTGGGTCAAATTACAAAGGATGAATATAAACAAATAACACGAGTATGTAGGGATACAATTAGAAGGCACAAAATGAGATTAAAGTAGCTAAAGACATAAAAGGTAACAAGAAAACATTTTACAGATACATTAGAAGCAAGAAGACGACTAAGGACAAGGTAGGCCCATTACTCAATGAGGTGGAGAAAAACAATAACAGAAAATGTGGAAGTGGCAGAAGTACATCATGACTTTTTTGTTTCAGTTTTTAATCACAAAGTTTAGTAGCGATTGGACATCTAACATAGTGAATGCCAGTGAAAACGAGGTAGGACCAGAGGCTAAAATAGGGAAAGGACAAGTTAAAAATTACTTAGACAAATCAGATGTCTTCAAGTCACCAGGGCCTGATGAAATACATCCTAGAATACTCAAGGAGCTGACTGAGGAGCTATCTGAGCCATTAGCAATTATCTTTGAAAAATCATTGAAGACAGGAAAGATTCCAGAGGACTCAAAAAGGGCAAATATAGAGCCAATTTATAAAAAAAGGGAAATAAGGACAACCCGGGAAATTACAGACCAGTCAGCTTAACTTCAGCACCCAGAAAGATAATGGAGCAAATAATTAAGCAATCAATTTGCAAACACCTAGAAGATAATAAGGTGATAAGTAACAGTCAGCATGGATATTTGTCTACAACAAATTGTGTCAAAACCTAATAACCGTCCTTGACAGGGTAACTAGCTTTGTGGATAAGGGGAAAAGCAGTAGATGTGGTATAGCTTGACTTTAGTGAGGCTTTTGATACTGTCTCGCATGACCTTCTCAAACAAACTAGGAAAATACCGTCTAGATGGAGCTATTATGAGGTGGGTGCATAACTGGTTGGAAAACTGTTCCCAAAGAGTACTTATCAGTGGTTCAAAGTCAAGCTGGAAAGGCATATCAAGTGGGGTCCTGCAGGGATCAGTTCGGGGTCTCTTCAATATCTAAATCATTGATGAAGGTAATTGTGACACCCTGGCACCCCGTTATTCACCACTGTCAAGTAATTAGGATGTTTTATACAAAGTATGCCTTGTGAGGTATCATTCTAAAAGTCATGCTCTGCTAGACATTAATATCTCATTGGATTGTATGTGCTATCATTGTATGTGAAGTTATGAAGTGTGGCTATGTATGTGAGAAAGTAGTTAAGGACCTTAAGGACAATGCCAATTGGGACAAATTACAACACAGTTTTACAAAAGGTAGATCGTGCCAAACCAACCTGATCTCCTTCTTTGAGAAAGTAACAGATTATTTAGATAAAGGAAACGCGGTGGATCTAATATACCTTGATTTCAGTAAAGCGTTTGATACGGTACTGCATGAGGAATTATTGGTTAAATTGGAAAAGATGGGGATCAATATGAAAATCCAGAGGTGGATAAAGAGCTGGTTAAAGGGGAGACTGCAGCGGGTCGTACTAAAAGGTGAACTGTCAGGTTGGAGGGAGGTTACCAGTGGAGTTCCTCAAGGTTCGGTTTTGGGTCCGATTTTATTTAATCTATTCATTACTGACCTAACCAAATGTAGGAGTGGGCTGATAAAGTTTGCGGACGACACAAAGTTGGGAGGTATTGCCAATTCGGAGAAGGATCGGGATATCCTGCAGGGAGATTTGGATGACCTTGTAAACTGGAGTAATAGTAATAGGATGAAATTTAATAGCGAGAAGTGTAAGGTTATGCATTTAGGGATAAACAACAAGAATTTTAGTTATAAGCTGGGGACGCATCAGTTGGAAGTAACGGAAGAGGAGAAGGACCTCGGAGTCCTGGTTGATCGCTGGATAACTATGAGTCGGCAATGTGACGTGGCCGTGAAAAAAACTAATGCGGTCTTGGGATGCATTAGGCAAGGTATTTCTAGTAGGGATAAGGAGGGGTTGCACGTGCTTTGGAGGATAGGATTAAAATTCAGAATGATCTGGAGAAACTGGAGAAATGGTCTGAAGTAAATAGGATAACATTCAATACAAGTACAACATACTCCATTTAGGAAGGAAATATCAGTTGCACAGATACAAAATGAGAAATGACTGCCTAGGAAGGAGTACTGCAGAAAGGGATCTGGGGGTCATAGCAGATCACAAGCTTAATATGAGTCAATAGCATAACACTATTACAAAAAAAGCATCCATCAACCTAGGATAAATTAGCAGAAGTGTTGTAAGCAAGACGTTGTACTTTCAGAACAGGGTGCTACAGTTGCATTCCTAAATCAATATTTACATGTTTAAATAGAAATGGTCTCATTTTCAAAATTGGTGAGCACCCACAAATTTCAACGAAGGTAATGGGAGCTTTAGATGATCAGCCCCTTCGAATACAAGGCAAAATTTAGGTGCCTAAACATGGATGTGGGAGAATAACTTCTCAAGTATTCAATTTGAAAATCTTTGTCTAAATCTTCAGTCTTTTAGGCAAAATGGGCCCAAAACTTACAGTTTATTTACTTTAACTATAGGTAACAAAGCACCCTTATCTTAAAATTATATTCCCTCTTATACCGCCATCTGTATGCAAGATATATTTTCTTTGTACAGTCACTGATGGCTCTTACATTATAAACCACATACAACATACATCACCATTTCTATCACCTCTGAATTTGACCTGGTTCTCATGGAAGTCTTATACATACTTCAGGATGAAATAGGCAAAACATGTTATTGTGAACACATGTAAAGGCTTTTGGTTTTACTCGGGTTTTTGCGGGTGGTGCATAGCCTGTTTGCATATCTGCTATTTATAGACAATACTGACATGTTAGAGCTAGTCTGTGAAGCGTTCCAAAATTAGATACTTTTCATGACCACTAAACTTGAAACATACCTGCCAATTTCCAACAAGTCACTGTGAACTTAGTAAATAGACATATGAGTAGAAACATACGTTGTTGTTAAAGTATCCAGAGTATCTTCCAAAGAATACAAAGTAAGAATGCCTCACTACATATTTCAAAACAGCAGAACTCAACATAGCCCACTCAGTTTAGGCATGATCTTGAAGATCTAGCAAGATAATCCTGTACTTTACGCCAAGGCTCGGATGACAGCTATGGCACTTATGTCTTATGTAGGGCCAAACAAGGAAGAGAGTGCTTGGAAGGGCTGTGCACCATGAAAAACTCATTGTTTTTTCTTATGGAAAAAACAATCTTTACCTAGGTTGTCCTTAAAATCCTAGTCATTTCCTCATTTACGTGCTTTACAAAACAAAGTAAGATCTCTTAAGTCATCTAGTCCATCTCCCTGTTGATGCAGAATGGTTTCCTTCACTATATTCTCCTGGGCTATATTGCCCATTATAAAATGATCAAAAACAAGGGCATTTCCACCACTTTCCAAGAAAGACAATTTCTCAGGCTTCATCATTTGTAAAAATTCACTGATATTTAGTCTGTTTTCCCTTTCTTAATTTCATACAAGTTACTCCAAGATCTACTCCCTTGGACAACCATAAAAAATTTCCTCTTCTTCAGCTGGGTTTTCATCTTTCAGGTATTTGTAGAAACTTCTCTCTCCATTCATCATTTGCTCACCTAAATATATTTAGATGTTTTTTCTTCCCTCTAAGTAAGACTTTCTTTCCACATAAGTCAAGATCTTTCTACATTTTTATTTCTCTGCTGAATTTCCTGCTATCTACATCTGTCTTTTTGGTATTGATATGTCCATAACTTAAGGCAATGTTCTAGGTGAATTTTCATCAGTCTTAAGGAGAGGAGCAGTCATCTCCCTGCCCAATGACATAATGTGGCCCAAAGTAAAAAACAATATTGGGGTTTTGCCACAGTACCACATGGCAAGCTAATAACTATTTAAATGACAACAACCATTAGTTTTCTTTCAGAATTACTGTTTTCCAGATATATCCTCCTTCTAGAATATCTGAACTTCAAATTATTTTACTATATAGCAACTTACCACAAGTCTAAAATTAAAAAGCTGTTTCAGCATATGCTGTAGATATTAAAACAAGACATACTAGATCCCAAATACCTGTACTTCTGAATCACAGACAGCAGAAAAATGTGACTGACCTGACAAGATGTACTTAAGTCAAATTTAGTTCTGTCTGGTTATTTGTGTCCATGTACACCATCTTTTGGATCTCCAATTCTCAGTCAGATTCTTCTTACATAACCTCATGTTGCTGTATTTTGAGTCCTTTCATCTCAAATCTTTAAAAAAAATGAGTGACATTCAGTTTCTTCCGAAGGCATTGTAGCCACAGACAATATTTCGATGCATCTCCCTTTAAATTTCCAGACAGCTATTTTGTGTTTGTTTAGTTACTATAATCTTTATTTTCTCCTTTCTCATTCTGCTGCTAATACATCACCTTCAACTTTCCTGCCTCTGCTCCCAGCAAATGATTATACAAAGATTTCTAAAACCTCTTACAGACCTCTCTCATTCTCCTTCTAAATAAGTCAATATTGATTTACTGGCATAGCCCCATTGAAACCCATGAAGCGGATTTATACCAGCTGAGGATCTGGCACCATATGTGCTACTTAATGGATTTCCATTCTGAATAAAAGAAATTGGGAGTCAGTGTAATAATTATCCTCTTTTCTCTCAGCTAAAACTGATTCCAAGCTTTCTTTCTATCCCTGAGTCTGACTGCCTTTGGGGGTTTCAAGGAACTTATGAACAATACCACATATATGCATAAGGCATTCATACACTGTGCACTCTCTTTTTAAAGCTGAAGAGACTAGTGCTCCAAATCATAGTTTTTATTTTCTCAGCAAACAATTTGAAAGATGGTGTTGTTTGTTCTGGTGGATAACTGTGTCACAGTAGGCTTTGGTGAACAAAGTAAAAGTACCTGGACGCTATTTATACAAATATAAATATGAAATTATTAATATTTTATTTCAATTACCCTTATCTTCCCTCAGATCACATTACAACAGTGACAGAAGCCAATCCTAACCTTCCATTTTATCCTGCTAAATTCAGACCACAACCAGTATATAGCATCAGACATCAATAAATTCATACAAAATATAAGTAAGCAATTATTCAAGGATTTATTCCTAGACAAAAGTTATTTTAGGATGGAGTTAAGTATCAAAGTACATGCCAGTAAGATAAAACACATTACAGGGATGTTGTAGTTATCCAAAAATCATGCATTACGTACTCAGGAAGTTCAAACATTATAAGAAATGCTCAATTAACGAACGCATACAACCGTAGCTCTACCTCGATGTGATGCTATGCAAGAGCTATATGATTATAATTCAGGTGTTTGTGGTCCCAGATTAGACTGAACTAATTTTTGAAGACTTTTCCCCCCCCCCCCCTTTATATTTTCTCCCTCATGGTGTCGCTACATTGAGATTGTTTGGGTGCCCTAACTATTCATTTTGACCTTATCGTATTTGGATTTCTTTTGAGAGTAACCTTAACTCTAACAAAACACCTTATTTTGGTATAATTAGAACATGTATGCAATGTGTTTTACCCTTAAATTACTGATATTTATCCGGAAACTTAACTCCATCTTTACATGGATTGATTTTTTTTTTTTTGGTCTAGGATACACACACACACACTTTACACTCTTATTCTCTTCCCTACTCTTTTCATCCAGGGATAATGGATCAAAATTCTTCTGTTTCACAGCCCTTTTCAATGAAGTCTGTATTCCCCACTGAATATCTGCCCTTCCAGGAGCACACAGGATTTTCTTTTCTTCTCAGGTTTCTTGTCACTACTTTTGTTTTCCCATGTGCTGCATTCCAAAACAGCCTCCTGGATGTAACCTCATGTTTCTCATCAACAAAATGTATGGCCAAAGGTGATATTTTGTCCTGTCTTTATATGGCATTTTTATGTTCTGTAATCCTTATTTTAAATGTGTGTTTAGTTTCATCCACCCACAATACTCCAACAGAACATTTAATCCCATAAATCACATTATCTATCACACATGCAATTCTGTGCTTAATTCTCTACTTCTTCCCATTGTAAGAAGATGCCTCCCCTTTGAGAATTCACTTGAGTTGCCTGGAATAAAATGGGAGTTTAAATAGATTTTCCTATTGTAACATTGTGGACTGAGGATAGTGATAGCTGAAATATTGCCATATAAATAAAAGTTAATCAGCTTTATAAAATGTTTGACTAGCAGGTTGTTATGATCTTGCTTCTATTTTTGCATCTGCTATAGAACAATATTTTCCTCTTTTTGTTCCATTTTAACCAAATGGATCATACTACTCTAAAAAAACCCTGCGTCACATGAGGGGCAAAACATGCTGTAAACCAGCCTCAACAAAGCCAATACTAAAAATAGTACTTTGCATTCTATAGCATCTTCCAGCCCAGGATCTCAACGTGCTTTAACAAGCAGTAATAAAGTAATCCTTAACAAGCATTAAGAAGTTAATCCCTTGTCATAAGAATGATTCATCTCCATTTTACAGAATAGGAAATTGAGTCACACAGAGGATAAATGACTTTCCAAGGGCACACGAGGAATGGAACCCCAGCCTTCTGGTTTCCACTCCTGTGCCTTTTAAAAATGACCGCCCTTCCCACATGTAATGTTTTAAATTTAATTTATTTTAAAGTAAAGTACCTATCGCCAGATAGAAAATATTGATACGTTTAGATAGTAGCTTCAGTGCACTTCTGTAAAGAATTGAATCATAGACTATCAGGGTTGGAAGGGACCTCAGGAGGTCATCTAGTCCAACCCCCTATTGAATTGCATCAGTTACGTAGCTTAGTTAGCCATGTGAATAAGAACAGCAATTGAAAAAGATAATATATTACAAAAACTATATAGAAATATTTCAGTCGTCTGAGAGAATCATAGAATTTGGATGGATAAGGACCTACCATCAGATACATTCTGTTGCAAGTCTAGGATTTCTTCATGAAAATGTGAGCCTGTTCGGTATTAAACTGATTCCAATCTCCTATACAAGTCAATATAATATGTCTAGGGTATTTAGACATTTGACTAAAATATATTACCTTATATCATCTTAATTTAGAAATAGGCCAGCCAAGCATAGCTGAGAAATATTGCTTATCCCTTATTTTTTCATTATATTCTATCACAGTAATTCACCAAGTTTATGGACATGTTGCCCAGTCACTCAGGGCTTGATCCTATGCTCAGTGAAGTGAATGGAAAACTTCCCATAAATCACAGTTGTATAGGATCAGGGATACAGATATCAGATCCAAATCCCCAAATCTTCCCCCTTGTATTTTAAACTGTCAGAAGGAACAAAACAGATGACTTTGGATGAGGGTGAAGAGGGAACGGTCAAACCTACTGCAGCGTTGCAGATAGAGAATCATTTAGTTACAAGATTTAATGTTCCATTGTGGTATAAAGATGAAATATGAAAAGCCTCTTGGAAACACTCTGTGGGGACTTAGGGCTCAGTTCAACAAAGAAAACGGATTTCTTTAGCAATAGTCTTTTTTAAAATAGGTTACATAAAAGTAATGAAGATGAAGAAAATGATCTTCATATTATCAAATAGTACATTTTTCCCACGTTCAGTCACATTTTTTCCCATTAAACCAGTGTTTGGCATTGTGATTTGTCTTGAAGCAGTGCTTACGAAGAGAATATTAAAAGTCAGTCTAACAAATGAGATTTCCTCTTATTGTGAAGAAGAGAACACTCCCTTTTAGTCACAATCAGTGGAGTGGGAAGGATGGCATACAGTTACAGGATTGTTTCTGGATTGTAGGTACGACTGCCAAATTTGACGGTATTCAAATTCATCAAGTAATTACAGCAAGTTTCCTTTCTTCACTCTTTTAAAACTTTGCATTTTTATGTGTGATGTACATTAATTAATAAAGAGGGGTAAATAAATGCTAAAACATGTTCTACCATTGGGTATAAAAAACTATAAACTTGACAAAAGGTAAAATATAAACACTATTTTGGTTTGTTATTACAAGATTAAGATTGATTCTTAGGTAAAAAACAATTTAAACCCTCAAATACTTAATCTGATTGTACAATACCAACTTGATATATAATTAGTTTTAAAAAAATTGCATAGGCAGATACATTTTATGGTGATTGCTGTTCTCTACATATATATAGTCTGTACTGAGTTTTCTACAACATGTTTCAGTTACATAAGGTAGTGGTCTAAATCTTCTAGCTGCAAGAATAAAACTGGCTTATTACATACAAGGTAATTCACTGGTTTCAAAAAAAGTACACCACTGATTTCAATAAAGGTGCACCCTACTTAGGTAAATGGATCTTCCATGGAACATGGCATACCACCTACTTCTTCCTGTCGAAAATGCTGAACTTAAGCGTGTAAAAGCCATTTAATGGCTAAATGAGAACCCAATACTCTAGTGCTCATGGAATAGGAGAGCAAGTGAAAAAGGCTGATTTTGTGGCTATCTATTTAAATACACAGTGAATATTCAGTGTAATTAGGCCCATAAACATTTACAAGATATTTGAGTAACCCACTATTCAATATACATTACATATCCTCCTTTGTGCTTGATCTCAGGAGGATGTGGCTACTACAGCTCACACTTAGGGATTGTAGTCCTTGAGTCCTAGTTCAAATTATAAAGGTTCATGATTTAGCTCTGGAGGCCTTCTGGTTCACTTTCCACTGATTACCAAGATGATGGTCATTACATTTGTTCATACTAGTAAATACAGTTTGTTGATAAGCAGCTGTTTCTAATACCTTGAGCTCAATTTCCTACAACTCCTATATCAGGGGATACAATATTTCAAAACTTGTAACATTTCCTTTATAACACAGTGTACCTATTTTTGTTTGCATCTTTTAAGAGGAAACCCACTTCTTTTTGGCCAACTGACGTTTTACTTCACTCCTGGAGCCAAATTCCTGTCTGGCTCCCGTTCAGCAGCCATCTTGTATTGTCAACCACACCTCTGGTCAATTAGAGGCCCAGTGATACTAAATACATACATAATTGGCCTATCTAAAAGCCCAACTCTTACCTATCTGATGGGTTACTGGAGAGAGACCTCACCTGCTAGTGCTAACTGCTGCTGATAGGAGCCAAACACTTGCACAGCTCTCCCGGGCTTGGCTCCTGCAGCCACCCGTTAGTGCTGGTTGTTAGGTAATGCAGCAGTAACAAGCATTTCTTCCCAAAAGGGCATCAGGCATAGGCAGGAACAGCAATGCCCCAGTAACACAGGAGGATTAACTGTACAAGTAGCGATCTCAAGCCACAGCAACGGGGAAACCAACAAGCCTGCCAATCCCAAGGGGGCATTAGATATATTGCACTAAGAGCAAGCAAAGCCCATAAGAGCTTGGAAGCATCTAAGGGTATGTCTATACTAAGAAATTAGGTTGAATTTATAGAAGTCGATCTTTAGAAAGCGAGTAGGTCGGCGGAGTGCGTCCTCAATACAGTGGCTAGCATCAACTCACGGAGTGGTGCATTGTGGGTAGCTATCCCACAGTTCCCACGGTCTCCACCGCCCATTGGAATTCTGGGTTAAGCTCCCAATGCCTGATGGGGCAAAACATTGTCGCGGAGGGGGTTGGGGTATATGTCATCAGTCGCCCCTCCCTCCATGAAAGCAACAGCAGACAATCGTTCCGCGCCTTTTTTCCGTGCAGATGCCATACCACGGCAAGCATGGAGCCCGCTCAGCTCAGCTCACCATCACCGCTGCTGTTGTGTCCTGGGTGCTGCTGGCAGCAGATGGTTCAGTAGGTATGCAAACCATCGTCATCCACCGCTTCTGCTGCAACTCTGCTCTCCTGGTGCCATGAATCCACCTCGCAGGTCCTCTCATCATTCAGTATATCTATTCTCGTGGCATCTGTCGTCATCGACCACTTCCGCTGCAACTCTGCTCTCCTGCAGATGCCATACCACGGCAAGCATGGAGCCCGCTCTGCTCACTACAATGCTCACAACAGCAGCAAACACCTCCTGCATTATCCTGCAGTAAGTGCAGAACCTGCAAAAGCAGACAAGGAGGCAACGACAGCGCGATCACAATAGTGATGAGGATATGGACACAGACTTCTCTCAAAGCACGGGCCGTGGCAATTTGGACATCATGGTGATAATGGGGCAGGTTCATGTTGTGGAATGTCGATTCTGGTCCCAGGAAACAAGCATAGACTGGTGGGACTGCATAGTGTTGCAGGTCTGGGATGATTCCCAGTGGCTGCGAAACTTTCGCATGCATAAGGACACTTTCATGGAACTTTGTAACTTGCTTTCCCCTGCCCTGAAGCACAAGAATACCAAGATGAGAGCAGCCCTCACAGTTCACAAGCGAGTGGCGATAGCCCTCTGGAAGCTTGCAAAGCTAGACAGCTACTGGTCAGTTGAGAATCAATTTGGAGTGGGTAAATCTACTCTGGAGGTGTTTTGTAAATGGCAGTGGTGTCTACACTGAAGCGCTGCAACCAGGGCCAGCTCCAGGCACCAGCTGAGCAAGCTGGTGCTTGGGGCGGCAGCTTGTAGGAGGAGGCATTCTGCCCAATCCTAGGCGGCCTGGCCGCTTTTTGTTGTTGTTCTTGTTGTTGTTCCGCTCCGGCCACCCTGTAGGGAGCAGCGGCGTGGAGGACGGGAACGCCCTGCAGCAAGCCCGGCAGGGCAGCCCACATCCTTCCCTCCCAGCCGACCGGAGTGGTGCAGAGACCTCCCGGCAGGGGGCATGGCAGGAGGGGCCGCGTGGCAGCGCCCCGCTGAAGCCCTGGCTGCCCCCCTTCTCTCTCTCCCCCCTCTCCGTCCCCCTCCCCCTTCTAGCCAGGACACATCTGCAGGGCAGGGAGTCCCCCTGCACCCTGGCTCCGGCCGCGCCGCAGGTTTTTTTTTTTTTTTTGCTTTGCTGTTCTGGCCACCGCGGGTTTTTTTTTTGTTTGGGGCGGCCAGAAAGCCAGAGCCTTCCCTGGCTAAAACTGTGCCGCTGTAGCCGTTTAAATATAGACATACCCTAAATGTTGGGCTCAGCAGCCTATAGTGGCAGTTTAGCATGCAAGTCTCTCTTGGGAATTTGTTCCATTAAGTAATTACACGAATAATTCTGAAGAACATTTGATGCCTGTGACTTGACAAAAACAATGTACCTTTCAGAGTGGAAGTACTTTTGATATACTTGTGTATTATGAATATAAAAATATTTATAACAAAACAAACCTATTCTGCATGGCAATTTTACTTTAATCTATATTTTATTTACAACTATAACGTAAGTGAAATTAATTCTGAATGTAAGATCACCTATTACGATTTATTCAAGGGTGAATGCTTCCTCAATTAATACCTCTATTACTTAACCACCAATTAATTTCATAGATATCAACTCAAAATTGACAGGCATTAGAAAATTTTTACTTTAAAAAACACAAATTAAAAGTTGTAAAGGATATAAGTAACTGATATAAAATTCGAAGGAATTAAGTACATAGAAGAGTGGGAGAGGTAAGCCATGAATTTGGATATAAATGGTAGCTAAAGCAGCATCCCAACATTGATCGAAGGCCTTATGAAAATGAGAGGTCAGAAAAATGTACTGCTTTGTGTTCAGAGTTGTTCATTAGTCAGCATGAAGTGAATTGCAAACAAGCATAGATATTTTATAACTACAAGGGGCCACCCAGTGTCCAAGATTACTTTTTCAAAGTACTGTGTTCTGTCACCACATGCAGATGTTTTAAAACAGATTTTAAAAATGCATTGACTCAGATTTTCTTTGTAACAGTTACACTGCACTGTCAGAGAGAAAAAACGGAATAAAAAATAAACATGTCAGCCTAAGCAATTAAATAGTAGTTCATTTTTATCTAATGGGTGATAAAATTGGTATGAGAATAGTGAAATCAGTGGCTGGTCTTCACTACAGATGCTACCAACTTGATTTTCAAAAGGTATTGAGTCCTCAACTTCCATTAACGTCATTGGAAGCAGTTGTTCAAGGCCTCTGAAAATATTGTAATCACTAACAAAGTCAAAATGGCCTTGAATATTTTATGTAATTTTTTGCTATTGATTAAAAAAATTTAATTGCAAAAATCTTCTATACTCAGGCCCAATTCACTTAAAAACAGAGGAAAAATACTTCCCTCAATTCCAATTGATTTTTAAACTTACTGGAGCAAAGGGGATTTAAAGTAGAACACGTATTGGTACTTCCACACTCTTCCTTAATAAGCAATGGGAAAACACTTCCAACTGCTCTGAAGGGAGACGGGGAGGAAGAGGCAGAGGTCTGAAGATTATCATACCAGACTAAGAGGACATAAGGCAAATGATGAAAGATTGCAGTAGCATAGGAGTAAGAGTCTTGCTTCCTCTTATTCTCCTGCATGGGTGTATAAAGTAAAGCCATAATCTGGCCCTTCATAGCTGATCTCAGACGCAAATTCCAAGACTATCACTTGCAGAGCTGGAAAATATTAAGTAGTTTCATTTTACTCCTTTCAACTGGCTAGTTAAGCACATTTGAGAACATTTTGAAATCTGTGCCATCCTCATGGCTGGTAAAAGAGCACACAGTCATTTTGCTCCTTGCCCAGCTTGGATGTTAAGTTTTTTTCCCTTCTCAGTAGCTATCTCCTCTTGCCTCCCTCTCTGAAAAGGCTAGTGGGCATGTCCCCCACCTCTTGAATGCCTGGGGTCTTCCTTTTAATTTCTTTTGTACATTGGGTTACACATCTGTTTGCCTTCCTCTCCTCTGCTATATTATTGATCATGCCAGATCACTACACTGTCCAAACCCTAAGAAAAGATCTTTTATTTATATGTAAATACAATTGCATTAAATTCATTCCAGAATTAAATTACATCCAAATGTATTGAGCAAATATATTACACTAAGATTTATTTATTTTGAAAACTTGGGGAATGAATTTCATAGCAAAAAGGAAAGCAAAAAAGTTGCTAATCAAAACCCAAATGTTTTGCACATCTCTTTACACTAGAAATGGTATAGACCTCCCTCAGACCTCTTAAAATCATAAAACCAGAGCCTCATATACTACTTTTCTTGGTCAATAGGCCAACATGAAATTGTAGCCTTCAAAACTAAATACAGAGAGTCATTCAGTTCCCCAGGCATGAACTAAATATTATAGATTGACAACATCCACTGTCATGTAATCATTCTGTGGTTTCCAAGGAACCTTTGAAAATCTCTGTGGCTGGACCAGATTCATACCACCATGTTCTTCCTTGGATATTTTGTCCAGAAGTCTATTGCACAGCTTTATGAAGCTTTGCAGTCAAGATTAATTTCATCTACAACCTCAAGAGACAAAGATTATCACTCTCATATCCCAAGAAATGTGAGCCAGAGGTAATACAAATATTTTATATCCATATAAAACAACATATTTGGCAATATTCCTAGCTTAATTTCTCTGCCATGACCATAGCCAAAACAAAGAGTAAGAGGACACATACAGCATTGTGTGGGAAAGCACTGTGGATTGGGGAAGGACAACATTTCACTAAACACACTCTAGAAATTGCAACAAGATGGATGAATGACTTACTCCCAAGTCGCTTGACTTTGGAATTATTATATCATACCAAGGTGAAATCTGATGTATAGAAACAAGATGGTGACTGTGCTTTGTATGCTGCCCGAGTAAGAATCTTAATGATGTTCTGCATGTTACTTTGAAGACTGAAGGCTAAATTCTGTATTATATCATCAGGAACTATGATGGGGATGAAGAAGAGCCACCTTTAGTCCCCAAGAAACTACAGCCAAAATTTTTTTTTAAGAGAAATAGGAGATAGGAATTAGGCATTACAAGCAGGAAAATGTAAAGGGATTAGGGAAAAGCGGAGACTGGAGGATGGGGAATGAAATATAACAAAGATCAGAAACAGCAGTGGTGTTACAGGTGAATATATTTTCTCACTATGTGATGCTGAATTTAACAATAAAGGTAGGAACAAATAATGATAACTAAGAGCTAGATCAAGACTGTCCCTTTGAGTAAGGCACAGCACATATCTCGCTACTGTCCCTGATCAGTAGTAGAAAACTATATTTTCATAATTATGCACCTTCTCACCTGTGATAACCAGCCCATTGGGGAAGGTTAAACAAAGGCTCCATCCATTTCCCACCCTTATCTGCCCATTCTCTGTCCATATACATGGTGGGGAAGAGGAGGATATGGGGATACTAGGTACAAAGATCCTGCTCTCCAGCAATGTCTGCACAGAGTGGGGAGAGGTGTCTTACTCTCCTTCATGCCCCTGTAGACTGTATAGGGCTGATCCACAATTTGGCACCTATACATTTAATTACTACATAGAAGGCAAATTCTATCTTTGATCTTTGTGCAAATCTGTCACTCAGAGACCACAAATACAAATTTGATGCATCCCTCAACACAGAACAAGACTGACACCCCACTCTACTCTTTTTAGACTATTAAGGGTCAGAATTCTCTAGACTTTAGTTCACTGTAATCTGATAGATCTATTTCTAGTAATAATGGATAATTAGCCATAATAAACAAAGACATATTCCATCAAAGGGTTCCGGTGACTTCATTAAACACAATATCAGAGTTAGTCATTGCCACCAAAGCCCTAAGTTAGACATTCTTCATAATTAGGCTTGGAAGGATTAGATTTTTAATCAGTAAATGTCAATTTTACCATGCACACATACACACAAACTGACGAAAAGAAAATTCATAGACAGGCAAAGTAATAAAAAGGCTGCTTGAGTACTTATTACATCCACAATCCAGTGATTTAGACTTTTGAATTAGGCTTGTTACAAATGGACTAGTGAATGAATAGTAAAAACAGGAATTATTTGTTGATTTAAGGATATTTAAATTGTATATTTTGACAAGAGATGTCGACAATTGGTTTATAAAGCTTTGACTTTTTAAATCTCTCGGTCTACAGTCATTAACTAATTATCTGACACTCCCCCCATAGTTTCCCATAACTAAACATTTAAAGGGATAAAAATCTAAAAAAGAGCTTTAAAATAAACATCTATATTATCAGTCAAAAATTATAAACAAAAATTCTGCCAAGCCTCCCCAATGTAGTACAACTAGTTTTGTATTTTCAATAATATGCAGTTAGAACATGTCAACTGTAGAGAATGAATCATATGTATTCATTCCATATCCTTAAAACAACAACAACAACATTTAGCGAGATCTTTAGAGGAGCTGAGCAGCTGCAATTCACTCTGTCTAATCCCACTGACTTCAAACAGAATTACACAGGATGTAAATCAGGACAGAATTTAGCCCATCATCCTCAGAAATATTTACCTTTGTGGCAGGTTCTTCTGAAGAATGATGGAAAACAACATGGCAGTTCCACTGCAGGGAGGTAGTTTTTCCACTAACTGCATATTCAAAGGTACTAATCTTTTTGTGAGAGCAGTTCAAATAGATTGACCTGTGGTCTTTTGAAGATGCTTTCCATGGTGTTCTTTCCTATAGTATATTGAATGGTTTGCATTTCTTCTTGGAAATAAGGACCCTTGAACATATAGTGTACTACTGTATGTCCTGACCTGAAAGTGTTTTTCCCCCAATGATTTCGGGTATTTTCGATGTCAAAATTTACAACAGTCTAGACGAGCCATGGTAATTTTGTTCACAATGTTTAAATATTTAAAGTAAAGCTCAAATCACAAGTCAATGTTTAGGCTTCTATTTGTAGTAATTTTTTTTCCAAACTAGTGATATCAGCTAGAGAGGAACAGAGATCTTGAAACTCTTTTGAGCATGCTTAAACATTTCAGTGACACTCCAGGGCATCATTTTGATGCCCTATTAGTATTCAAGTTACCATCTGGGGCCAGATTTTGTCATTAGATAGCAAAAAACCAAAATGATACCTTAAGCTTTCTTGACTTTATTAATGTTCCAACACAATCTTGTTAAACTGATATCCAATCCAGACAACTGTACATTGGTATGCTCTGATCTATGACAGACAGACAGATGCTTCCCAAATGACAGCTCCTTCATGTACTAACAACTAAAAGTGAACTAAGAAGGAAATGGTCATTAAAACATCAAAGAAATGTGCCTGGGATGATTGAAAGAAAGTGCTTGAAGCAAAGTTTTTTTATTTTTGTATTTATTTTGTTAGGGTCTATAACTGAAGTAGAGTTTCTTTGACCTCAGAAATTGAACTCCCAGCTAGTGAAGACCAGGCATTGAATATTGCAGTCTAAAATATACCACAGAAAAACATCATTAACTTTTAGTTAAGACTGCTAAATTGCATTTCTATCAGTACAACAATAAAAATCCAGGAAAATACCAGTTAAGACAACATTCATATCCCCATAGAAGGAGCTGATGCCTCCATAGCCCAGCTGCAAGCTCCATGTCTCTGACAACTTAACCTTTGGTATCCCCCAGCTGCCCTCAATGGCCATTCCCACCATGTGCTGGCCCAAGGAACCATGACAGGTAGCAAGGAATACTTCAAAGTTGCCAGAGATGTGGAGCTTGAAGCTCAGTTCCAAGGGCAGCTGCTTCTTCTGATGAACCTCATGAGGTTTCCTTGAGAGGACCCCCATTTTGACAGACAGGGTGAAGTCCATCTGACTGGGAGTGAGTTTCTGAGATTTAACAAGTGACAGAACTGGAGAGGGATGGCAAAATGCATTGATGGAGAGGCCTGGATGAAGCCTGAATGAGTTTTGGATAAATTCAAGTTCACAAAAGGGCTAAGGAGCAGCACAGGGGAGCACAGCTGGCAGAAGAGCTTTCCTTTGACTCTTCTGCCCACTTGTCCTAACCCCTGGGATTTAGCCATGCCTTCCAAGCCCATTGCACGCCCAACCCTCACAACACTTCTGTACTTCCCTTCCTGCACCAACTTCCCACCACTTGTTAGGCCTGTACTGCTCATTTGTATTCTGATGAACTTCACTCCACCCAAGCAGATCCCATGTTGGGCACACATTCATTAGAGAACAACTGTCTCTCTAGTGGACTTGCAAGCTCTGCATCTCCAATAACTTTGGATTTAATTTTTCCTTCTCTCTTGCCCTGGGAGGGGATGAAATATTCACCTCCAAATTTGCAGACACAGAGAGCCATTGAGGGCCTGGCAAAGAAGAGTTGAAGACCAAGTTGACAGAGAAGTAGAGTCAGATGCCTCCACTAAGGAAGCAGCCAATTCTTGTAGCATTTCAGAAAACCAGAAGCAGCTGACAAATCTGAGCAGTTCTGTCATCTTCTCCTGATGGAACCAAGTTAGTTATTCTCCTAATTCGCCGTGTTTTTTAATTTAAGTTCAAAAAGCAAAAAAAAAGTGTTCTATCCCTGAGATGATATAAATGTTTGTGTAATATTTTAGAAGGGAAACAAGAAATGACCTCTGTTTTACCACAGAATAAGAGATTATAGATGAAAAAGACATGGGAAACATGGTGAACACATATAAAATGAACTGGATAGGAAAGTAGGTCGGGAAATTTTCAAACGTGGAACTCATTGCCACAGGATGTCTTTGAGGCCAAAAACTTAGCAAAGTTCAAAAAGGGATACAGAATAGCCAAAGTTACAACAGTTCATGTTAACACATTCTAGAAGAGATATTAAGCCTCATGCTTCAAAATTTATGACAAATCTCTTGTGACGTTGTGCAGTCTATATGGTTTTATAAAAACTTGATAATAAATCAATATAATGTAACTGAGATAGTTTTAGAGAAAATACGGTAATAAGTGAATATAACGTAACTGGGATATGCTTTATGCAAAAGGTCTCTTGTAAGGTATCATTACAAAGCTTATAATCTACTGAGTATGATCATCTGATTTGTATAAATGTACCACTCTTGTATCTAAAACTAGAAACATAAAATGTAACTCTGAGGGCCTATTGTAATTGTGTAAAGTGTGGACTATTAATGATGGTTTGGAATCTTGATGACTCTTGATGACAATTTATGAGTTTGCCCTGCATAAGCTTTATGCAGGGTAAAACGGATTTATCTGGGTTTAGATCCCACTGGGAGTTGGGCATCTAAGTGCTAAAGACAAGCAAACTTCTGTGAGCTGTTTCCAGGTAAACTTGCAGCTTTGGAACAGGAGATTCAGACCCTGGAGCCAGACGGGAGTGTCTGGCTCAGCAAGACAGGGTGCTGGAGTCCTGAGCTGGCAGGGAAAACAGAAGCAGGGGTAGTCTTTTGCACATCGGGTGGCAGCTCCCAAGGAGGTTTCTGTAATCCAACCAGTCGGCAAACTCATAAATTGTTCGCCCTCTATAACACTGATAGAGAGATATGCACAGTTGTTTGCTCCCTCAGGTATTAATACATACTCTGAGTAAATTACTAAATAGAAAGTGATTTTATTAAATACAGACAGTAGGATTTAAGTGGTTCAAAGTAGTAACAGACAGAACAAAGTAAGTCACCAAGCAAAATGAAATAAAATGCGCAAATCTATGCCTAATCAAACTGAATACAGATAATCTCACCCTCAGAGATGCTTCAGTAAGTTTTTCTCAGACTGGACACCTTCCAGGCCTGGGCACAATTCTTTCCCCTGGTACAGCTCTTGTTGCAGCTCAGGTGGTAGCTAGGGGATTCTTCATGATGGCTCCTCTCTGTTCTCTTCCTCCCTTTATATATCTTTTGCATAATGCGGGAACTCTTTGTTTCTCTGGGTTTCCACCCCCCCCCCCACTGGAAAAGCACCAGCTTAAAGATGGATTCCAGTTCAGGTGACATGATCACATGTCACTGCAAGACTTCATTACTCACTTGCCAGCACACACACATATACAGGAAGGCTCACAGGTAAATACAGCCATCTGCAGACAATGGGAGTCATCAAGATTCCAAACCATCATTAATAGTCCACACTTTACACAATTACAATAGGCCCTCAGAGTTACATTTTATATTTCTAGTTTTAGATACAAGAGTGGTACATTTATACAAATCAGATGATCATACTCAGTAGATTATAAGATTTGTAATGATACCTTACAAGAGACCTTTTGCATGAAGCATATCCCAGTTACGTTACATTCACTTATTACCGTATTTTCTCTAAAACTATCTCAGTTAGATTATATTGACTTATTATCAAGTTTTTATAAAACCATATAGACTGCACAACGTCACATCTCTAACTGCTAGGGATTAGGAGAGTTTTTGCACCTTCCTCTGAAGGATCTATTGACATAGTCAAAGACAAGATACTGGGTATGATGGACCATAGGTCTGATCCAAGATGACAATTTTTATGTTAGTGCAGGATTGTTTTGTATGGTACATGTGCCAGTATTTTGCCCAGGCTAGTTTGTAAAAGGAGCTTCCACCACTTGCTTGAGAAGCAATCATTTTTCACTTCCCTTCTATAGTGTTACACACATACCCTAGAACTGCACAATGTAATGAATCTCACTGTTCACTCTGATATTCACAATTCCCTTTCCCTATTTCATCAGTCCATCTTCTTTGGCTCCCCCCCAACACCAACAATCTCTTCAGCCCATTCATCATCTTCTCACATCCTTGTCTTTGTGCCTTCTATGCACAGGGAGCAGCCTGGGAAGACTTCTCTAACTTACTATACTCAAAACACAAATTTGAAACCTAAAAGGATCTAACCTCAGTCTTAACACAGTCAAAATTCCCATTAAATTCAGTACAAGTTTTATTTTACATACTGACAGCAAAAACAAGCCCGAAATATGCAACATTCATATTATGCTTCCAAAACATGTGATTTCATGGCTAGCGCTTCAGAGAGAAGAAATGGATGATACCGATTTAATCTCTTATTGCTTCACTGCAAAATACAAAGACGGGCTTTACAACCACTGTTGTGCATAAGATTCTTTGAGAGGGTTGGAAGCATGAAAAAGTTGATCGGAGAATCAAATTGTCAGATCACTTGTACAAAATATATCACAATCTTATTTCATCTCACGCATAAGATACATTGAACTAAATGGCAAGTACATTCTGACGTGCTTCAGCTTTGCAGTCAGTCATCCATTATGTCTACTAAATAGACAGAAACAACAACTCCTTTAGGGCTTTCATCAGCTGAGACTCCTGCTGGGTTTTTTTTTGGAATCGGATGCAAAAGGCATCACTTGGCTCACAACCCGTAAGTATATTGGCTAATACAATGTCCAACATGACAACGCAAATCAAACAAACCCTACTGTCTCCACCATTGCTCTACGGTATTTTCTCCAGTATTTTACTGTTTAGAATCAGCTGATGCTCCGCTTGTCCCCTATTTTCATGGTTAAACTGAAGTGAGAGGCTGAATCCTATATCCAACTTGAAGGAGCTACTTAAGAATTTTTTTTGACAAATTAAAATCAGTGTCATCGGAAATAAAAAAGGTCCTTTGAATTGGATAATACAGTAACATCCATACAGGTGTATTGTGATTTAAAGGATTACACAGTAATCCTATTGGCATCTGGTTTAAAGCAAAAAAGAACGTAGGAGCCATGTCTGATGTTAAATCAGTTGCAACAAAGATGTGCTGGAGTGGGGTTACCCTAAAATATTTATTTACGCCATGATTTACATTTTGTGACTCACTGCTGTGCTTCATGGTATAATTTTTTTCTATACTTATTCTTTGATGCCAGGGGACATCAGGAAAGAGATACCATTTGGGGAAGATGAGCTATTTGATTTAGAAGGAAGGTAGGTCAATCTCCAGTTCAGAAGATAGAAAAGGGGCACTAAATTCAATTATAAAAGTACACAGTATATAAACTGAAACATTTAGACGGTTGTGGTTAAAGGGATGAAACAATTCTGCATTCTGTGAATTAAGTCAATTGTTAATTCCCATTCTTATAACTGCCACTGTATTCTTAGAGTTTGTTAATTTTCATAGAAAAAGAGCTAAGAAACCATTAAAATAAATCATTTTCCAGATTTCATAAACTCAGTGGTTGTGACTAGAATTCTGTTCCTGAAATTATAAAGTCCCTTTGTATTCCAGCATCTAGAACACTAATTCTTGAGAAAGAGAAATGCCCAAGAAGAAGCTGGGAAGGGTGCATGTGTGTGGGGTGGGGGGAGGGATCTATATTAAAAACAAAATTAAATTGGAATTTGTGTTTCAGTTAATGCATTCATACAGTTTAATATCCATTTAGATCAATTACCAATATAGAGCACACTATATTTCCGTGAGGAGAACGTGTTTGTCTGCACATCAAAAACTAAAGAAATGGGAATATCCTGCATGTTGCTCTTAACCAAATAGGATTAGGTGGAGTCTTTCTTTGTAGTAGAGTTGCAGCTTGTACATTTACATGTATATAAAAACTCTACTGTAGTATGTGTACTACGTAGAACTTGAAAAAGAATGTCTTTTTCGACTAGTGCTATACACTGTGACTTGTTAAATAAAGCTCCTTGACTACCAAAATGCAAACATTGAAAAAATGTGGGGAAATTGTCTAAAGCAACTATCATCTTCACTGAGTTATATATTTGACAATCTATTGTGCTCATTAAAAACTGAACATATAGTATTTTCTATTCCAGTAGGGGGGGTGGGTAGGTAGGGGTGATAAAGCTGTCTTTTCAATGACTATTCCATTTAAAATCATTAGAATTGTCACTTATTCCAAAACTTTCTTTGTTACAGATTGCTGATTGGCAAAAGCAGAGAGATGGAAAATATCCACTCACATTTAAATTGTGACACTTTTCTCATTGTGACAAACATGGTACACTAATATTGTCTGTAATTTCAATATATTGGGGATTCAAGTACGTTTTTATACAGACACATGGCAGGTACTTTTTTAATTTATTTCACATTTTGTACTCATTACATTAATTCATAAGAGATAAAATGTTAAAAATATATAAATAGTTCATAACATTGTGTAGATAAATAATCAAAAACATCCTGGAGAGAAAAAAATCTAAGCAAATCACAATTTTATAGAATTAAATCTCAAAACACTAATTGTCATTGCTCATATTTGCATAAAAATGGTGAATTAATTCACCTATATTTGGCAAAATACAAGATAGAAGCAAGAAAACCAAAAGCAGCACACACTGCCTTAAACAGGTTTAGTATTTTTGTCACTCAACTGAGTGATTTTATACTATTGTATATATTAGTACTATTTTACCTAAATTCCATAACCTTCAAACTATAACAACTGCTTCCTATCACAAGAGGATTTGAATGTTACAATTACAGCACCAGTAAAAGAAAAAAAAGTTTGCTATCTGGAGGAGAGGATTGAGCTCTCATAAGAAATTTAAGGGGAAAAAAATTATTAGCTAGATCTTTCTTCCTCTCAGTTCAAGGATTCCAAATGTCTCAAGCGGGATATTATATTTTGATGGGTTGCTCAGCTCTCTGGCCCCAATCTAGCAAAATGTTTCTACCAGCTGACCAATGAGATGGCCAAGGAGCCCACTGTCTCAGGCAAACTAGCTATTCTTTGAAAGCACTGCACAAAACTTGCTGGGGAAATGTTTCTCCTTTTTTGTTCTCAGCTGCATCTCAGCTTATTTATTCCTGAAATACCTCAATAGTTACAGAAATGTGTTGTACAGAGCACATCACCAATGCATGCATTTTATTTTCTTCACTCCTTGTTCCAAGCATAAGTAGTGTGTGTAAAATGTCTCTAGTTCTCAAGATGCATGATTTACTATTTCGTTTTGTTTGAACATAATCTATAATTTTTGTTTTTTATCAGAATATTTCTCTCTACCTAACTTTCTCTGCTTATCTGTCCATTGGCATTTTTGCCTTATGGTTTTAAATTACATTTTCTTCAGTGTCCTTGTATAAAGGAGATCAAGGCAATGACTTTAATATGGCTGGCCTTTTTACACATGAAAATAAATGGTGTTACAGATGGAAAATGGTTGGCATTGAGGTTGTAGTATACAAGTTTAGGCATGTAGAAGAATAGATTCACCACTGGCACCCCCCGATGGCCAGGCTTCTCGTAGCAGCTCTTTCCTGCCTAGTACACCCTGCTGGCAGTCTCACTTCTTGTGACTCAGCCCAGGTCACATTTTAGTTCCAGCCCTTCCAGATGGACAGACACACCAATAGAAAGAGTCCAATGCCTTTACAAAAGGTCTGTGACCCAGACTCAAGTGCCCACATCTTTCCTTCAGGGTTTTCAGTTGTCTTTATCCTCTTCTCAGAGGCCTTCTGCCAATTCCCCAGTGGCTGGAAGGAGAACCCAGACCCTCGCACTACACTGGGTTGCAGTCCAGGAAACCTATAACCAGCAGCAAGGTCTGTCCCCAGACTCCTGATTCTGCCTGCCTGAACTTTTTCCCATGGTAGCCTCTTTTCAGGCCTTCTCTCCACACCTCCCTACATTCACCTTTGTCTCAGAGCCAGCACACCCACGGCTCTCTGCTAGAATCCCCCAACAAAACCCCCAAATTAAAAGTACAAACAAAAACCCATTCTGCCCTCTTCGGGCTTGACTTTTCATCCTTCTCTGTTCTTCAGCTGAATGCCCCCCAAGACACTCTCTCTCTTTGGAAGACCGGATCATGCCCTATTATCAGGGCTCAACACCAAAGCCTGTCTCCCCCAGTGACTGCTCCATCTCTCTCCTGTCCTTTCCACTACTCACAGAAAAATAACAGAGTTCTTTTCCTGCAACCTTCTCCTTATATTTTATGGCATAGTAGACTCACATTCTGAGTCTATAACCACCAACTGTTGGATTTAATTATATATAGTTATAGTCTCTCTCTTTTCCCAGTATTTTTTAAAATTATAATATTGCTTTCTTAATGGTGCCTCATTTTCCTGTTGTTCATACTCGGTATTTTAATGTAAACTTTGTCACTTTTAGGTGCCTGAGTTTGTCACATAAAATCCCTCATCAGTGTTACACTCCTAGAGGATATGATCAACTGTTTCTTTGACCTTGCAGGTCTCACACAGCCAGTCTTTCTGTTTATTAATAAAAGCCAAGTTACTGTTTAAGCCACAGAGGGAGTGTCCAGCAAGTATTCAGAGTAGAGCTTCTTTACTCTCTCTCAGTTTCTTGCAGGATATCATTTTCAATTCTAGGGCTTCGTGCTATTCCCCCCTGGGTTCATTTTAATGAGGTTTTTAAAGTCCTGTTCACTTAGAGGGACCTCTATAACTTTTTTTGTTACTATGTATGCCACCTTGTTTCCTGTTACCCCAACGTGCACTGGGATCCATGTTATTTCAATGTTTACTCCCATCTGTACCAATTCTGTTAGTAACAATATTTCATTAATTGTATCATGTCTGCTATCTGAATTCCCATTTTGAGTGCCTGTAGTATTGATCGTGAATCTGACAAGATGACAATGGAGGCAGGTCACATATCCAATATCCAATACGTCAACATTATTCCTGCGAGTTAGTTTGCCATATTGGCTACAAAAGTTGATAATCTAATGAGTTTCTTTATTCCAAGAGTTGGACGCTGAATGCTGTTCCCACTCTTCCAGTTGTCTCATCTTTATAGCCATCTATAATATTTGGAAATGTTTTCCCTACTTATCACATACATATTGCTTGCTTATATTTAAAACATTTAGCTGTTCCTTTCCAGTTTTAATTTCAGTATGTAGTTCTGCATTTATATTGGCTGTGGGGCAGGGAGAAAGATTTTCCACCTATAATGCATTTTCCAAGGATATTTATGCTAATTTCTTTTCTCCGTTCCTTTGTCCATATTTTAATCCTATTAACAGAAGATATTTTTGGCTTCCCCACCCTCTATGTTGTCCATTGACTTTCCAGCATTCTCCACATATTTGTTTAGTGTTTCCATCTTCCCTGTTTCCTATTACTTTTGCCTAGAAGGTAAAGTCCAATAATTTAATTCTTAATGCTACAGGCATTTCACCAGCAGCTATATGCATTATACACAAAGGGGTCATGATGAAGGCACCACATGCAATGAATAAGGTTTGCACCAGGGCCGGCTCCAGGCACCAGCTTAACAAGCAGGTGCTTGGGGCAACCAAAGGAGAGGGGCGGCACCTGTGGCAATTCGGGGGCGGCAGGTCCCTCACTCCCTCTAGGAGCGAAGGACCTGCCGCTGAACTGCCGCCGCCGATCGCGGCTTTTTTTTTTTTTTTTTGCTTGGGGCGGCAGAAATGCTGGAGCCGGCCCTGGTTTGCACTATGGGTCTAGCTTCTAGTGTTTAATTTTTGGTCCTGAAATAAATGCTTGGCATCCATACTCAAAAACTGTTCTTATTAATGCTCTGTTATCTGCATCCCGGCTGGTTCTGTAAATACTTTTAAGTAGACTGATTTTACCTTCACATTCATTTACAATATTTTCAATGTGATCCTTCCATGTTAGCTTGCTAACAAATGTCACACCCAGGAATATGTAGTTGGTTATAGATTTAGAATATTTGCTGTCCATATAGAGACAGGTAACAGTCTGTTTTAGTTTTCCTTTTAGTGAATATCGTTCCTTCAGTTTTGAGAACTGAAAATTAGAAACCCCATGTTTCCCCATTTTTTCCTAAGTGCTTCATTAATTCGCTTCTCAGCTATTTCCTGGTTTCTGACTTTAGCCCATATGGCACAGTCATCTGAGAGGGAAAAAAAAAAAAAAAAGGAAATGTCCATGCCTTCACTCATCCTTTTCGGGAGGTTATTTGCCATTATGTTGAATAAGTTAGGGCTGATGATGCTCCCTTGTGGAGTGCCATCTGCAGCCTCCTCCTAATCTGTGCTTCCTTTCTTTATAGTCATCACCTAGCTTCTTCCTCAGCTGACCTTCATCTTTAATTAAGGCTGTCCGACCCAGTAGATGCAACCAGGTAGTATAACTGGCCTCTCACCCTTAACCCTTTGGTTGCCTGTGTAGGGTACACACCACATCACAAAACACTATGGCCTGATTTTATACTCACCAGTTTTATACCAGATATAACTCCAATGACTAATAGAATTTCTCCTGATTTACAAATTAGAGGAGACTTGGATCTTATGTATTTTGCCAATGGACTAAACTATATTCACTTTATGTGCTGACCAAGGATGGTCCTTAATTTGTATACACATTTTTATTGTTCCTGCAGCTCATATTCTTGAATAGAAATATCTATTTTCAAGGACTTTAGATTTTGGTACAGGAAATGAAGAATTGTAACAGTTTCTATATTTTTAGATCTGTTCAATCTACATTTTTATCTTAAATTTTCCAGTATTGTTAAAATTCTGATGATCTACATATATTCTATTTAATATTAGAATGGTACTGAAAAGTGGTTATATTGTGTATTCATTACCTCTTTGGTGTTTATTTTAAAATGTAAGGAAATGTATAAATTAGAGTGACAGGGCACTTGCTGTTGCATCTTGATGACAAAAGAGTAATCATGTAATCATCAACATGTACTTTAAAAGTAGATAACCAGTCTCTTCAAAAGTATCGATTTACTTATATCTGCAATGGTGAGAGAGTTCTTTGTAGAGTCAGTAGCAGGATATGCCCCTTTTAGTCTTGGTCACACCAGTTCTCTTCTGTTGGGCCATCTTGGGAATCATCATTTGTTACAGGAAAGTTAGCTAAAACTGTAGTTACCCCAGCTGGGATGTAAAAAACAGTGGCCTTGACTCAAACATACTCCAGTGGAATGTTCTATTCTAATCAATCATAGAGTTCACTTTGTTTCAAATGACACTTGTATACTTTATCAAAGGAAGTGCTTATAGATATGCAATAATTTTTGTTTTAACATTTAGTGCCTTTGAAAAGTAAATGACTGGCAGCAGAAAAAGAGGAGATTGTACAAGCTTCCTGCCACACCCATAGCCTCTACAACCCAAAGTTGCTCCCAAATACAGAATGAAAATAATACCAGGGAACCACATGCACCATACTAAATCTTGATCCAACTGAAGTCACTGAAGCAACTCTTCCATTGTTGGGCCTACATTCCATTATAAATTGAACTATTGTTCACTTCCACCAACAGGCCAAAGTCAGTCTTGGTATAAGCCAGCACAACTGCATTGCAGTCGCAAGAACCACCATTGATTGGTCTGACCCAGTATGGTCAATCTAGCCGAGTATCCTGTCTTTCAACAATGGCCAATGCAAAGTGCTTCATCAGGAATGAACAGAAGAGGGCAATTATCAAGTGATCGATCACCTGTCATCCACTCCCAACAATCAATGGCTAGAGACACTCAGAGCATGAGGTTACATCTCCAGCAATGAGATCCACAGGATAACTGAGCACTGTTTGCTTTAAACCTGCTGCCTATTAATTTCATTGAGTGACCTCTGGTTCTTGTGTTATGTGAAGGAGTAAATAACATTTCCTTATTCACTTTCCCCACACCATTCATGATTTTATAAACCTCTATCTTATTCCCCCTTAGTCATCTCTTTTCCAAGCTGAACAGCCCCAGTCTTTTTAATCTGTCTTTATACAGAAGCTATTCTAAACCCTTAATCATTTCTGTTGCCTTTCACCGTTCCTTTTCCAATTCTAATACATCTTTTTTGAGATGGGGAGATGAGAATTGCATGAAGTATTCAAGCTGTGGGCATACCATGGATTTATATAGGGACATTATGATATTTACTGTCTTTTATCTATCCCTTTCCTAAGGATTCCCAACATTGTTAGCTTTTTTGATTGCTGCTTCACATGGAGCTGATTTTTTCAGAGAACTGTCCACAATGACTCCAAGATCTCTTTCTTTAGTCAATTAAGTTATATTGTTTGAATCTGATTCCTTGTTTTGGTCAGTTGGTTAATTTTTTTTTAATGGATCAGAGACAAAGTCTATACGCCACATTTTACTGAAAGGCATGCAGAATTCAGCTGCAGAGAGCTTTTGGACTACTGATGTACTAACATTCTTACAAGCAAGCACTTTTGATAGACAATGAGACACTTTGAAGATGAGGAAGAGATCTATCAGGGGATGTGTGCTGCTCAAAGCTGGACCTTCACAAAGAAACTGAAACAGGCTCTGTGCCAAACCGGATGGTAGACATCAGCTGGCAGGGGGAAAAAAAAAACCCACAAAGATAAGGAAAAGGACGGATGCATGTATAGCCACTGAATGTGCTGATGTACTGGGAAAAGGTCATGCAATATCTGCAGACAGAACTCGGAGGAAATACACCTAACTGGAGAAACATGGCAAGGATGAATTCTCCCCTTTACATTTCCCCCCTTGACTACAGAATCTTGTAGAACAAATCATAATAAATAATTTTATATCTGATTTGAAGACCCTGGCAAGGAACAGACAAATCACATGATAGGTGAGTGATGAACCTCTCTATTTGAGTAGGCCTGAGGTTCTCAGACCCAATTTCTAAGCTAAACTAATTTTGTTTAACTTCCAGATATAAATTAAATGTGCAAAATCAAAGGTGCTCCTGCTAAGAGTTAGGCCCCAAATAATACAGGACCACAGCTTACTTGTCTTTTTGGGTGACCTGAAGGGGAAAAAAAAACATTAACTAACTTGGAATTAAAGTCACCAGTAATCTGAAAGACTGTATAAAGCTAACTTTTAACAGGGCTGCTGGAACAATTTATATAATGGGAATGCTAAAAGCCACTGAACCAAACTGTAAATCCTGTATAGAACAGAAACCACTTCAAGCCAAGGGGGTGCGGCAGCATCCCTAGTTCAGCACCTAGGACTTTTAGACTTTATTACAGAAGTTACATTTTCAAAATTCATCTGAGCAGAACTTGTAAGAACTTGTATCTGCAGCAGCCAATACATGAGGTTAGAGGCACGGCATAAAACTCATAGCACCTGGTGTAGGGTGATGCTAAGATGGCTTTGTGATCTCCCTGTCCTGGGCCCCTGGAGTAATTTATAGAGCTGTGCGGGGAAAAAACACACAGATTTTTTTTTCCAGTGGCAGTTCTGGGGGGGAAAGATTTTGAAATTGATTTTTTTGGGGGGGGAATTGTCAGCAAATCAAAAAAGTTGGAAAAGTTTTGTTGCAGGTTGAACAAAATATTTTGTTTTGGGTTTTTTAATAAAAGCAAAGGGAGTGAAAGGCTAGATCCACAGAAAATGGAAGCACTGGTAGTGGTATACCACAAATAGCCCAGTGGTTAAAACACTCACCTAGTGACATTTATTGAAGCAACTCCTAGAACTCAGGTCTACCAGGAGAGTGCAATAATCACGAGGTTAGAGAGTACTTCTCACTGGTCAAGTGACTATTTAAGTTTTATACACTAAGTGAAACAGAGATTAAGTGGAAGGAGAGATTAAGAGAGCCTACCCCAGAATACCCAATAGCCTGATGGTTAGGGCACTCACGGGGGGAGAAGGAAGACCTGGGTTCTAGTCCTTTCTCCAAAATATAGTCTCCCACATTCCAAGTAAATGCCTTAACCACTGGGCTGTGTGTATAAGATGAGCACCACCACCACCCTTTTCTTCCTCCCATAGTGCCTAAATCTCCTTGTGAACATAGCCTGAAAAAATCAAAATGTTTCATTTTTAAAATGTTGAAATGGTTCATTTCGACATTTCCAAAAGAGAGACATTAGCAATAGACTATCTGTGTCTTAACTCCCCCCTTTACGCAGAATCAAGAGATAAAATTCCCAGCCTGCTGCTCTTTTTTTGTCAGCTCTCTCTCTCTTATGGCTACCACATTTCTCTTTGTTCACTTAATTACCACTTTAACTCTTATCTTGTAACAGCTTTAGTGACTTCTCCTTGTCAATTTTGTCTGCCTGACTTGCACTGCCTGATGGACCTCCATCTTCTGTGTCTCTGTTCATCACACTTTGTTCTATACCATGTCCTCCTCGGCTTTTTTGTAGAAACCATTTCTGACCAAATGCTCCTAAAATAGCATCTTCTCATATTTTAATACGTTTCTGGAACTGCTAGATTTTTACCTTATACTTGTGTTAGCACCCAGAGCCAATTCCCTTATCCTGTCATTTTCTCTGACTTGTGCATAAATTCCATCCCCCCACTCACCCTCCTTTCCTAAGCTACTAGACTTCTGGTAGCATTTCATTAGCAAGTAATCCTTAATTATATAAAGAATAACAAGCTCTTGCTCTGTGTGTTAATATAGCATAGCAGGTCATGTAAAATTGTAGTTTCAGCAATGCCATCTATTGGAGAGCACACATCTAATACACAGATTACTCATTGATAAGCAGGCAGTTTTAAAAGATACGATGTTATGGCAGTCTGTTAATTGCCATGACTCAACAGGTGATCATTTAAATATTTTCAAATAAATAATCCTTCTCCCACCAGCATATCTTGTCTGGCATCTATGGAAAAAGAAAAATGTTCTTTGGTACCAGAATTTCCTAGTGCAAAAGGCTAATACAAAATACAGTTAATCCCAACACATCCAGAACCAAGAAGTTTTGATGACAAGATCTTTAAAAGGAAAAAAAGTAAAACAAAAATCTCTACTCTCTCTTTTCCATAGGAACGGTAGCCTGACTCTGTTTTTGTATCACCAGCCTGCATGGTGATGTGGTAATGCAACCACACTCCCCATCTGATCCTGTTAAATGAGAAACAGGATTTGGTGGGAGGCAGAATGGGGGACATTCTGGAATAGAAACAAGATTGGCAACTAGTACGGTAGCACATAGGTAGAGGATATCTGATCACTTTCATCTCCCTTACCCCATAGTACTGTCCTGGCTAGGCTAATTCAGCTAAATTTGTGGTGACCTGAGGCAGCATGCAGTAAGTCAAGATTTTATTATTTTTGTTGCAAGCTTAAAATACTGCCCTAAACATTTACAAGCACATGTTGCATACCAATTTAAATCATGTATACAGTACAGCATAGCAAAACACCAGCAATATTTTGTTTCTTTTTCCACAACCCTTGGAACTCTTCAAGGCAGATGGATGAAGCATTCTTCTACAAATATTGGGAGAACCCAAGTCCCCTAACCTCTCACTTGGGCTCGTTGTGTTTCCTTGGGCAAGTCCTTCTGTGTACTACTTCATCCCTCTGTAAAATGGGGGAGGGGGGCGTGATCATATTTAACCACTTTTTAAAGTGGTATGAGATTCTTGGATGGATGTCACCATATGCTCTTTGTGCAAAGTATTATATTCTCTGGATTAAAATCCATGCAAATTAGGACTTTGGGTACTATATAGAAAGCAATATAACATTTTATCATGTTTATCCTCACCTCCCTTATTTATTGGCGATCTAAACTTTTTGTAAGTATTCTTCTTGATATGTGGAGATAAATCAATCTATGTATAAAAGCCCACAGTATTAAAGCCAACCATGTTGTACAAGTGAAAGACTGAACAAAATATACTGGAATTTGTAGACTCCCACATAGAGCATTTGCAGGATGAAGCACTATTAATCAGACACTAACCATTTTTTGGCTATGAGAAAGGGATTTTTCTTGAATACCTTCCCTTTTATAGCCCCCTTCTCTCCAACAGAGGAGACCTATGATGAGAGCCATCACTCCACCATATCTAGCAATGGGAGAGCATTTGAAAATGGGGCTTTTGGCAGGATCAAGTCAGGCCTCACAGCTAGTTTATGAAAAAAAATCTCATTCTGTAAACTGGACAACATTTATTTTAAAGAACAAAGCACACCCACTGTGAGTATGAGAAAGGAAGAGCTTACTTTCACATGTCAAACATTCAAAAGAAACACAGCTGCACCTTCAGACTTTCTGCATCTGAGCACATGCATCACTGCAGTCTTCCTGAAGAACTGACAGAAGGCTGAGGTGCAAAATGTGTGGAAACCTTGTAAAGGTCCTGGAAGAAGTGCCATTCTGCCATTGCCCTGCTGTTCCCTGATTACATATATTTCATAGATCTTGTCAGGGCCAAAAATGACCTAGGGTACTCGGGATGCTGAAAGCTTCCCCAATTGTCTTATGCTGTGTCAGGCAAAAAGCACAGGTCATTTACAGGATGGGTAAAGAGGCCAATAGGAGATCTGCACTGGAGAAAGGCTCATGTGGATAGAAATTATTTGAACTTGGGTATTGTAGAGCAAGGTGAAAGAGAATCCGTACTGGAGAATAGGCATATCCACTATACCTGTGCTGATACTAGAATGAGGGCCTGTGGCCCACCCAATCTGCACCTGTGTCCTGTATGTAGCCTAAAGATTTTCTGCAAACAAGTTCGACTCACCTTGGGTTTGTAGTGAGGCAACTGCCCCACTCCTGAAGAACAGGGGTTAAAGGCAGCCCTGGAAAGGGCTGCAGCTCTGAAAAGCTAGGCTGATTAGGGAAGCAGCCACAGCTGGGGCCACACTCCAATCAGGCCACAGCTGGCCCTATAAAAAGGGCTGTGAGGCAGGTGCTGAGAGACTCTCTCTCTCTCGCTTCTGAGAGAGAAGGACCTGGCTGCCTGGGAGCTGAGCCGGGTACCTGAGGCGGAGCAGTGCTGGGGAAGAGCAGAGGGAGCTGGGGAGCTCCAGCCTAGTTAAACCCCAGGATTCAGGCCTTGAAAAGGGCCTATGAAAAGGTACTGGGGCTGCAGAGGGACAACCCAGAAATAGGCAAGGGCAGCAGGTCCTAACCCCCCTTGCCAATGATGAGTGGTTTACAGATTGCAATCTGCCTCAGTGAGCGGGGGCTGGATGGTGACTGGCAGCAGCCACTGAGGCAAGGTGGGGCTAGAGGGTTGGGGGTTCCCCTGGATGGATAGACCAAGATTGTGGGTTACTGCTGGGGAAGAACCCTGATGTAGAGGGGCACCGGGGTCCAGGAGGGACATGGGGGCCAGCGGAAAGCAAGACACCGGCCTGCAGAGGGCGCTCCAGGCTGGAAGAACTAATTCCCAGGACAACCAGCAGGAGGTGCCGCGCCGGTGACACTGGTCTCTGGTGGCATGAAAGTGCAATATTCCCAGGAATAAAAGGTTTGCCTGGAATGAGGTCACAAGACCACTTGAAATGCATGCCGTTGAGGCAGAGCTAGTAGTAAAGCAACCTCAAAAGTAGATGGTACTGCTTGGGAGGGTCCATGCTCTCAGCACTCACGGAGCAGACGGATTCCAAAAATTCTTGACGCATTTTCTGCTAGCTCCTGTAGAGCCTGAACCATGTGTGAAAGCTGCTCTTCTTTGGCAGAACCCCTGTGGGAGAGTAGCAATGCAAACACCTGCCCTCTGAAGCACAGCAGAGTGCAATCTGCATTCCCCGGCACCAGTGGGGATGAATCAAGCCCAACAACTGTTTTTTATTCAAAATAAAGGGGTATAAACATAGGCTACAGAATGTATTTTGGGCCTGGAAAGCATTATGGATATACCTGTATTTAAAGTTAGTTAATGTCTTCGCTGCAGCTGTCGAATAAGATATTGCATTTCAAAGCAGGCCAGATTTCTGAGAAAAAGTTATCCTCTCTTGTCTTCCGCATGGGTGGTCCTCCACATCTTCAGACTGACATGCCAAGTTAACGTTAACTAGATTGTGTAATTTCTCCACCAACACCAAAATCAGCTGTCCCCTGCTATAAACATCAGATCCTCAAAAACAGTATACACAGGGTCTGTAAGCCCTATATGTTAGCAGGCTGCAATTCCAAATGCTAAACAAATAGTTTAATTTAAGAATTGCAACATCTGTATTTGTATACCAAAGAACTTTCTAAAAACGACAAAGCAGAAGGCCAGATACCAATCTCACTTATGCTACTGAGTAAATTCATTGAAATTAATGGAATTACTACAGATTTCCATCAGTAAAGGTGAGATCAGAACCTGCCTTTGATTAACAATGAACTGCAGATATTTTCTTCAAACTGATCATGAGAAAAATAAAATGATTGTGGAATTCCAAATTTGTCCCCTGTGAAGGACTAGTGGAAATTCCATCTACAGTGCTTCTTAATTTCTGTGTAAAATCATTTTATTTTTTCTTCATTCTGAAGTCTATATTTTAATAGATGGGAAATTGCATTAATCTCTCCCTACACTGGTCTTTTCAATTTACAAGAACAGTATTTACAGTTCAAAAGAATAGCAGGAAATGTCTAACAAACTTAACACTTGATCTCTAGGAAACGAGAAATATCATACTAAATCACTGAAAGCTGTTCCACAGCACCTTAACTACATTCAAAAGCATCTGAGCAAGCATGAGAAGTATTTCACTTTTCCATAGACAGTATTATGAACCAGTTAAATACAGACATTTAAAAACAAGAGATCAAGATTAGCCTGTTGTTGGTTAAATAAGCATAATGGAAAACAGCTTATGTTTAGATCTGTGGCTTTCCTCTGAAAAATTACTCTAAAAATAGCATTATGGGGCTCTATGTTTGTCATCTCTAAAAGTTTCTATTTAAAGTGAGCACATTACATTTGATAAGTAGAATGATGAAGGTGAGGAATGTTACATGTCAAGGCTGCAAATTCAACCTAGAATCTAAAAGCCAAACTGGCTTATTTCATTCTCAAACATTATCGGTAATAATGGTTCTACACGCTAAATTAGACCCTAAATGATAACTTATCCATTTTCTTCGGCTTCTGTCCTCAGTGACATGGCACAGGTGTAACTGATGGGAACTAGATAAAAGTCATTTGTTGATGAGTCAGAAGGAGAAATAAAATCTAGCATCCTCTAAATTAGCTGTGTGGGCTGTGCAGGGCTGAGAGTAAAACCAACTTCTTATTTTGTCACTAGGTAAACAGATCTGCCACTGGATGTATACAAGGGGCAGATCTGCTGAGCTGGGACATGCTATCTGGTGACAGGAGCACAGCTGCTGTATCCCCGCCTTCCACAAACGCTAACAGCTCTGAGACCTTCTTTGTAAGTGCTAGTGTGTACAGGGTGCTAGTGTATATTTACAGGGTCTCGATCCCTCCACCAATACATATCAGGGCATCCACACCTTTGCACCGTTTTCCAGCTGTCCAGCCCATTCTCACGGAGTGGGGTGGTTGAGTTGTCTCTACTCAAAGTTCCCATTCTCAGGCTCTGTCTACCCTCCCCAAGCACTTTTTTCCTGTGCTCTTTTTAAGGCATTTGTCTATTAATGGGCTAATTAGTTCATAACTAGGCCAAACTGGTGTTAGGAAGTTAATTGGGCACACCCCTTGATAAATTAGACCTTTTCAGGGGAACCTAATTGGTTATGACAGTGACTGTCTCATACTTCCCCCAATTTTCTAACAGAAGGCAGTTTGTTCCCTCTCCCTCTCTCTCCTTTTCTGGAGGTTTTATTAAAGCAATGCCACTCCTCATCCTCAAGGTGATAATCTTGGATCCTCCTACAAAGTCCATCCATTCTCCATCCACAAAAGTCACATTTTTGGGGAGGAGGTTGCCCCTATAGTTCTGTCTCGGCTTATAGGTCCTCACACTAAGGGCAGCCTGTTGAATTATTCTCCCTGCTTTCACCCTCTTTGTTTGACGTCCGAGTTTGCTCTTGTTCTTTTACCTGCTGAGTACCCTGGGTCTCTGTTCTGCCCAACCCTCCAAAGTATTCCAGTGATACCTGCTCCTGTCATTCTAGAGGCAAGGGGTCAGCTAACGGTTCAACCTCCGTGGACAAGCTTGTGTTACCCCCACCCCTTGATCCTGTGTCTGTTTTCTTTCTCTTCCCCCTTAGTACCCTTGGGGGACTTCTGTCATCCCTCTCTCTACAGCTTGTAATTGTGTGTCTAGGTCTCTCCAGCCCCTCTGTGCTGGTCTCCTTATCTTGCCCAAGGGAGCACTGTATAGCCCTTTTCTACTTCCAACCACTACTCCTATGTGTGTTTCAACCTAAACTTCCCTTTGACTGCCAGGGGCACCTCTGCCATTAGGTAGAATTTATTGTCCCCATGTACACATTAGATTTTGACAGTGCCTCTGGGAAGTATCCAGTGGGGCTTCACTAGATTAACAAACAGGCTGGAAACATCTCCACTAAGCCCCTCTGGTACCTTCCCCCTACCATTGCTAAGATGGTAGGAGATATCTTCCTTTTTCTTCTTGCCTAAGAGTCCTGGCCCAGCCACAACAATTCTGCAAACCTGCACATGATCGTGTGTGTGTGTGTGTGTGTGTGTGTGTGTCCCCTTCATGGCCACATTGGAAACATATTGTGGCCTGAGCCCCTGCCAGAATTCTTTAGGACTCCTCCCTCTTCCTCTCAATGCCCTTTCCCACCATAGAGTCCCTTGTCTTTTTTCCCAGATCTAGTCCCTTAAACTGGTGACCAACTCTGGAACCATCCACCTCTGCAAACTCCTCTGTTAGTTTAACTGTGGCCTCCAGATTAACAGGCTGGTGCTGCCTGACCTATACTTGGGTATTTTCAGGGAGACCCTGAAGAAACTATTCCAGGATCACAGAATCCATAATCTCCCCCACAGTTTGTGCATCTGACTGTAACCAACACACACCCAGTCTGTTAATTTCCTGTGTAATCCTCCAGTCCATCTTGCAGCTCTATATTTCTGACAGTATTTTAATGTAGACGGGCCCACCTGGTCCAAGACAGCTGCCTTAACCATGTCAAAGCCTGCTCATCGAGAGCCATATATTCTACCTGTACGTCCATGGTTAAATAGGGTGCCAGCTGAACGACCCACATTGTTCTGTCCCAACTGGCTCCCACTGACACTTTTTTGAAAGTAACCAAAGACATCATGGTTGTCTCCAGGTCGCAGCTTAGAGTGTTTTATCACCTGTGCCTGGTTTCTGTTTCACATCACAGGACTCTCCAAACTTTGCAGGAGTTGTTGCTGTACCTGGGCTTCCTCCCTTACAAATTCCTGCAGGCTCTTTTGCTGTTCAGCCTTCTAGGCAAGCAAGGACTACTTCTCTGCATGCTGGATGGTCTGCAGTCTTCAGCATTGCTTTTTGCTGCTTGTAGCGGGGTGGTACCCCTCTGCAGCCCTGAAGGGGTTAAAAGCAGCCCTAGAGAGGCTGCAGCTGGGAAAAGGTAGGATGATGGGGAAAGCAGCCACAGCTACGGCCAGCTTAATCAAGGCCCAGCTAGCCCTTATAAGAGAGCTGAGGGCTAGAAGCTAGCACAGACTCTAGCTCTCTTGAGAGAGAAGGATCTGGCTGCCTGGGAAGCTGAGGAGGGTACTTAGGGTAGAGCAGTGCTGGGGAAGGGCAGAGGGAGCTTGGGAGCTCCAGCCTAGAAAAACCCCAGGCTGCAGGCCTTGAGAAGGGCCTATGAAAGGTACCGGGGCTGCAGAGATACAGCCCAGAGATAGGCAAAGGGGGCAGGTCCCAACCCCCTTGCCAACGGTGAGTGGTTTACAGACTGCAGTCTGCCCCAGTGAGTGGGGGCTAGATGATGACTGGCAGTAGCCACTGAGGCAAGGTGGGTTTAGAGGGTTTTGGGTTTCCCAGGGAGGGGAGACCCAGAGTGTGGGGCACTGCCAGGGCCAGCAGCAGGCAAGACACCGGCCTGCCCCCATCACTGCTCCACCAACCATTGCAGTGTTCCCTTCATCACCTGGACTGCGAAACCACTACACCAGCTTCTCCATCAGGTTCTCCATTCACATGAATATAGGTGAGATCCCAGACAAGCCCCCAGGTCTGACAGGGGCTCAGCTACTATACCACCATCTCTTCCTTGAACACAGATCGCCCTGAGACCTTCTTCCCAGTAAATATTAGCATGTACTTCATTTACAGTGTCTCAATCCCACCACCAATACATATTGGTGCAGCCGCGCCTTTGCACTCTTCTCCAGCTTTCCGGTGTGTGTGTGTGTGTGTAGGGGGCAGGGGTTGAGGCATCTCTACTCAGAGAGCTCCCCTTATCAGGTTCTGCTAGTCCATCCATCTGTTGTACCCCCTCCCACTCCTCCCTTTCCTCCTTAAGCACTTCCTTCCTTTGCTCTTTTTAAAACCACTTGCCTGATAATGGGCTAATTAGCTCATTACCTTCCTAGCCTTGGTCTGGCCTAGGAGTCAGGCACACCCCTGGCCAATTAGACCTTCTCGAGGGAGTCTAATTGGTGCTCACAGTTAACAGAATGCTGGCTCAAGCTCCATCTATCATCACTCAGTCACATATTGTTACATAGTCAAACCAAAACTAAACTTCCCAACTCAAATTACAGTACACATATTGGAAAGCTATATAAAAACTGCATACTTAATACATCTTCATTACTGTCATTTATATTTCACAGGTAACAGTTTTGGATAGTATCCCATAAATGGCTAAGAAAAAGAATTAAATTATAACAAAAGGTGGGCAAATACTCCCTCAATCAAAAGATCAAATAAGATTACCACCTTCTCTTCTGGATGTTTTCCCGGCCCACTAGCCTTAATCTCAGCCAGACACTGGCAAAGCCAAACGACACACACATTGCTCAGTTCTAATGAAAAAGAGACCTACCAAAGAATTAAGTATCATCAACATATTGATGGCGGTACAGCTCAAATTGCCTCTTATATCCCTTCTAGCGTCACATCCACACTAAGAAGAGTTGACCTATGGTATCCCACAAGAAAGCTCTTGATGCTGATGAGCAAACCCTTACCTCTACCATCTCAGAGAAAAACAGAGTCCAAAGCATCTGCAATATCTCAGGGCCAACAGTATGACAAATCTCATCCTTCAATAGTCTTCCCTAAAAAGATTAGAGACAAGGCAAAAACTGGCAACATTGACAGTGTCAAGTGTTTATCTATAAAGAATCCAATTTTATCCTTACTAGATTTTAACAGCTACATGAGACATCTTTTCCGAGTCCAGATTGCAAGTCATAGCCAAGAGGTCCTGCAGAACTTCCAGAACCTCTGTGATCAAAACTGGCTGAGAAGAGGTTGTACTGGTTCCACAACACAGCTCTGTTACCATGCAAGCAGTCAAAATATTCCAAGTCTAATCAAGCCTATTCACAGAATACAAAAAACAAATCCTTCAGCAAAAAAATGTAAGGCTTTGTATCAGGTCTGTGTCCAGGGGTACACAATCAGAACTTTGCAGATGCTGCTGTGGTGGCAGTGAAGACTTTCTTCATTTCTATCACAGCCACAGCAAAAAATTTGAAGTTTATGCCAGGAGTGATAGAATTAAGAATGCATTTGCTGCCACGGGCACTAGCCTTCTCCCTTCACACTCCATCCACTGAGAGTCACTATCATAAACTATGGTAGCCTGAGAGAATGGCAAAGAAGGAAAGGGCCGTTACAAGTGAACATGCGTGACTGTCAGTGACATAAAATGGTTATTAGGCCCTGGTTATTGGGCCTATAAAGTCACCAAAAGAGTGGTATGCTGGTTGAATAGCATTAGCCTTCAGAATTCTGAAATCCAACTGGATAGACTAACAACAGAGGTCCCCTGTCTCACTGAGAGCCAGACCTCATACTGAATGAGACAACAGTCAGCCTATGAGAAGGATGTAATCCTCACTGCCCAAATTGTTAATCCTGGCCCCAAAATAAAATCCACACTATGGCCGCCTACAGAAATCACCTGGGGTAGTCATATGGTTTTCAAGATTGTCACTAGAGAGGACTCATCATCCATTTGGATGTTAAAATAACCCAGGACGGTGTGTCTTGATGACTAACACCAGCCAAATTAACATTCAGACAGCTCAGCCAATACCAGACATACTTGGGTAACCTATATACAACTACTACTTCTATTTTAACTCTAGTCCAGGATTCAGACACGTCAAGCTAGATACAAGTTAACCAAATTCTGGAGTGGAAGACACTACATATTTAAAGGACAAAATGTTACCAACAGAAGTACACTCCCTCTCAGAGGATCCACAGGGTCACCTTGAACAGATGACTGATCTATTAGCGGCCCTGCAGTATCACACAGCCCAAAGTTATTTTGCTTTTCTAAATGGCAATAACTCAGCATCATAAAAAAACAAGACTGGTTACTGCAATACATCACTTAGAATAAAATACATTGTAAATGTAGGTAGAGATTATTAATCTGTAGGATACATTTTATTATTGCATCTTGACAAAATTAATAAGGGATGAGACATTAGTGAGTTGTATTTTTGGTGGGATCAACAGTTCAAAGATACTTACTGTCATTTTCTTCTTTATAGGAAGCTGTTATTCTTTAAAGTTACAGTATAATTCTTACCCAAACAGCAACTTTCTTGTCTTTCTCATGAATATGTACACTATTTTAACACTGTAGTAAAACAAAGGCATCTTTAGTTATTGTTCTTTCTAGAGGCATCAGGAAATGTCTGATCACCTCTAGGGTACATAATGAAATATAGCGAATTACAAACTGGACTGTACCCCAGATACTCTTCAAATGGTTTATTATATTAGTAAATAAAATTCAAGTTTGTACTCAAAGATTATTCCTGATTAATGGTTCTTTTCTTATGTGTAACTGTTTTTATGGAAATGGTGATTTCTTAAGTAAACCAGCAAATCCTGAGCTGGTTAACTGCTTTATTTATGCGAGTAAAAAGGAAGGAAACTAAATCTTGTACCCAAACCTTCACTTTGAAAAATAAATGTATTATAGTAGTATTATGTACTGTAAAACTCTGCTAGCTTTCAATGAAATATTATATTTGCATTAGAAAGAACAAAGTAACTCAACCTTCAATAAGTGGAAATATTCTTTATGGCGCTTGTGATCTATATCTCGCTTGGTAGAGGACTAAATTTAATGGGATTTTGTATTTTTTTGGCTATGGGGGAAAATAACCTAGAGGAGCATTTATTTTATAACAATCCAAACAGTAAGCTAAAATTTGATGTGTACAGCTCATTTGTTCAGTGTAATATGACTCTGAAGCCAATAAAGTTCATGCACACTGCATTATATTCATGTTTAACCAAGATAAATACATAAATAAATAAATGCCACCTCACTCTCATACAATGCTTTTCATCAGGAGATATCAAAGTGTTTACAAAGGGAGGTCCGTATCATTAACCAACCCATTTTACAGATAGGGAATTATGGTGTTATAGATTACAGTATAATTTACTTATCAAAGGTTTTTACAGTTTAGTTTTGCCTATCTAACTTCATTTTATGTAAAAGAAAAAAATCAATCACAAATGTGCACAGTATGTGGGAACATATAAAAAAAATGTAGAGAAATGGCAAATGTGTGATCCCCTAATATATATGGTCATCATTTTCAGAAGTGACTACTATATTTGGATATGAAACTTGACACTAGAGCTGGGTGGGAAACAGGAAACTGTTTTCCCATTTGAAGAAATTTTAGATTTAAAAAAAAATCCCTTCTCATTTTGACAATTACAACTCTCTCTCCCCCTCAGTTTCCCCCCACCCCCAAAGACTGACCCTTTCCTGCAAAAGGATTCAGTATTTTTTTAAATGGAAAAACCTTTTGTCAAAAAGATCCCAACTAGCTGTACCCAAGACACTTCCTCTGGGGGAAAGAGGATTAGGGAACAAACACCACATGACGAGTGTATAGTCACATCGAGTGCCTTCCAGGAGTGCATTAAGCAGATAGTGTGGTGATGCACATGGCATAAGAACCTGAACAGAACAGACTAGACACCCCTGGTAACTTTATTTGCAGAGATGCTGAGTACCCACAGCTCTCATTGACTTCATTGGGGGCAGCCAGTGCTCAGCACCTCCTAAACTTATGTGTTGGGTGTCTAAAGTTGGACACCCAAAAAACTGAGGCACTTAGAATTCATGGCCAATTCTGAAAAGGTGTCTATATCTCTCTCCCCCCCCCCCAGTACAATACATTTGCCACCCTAAAATGTCAAAGACGACAATGATTTCACATTCTACACTTTCTTTTATCAAACAAAAGTGAGCAATAGTTACTGCATGTTTGTGAAACTAGCTCACATCTGAAAGCTGTGTTAAGGGAAATCTTTGTACACACAATCATCTCTTAAAAGCTGCCTGGCCATATTTGAGCAGGTTCCCACAGAAAGATTTAGGTCACCTCAGGAAACAAAACAGAATTAAATGTTTCCACATTAAGATTTAGACGGGTATAGAAAGTCAAACAGATGGCTTTAGGGGATATTTCCAAAATGTGTAATACACGCCTTACCTACATATCAGCCAGAATAAATGGCAAACTAATGGAATAAATTCTCTTCCCACTCTCTGCAAATGTGTATAGCTCCATAAGTTGAAACACTAGAATATTTCCTCTACACAGCGGGTCTCAATCCGGGAAGTCTACACGGGGATGAGGCTGGTTACCAGCATGCTGCAAATCTGTGCTCCACAGAGTTCTCCTGCAGCTGTACATTAGGGTGTACTGGAGATAAATGCACAGTGGATTCTTTACATAGCCTATGAGCGGCAGAAGAAACCATGCATCAGCTTACCTGCTATACCAAAACCTGAAGAGGAAACCATGAAGAAGAACCAGCTTCATAAACGGGGTTATGACCCTCATTGTGCCTCTCAAATGGTACAAGGGGGCCATACAAATACCCAGTAGAGAGCAGGAGGGTTAGCTCAGTGGTTTGAGCAGTGGCCTGTTAAGCCAAGGGTTGAGAGTTCAATCCTTGAGGGGGCCAATTAGGGATATGAGGCAAAAATCTGTTGGATGATTTAATTGGGGATTGGTCCTGCTTTGAGCAGGGGGTTGGACTAGATGATCTCTTGAGGTCCCTTTCAACCCTGATGTTCTATGATCTATTCCCTGCTGGTGAATCTGCACTTCCACTTGGCCCTGAATCTCCTCCTCTTCTTTTGTATGTTTGGGGTGGGAGGGGGCAAGCAGCATGGTGGAGCTCTGTTCTGTCACAGCAATCCCAATGACCCTAAGCCAGTGGTAAAGTTACTTGACCATCCCAACTTAAAGTTGCTGCCAACGCTAAAAGAACAAATAACCATATCCCTCACCCTTAAGGCCCACACACTTTTATAGATATTTTGATATACATCCAGAAAAGTGGCGCTTGCATGGGTGCACACCATCTCTTACATTCCATTGAAGTTGTGCAGGAAATCTCATGGAAAAATTCTGTGGCACTTCTGTGAAATTAGTTAGTCCAGTTTCAAAATTAGATAATTTATATAATGTCTATAATACTAAGTTATAATTTAGATTAGCTATTAATGTATGTAAATAGGCAATTCTCATTTCCCAATTGTGATCCCAAAGAACTGTAATCTAGAAAAGATTCAGCCATTTTAAGGGTTAACTGTTGCTAACATTAACTCCAAGCCAATTAGAAATGTTTTTAATGCCTAGAAATACCTCAGTTGTGGAGGTCTGTAAAGAAGGTATGGACTACTGATCCGCAGGAGGGGGCATTTTACTAATACACTCACATTTTCCCCATCCTGAATTCCAACGCTCACTATTTTGTCTGGTTGAAATGTTTTTAGCACTCAGCTAATAAATCTTAATCAGATAAATGGCTTACATTGAGTACATCTAAAGCTTATTGGCTGAATTCACTTGATGAATTAAACAGATAAATGAAAGGGAACAACAGAGCATTACAGATTGGGGAAAGAAAGGTAAGAATGCTAAAACATAATACTGAGCTCCAAACCTTAATGATCTTACAACTGTGGTCTCCTGCCCCAATGGACCAAATGTTGTTATATTGTTTTTAAAAACTGACCCAAAACAAATTGTGGAAGCATGTTGGTAATTCAGACATCTAAGACAAAAGACTGATAATCAAAATGCAGTGTAAGATCCATTTATGTCACTGATTCAGTGTGCTCACCCCTAGAAGGTGAGAGCACTCAGAGAACACCACAGTCCCTGGCCCATGCAGTTTTTTTTATTTTATAGTGCTCCGATAGCATGGTGACAGATAGCACTATCTTTGGTGGATTAGCATTGATCATTTTTGCAGAAGAAGTGTGATTTAATGAAGGATCTGTAGAAGTAGAAGCACAGCAGCACCTTCCTCCAAGAGGTGAAACAAAAAGATGCTGAAATGCTTTCCCCACAACTTCATTCCTTGTGTTCAAAGCTCGTTGCTGATTCACAACATCCAGTGGCCAATAATTTTAAACATAATTTATGTATTATGAGGGACCATTTGCCATCCACTGCCATATAGAATAGTTAACAGACTCACCATTCTCTTTTGCAAGTAGTTTACCACCTATGAATTAATCATGGCTTTACTTATGATTGCCACCAATTTCTTGACCCTCCATATTATGTTGAACATTACAGCAATTTCACACAGTAGCTTTTTTCCTATGGTTTGCTTTCATCCTCAAAGACAGCATACACCATGACTGCGATAAGGCAATACATTGATACCATGTGCACTGTATGATGGCTTAATATTTGAAATGAACATTGCTGATATTTTTAGATAACTGTCAAAAAAATGGTTTCATGGTTCTTTGGGAGATGACAGCAGTTTTAAAATGAATAGTCTAAGGTACATGTTATGCCCTCACCCTGCAAGTGCTGCACAAATACTTGAGTGTCCATACTCAAAGGGCTTCAAGGCAGGGATTAAAAGAACCAAATCAAATACTGCGCATTATTTTCATAAACAATGGAATTTTTGCAGTCCTTGAAAATTGAAATTGTTTAACAGCAGATATATATAGAGAGAGAGAGAGAGAGAGAGAGAGAGAGAGTCAAAGAAAACACTGCTGTATTTAGGATAACGATCACTGGCTATAAGACTTTTAAGTAAAATATCTAAGATGGGACTACGAGTTAGTTAATGAAAACAAGAACATGGCTACCAAACAGGTTCTTTCACGAGTCTGGAATATAAAATTTTTCACTGCACCAAAAGGAAAACAGTGTTCAGTTCTACTAAAAGCACACATGAAGTTTGATAGATTGCAAAGACAAGAGCGTGGGGCTGGAAGAGTGGGAAATAAATGTACAGTGACTAAATGAATGATATCCTGTTTTGACTGTTTTTATAAAAAGAGGATGCAGCCTAATGCCAAATTAATAATACTTGAAAGACTCCTATAAAAATATTTAACAATTATAAAAATTCCAAGTAACAAATTAACTGCCTGACATCAGACACCTGTTCAATTTCAGTTTGTGACAAATACATACAACTGTTAAGTGGATAACTAGATTTTGAATACTATTACTACAGTAGGCTGTAATATATATATTACATCACACACACACACACTATATGTACAGTCTGGTAAACAATATAGATGCTTTAACATGGGACAAAGATTTATTTTAATATTGTGTATTATACATTACTAATATGATTAAGGATTGCTGCTAAGAAAGACAAATGTTCCATGTATGGCTAATTTATAGCTGTGCAATCAGGATGGAATTCACCCCAGTGAATTATGTTATATTATGCTTATATGTTTCCAAGGCTGTATAAAAAGTGTGACATATTGTAATATTTGACACATAGTACATTTTCATGTAATTAAGGAGTGCATTTAATACATATCTTTTGTATATTTTAATGGGTTATAGTTTATAAAGTGCTTTCTTAATTAAACATATTGTAGAGAGGTTATGTAAATTAATACATTATCAGATCAGCGTACCTTACATCTCATGATTAAGCAGCAGCTGGTGGTGGCACAAATTCAACTTGCTATACTTGTAGAAAACTCATTGATTTCATTTGGAGATTTGTATTAGAGGAATGGAGTTACAGGGGGTCACAAAGTTATTTGGGTGGGGGGGCTCGCTTACTTCTCTGCTGTCTTCAGAGTTGAGAAGCTGGAGGTTAGGAATTATTAAAAACAAACAGGATGTTAGGAATCATTAAAAAGGGGATAGAGAATAAGACGGAGAATATCTTATTGCCCTTATATAAATTGATGGTACGCCCTCATCTCAAATATTGCATAGAGATGTGGTCTCCTCATCTCAAAAAAAATATACTGGCACTAGAAAAGGTTCAGAAAAGGGCAACTAAAATGATTAAGGGTTTGGAACGGGTCCCATATGAGGAGAGATTAAAGAGGCTAGGACTCTTCAGCTTGGAAAAGAAGAGACTAAGGGGGGATATGATAGAGGTATATAAAATCATGAGTGATGTGGAGAAAGTGGATAAGGAAAAAGTTATTTACTTATTCCCATAATCAAGAACTAGGGGTCACCAAATGAAATAGGCAGCAAGTTTAAAACAAATAAAAGAAAGTTCTTCTTCACGCAGCACACAGTCAACTTGTGGAACTCCTTACCTGAGGAGGTTGTGAAGGCTAGGACTATAACAGCATTTAAAAGAGAACTGGATAAATTCATGGTGGTGAAGTCCATTAATGGCTATTAGCCAGGATGGGTAAGGAATGGTGTCCGTTGCCTCTGTTTGTCAGAGGGTGGAGATGGATGGCAGGAGAGAGATCACTTGATCATTGCCTGTTAGGTTCACTCCCTCTGGGGCACCTGGAATTGGCCACTGTCGGTAGACAGGATACTGGGCTAGACGGACCTTTGGTCTGAACCGGTACGGCCGTTCTTATGGAGAGCAGTGGCTGTTGGATGGGCACCCAGCTCTGAATGCAGCGGTTAAGTAAAGGTGGCAATACCATACTATGTAGGGTGACCAGACAGCAAGTGTGAAAATTCAGGACAGGGGGGTGGGAAGTAATAGGAGCCTATATAAGAAAGAGACCCCAAAATCAGGACTGTCCCTATAAAATCGAGACATCTAGTCACCCTAATACTATGCCACCCTTACTTCTGTGCTGCTGCCTTCAGAGTTGGGCAACAGGAGGGTGGCAGCTGCTGACTGAGGGCCCAACTCTGCAGGGAGCAGCGCAAAAGAATGGGTGGCAATACCATACCATACCATGCCATCCTTCCTTCTGCGCTGCTGCTGATGGTGGCTCTGCCATCAGACCGGGCTCCCAGCCAGCAGCTGCCGCTCTCCAGATGCCTAGCTGGGAAGGCAGCACCGACGCCAGCAGCAGTGCAGAAGTAACGATAACAGCACTGCAATACCCCCAACAATAACCTTGCGACCCTGCCACCCACCCACCCACCCATAAACACATACACCTCCTTTTCTGGTCAGGACCCCTACAATTACTACACCAGGAAATTTCACATTTAAATAGCTGAAATCATGAAATTTGCGATTTTTAAAATCCTATGACCGTGAAATTGACCAAAATGGACCTTAAACTTCTCAAAATACTTTGTTTCATCTTGAGTGGTCTAGATTTAAATGTAATAGAATTACAAGTTTATCATCGAGATATAGTTTGGATAAAGAAAACCAAGAAGTGGACCAAAATAGCATATTAACAAGTCTATTCAAATATCTTTTTAAAGCCATACAGTCAAATTCAGTCCTCACATACAGACACTTGACTCCTGTCAACTTCTGTGGGAGACATCTGCGTTCATCGGAGAGCTGAACTAGGCCCATAATGGTTTTCTAGAAGTGATAACAGACAAGACCACAGCTATAACTTTGCCTCATCTTTGATATTCCTGGATTTTGTCTGCACCATGAAGTTCTTGCATTGTGAAAGGAGTTACACCGGGATAAAGCTTAATAAAAATAATGGTTCAGAATACAGATCAATAAATCAAACCACATCCCTAAGTCCTGCAATGCATTCCATATAGAGACAGTGATCCATCCAGAGGGAACTCATTGCAGGATAAGGACCTAGATCATAAAAAACTAACTGCAATGTAAGCTCCATAAATAATTTTCTACTGTAAGGACTCCAAAAAAAAAATAAAAGCCACAATACACCTAGAAGAACTTAGATTGTATATCAAATACACAAACTTCCCATCTTTCCTTCTCTCTCCCACCCCCACCTCTGCCCAGCCAACTTATTTTTTCCCCTTTTTCTGCATACTGACAAAGAACATGTTCAGACCAAATGGCATATTTGAAGCTCTACAGTTCAAGAAGATAGCTGATTACAACTATTCTTTTGTAACATTATCTTTTATACCAAATTACAGCTTGATCTAATTTGAAATGACTAAGATATTAAAACGGGGGAAAAATTGATTTTATAATGCAAAGTCCGAGTCAACCTTAACTATAAACAGCACTATCAGATATACTAAAGTATGGTTATTTGAATGATTCAATTTTTCTTATAGATGGCAAAGAAAGTAATTAGCTCAGAGGTGGAAAGATTAAAGTTTTATTCAAGACAAAATAACTGTCCCATTAGTCGTCAATAAGTCTCATAGATACCTGCAAAGCCAAAAATGCCATTCCCCATTACTGCAAACTCCATCTTCACCTACTTGTTTTTCATCTTCTTGTAAATATTTATGATGTCACTGTGGATTCTCCTATTATTTTACTACCAACTACATTGTAACCAATACCCCAAAAATCTATTCTATATGCAAAAATCTTAGCTGTAACTTGTCAAGCATGTATTGTGTGAACTGGGCACCTCAAGAATAACTTGCTAATAGAACATGTAGGATGCTTCTTTTTCAGGTTTTTTTCTTTGTATGATCTGCATGTTTTCTTGCCAACAGAAGAAAAAAGTAGAATATGTAATAATATAGCAAATACTGCAGAGGTGACAAGTCACATGGGAGATTAAAAAGATCCAAAGTGACAGAGCTGATCCTGAGGCACTGTTCTGCTTTCCCAGTTTTTAAGGAGAAGTAATACTAAGACTTTAAAATCCACACACACACCAGGGATGGAGAGAGGAGGGGGGAAAACCACTCAGCTCTTGGGTCACATTGTCTAGACCAACTGAGTTAAAGATTACAGAAGAACAACAGAACGTTTGTTTTAAGTGTATGCCTGAAGAACTGAAGCGGTCTCTGTATGAAGGATTTAAGAAGCTAATTGACAGCTAACTTGAGTCTAAAAATAACCTCAAGACTACTAAATTTCATAAACAGCTTTGAACAGAACAATCTAATAATTAGGGTCTTTTTGCACAAACATTCTTAGCAGAGTTCAGCAGGTTTCTAACCGACACCACCACTCCTCCGAACAATCATAATTTCCGAGCAACCAAATTAGAGTACATGATCAATTGCTTGAGATAAAGATGAAAAAGTAAATTGATTCCCACTTTGACACCACAGTCTGTCAGTTGTGCACATATATATTAGAAGTCATAATTTAGTTCTTGTATTTTGACCTTATTTGCCAGGATGATGATGATACCTCAAAAGTTAGAAGACTTTTCAAAGTTTACTGGCATGGAAAAAAAATCTCTTTTGTTCAAGAGAAATTCTCTGGCATTGCTGAGTTGTTCAGAAGGGGACAAAAGGGACAATGGGGAGAATTTACCAAAATGTACATAAAGCCTCACATTATTTCATATTTTGCCTGAAGTCTTATGACATTTGGGTCACCCAATGAGTTCTGAATAACATACATATGAAGGTGATCAGCTGCAATGTCAGTAATTAATAAAAAAAAAGTGTAAAAGCAATTAAACTAAATACCACCATACGAATGGGATTCGGCCATAAGAGATTAAACAGTGTGAGCATCTATAAAGACATCAACAGAAATGGCACATCTATGAATTCCAACTGCAAAACCTGGATTTGCAAATGCAAATGATACAACAGACCTGAGCATACCCATTTTGCATACACAGATGGACTTCTGGAGGAGGGAATACTGAGGCCCCATATCTGGCAGGACCAGGAAGTGGACAGGCCCTGTCTATACGCAGACAGACACGTCAAGTGATGCTGTGATGCCTCTTCTGAATCTGTGGGCAGTAATAGTCAATGGGCCAGAGTGGGGAGCTGGGTCCAGCCTCTCAAGACAGAAGCCATTGCTGCAGGGTGTGTGTTGGGCAGGATCAGCACCCCCTTCCTCTGCCTCCCAAAAAAACCACACCCACACACAATATTTTCACCAGCTGCCTATGCTTCTATCCCTTTGGTGAGAAAGTTACAGACGTTTACTCTGACTTACAATACCACTATACAACTTACATTTCCATCTACATCCTCTCTGAATTTGGTCTTAGCTATAGATATATATTTATCTTTTTCTAATCCTTTCCACCTAGAGAGACTGTACTTTTAAGTTGCCTCCACTGTATTTGCTTAGTCACTCCTTCAATATCTCTGAAGCTCCTTGTTCTCCCCATTCCTGCTTTTTAACGTTACTCCTTCAGACTTCATTTGTGCCTGTTCACCCTTGGCCTCAGTCATTGGGTGCTTCTCATCCCCTCCCTCCATGCAGTACTATATCTGCAACTAATCCAGACTTCACTTGTGTGTGTGAACATTCATGCCTGCAAAGTACATTTTTGCATCTCTAAATGTTGAAAGCTACCAGTTTTAATTGTCACTTCAAGTGTAAATGCCACATGCCCATTGTGACCACAGCTCTATGTACAAGGGTGGCCTTTGGATCTGGAGAAGGGTCACTGAAAGGATTCCCTAGAGCACACTCAAACATAATTGACATTATATACAACAGGAAGGGAAAAGGGGGAGAGTTTTCAAGCCACTGGCAGAATCCAGCTGCTGATGAAATGGAGCCAGGTGTCTGAGCAGGAGTCCCTGTGGTTGACCCACTAAGCCCCAGCAAAGGTGTGTATGTGTGTGTACGCAAGCGTGTGAGTGAGACAGGTCCAGCCTTCAACAGAGCCAATCTCCTGGCAACCCAAGGAGCACAGTTGGCCCTAACAGAAACAATCTGAGTGGCTGCTGGACTCTACAGCCAGATACTTAAGCTCAGTAGCATCAGCAGTCCAGTGACTGCTCAACGCATTCGAGCTTGTAGCTGCACTTGGTTCTGTCCCTGCCTCTATCCTTGCTCCCAGCTCCTTCCTGAGCTCTGACTCCCAGCTCAGGCCCCGGCTCGGTCTGACAACTATGACTCTGGCTAGGGTGACCAGTCAGAAAGTGTGGAAAATTGGGACGGGGGTGGGGGGGGGGTAATAGGAGCCTATATAAGAAAAAGGCCCAAAAATCGGGACTGTCCCTATAAAAAAATCGAGACATCTGGTCACCCTAACTCTGGCTAACCCTTCAGCTTAGGCTTTGATCTCTGATTCTCAGCTACAGCCCTTGGCTTCACACATGGAGCTGAATCCAGATGTGCAGATCCAACTGATGGCCCGGATTCTTGTTCCACCCAGTAGTTCACACTGCGCACAGCTTGGTTGCTGACTGTTTGAGCAGCCCAAAAGATTGAACAAGGGCAGTTAGTAGCTGGACTGCCCTTCAAACAGATTCCACAGAGGTAGCGGTGCCGGACACTGGGGGAATCCTCCAGACCCTACAGGCCCAGCTTACATCCTTGGAAGTGCAAACTACAGCCCTACAGGCTCAAGCTATCCCCTGATAATAGCTGTCTCTCCTGCTTCCAAAAGAGTGGCATGCTGGTCTCCTGGCCCCAGCAAACCCAGGGGGCCCTTACAGAAGCTATCTGGCTGTACCACCTGATTGACTGCAGGAGTCTGCAAGCTGATACTTAAGCTCAATAGTAGCAGCAGGCCAGTGGCTGTTCAGCGTATTCTAGCCTGCAGCTGCACCTGTTCCAGTCCCTGCCTTCACTGCCTTGCTTCTGCTCCAGCCCCTTCATGATTGGATTACAATTCCAGCTAACCCTTTGGCTTCGGTTTTTGACTCCCAGCTACAATCCTTGGCTTCACTCCTGGATCTGCCATATCTGGATTCAGCTATTACTGGTAGGCCAATCTCTTGCTCCAACCTAGGGCGACCAGGTGTCCAGTTTTCGACCGGAACACCCGGTCAAAAAGGGACCCTGGTGGTTCCAGTCAGCACCGCCAACCGGGCCCTTTAAAAAAAGTAAGCTAATGAACTGTTACATCTCCCAATGAGGCAAGTAATTATTACCCCTACTTTACACATGAGGGAATTGAGAGAGGTTAAATGACTTGTTTAAAGCTACTGAGCAAGTCAGCGGCAGACCAGGATTAGAATATAGAGTCCCTTGATCTCAGTCCCAGGCTTATGTAGACACATTAACAATATTTGTCCCCTCTAGTGGCTGGGCCACGTAAAAAAAAAAATGAGTTTGGTACTGTTTCCAGCAAAGGGACAAAGTAATAAAAAGGCCTTTAGATTGAGAGAGCATCAATTCCTGATAGTCCATCCAGATGTTTATCATACTCAATCCATTAGAGTAAGGGTACGAGGGCACAGTGGAATTTTATAATTTTTTTAGATAAGGGTGGCTGAGTAGTATCATATATGCTAAGAAGAGGTGGAATTGCAAGAAGCAGTTGCATTAGAAAGTGATGATTTGGCAAGACATGGGCAAGATTTGATGACACGCATGCTTGATGCCACCAGAACCATTTTGAACAAATCCTGTGTGGATTCCAGTCCCACATGAACCTGTGATCTCTGCCTGAGTGCCACATTTTTTTAAGAAATGACTTGATGAGAGCAGGAAGTAGATTTTTTCACAAGTTCATTTTCCTGTCCTAAAATGGGATAAAAAAAATAATCCAAAGTTTCACACAAAATGAAATTAAAAAAAAAAAGTTTTAGGTTGAAACATTTTGATAATAATTCCAATTCTGACTTCTATTATATTGAATAAAAGTAAAACAGGTCATTTTGAAACAGAAAACCAAAGTGTTTCAAAAAGGTTTTGGTGTTATATTATCAAAATGTTTTTCCTCTTCCCGCCTCCCAAGTTTTCCCCTTTCAAAGCAAACTTTTGTTAAATTAGACACCTTTGCAAAACATTTGGCTTTCAACAAACGTGCATTTTCTGGCAGAAAAATATTCCATCAGAAAATTTCCCACCACCTCTAATAAATCACACTGTAGATAGCAAGTGTTTACACACATGCATGCTTAGTTTAATTAGTTTCAAGGTGAAAACTATCACAACTCATTAATATGAAATGAACCCTTTTGAGACCCAGAACTCATAATTCATATCAGCCAAGATTCCTGAACTAAACAAAGTTTCCAAGAATCCAAATGCAGTCTGTGAGAAAGCAAGCATTACTCTACTCGGCTAAAGGGTCATTATAGTGACACTACCCTTAGGAATTATTGGATGAACTTTGCATGGTTGCACTAATCCACTGTATCCAGTTGCAGATCCCTTGTTTATTAAATAACTGCATCTATATGTGGGGATGAGGAAGAGTAAAAGAACATGTGTAATAGCAAGAAGATCACAAAAGAAGAATCTAAAACCAAAAAAACAAGTTCAATATGAATAGAAAAATGGATGTAAATATGCAATATTTCCTTGTAAATACTGTAACATTTCCAGTGAACAAATACACGAGACAATAATGGCAGCTGTTTCGTATTATGTAGCTGTTACAGGGGGTCCCCGGTATATGTTGGGGTTGGATTCCTGAAAAAGGTGACAGATACTGAGGAATTTTTTCCCATAAGAAATAATTACTCGCCCCACCTCTTCCTGCCCCCCCAACCTCTGCCCCACCCATTTGTGCCCTCTTCCGCCCCCCTTCTCCTAATGCACCCCATCCCCACTCCTTCCCCTCCCTCGCAGTGCCTCCTGAACACCGGGGGAAGCACCCCAAAAAACAAACACACACACCACAAAAAAGGTGAAGTGCCGGATATGTGGATCGGGACCGCCATGAATTGGAAAATGTTCCCCTATTGATGAGCGATGGATACACGAAACAACGGATAAGGGGGAGACATGAATTGGCTTGTGAATTTTTACAGGTATAATTTTCAGAAAGTAACAGCATTCAAATCTAGTTATGGGTCTTCGTGGGTTGAGTCTGATTTACAAAAGAAGTCAATCTAAAGTATGGTTAGGATAACTTGAAAAGATTCTCAGTGGACTTGTATTACAGTATTAGTTTGCAGTTAAAAAATAACAAATGCTTAGTACGTGGTGTCAAAAATTACTCTCTGCTGTAAAAAGCCAAGGACTAACTATACTTGTAGTTTGAACTTACTTTACTAGAATACATCTTAAGGGCTTTGCTAGACATAGTTAAAAGAGCTCTGATAAATTAGTGTGAAAATGTGTGTATGGGGTTCTGTATGTTTCCTATTAGTGGATTAACAGACAAATTTGGCCTAGTAGTGCTCCATAAACACGAAATCACTACTGAAATTATATATTAGTTTCAACTGCTAGATAAACAAATGTTCCTTTAACATGATAGCTACCAGTTTTATTAGAAAATAAAAAAGCCTCTATACAGTCATCTAACAGGAGGCATTTGCAGAAAGAAGGACCAGCAGTAGATGTGTGGGTTTTTTTCACCTACTAAGATCATACATTTTCATTTTCCAGTACAAAGAATTGATGTTCACTTCATTCCATCATTGGTGAGAAATATGCTGAATACTTAGCTAGACTAGTTCCAGGGTGTAAGTACAAAGAAGAGCACTAGCAAATAGTGTGTGCAGCTGGTTATGTACCCTGCTTAGGAAAATTAATTTGCCAGGACAGACTAGAGTTATATTGTTCCAAAACATCACTCTCATTACAAATGTGCAAAGTGAAGAAAAATTTAAACACTGAGCTAATTAATTTTGTGTTTACCACTTTATGGAGCACATTGTTCTTTTAGCCATTATGTTCCAGTTGGCTATCACACTTTATGTTCAGAGTTGGACATTATACTGTGCAGTATCATCATGCTGAAGAGAGTTTAACCTTTTGAAGGCCTGAGCCTTAGAGGTACTGAGCACCTTCTGCAAAACACTGCTGAAGTCTCAACTGCTGTTGAAGTCAATGGGAGGGAGATGAGGACACGTAGTGCTAAGCAGAAGGTGCTCGACACTTTGTAGAATCAGGATCTGGAAAAAATCATGAATTATGAGTCTTTGAAGCAAATGGGAGTACAAAACTTAAGTGACATGGACATTGGTTTGTCTTAACATAAAAACCACCTTTGTTCTGGGTATTATAGTATTTCTTTAAAAATTTGGCTCTCAAAACATTCTTTTGGGTTTTCCTTCAGAAGGAAAGTCTGCTAAGGTAGGAAATCTATAAAATGCAGGCTCTAGATATGACTCATTACTATTGTTTCCTCTAACTTTTCTCACCATCTCATCCTGCGCTATTTCCCATGTTCTCATGAATGAAACACACTAATGGAAATGTCAATGTTTTTAAAATATCTATTGGTAACATTCTGAGAAACGTAATGAAAAATTTCAAACTGCACTGTCCAGCTAGAATAAAGTGATTTTTTTTGTTTTATTTCACCCCAATAATGTGGGAGGAGGGGAAGTTTGCTTTCTTGTATAACATAAGTTCAGAAACTGTGTGAGCATTTGATTTCAGTGGTGGTACATTAACTTTACAGAATGCTGTGTATTTGTTTATTTGTCTCACAATACCATTACATTAAAAAGGAAATTACATTTAAATACTCTTATTGTGCAATTTGTGGTACAAAGCAGTGAATGTACTGAAATTCCAAGGCATCATTCCAGCCCTAATTTCTCCTGTTCTGTTTTAAGTTCAGTGGGGGAAAAGTATGTGATCTTAAATACCATGGATTCTCATCTTCAGGGTTAGCGTGAATTACAGTCTATGTCAGGGATCTCAAACTCAAATCACACGAGGGTCAGATGAGGACTAGTACATTGGCCCAAGGGCTGCATCACTGACACCTTTTCATATAAAGATACAAAAGGCCCCCTCCTTGCCCTACCTCCACTCCACCCTTTCCATGAGGCCACCCCCCTACCCTGCCTCTTCCCCACCCCCATTCCAACTCCTTCCCCAAATTCCCACCCCTGCCCTGCCCCTTCCCCTGAGGGTGTGGCTCCCTGCTCCTCCCCACTCCCTCCTGGAAAGTGCTAAGTGCTGCCAAATAGCTGTTTGGCAGCAGGAAGCGCCAGAGGAGCAGGGTCGCGGCACGCTGGGGGTGAGAGGAGCTTGGCAGTCGCAGGGAATAACTCTGAGGGGGTGGAGGGCGCAGGGAGCTTGGCAGGCCGCAGCAAATAATTCTGCGGGCCACGTGTTTGAGACCCCTGGTCTATGTGTACATCTAGGGGACATTTGTGCAATAGCCAGACGCACTGGATAAATGAAACTTGAAAGCTTATTTTTCCTCTACAAGCCACACTATGTTGTGTTCTTCACTTGTTATGTCAATGGAACTCCTTTTGATATCAGTTAAAGTTCTGTGTGAAAACAAGTGCAGAAAGTGCCCTAGAGGACCAGATTATGTAAGGTGCTGAGCATCTCCTACATTTGTTCCTTTTCGGACTTTAACGAGAATTGGCAATCAGCATATATTAGCATAGCATCAGGCCCACAGATTCCTTCCTTTACTAAGTTTACGGCATACGTTTAAACAAACTCAGCACTATCTTTCAACATAGCATCACTCCTCTGAGAGGTAACAAAATATCATGGCCGCACTTTTCATTGGGAAAGAAATAGTAACAAAGAGTCTGGGTATATTCTTAATCAGGGCCGGCTCCAGACACCAGCTTACCAAGCAGGTGCTTGGGATGGCCACTTCGGAAAGGGGCGGCACATCCAGCTGCTCGGCGGCAAGTCGGGGACGGTCCCTCACTCCTGCTTGGAGCCAAGGACCTTCCGCAGAATTGCCGCCGTAGATCGCGATCGCGGCTATTTTTTTTTTTTTTTTTTTGGCTGCTTAGGACGGCCAAAACCCTGGAGCCGGCCCTGTTCTTAATGCAAACTTCTTATATACACCCAGTCTTTGAACAGAAGTGGTCACAAATAGCACACAGGCAAACCCCTATTTCAGGAATTTCAGCCCAAACACCAGTTCCCAGGGAGTCACCCTGACTCAAGAATTGACTCGAGTCAGAAAGATTAAGGCAGAAAGCAAACTCCTCTGCTGTTCATTACCTGTGCGCCAAAGAAAAATACATCAGAAAAAAAAAAAAAAACAACATCAACCACCACAGCATTTTCCTAATTAAATAAACTTGCTCAAGCACTAAGAAAGAGAACTTGTAAGACTATGTGTATAACAGCACCATCTGGTGCCTGACATGAGAACAGGTTATTGTTTTTACCAAAGCAAATTACTTGGTATGCTCAAAGTTTTAGGACATTTTTTTCTGAAGACAGATCACCTTAAATTATGTAACTTAGTAACGGTGGAGTGTTCCATTTTTTACTCTTAGATTAGATTAGTTTCAGAATTTGCAATTGGTACTTTAAGTTACTAAGTGACTAGCATTTGGAACAGCATGGAACAGCTCCAGTTCCAGTGCAGTTGAGCAAGCACTCCCACATCAGATGAGCTGGGGGCAAGTATTTGGCAAGGGGCAAATCTAAGGCAGACTGAAAATACATGCATTTTTTTCCTCTTTTGTTTAACATGTCAGAAGTTGAGTTCAGCATTTTGCGTTGATAACACCACTTAAACACTCAGAAGGCAAGGTAAGGAAGGCAGTTCAGGTGAGGGAGGCTTCAGGATTAGGTCCTTAATACATAAAACATTGTGTGTGAGAACATTTATTTCATCTACTTTTCTGCTGTATATATGACAGCTGCCATCTTGTCCAACACCAGAATTTAAAGAATGGACTCCTAGAGTTGTGAGTCTGAGTTTCTACAGCTTGAGATAGAGAGCCAGCCTCTCCAGCTAAGAGTCATAACAGACCCACATCCTCTGTGCATTCAGGACACAACATTAACCACTAGGTTACATGCTTCCCTTGGACAGTAGCAACTTATCCAAAACATCGAAGGCCCACATGCTCTGTGGATTGAGCACAGAGAGGGGTCACCTAATGCCCAATGGCCAGAGGGTTACTCATTCAAATCTCCACATGACTTCAGTGAGTTTAAGACTTCAGTGAGACTATGGGATCCAAATGAGAGAAGGAGAGAGAAATGTTAATTTTGCAATGTTAAATGTTTACTATCAAGCCTTTTACATTATTAAAAAGGTCTTACCAGAATAATTTGAGAATATTCAGGAATGAAATCTGAAGTTTACTAGGATCTGAACAACACTATTGCAACACAAACAGGATTGCTTAAAGCTATTTGTCTGAAACAAAGTGAAAGATACTGTGATCCATCAGCACTGTATTAAACTGAAATGAATGTCAAGAGCAATTCCAAGCCTATTTTACTGTGTGTGCCTATAACAAACATTACCATAAATTAAGGTAGGGTCTTTCTGTACGGTCTATCACAATTTACTTGAATTAATTGGTTTGCAGGGCTTCCATCTTCTGGCTTGCCAACTGTTTTCGACTGCAGGCAATCTTGAAATATTGTTCTGTTCCATGTGTACTTTTCTTTCTGGATACCTTGTGTCCACTGCAAGCAGAGAACAGTTTTAAATTTCAGTATTACTCTAGGGTTGCTTGCCTTGTCTTCAACCTTTGACTCAAACCACAGAGGTTAACGTTTTGGTTGAACTCTTTGTAATCTTCACTGCTGTGTGCGGTCTGGTTAAAGGGATGCATTCTATTTTTCAGAACATTCAGGACTCCCTTAAGATAATGCAGAGACATGTACAGACTAAGTTACTCTGTAGACTTGTCAAGAAAGTACCACTGACAGTTTTGCGATAGTCATAATCTGCTACATGCAGTTTTCAACAGACAGTAATTAGTCATGTCATTTTATATACTGTAAAAAGCCTCTATTTAAAAAATAGTTACAGTCACTTTATTTATTATAAGGAGGAAATGGTGCTTTATCAGTATGTTCTACTCTACTTGTCCTCCCTACCACATACAGAACTCCACCCTTGTAAGCATAAACTACTGAGCCAAGTTGTCATGTGTGTAAGGTCTCCTCCCAATCTGCCACATTTCCAGCATGTCATGCTCTTACATTGTACCTAAACTTAACACTCAGATAGCACATTTTCCAAACATGAACTAATTAAGTTATTGGTTTTATGAGGCATCCAGTGTTTAAGTGTTTTCTGATGCATGGAACTGATCTTAGTCCGTTTCCTCAATTTTGACTGAAATTCAAGAATACTTTCCCAGTGGTTAAATGGGTCTGAAAAAGGTTGGTGTAGCACTGATTTTAGCACCCTCCCCATACTCCCAAACACACCCACAATGTTCTCATACTAGTTGTTTTGTGTTCGCTTACTTTTGTCCTTGATTATTTGTACTGTGCTATTTGAAGATTAAGAAGCAGCCACTTGTATTTTATTTCACACGTGCACTTAACCAGCAAGCTGTGAATGGTTTTAAGTCAATCTTTGGGAGGTTTCGGTTGGATATTAGGAAAAACTTTTTCACTAGAAGGGTGGTGAAGCACTGGAATGGGTTACCTAGGGAGGTGGTGGAATCTCCTTCCTTAGAGGTTTTTAAGGTCAGGCTTGACAAAGCACTGGCTGGGATGACTTAGTTGGGAATTGGTCCTGCTTTGAGCAGGGGGTTGGACTAGATGACCTCCTGAGGTCCCTTCCAACCCTGATATTCTATGATTCTATGATTCAATACCTATTGGCTTATCCAAAGAGCAAAAGAAAGGTTGATGTTGGCCTAATAAAAATAAATTAGCCATCCTGGTTAAGAAACCTGCTCTCTCTAGAGACTGCCCCAAAGTTAGCAGTGGGTGACGTTTTTCAGATGAATAGTTTATTCACTGAAAAATGCCATTTCAGTCAACCTCAAGCTATTGTTATATTTGACAGAAATTTGATTTAAAAAAAAAAATCAGGGAGAATGGCAGGGGAAGTTAGGCACTATTTACAAAACATTTAGAGGTGATGGTGGCACATCCCTAATAACCTTTAGCCCATTGGTTAGGGCACTCACCAATTACGTGGGAGACACCTGGTTCAATTCCCCCTCTGCCCGATAGTGGGGAAGGGTGTAAAAAAACTTCAATAGTCATTCACATACATTTGAGAGACAGAATATATATGACTTTCTAGGCCAGTGGCAAGGGTACTCACCTGTAAGGTGCGAAATCCAAGTTCCCGTCCCTGCTTGGATGACTACACAGTGGAACAGCTTCAAAAGGAGAAATTGAGAGACCCATAGCAGAATATTCCAGAACTTAGTGGTTAGGGCACTCTGCAGCAACTCGGGAGACCTGCACTCAAATCCCTTCTCCACCTCAGGCAGAGGGAGAATTGAGCTCAGAGTGCCCTCAACCCAGGTGTGTGGCCTGTCCACTGGGATAAAGGTTATACCTTCTACTCTGGCTGTTTTGTACACCTAGCCCTTCATTTCCTTTGCTTTTAAAATATAGAAGTGCCCAGGAACTAAATGATTCATTTTGGGTCAATCAGAATATTTCATTGGATTCAAAACTTTTTTTGACTTTTCTTGATTCAATTAAATTTTTCAGAATTTTCTGAGTCAATTTGAGTCAAGTTGTTTTTTTAAACTACCAGCAAACAAAAAAACAGAAAATCAGTTCCTTACCCAAAGTATCCTCAAACATCCGAGTATAACACTGTTCCATCTTTATTAGCAGACCACATCAGTAAAGCACTCAGTCTTTGCCAGTTCCTTGAAGTGGTTGCTCAAGGAAAGTTTCATTGTAATACTTCACACTTATACAATACCTTCCATCCAAGAATCTCAAAGTCAAATAATTGAATTCATTAAAATTTGTAAATTAAATTTTCAGAACACCTCTGTGCTGTTGCCATATTATTTTAAATCTGTGCCTCAGTTTCACCATCTGTAACTTGTTCAGAGGAAGTCTTGGCAGAGCCAGGAATAAAACTTGTCTCCTGACTTCAGCTCTGGGTTTTAGCCATAAGACCATCCTTCCTCTCGTTATAGATTTGTGGCAAAATTTTGGGATAAATATCACTGCACGTTTACATTATGACAAAGGCAAATGTGAGGATGTCACTGATGAAACCAAAATGCTTATGTCTATTTCTCACTAGCCACACAGGTGCCATTTATAAAAGTCTCTTTGGTAAAAGAAATACCATGAATATAAACAGCAATGGGACCCAGCCACAAAGTTCAGCACCCGGTCAGACCAAGCCCAAAATTTGGGGTTGTTTGGATCTAGGCTTTTGGATGTTATTTGCACATTGCTGCATTTTAAGGTCTTTCAGATATTCACATGTACTAGTCAGACAGTAAATCACCTTAGTGTAAAAAATGAACTGTGATGTGAAAACGTAATCAGTGTTTTAATCCAAATTCTCTCAGGTAAAGAGATTATTGCTAGTATTATAAAACTAACACTCTGTATTTGAACTTAAAATGAAAGCTTTTTCTGTTTGTAAAGTGAAAATGGACACTTCTTGAACTCAATTGTTTTCTGAAGTGAAGGAGCGACACCTGCTGGTAATATTTATGTGAACTGGCAAAAAGGTCTCAAAACAAATTTTATGTAGTACTTCAAATGGTTTCCACTGTCTTTTCGGGGCATAACAGTGTCTTTCATATTTAAATGGCTCTCTAGCAACTTATTTTAAGAACTGACTTACATCAAAAGTAGTTTTAGTTTAGGCGTTAACCTCAAAATCCCCCACAAAATGGTTATGCAGAGAAGATTGAAACCAAACAATATTACATGAAAACCAACTACTACCAAAAATGCTTACTTCTTGTGCATTCTACATATGAAAACAGATATGAAAACGTTCGGTTAAAGGGCACATGAGCTATAAAAATGTATCCTGTGTTTGCACTAATCTGTGCAAACACAGGATACATTTTTATAGCTCATGTGCCCTTTAACCGAACGTTTTAAAAAACTGAGCTGTTTTCTCCCCTTCTGTTTTAAACATTTTGAAGTCAGGCTAATAGAATATCATGAAAATATAATTGCTAATTGAAATAATACTGTCATAACTATGAAGGGAAGGGTAACAGCTCTCCTGTGTACAGTGCCATAAAATCCCTCCTAGCCAGAGACTCCAAAATCCTTTTACCTGTAAAGGGTTAAGAAGCTCAGGTAACCTGGCTGACACCTGACCCAAAGGACCAATAGGGGGACAAGATACTTTCAAATCTGGGGGGGGGAGGGGGAAGGCTTTTGTTTGTGCTCTTTGTTTTGGTTGTTGTTCGCCCTTGGGACTGAGAGGGACCAGACATCAATTCAGGTTCTCCACATCTTTCTAAACAAGTCTCTCCTATTTCAAACTTGTAAGTAAATAGCCAGGCAAGGCGTGTTAGTTTTCCTTTGTTTTCTCAACTTGTAAATGTACCTTTTACTAGAGTGTTTATCTGTGTTTGCTATACTTTGAATCTGAGGCTAGAGGGAGGTCCTCTGAGCTCTTTAAGTTTGATTACCCTGTAAAGTTATTTTCCATACTGATTTTACAGAGATGATTTTTACCTTTTAATTAAAAGCCTTCTTTTTAAGAACCCGATTGATTTTTCCTTGTTTTTAGATCCAAGGGGGTTGGATCTGTATTCACCAGGGAACTGGTGAAGAGTTTCTCAAGGCTTCCCAGGGAAGGGAATCCACTTGGGAATGGTGGCAGCAGACCAGATCTAAACTGGTAGTTAAGCTTAGAAGTTTTCATGCAGGCCCCCACATTTGTACCTTAAAGTTCAGAGTGGGGAAGCAGCCTTGACAAATACAATGACATGAGGACCCTTCAAAAAATTCTGAGCTGGCAAACCCAATTAGTGAACATATAAATGAATAGTTGGCTCCCTCTGCAGTGAGCCAATAATAGCTGCACCCGCTGATTTAAGTGCCAAATTTCAGTCCAATATCTTTATTGTGAAGATATTTGTACAGCACCCCAATTTCCTGGATAAAGGGTATTTTATTAATTTTATTTATGAAGCACTTTTTATCAAAGATCTCAGGATGTATACAGACATCTCATAATAAAAACAATAAGAGTCATCTTCATAAATTACAGCAAGAAAAAATAAGCAGAAAAATGGGGGAATGGAAAGGATTCTAAACATGGCAGTAACAGATTAGAATAGTATCTAGTAGTGTTTTTAATCAAAAAAACAGATGCACAGGCTTTAAAAATAAAACAAATTAAGATTGTTAGCAATAAAGGTATTATTTGAGTTAGGCTTTTAATAATGCTTTATTGCTAAGTGGATATTAAACTACAAAACTACATTTGCACAGCGCTCCAGCCATAGACTGATCTTTAAATCCAAGCTAAAGTCATTAAATAGTTCAATTTTTTACATTTTCTCTACCATAGCAACATCACTGTGAGCGCCACACTGAACTCTTAAGAACCTTATTTCAAGTGCTGATTTTTGGTTTCCTGATCAACTAAACTAAAGAAATGTATTTCTAACTCTCTATGGAATCCTGAGTACTAAGAAATGTTGCTCTGCTGAATTTGGTATAAAAACTTGCAGCTCTGAAGCAGCTGGAGCAGATCAGGAAGACATCCAATATAGCAGAGTCATGCAATCTGCAAAACTCAGAAATCTGGATACCAAGAAGTTTCCTTAAAACTAGAGATAACGGGGGGGAGGGGGGAATTAAATGAAATGGTGTTTGGGGGTTTTGGTTTTGCAAAATGCTGATTTGTCAAAAGTTTGCAGGAAAAGGTCAGTTTAGACAAAAAACTCTCAGGTCTTAGGATGGAATTTCTGGATTTGATCAAAGAGAGATGCTCTTTTTGATTCTCTCTCTCTAGCCCAATGAGCAGAGACTGGAACCTGGGTCACCCACCTCCCAGATAAATGTCCTTGCCATTGTGCTATTGTCTATCCTAAGTTAGCATTCCCTTGTTTTTTGTGAAAGGGCTCAGGTTTGGCTAAATGCAGAACAAACATTAATTCAGAAAAATTGAAAAAAAAATTGTGACCTGGGATTCTTAGTTTCTGGACAGCCCAGTCTTAAACTTGACTACAATTACAGATAAGACTTCAGAAGTCAAAATACCTCTCCAATCTTCCTTGGTCCCCCTTACTGGAAGAGCAGATGTATTTCAAGATCACCTAACCGCTACGGATCAAAGAGTGGCATCAGCTCAGACAACAAGACATCCATTTGCAACCCCTGAAAACCAAGGTCCTCTATTGGCTGTGCCTACAGTAGGGAATTTTAGCAAAATACTTCAACTGGTGATACCACCAGTACAGCTGAAGAAGTGATACCAGCGTAGAGAACATTGGAGCACTTTATGGCTCTGGGAAACCACCAAAAGTTGCCAAAGCTTTGTGCACGTAGGACAGGAACTTCTTGCTAAAAGGAATTTCTTGCTAAAATTCTCTGGTGTTGACATTGTTAGGAGAATAAAGCTGAAGGGAAAATATTGGAAACAGAAGTCACACATACAATATAGAACTCTGGTGACTCCTTGAAGGATAGCAAATCGTGAGCTAACAAGCTTGTTTCCCAAATGGAACCCAAAATGAAAAGGAAATGAGAATACATGAAAAATAGAGCCGATCAGGAACCAAGTGGCAGCGTTAGAGATCTTCACCCTCAGCTTTCAATCATCACATAACTTTAAAGACAGGCAATTCATTTTACGGGCTGCCATAAGAGCACGTGTGTGCATGTACACTCTTACTCAAGTCAGGGGCGACTCCAGGCACCAGCGCAGCAAGCGCGTGCCTGGGGCGGCAAGCCGGTTGCCGTGAGGCATGGGACCGGCAGATCACATGCAGAAACGCTGCCGAATCCGCTTGACTGCCATGCTTGGGGCAGCAAAAAACAGAGCCGCCCCTGACTCAAATGGAGAAAAACAGCCTTTTTTTTTTCCAATCCAGCAAGAGAACTACTTAAAGATCAGAGTCTTAGATATATTACCTAAAATCAGCAACCCTGAAGATTTTTTAATTTGTTTTAAAACCCTGAAATCAACAAAGACTCAAAAGGCAGAAAAAACTTAAATTAAACACACAATGGTGTCTTTGAGTTAAGTGGCAATACTATTTAATAAGAAAAATATATTCACATATCCTAGTTAATATCATGGCTTTAGCTTCAATTATTATATATTAACAGGGGACTTCTTTAATAAATTTTATGATAACATTTGGTAGGCCTAACTATGCTTTCCATGTAGCCTGTGGGACTATGCACTAATTAAGAAGGGCCTATACAAAATACAATATCTTTTTCAGATGGAAACAGGTCATGAACATTTTTAGTACCCATTTTTTCTTATGTTCTCAATGTTCCCTATTCTTGAGTCTTGTACCTGACAAAAATGGCTAAATAGGATTAAACTCAGGTTTCTACTCAGACTCCAGGACACTGATCCTGCAAGGTGAAGTGAATGAAGCTATGTGCAAGGGGAGGGATCTGCCTGCAAACAACAGGTTGCAGGATCAGAGCACTGCCAATTAATTAACACAACCAGTTTAAAGTGTGTGAACATAAAACTGACTGTGCCACAGTTTGAATATTACATACTGCTTGGAAAAAAATCCCTCATTGGCAAGTATAACAAGGATATAATAGAGAAGGAGAGAGGGTGAGAGTTTGATACATCCTCATTGCAAGTCAGGCTGCAAATAGTATGGACCTGATACAATGCCCATGGAAGTCAACAGAAAGACTCCCACTGATTTCGATGAACACTGGATCAGACCCTACACTACTATTTCTGTACAGTTAATGTAGGTCCTGTGATGACACTAAAACATTGCTCCAGTCATTAAAGTTAACTGGGGCTATTTAAATAACCAGTCTTCTTTTGCCCTCAGCAGGGTATTGCATACAGGTTTAATGTGTTTAAATTTAACTGTTCCAGTTAATTAGTCATTGAGAAACTGATTGATGACTCAATAGCTCATCTGTTGAGTACCCTAGGAAGCAACAATATACATAAAAGAGCCTACTTAGAAGAGACATTAATCAAACTGAAAATGCCCAGCTCATCTCCTTGGCATTCTTTAAAATTCTGTACACAGAATATTACAATTAACAACCACTCATGAAAAATGTATGAAAAGTGCTCTCTTGCACTAAGACAAGAAATAGCTAGAAACCTCAGAATATGCTAATTATAAAAAAAAAACAATTGAGTGGGCCAGTATCTGCTCCATCCTATAGAGAGAGAACTATATTATGTATATGAATGTATTATATTACTTTGATCTTACAATAGGGGCTACTTTAGTAATTGTGGATGAAAAGAGATTAAACTACTAGGTTCGCCAGGGGATGGAGACCTAAGCCCTGAGGTAAGCGGGGAAGTGGGATACTGGGACAAAACACAGGGAAGAGGGTGCAACAGGGGAGGCCTCCTGATTCATACTGAGAAAGTAGGGCAATCGACTAGCTATCTTAGGTGCCTGTAAGAAATGCAAGAAGCCTGAGAAACAAGCAGGAAGAATTGGAAGTCCTAACCCAGTCAAGAAACTATGATGTGATTGGAACAACAGAGACTTGGTGGGGTAACTCACATGACTGGAGCACTGTTATGGATGGATATAAACTGTTCAGGAAGGACAGGCAGGGAGAAAAAGATGGTGGAGTTGCACTGTTTGTAAGAGAGTAGTATGATTGCTCAGAACTTCAGTATGAAACTGGAGAAAAGCCTGTTGAGAGTCTTTGGGTTAAGTTTAGAAACGAGAGCAACAAGGGTGAGGTCATGGTGGCATCTGCTATAAACCACCATACCAGGAGGATGAGGTAGGCGAGGTTTTCTTTGGATAACTAACAGCAGTTTCCAGATCACAGGCCTTGGTTTCTCATGGGGGACTTTAGTCCCCCGACATCCACTGGGAGAGCAATACAGTGGTGCACAGACAATCCAGGAAGTTTTTGGAAAGTGTTGGGGACAACTTCCTGGTACAAGTGCTGTAGGAACCAACTAGGGGCTGTGCTCCTCTTGACCTGCTGCTCACAAACAGGGAAGAATTGGTAGGGGGAAGTAGAAGTGGGTGGCAATCTGGGCCCCAGTGATCATGAGATGGTCGAATTCAGGATCCTGACAAAAGGAAAAAAGGAGAGCAGCAGAATACGGACCCTGGACTTCAGAAAAGCAGACTTTGACTCCCTCAAGGAACTGATGGGCAGGATCCCCTGGGAGGCTAACATGAGGGGGAAAGGAGTCCAGGAGAGCTGGCTGTGTTTTAAAGAAGCATTATTGAGGGCGCAGGAACAAACCATCCTGATGTGCAGAAAGAATAGAAAATATGGCAGGTGACCAGTTTGGTTTAACAGAGAAATCTTCGGTGAGCTTAAACACAAAAAGGAAGCTTACAAGAAGTGGAAACTTGGACAGATGACTAGGGAGAAGTATAAAAATATTGCTCGAGCATGCATAGGGTGTAATCAGAAAGGCCAAAGCACAATTGGAGTTTCAGCTAGCAAGGGATGTGAGGGGAAACAAAACGGGTTTCTACAGGTATGTTAGCAACAAGGGAAGGTCAGAAAAAGTGGGGGACCCTTACTGAATGGGGGAGGCAACCTAGTGACAGATGAGGTGGAAAAAGCTGAAGTACTCAATGGTTTTCTTGCATCAGTCTTCGCAGACAAGGTCAGCTCCCAGACTGCTGCACTGGGCATCACAGCATGGGGAGGAGGTGAGCAGCCCTCGGTGGTGAAAGAGCAGGTTAAGGACTATTTAGAAAAGCTGGTCATGCACAAGTCCATGGGGCTGGATGCAATGCATCCAAGGGTGCTGAGGGAGTTGGCTGATGAGATTGCAGAGCCATTGGTCATTATCTTTGAAAACTCGTGGTGATCGGGGGAGATCCCGGACTATTGGAAAAAGGCAAATATAGTGCCCAGATTTTAAAAGGGGAAGAAGGAGAATCCGGGGAACTTCACACTGGTCAGCCTCACCTCAGTCCCCGGAAAAAATCATGGAGCAGGTCCTCAAGGAATCTATTTTGAAGCACTTGAGGAGAGAAAGGTGATCAGGAACAGTCAACATGGATTCACCAAGGGCAAGTCATGCCTGACCATGATGAAATAACTGGCTCTGTGGATATGGGGAAAGCGGTGGACATGATATACCTTGACTTAAGCAAAGCTTTTGATACAATCTCCCACAGTATTCTTGCCAGCAAGTTAAAAAAGTAGGAATTGGATGAATGGATTATAAGGTGGACAGAAAACTGGCTAGATCGTCAGGCTCAACAGATAGCAATCAACAGCTCAATGTCTAGTTGACAGCTGGCAGGGCCGGCTCTAGGCACCAGCAAAACAAGCTGGTGCTTGGGGCGGCACATTTTTAGGGGCGGCATGGCCAGCGCCAGAATGCCGCCCCTAAAAATGTGCCCTGGCCGCCCTAGCTCACCTCCGCTGCTGCCGCTCGCGTGCCGCTGCTCGCCCTCCTTCCCAGGCTCTCAAATCTGGGAGGGAGGGGGAGATCCCGAGCAGCCGCAGCGCATGAAAAAGCTGATTCGCGCGCCGCTGCTCCCCCTCCCTCCCAGGTTTGAGAGCCTGGGGGGAGAAGGCAGGGCTGGGGATTTGGGGAAGGGGCGGAGCTGAGGCGGGGCCAGGGGTGGGGTAAGAAAAAAACGGGGGGGGGGGACGGGGTGGCCAAAATTGTTTCTGCTTGGGGTGGCAAAAACCCTACAGCCGGCCCTGGCAGCCGGTATCAAGTGGAGCACCCCAGGAGTCTGTTTTGTTCAACATATTCATTAATGATCTGGATGATGGGACGGATTGTGTCCTCAGCAAGTTTGCGGATAACACTAAGCTGGGTGGAGAGGTAGATATACTGGAGGGTAGGTATAATGTCCAGAGTGACCTAGACAAACTGGAAGAATGGGCCAAAAGAAATCTGATGAGGTTCAACAAGGACAAGTGCAGAATCCTGCACTTAGGACAGAAGAATCCCATGTACGGCTACAGGCTGGGGACCAACTGGCTAAGTGGCAGTTCTGCCGAAAAGGACCTGGGGATTACAATGGACAAGAAGCTGGCTATGAGCCAACAGTGTGACCTTGTTGCCAAGAAGGCTAACGGCATATTGGGCTGCATTAGTAGGTGTATTGTCAGCAGATCGAGGGAAGTGATTATTCCCCTCTATTCAGCACTGGTGAGGCCACCTCTGGAGTATTGCATCCAGTTTTGGGGCCCCCACTACAGAAAGTACGTGGACAAATTGGAGAGAGTCCAGCAGAGGGGCACATGACTTACGAGGAGAGGCTGAGGGAACTGGGCTCATTTAGTCTGCAGAAAAGAAGAGAAAGGAGGGGATTTGATAGCAGCCTTCAACTCCCTGAAGGGAGTTCCAAATAGGATGGAGCTAGGCTGTTCTCACTGGTGGCAGATGACAGAACAAGGAGCAATGGTCTCAAGTTGCAGTGGGGGAGGTCTAGGTTGGATATTAGGAACAACTATTTCATTAGGAGGGTGGTGAAATGCTGGAATGGGTTACCTAGGGAGGTGGTGGAATTTCCATCCATAGAGGTTTTTAAGGCTCAGCTTGACAAAGCCCTGGCTGGGATGATTTAGTTGGGATTGGTCCTGGTTCAAGCAGGGGGTTCAACTCAATGACCTTCTGAGGTCTCTTCCAACTCTAATCTTCTAGGATCTCTGGTTTTCTTGTACACTGTGTTTAATATCTGGAATATGTAGGCCTCTCCTAATAAATCTGATGAGCAATTGAGACTTTAGCAATTATATCCATCTTAAAAATTATTTCTTTCTTTCTTGGAGGAAGACAGTAATGTTGTGTTAAAATACAAATTAGATAAAATGCCTCCCAGCCTCTTCAGTTCCATCCTTATGAAATAAAGACTTCTCTGATGTCTGGTGGCTACTGAACACAAGTAGTAAAAGTCTTGACTTTCCATTACAAAGTTGGCTCCTCATCCAGGATAGGTTTGATTTTCACAAACGTGGAAGAGCCTCAAAGTATTTAGCTTTAAAAATATTTTATTACACACCAATGTGCTGTTGGCAAGGAAGCCAGTAATTCCAAAGACCAGCACCTAGCCGAAGATTCCCTTCTCACATGTTAAAAATTTTAACAGAGCACATATACAACAATATTCTGAAATAAATGACAATAGGCAAGTCTTCCCCTAGGATTCGTGAGAAGAATTTAAAGTTATACATTGGATGAATTACCATTATGTAATTTTTTTTTGGGGGGGGGGTGTATCTTCAGTCAGAGCAGTTGATCTTGGAAACAGCTAAAATCAGTTCTTCTACAAGAACAAGTTCCAGCTGAAGTTCAACTGACAACATTATCTCATCCAGGGCCCAAGGCTGCCCCCCAAGACAGTATTTTGAGTTTTTAAAGTTAGACGCATGTTTTCAAAAATATGTTATCCCATTCTACCTGCAATTACAATGACAGAAAGAGAGTAGTGATCAAAACGCAATAAGACATTTGTAAATGGTAATGTATAGGAGGAAATCCTACAAATACATTGCTTAGAAAGCATAAAAATACCACAGTATGATAAAGAACAAAATATACAATTTGAAGACGGATGAAGTACTTTTCAGGGACCTTCTAAAAATCTCCCGGACTGCATGGTTTTAGCACCAACCTCCGTCAATCTTTTCCGGAGCTACGGAGTGTACTGAATACTTCAAATCTTGCCCCATTCCCTTGAAGAAAGAATACTACTCAGTAATGGTCAAAATCCAACATGACTGCATTCCTTAAAAGAATAATTCAGAGCAGTGTAGCTCGTATTGGCCAATATAATCAATCTAGACAAAGAAATACTGTCACAGAAATACTGGCTCTCTCTGACCAGTAAAAATTAGCAGTGGAAAGGCTAATCTATCTTTATTTCAGGGGAAGTCACACATTCATATATTTTTCAAACACTAATTGTCAATCATATTAAACAAAGACAGCCATTTTTTAGTATTAAGAGAGAAAGCATTAGGGTTCTATTGGAGGACATTTTTGTTGTACTAAAGAACCTTACTTTTAGATATCAATTTGCAACCTCTATCTAACTGGCCTACATTTCTCCCTGTGCACTCCTTCACTGGAATTCCTTTTGATCAGAGAATTTCTCTTTAAAGAGCAGCACAAGGCAAGAACATTCGTTTTGTCACCTCTTCCATTTGTTCCAGTCATTGCACAGCTCACAACAGTTAATGTTCTCCAGACAGTCCATCCATAATAAAGATATATGGTGAAAACACTGTTTTTCCTTCATATCTGCAGAATGAAGTGATTCTAGGATACAGTGTTGTCTGATCTTCCAAGGAAGCAATCAACTAAGTTCCCTCTAAGCTGCATGGCCACGCAGAAGGCTATCAAGGGCTGCGCAGGTGCACAGCAGGGAGGCGCGCCTCTATCGTGGTCGCAGGTTGCTGCAGCAAGAGAGGACTGGAGGAGTCCTCTCTCCATGCCGTAGCCCTGGGACAGCCTGCACCCCAGACTCCTCATCCCTGGCCCAGAGCTCGCACCCCCCCACACACACACCCAGACCCTCTTACCTAGCCCTGAGCCCCTCCCACACTCCAAACCCCTAGGCCCCATCCCCATCACACATCACCTCCATATTGGTGCACATAACAAAATTCATTCTGCACATGGATGTAACAGATTAGAGGGAACATTGTAAATCAAGTATCGTGGTACGGTAATGGCATGCTAAACTGTATCATATTGTTCAGCCACTTGGCAGCACTATGTAAAATACCCTATTTAAACCAACCCCAGCCATACCTGTCAGAGCATTAAAGAATCTTATGATGAACACATCTGGTGTGTGTAAGCAAGCTCTATAACCAGTCCATATCTGCTACGGAAATACACGACAGGTATGGTCAGGTGTCAGACTTCTAGTTGACTTCCTGGACATTTGGGCGACTAGATTTCCCTCCAGGACATGAAGGCATTAGCTTTTACAGGTGGAATGCCAAAGAACTGTCAGCTGTTGGAGATTTTTTCCAGGGCATAACGCTATGTTGGTTTTGGAACAGCTCAGAATTAAATTTAATCTACCTTCTCTGGATTTCTAGCTATACTACAAGTTAGCCATTTCCTAGAGTTAGTAAATGAAGTTCCATGAGTGGGGAAGATCTGATCAGAAAAATACAATCAGAGGGTAGCCATATCTACATCTCTGCTGTACAACTTCATTGAGAAATACTCATCAGTATACGCCCAAATTCTACACTCTATATTCAAGATCTTAAGATTCCTTTTAAAGATAATCAGGGGCAAAAAGCATTTGAATACCCTTTGAAGTCTGGATTTGCACATTTTACTAACTGAATTTCACTCAGACTGTATTTTCCTTCACATGCTAACAAAACTAATTCCAATCTATATTTAAGATGCTGCAAACATGATTGCTCTCACTCATGCATTATGTATGGAGCTGCAATTATATATGCAAAATAAGGATGAACCTATCTAATGGAAGACAACATTGGATTAAAAAACACAGAAGGAACTTTATAGAAACTATGAGCGATATGTATATAGATATCCTGGTTGCTAAACAATAAAAAACAACCATCCATCACTTTAGGCTCTAAAAATAGTACTGTTATCTTCAGGTCAATCCGTTGCTCGAGATATTATTAGTATTTATATTCATAACAATTAAATTGATGTGAAGAAGTTAATTATACAGAATTTAACCACTCTTAAATATGAAGTTGTTAAAGACAGACATACCAAATATTTTATATAAATGTATAAAGTAAGCTCTTCCTTTGTGTAATTGCCATTATACTCTGTTCTCTACAGTTTGTAACCATGTTGCTTTTTGTTTATCTGATGGCAATATAAAGATAAAAAATTGAAATATCCTCTTCCAAACAGTACAGAATGGTCAGTTCCTTCAGCTGAATTTGCCCTGAGGATATTTCCCAAAAGTTTACCTGTCAGTTCAGGTTTCCCAAATAAGCAGGTACTCACACCAAACCAAACCCAGAGAGAAAGGAGATTTGTTTCAACTCTTGTTTGTTTGAATACAATGTTCAGTTTTTGAAATTATAGTTACCAAGCCTGTGCCACACAGAGGATGAAAGATTGTATTTCTATTGTACATCAAGAGCTCAACCCTGCAAATATTTATTAGTGGGTACAGTGCTTACTAGGCTGCATAGTCTCATTGATTTCAAAACCCCTAATGTTTTATTGGTCTGGTCCAAATCTCTGTGAACTGACCCAAAACTTTTGGTTTCCTAAAGCTTTGGGATACAAAACACCTTTTCCAACACATACAGGATCATTTTCTATCTCAAAATCTCAGGGAACTTACAGTCTGTCCTTCAGTTAGCCCCACCAATTTAATGCTGTCAGGCTTTGAACATTATCTGCAGATTCCAGCCTAGGGCTTCAATCCTTCAAGTACTTAATCCACGTGCTTAAATCTAAGCATGTGACTACAGATTGAAGGCAGTGAAAACTATTCACATGTTTAAGATTAAGTATATGCATTAGTGACTGCAGGATCAGGTCTTATATTTGGTGCCTTGACTTCTTTTGTCAGAGCAACATTGCTGAAAAAGTTTCTTACATCCAAAAAGTAAAGCACCCAAAAGAGCAGTTTTGGTCTGTTCAAGTTTAGTGATCCCGTATTTTATCTATAGTCCACAATGGCTATAGTTACCTGTAAATTATACAATTTGTGGTCCAAATAATCCTTCAATATTTGCAAAAAAATAAGCAATCCCGCACAGTGGTTCCACACAAGACATAAGTGTTACTCTAGGTGGGGCTGGACTGTGCATTAGAAGGGAGGATTTTCCTCTAACTGTATATTTGCATTCAGTTTATAGTCTTCCAATAAAAGATGTCATGGGGAGGGTGATTATTCACGAGTTGGCACTTCCATTTGTAATGACTCGCAGAATCTTGTGCTAAGGGTATTGTCTGCTTCTAAAAGAAGCAAAAAATGTTTTCAGGCCTAATTTCCAGAAATGATGAACACCTGCGGTTCCAACTGACTTCAGATAGAGATTTGAGTGCTCAGCACTCTTGAAAGTTTTGCACTAGCTTTCTAGTCAGAACCAAGTTTTAAAGCCATTTTATTAAAACACCACAATTCAAGTTATATGATCCAAGTCATGTGTATAGATTAGGAAGTATACAGACATGTACACACACAGATAAATGTAAATTAGGAATAACAAGGTCACACAATGTACTATAGAATGTAATGAGCTAAAGACCAACTCAAATGGCTTGATATGAATATGTAATTCTTAACCCATGCATACAAGTTCAAGCAATTTTACTTAATACACTGAGTAACATTCTAAACACTGAAATCAATACTAATAAAAGGGAATGTCAGAAAACATTTACAATACAAGCACAAATAGTTGTTTACTCAGTGCTTTATCATTTTTATCCTCTAATTTTATGCCACCTAGCTGCAAATAGTCACACATACATGAGTTCAATGGAAGGGGGATTCACCCCTTAACATTTGCAAAGTTCTTTGAAGAAATTAACTGCAAGACTGCACTAATAAATCCTAACCCCTTTCTTTCACAAGCAGAACAAAAGAGGGTCCTGTGGCACCTTTAAGACTAACAGGTGTTAATCTTAAAGGTGCCACAGGACCCTCTGTTGCTTTTTACAGATTCAGACTAACACGGCTACCCCTCTGATACTTGAAGCAGAACAAAAGTCTACCCAAACTGAGACCAGCCTTTAAAAAGCAGCCCTAACAATCTCAGGACAGTTAGAGGAACTTTCTTCCCTAAAAACTCCTGGTGAGAGAGTGGTTCAGGTCATCATCCCTCTTCTACTCCCTTTGGGGTAACAGACCTGATAATTTAGAATGGCTGCAATAAAGCAAAAATCACTTCTCATCCTGAGTCAGGGTAGAGATCCAGAAACTAGGCAGTCCCACCAAGTAGCCAAAGCCCAGCAGGAAATCTGAAGGCAAGTTTGTCAGCCTATTTTATTGGAGTGCAGTGTTGGGCAAATCATTTAGTTTCCCCTTTGTAAAATGAGAATAGTCAGTGGTGGCTGATGTCCATAGGGCTTAGATTGCCAGTATCAGAGCCTTTCCGCATTCCCCTGGAAAGTGAAGAAGTGAGGTTTTTTACTCACGAAAGCTTATGTCCAAATAAATCTGTTAGTCTTTAAGGTGCCACTGGACTCCTTGTTGTTTTTACACATACACAGGATACTAGTTGGAGAGTGTCACGGGGAAGCAATTTTATATGGGATGAGGGAGGCTAGGGGAGAAAGCTATGGGGGGAAAAAATGGAAAAACTCCCACCCACATTTTCCCATCTCAGAATTAAAAACTAGAAACTTTACAGTAAGGGCAGAATGGAAGAAAATAGTATTCATCCCTTTGTGACCCCTTTGCTATTCTTTACTATTCCCAACCTCATCCTCTCCAAATCTAGATGTTGCCCCCTTTCCCTATCTTCCACACTCTTACACTCCCACCAGTTAATAGCATCCCCCCCTGTAATCAGCCATGAGAGCCCAGCACATCCCACCTTTCCCAGTTCCCTCCAACCCAAACCCCACCTACACAGGAGTACTTTCCCAGTCAAACCCCAGACCTCCTACTCCCATTCATCTATCCTGGCAGGCCCAGTACCCCAACACAACCCCCTTCCTAATCTACGCATAGCTCAGAAACTCCTCACTCATCTCCTAGAACCTCTCCTTTCTGACATACTTAGGTTCAGAACCACGAGCACAGCCCCACCCAAACCATCTAGGCTCGCAACTCCCCCCTATTGCTAGGCTTGAATAAACAGATACCATAAGGAAGAAATGTGGCTGGAGTCCCTATGCCCAAACCCACTGGAACTAACCTGGTGATTATCAGCCTGTATCTGCTCCTTCTTCTTCTTGTAGAAACTACAGCCAAACCCTCTTCGTGTAATAATCTGAGAGCACAGAGGACTGTTTCCCATTACTTGCCGGGGGGGGGGGGGGGGAGCGTCTGTTCCCTCGTGGCAGCAAGCGGTATTACAGGCTGCAATACAACAGCTACGCTACAGAGACTGCTACAGTGATTCTTATTGCGGCCACCTGCGGAGGCATTATTTGCAGAGTTTAGCACTTTCCGCCTCTAGCAACCAGCCAGCCTCTGGAGATAACGAGAGTTACCTTTCCTTCTAAAGGTATGTGGAGATCCTTCCATGAAAAGTGTAACATAAGTTCTAATTAGTATTAACCAAATAATGTTGGGTATAATTTTATAAACCAGTCTTTGCTTTGCCGCCACAAACTACAAAGCATGCTCTCTCGTTGTCAAAGTTCCCTAGTGGTGTAATATTAGGAGTTGTAATAATTGAGCCTGTTTTTACTTGGCTACCTGCTTTCTTTCATCTACTTAGACCCACGCCCCAACATTTACACAGGTGCTTTAAATCAATGGGGCTACTGAGGCTAGTAAAGTTAAGAGTTTGCAGAATCAGAGTATTACTATTTAGGCATGTTTGTTGTGTAAATAGTTGCAAGTAAAATATTGTTTCTTGATTAAAAATATCTCCTGATTCTTTAGCAAAACTAGAAGTGTCCAAACAAGAGAGGAAACCCTTTAATCATTTAATGGACTTTCTAAAAATCTCTTTCATATACTGATTTTCAATGCTGTAAGGGAGCACTGTGAAATGTGATGGAAACTTGCTTTCTCAAAACCTAAATGTTGTGCCTAAATTGTTCTAACATCAATAGAAGTGCTTCCATGAAATTTCTTTTAGAACATTGCAACAGAGAATTATTTTTAAAGGAGTAACATTGCTTTGCAGGGCTTCCAACCCAAATATTTTAGGAACCTGCTCAGAAAACCAGAATGAAGCTGGCTATAAATAAATGTAATATCAACAAATTGGCCTATAATGAATATTGTGCAAAGAGAAAACAACCAGAACAGTTAAAAGTAGGTTTTTAAAGAGTTTTCAATTTCAACAACCCAGGGTATTAAGTTTGTTTAGGGCTTTTTCAGTATCAGAATTTTAAGCTGATCTTGTCTTTCAGCCACATACTGCTTTTCACCAGTTTGACTGCACACTTTTAATAGTAAACAGGAACAGTAGTAAACAGCCTGCATTTCTCAACTCCAACACAAGAGTGTATGTATCTTCCAATTCTTCATAAAAATTATATGAAATACATCAGCAGTTTCTTGCATCAAATTTATTTGAAAACAAGTATTCAAAGTGCTTGTGGAGTGTTAAGTATACCACAGAAAGTATCTTTACTTATAACATCAGTGCCTAAAGGAGCAGATTAAAACCTAAAGAAAGTTATACGTGTTGGGATCTAGTCATATGTTGATATGCTTGATGCTTACTTTTTCATGCATCAATAGAGGTGGGAGGACTAGATGTGTTCCCCTGAATTATTTTTTTATAAATGGTTGTTTCATACTACAAAAAACACCTGACTTCATATAGAACTTTCCATTTTTAATATGCTTTAGGTCACAATAACTATGAAATCTTGACCCTGAGAGATAAGAAACAAGTAGATGACCTGATACTGTACTCTACCCTGCAGCGGAGGAGCTATGAACATGCCACTCTAAATGTGAGTGAGAAGTTTCCTTCTCCTAAACGTATCCCGCTCTTGCAGTGAGAGTGAAACCAAACTCTCCGTGCCATGTACTTTAGCATGATTGCGAAAACAAATTGGCTCTCTCTCTCTTCTCTTAAGGCTCTTCAGTCCGCTTCCCCTAAGGATATGGTGCTTTCATTAGAGAAATTCCAGGATCTTCTTACACTGGGCAAAACTTCTAGAGTTAACATATTTTCTTCATATTCTATGGATATTATTTATCATCTTTATTAGCAGACTGGAATATCCAATTTTTTTGTAAGAAGTTATGTTTGTGTGCATTTGTTTGACAGCAGCTCTTTTCCTTTTTAGTAAAAGCACTTCACACAAAGGCTTTAATGAGCAACCTTCAACCTGATTGAGGGAGGCTCTATCAAAGGCATCCTAACAAATGTAGTTGGTTGGCAGTTGAACACCAAACCCTGGAAAATAAACTGTAAGCAGGAATTCTGGGAAATAATTTATTCATAAAGGAGACAGCAAGCTCCAGATTTAGTGCAAGTTTCACTACACAGAGAGCAGGTACAATCATGAGCAAGAATTGCCATTGACAAGAGTTTACGATTTATTTTTCACTTTTGTATGTAGCCCCCCTTTTTTAAAAAGTATTCTATTTTTGTAATAAAAATTGACTATGCCCATCTTTGTGAAAAGTGCCATGCAGCTGGAGAATAGAGAACACATTTGCACTGCATAAAATGAGAGGAAGAGAAGGACTTATTTACGATGCAATGACACTAGTGTAAGAATTTAATTGTGGAAGTGTTTAGTTACCAAGTTATTGCCTAATTATTCAAAAATGGATTTTATTTATAAAAGGTTCATAAATTATTCAATGTTATAGCTGTGAGTTGTTTGCATTACTGATGGTTATAAGCACATCAGTGGAAAGTGTTATAGATGGTGTTGCAACCTGGTCCAGTCCTACCTCTGGGCATACACCAGTCTATTGCAAACAGCCCCAAATCCTGGGCTCCATGTTCTCCTAAATCCCCATATCTGGGTAGTGACTGATCACCGTAGCTAGCTCGGGGTCTCCGAGGCACATGCAGGTGCAGGCCCAGGGTCTGACCTCCTTCCTGGGCAGTGGGACCCTGAAGTTGTTGACTGACGGCTGTTGCTGCATTCTGGGCTTCCACCAGCCGACTACCACTGTACAACCACCTTACACCCTGCAAAAAGTGCCTCAACCTTTCAGAGGCCCCAATTGCTTAGGCATGTTCCTGCAGAGCTGACCTGGCTGTGGGGGCTCTGGTAACTTGATTAAACTCTTCAGGGATAACATAGCAGGAAAACAAGGAACGCAGGCTTAGCAAAGAAATGTTTAACCACAATCACAGTCTAATAGCAATAGAGTTACAGTTCTATGAAAATCAACAGAAACCTGTAAAGCAACCCCTCTGCTCCAATCTCTCCCCTCCTGGGAGTCCTGACATCGGTTAGCATTCTTAGACCAGGCAGTCCTTCCTGCCTTCTTGGCTTGGTCCTCTTGCACATCGTGGTTGTCTGTCCCTTCTGAGAGAAGCATCCCTCTTTTCTAGGGTTACCATACATCCTGGTTTTCCAGGACATTGCCTCTTTTTTGAGCCTCTGCCTCATCCTGGCAGATTTTTCGAACAGCCAATGTCCAGGATTTTTGTAGAGCAGATGCTGCAGCTCCAAAACAGCTCCAATTGGTCTGCTTCCCGCATGGTCCATTCCCTGCAGCCACAGCTGCCAGATCCCACCCACCCAGCCCCCAGCTCTGGAAGGGGTCCAACAGGGAGTGGCTGACTGATGGCTGTTGCTGCATTCTGGGCTTCCGCCAGCCGACTACCACTGTGACAGGGATCGACACTGCCCTCTCCAATTCCCTTTCCCACAGTGTCCTCTTTTTGGGAACCTGAAATATAGTAACCCTATACTCTTTTAAAACCATCTGTCCCCCATTTGCTTATGTGTTTTGGGCAGGAGAGTCCAAGCTCAGCCTTCCCCACCCTTTTGCGTCTATGTAAAGTCATTCAAAGTCAATGTTCCAGCAGGAAAGAGTAATTCAGAGTTGATTGGCCATTCACATCTTGTCTGACAGTCTTTCCACCAAGTGTCAAAGCACGCCCTCAAAATAGATGCTTTCACCCAGAAAAGATCACACCCCATGAAGGTTACAATACAAAGCAGAGGGTGTGAAACCCGTTGTTTCAGGGACTAACATGGAGTTGACAATGACAGACCGATCCCCAATCGGTCACAGATAGTTATAAACAACTTCTGACTTGCTGAAATCTGTAACTGATAACCATGAATAAAAGTCACTATTTATAAATGGATACTTAACATAAACAGTGACCTTTAACTTTTTATTATATGAGCACTCAGTCCAAAATCTTCACAAAACAGAGGAAGACTTGGTACCTTCCCAAAAAATTCACATTGTAAATTAGATATACAATTAAGACTTGCAAAGCAGTGTATCAGCAAAAGATAGTCAAGCCTCACAAGCTGTATATTTTCTACCACTCACCTTCTTTAGTGCATGACCAGTAGGAAGCTTTGTGAAATGTATATCAAGATAGTATCTGAACAGAGAAAACAGGTATCTGGAGGACAAGTGGAGAAAGAAGCAGGGTAATTTTTTCAAAAGTGACTTAAGGCTCCTAAATTGCTTAGATTTTTTGCAAATTTTATTCTCAAATCTATTCTCCAGGACCATACCACTTTAGGGGAAAGTCAGTGGAATGGTGATGAAAGGACAGGACATTCAATGGAAGAGTGGTAGTATGATGCCAGGTAGCCATTGTGACAGTCTTTTGAACATCCTTTTTGTATTAGTTGAGTGCCTAGGAGCTCTAGTCACAGACCAGGATCCCATTGTGCTAGTCACTGTTCAAACAGAACAAAGACCAGTCCCTGCCCCAACAAGATTACAACTTAATGTAAGACGACTTGCAATTTCTGTTTTGTTTGTTCCAAGACGGATAGTGTAAAAAGTAATTTATATTCTTACCTGTTCATTTGATTCTTGTGGCCTGGTTGAAACAGCATAGACTGCTGGGTTTTCCTCTTCCTCAGTAGATATCAGGCAAGCTATACCAAAGTAGTATGGATTCTTCTGGCTCCAGAGTCATCTCTCTACTATACGTTCTGATGGAACCCAGGTGAGAGTTTCTATAGCCTACAATTAGATCATGGCTGGGTCTCGACCACAATGCTTTCCTCCTGTGTGGATACATGTGCTATTTCAACCAGGCCACAAATCAAGTTAACAGGTAAAGGCATAAAATTTGCACCAGTCTCTTGACACCAATTAGTAGATTTGGTAAATCATTCCCTGTTAAAAAAAAAAAAAAGGCATGATAGAGACCAGAGATAGAGGCTAGATAAAGTATTGGAGGAGAAGAAAAGCCAGGAATATGCCAAAACTGAAGAGAATGGGAAAGAACAATTTCTGTTCTGAAGCGTCTTATCTCAGAGCACTGTGCATCAACTGCTGCCATAACTTTCAAATTGTGTGCTTTACACACTTGTATAAAGTACTTCTAAATGGTAATTTTGCAGAGCTCCTCTAAAGGTACAACTCCACTCCAAATAAGAGACCTGATGGAATACACTTTGATCCTTTTCAGAGAAGTAACTACAGCTGACTTGAAGCTTCCTGAATGCAAGCTCTTAACCACTTTGCCAGGAAGCCTTAAGTCTCTCCCTAACATCTTGGAAAATTATGATCTATAGAAAGGCTATGACCTATATAGTAATCTAGATATGACAAGACTTTTCTTTCCTGAAATTCAAGTTAGGAAAGAACCTGAAATGGGAAGCTTCCTCTTTAAGTTAAAATTCTGAAGCCATTTTAGGAAAGAAGCTCAGATACATAGAAAGGACAGTTTATCCTTGAGGAAAGCCAGGAAAATAGACATGTTTATCAATTTGATTTTTTTGTTCAGATGTGTAAATGTTAATCTTAGTTAACAAATGGCAGAAGCAGAGACCAAGTGAATATTCCTTTACCACCAAAAAAGGGCAAAATATTTTCATATAATTGAGACAACATAATTGAAACTTTTACACATTGCTTTAACTTCATTAACATCTATCAATTTTAGCAATTACAAGATTCTGTATCAACAAGGTAAGATTCTTTATACTTAGGAATACTGTTAAAACAGTTTATTAAAATGCATTTTTTAAAATGCTCACAGTACAAAATTTTTTAGCGACCCAAACTGTGGGATGTTTCTCTCTGCAGCAAAGCAGACAAGAGCAAAAACATTAAGTGTACAGAAATCAGGTTGGCAGAACCCCACTAACAATCCCTCCATCCCTCCAAAAAAACAAGTGAATACGAAGATATATTTAATAGTTGAGCGCAGAGCTACAGATCAGCTGCTTTACATTGTATGGTCAAGCTTTTCAAGAGCAACAATTGTGTATGTACCCAACCTGAGATATCTTAAAAAGGCCTGATGTTTGGAAACGGAAAGTGCTGAGCACCCACCCTCTGAAAAATCAGGGCTCTTTAAAGTGTCACAAGTTGAAAACACAAAAAGGAGGAATCCAAAAATCAAGGCACTTTTAAAAATCTTGGCCTATGTAGATTCTTATGCAGATTTCTTTTATCACATAGTCCAGTGCCCTTTCAAATAATGCTATTAATTGTATGCATGGAGGTATGATCCACTTTCTACCCTTCTCACCAGGGGAAGGAGCCACACAACGGGCAAAGCCAGTAACAGCGCAGACACTAAGTTGCCATTTAGAGTGACTAGATAGCAAGTATGAAAAATCAGGACTGGAGATGGGGAGGCAATAGGTGCCTATATAAGACAATGCCCTGAATATCAGGATTGTACGTACAATAAATCAGAACACCTGGTCACCCTATTGCCACTCCACATGGATGACCTAGGATTCACAGAATTAGAGCAAGAATTTTCTGCATATCCTAAGAGTATGTGGGTGGCAGGCTATGCTGTTATCCCTCCTTACAAGGAACAGGATGCAGGGAGGAAAAGGTGGCCCTATGCAAACTGTTTGAAAACCTTTTCTTTTTAAAAAAAAGTTGGAGTCAACTCACTTACAATGTAGGTTTATCATAGAGGATCTGATCAATGGCCAATCTACTGTCCTGTCTTTGATAATTACTGCTGATACTTTAGGGGACAGAGAAATATATTTCATAGCGGACAATTATGGAATAATCTGCCCAAAAAAGGATATTCCTTGCTGAACCCAAGTATCCCATGCAGTTTTATATTATTTTATTTTATCTAGTAAAACTGACTATGATTTTATATCTATATAAATGTTTAATCCTTTTTTAAATTCTGCTAAGCTATTGCCTCAGGTCTTGGGGTAATGAACTTCACAGACTTACTATGAATTGTACAAGATAATATTTCCTTTGATCAGGTTTTTAATTTGTAGCTTTCCAATTTCACTGAATGTCTCCTTGTGCTTGCACTGTGAAAGAGTGAAGGACAGTGGCCACTTTACCTTCTGTACACAACTCATTTTGTATACTATTCTACAACCTATTTGTCTCTTTGCTAAGTAGTCCCAATCTTTTTAATTTATTTCTATGAAAGTCTAATTTTTGTTATTTTAAGAATTTTACTGTATTTTAAATTTTACTTGTCTACAATACTGAAAGTCAAGAATTCCAAATATTTTACAAGCAACTCATACATTTTGTACGTACTTTTTTATTTTGGATTATTCTTGCTCATACCTTTTTTTAAAAAAGAACATTTTTATTATGTATATTGCACAACACATCCTAAATGCTTTGAGATTATCTTCTGACTTTAACCCAAAATGATTTATTTGTACAAGTGTGAGAAAAATGCACACTTGGCTAATATTAAGTTTTTCCAAATAAGCAAAAAAATTGCCAATTTATATGCTAGAGGTATTTTTCCACTGTTTTATCCTGCTTATGATTTCTACTGGTATCTGTGTTGTAAACAGCTCTTAAAAGATTTGTGTGTTTTTTAAAAAACAAAACACATACTCTTGTTAAATCAGTGGCACATTCTTGTTAAATCAATATTACATAAATCTTTCAAATAAGGAGTTCTGTTCAACCAACATCAAATTTGAGCTGGAATAGTACTAAAATACTCCTGATTGATGGCTCATGGATAATGATGAACAACAATTTTGAGTGGCTTTTGATGCTACTAGAAAGGAAACAATCTACCTTAATGCAGCATTCTAAACACACTTATTTAGCAGCAGCTGAAGAATACAATAGCCATAGTGCCTATGAACCTGCAAGTACTCCTACATTTTTGACTACAACACTGAAATTTGTGCATTGCGCTTTAGACAGATTACATAAACACTTTTATAATAAATTTTAAAATAATCAGACTATGTTCTGGTTTTAAATGTTTATTTATAAGAAACATATTTTTCTACCCACATGGCCAACAAAAAAAGTTAATTTTTCAAAAATTTTAAACCATCAGTTTACCTTTCCTGTAAGTTTCAGCATCAATGTTTTATTTAAAATAATAATAAAAAAAAAAAAGTCTAAATTTCAGCTGTTTTTTTTCCTGCTCAGTTAGAGCCAAAGAAAACAAGTACCTTTGACTGGAGAGCTGCAGGGAATAGGAGGAGAAAGTGATAAAATTTATTCATAATATACAAGTATAAAAATATGTTGCTTAGGATTCAGTATAATAATTTAATAACTTTTTGCTGTTTCATAAGTATCTGGGAATGGAACAGATACATGTCCTGATCCTGTCACAAGAGGTAGAATGCCAGCATTTGGTACAACGTTCCAGGAGAGAGTCAAAGTGACATTTCTGTTTCCCCTGTAAAATCAAAACAGATCATCAGAAGAAATACTCAACTTATAAAGACATAAGTTACCTTGAATGTGAATACTTTTCTGTGAGCCAGAACTGATGGGCATTTTAAATTTACAGAGTTTGCATTCATTTACAATATTTGCACAAAGCTACTGCATGGAATATGACCTAGAGTCCGGATAACTCTCCTGCAAAGTAGTTGAGGGTTCTCCACACCTTGCAGGACATGACTAACTCTGCAAGCACAGGCTGAAACCTGGCAGCCAACTGCTTCTGGCAGCCACTTGCTTTTCAGCCCACTGAATTGGGGGGTCTGGATCTCTACCACATAGCACATCTCATCAGCTGCTTTCTGAAGATGTAATAGTCTTGAAACAATTCTAAGATTTAAAAGAATGTAATGAGCTGTTAAATATTCATATTCCCCTTTACTTACCTCTCTCCCACTCCTACCTCAGCAACACACAAATATCCAGAGTACAGAACAGTTACACTATAAAGAAATGTAATTTACTCACTTGAGACCATTTCCATCATCAAAGAAAAAGTATTTTGATTTCATGTCTTTTAGTAACAGCTTTGGACTATCTCCTCTCAAAATGATCTTGTCCCAAAGGACAACCTGGTTCAGGGCCTACAATTAAAATTAATCACTGAGTTAACACAATGAAGTATATCTGATCACTGGAAATTACAAAGTATTACTGATTCAAGAAACTGAAATTGCAGAGCATAAACTTTGTTTTACGGATTGCAAGTGTAACAAAACTATGTCTCACAAGAACAAAGGTTTACCACTACAACATTTAAATATGGTAAAGATAACAGATCTGACAGAACCTTATTTTAAGGATAGCAGATTTTAAAGACATACCAGTAAAAAGTATGATGGGTCAAGGATGTTAGTTTCTAATTGTAATTACAACTGTAAAAGTGATTTTAAACTATATAACTTGTATTTAGACATTGTCTCAAGAATGAAAGACTTGAGTTGTACTGTAATCAAACCCTATCATTTTGTTCAAAATTTTCAGTGGTTTTTTTATTAAAGATTACTGTATTCAGATTTGTAAGTATAATTCCAAAAGAATAACTGCACCTCAGTAAGGTGTCCTGAATTCATAAGAGGTTTTATGCATCTCTTCTGAACTACTTACTCAGCAATGATGATCTGCCATATTGGGGTACTCAGAATTTTGTCTGGTGTCTTCTGATACAATTTGAACAAGAGACTAAAATATACCATTATAATGTACCAATTTATAAGAGCTGGCTGTTTATAAACTGAACTTATGAAATATAAAACAAGATAATGGACTCTTAAAGCCCAATTAATGAAACAGACAATTCTAAAAATTGATTCAGCAAGCGCAGTTGTGCTACCAGCATAGATGGAATATTACTTTATTTAAATGGTCATTAAAAGCAGATTAGGTAGTGACGTAGTCTTGAGAATTAATTTTAAAAATCATTTTATGAAAATTCTGACCTTTCTACAGTGGCAGAATAGCTGTACCAGTTGAAACAGTTGAGAACAGCAGTTTTAAGTGACAAAGTTGTATAGCATTTTAGCTATGTCACTATTTCAGAAAGTCAAAAGACGTAACATTTGGAATTCTTACTATTAAATATCAGCAAAAGTCAAAGATTGCAGGAATAAGTCAAAGTAGTATGAAATTTTTGTACCATCATCTTTCCTAGGATGATTACAGCATGTTAAATAGCAGCTAAACCAAATAATTTTAATTGTTTAAATTTTCTATTTCATACTTACATTGTTTTTTGTTGAATATTCTGCAGATAAATACAGAAATAACTGTTTAACATTCCAATCAAATATAGTTTGCAGATGTGAGCAAGTTAAGGAAAATGGTATACCAACTTTATTTTTAAATGATATTTCTACCAAAAGCCAACATAGATCATCTCATAGTACAATATAATTATAACATTTAAGATATTTTCCTACATTTCAACATAGCTGATGTTATCTGCTCTCCAGGGCATACTACTTAAAGGGTGTTCTAACAGAAACTTTAATTTTTTTTTAGTCAATATGAAAAAAATTAAAGGTAATCAGTATCTCTTTAAAAGCATGAGAAATAGTTTTTTGTACATGTCTAAGAGTAAGACTACGTTTTAGTCACTGGTATTTTTAGTAAAAGTCATGGACAGGTCACAGATAGTAAACAAAAATCCACTGGCTGGGAACCACGGCCAATGGGAGCTGCAGGGGCAGTGCCTATGGGAGGAGGCAGCACGTGGAGCTAGGAGCTGAGGGAGGGACGTGTTGCCGCTTCCGGGGAGCACCCCCAAAGTAAGCGCCGCCCAGAGCCCTCACCCCCTCCTGTGCCCCAACACCCAGCCCCCCCCCCCCCCCAAAAGTCTCCTTCTGCTCCTGGGGGTGGAAGAGGTGGCCCAGACTGCCCCAGCAGCGGCCGGTGTGACTGGCCCCGGCGCTGCCTCAGCTGCTCAGGCAGCCCCGGAGCCAGCTACACTGGCCACTGCAGAAGTCACAGAAGAGACTGAGACTAGGGGTGAGGTAGAGGGGAGACAGCTCTTGCAAGGAGCTGAGGCACAGAGGGAGAACTGGGATTGGCTGGGAAAAAGAGAGTGGGATAAGGAGCCAGAAGGGGAGAGAAAGGAGGAGCCAGAGTAGAAAACATTAAGAAAGCGAAAAGGAAAATAAAAGAAACGCAAAAACAAGAGACAGGCAATCAAAGATAGAGGGAAAGGGGAGAAAGTAAGATGGGAAGAAAAACAGAGGACAGAAGTTTTGATATAATTGTGTATGCTGCTCAATAAATTATTTCCAGTGATGATAAATGCAACTGATATTTAATATTTTAGTAAATAAAGGACCATGTCTGCCCTCAATCTTTTAACAAAAATACTCCCAATGACATCCATATTATAGGTCCTTAACTTTATAATCCAGGCTTTCCTAACAGAATGAATTTGAAACCCATGTCATAGATCTTTAAGTATACATAAAATATACATTACATAAGCAATCCCTATGATTAACTAATTCTCTCCTTACCGACCTACACCCATATCGTGGCTCTCCATGTTAAGCAATATCACTCCTCTAATATTTGGCGTGAGGATGCTACAGCAAGAATGATTGAGATGATCAGAGCTAATCCTGAGCCTACCACTATACACAGAAGACTTCAACCACGCACGAGCATGTTTGTCATTGAGGCAATCGTTGTGGGCCTATCTGTCCTGCCCAGATTTCTCTGCGATGTTGATGTGGTGTGAAGAATGGGCTGCAGTTGATGTCAGATACCAGTCTCTTGACCCAACCATGTGTGTACCAGCTTTATTTGCCATGCTGCTCATGGGCCTTCTGGCCTGATTTCAAACAGGCCAGGGTAAATGGGCAGCCAGCCTTCACACCTGGGACCAACAGAAAATCCTAAATGCGTCTGTGACCAAACACGTCACATATTACTGATGACTGCACTCTGACCAGATTTAATGGTGGCTAGAGGATTCTGCGCTTTGCTGATGAGGTTGCCATAAACTGTCTTGGTAAGCTCTTCATCCGATAAGAACTACAGTAGGACCTCAGCGTTACGAACACCAGAGTTATGAACTGACCTGTCAACCACACACCTCATTTGGAACCAGAAGTAACAATCAGGCAGCAGCAGAGACAAAAAAAAAAATCAAATACAGTACAATACTGTTAAACATAAACTACTTTAAATAAAAAAAGGAAAGCAGCATTTTTCTTCTGCATAGTAAAGTTTCAAAGCTGTATTGAGTCAATGTTCAGTTGTAAACTTTTGAAAGAACAACCATAACATTTTGTTCAAAGTTATGAATGTTTCAGAGTTACGAACACCTCGGGTTATTTGTAACTCTGAAATGTTTGTAACTCTGAGGTTCTACTGTATTTCTCTCCTGAGCCAATACATTCTCTAATTCCATTTACTTTAAAACACTGCTTTCCAGAGATATTGGTGGTTCTCCTCAAACTTTTTACTTTCTTAAGGTCTTCTGGTTTAAATATTTGGGGACTGGTTTCATACATTACAACCATAACCATTACGGAAGTGGTGTCAACAATATAGCAGAGTTTATATTTTAAGTATTAGTGTTTTTATAAAGGATATCTGCAGTAACATCAAATGTAACAAATCCTAGATCACTTCTTTCTCTAGGCCCAGTGAAGTCTTCCACATTTTTTCTAAAAAATAAAAAAAATAAAGAAAAAAAGAACACAAAATTAGCATAGTTTGCATTATTTGTTTTATGTCAATGAACATTCTTATTGGTTTCCGTTGTACACTTTCCACCATTTTGATTGATTGATACACCCATTTATTATATCTTGTCTTAATCAGATGGTAAGCACTTTAGGTCAAGAACACTGTTTTACTGTTTGTACACTTCCTAGCACAATGGAGCCCTTATCCTGATTGGTGCATTTAGGCACTACTAGAATTCAAATGATAAATAAGAGTAATAATTTATGGACTTTTTCCTGCCTACCGAGACATGGGCAGCGCCACTGTACTTCATTTGATTTTAGTCAAGGATATGTAGCCATCACCAACTAATCAATGCCAATTTGAACAACTGCAGCAGCAAAGTCAGTCATTCTGGTTGTACTACTATTTTCAGTCATACCAACTGATTTTACATCACAAAGAGCCCCTTAGCCCATCTACATTAGCCACCTGTTAACCCTGATTTCATATTTGTGCTGCCACACACATTGTAAAGTTCTCCCTTGGCACGTAAAATCCTCAAACAAAAAAATACTACATTGGTTCAAAGTTTATGCTCTCTCCACAATATTAAGTCATCATGCAGTTAATCATGACATAATTTGGTTGACAATGGATAAACCTCACCACCAAAACTTCAGGAACGTTGAACTCGACATTATGATTAGCTCCAGACTAAAACTGAGCTTATTCAAATCTCAATGCATAAAAAACAAAAAAAACCCAGGCCCCTGAGCTTTAAAAACAAAAAATTAAGTTTGCTACATTGATTAGTGCCTTCCTTACTTCAAAAAGAAAGAAGCTAAGAAAGCCCAAAGTTTTGTTTTTGAAGACTGACTACAGACTGTTCCTTCCCTTCACACAAACTAACATATCTTCACAGTATATGCACCTACATGACAGGTGCATAGAGTCACTGTCAATCTGTTACAGGAAGAATCCACACATTAAACTAGGGTTTGGCCAAAAGAAACCATTGAAAAAAGATGCAACTAGAGAGATCCTCATTATGCTGCTCCAATTCCATTCCGACTGGGTTACTAGTTCAGTTTTTAAAAATGTGGCTTACAGAGATGAAAGATGTTTAGAGACATTTAAAGTTTGTCAATACATGTTTATATAGCCAATCACACTTTTTAAAAGACAGCAATTAAAAAAGGGAAGGTGGCATGTAGGAAAAGGTCTAGCATTAAGTCTGACAGAAGCCAATCAAGGAATTTGAAATCAAAAGAGAATATTCCCCTTTGTCAACATGTCTTGCCTTCATATAAAGCAGGAGTCTTGGTGTGTGTGATTGTGTGCAATGTGTGCACTGCAACAGCCTTCTCACAGAGAACTGGCAGAGAGGAGGAGAAAGGACACCAGTACAGCAGAGTTGACTGTCGTGGGGTTCCCTCATTGGCCCAGACAGTGGGAAGTGAGAGAGCCGGAAGGAAACTGCAGGGGCAGACACTGACTGTCCTTATTCTAGGCCCAAGCTACAGAGGAGACGGGGGGAGTTGCGGGGGACACTGATGTGGCAAAAGATTTGTTTAACGTCTCCCTAAACAATCAGGACAGGCAGCGTCCCTAGATTCCCATGCCACAGCCCCCTCGTTTACAGGTGCTGGGTGCGGTTCACCCCCCCGGGCAGGGGGCGCCGGCTGCTCCCCCTCCCCACAGGCAGAGTTTGGCTCGGTGCCTCAGCAGCCCCGGGGCCCTGGGTGCGCAAACCTCCCGCGTGCTCGGGGCGGGCACGGAGGGGCAGGGCCCCGGGGCCGCACTCACAGCATGACCCGGGAGACGGCGATGCGGACGGGCACGCTGCGCTCCTTGAAGGCGGTGGTGATGAAGCAGCCGAAGGTCAGCGCCGCCATGACGCTCAGCGAGAAGGCGAAGAGCGAGTTGGCCCGGGACAACACCGTGTTCATCTCTCCGCCCGGCCCGGCCGCTCAGCCACGCAGGCCCCGGCCCCTCCCTGCCGCAGCCCCACGGGCGGACACCGGCTCGGCAGCGCCCGGCGGCGGGTTTCTGCGGGGCCAGGAGCAGCAGCAGCAGCAACCCCCTCGGTGCGTGAGCCACCGGCAGCAGCAGAGAGGCGAGGCCGGGCCGGATGCGCCTGAGCCCGCCCAGCCAGCGGGGAGGAGCCGCGCGACCCGCGCCACCGCCCTCCCGGGGAGGCGGGACATCCTGCCCCGGCCCCTCACCCAGGCATCTCCTGCGCGTGCCCCCAACCGACAACCCGCCCCGCGCGCCTCTGCCCACAGCAGCATCCGCCTGGTACCCCAGAGCTGGCACCCACCCCCCAGCTCCACGCCTCGCGCCAGGCTCTGCTTTCATGCGCCTGCCCACTAGCTTTCGAGCCATCCTCCTCGAGCATCTGTATTATTCATGACCAGTCTCTCATTCCCTTGGGTTTGGGATATTCTCTCTCTGTCAATCTCTCGTGTCACATTGATGGCAGAGCCGTTTCTCTGTTCACTGCGGTTTGGGTGTCTGTTACCAACTCCAGTTACACATGCTGATTTTGTTCTGGAGAGTCTGCTAGCATTACACGTTTCATTATGCGACTAAGGAAGTCAGCTAGGCCTGGCCTGGAGTAGGAAAAAATACTTGTAGCTGGCAGCAGGTGTCAGCACCCGTTCAGCTACATTTAGATGAAACTTCCTGGGTAGAGCAGGAAAAACGGTCTTCAACACCTTACTCCTGATCTTTTTGTGGGTACAGACTAACACAGCTGCTACTCTGAAACCGGTCTTCAACACCTTACAAGTTAAGACCGGATCCTAGTGTGGTGGCTCTGTAGCAGTCAAGCTTGCTAGTTTTGATTTGTTCTTTGATTTGCTATTGTTTTGGTCTATTGTCCTGAGCACTGTTTGATTTGGGTGAGGATTTGTGCCATAGTGATGGGAGTTTAGTGTTGTTGAAGCCTTCCAGTGATGTCCCTGAAAAATGGATTGTGTTTTCAAAGTGATTGAAAAAGTCTCCGGCCCATTTGGCATGGCAAGTAGGAAACGTCCCCTGTAAAGGATTGAAAAGGTCTAAATTTCTAGCCTTTCTGGTTGCAAAGATGATCTTCTAAATGTGAACAGAAGCAATGTTGTCCTGTGTGTATAGACAGACAGCTTCAGTGACTCTGTTGCTGCTTATAACTAAGGCTACGATTTAGTCATGCATATTTTTAATAAAAGTCATGGGCAGGTCCCGGGCAATAAACAAAAATTCACGCGTGATCTGTCCATTACTTTTACTAAAAAAATACCCAACTAAATCTTGGGGCAGCCGCTGCTGCAGTAGGCTGCTGCTGTGGAGGGAGGGGCAGAGCTGGCCCAGTGGCACCGGCTGCTTGAGGCACCAGCTGCCTCAGGCCCCCGGAGCAGCAGCAGCCGGGAGGTGCACTGGGAGCTGCTGAAGCTGTGGCTGCTCCAGCCACCCCGGGTATCATTGCCAGGAGCCACTGAGACCAGCCGCAACTGCCGCTGCTCGGGTGGACCCCGGGGCCAGCTGCTCAGGCGATCAGTGCTGCTGGCTGCAGGGCCACTCCAGCAGCTCTGGTGTGGCTGTCCCCAGGGCCACCTGAGCAGCTGATCCTGGAGCCAGCTGATTGGGTGGTCCTAGGGTCAGCCACACTGGCTGCTGCAGAAATCACGAAGGTCGCGGAAAGTCATGGAATCCGTGACTTCTGCGACCCCCGTGACAAACAGGGAGCCCTAATTATAGTTTTCCCACTAAACATCAGTGAAACCAACAAGACTATGGTCAATTTCACTGCTGCTATTTAGAACCCTATGGGTAGAAATGAAATAGTCAAGTATAATATCACATTTTCACTTTGCTGTTGTTTAGGAATACTATGAGCAGCTGGAGAAGAGGACTCCAGAACAGAAACTGTGGAAAGGGTAAAGTACAGTAGAACCTCAAAGTTAGGAACATCAGAGTTATGAACTGACCAATCAACCACACATCTCATTTAGAACCAGAAGTACTCAGCAGCAGACAGATTACAAAAAAGCAAATACAGTACACTACTAAAAAATAAAGGGAAACTTTAAAAAAATTGACAAGCTTCGGAAACTGTTTCTATGCTTGTTTTATTTAAATTAAGATAGTTAATTAACCATTTTTCTTCTGCATAGTGAAGTTTCAAAGCTGTATTGAGTCAGTGTTCAATTGTAAACGTTTGAAAGAACAACCATAACATTTTGTTCAGAGTTACGAACAACCTCAATTCTGAAGTGTTCGTAACTCTGAGGTTCTGGTATAGTGAAATCGTTCCTAACAGCAGTTAAGCTGCTGCTGGGCAGGCAGATGGCCATGTGGAGTCCTCTCCGTGGGCTGTATGGGGAATTCTCTGCTTCCTACCTCCTTCTCAGCCCCACTTTGTTTCTCAGTGTGGAGCTGGAGAATGCAGAGCATGATACGAGAGCACCTGTTTAGGTGGAAGGGAAATTGTGGCCTCCCTATGACTATGAAGAAAAGCTCAGCTTACTCAAAGGAGGGAGGCAGAGCAGGCAGCTGGTGCCATATTCAGAGGTAAAGAAGATACTCTGGAAAGAGATACTGGGTATGGGAGAACTGATTTATTTGGGAGAAGAGCATGGTGGCACAGGTTTTCACCAGGGCTAATATACTTAGTCCTGTGGCCAGTAAGTGTTGGGAATTTTTTTTTTAATTCCAGATTTACAATGTACATCAAATTAAATTGACCAAAACTGGTTCTAAATATGCTTTGGAGCCAAAGACAGCACATTTTTGGCATCAAGTTAATTTGCTTTTGCCCACTACATGGCATACAGAGCCTTATAAGGTAAAGTGCTTTTATACATCACTGGTTTAGCTGAGACCTTCACACTTCATTGTGCTTTGCATTCCATGGCAAGAAGCCTGACTCACTGATCTCCCTTGCTGTGGTTTTATCTCAGTCCCTGAGTCAATTCTTTGTTCTCTGTCACAGTGTATTTTTATGTCTCTTGTCAAAGTACCAATAGCTTTTAACTAGAGATTGCCATTCCTTTTCTCAAGCCAGGATATGTTTTGCTAGGTCTGTCATCACTTAACTGATACTTCTTAGGGGAGGGATTTAAAAAAAAACATTAATAGTAGGATAGCTACCCTGCCACGTGACTGTGGTATAATCTTTTAAGTCTAACTCATGTCATGTAATTGAGGCCAGGAAATAAAAATGAGCCGCTTACCAGCACCAGTCATAACTTCTGACACCACACAATAAAGGTAACTAAATATTTGTCAAAAAAGGGTAAATGTAGTCACCTTTTTCTCTCAGTCACTCTGGAAGATAACATGACTGAGAATTGGAAGATAGTTCCACGCTTTCCTGAAAACACGTGGTATTGAAGAGATATCAGAGATTGAAATCCTGCCCCCTCCTACAGGTGGCAAATCTAACAGAATTATTGGAAATATACGATAAATTCCAATAGGCTCATGAAGGACTGCAAAATATTAGACAGTTATTTTAAAAAGTTTAAAATAATTTGAACCAATCAAAACTGTTACTTTACATTAAACCATATACAAGATGAGACCATTGTCAATTATCTTAAAGACCTACTAAGTAAAACTGAATAAGTTAAGTATTGATGGAGGTCCAAAAGATTTGAATAAGGCCAACAAATGCGAGAAAATAGTTGTGGAGGTCATGTCATAGCTTCAAAACACCAGAGTAGTTAGTATGAGTTTGGGTTGCAAGCCAAAGTTTTTGGGAGCCCTGACTTGAAACAGAAAATATAAAACTTTTCACCTTCAACTCTACTTTTGATTAGATTGATATACCTCATGCAGAGGCAAAGCAGCATATCCTCAAACTTTCAGAATCTGGAAAGGGTGGAAATAACAGTTGATGAACTGCTGATTATTGGGAAGAAATAATTAACACAATGAGAGTATGTAATGTTCTGCAGTTTGCCAAAGATAATAACCTTAAATTGATCAGTAATAAATGCCAGATAGAGCTGCATAAATTTAGATCACTAGAATGGACAAAGTGACAGAGGAGTTTGAAAGGACCCATGAAAGGTGGAGGCAGTTGCATAAATGGAAAGATCTGCAAAACAAGGAGAGCTTACAGAGATTTATCGACATGATAACTTAAATAAGCAAATTCACCCCTAATTTGTCACAATTAAGTGCTTCACTCAAAATAATGCTTGACAGGATAGAAGGTCACCGGGATGATTAGCAAGCATTAAGACATTAAAAAAAAGATGACTTAGGAGTACAAGTATCAAAATATTTAGAGATTCAGAATGAACTGAAGATCTAGGTAGGTTAGAAATTGTCCCTCTGCAGATGGAATTGCAAGTACTCAAATATAAAACAATACCCCTGTTTCAAACTCCTTATTGTGGACATTGTTCCAAGACCACCTATAAATAGTGAATGCAAGTACCTGTAGGAAGAGGAGTTAAAAGTAAATAGGATGTCATTTATTTTATGTTTATACAGTGCCCAGCACAATAGGGTCCGAAATTTGACTGGGATCCCTTGGCAGTACAGTAATACAGTACAAATATGTATGACTCAAATATTACTCATTTTTTTAAAAACAAATTGACCGGTTCAAGTGAGAAACAAATTACCTAACCTTATAACAGTTTAAAAGAACAATCCTGATGGATGGGCCGCAGAAAAAACCCACATACTTTCAAGCTTAAAAATGTACAATTTGAAAATCAGACCATGAAGGGTTTCATCTCGTTAAGTCTACTCTAGAGAAATGTACTTTATTCAATACTATTTGCTCCCTCTAAAACAAGTGATCAAACACAAAGGCTATGGCTAAACTTGTGAGTTGGAGCGCATTAAATCAGTCCTGGGCGGCCTAACTCCTGAGGTGTCCACACTGGTAAGGCACGTAGAGCGCCCAGACTCTTTGCGGCTGGAGCGCCCCAGATAATCCACCTCCACAAGAAGCATAAAGCTTGCTGTGCCCTGGCTGGAGCGCTGTGGTGCCAGTGTGGACGCCGTGGTCTATTAATGCGCTCTGATCGGCCTCCATGAAGTGTTCCACAATGCCTGTTCTGGCCACTCTGGTCATCACTTTGAACTTCCCTGCCCTCGGGTGACCAACCGTCAGACCCATCTTTTAAATTCTCTGGGAATTTTGAAATTCCCCTTCCTGTTTGCTCAGCAATGTGTGTAGTGCTCTTAACGCATCTTTCCAGGTGACCATGCCTCCACGCTCCAGGTGATCCCCAGTATGGAGCAATGGTGAAGTGCTGGACCTCATCAGTGTTTGGGGGAGAGGAAGCTGTCCAGTCCCAGCTGTGCTCCAGACGTAGGAATTACGATACCTACGGGCAGATATCAAGGGCCATGATAGAAAGGGGCCATGACCGGGATGCAGTGCAGTGCAGGGTTAAAGTGAAGGAGCTGCGGAATGCCTACCACAAAGCATGGGAAATTGAAAGGAGGCTCCGCCAGGAGAATGTGGATCGCCAGCAACAAACCATGGAGCGGCTCCTAAGCATGGAGCGACAACCAGAGTCGATGCAGGCGAGTGACAGCACTGCAGACGGGGCAGATCTGTGCCTCCTCCCCCCGCAGCCCTTGTCCCAAAACTCTTTCCCTTGTGCCCCCATGTTACCGCCACCCACTTTCCCCAACATCCATTTTCTTATTGCCGCCAGCTGCCTCCAACACCTGTAGCTTCATCACCCAGCCCTGCAAATTACGCCCTTACCCACTGCACTCAACCCCCATCGCCATGTACGGCACTCCAGACAGGAAGGCTGAATATGATAACAGGATATACGCAAATCTGTGATTGTCCCGTTCCCTACCCTGCCCCCTTCCCTCCTCCCATACAGCACAGATGTGTCATGCCATGTGTGTTTCCTCAGCAGTTGTGTTTCTTTCAATAAATGAATTTTTTGGCTTTGCAAACATTCTTTATTGCATTAAGTAAAAGATAGTGTAGCCCAGGAAAGCAATAGGCACTGCAAGTCAGTGCATCATACGTAGCAAACACAGATGCCTACTAGCATTGGAACCACCGCACTTCACTCCCGTTCAGGGCTCCAAACATTACTGGTTGCTTTCAGCATCGAATTGCTCCCTCAAGGCATCCCTAATCCTTACAGCCCCGCACTGGGCCCCTCTAATAGTCTCTGGCTGTTCAAATTCAGCCTCCAGGTGTTGAACCTCCACGGTCCATGCCTGAGTGAAGCTTTCACCCTTCCCTTCACAAATGTTATGGAGGGTACAGCACGTGGCTATAACCGTGGGGATGTTGTCAGTGGCCAGGTCCAGCTTCCCACACAGACAGCGTCAGCGGCCCTATAAACGGCCAAAAGCACACTCAACAGTCATTCTGCACCGACTCAGCCTGTTGTTGAACCACTCCTTGCTGCTGTTAAGGCTCCCTGTGTATGGTTTCATGAGCCATGGCATTAAAGGGTAAGCGGGGTCTCCCAGGATCACCATGGGCATTTTGACTTCCCCTACGGTGATCTTCTGGTCTGGGAAGAAAGTCCCGGCTTGCATCTTCCTGAACAGGTCTGTGTTCCGAAAGATGCATGCATCATGCACCTTTCTGGACCAGCCTGTGTTAATGTCCATGAAACACCCACGGTGATCCACAAGCACCTGGAGAACCATCGAGAAATACCCCTTCCGATTTATGTACTCGGAGGCTAGGTGATCTGGTGCCAGAATTGGAATATGCGTCCCATCTATCGCCCTCCGCAGTTAGGGAAACCCATTTGTGCAGAGCCCGCCAAAATGTCACGCACGTTATCTAGAGTCTTGGTTCTTCTAAGTGTAACCCTTCTGCCCCTCTGAGTTGGCAGCAACAAGGGCCGGGTTCAGTAGCTAGGGGTTCCGTTTAAATAACGCAATGCAAAACCAGCTCGAGCCCCCACCCAGTGAGCTGGGACAATTACATACCACGCCCCCCTGGGCGCCTCTAGGAGCAATACTTCCCCTCTCGCAAGCACGGAGTCTGAGTGTAGCGAAAGCCTTTTAATAAAGGAGGGAAACAATGCAGCATTATGTTGGGGAAACACCACAAACAGAATTTATAACACAAACCATGAGGAAAAGACCCACCTCCAAGTAAGTTTGGCAGTGTCCTTTTCCCCTCGGGGTCTTAAGTCCAATCACCCCAAAGTCCAACAACCCAAAAGTCTCTATCCTTGGTCAGTGCCGCCCCAGAGTTCAAACGTTTATCTGCAGAGTTTTAGCCCCCAGACTGGGTGGAAATGGGGGGGGGGGCACACAGGATGTTAAGGGGCACCTTACGTGGTCCGGGGCCGACTGCCCCGCCTCTCCGTGGAGTTCTGCTGCAGCCTTCACCACGAACGGCTCCACTCTACCAGCCGCTCCCGCAGCCGTCTCATGAGCCGCTCCAACCGTCCCCACAAACTGCTCCAGTCCACTCCAGTCCACTCCGCTCGCTGTTTCGTGGGCCGCTCCAACCATCCCACAAACTGCTCCGCTCTGCCAGCCGCTCCACCAGCCATCCCATGAACTGCTCCAGCTGTCCCCGCAAACTTCTCAGCTCTGCTCCACTCTGCTCACTGTTCCGTGGGCCGCTGTAACCATCCCGCAAACTGCTCCGCTCTGCCAGCCACTCAGCAATATATCTTCAGGCTCCCACACTAGTTAACACAGCACTCAGTGATCGCAGCTCAGTAATTTTAGCTCTTTTAGTGATTTCAGCTTGTAGTAGGGGAGCCCCCGTGCTGGTGCACCATTGGCCCAAAGTGAATTCAGCTCAGCAGTTTCTAGCTAGATTCTTAATGGCATCAAAATTAGCTCTACTATTCAACAGTAAAGAGGAAAGACAGTGCAATTGGTGTTCCAGACCCTCAAAAGGGACCCATACTATTAGGTGCACAAACCTTTCTCAATTCACTGGGTTTTGGAACTCATGTCCCTTGTCTAGCGAGTGCTCCTTAGGTGATGGTGAGACCCTCTGTCATAACACAGTTTCATTGTCCTTGATTCATATAATCAGGGTAACAACACTTCATTCCTCCTGCCCGAATAACAGAGAAACTGGGAATCCCACAGCTGCCAAAGTGACCATTTTGGGCTGCCATGGGCTCATGATAGGCAGGGTGGGTGTGCCTATGCAAACAAGATCAGCCCCTGAAGTTCTTTTCCACACTTGCCATAATTCACCACCAGCTGTCAGGGTAGAGCTCATCCTACTCTGCTTACATAAGCAGGATGCGATTAATGGCCATGCACACTTGCATCAACATGATTCCAACAGTTGACTTTCCCACTCAGAACTGGTTAGCCAGCTTTCAGACTGCAATAGCCACATACTTCTCCACCGGCAGGGCAGCTCTCAATCTCGTGTCCTTGCACTGCAGGGTGGGGGCAAGCTCAGCACACAGTCCCATGAAAGTAGTTTTCCTCATCCGAAAGTTCTGCAGCCACTGCTCGTCATCCCAGACTTGCATGGCGATGTGATCTCACCACTCAGTGCTTGTTTCCTGAGCCCAAAAGCGGCGTTCCACTGTGGTGAGGATGTCCGTGAAAGCCACAAGCAATCTCGTGTCATATGCGTTCTGCGTGTCGACATCGTCGGACTCCTCACTGTCACTTTGTAGCATAAGGAGTAACTCAACTGCAATTCGTGACGTGCTGGTGAGACCCATCAGCATATTCCTCACAAGTTCGAGATCCATTCCCGCAGACCGAAAGGGAAGACAGAGTACACAGTACAAAAATGGTTGAAAGATGGCACCAAATGTGGACAGAAGCACAGGGATTGCTGGGATGCAAAGTGATGCATCACGGGACATTGGGACAGGACCCAGGATGCCTTGCGCCTCCCCTCCCCCTTCCCATAAGCCACAGTGCCAGAATGGGAAGAGGTGCTCTGTGGGATAGCTGCCCATAATGCACCGCTCCCAATGTGGCTGCAAGTACAGCAAATGTGGCCATGCCACTGCGCTTGCTGCTGACAGTGTGAACACATGGCAGTGCTTTCCCTGCTGCGGTCTCTGAGGGCTGGTTTAATTCCCGGCGCTCTACATCTGCAAGTGTAGCTAGGCCCAGAGTGTTCCAAAATTTAACAGGTGTACTAATACCATTTGGATAAGACTGTGTTAGTGGATTTAAGTACTGTATTAGTCTGAACTGTTTGTTTTAGTTCTAGTGTGGATGCACAGTAGCTGAAACCGTTCTAGTCTTTTCACTAATATCTCAGTGCACTGGTAGCTTTTTAAAAATCTTCTAGAACATATTGCTTCTGGGAGTTGTGCTGCAATAACTATCCAGAGAGCAATGGTTTAGGTGAGTGCTTGGGCCATATCTGCAAAGGTTCTTAACGTAATTCAGAATGGTTAGTGTGGATACACTTAACCATTTACTTAACCTGGTTAAATACAAGCAGTTCAATTTAACGAATCCAGTTTTCTAGCACAGACAAAAGTTCAGTGCCCATGTTATATGATCTTATTGTAAATGAGTAGATAGAGTTGTTAAGTAGACCAAACACATTCATGTGATGACGTTGCTGATAGCAGGGAGTGTTTGATATTAGACCAACAGTTATGATGGAATCTGTCACCATGTGACTGGCAGTTATCCATTGAGTATAGTGTGAAGTGGTGGTACTTTAAAAATACTGTAAAGTGGTATATAAGAACTGGAGAAGTATGAAATCTAGAACTTGACGCCTGCAAAAGTATTTCAGTTAATTTTTATTATTCTGAATGTTCATTAAATGAGAGAAGATTTTAATGACTCTTAGAAATGCCATAGGATATCTAAATCCTCTATGACAGTAACACTGTTGTCCTGGAATATAATTATTTAAGTCAGAACTATGTTGTTTTTGTCTCCAAGGATGAGCATCTACATATTAAAGTTAACAAAATAAGCAACAATATTTTTAACAAAAAGCAGGAACAGCATGAAAAGTCAAGTGAATTAAACTGACTGAAATTCAATTTGAACTCTAAGTGAAATGGTAATTTTTAAATTATTTCTCACAAATGAAAACTGGGTTGGACAAAGACTTACTCCTGAGGGAATTCTGCATCAAAAAATAAAAATTCTGAGCACAATATTTTAAAATTCTGCAAGTTTTATTTGTCAATAAATAAATGTGGAGGCTCCAGCATAGCAGTGGGGAGCACAGGTCACTGGCTGCACAGAAGTGGGAGATCACCCTGCAACCCCCCTCCCATTCCGCCGCCGGGACAGGGACTTTGGCAGGGAGGCTGCACCTAATGCTGACACAGAGCAAGGGCTGGGTCTGACCCAGAAACACCTCAGGGTCCTACCCCTCCATGCCAGGTACACCAAATTTGGGCAGGCAGGCTCAGCCCAGCAGGATCCAAGAGTGGAGAGACTTAATGAGGGGAGATCCAGGTGTGAGGGTTCTGTGTGGGGCAGTGTGGGTGCAGGCAACTCAGTGGGAGATCTGGATGCACAGGGGCTCTTTGGGGGGTTCCAGGTGCAGGGGAATGGGACTCTGCAGGGGAATCTAGGTGAAGTACTTAGAGCTCAGTGGGGGGGGGGGGTCTGGGTATGGGGGAATGGGACTCAGCAGAGAGGGTTTGGGTGTGGGGGGCTCAGCTGGGGATTCTGGGTGCTGGGGAAGTGGGGCAGGGGTCTGGGTGCAGCTGTCTGGGTCCTGAGTGGGGGTCTGGGTGCAGGGGGCTCATCGGGGTGGTCCAGGTATAGGGGCAATGGGACTCTGCAGGGGGGTCCAGGTGAAGTGGTTGGGGCTCTGGGGTGGGTCTGGGTGTGGGGGGGATGGGGCTCAGCAGAGAGGGTTTGGGTGTGGGGCACTCAGTTGGGGGGTCTGGATGCAGCTGTCTGAGTCTTAGTGGGGTGGAGGCCTGGGTGTGGGGGGCTCTCATTGGACCTGCTTAATGGGAAGCCCCCGCTGCTGCTGCCAAGGGATGCCAGCTGCAGAGTTAACGAGCTGGAGCGGCACCCTCCCTCATCCAGGCATCTCTGTGCTCACACAAATGGGGGTGGGAGAGCAATGGCACCTCGCCTCTGTTTGGGGGGCAATGTCCTCCCTGTCTCCTCAAACTATGCCCATGGATGTTCCCAGCCTAGGGTTGTCACGTGTCCTGTTTTCAACCGAACGTCCGGTCAAAAAGGGACCCTGGCACTTTGGTCAGCACTGGGATGTTAAAAGTCCGGTTGGTGGTGGAGAGATGAGGAGGGGGCCTGCAGCAGCTCTCTTGGTGGAGCTCAGGGGTGATGTGAGCCCCGGCGGGCAGGGGGTGGATCCCAGCGGAGGGGCTGGGAAAGGCATTCAGCTGCAGCCTGGGGCCAGCAGGGTTAACCCTGGGCAACAGCCGCCTTGGTGGCCGGGGGCTTCCTGCTGAGCTGGCATTGTGGCCTTTAGGAAGTGCCTTCAGCCCTCCCCCCCGCCCAGCCTGCTGCTCCCAGGCTGGTGGGAGCAGAAAGAAGAGCCAGTCCAGCTCCTAGGCTGCATGCAGCCCGTGTCAGGGGAGGGGGCCAGGGAAGGCTCATCTCGGGACCATTCGACCAGCAGGTAAGGGGCTGTGGGGTTGTCAGTCTCCTCCTGGGGATGAATGGGCTGTGTGGAAGCATGAGGCTAAAGTTAGGCTGCTGTCACCAGGAACAGGTCTGAGCAGAGTCGAGCAGCAGCTGGACGTGGAGGCCCCAGCCAATGGCCGGACTGGGGGGGACGAAGGAGAGGGGCTGGAGGTCATTGCAAATGGCAGGAGGAGGAGGAAGGGGTCTGCAGCAGCTCTCTCCCTGGTGCTGCTAGGATTTGGGCTACACTGGGGGCACAGTGAGCCAGGAGCAGCAGTGGGGTATATGTGTGTGTGTCACTTGCGGGGAATTCTCTCCCCCTTCCCCCACCCCTTGCATTCCAGAGAACCAGAAAAACTTTTGTCCTCAGTGTGCTGGCCGAGCCATGTGTCCAGGATTCATGGCAGATAGAGCAGCCCCTGAGCAGGGAGGGTGGGGGAGAGTGAGTGATGGAAGGAGGGGGGATGGAGTGAGCAGGGGTGGGGCCTTGGGAGAATGGGTGGAGTTGGGGCAAAGGTGTTTGGTTTTCTGCAATTAGAAAGTTGGCAACCTTAAGTCCCACCCCACTGTGCGATTATTTACCTCTCTGCTGGCTGCTCTGGGCACTGGAAATGACGCACCCTGCTGGAGGGGGGCGCATGACCGCTCTTGCAGCTTCCCTTTGTTTCCCCATCTTTTTCTGTGGGGAAGCAAAGAAATCTGTGAGGGACATGAATTCTGCATGAACAAAGTGGTGCAGAATTCCCCCAGGAGTAAGATTTCTGCACCAGCCTTTGGCTCAAGCACCAAGAGAACTTGATTTGATTGAATCTCTAATGATGCTTAGATTTTAAAAACTATACACAAAAGGGCAAAAACTCCCTCAATGACAGCACCCATCCAAAAGAAGGTGAAACAGGTGAGAACAGAACTCAGACAAAGAAAGAGGAAAGGATATCCAAAGGTGGATGGGCAGAGAAGGAAGACTGGGAACAGCATACACAAAACAGTGCAGAAAAAGGGTCAACAGGATCTATAATAGGAAAGAAAAAATGGGGTGAAGCCAGGAAGGCAAAAGAAGGTATAATGAAGAATAGTAGACAGAATAAGTTATGTCATTAAGGTGTACTAAACATTGAAAATGCTGCAGTTAAACATCATGTATAATAAACAGTAAAAAACTTTTACTCATAAAAATTGCATGACAATGGATTTTTAGAGAGGCAGGGGTGGCTGTTGGTGATATGATTTTTGCAAGGGTTGCAGCACAGCTGGTATTTTCCTGATCTCTGCATACATATTGGTGTTTCAGAGGACTTTAGAGAATGTGCCTGTCAAGCTGTGTGGAGTGGCTCATGACTGTGAGTGTCAACCCCAAGGCAGACTGTTACAAATCAGGGCACAAACCCCAAAGTGGTTGTGTGTTTTATAATTAGATTTCACCAACCAATCATCAAGTGTGAACTCCTCAAGAAGTACTATAATGGCCTTAACATGGAGTCACAGACAGTTCCCTTAGGTACTCTGGTTTATTGTGCCACCCAGGCAAACTTGCCTTTGTGATAGATGGTCCCTTACACCAAAAATCACAACAATATTCAGGTTACTCCCACTCCCAAAGGACCAGTTCCTTACCCCAGTCAATTGTACCTCAAATCTCTCACCAAAGACAACACTTGTAACCAACCTTATATTAAACTATCAAAAGCTTTAATCACTAAAAAATTAGAGTTATTTACAAGGTTAAAGCAGGAAAATATACACACACAAATGAGTTACAGTCTTAGGTTCCAAAAAGTAATAGAAGCTGCTGTAATGTGGAAGCTCTATATGTCCTTTAGGGCTAATCCAGGCTAAACAACTGGTCATCTGTTGCTTATGCTTAGGAACCTTTGCACCTCAGAGCTCAGGCAACATAGGGATAACAATTTCTTCTTGACAAAGATTTTCATTCCCCTCAGAGTTCAAACTGATGGGATGAATGCTTGTGCACATCTCTTCTTCATGTGTGTTGGGGGAGCATCAACAAAGTATTTTATTCACGGATGTTCCACAGTGGCTTGTCCGGTGTCTATGGGCCTTCTTTTGTTAGAGAGGAGATGACACCAATTGTGGTAAGCTAGTATAGGGGTCGGAAACCTTTCAGAAGTGGTGTGCCGAGTCTTCATTTATTCACTCTAATTTAAGGTTTTGCGTAATACATTTTAATGTTTTTAGAAGGTCTTTTTCTATAAGTCTATAATATAACTAAACTATTGTTGTATGTAAAGTAAATAAGGTTTTTAAAATGTTTAAGAAGCTTAATTTAAAATTAAATTAAAATGCAGATCTTATCAGTTTAGTGTGATCCTTGCCCTTGCTGAGTTTTCCAATGTCTGGCACGTATTTGGATACTTTAAGCTGCACACAGGCTTCTGAGTGATCGGTTGTTAACTGACTCTGAGAGGGACAGAGGACAGATTTCATGTGTGAAAATACCTGTTCACAGAGGTATGTGGATCCAAATGCTGAAAGCATTGCAAACGCAATTTTCTTCAAACAGTTAAATTTCACTGGCAGGGACGTCCAGCAGATCAGAATAGAGGCCCCATGATCTCTCTTGGTAGCTTCAAGTGCACTCCGCAGATCTCCAAACTTTGATGCCCACAATTCTGAGCTTTTTAACTGAATGAGTTGCATTTCGAAATCTTCAGCACCCAGCCACTGAAATACAGACAAATCCAAGTGGCTTTCATTGAACTTTTCAGGTTTAATTAGAAAAGAAAGCATTGGGCCAAATTGCTGGAAGTCTTGAAATCTGTCAGAAAATTCTGATTCCAGTTCTTGCAGGTACATTCCAATCTCATCGACACTGACAGTGCAATGTGTTAATAGCTCTTTTATTTGTTGGAAGTAGCGGAAAGTCGAAGTTCGAATATCCCGAGAAAAAACTGCTAGTTTTACAACAAATGCCTTCCAGGCTTCATAAAGATCCAGAACCGTTTGCCCTGCACCCCGGAGACAGAGGTTGAGTTTGTTTAGGTGAGCGGTGATGTCAGTTAGAAACATGAGCTTACACATACATTTAGGACCAGATCACCCAAGTCAAATACTGGGACACGGGGGGAGGAGGGAGGGCATGGCGGGAGGGGGCAGGGCAAAAAACCCCCCACAATAAAACAAAAAACCACACACACCCCTTTCTCCACAAGCGCCGGAGGGAGGCCTGGGAGACGCAGCGGAAGCGCGGGGCCGGGGTGAGTGAGAGTCCGGCCTGACCCGAGTGCAGGCAGGACACAGTCGGGCAGTAGGGAGCGTAGGGGAGCAGCCCGCGGGGCCAGGCAGTGGCTGTTCTCCACCCCAGAGCAGCGGGACTCGGGAGCAGCTGCTGCTGCAGCTCCCACTGCCGCGGGGGGAGGAAGCGGCCGATGGCCAAGTTCGGTGCCTGAGCCCGGGCCTGTTGCGGGGACCCAGCAGCATGCATGCTGCGCCCAGCCCCTGGCCAGTCGCGTCTGGGCTGCTGCCCAGCTGGTGATATCCCGCGGTGGCCCCAGGGTGGAGGCATCGGCAGCCCAGCCCCGTTCGTTCCCCTGCGGGACCCGAGCGGGCCGGTAGGGCTGGGGCCTGCTGCCCCCACTCCGGGGCTGCTGCGGGATAGCATCAGCTGGGCAGCAGCCCAGACGCGACTGGCCAGGGGCTGGGCGCAGCATGCGCGCTGCTGGGTCCCCGCAACAGGCCCGGGCTCGGGGGGTTCGGGCCCGGGCGCCAGAGCCACAGCCGCTGAGCTTGGCCATCAGCCACTTCCTCCCCCCGCGCCAGTGGGAGCTGCAGCAGTGGCTGCTCCCGAGTCCCGCTGCCCAGGGGTGAAGAACAGCCGCCGCCTGGCCCCGCGGGCCGCCCCCCTACTCTCCCTACCACTCGACTGAGTCCTGCCTGCCCTTGGGGCCAGGCTGGACTCTCACTCACCCCGGCCCCACACTTCCCCTGCGTCTCCCGGGCCTCCCTCCAGTGCTTGTGGAGGGAGGAGGAATGGCGAGCCTGGGGAAGAGGCAGGGATTTGGGGAGGGAGCCAATGGGGGAAGGAGGAGGGCGGAGTCGGGGCGGCGGGGGCGCGAGGACTTCTGGGCTCCGGAGTATTTGCTTGTTTGTCCAGTGTCCCGACCTAACATTGGTCGAGACGCGGGACAAACAAGGAAATATCAGGACAGTCCCGATAAAATCGGGACGTCTGGTCACCCTACATACATTTGTCATCATCCAGTTTGTCCTTTTACTGACAAAAAGACCTTGATTGCATCAAAACAGTTTACAAAGCCCACCAAAACTTTGCCACGACTTAGCCACTGAATGTTGCTGTGAAGTGGAATGTCATTATAATCACTGTCCATCTCTTCTAGCAGTGCTTGAAACTGTCTGTGAGTCAAAGCAGATCGAGCAACAAGGAAATTCACAATTCGCACCACTGTATTCATAACATTATTAAGCTCTGAATTAGAAATTTTAGCACACAGGTTTTCTTGATGGTTGAAACAGTGAAATTTGACTGTCGGGCGGCCAATTTGATCTTCAAGTAACTTTACAAATCCCTTCTGTTTTCCGAGCATGGTAGGAGCACCATCTGTTGTCACACCAAATATTTTTCTGATGTCAACTCCTCATTCTTCAAAATGGTTTACAAAACTTTCCACTATATCTTCCCCCTTTGTTGTGCCACGCAGGGGTTTTAGGCAACAAAGTTCCTCTTGGATTTCATCAGAAGCACAACATCTTGCAACAACTGTCAAACGTGGAACGTTGTTTATATCCACGCTCTCATCAACTGCAACACTAAACACTACTGTTTCTTTTAATGCAGTCGTCTGCTTTTTGTTAATGTTTTCTGCCATTTCGCATACACGTCTCTCAAATGTTCTAGCAGAGACAGGCAGTTCTTTTATTTTAGATAAAGATATGATCCTATTTGACAAATCATTGAACAAAACCTCTGAACTGCTGAAAAAAACTTCTTTTATATATTCCCCATCTGTAAACGGCTTTCTGTTTTTTGCAATGCACTGTGCAATCTTGTATCTTCCTTCTGTGGCTTGTTTTTTACTTACACTTAAGCATTTAAAAACACTGCTTTGCTTCTCATATCCTGCTACTGCCCTTTTGATCGATTCAGTCTTGTCTGCTTCGTCAAGAAAGGTTTTCTCGTGCTTCGTTTGAAAATGTCATCCAACACTTGATGTGCAACAAACAACACTTTCACAACAGAAAGCACAAACAGCACGATCCTTCTTTGAATAAATCCAAATGTGTCTGTCCAAAAAGGCTGAAATTAACCGTCATCTAACTTTGCTTTCTTAGGAGCTGACATTTTGTCAAATGTACCCCTCGACTTAGAGTGGGAAAAAAAATCGTGACAGATGGTACGCACAATGTCAAACGCAGTGCGCTGTTCCACGTGGCATGACAGTGATGTAAGCAGCAAATCAGGACTTTAAAATATCCCAGTACAGTGGTGCTGGAACAATTTTTAAGGTGGGGGTGCTGAGCTGTGCCCCCTCTTGCCCCTGTCTGCACCCCTCACTGCGCCGGGCTGGGGCCAGTGGGCCACAGCTGGGGGCGTCTGCAGAGCTCTGGGCCGGCGGCTGGGACCCCAGGCCTGCAGCAGAACCCGCTGGACCGGTAGCCAGGATCTGGGCAGTGTGAGTGCCACTGAAAATCAGCTCGCGTGCTGTCTTTGGCACGCGTGCCATAGGTTGCCTACCCCTGAGCTAGTATTTCATACTTGGTAATGCTTCTCTCCTAGGGTTGCCAACTTTCTAACAGCACAAAACCAAACACCCCTGTCCTGTGGCCCCACCGTGCCTTGCCTCTTCTCCGTCCCTTCTCAGAGGCCCTGCCCTCGCTTGCTCTATCCCCCCTCCCTCCGTCGCTTGCTCTGCCCCACCCTCACTCACTTTCACTGGGCTGGGGCAAGGGGTTGGGGTGTGGACTCCGACTGGGGGTGTGGGCTCTAGGGTGGGGTATGAGGAGTTCAGGGTGCGGCAGAGGGCTCCAGGCTGGGGCAGGGGGTTGGGGTGGGGGGGGTGAGGACTCCGGCTGGGGGTGCAGGCTCTGGGGTGGGGCCAGAGCAAGGGGTTTGGGGTGCAGGATGGGGCTCCGGCTGAGGGGTTTGGAGTGCAAGGGGGTGTGGGCACCAGCTGGGAGTATGGGCTCTGGGGTGGAGCCCAGGATGAGGGGGTTAGGGAGAAGGAGGGGGCTCTGGGGTGGGGCAGTGGTTTGGTTGAGGGGAGGGGAGGGCTCCAGCTGGGATCTCTGGGGTGGGGCTGGGGATGAAGGGTTTGGGGTGCAGGAGGGGGCTCCAGGCTGGGGCAGGGTGTTGGGGTGCAGGGGGGGGTGAGGGCTCTGGCTGGGGGTGTGGGCTCTGGGGTGGGGCCAGGGATGATGGATTTGGAGTATAGGAGGAGGCTCAGGGCTGTGACAGGAGGTTGGGGTTTGTGGGGGGGGTGCGGAGTCCCAGCAGCACTTACTGTGACTCCCAGGAAACGGCCTCCAGGTCCTGGCGGTCCCTCGGGGCAGGGCAGCCAGGGAAGCTCTGCGCGCTGCCCTTGCGCCCACAGGCGCTGCCCCCGTAGCTCCCATTGGTCGCAATTCCCGGCCAATGGGAGCTGCGGAGCTAGCACTGGGGTGGGGGCAGTTTTCGGAGCCTCCCTGGCTGCCCATGTGCCTAGGGGCCGCAAGGTCCTGGTGGATGCTTCTGGGAGCTGCATGGAGCCAGGGCAGGCAGGGAGCCTGCCTTAGCCCTAGGCCCCTGCTGTGCCACCAGCTGGACTTTTAACGGAAACCATACGCCTGGCAACCCTATTCTCTCCTGATTGTGAGGTTTACAGTTTTAGAGCAAACACTTAAATACTAGCTTATAACATAGGATACAGCTGTTATAAATAAGAGTAATACATGCAGCAACCTACAAGCATTTCATAAAGTCCACAGACATTTTTATAAATCTAATACCTATTTTAACAATACTAACACATAGGTGAGCCAAACTGGTTTCCAGGTACACATTTGTCAGAGTTCAATGAAGCCTACAGGCACCTGGTCTGGCCCAGGGAACAAGAAGACGTGGCTGTTTGTTTATGAGAGACAGAAAACAAAAAACTTATTCTAGAAAATGGCAATATATTCAACTCATGCTGTGGTTCTTCATTTAAACTTAGTATCAACTGAAAGAAAAGAAATTTTAAAGCAGTTGATGATGATGGAAGTTATTTTCTCAAAGCTACAATACATAGGTGCAAATGCAATTTTTAAAAGAATGTATCTAAAAGTAATATAGTTAAGACAAACATTTAAAAAGCAAATATAGCAAAAGAGGAAATAGCTGCAAGAAAATATATTAAAGTTAATGAGAAGCACATTCCTATGGCATTAAATAAGTCAGATAAGGTGTTAAGTATCAGGGATTAACATCCCATACACATAATAAAATACAAGTCAGCAAGTCATTAGGCAGAGATAACAGTTCCTACTAGGCTAGATATTGACTTCAGTGGGAGTTGAGGCATCTCAGCACCTTATAGGATCGAATTCTTTGTCAAGAAACAATGACTTTAAAAAACAGGGCAATCTATCAAGAGGAGAAGGCTTGCAATTAAAATTATTTGTATAGAACTCCTTTTGTGGTTCTCATTTTTAGTGTGTGGATATTTTGACTTTCAAACCTTTTAGTTAAGTATCAAAAATATTTAAACAACATTTAAAGCTCATCTTTAAAGAACTTGCAAAATGTCTGAGGAGCCTCATTTCTGCAAAACTGGCATCCTCAGAGCAGCTGTAATTGCATTATAAAGTAGAGCCCTGTTGTTGTTATGTATAATTACAATTGAAGAAACCTTTCCAGAACTGAGGAAAGAGCTCTTAGAACAGAGAAATATTTTTCCTTAATAAATGGATATTTATAGGAGGTGTTTTTGTGTTCCTAAGTTTCTTCAGAGAATGAATGTTATGTCTGTTCAGTTATTTTCTTCATGTCTCACCGTACTGAGCCTTAAGATTGCCACACTGGCCTTTTCAAACACAACAGAATAAAATGAAGAAGGAAATACAAGTGGATTGAACATATAATAAGAGAACATCCTAAGGAATGACCTGTTTTCCTTATTTTGTCACTAGCTTCAGATGTCAATCAGTTACATTCAGGACCGGCTTTAGGCACCAGCAAACCATGCACGTGCTTGGGGCAGCACAATTTAAGGGGCGGCATTCCGGGCTCTCTCTGAGTTTTTTTGTGGGGAGGGGAGGATGCAGCAAAAAACTTAGAGCCAGTCCTGGTTACATTAATTGAACCAGCTTCTGTTGGTGAGAAAGACAAGCTTTCAAGCTTTTCTCTCTCACCAACAGAAGTTGGTCCAATAAAAGATATTACTTCACCCATCTTGTCTCTCTAATATCCTGGGACCAGCATGGCTACAACAACTGCACAGTTGCATTAATGAAAGATACAGAATGGAAAAGAAAATACATCTAGAAGGACCACACTATCTAATCAGAGATTTTTAGCATAAAATCTAGCTCAGTGCCCAATATTTTCAGAGTTCAGGGAAGGTTAACTCTAGGCTCATCTGTATACATGATCCCCTTTGTCATGTTAAGTAGTACTTTATTCCTGGAGCAGGCCCATTGAAGTCAATCAGACTGATTGAGGAGTAAGATACTATTTTCTGTAATTGAGGACATCAGATTCTGATCCATAAGGAGTAATGAATAGAGGTTCAATACTGTTTTATCATTCACACTGAACCTCCTATAAGATACCTTAATCAGTAATACATTTCAGGGCCCTGGAGAGTTGACTCATGATTTTATTAGTATAGGTGCAAGGATCACTATTTGAAACTGATTACTTCTGTCACTCATGTTGCAAATGACAATGTTGCTATATTACATGACCTGATTAGATCAACCTTTTTATAAATTACATACCCAAAAAACTACGTTAAAAGAATGTTAAGACAAGCACTCAAAAGATAGGAAACGCCAGAATTACAGTTGCCCATGCAACTTTTTTAATTCAGCCCTATTTTGTGTATGATACAGTCTTTAATTGCATAACCACATACTATTTTTTCCATAGGCTTCCTGCACAGTCAGTGAACAAGTAGTTGTTCAATTTATTTTTATCCTTGCCATCTGGTGTATACCCCTACACTGTATACAAAATCATTAATTTCCTCATGGGTGTTTCTATGGCAGTGATCTCCAACCTTTTTACGCCCAAGATCACTTTTTGAATTTAAGGGCAACCCAGGATCTACCCTGCCCCCTCCCGAGGCCCCACAACTTCCCCAAAGCCCCACTCCACCCTCCCCTCCCTGTCGCTCACTCTTCCCCCACCCTCACTCACTTTCACTGGGCTAGGGTAGGAGATTGGGGTTTGGGAGGGGATGTGAGCTCTGGGCTGGGGCTGAGGGGTTCGCAGTGTGGGAGGGGACTCCAGGTCTGGGACAAAGGGTTGGGGTGCAAGTTCTGGGAGGGAGTTTGGGTGCAGGAGGAGGCTCCAGGCTGGGGCACATTGTTGGGGTGCAGAAGCGGGTGTGGGCTCTGGAAGGGAGTTTGGGTGCAGGAGGGGGCTCCAGGCTATGGCAGAATGTTGGGGTGCAGGAGGGGGTGCATGGTGCTGGCTCTGGGAGGGGGCTCAGGGCTGGGGCTTGGGGTGAAAGAGGGGGTTCGGGGTGCAGGAGGGGATATGGGGTGCTAGCTATGGGAGGGGGCTCAGGGCTGGGGTAGGGGTGCTGGCTCTGGGAGGGGGCTCAGGGCTGGGGGTTGGGGTGCTGCTTCCCGCCAGGCGGCATGTACCTTGGGTGGCTCCCAGTCGGCGGTGCAACGAGGCTAAGGCACAGCCCCATGCCGCTCCCAGAAGGGGCCAACGCGCCCCTGGGGGGGAGGCACATGGCTCTGCACGCTGCTCCTCTCTGCAAGCACCACCCCCACAGCTCCCATTGGCCACAGTTCCCCGTTCCCAGCCAATGGGCACTTCGGGGGTGGTGCTTGCAGGCAGGAGCAGTGCGCAGAGGGCAACCCCTGCCCCCCCTCCCCGCCCCCAGGGCTGTGCTGGTTGCTTCCGGGAGCGATGTGGGGCCAGGGCAGGCAGGAAGCCTGCCTTAGCAGCAGCCCCGCTACACTACCGGAGATTGCGATCAACTGGGAGATTCTCTAGGATTGACCAGTCAATCATGATCGATCTGTTGGTGACACTGTTCTATGGCCAGACATTAATAAAGTTATCACCAAAACAATCTCTGTGAGATTAGGTGATATTATAACCCATTTTAAAACCCAAAGAAATCCGTTTTACCCTGTATAAAGCTTATGCAGGGTAAATTCATAAATTGTTCGCCCTCTATAACACTGATAGAGAGATATGCACAGTAGTTTGCTCCCCCAGGTATTAATACATAATCTGAGTTAATTAATAAGTAAAAAGTGATTTTATTAAATACAGAAAGTAGGATTTAAGTGGTTCCAAGTAGTAACAGACAGAACAAAGTAAGTCACCAAGCAAAATAAAATAAAATGCGCAAATCTATGTCTAATCAAACTAAATACAGATAAGATCCTCACCAGTTCCAGAATGCTCCCTTTTACAGACTAATCTTCTTTTAGCCTGGGTCCAGCAATCACTCACACCCCCTGTAGTTACTGTCCTTTGTTCCAGTTTCCTTCAAGTATCCTGGGGGGTGGAGAGGCTCCTTCTTTAGCCAGCTGAAGACAAAATGGAGGGGTCTCCCACGGGTTTAAATAGACTTTCTTTTGTGGGTGGAGACCCCCCTCTTCACTCCTATGCAAAGTCCAGCTCCAAGATGGAGTTCTGGAGTCACCTGGGCAAGTCACATGTCCATGCATGACTCACAGTCTTTACAGGTAGCATTCATTGTTCACATGCTACCTTGAACGTCCTCAAGTAGACTTCTTATGTGGATTGGAGCATTCCAAGATCCATTGTCCTTTAAGTGTTTCTTGATTAGGTACGTAATTTCAACATTCCTTTCTCCAGGAACTGACCAAATGCTCTACTAAGGTTATTTAGAAATCAAGTCAGTACACAGCCAACATTCATAACATCGAATACAAAAATGATACATGCATGCAAATAGTATTAATACATTCAGTAGATCATAACCTTTACAGAGATATGTTACATGGCATATGTAGCATAAAACACATTCTAAGCATATTTCCATAGAGCCTTATGGGAGGTACCATCAAACCCTCATTAACTCCAAAACTTTGATTCATTGCTGGAACACAGTCCATCCTGTACTCTGAATGAGGCAGAGTACATATGCACAAGGGGGACAAATTAAGGTTGTAAAGGCAACCTTAATTCTAGCATTTCCTAAGTTTTGAACACTTGACTTTGCACCTTTATATTATTTTAACATAGGAAATTACATTTAAAAAGACTAAATTTTTGAAAAGTAAACTAAAAAGAATTCTATCATATGGAATCATATTTACTTCCACATGATTCATCAGTAGGATCTGCTACACAGATCTACCACCGGAACTAACAGAGTATCTGGGAGGACTAGAGGGAGATGAGACTTATTTTGGTAGTGGGTATCTCTGTGACTCACAGCTATTTGCTAGACAGAAAAGGAATGTTTAGATTAATGAATCCTGATTCAGTTTAGGGTGACCAGGTGTCATGATTTTTTAGGGACAGTCCTGATATTTGAGGCTTTGTCTTATATAGGTGCCTATTACCTCCTACCCCCTGTCCCAATTTTTCACACTTGCTGTCTGATCACCTTAGTTCAGTTCCAAATTCTGTAGAGGAGGTGGTCTAGTGGTCACAGATCTTTCCATTCCTGCCCTGAGCCTATCCCTGTCCTGTTCCTATCTCTCTCCCCCAGCTCCTGTTCATTTCCTCCTCTGCAGTGCCTGTTCTTGTCACCCTAGGCTTTTGCTTCCAATCCTCTGATTCTTGTCCCAGTCTCTGTCCCTCTCTACACCTATCCTCCAAGTATCTGTCACTCTCTGCTCCTATCGTATCCTATTTTTTCAAGTCAGACTGTTACCCCTTCCACCATACAGCCAGGACACCAGGAGAGGGAGCACTGAAAGCTTAAAAGAGACTGTCTCCATCCTCTCAGTTCTGGTACCGGCTGCCACAGCAGACCTTGATAGCCAAGAGAAGCAATTGCAGCGAAAGTTCTTCTTAGCCCCAGCAGCTCTGGGTTGGAGCAAGTTTAGGTGTTCTATGCAGTTGGAGTATGTTCAGTCCAGCTAGTATGTAGGCGTTGCGGGGAGGGGGACGGGGTGCGGGCGGAACATGTTCAGTGCAGACAAAATCTTCAGCAAGTAATGCTGCCAGCCTATAACAAACCTCTACAGAGCATGTGTGAACTACATCTCTGAGGCATATAAATTGAGCTGGATTTTTACATAATATATATGGAGAGAGCAAAAGGCACATCCCTGACACTAGGGCAATCTCCTGCCAAATTGCAAGTCCCTGCTCTAAAGCAAGGAGGTGGTAGAGCTTCTCACTGAAACAATTGTAAGAATTTTTTTAACATGGGCAAAACATTGTCTTTTCCCTAACCTTATTCTTGGAATGGGCTAAGCTACTTTTGCTGAGACTGTCACAAAAAATTTAATCTGAGGCAGACATCCAGCATGGAAAATTCCAATCCAACAGTTTAAATTTGGAAAAGTTACAAGCACCTGTAAACAGGGTGTTATAATGGAAAGTGTTAGGCAACTTTAACTATAGATGTCACTGCTAGCTCCATCTAAAGTTAGTAGCAATTGGGGTTGGGTTTTTGCTTATTAACAGAATACTCTGGTTTTTTTTGTATAGCTTGAAATTAGGGAGAAGTTGGGATGATAAAGAGTACACATGGGGTGCAACTTTATAGTGTAAAGTGAAAAGCTCCACCAGGAGGAAAATGATCCTCTTCATCAGCAAATTGTGTTTCTTCATTGTTCTGAATGGAGAATTGGAAAAACAGAAGTGCTTCAAAACATTGAAATGATTAATCACTGATAAGTAAGGCTATGTTTTAGTCATGGGTATTTTTAGTAAAAGTCATGGACAGGTCATGGGCCATAAACCAAAATTCACGGACCCGTGACCTGTCCATGACTTTTACCCAAATACCCTCCCTGACTAAAACTTGGGTGGGGGACTGCAGGTGCTCTGGGGGGTGGTGGTCTGGGGGCACCGCGGGTGCTGGGGGAGGTGACCCAGGACCCTCACTGGTGCTGAGGGGCGGGGGTTTGGCGGGGTTGGTGGGACTTCCTATCTGGCTTCACGTCCCTGCAGCTCCTAGGCAGTGGAGGCAGGGGTCAGGGCAGGGGCTCCACTGCTCCTGCCACAAGCGCCGGCTGCCACAGTTCCCATTGATTGGTAACCGCAGCCAATGGGAGCTGGGGGTGGGGCCTGCGGGCGCAGGCAGCATGCGGCGTGGAGACCCAGCCTGGTCCCTCCACTGCCTAGGAGCTGCAGGGGGGGCATGCTAGTGGAGCTGGGGAGCCCCCTACCCCTAGGTAAGTGCCCCTCCAACCCCCTGCCCCTAGCCCTGAGCTCCCTCCTACACACCTCCCTCCCACAAACCGCTGCTGCTGGCCCAGGGGTTGCCCAGCTCGGGCAACCCCTGAGCCAGCAGCAGCCGTTGCAGAAGTCACGGAGGTCACAGAAAGTCACAGAATCCGTGACAGACTCACAGCCTTACTGATAAGTACTAATTATCTGATTGAATACATTCTTTCTAACACTATGAAAAGGTGAGGAGGAGAGTATGAAACATCAAACACTGGATGTATAATTAAGGAAAATATAATTTCTGTTTCTTAATGATTGAAGCGGAAATTGGCAGCTGTGGTTAGGAACATAGTGCACATTTATCCCTATGGAAAACATGCCACTTCAATTCAGTGTCAGATAACAATATGCCAAATATAAAGAGGGATTTTCATCTGGCAGTTTCCCAAATACTTACCGATACTTCTCACTATATTATTAGGAACGCAATACTTATGCTAGCTGGTTGCTGAAATGTTTATGAACAAACTTTAAGAAGAAACTGAAGTATATTTTCAGAGTATAATTTTCTATATAAAATGCACTATTTGTACATTGCTTTCTCTAATTATTCCTGTGATTTTTTGCATACATTCAAATTTCTTCAGAAAAAAACATAAAACTCTGCTCTCTTTAAGATAAAATTAAAAGCACATGCAGAGAAAGGGCTTGATATTTATTCTCAAACAGACATTCTCCTCCCTCCCCTCTTTCCACAGAGGTTTCTTCACACATGAGATTTCAGAATAGGGTTGCCAGGTGTCCAGTTTTCGACAGGAAAACCCGGTCAAAAAGGGACCCTGGTGGCTCCGGTCAGAACCACTGACTGGGCAGTTAAAAGTCTGGTTAGCGGCACAGCACAGCTAACAGGATCCCTGCCCGGCTCCGCGCAGCTCCCGGGAAGCGGCCAGCATGTCCCTCCGGCTCGGGGGCAGCCACAGGGGCTCCACGCGCTGCCCCCATCTGGAGCGCTGGCTCTACAGATCCCATTGGCCGGGAACCATGGCCAATGGGACCTGCGGGGGGTGGCGCCTGGGGGCAGGGGCAGCGTGCAGAGCCTCCTGGCCGTGCCTCTGCCTAGGAGTTGGAGGGACACCCCAACCTAGAGCCCATATCCCCCCCATTCCCCAACCCCCTGCCTCAACCTGGAGCCCCCTCCTGCACTCCACTCCCTTCATCCCCGGTCCCACCCCAGAGCCGGCACCCCCAGCCGGAGCCCTCACCTCCTCCCACATCCCATCACACTGCCCCAGCCCAGTGAAAATGAGCAAGTGAGTGAGGGTGGGGGAGAGTGAGTGATGGTCGTGGGGGGATGGAGTGAGCAGGGGTGGGGCCTCAGAGAAGGAGCAGGACATGGGCGGGGCCTCAGGGAAGGGGTGGGGCAAATGCATTTGGTTTTCTGCCATTAGAAAATTGGCAACCCTATTTCAGAAGCCACTACACTTTTCACTTTAACAACTTAGTCCGGGAGCTAGGTAGTACGGTAGATACATTATTTTGCCATTTTTCGTCTGGAAATATGCATTGAAATCCTATTTTGAATTGCACGTGACAATGTGTTTGGTGGTTCTGCCGAAGGGCCTGATCCAAAGGTCACTGAAGTCAGTGGGGGTCTCTACACTGAATTGAGTGGGCTTTGGATCATGCCATTAGTCCCTCCCCTACATTTGCCACCATTCTAAAATTCATACAGAATTCTGCATGATTTGTAAGTGTTGTGAAAAAGAGCCAGGAATGGAATAGACAGGGTGTTTCAGTTTTAAGATTAATATAGCTTGGCAGATCATATGAGGAAGTTCACACATACTACAGTGTGACAGATTCCAGTCAGTGGTATTAGTCTCTCCATATTATGTGCATCAAATTAGAGCAAATTAAAGGAGTAACCTGACCTGATATCTTTAACAAAAGGCCTTTGTTAAAATTTCTGAAAGAGTAGGAAGTTACAGTATATATTTGGGTTGATAATTTCATACCACATTTCAAGATATTAATTCATTTTTTATTCAAAAATTTACAAAGAGAAAGTAGGGTGAGATCCTCAGCTGTTCTGTCCTCGTATGTTATTTTTGGATTGTGTCTCTCAGAAAAATCTTGAACTATCCTGCTGCTCTTCAGTTTGTCTCATATTGTGAAGTCATTGCTTCTCGTGAGCAGTTACTCACACTAATGGAACTGCTGATCAGTGTGAGTAATGGGTTTACAGTATATGAGCAAATCAGTTCTCTGAAGAATGTAAGGAATGTGTTAAAACAGGTCAAGATGTAAATTTGCCACATCATCGATATAAAATAACATGGTACAGCATAATAAAAATGTGTATCATAGACATTAGAGATAGAAAAGACTTATTAGCTCATCTAGTTTCTCTCTCTGCCAGTGCAGAATTATTCCCTATAGTATATTTACTGGGGTTTTGTCCCTGTGAATTTTTAAATATTCTGTGCAAAAGATCTAACCACAAAAGCAACGTGGGATTTGTTTCTCCTGTCAGCTATTTGATATTATTTCAGTTAACAGTTATGTAAACCATACATACTAGATGCATAGCAGGTACTTTGGAGCAGCATGTCACTATTCCTGTCATTCCTGAATTAAAGAGACACTAAACTGGTATGGCCCAAATTTATTCTACTTTTCATTTTCTTATCTGTTTGCAAAATCCATGTATTTCAGAAAAAATGCTTTACTGTTAGGATATGTTTTTGTTAGAAAAACCTATGGCAGCAGTCTAATGTCCTAGAAATCTAACAATAATAAATAAATGTACATGAGGAAAAGAGAGAACATATCTGGGGGGAAATTGATTTCATATTCAAGGATACAAAAAGCTTGTGTTGGCAACACTGAGTAACAAAAGAATCTTAAAATAATATTTTTGACAGTGTTTTTTAATAAGTAAAAATAGAAATAACTAGACAAATAAAAATGCAAATTCTGGAACGAAATAGACCTTTTAAATGGAAGAATCTTGGAAACTGTGAATTTCAGAAACTGTATTTGTGGATATTCCGCTCCAGTTGAATACCATCAGGTCAGCACGAGCTGTAGTGAACTCAATACTATGTACAGTATAAATAATCCTCATATTTTGAGCAGCAAGCATCATGACCAGCTGATATTTTCTTTCCTCGGGACCAGCTGTTCCTGGCACTGAGGAGTGCCTAACTGGAGCCATATGATCTTATCAACACATTTGAGAATTGTACCGAAACACTGACAAACACTCTGGTGCAGCAATGACTGTCATAGAGGAAAATCGCCCTTTTGCCCAGCAACTATCCAATGTCTACTTTACTATACTTTCACTTTTTTGTTTTAAACTTTTTGTGAAAATCAGCCTTGCCATCCTCAGTCACTTCTACATTGTAAAAGGGAACCGTAAGGAAGCAGCAAGGATAGCTGATGAATTTTATGGAATTCCTCAAGGGCAAGGTATGTGTGTACTTATTGCTGTATCTTAGTTTACTGCCATTGGTTTATTCTTGTTGTAGTTAATTATTTAACTGCTCGTGATTTAAAAAAATATTTCCATTAAGCCAAGTTGTGTGTGATTCCCTCCCCCCCCCCGCAACATAAGATAGCTCGTATTACAACAGTATTAGTTTGTTTATACTGGGCCATATTCTTCCATCTTTACCTTAAGTAGAATTTTTCTCCATGAAAAGCTCCACACATTATGAGTATGGGTAGCAGAATCTGTTCTATTATGATCAGAAAATCTAATTGTTAGCTCTCTTTATATCTTTGATATAGTTTATAACAAAAAATGTATAAGGAGGAAAGCTCCAGAGAAACATATCTATTAGAAAACATGGTTTATAAGTTGTAGATTAATGTGAGGTACTGTATAAAACTGAATTATTATAGGCAGCATTGCTAGTGACTCCTATAGTTAAAGACTGCCTAACACTTTCTATTATAAGACCTTACTTTCAGTTGCATACATGCACCTAAACTTCAACTATTGAGCTTAAATTTTCTATGCCAGGAGTCTGACTCAGGAAGAGTTTTTTAGAACATTTCAACAAAATCAGTTCATACATTTCTGAGAACAAAAATAAGGAAAAATATGTTGCTTTGCCCATGTTAAAATTATTACAACCATTTAGTTGAGACGCTCTAGAATCTTCATGCTTTAGAATAGGGACTTGAAATTTGGCAGGAAGGTCACCCAGGTGTCAGAGATGGGCTTTTTGGCATCCTCATAGAAATCCACCCACATTTGGTCAAGTTGTAAGCCTCTGAAAATTACAGTGTGCATGTGCTCAAGCAGACCTGTGTTAGTTTGGCAGCATTATTCTCCAAAGAGTCCATCTGTTCTAAGCATGTTCTATCTCCACATTGTTTCTATGCATATGCAGCATCCCTACAGAGTGAATGAGCATGCTCCTGCTCAGCTCAGGACTTCTGGGATGAAGTTTCCCCTCCAATGCTCCTATGTCTGTCTGGGGTCACTCCTAGCACCCATGTAGCATGGAGGAAAAGGAATTGAATCCAGTGGGATGAGGAGCTTGTGAGGGAGACTGAAACAGGAGCTGGTGAGAGGGGACTGGGACAGGCTGGAGTGCATAGGGGTAGAAGGAATCAGGCTTGGAGGAATAGGGTAAGAATATTTAACCATTATAGCACACTCCCCTACAGAATCTGGAAATGAACCCTAGAGTCCTGAGTCTTATTTTTCCTTTGCTATAAGCAAACATCTGTGAAATCGGCTGGCAAAATATGGGTCTCATCTTCCTATATGGCTGGTCCATAGAGGATAAGGATTACTACTGCTGAAAACTGACTGTTAGCTCAAGAGGCAAAGAGGTCTGTCCTGATGTAAAGATCCCAGTTCTGCAGGTGACTCCTGGGGGTGGGAGTGTCAATATGGTTCTACGTGATGGAATTTCTATTTTTCAGTTTATTTTTTTATATGTAACTAGTTGATGGACCAAAATAAAAAAAGGCCTGAAGGAACATGTATATTTAAGGTTAAGGATGATTATGTCCTTAATTCACATTGTTGCACTGAGCAGTTATTTTATATAACACTGATTTTTATTAAGAACAATATGTCATCCTTAACTTTGGATTTCTTAGCTCTTGTCTGCAACACAACTTAGCTGTGATTTTAGGTTGATTTAAAAAAATAATAATTTCCAGGAGGTTGGTGGGGGAGAATGTGAATTCTGTAATTTAAGTTTAATGATGTTAAATTTGGCGAAAGTGGATTTGTTTTAATGAAAGGAGATAGATGGTGAGGGGCTGTGGTAAAGAGAGCGGGTCTCTTGTTAAAAAAATGGAAGGTAGTCTCTGAGTTAAAAATAACAAATGTGTAACGTATGTTGCTTTGGGGACTTCTGTGGCTTCATCTGGGTGCTCAGCATCAGAGTTTCAAAAAAATAAATATGTATGTATAAACGACAATAGTCACAGACTGAACAAATGTCTATTTCTAGAAGTCAAATGTGAATAAGAAATTAAAAATACTTTTTTCTGAGTCATCCATTTTAAATAGCAAAGTTCATGTCTTAAAATAAGATTTAAGAGCCTAGTTCTGTTCCCAGTGAAGTTAATGGTAAAACTCCCATTTCAAAAAATGGCTTCAATGAGAGAAGGATCAGGTCTATTATAAAGTTCCCATTAATGGGATTATTCTTTAACTTTGGTCCTGATCATGAAAACACTCATATACTTACTTTATACTCATAGTTGTCCCATTGAACTCAATGGGACTGCTCAGGTATGTAGCACTAACTAGTTAAGTGTTTGCAGGGCCAAGGCCTATACGTTTAGATGATTACGCCTAGTTTTCCTCTTCCTCATGCTGAAGTGTACCTAAGGTTGGTTATTTTTCATGGCAAAAAATGTGTAAAGTCATGAGTCTAGTTACAAAAGAAAAGGAAAAGTCATAGCACACAAAGTTTTATCCCATTTTAAAATCTCATATTCCACCAAATTGACATAATTGAGCCACTTTTGTATAATAATAATCATGGAAAAAGTACTGCTCATTAGTGGACTGCCATGACTTTTTATGAAAAATACTAATTCATGACTTTCTTTCAAGAAGGACGTGGGTGTCACTAATATGCGACCTCAGTTACCTTGTGTGTAGATATTGTTGCTCCTTTGGCTTTAACAGTTGCCAGTATTTGGGACCTTGCAGGATTATTTCTAAGAGGAAAAAATGATGATAGAAGTCAGGTATACTCTTGGTGCAATCCTGTTTATTTATTGTGACAAAGTTCCTCCTCTAGCTTGGTGGGTCCTGCACTTATTGGCGGATTTACTCACCTCAGAGATTCACCTTGTGGGTCGGGAAACAGCTCAGAGACCTTCCCCTCTGGTAGAAGCCACAGTCCAGATCAATTCCTCCTGTGTCTGATCAGGAGCTGGGAGGTTTGGGGGGGAACCCGGGCCCACCCTCTACTCCAGGTTCCAGCCCAGGGCCCTGTGGACTGCAGTTGTCTAGAGTGCCTCCTGGTACAGCTGCACCACAGCTACAATTCCCTGGGCTACTTCCCCAGAGCCTCCTCCCAACACCTTCTTTATACTCACCACAGGACCTTTCTCCTGGAGTCTGATAATACTTGTGCTCTTCAATCCTCAAGCAATACACCTTCCCACTCTCAACTCCTAGTGCCTCTTGCTCCCAGCTCTTCACATGCACACTACAAACTGAAGTGAGGTCCTTTTTAACTCAGGTGCCCTAATTAGCCAGCCTGTTCTTACTGATTATAGCAGTTTCTTCTTAATTGGCTCCAGGTGTCCTAATTAGCCTGCCTGCCTTAATTGGTTCCAGCAAGTTTCTGCTTGTTCTGGAACTGCCCCCTGTTCCCTTACCCAGAGAAAAGGGATCTACTTAATCTGGGACTAATATATCTGCCTTCTAACACTCTCCTGTAACCATCTGGCCTGACCCTGTCACAATATATAAAGTCCTGTTTTCCTAAACACAGTACAAGCAAACAGCAGCAACAGCAGTCAGCCTCTCCAGTCAATTTTATGCCCTGAGGAGTTCTGTCTCTCTGCATTTTCTCAGGGCCATATTTAAGCTAGATCTACACTAGAAAGTTAGGTAGAAGGATGCCGCCTTATGTTGACCTGTTAATATATGTGTCTACACTACCAGGCCCTTTACACCAACCTAAGTCACCTCTAATGTTGACTTCTGTAATCCACCTCTGTGAGAGCATAGCACTTAATTCGATTTTCATGGGTAGACTGCGAGGTAGTGCAGATGCAGTGTGCACCTTAATTGGCCTCCAGGTGGTGTCCGACAATGCTCATCTGTGACCACTCTGGAGATCAGTCTCAACTCTGCTGCACTGAAGCCAGATACACAAGAAACAGCCCCTCCGCTGCTAAAGCCCCAAGAATTTTTGATTTCCCATTTCCTGTTTGATCAGCATTGGGAGCATGCCAGCTTGAGCACAGCTGATCATGGAGACTACATGCTCCAAACGTGCTCCAGCCTGGTCTGAACAGGAGGTGGTGGATCTCATCGCTGTGTGGGGAGAAGAGTCTGTGCAGGCAGAGCTCCGATCCAGCAGAAGAAATGCTGACATCTATGCAAAGATTGCTTGTGGAATGGGGGAGAAGGGCTACACGAGGGACACACAGCAGTGCCCTGTGAAAATAAAAGAACTTCACCAAGTTTGCCAGAAGGCAAGGGAGGCAAACAGTCATTCTGGTGCTCGACCCCACACATGCCGGTTCTACAATAAGCTGCATGCAATTCTCTACCAGCACCCCCACAAGCAAAGTGGACATCTCACAGCTGTGTGAGTCTAGGGACAACAAGGAGGACGATATGGTGGATGAGGAAGAGGAGGAGGAGGAAAATGGGAAACAGGTGAGAGTGGATCCATTCTCCCCGAGAGCCAGGAAATATTTTTAACCCTGGAGCCCTGTGGGTTGTAGGACATGACACCAAAAGTGAGGTGCTGTGGTTCTTTGCTTACAACAGGCCACTCCAGATACGCAGAGGGTGGCCCCTGGAAAAGACTGTTTATGTGGACTGGGATAGCCTGGGAATCCTCCATGGATATCTCTAAGAAACTTCCATGGAGGTACTCTGCAATCCTTTGCAGAAGGTTTCTGGACAGGGGCAGTCTTATTTCTTCCCACCATGGTAGGACACTTTCCCACGCAACTCCTGAATTAATTCTGCTGGCATCCTTGCGGTACACAGCATAGCATCGTAAGGACTGGGTCTATACTCAAACACTTGCAGCATCTCCTTCCTTTCCACCTCTGTTACCCTCAGGAGACTGATATCACATAGAGTCACCTAGGGGAAACGGGGGAAGTTCTCATTAAAAGTCCCATGCGTCTGACGAAGTGGCCATTCACCCACGAAAGCTTATGCTCCAATACATCTGTTAGTCTTTAAGGTGCCACAGGACTCTTTGTTGCTTTTTACAGGCTAACACAGCTACCCCTCTGATAATCATTAAAAGTGCTCTTGCAAGAAAAAAAAAGGACATGTAGACCCACCCCACCCCTCCACATTCCGGATCACCAAATCACGCGGCTGCTAATGTGTCTTTACTGTGCTCGGCATGGGTTGGCAAGTAGTTTAAAGTGGCTGATAGGGAACTGGGCCCCCACATGAGAGATTCCGCAATTTGGGGAGTGAAAACATCCCCCCCAGCCCCATTCATAAACAGCTTCCCATGGTGCTATGGGGAAGGGCCATTGTTCGACTAGCTACCTCTGCTTCCGACATGAGCCTGCCATAAATCTCATTAAAAGTGCACTCACCCATGACCCCGGGGGGGGGGGGGGAGGGGGGGGCTTTCACCAGGGGCTGGAGTAGCAAAACATCACAGTGAATGGTTACGGATTCTGATTATGTTATGGCTTACACCTAGTGTAATAAAGGTTGTTTGTTTGTTTGTTTTATGAAAATGGCCTTGCTATGGAAACATTTTATTCATGTACAATGGCTCCTTTATTTTTTCCCATGACTGACAGCTGGAAATGTGTCCTTCGGCGTGTCATCAACACCTGAAAGCAGACTTTCGCTGATTAGGAGGAGAAAGAACGTGGGAGGACATGTTCACCGAGATAATGAACGCCTCTGGGACAGCTGACACAGAGCTGAGAGCATGGAGGATTTCACTGTCTGAGAAGTTAGAAATGGCCATGGAGAGCAGGAAAGCTTCCAATGAGCAAGAGCAAGCGGCGCAGGATAAGATGCTTCGGATTATGAGGGACCAAGCAGACATGTTGAAGCATCTGGTTGAACTGCAGGAACAGAAGCAGGAGGGTAGAGTCCCTCTGCAGATCCTGGTAGACAGCCAGCCAGCATTGCCTGGCACAGAATCACCCTTACCCCAGCGTTCCCTGAGGCATGGGCAAAAAGTCCATTATCCCTTTCACTTAACTCAGCGGGAGGGTACCAGGAACAGAAGGCACCCATTCACAGACCTTTGATGGTCTGGAATGCGGTGTTATGTTACACAGCTGGAAATGTTTCTCCCATTCCAACTTTACAACCCCTTTTCCTCAAGATTACCTTTTTTTTCTGTTCTCTCTCTTTACTTATGTTTGTTAAATAAAGTAAAGGGATTCGAGAAATAAATGTTCTTTACTGAGTAGAAGCAGTGGGCTTGGGCAGGGGGTTGGCTTTACAGGGACAGTGATACAAGCCACGTCAAGGTTTGGGAAAGCACAGTGCAGACAAGCAGCTCACATTATTGTGACTCATTATTGAAATGGCTTTTCAAAGCCTCGCGGATACGCAGCGACCCTTGCTGTGCTCTTCTTATTACCCTGGTGTCTGGCTGCTCAAAAATGGTTGCCATGCAATCTGTCTCACCTGCTCACCCCTGTGGAAAATTTCCCCCCTTTTTTCCCACAGATATTATGGAGCAGACAGCAGGCAGCTATAACCATGAGGATGTTCTCTTTACTAAGGTCCAACTTTGTTAGTAAACTTCTTCAGCGCCCCTTTAAACAACCAAAGGCACATTCAACCACCATTCTGCACTTGCTGAGCCTATAGTTTAACCGTTCCTTACTGCTGTCCACACAGCCAGTGTTGGGCTTCATGAGCAATGGGAGCAAGGTGTAGGCTGGGTCCCCCAGGATAACTATCATTATCTCAACATCGTCAATGTTCATTTTGTGGTCTGGAAAGAAAGTCCCAGATTGCAGTTTTTTGAACAGACCCGAGTCCCTAAAGATGCGCACGTCATAAACCTTTTCTGGCCATCCTACATTGATATCGGTGAAATGCCCCCTGTGATCCACCAGTACTTGCAACACCGTTGAAGAGTATCCCTTTCAGTTTATGTACTCTTTGGCAAGGTGGTCTGGTGCCAAGATGGGGATATGTGTGCCATCTATCGCCCTACCACAATTAGGGAACCCCATCGCAACAAAACCACCCACTATGTCCTGCACATTTCCCAGACTCACTACCCTTCGTAGCAGAAGTTGATTAATGGCCCTGCACAGTTGGAGCACAGCAGCTCCCACAGTTGATTTACCTACTCCAAATTGATTCCTCACTGACCGGTAACTGTCTGGCATTGCAAGCATCCAAACAGCGATTGCCATTCGCTTCTCCATTGTCAGAGCAGCTCTCATTTTTGTGTTGGTGAACTGCAGGGCAGGGGAAAGCTCTGCACAAAGTTCCTGGAAGGTGGCCTTCTGCATTTGAAAGTTCTGCACCCACTGCTCATCATCCTATACCTGCAAAATGATGTGGTCCCACCAGTCAGTGCTTGTTTCATGGGACCAGAAATGGTGCTCAACAGAGTGCAGCTGCTCTGTGACTGCCAGCAGCAACTGTGAATTGTTTTTTTAAATGGCTTGCAGCAGGGCTGCTTGCAGGACATTGCTATATTCCACACGGCGGACCCCACTTCAGCTCTGGAAATATTGCAGGAGAAGGCGTGAGGCGTTTGAGATGCTCACAGCAAGAGTGCACAACTGAGCAGGCTCCATGCTTCTGGGGCTATGGCGTACGCGCAGCAGTTTTAAGGCACGAAAACCACTGGCTTGTTTGCCATTGATATGGGGGGGGGAGCACAGTGCATCATGGGATGCCTACAGAATGTTCCCATTCTCCCCTGCGACAATGTTTTGGTCCCATGACGCATTGCACAAACTTCCCAAAACACACTGTGGCAAGTTGCACTTTGGGATAGCTACCCATGATGCACTGCTTTGTGCATTGATGCAGGCACTGCTAGTGAGGATGCACTCCATCAAGACAACAAGCATGCTATGTTCACGCACAATCGACTTAATTAATTCGGAGGCTCGAGGTCGAATTAGATAAAGTCGACTTAATTTTGTAGTGTAGACAAGCCCTTAGAACTGCTTCTCTCCTGTTCTACTGGCTTTTCTGTTTTTTCTGCTTCTAACACACACTAATCCTGCATTTGCAACCAGGGAATCCCTCAGCCATCAGAGTTTAGCTTCCTGTCAGACTTTGTTTCCAGCTATCTCACTACATATAGAGGCATAATTGCTCCTTCCATTTCGTCTGAAAGTTCAGTGCTTAGCACAGCCATTGGCCAGATCTATGACTGTTTATAGATCAAAAGCCCACTCAATGGCAATCTTTAATACCATTAAAAAGATGACATTCTGAATGACTCATGTCAGACAGACAGAAAGAAGATAAAGGTAACTAATTAAAATGTATACAAACCTGACTATTTACATAATTACCAATTGTTTTTCTGTCAAGATTTTTTCACATCACCACCCCAAAATGATTTTACTCCCACCCAAATCCACTTGGGTTTTTCCCCAGCCTGATCTCCTTTCAACCACCTCAAATATCAGAGGGGTAGCTGTGTTAGTCTGGATCTGTAAAAAGCAACAGAGAGTCCTGTGGTACTTTTAAGACTAACAGATGTATTGGAGCATAAGTTTTCGTGGGTGAATACCCACTTCATCAGACATCTGTTGCTTTCAACCACCTGAAATTATAAAATAATAAAATAAATCAATTGGAATATAAATATTGTACTTACATTTCAGTGTATAGTATATAGAACAATATAAACAAATCATTCTATGAAAATTTTAGTTTGTACTGACTTCACTAGTGCTTTTTATTAGTCTGCTGTAAAACTAGGCAAATATCTACATGAGTTGATGTACCCCTGTGTACCCTTGGGGGTACATGTACCCCAGTTGAGAACCACTGTTCTGTAATAGGAAGAGTGGCCTACAAAACTCTGCCTGTCTGTGAGTGCTGACGGGTTGACCATTATGCACAGTCTCTGTTTTCTTTTTAGTGATGGAAATTTAGATTGTATATCCAAGGTAAGTTCCTTTCTTTTTGGAACACCTCACATTTCTTTGGGTTCAGTTTTAGATTGGCAGTCTTAGGGTATGTCTACACTACAGGATTAATCCGAATTTACTGAATTCGAATTTTGGAAACAGATTGTATAAAGTCGAATGTATGCGGCCATACTAAGCACATTAATTCGGCGGTGTGCGTCCATGTACCGGGGCTAGCGTTGATTTCCGGAACATTGCACTGTGGGTAGTTATCCCATAGCTATCCCCTAGTTCCCGCAGTCTCCCCCGCCCATTGGAATTCTGGGTTGAGATCCCAGTGCCTGATGGGGCAAAAAATATTGTCGCAGGTGGTTCTGGGTACAGCCTTACCCCTCCCTCCATGAAAGCAACGGCAGACAACCGTTTCGCGCCTTTTTTCCTGGGTGAACACTGCAGATGCCATACCACGGCAAGCATGGAGCCCGCTCAGCTCAAGACAGCAGTCATGAACATTGTAAACACCTCACGCATTATCATGCAGTTTATGCTGAATCAGGAACAGAAAAACGAGGCAAGGAGGAGGCGGCGACGGCAGTGTGGCGACGAGAGTGATGAGGACATGGACACGGACACAGAATTCTCTCAAACCGCGGGCCCCGGCGCTTTGGAGATCATGTTGTTGATGGGGCAGGTTCTATCCAGGGAACGCCGATTCTGGGCCTGGGAAACAAGCACAGACTGGTGGGACAACATAGTGTTGCAGGTGTGGGATGATTCCCAGTGGCTGCGAAACTTTCGCATGCATCAGGGCACTTTCATGGAACTTTGTGACTTGCTTTCCCCTGCCCTGAAACGCCAGAATACCAAGATGAGAGCAGCCCTTACAGATGAGAAGCGAGTTGCGATAGCCCTGTGGAAGCTTGCAACGCCAGACAGCTACCGGTCAGTCGGGAATCAATTTGGAGTGGGCAAATCTACTGTGGGGGCTGCTGTGATGCAAGTAGCCAAAGCAATCACTGAGCTGCTGCTACCAAAGGTAGTGACTCTGGGAAATGTGCAGGTCATAGTGGATGGCTTTGCTGCAATGGGATTCCCTAACTGTGGTGGGGCAATAGATGGAACTCATATCCCTATCTTGGCACCGGAGCACCAGGGTACCCAGTACATAAACCGCAAGGGGTACTTTTCAATGGTGCTGCAAGCACTGGTGGATCACAAGGGACGTTTCACCAACATCAACGTGGGCTGGCTGGGAAGGGTTCATGACGCTCACGTCTTCAGGAACACTACTCTGTTTAAACAGCTGCAGCAACGGACTTACTTCCCGGACCAGAAAATAACCGTTGGGGATGTTGAAATGCCTATAGTTATCCTTGGGGACCCAGCCTACACCTTAATGCCATGGCTCATGAAGCCATACACAGGCAGCCTAGACAGTAATCAGGAGCTGTTCAACTACAGGCTGAGCAAGTGCAGAATGGTGGTAGAATGGGCATTTGGACGTTTAAAAGGTCGCTGGTGCACGTTACTGACTCACTCAGACCTCAGCCAAACCAATATCCCCATTGTTATTGCTGCTTCCTGTGTGCTCCACAATCTCCGTGAAAGTAAGGGGGAGACCTTTATGGCGGGGTGGGAGGCTGAGGCAAATTGCTTGGCTGCTGATTACGCGCAGCCAGACACCAGGGCGATTAGAAGAGCACACCAGGAAGCGCGGTGCATCAGAGAAGCTTTGAAAACCAGTTTCATGACTGGCCAGGCTACCGTGTGAAAGTTCTGTTTGTTTCTCCTTGATGAAAACTTGCCCCCTTTATTGACTCATTCTCTGTAAGCAACCCACCCTCCCCCTTCGATCACAGCTTGCTTTCAAAGGAAATAAAGTCAGTATCGTTTAAAAATCATTTATTCTTTATTAATTGATTATAAAAAGGGAGAGAACTGACAAGGTAGCCCGGGTGGGGTTTGGGAGGAGGATCGGCGGGAAGGAAAAGGTCATTAAAAAAAGGTTAAAATAATGACAGCCTTTTGCTAGGGCTGTCCACTGGGGTGGAATGGGAGGGTGCACGGAGTCTCCCCCCGCCCCGCGTTCTTACACGTCTCAGTGAGGAGGCTATGGAACATGGTGAGGGGGGAGGGGATTATACAGGGGTTGTAGCGGCAGTCTGTGATCCTGCTGCCGTTCCTGAAACTCCACCAGACGCCGGAGCATGTCTGTTTGCTCACGCAGCAGCTCCAGCGTTGCATCCTGCCTCCTCTGATCTTCCTGCCGCCACCTCTCATCTCGAGTGTCTCTCCTCTTCTCACATTGGTCCCTTCTGTCCTCACGTTGGTCCTTCCTGTCCTCACGTTCACTGGCATCTTTCCTGTACTTTGATACCATGTCCTTCCACTCATTCAGATGAGCTCTTTCATTGCGGGTGGATTCCATGATTTCCGCAAACATCTCGACTCATGTCCTCTTTTTCCGATGCCTTAGCTGAGATAGCCTTCAGGACGGAGGAGGGAGGCTTGAAATATTTGCAGCTGCTGGAGGGAGGGAGGGAAAAAAGGGAGAGAAGTATTTAAAAAGATACATTTTACAGAACAATGCTTATACTCTTTCACGGTGAACAACACTATTCACATTACATAGCACATGTGATATCTGTGCAAGATCGCATTTTGCATCTTAATATTGAGTGCCTGTGGCTTTGCTGTTAGAGATCACAGACGCAGGTCCGGGCAACAGAATTCGGCTTGCATGCGGCCATGGTAAGCCATTGTCTTTCGGCTTCTGCGCCCTCCTTTCCTACATACCAAGCAAAGCCCGTTGAGTGCTGCGGTTTTCCTGTTAAACTGCAGCAGCAGAAAACAAACTAACCCTCCCCCACCCAATTCTCTGGGATGATCGCTTTATCCCTCCCCCCACCGTGTGGCTGGTATCAGGGGAGATCCCTGCTAGCCAAACGTGAAAAGCTCAGCACCAATCCCCCCCATCCCCCGCGTTTGGCTTACTACAAGGAAGGATTTCTTTTCAGCCACAGGCAAACAGCCCAGTAGGAAGGGCCACCTCTGTGCCCTTAATTAAATTCCCATATTTCAACCAGGTTACCATGAGCAATATCACTCTCCTGAGGATTACACAGCGAGATAAAGAATGGATGTTGCTTGAACGCCAGCAAACACCGGGACCATACACTGCCAGGCTTTGTCATGCAATGATACCAGATTACTTGCTACTAGCATGGCGTGGTCAAGTGTCCCACCATGGAGGACGGAATAAGGCTGCACTGCCCAGAAACCTTGTGGAAAGGCTTTTGGAGTACCTCCAGGAGAGCTTCATGGAGATGTCCCTGGAGGATTTCCGCTCCATCCCCAGACACGTTAACAGACTTTTCCAGTAGCTGTACTGGCCGCGAATGCATCCCAAGTCCTCAGGGCAAATTAATCATTAAAAAAAGCTTGCTTTTAAACCATGTTTTATATTTTAAAAGGTAAACTCACCTGAGGTCCCTTCCATGGGGTCATGGTCTTGGATACTGCGTTGGGAGGCTTGGGAGGGTACTTCACTCAGGCTGAGAAAAAGATCCTGGCTGTTGGGGAGAACAGAGTGCTGTGTGCTCTCCGCAAGCTCATCGTCGTCCTCCTCCTCTTCCTCTTCCCCATCCACAGAATCCTCAGGTGTGGCTGAGATTACCCCCACCTCGGAATCCACGGTCAGAGGTGGGGTAGTGGTGGCTGCCCCCCCTAGAATTGCATGCAGCTCAGCGCAGAAGCGGCATGTCTGCGGCTCTGATCCGGAACGACCGTTCGCCTCCTTTGTTTTTTGATAGGCTTGTCTGAGCTCCTTAACTTTCATGCGGCACTGATCTGAGTACCTATTGTGGCCTCTCTCCATCATGCCCTTGGAGATTTTTTCAAAAGTTTTGGCATTTCGTCTTTTCAAACGTAGTTCGGCTCGCACTGAATCCTCTCCCCATATAGCGATCAGATCCAGTACCTCCCGTATGGTCCATGCTGGTGCTCTTTTTCGATTATCGGACTGAATGGTTACCTGTGCTGATGAGCTCTCTGTGGTCACCTGTGCTCTCCACGCTGGGCAAACAGGAAATAAAATTCAAAAGTTCGCAGGGCTTTTCCTGTCTACCTGGCCAGTGCATCCGAGTTCAGATTGCTGTCCAGAGCGGTCACAATGGTGCACTGTGGGATAGCTCCTGGAGGTCAATATCGTCGAATTGCGGCCACACTAACCCTAATTTGAAATGGCAATATCGATTTTGGTGCTACTTCCCTCATCGGGGAGGAGTACAGAAATCGATTTTAAGAGCCCTTTATTTCGAAATAAATGGCTTCGTTGTGTGGATGGGTGCAGGGCTAATTTGATTTAACGCTGATAAATTCGAATTAAACTCATAGTGTAGCCCAGGCCTTTAACTTATCACTAAGGCTATGATTTTTACTCTGTGGTCGTGGAAATCATGGAATCCAGCTCTTCCAGCGACCTCTATGACTTCAGCCTGCCTTGGCCAGGAGCTGCGGGGTACCCTCACTGCCTGTTGGTGGTATCCTGGAGCTCACAGGCGGCAGGAGTATCCTGGAGCTCCGAGCAGGTGCCCGCACCTGCCTAGCTGAGCTCCCATTTTCTCATGGATATTTTTAGTAAAAGTTACGGACAGGTCACAGGCTTCAGTGAATTTTTCTTTATAGCCCGTGACCTGTCCGTGACTTTTCCTAAAAATATCCGTGACAAAATCTTAATCAGCCCAGAGCCCACACCCCTCACTCCCTCCCGCACCCAAACTCCATCTCAGAGCCCGCACCCCCTCCTCCACCCTAGCTCCCTGCCTCAGCCTGGTGAAAGTGAGTGAGAGGGGCGGAGAGTGAGAGACAGAGCGAGGGGGGATGGAGTGAGCAGAGGCATGGCCTCGGGGAAGGGGTGGGTCAAGGGCTGGAAGGAGGGTTGGGGGTCCCCAACATTTTTAAAATCAAAATGGGGGTCCTTGGGTTGCTAAAGTTTGAGAACCGCTGATCTAGGTACAGGGCGCTGAAACAGGAGGACCAGTTGGGGCTATGGATCTCCCACTTTTGAAAGTGGGAGAGCCTGGCCCGTCCACATTTCAGGACAGGCCCTAGCCCCTTTCTCCTCCTCTTCCACCCAAGGCCCCACCCCCTGACCAGGCTGGAAGCTGGAGCCAGGCCAAGGTAAGAGCCGCCTGGGGAGCCCGGGCAGCTGTGGGGAGCCCTAGATCCTCCACCCAATCTGCGGGGCCCAAGAGCAGCCCCTGACCCATGTTCCCACCCACTGGGGTGCAATGCCCAGGACAGGTGTAAGGTACGGGGCTCCCCACAGTGGCCTGGGCCCCCTCGGCAGCTCTTACCTCGGCCCGGCTGCTGCTCTTCGGCCCCCTGAGTCCCCACTCCCGCCAGAGCTAGGCTGAGGTAAGAGCTGCCCGGGGAGCCCCGGACCCTCCATCTACCATGGGCGGGGACATTGGTCGTGGGCTGCTCTCGGGCTTCCCGCCCAGAGCACGTGGAGGGTCTGGGGCTCCCCACAGCAGACTGGGTGGCTGTTACTCCGGCCAGGCTCTGACTTCTGGCCTGGCTAGGGGGCGGGGCCTCAGGGGAAAGAGGGAGCAGGGGTGGGGCCACATCCCCCTTTTAAGAAGGATCCAGCGCCCTTGGATAGGTATAATAAATATGCAATGTAACATCTTATCCAGAAGCCTCTCAAATGTGTCTGGTGCATTACACAAGTCAAAAGCCATAATTTTAAATTGTCACAGGCCTTGTCCTGGTGTGAAAGCAGTCTTTTCCCTGTGCCTTGGATCCACTTCCACTTACCAGTATCACTTTTAATATCCAGTGTGGAAAACCAGACTGAACCTGCTACAGCATCCAAGGTCTCATCCATTCACTGTAATAGATAAAGAATACTTCATTTAGTTTTCTATAGTCCATGCAGAATCTAGTGCTGCCATCTCTTTCTTAACCAGAACTATGGGTAAGGCCCAAGGACTAGTTGAAGGTTCAGTTATGCCTTCCTGATAAATTTCTACAGTGGCTGGTAAAGCCCTTTCCCTCTTTGCAATTGGTTAACAGTGAGGTGGCTGTTTAATGGGCTCGTTTCCCCCAGCAGTATGGACTAGTGCAGTACACCCTATATCTCTGCTGAATAGGGAGAGCAACTCCTGATTCCTAACCAGAAAGTCTCTTACAGTGTTTTGCTGCAACCAGGGAACCCCTGATCCTAGGCAACTTAACTTCTCATCAAGCTTTGTCATGCGGAACATTGCCTTGGGCAGTGGCTTCTATTGTTTTCAGCCATGTCATTAGTTAAGGGGCTTAACTGTTCCTTTATTTAGCCAGAACAAAGGGTAGCTAGCACACCCACTGACTTTAACCAGGTCTGTGATTTGTTGATCAAAGACCTGCTCAATGGAAGCCATTAGCACCTTCCTTCATTACAGTATGTTTTCATTTTAACTATTTGCTAATATTGTTCTTGAAATTATCCCAGCAGATACATTCTTTATTTTTCTGTACTCAAAAACATTTTAATAGTTTGTGTTTTCTTATGAATCCTTCATCAGTTATATAAAAAGTTGACAAAGTACTTTGTCAATTTAATTGTTAAATATCCCATTGCTAGTTAGCAAATAAAAATGATAAGGCTTTGCATCACAATCATTTAGACTATATTTTAAAGATGTAACCAGAAAAACAAAACAATTTATGGCAGCATGTAAATTAACAGGTTTCTGAATGCTGACTAGCCTGGTCATCTACCAAAAAAAAGTATTAAACCCCAATCCTGAAAGTGAGGGAACACTGTTGCATTCTTGTAGATCCCTGTTGACTTCACTGAAATACATGACATCTGTAGGTGTTCAGTACCTATGAAAATTTAGCTAACAGTTATTTCTATTATTGTAGTGCTTACAGTGCAGTGCTAGGAACTGTCCAGATATAAAGTAAAAGAATGTCCTTCCTTTAAGAGCTCATAAGCTAAGAACAGCGGCAGCTCCAGGCACCAGCGCTCCAAGCGCGTGCCTGGGGCGGCAAGTCACGGGGGGGCGCCCTGCCAGTCCCTGCGAGGGCAGCAGTCAGGCAGCCTTTGGCAGCATGCCTGCAGGAGGTCCTAGCTTTTTTGCCTGCGGATTCAGCGGCAAAAAAGCTAAGAATAAAGCAAGAAATGACAATCGGGGAAAGAGAAATAAAATATGCAATTGATGTAGAACTGAGCATAATTTTTGGATGAATATTTTTGCAAAAAATGCAAAGTCGGGTTGACAAAATATTTGCAAATAGCAGAATTTGGCAAATAGTTTCAGCTGAAAAATCAAAAGAAATTCTAAAATTTTGAAATGTAGCTAGATTTAATGATTTTTAAAGGATGAAAAACACCATGTTTCATTTTAGGTTAAACAAAATATTTCATTTTATTTGTGTTTTTCATTTTGCCAAGAAAAAAGAAACAAACAAACAAATCCATTCTGGGTCAATCCAAAACATTTTCCCTTAACAGTTAGAAGCAGCATAGCTATCTGTTAGGGGAAAACTGAAGTCATATTTTTAGTATTTACTTAGACTTCTAAAGAAGAGGTCACTTAATTAGAATATATAAGCAATATTAATAGCTGTAAATGTTTGAAACTCACCAGTGAATACAAATTCAGCAGCTGTGATCTGTGTGGTGGGGCGGGGAGAGGCTTCTACTTTTATAATGATTGCATCAGGAAATAGGCTCATGATTACAGCTGATTGAACTTGGAATTTCTGTTTTATGGAAAATTTCAAAGTATCAAAATTTGTTTTCATCCCAGATCAGAACAAACCATAATATTTTCAAAGTTACTAACAAAATGGAAATTCCAAAAATGCTAGGTTAGGAAAACTTAATTTCAGAAACATTTTGAAAATTATTTTATTTTATTTTTTATATTTCACATTATTTCATGACATGCCAGTAGTAGTGCATATTATGACCTGACATCATTTCATAATGTCATGATATAACATGTACTACTTCTGATTACATGGAATAATGTAAAGATAATAAGACTAAATACAAATTAAAATAAATTTCAAAAATGAAATTTTATTTTGAAACAAGATTTTGAAATTTTTCTGAAATGAAATTTTCCTAAATTAAAAAAGTTATTTTTTGTCTCATCAGAAATTTTTGCCAAAATTGATGAGTTTTGTGAAAAAATTGTATTGAATCAAAACAGCATTTTCTGAGGAAAAAACGCTTTCATGAAAAATCTCCTACCATCTGTACTCATGACACATACTGGGGCAAAAAGGTCAGAGCTGCAGTTGCAGATACAAGTTATAGTAGGAGATTTCCACAGTTATTTTTAGATTTGTGCTATATTTTTTCTGGCTGTGGGTTCTTTTGGTTTCTCTTTTGGAGTTCTTTGCGGGTTACATTTTACATTAAACAAGGTGCCCCTAAAAGGTTAATGTGCTGCAGAATTTTGGATTGAAAATGTATGACTAACCTTGTGAAAGCGGATTAATTGAAGGGTGCCATTCATATGTAATCTCCAAGAGATATGTGGTCCAAGTACTTACCAGTACCTCTCTGCATAACAGAAAACGAACAATGAAAATTTAAAAGTTGATATCCCACTGAGATAAATGGGGTTTATTCATACTTTTCAGAGCGATTACAGCAGGCTCTGCATAATCAGGTAGACAAGGCTGAATCAGTTTACACTCAGTTCGTGTTTTTAAATTTTTCTTCATAAACCTAAGTGCCAAGGAGGCAAAGTTAGAGCATCCCTGAGACTGCTCTGATTTAAACTGGGAGACCCCCTGCTCCTCTCAGGATCATAAAAATGCAAACGTAGTTTTAAGACATGTTAGCAGCTTTCCTTCCCCTATAGGTCATAAATCAGAAATAATGTTGTGGTTCATTTTTGGAGATCCACTGCTGGAAAGGTAAGGTTGACTGCTTTTAAACCATAGTGAATGATTAAACAGGGTAATGTTGTCCTACTACCCTATTCTAACAATTTGCAATCAATAACGTCATTTAGCAACAGTTGGTAGGGGAGAAAAATAAGCACAAGGCACCTTCTCAACTCACATTTCACACAGATCATAATTCTATTAATAAAAGCCATATAACACCTTTACTAGCTTCCTAGATACAATAGGTTTCAGAGTAGCAGCCGTGTTAGTCTGTATCCGCAAAAAGAAGAACAGGAGTACTTGTGGCACCTTAGAGACTAACAAATTTATTAGAGCATAAGCTTTCGTGGACTACAGCCCACTTCTTCGTATGCATCCGAAGAAGTGGGCTATAGTCCACGAAAGCTTATGCTCTAATAAATTTGTTAGTCTCTAAGGTGCCACAAGTACTCCTGTTCTTCTTTTTTTGCTAGATACAATAGAGATTCATTTGGTAATGAAAGGAATGTTGTATGGAATACCTATTCATCACACTGCTCAGTGTAAGGCACCGACATTTGGCATTTTGTTTTTCATAGATTATATATAGTCAGTAGTGTCCAAGTATTTAATGTAGTTTAGGAATCAGTGATTTGATGAACAATGAGGCTCTTGGGGGCTGCTCCCTTTTACAAATCTGACACCAAATTGAATAAAACATCGAAATAGGGAGATTTTTTAATGGAGTTCATCACCCTCTCTGGACACTGCTAAATCACTCCTGCCAGACATGACTGGCACTCAAAAATACTTCTTAAGAGAGCAATCTGTTTCTGGAGTGAACCAGATTGCGACAGGTATCAAGCATTTAACAAAACAAAACTCCCCTGGGGAAGATACGCCAGACAACCCTAAAAGGGCTTCCCACACCACAATCCATTTCACAGTGTACAAGTTCAACACTCCGCTGTATTATCAATATTCTCTTTATATACATTAGGAACAAAGTACAAACCTTTCTATGGATTTAGGCCTTATCTACCACTACACTACTGAGATGACCTATATTAGGTCGACTTACAGCTACCGCAGTAATTACTGCAATTTTTCATGTCCACACTGCCTTCCTACTGTCGGTAGTGCATCTAGGGTTGCCATGTGTCCAGTTTTCAACTGGAAAGCCGGGTTGAAAAGGGACCCTAGCGGCTCCAGTCAGCACTGCTGACTGGGCCATTAAAAATCCAGTTGATGGGGCTGGCAGGCTCCCTACCTGGCTCTGCATGGCTCCTGGAAGCGGCAATATGTCCCCGATCCGAGCACCAGCTCTGCAGCTCCCAATGGCTGGGAACCGAGGCTATGGAAGCAGCGCCTGCGGGCGGAGGCAGTGCGCACCACGCAGAGCTGCCTGGTCCCTCTGCCTAGGATCTGAGGGACATGCCGCCGCTTCCAGGGAACCCCCCGAGGTAAGTGCTGCCCAGAGCCCGTTTCCTGCAACCTCTCCCTCACTCCAACCCCCTATCCCAGCCTGAAGCCTCCTCCCACACCCAAACTCCCTCCTGGAACCCGCATCCCCTCCCGCACTGCCACCTTGCCTCAACTCTGAGCCCCCTCCCCAAGCCTGCACCCCAACTCCCTGCCCCAGTCCTAAGCCCCATCACGCAGCCCGCACCACAACCCCCTGGCACAGCCCGGAGCTCCCTCCCACACCCAAACTCCTTCCCAGAGCCCACAGCCCACACCTCCCCTGCATCCCCAACCTTCTGCCTCAGCCCGGAGCCCTCTCCCAAACTCCCTCACACAGACCACACCTCCCCTGCATCCCCAACCCTCTGCCTCAGCCCGGAGCCCCCTCCCACACTCCAAATCCCTCGGCTCCACCCCCCATCCGAGTCCCCTCCTGCACTCCAAACCCCTCATCCCTGACCCCACCCAAGAACCTGCACCCCAATCTCCTGCCCCAGCCTGGAGCCCCCTCCTGCACCTTGAACCCCTCATTTCTGGCCCCACCCCAAATGATGGGGGATGGAATGAACGGGGCGGGAAGGGGTGGGCCTCAGGAGCGGGGCTGTAGTGTTCGGTTTTGTGCAATTAGAAAGTTGGCAACCCTAAATGCATGTCCTCACCAGAAGCGTTTGCTAAGAGCTTTCAGTGCCTGGCAGCCAGGCTTCCAGCTGGGAGCTCTGTGAGGAGCTGAGAGCCCGGGTGTTCAGAACTAGGCAGGTGGGAGCTCTGTGCCAAGATGAGAGCCAAGGCTCTCAGCACCAGGCAGGACACAGAGCTGACAGGCGATGTAAGTAGCACAAAAAGAAGAACAGGAGTACTTGTGGCACCTTAGAGACTAACAAATTTATTAGAGCATAAGCTTTCGTGTACTACAGCCCACTTCTTCGGATGCATATAGAATGGAACATATAATGAGGAGATATATATACACACATACAGAGAGCATAAACAGGTGGGAGTTGTCTTACCAACTCTGAGAGGCCAATTAATTAAGAGAAGAAAAAAAAAAAAAAAAAAAAAACTTTTGAAGTGATAATCAAGCTAGCCGAGTACAGACAGTGTGATAAGAAGTGTGAGAGTACTTACAAGGGGAGATAGTCAATGTTTGTAATGGCTCAGCCATTCCCAGTCCTTATTCAAACCGGAGTTGATTGTGTCTAGTTTGCATATCAATTCTAGCTCTGCAGTCTCTCTTTGGAGTCTGTTTTTGAAGTTTTTCTGTTGTAATATAGCCACCCGCAGGTCTGTCACTGAATGACCAGACAGGTTAAAGTGTTCTCCCACTGGTTTTTGAGTATTTTGATTCCTGATGTCAGATTTGTGTCCATTAATTCTTTTGCGTAGAGACTGTCCGGTTTGGCCAATGTACATGGCAGAGGGGCATTGCTGGCACATGATGGCATATATCACATTGGTAGATGTGCAGGTGAACGAGCCCCTGATGGTATGGCTGATGTGATTAGGTCCTATGATGATGTCACTTGAATAGATATGTGGACAGAGTTGGCATCGGGGTTTGTTACAAGGATAGGTTCCTGGGTTAGTGGTTTTGTTCAGTGATGTGTGGTTGCTGGTGAGTATTTGCTTTAGGTTGGGGGGTTGTCTGTAAGCGAGGACAGGTCTGTCTCCCAAGATCTGTGAGAGTAAAGGATCATCTTTCAGGATAGGTTGTAGATCTCTGATGATGCGCTGGAGAGGTTTTAGTTGGGGGCTGAAGGTGACAGCTAGTGGTGTTCTGTTATTTTCTTTGTTGGGCCTGTCTTGTAGGAGGTGACTTCTGGGTACTCGTCTGGCTCTGTCAATCTGTTTTTTCACTTCAGCAGGTGGGTATTGTAGTTTTAAGAATGCTTGATAGAGATCTTGTAGGTGCTTGTCTCTATCCAAGGGAATGGAGCAAATGCGGTTATATCTTAGAGCTTGGCTGTAGACAATGGATCGTGTGGTGTGTCCTGGATGGAAGCTGGAGGCATGTAGGTAAGTGTAGCGGTCAGTAGGTTTCCGGTATAGGGTGGTATTTATGTGACCATCGCTTATTAGCACAGTAGTGTCCAGGAAATGGACCGCTTGTGTGGATTGATCTAGGCTGAGGTTGATGGTGGGATGGAAATTATTGAAATCATGGTGAAATTCCTCAAGGGCTTCTTTTCCATGGGTCCAGATGATGAAGATGTCATCAATGTAGCGCAAGTAGAGTAGGGGCGTTAGGGGACGAGAGCTAAGGAAGCGTTGTTCTAAGTCAGCCATAAAAATGTTGGCATATTGCTCTCTGTATGTGTGTATATATATCTCCTCATTATATGTTCCATTCTATATGCATCCGAAGAAGTGGGCTGTAGTACACGAAAGCTTATGCTCTAATAAATTTGTTAGTCTCTAAGGTGCCACAAGTACTCCTGTTCTTCTTTTTGCGGATACAGACTAACACGGTTGTTACTCTGAAACTTGTAAGTAGCACAGTGTCTAGTCTATACAGACACTGTGTCACCCTAACTACATTGACCTAGGTGCTACACCTCTCATGAAGTTGGAGTTATTAGGTTGGTCTAGTGGGGCAATTACAGGGGCGGGAGCAATGTAGTGTAGACACTTACAGAGTTAGGTTGACGTAAGCTGCCTTACATCGACCTAACTCCGTAGTGTAGACCTGGCGTTATATGGACAATTAAAATCAATGTATGAAGCAGCTCCTATGGGAGCACATGAATAACCCCATTACTTCAATTGGTTTACTTGTATGCTTAAGTGCTTTGCTGGATCTGGGTGTAAGGGAGGAAGTTTATGAGAGACCACCTTGACAAAACATTGGTAGCACGTTACTGTGAAGATGAGATTTTATACAGTTGTTGCATATATTTAGAAGCCTTGTGATTGAGGCCCATATGTCCAGGATTTACTGTACAGTTGAAAGGATTTCTGATTTTACCCCTTTTAATCTTAATATGATACTTAAAGAAAGAATATCACAGTTCCGACAGCAGAACATTTTTATTTATAGGAAGTTTCAGTTTGTCCTGAGAAGCTACTGCCACCTTGTTTAGCCATTTTTAGCATCCGACATTCATGTAAATAATCTACAGCTAAATAAGATTTTTTAAATGTAACTATATCAAACACTCACAGATTTGTCTTGTCTTTTCCAATTCTTATTAACTTGATTCAGTATTGGGAGAGAACAGTAAATGCAATCTGTATGGTACTAGGAATTTAGGAATAATATTTTCAAATAAGCCATCATATACCATATATGTTTAAATGTGTAACAGTCAAGGCAAAGGTTTTTTTTCCCCCTCTGCTCCATGCAGGATATGATTTTAAATGTAAAATGCATAGTTATTAATTTCTTGTTTTTAAATTTAGTACTTTGAAATGTAGATACTACAATTTGGGAGTAATTCACTAATTCATTGACCGATTTGATCACTGGGTTATTTCTATAACATACAACCCAGCCTGCTAGCATTTGAGTCAAAACTGTGATGCATTCATGTATTGGAATTTTAATTTCCCTCCATATAATAAAAAATTAAATGTATGCCAGTTGTCCTAATCTTATGTATTACTATATGCGTAAAAGAAAATTTCAGAAATTTTATAAATTACAGAACCCACACTCTTGCATTACCAGCAATGACAAAGGCCTGTTAAAATAAAACATTCCAGTTACGTATTGGAAAAACACACTTGTTCTACAGAAACAGCCATGTATTTGTCATTATGAAAGGAGTTCCAGAAAGCAAGAGAGAGAAAAAAATTCTTTACCATTGATTTCACTGGGAAAAGCTCATGTTGTGTGTTTATTTAAATATATGGTGTAGCTTTTACAAAACCTGTTTTTGCTAATTTTCTAGCAGATGCGGTGTCAGAGATTTTTATAAAATATTTATAATCAGCATTTTAATTTTTGGGCTTTCATGAAATTCTTCCCTCTAAGCTGCAGAGTGAGGCTCTAGTCACTTTGTCCTAATCCAGCAGCACAAAGGGGCCCTAAATTAAACGATCTGAACACTTGAGGTTTCCCCTATGTTTCGACTAGAGAGATCTTTGGCTTCTATGTTATCCCTTTCCTGGACAGTCTTGTAGTTAAGGTACTTGAAGATCTAAGTTTAATTTCTAGACTTCCTTCCCATAGACTTCTTTTGATGCCCTGGAAAATCACTTATTTTCTTTGTGCCTTGGTTATCCATATGCAAAGTAGAAATAATAATACTTCCCTACCTCACAGGGATGTTGCGAGGATAAAATCACTTAGTGTAATGCCATTGAGGTCACCCCAGTACACTCCAAGTGGTCAGCCATGGCACTGCAGGTGAGCAACTGGCTCAGTTTCCCCTCACCCACAGTATAAATAAGTCCAAGCAGGTTTTTCTACTATTAAAGAGCACCCTCTTTGGAGGGTCTCATGTATTTATCAGAAAGGAATAATATGAAAACAAATAAAATCTTCAGTAAGCTACTCCATCCTACATTCTCTGCCCTGGGTTAATCAGTCTTAGGACTGAAGCACTGTCAGGCTGAATTCCCTGCCTGGAGCTTGGGCCTCTGCTGGGCATTTGGTTGGATGCCACTATTCCCTTGACAGTGCATCCCTCTTTGCTCTGCCAGTCCGTCATACATCCCCAGGAGGTCCCATGCTCAGTTACTTCTCCTGAGCTGCTCTGGTCCCTTGCCTGGGAACACTTTCTCTCTGGACCCATTCCTTCTCCCCATGAGCCTCTCTTCTCCAGGGAGACACCAATAGGAGTAGCTTCCTAACCAGCTCCCCTCTCTCTTCTCAAGAGCTTCCTCTGTTCTGGGGCTTCTTGACTGAAGGTGCTCCTTACTGAATGAACTATTGTTCAGCTATAGGTGGATCTGAGTTGGCTCATTCTCCTTAGCAGAGCCTGGCACAGGTCGACTGGGTGCTTGATTCCCTCAGGGGTCAGCCCACAAGATACTTAGACAAAATGGTCATGGAGGCCATATAAATACCTAGATAAATAAGTTTGGAAAAAGAGGACATGGCCAGTGCACCCTGTGTCCAATAGATCCCCCAAAGCCGTAAGGCTGACTGTCATGTACTAGCCATGTGGGCCAATGCCCAGTGATCCCAGGATCTCACTCCTTGGCTAGGCACAATGCTGGTGGTATGTAAATTCAATGAGTCATTGCTCTTAAGAAGGAAGAATGATCTTTTGGTAGTTGAGAAACCTAGGTTCTATTCCCAACTGTGCCTCAAATTTCTGTGTGACCACAGGCAAGACTCAATGTCTCCTTGCCTCAGTTTTTCTACCTTTAAAATTGGGTTAATACTTACCTTGCATGGATTTTATGAGGCATAATTCTTGAATATCTATAAAGCACTCAGATTTTTGCAAGGAGTATACCATAAACATTCAAAGTATTTTAAGTTATATTTGCATTGATCTTAATAGCTCGTCTAAAGGACTCTGTTTAGAAAGCTCCCTTTATTTCAATGACATTTGTTCATTTGGAGTTAGAATAAGGCAACAATTTGCAGGCTAGAAACTTGCTTTTTTTCCAGCATGTACCAAGGCACAAAACTTTACAGAATTCATCCTTTGTTATTTTTATTAAAAACAGTAGAAGATCCCATTTTCCTACTGTATAAAGTTATACCAAGACAAAATTTGAATTTTTAAACACTTTTAGAAGCTTGTCTTAAATACTTCTTTCAAACTAGAATGCTTTTCCCACTGAAATGGATGGGAAATAATTTCTTTACAACTTTGCAGCTGTTGACAGGAACACAATTGCATCTATAAAATAAACATATGAGTTTTCTGCTTCCACAGAAATGTTGAAACTGGCACTGGCATTTCTTTTTCATAACCATCTATACAAAAGAAGCTTGATATAAGAAGCCTTCATTTTTTTCTGATAGTTTCATGTTTGGGTTAAGAAAATGAAATGAAGCCAAAATTTTGAGAGGAGTATGAGCCAGGGAATTATATCATGTTTACAAGTTAGATAAGGAAAATCAATACTGTCAAAATTCCACACCTATGAATAACATCCTCTAGTCAGTTTCCATATTCACATGTTATAGTCTCTGCCCCTTCCCCTAGATTCTTTTGCTCTGATGGATACAGCATCACTGTCATAGATAACCCTGCCATAAAAATAATTAGTGAATTGCTTGTCCATCACAACAGCTGAACATATAGTACTAGTAAATGGATTTTTAATTAAATGCTTTTGTTAAAGGATTTCAAAGATGTTTAAGGGTCTTTTATATGGCACTCTTCATAGTAGTATCTATGCACCTCACAAACATTCATGAATTAATCTTCACAACTGCCTTATGAGAAAGGAAAATATTATTCCTGTTTTAAAGATAGTGAAACTGAGAAAGAACTTGCACAAGATCATACAGGAAGTGTGTGCAGAGTTGGGAATAGAATCCAGGTGTCCTGGGTCCCAGTGCTAAACCACAAGCCCATCTCGCCTCTATACATGTATTACCTGTGTGCTTTTATTTTTATGTTTTCAACTGAAAACTTTAGACTTTAGTCATTTCCTTTTACATTTTATTTTTGAAAAGAGTGTGATGCCAGTCTCGAAAGATCCATTTCACAACTTCAATATGGCTGTTGCCCATTAGCAAAACAGTTGTATGCTAACCCATTTGGTCTTGTGTAAAGTTTCATCAAGGATACTTTGTGAGATGAACTCTGTATCCTGTAAAGCAATAAGGGGAATATTTGCATAGAATCATAGAATATTAGGGTTGGAAGAGATCTCAGGAGGTCATCTAGCCCAATCCCCTGCATCTCTCTGTGTGTTATATTCTCATGTCCTCCAGAGCAGTGGTTCTCAAACTAGGGCCACCGCTTGCTTGGGGAAAGCCCTTGGCAGGCCAGGCCAGTTTGTTTACCTGCTGCGATCGTGGCTCCCACTGGCCAATGGGGACTGCAGGAGCCGGCATGGGCCGAGGGATGTGCTGGTCGCCCTTCCTGCAGCCCCCATTGGCCTGGAGCGGCGAACCGCAGCCAGTGGGAGCTGCGATCGGCCGAACCTGCGGATGCGGCAGATAAACAAACAAGCCTGGCCCACCAGGGGCTTTCCCTGAACAAGCGGCAGCCCTAGTTTGAGAACCACTGCTCCAGAGTACCTAAAATATGTGGATAAAGTTGGTAGAAAATAATGACTGTCATATCAATTAACTAATGGATTATCTTTGGGGAAGGAGATAGCCCTCTCAGCCTCCCTGCTTTCAGGATGCCAGCTTTTTGAGCTATCCTGCCTCCCTTCCCACATAATTTCTTCCTACTCCTTTGCCCAAATTTTTTTGGGGAGAGAGCGGGTGCTTCTCTGACTTCCCCTGAGTCAACTCCTCTGAAGCAGCAGCAGCTGCCTGACATATGCTATCTGTAGACAGTGTCTGTGGACTTCATTGCTGCTGCTACTGCTAGCCACCCCCTCTGCTGATGCTGACATAGATAACATAGCAGAGGGTTAGAACATCTATGGAAAACAAGTTAACCTGAATTCCTTCCAAGCTGACAAATCTACTTGCTCAACCACACTGAGAAGCTAGCCAACCTCATTCTCAGCTGACAAATACACTCAATACTTCCCCAAAAGCATGTAAGACTGGATTTCCTTCCTAACCAACAGCCCCCCTCAACAACAGCATCCCATCCCAGATGACAAATTCACCTGCAGGTCCCCTCTTCCTCCCAAAATCACTTGTCAAAAGTGATTGTGAAAGCGAGAAGAGTCCCAAAGTCATGAAATATGGGGAAATTATTGACCTTCTCTCTCTCATGTATAATTCAGTTAGCTGTTGAAGAATATTGACAATTTAACAAGAAACTTTATTCATATTAAAATTAAATTTATAATGCACCTACCCTTCTTCAAGTGTAGGGCTTTGTTCTGGCTTTTATAGTCAAAGCCCCGTCTGTGGGATGTAGAGGTATGTCCTTCTTTGCGTGCGGTCCCTTAGGCATTCTTGCTCATTCAGTCAGAGCATCTTTAGGGGAAAACATCTGTGCAGAAGCTGCAAATCTTTGAGAGAATGAAGCATGTACACTCCTCTGCACTACCTTTGCTCTGCTGGCCAACATGGGAGGAATAGTCCCTCTCACTTCCAGTTCCTTTGGGGTCCTTGCGTACTAAGAATGCAAGGCTCAAGATTGCACATACCTAGTGCAAATGTGCAAGGCTCCCTAGGAAGATCCATTAAGGGATTTAGACATTTAACTGCCACTTCAGGGATCTAATTAAAAAATGTAGGTCCTCAAAATCTCTGCTTGGCTGGTGCATAAATTCTCTAAGTGCCTATATTTCTGTCAATAAAATCCCTTAGATGCCTAAATTTCTACTTGTGGACATGCACACAGCTGGTTGGATTCACAAACTAAGCATTCCCCCTGTATCTTGCCAGTGGGGTGGGTGTGCTCAGAGGCCACCTACTGGATTGGGCCTCATTCAAAATAATGATAGTGCTGCCCCTTTTTACCTAATAGTCCAGTGGTTAGAGCAGACACCCAGGATGATGTGGGAGACATGCATTCAAATCCCTCCTCTGCTTGATGAGGAGCCAGAGCCATAACTAGCTATTTTTGTGCCCGAGGCAAGAATATAAAATTGCGCCCTCCCCCGCTCCTCTGGCAGCACCGCCCCCCCTTGGCTCCTCTGGCCACACCCTCCCCTTGGCTCCTCCGGGCGCGCCATGGCCATGCTGTGCCCCCCCCCCAATGCTCCTCCGGCAATGCCCCCCCATGGCTCCTCCAGCCGCACCATGCTGTGCCCCCCGTTGGCTCCTCCAGCCGCGCCGCCCCCCCCATGCTCCTCCAGCCATACCCGCCCGGCTCCTACAGCTGCACCGTACCGTGGCCACCCTTGGCTCCTCCGGCCGCGTCCCCCCCTTGGCTCCTCCGGGTGGCACTGTGAGGAGCAGGGCCTTAAACCTTGGTCTCTCACCTCCTTAGTGAGTGCCCTAACCACCGGACTATAGTCACTCTCATTCCACTTTCTCTGGCCCAATGACTATTTAAATATTTTATACAAAACATAACAGTGTCAACAGGAATGACAGAGAGAGAGACCTACCACAGAATACTCTATAATTCCATGATTAGAACATTCTCCTAGGAGGTGAGAGACCAGTGTTCAAATCCCTGCTCCACATCAGGCAAAAGAGAGATTTGAACCCATGCCTCCTATATGCTAGGTCAGGGCTGTAACCACTGGGCTATGGGCAGGGGTGGGTATTACCACCCACTACCTTGTTTTTTGTGTGAAAAGGACTGATCTGGCTTAGGCACCTTAGACCAGGAGGAGGTTCACAACTGTGAATCCCAAACAGAGGGAGGCACCTCTAGTTCATGCCTAACTCCTTTTGGGGGGGGGGGGTGTAGGAATTTGGTTCCCCCCCTTTGCATTACCTATTAGGGTTGCCAATTTTGGTTGAATATATTAATCACATGACATAATTTTTAATTAAGGTTAATCTTTAATTCTGGGAGACTCTAGGATAATCCTGGATGGTTAGAAATCCAATTTCCTGTTGGGTGCCTAAGGCAGCCACGGGCGGTGCTAGGGGAAGGCTTGCGGAGGCCACCCCAAAATTTGCCTTAGCCCTCCCATAGCAGCTGCTGCTCTCTGGCCACCCAGCTCTGAAGGCAGTGCCACCATCAACAACAACGTAGGAATAAGCCTGGGCAGGAGGGCTGGGTGCCCGAGTCAGGTGGAGGGTCCGGGGCTCCCCACAGCAGTCCAGACTGACCCACTCCTCAGTCCCCTTTGTGGATCTATCCCTTGTGCCCTCTGCCATGTCTACCCCTTACTCTCTTGTACCAGATACCTTTAATGTAGCCCTTAATTTTTATTATTTTTAGAAGTTCTGTTTAAGGGGAATATAGGAAAAAAAGAGGCAAAAATTAAATTTGACATTTCTAAACTCAATTTAATTTCAAGACAGATAAGAACAGCTCATTGAGTGGTGGGACAGTCACATATACTTTAATTTGGATATGATCTTATGTTTCTACATTTGTTATAGAACTGTGATGTGCTAATTTGCTTGATTATTTTTATTTCTGTGAATATATGTGTAAAATGGATATAATTCCAACATCTCAGCCTTAAATAATTAATATTTGTAAAGTACCTTGAGATTCCCAGATAAAAGACAGAATATTAATGCAAAGTAGTAGTGTTATTTTAAAAGTGTTGATGAATGGGTTAGTCTGTACATTAATAAAACAAGACCGTGAGAAAAGTGTTTTTTTTTAAACAGCATGTCAACATATTACTACTGTAATAAGAGCACTACTCTAGTTAATCCACGCTGTCATTTTATTAGGGATCAGTTGCGTCCTTTTGCTTGTCCATGCAGATTTGTTTCCAGTATTACAAGCCAGTACGCATAAAGGAGTCTTGCTCCAAGTTTGTTGTCCTTGTTACTATTTACCCTGTTGTCAAAAACTAGTGACTCAGGATTCCTTGAAATGATTACAACCTTACTTTCATATCTGGACACAACTTGCAAAATAATCAATTACATTGTTTCTGCTGCCATATGAAAGCATTTGTTTATGCAGGAAGTGTTTTTTAGTTTACGTCAGTACAATCCTGTGCTCTACATACACAATTAGTGTTGCATTAGTTGGACAATTCCCAAGTTCTAAGTAAATTCTTTACCAGCTGCAGAGCTGTAGGTGACTGAAGCCAGTCATGAGGCAGTATTATTACGAGGGAGGTGGGTTCACTGTTTAAGGCTGTCATTTATCAGAACCATAATTTTTTTATTAACGTACTCATAATTTTTTTCTATTTTGAGCTGCTTAGTATGCAAACCTCATTAAAGCATGAACTGTGTTGTGTTTTAAGAATCAGTTGCTTTTCTGGTCTAACTAAAAAAAAGGAACACCTTCTTTCTATTTAAATCATGTAAATAGTTGAGGTTCATGCTGTAGCTAAGCTGATTCTTTCTCCATTTTAAAAATAGAAAATGCTAGAGCTATCCTTCCCTTCCCCCACTGTGCACTCACTGTGGATTTCAGTGTTGTAGCCTTCTACAGTAAGTACAACAAGATCCTTTGTGAAAATCTGAAGGGGGGGAAAGTAGCTACAAATCCATCCGTGGATGTTCCTCTGACTAGAACACCTGCACTAATGATACACAGACTTTGCAGGAGAAAAAAATAACAAATGATGATCACAAGTACTGCTATTCAGAGGAGCTGCACTAACCAGAATCTCCTAAAAAGAAGCCTAGAAAGTATAGGGGAGTGTCCTGCAAAACGAAAAGCTTGCTGGGGTATTCTGACCAGCCAAGGTTAGTCTAGCAGCCATTTCAGAAGCTGACGGTGCACTAAAATATACCAAGTTGATCGAGTTTTGCAGCATACTAACTTTAAACTGAATTTTTTCAGTAATCAGATTTGTAATGTAAAGGCATGCTTATATTAATTATTAGTAGTGTATTACACTTGCATGAGTTTCTACAGAGATAATGCAGCTATAATTTTTGATTGTACATTTTGAAATGTTGTAAATTCATCCACCGTATGTTTTCTTGTTTATCTGCCTTATTTGTGGTGCAGGTGTTCCAGGCTTAATGCAAATTGTAGCACGGAAGTAAAAGTCAATGTAACTAAATGCTGAGGGCTGACTGTTTACAAGAGATCTGATAATGTAAAGGGATAAGTAACTACATGTAAAGAGAGGCTTGGAGTAACTAAAAGATAGGACACTTTGGAGATTAAAAATACTGAAGAGAGTATATTAATTTTAGGAATTTGCCACAGATTGTCTGTTCAAAGGTAACAAGATGCTGAATACTAAAATTAAAAGAAAAATTGTGAAAAGAAAAAAATAGAATGTAGAGGCATTTAAAATTACCTGGACATACATTGGAACATTTTAAGAAGGGATATTTTAAACAATAAGCTTCAGGACATGATGGGAATATTATAGAACTGCTTTGTTACATGATAGTTAAAGCAGAAATTAGAAAAATAAAACACTTATTAGAGAGTGTCTGGACTAACATATATGATTGGAGGCATAAACATGGTAGAATTTTTTTTAAATAGTAATAATACTCTAATTAGTATCAAAGTGAGGTAAAAAAGGAGACTAAGGACATCAAAATTTAGCAGTGTTGATTTTAGAAAAAAAATCAGCCAGTGTTTGATAGAACAGAATACGTTAAAAAATGGAGAAAAAGGACACAAAAGGAAAATGGAAAGTATTCACAGTTAATTTACACCTTGAAAGGGATATCAAATACATTTGGGATAAATATATATATATATATTAGTTGTGAAGTGGAGCAAAAGGTAAGAAGAATACTTAAAATAGTGTTATGGTGATAACCTTCACTACTGTCGATATTGAGAATTAAGATATATTCAAGAATAAAAGTAGCAGCTACTATACTTTCCCTAAATACTAAAGAAAGCTTTCTAATTTATTTAAGGTCAACAGCATACTAATAAATAAATAAAATAAATAATAATAATAATTAATAAGTATTTACTAATAAGATGCCCATCGGTGGGGGAGGGATAGCTCAGTGGTTTGAGCACTGGCCTGCTAAACCCAGCACTGTGAGCTCAATCCTTGAGGGGGCCACTTAGGGAGCTAGGGCAAAATCAGTACTTGGTCCTGCTAGTGAAGGCAGGGGGATGGACTTGATGACCTTTCAAGGTCCCTTCCAGTTCTAGGAGATAGGATATCTCCATTATTTTATTTTATTTATATGTAGAAACCTGGAAAAGGGAATTCAATGTTCCTGATAGATAGTTTGGACCAAGGTATATAAATACTGTCAGGGCAATTCAGGGCAAATGTACCTGTATTCCCCCTCTATAGTTCAACAAGGGCACCCACTCTAGGCTCCTCAGCCATCACCTCTCTGGGGTAGAGTCAGAGATCTGCATTTCTCTGCCTCTTGACCAGAATGTTTTCAGGTTGCACAGGCCTCCGACTATATCGTGACATCCTCCAGCAAGGCACACTGCCTGCATGGCCTGCATCTGCATTATGCTTTCTCTTCAGAGACTAATAATGGTATAATTCCCAACAGTTATAAGTTACCACACAGGTCTTCCTAAGTGAGCACTTTTATTCTTAAAGGCAAAAGCATTAGACAGAAAACAGTAAAAATAACAAAAGAACCTACTTGTATGTGAATAACGTAACCAGAGACCACCCTCTAACTCCAAGAAGGGCTCTGGTTGGTGATTAGGGATTTTTCCTGTGGTCACCAGTTCATAACAGCTTTCTCTCAGGACTAGCTACCCCATGAGTTACTGTAGCCTTCCTGTATCCAGTTTGCACCTTTGAAGAGATCATGAATAGGTAATCAGCCAGACAATTAGGTTTCTCTTCAAGGAGCAGCTTCAAAAGGATGGCTCAGAAAGTGAGTAATTTCCATTCCCTTCTTCCAAAGTATTTCCCAGGAACCCCACTCAACTGAAAGTTCAGTCTTCTTTGCTCTACTATTTTAAAGAGTCTTTTGAAGCACATAATACTTCCTAGTGTTTACATTAGTCCTGCCTCTCTCTTAAAAGAAGTTACATACCATCAGAAGAACATAACATAAGAACGGCCATTCTGGGTCAGCTGAAAGGTCCATCTAGCCCAGTATCCTGTCTCCCGACAGTGGCCAATGCCAGGTACCCCAGAGCTAATGAACAGAACAGGAAATCATCAAGTGATTCATTCCCCGTCTCCCAATCTCAGCTTCTGACAAACAGAGGTTAGGGACACCATCTATGCCTATCCTGGCTAAAAGCCATTGATGGTACTATCCTCCATGAATTTATCTTGTTCTTTTTTTAACCCTATTATAGTCTTGGCCTTCACAACACTCTCTGGTAAAGAGATCCACAAGTTGACTGTGCATTCTGTGAAGAAATACTTCCTTTTGTTTGTTTTAAACCTGCTGCCTATTAATTTAATTTGGTGAAATGTGTTCTTGTGTTATGAGAAGTTCTTGTGTTATGAGGTGCAAATAACACTTCCTTATTTAGTTTCTCCACACCAGTCATGATTTTATAGACCTCTATCACACACCCCCCTTAGTTGTCTCTTTTCCAAGCTGAAAAGTCCCAGTCTTATTAATCTCTCCTCATACAGAAGCCGTTCCATCCCGCCAATCATTTTTGTTGCCCTTTTCTGAACCTGTTCCAATTCCAATGTATCTTTTTTCAGATGGGGCAACCACATCTGCATGCAGTATTCAAGATGTGGATGCACCATGGATTTATATAGAGACAATATGATATTTTCTGTTTTATTATCTATCCCTTTCTTAATGATTCCCAACATTCTGTTCGCTTTTTTGACTGACGCTGCACATTGAGTGGATGTTTTCAGAGAACTAGCCACAGTGACTCCAACATCTTTTTCTTGAGTGTGAACAGTTAATTTAGACCCCATCATTTTATATGTATAGCTGGGATTATGTTTTCCAATGTGTATTACTGTGCATTTATCTACATTGAGGGATAGTTTAGTGGTTTGAGCATTGGCCTGCTAAACCCAGGGTTATAAATTCAATCCTTGAGGGGGCCATTTGGGGATTTAGTTGGGGATTGGTCCTGCTTTGAGCAGGGGGGTTGGACTAGATGACCTCCTGAGGTCCCTTCCAACCCTGATATTCTATGACTTCTAATTTCATCTGCCATTTTTTTGCCCAGTCACCCAGTTTTGAGAGATCTTTTTGTAGCTCTTCACAGTCTGTCTGGGACTTAACTATCTTGAGTAGTTTTGTATCATCTGCAAATTTTGCCACCTCACTGTTAACCCCTTTTTCCAGACCATTTATGAATATGTTGAATAGGACTGGTCCCAGTACAGATCCCTGGGGGACACCACTATTTACCTCTCTCCATTCTGAAAACTGGCCATTTATTCCCATCCTTTGTTTCCTATCTTTTAACCAGTTACCAATCCATGAGAGGACCTTCCTCTTATCCCATGACAGCTTACTTTGCTTAAGAGCTTTTGGTGAGGGACCTTGTCAAAGGCTTTCTGAAAATCTAAGTACACTATATCAACTGGTTCCCCCTTGTGCACATGCTTGTTGACCCCCTCAAAGAATTCTAGTTCATTGGTGAGGCATGATTTCCCTTCACAAAAAACATGTTGACTCTTCCCCAACAAATTATGTTCATCTATGTGTCTGACTATTGCAGGGGTAGGCAACCTATGGCACGCGTGCCGAAGGCGGCACGTGAGCTGATTTTCAGTGGCACTCACAATGCCCGGGTCCTGGCCACTGGTCTGAGGGGCTCTGCATTTTAATTTAATTTTAAATGAAGCTTCTTAAACATTTTAAAAACCTTATTTACTTTACATACAATAATAGTTTAGTTATATATTATAGACTTATAGAAAGAGACCTTCTAAAAACATTAAAATGTATTACTGGCATGTGAAACCTTAAATTAGAGTGAATAAATGAAGACTCGGCACACCACTTCTGAAAGGTTGCTGACCCCTGGACTATTGTGTTCTTTACGATAGTTTCAAACAGTTTCCCAGTACTGAAGTCAGGTTTACCGGCATGTAATTGCCGGGATCACCTCTGGAGCCCTTTTTAAAAATTGGCGTCACATTAGCTATCCTCCAGTCATTTGGTACAGAAACTGATTTACAGCAGAGGTGAAAGTAAGCCGGTACGCCCCAGAGTCCCAGGGTAACAGCGCTGCCAGAGTCCCAGGGTAGCAGCGGCAGCCGGGGGCTCGGGCGGCGATATAAAGGACCCGAGGCGCCTGCCGCAGCTATGCCCCGGGCCCTTTAAATTGTCCCCGGAGTCCTGGGGTAGTGGCGGCGGGGCTCCAGCAGCGATTTAAAGGGCCAGGGGCTTGGCCACTGCTACAGCCCCGGGCCCTTTAACTTGCCGCCGGAGCACCGCCGCCGCTACCCCAGGGCTCCGGCAGCAGGGCTCCGAGGACGATTTAAAGGGCCCGGGGTGGTAGCGGCAGCCGGAGCCCCGGGCCCTTTAAATCACCACCCGAGCCCCCAGCTGCTGCTGCTACCCAGGGACTCTGGCAGCGCGGCTCGAGTGGCGATTTAAAGGGCTCAGGGATCCCACTGCTGCTACCCTCTGGGGCCCTTTAAATAGCCACCCAAGCCCCGCTGCTGGAGCCCTGGGGGAGCAGCTGCGGGGCTCTGGTGGTGATTTAAAGGGCCAGGGGCTCCCGGCTGCCACTACTGCAGTGGAGCCCTGGGCCCTTTAAAGCTCCGCCAGAGGCCGGGGCCCCCTCTGATGGTGATTTAAAGTGCCTGGGGTTCCACTGCAGTAGTAGCAGCTGGAGCCCTGGGCCCTTTAAATCACCTCCGGGGCTCCCAGCCGCCTCTGCAGCTGGTAGCTCCGGGGGTGATTTAAAGGGCCCGGGGCTCCCAGCTGCTGCTACCACAGCCCCGAGCCCTTTAAATCCTGATTTAAAGCACCCGGGTATTTAAAGGCCCTGCCTCTTCCGGTAGAGGCCATGCCTCTTCCGGTTGAGGCCCCGCCTCTCCTAAGGACTCCGGAGTACCAGTAAGTTCTTTAAGTTACTTTCACCCCTGGGTTACAGACTACAGTTAGTAGTTCTGCAATTTCACATTTAAGTATCTTCAGAACTCTTGGGTGAATACCATCGGTTCCTGGTGACTTATTACTGTTTAGTTTATCAATTTGTTCCAAAACCTCCTCTAATGACACCTCAGTCTGGGACAGTTTCTCAGATTTCTCACCTAAAAAGAATGGCTCAGGTTTGGGAATCTCCCTCACTTCCTCAGCCATGAAGACTGATGCAAAGAATTCATTTAGTTTCTCCGCAATGGCCTTATTGTCCTTGACTGCTCCTTTAGCATCTCGATTGTCCAGTGGCCTCACTGGTTGTTTAGCAGGCTTCCAGCTTCTGATGTACTTAAACATTTTTTTGCTATTACTTTTTGAATCTTTGGCTAGCTGTTCTTCAAATCCTTTTTTGGCCTTCCTAATTATATTTTTACACTTCATTTGCCAGAGTTTATGCTCCTTTTTATTTTCCACACTAGGATTTAACTTCCACTTTTTAAAGGATGCCTTCCTGCCTCTCACTGCTTCTTTTACTTTGTTTTTTAGCCACAATGGCAGTTTTTGGGTTTCTCTTACTGTTTTTTTATTTGGGGGTATACATTTAAGTTGAGTCTCTATTATGGTGTCCTTAAAAAGTTTCCATGCAGCTTGCAGGGATTTCACTTTTGGCGCTGTACTTTTTAATTTCTGTTTAAGTAACTTCCTCATTTTTGTGTAGTTCACCTTTCTGAAATTAAATGCTACAGTGTTGGGTTGCTGTGGTGTTTTCCCCATCACAGGGATGTTAAATTTAATTATATTATGGTTCCTATTACCAAGCGGTCCAGCTATATTCACCTCTTGGTACAGTTTGGTTCATTTAAGATTTTTACTTCATTTGATTCTATGCTTTCTTTCACATATAGTGCCACTCCCCCACCAGCACGACCTGTTGTGTCCTTCCAATATATTTTGAACCCTGGTATTACTATGTCCCATTGATTATCCTCATTCCACCAAGTTTGTGTGATGCCTATTATATCAATATCCTCATTTAATACAAGGCACTCTACTTCATCCATCTTATTATTTAGACTTCTAGCATTGGTATATAAGCTTTAAAAACTTGTCACTTTTTAGCTATCTGCCATTACATGGCATTGAATGATCCCATGATAATACTTGAACACTTGCATTTTAATACAATGACCTAAGATAGTCCTAAGATAGTTTTTATGACACTGACAGACCAGCTCAGGCCAGACCCATAGGCTAATTCACTTGTGTGTGAATATCAAAGAAGTTAAATGTATTAGAATACATTCAGGCTAATTCACTTGTGTGTTAATAGAGATCAAAGGAGATGTTAATTGTATTGTTTTCGCCGATCTATATCCTGTTGTTTACTATTACATTACATTTATATGATGCATGCCTACTAATTAAATAACCCTAGATCAAAGTGTGTTAGAACATCACGAAAACTAATGGAATGTTACTTGTATTGTTTTTACTTATCTATTCCTATTATAATGGCAGGCATTTACATTATGTATATACCTGTGACTAAATAACTCATTGAATGCAAATGAATTCAAAGCAATTGGCCATTGTGTCGGTACAGACACTTGTCAGATTGTTGTCTATAAAAGAAGCTATAAGTACTGATTCAAAGAGAGATCCTTTATCTCTGAACTATTTGGATTCTAATGGGTAGAATAACTGAACAAGAAAACTGAGATCCCCGTAATTATTCTGGGTAGCCTTGAGAAAACTTTTGGGAAACTTGCAAATTACCACATCTCTGCTATCATTTTGGACTTACAGCCTTTGACTCACCTGTTATTATATTTTACCTTCTTTAACCTCTCAATAACTCTCATTCTTTTTTCTTAGCTAATAAACTTATCCTATAAGTTTACTGTAGAATTGGCTGCCAGCGTTGTCTCTGGTGTAAGATCTGGAGTATCAGTTGATCAGGGGTAAGTGATTGGTGTCTCGAGACTGGAAGAAACCTGATGTGGTGTGATTTTTTGGTTTATGTGACCATTATCACTTAGTTCAGTTTGTTTGGGTGGCAAGATATGCTGGAGAGGCTATGGGGACTGTCTGTGACTCCTTGGTAAGACTGGTATAGTGATCCAGGTGGTCACATTTGTTACTGGCTTCGTGAAATCTAATATTAGAATTTACCACCAGTTTTGGGTGGCTGCTCTTGTTTTCTGACAGTCTGCCCTGAGACAGGCACTCACAGTTATGAGCCACTCCAGACAGCATGACATCTTTAACTTAATTCAATAAGATTTGTCCAGGATATTTCCGTATCTGTCACAAACACATCAGAAAAACATCCATTTATTTATTACATCTCATAATGCTGCAACAGATTATACACAGATTTATCTCCCACCAAATAAAGCTGGTAAGGATGCTTTTACTTAAGGTTGTCTGACACTTGCCATTATGAAACCCTGTTTCAGTCGCTCATAACTTTGCCAAACTTTAACCATTTGGGCTGAAATTTCCCATGCTGGGCATCTGCCTCAGGGTGACTAATTTATGAAAATTTCAGCTAAAATGGTTCAGAAGATTAAGAATGAGGTTAGCAAAAATATATTTTATAAAAAAATTTCACAACAATTTAGTTTCCCTCATGGTTTGGAGTGGAGACTTAAAGTTTGGCATGGGAGGGTGTACCTTTTGCAATCACTGTGAAAATTCACCCAAACTTGGCCAAGTTATAAGTCTTTGAAAAATTGCAGTTTGCACATGCTCAGTAGACACTAGTTATAGTTTGGCAGCTAAATATTCTGAAGATTTAATTTACACTGAGCATGATCCATCCCCTCACAGTTCATATGAGGGACTGTGCATGTGCCATCCTCATAGAGTGAATGCTCCAGCCTAGGGTTACAGGGGCCAAGCATGACTTTCCCAACAATTGCTTCTCCAGGCCACTGTAGAATGGACACTGGAACTGAGAGCAGGACCACTGCCCTTTGTTACTATTTTGCTGGTGCCCAGGTAGTGAGGAAGAGAAGGAAGATGCAACCACAGTGGAATTCATAGGGGTGAGGAATTGGGCAGAAGGAGAGTTTGCAAGGGCCAGAGGTTGGGTGGAAGCAGAAGAGGAGGGGGACAGGAGCCAGTGGAGTTGTTTGGATAGGAGCAGAGTCTAGGGGGCAGGGGGCAGGGTAGTATATAGATGCAGTGGGGGAGATGGACAGGATCCAGGAGATGTGGAGTATATAGGAACAGAAGGGGAGGGAGTCAGGGTGGGGATTGGATAGGAGCAAAATGGCAAGGGGGCAGGAGCCACAATGGGAGGATGGATAGGAGGAGAGGGATACAGAGACAGATGGGGGCTGGGGCCGAAGGGTCTATAACCATGAGTCCACACTCCCTTCCAGAACCTGAAATTGAACCTAGGAGTCTTCAGTCTCAACTTGTCTCTGCTATCAGCAAATACACCTCTACCCCGATATAACGCGGTCGTGGGGAGCCAAAAATCCCTACCGCCTTATAGCTGAAACCCCATTATATTGGGGTATGGGCGGCAGGTCTCCGGCGCTGATTTAAAGTGCTCCAGGCTCCAGCCACTGCAGGGAGCCCAGGCCCTTTAAATTGCCGGCGGAGCCCTGCTGCCGCAGCCCCAGGGTAGGGGCGGCAGGGCTCCGGCAGTGATTTAAAGGGCCCGGGGCTCCACGGAGCAGCCGGAGCCCTGGGTCCTTTAAATCGCTGGTGAGCCCTGCTGCCGCAGCCCCGGGGTAGCAGCAGCAGGGCTCCAGCTGTGATTTAAAGGGCCCGGGGCTCCCCGCAGCAGCCGGAGCCCGGGGCCCTTTAAAGCGCCGCCAAAGCCCTGCTGCTACTGCGCTATATGCGAACCCGTGTTATATTGAGTCGTGTTATAGCGGTGTAGAGGTGTAGCTTTGAAACACACAGGCAAAGTGTCTCTTCCACCTCCAATGACTGGTCCGCATAGAAGATAACAGCCTACTACTACCATATTGCTAGCAGTGACTCCATTAGCTTAAGGTCTGTACTGTGGATCTAAAGGTCCCAATCCTACTGATGACCCAAGTTGGGGGTCAGTATGCTTCCACTGGATGGAATTTCTTTATTTTCCAGAGTTTTAAAAAATAGATTACATTAAAAAAAAACCCACTATGTTAAAAATACGTTAAGGTTGCAAAGCCAAGCACTCATAAGTTAGGAATGCCAGTTTTAAGGTTGCCTGTACAACATTAATTTGACCCCTTTGTGCATGTACATTCTAATACAGTGTTTAATTACATGATCACATACTATTTTTCCCACAGGACGTTTACTTCATTCAGTTCACAGGATGGATAGTGTTCTAGAAACAAATCAGGATTGTGTAGTAAAAGAGGCTGTAGTCTGTAATCTTGCCTCATTTGTTGAAGAATTTGGAAGGTGCATAAAGAATGAAGAAGGGCTTTGCTGGAAGAGAAAGGATGGTTAAGGATGTTGAATGCCATCCTGGCGAATTGGATTGTATCCCTACCTCTGCCACAGTAATCCTAGGCAAGTCACTTAAAGCAGTATTTTCACAGCTGGCACTCACTGTGTGTTCCTCATTTTCTGGGTGCCCAGTAAGATATACCTGGGTCCAGATTTGCCAAAGTGCTATAGAAACTGATTGGAGCTGTGTGATGAATATATAAAGTGCAACATAATACTAAGTACTCTGAAAAAAATCAGACCATAGGTATCTCCAGTGGGGCTCTTAAAATTAGTGGACACTTTTGGCAATTTTGGCCTTAATCTCTCTCTGCCTCACTTCCCCACCTGTACAATAGGGAAAATAACACCATCCATTCTCTCAGGGTTGTTAAATTCATTAATGATTGTGAAGGACTTGGATATTATGGGGAGAGCACCATAGAAACACACAGGAGAAAATAAATATTTCTGTATTCAGGGAAGGTGTGTGTTAAATAAAACCTGGGGCCACACACTGAATGTAGAGGATTAAAAAAAAAAAACCTACTTATTCACTGAATGAAGCAGGGTTCTTGTGGAAAAAATAGTACAATATGTGATGGTGCAATTAAAAACTGTATCTCAATGCATATGCACAGTAGAACTGCATTAAGAAATACACATGCAATCTGGCATTTTCTAACTTTTGGTTGTTTGACTTTGCAACCTTAATATTTTTAACATAGATTGTGGATGTAATAGTTATATAAAATAAGTAAACTCAATCACAAATATATGCTGAAGATATTTTTGAGAAGGGTAATTTTGAATGTATGTGGTGCAATTGTAATAAAGTAAAACCTGCAGTAAATGAATTCCAACAAACTGAAGTACAAAATATTGGATCAAGTTCAACTAACAGTTACACCAATACGATTCCATTGATCTCTTATGGACTACAGTAGTACAGCTCACTGTTTCTGCTATAGTCACTACTTCTGTTTTCTACAAATTGAAAAATGCAATACACCTTACCTTTTCCTAGGAGATAAAAGGAAAAAGTGGCTGGTATAAACTGAATACCAGCTTTTATTTGTTAATTATGTAGAAAGAAACATTGAACTACATAACCCCAAAATATTGTAAACTGTTTGTCACGCTGTCTGGAGTGGCTCATGACTATGAGTGCCTACGTCAGGACAGACACCCTAAACTGGTGGTATGTTCTATATTTATATTTTGCCAACCCAGTACCAAATGCAAACTCCCAAAGTACCACAATAGTCTTATATGGAGTCATAGTCAGTCCCCTTAGACTCTCCAGTCTATCTTGCCATGCAAGCAAGCTGGACTATGTGATAAATGGTCACTTACACCAAAAATCACAAATATTCCAGGTTACTACAGTCCCAAGAGACCAATCACTCACTCAGGTCGAGTTGCATCCTAGATCTCACATCAAAGACAATGCTGGTAGCCAATTCCATACTAAACTATCTAAAGGTTTTTATCTAAGAAAAAGAAATTAGAGTTATTGAACAGTTAAAGCAGGTAAAATATATGTACAGGTGAGTCACAGTCTATCATTTCAAATGGTAGCAGAGATGTAGTAATCTGCCAGTTTCCCAAAAGTCTTTGAGGGGCTATCCAGAATAACTCTGGGAATCTTCATCTTCTCACTCAGTTATTCTGCCCTGTTAGACTCCAAACAGTCCAGAGATGAAGAATTTTCCCCTTGAGTCCATACTTACAGCTTCTTCTCACAGAAAACAAACTGACTGGGTCACTACCCACTTAGACTCTTTCTTTGATTGGCAAAGAGAGGAGCATATTCAGAGACTTTGATCTCTGATCATCACACACAATGATCACTTGCTTCAAATGCACAAGAATTAATACTTTCCTGTTAAAGTTCTTCATTTGCATTATACAAGACTTATTTCTCATTTGCTGAGTTGTTTAGTTACAGGGAAATGTTTGCTATTACATTATAGCAGGATACAGATAAGTGAAAATAATGCATGTAACATCCCATTAGTTTTCATGAAGTTTAAACACCAAATACATTCTTATTCATTTAACAATCACTATTATTTATATAGTACACAAGTGAATTAGCCTGGCTTTCAGCTATGCATTTGTAAGTGGTCAGAGAGGCCTAGGGCTTTGGCATGAGTTGGCACCTGGTCTGCCAGCATCACACTGTTATCCCATGGTAATAAACTATATAGCCCACTTATACTTTTCTGTGCTCTTATATTGTACTATCTTCTACTGACTTTACGGACACCACTTATATAATGATAGGACGGGATTTTTTTTAAGTGCTCAGCATTGGCCTAACAGTTTGGATCCAAAAGCGGACGGGGCTCTTTTCTCTTGTTCAGTTTGGATAATGTGGCTTCTTGTAAAAACAGTAGTTCTAGGGAGATTTCATACTAAGATAGCAGAAGTCTTACAAGAATAACTAATCTCATGAGAATTCCACCATTCTAGATTATCTGATTTTGTGAGATTTCCACCATTCAGTGCCAGCATCTTGTAAGAATAGCACAGTCAGATCCATATTTGAAACAGCCTTAATTTGGTCTTCATCCTGAACCCCAAACATTAACTCAAACTAATTGAGATCCAAACACAACTTCTTTGGCCCATCTTTAGATAAGTTAGTGTTTGGGTGCTGGGTGGTATTGGTGGCCTGTGATATACAGGAGGTCAGACCAGATGATCTGGTGGTCCCTTCTGGCCTTAAACACTATGGCTATGGCTAAGACGGACTGCTTTTTAGATTGTAAGCTCTTTGGAGCAGGGATTGCTGTTTACTATATTTGTACTGAACCTAGCACAGTGGGGCTGTGACCTGATCCTTTAGTAATTACATCACTACAAATTATAATAATGGTAAAGCAAAGTGTTTTACATGGAAGATATCCCTGTGACTTTCTTTTGCACCTCTGTTTTCCCCTGTACTTTCTCAGGCCATTTTGCCCTCCCCCCAGCAAATCCCCTGATTGCCCCACAATGCTCAGCTAGTGAACTCCAGCACATATGAGCCCCTTTCTAATGAGTCCCAAATGCAAGACATTTCATATCTTATGAGCTCTGATCACAGACTGAAAACTTTGAAATCAACCAAATCAAAATCCTGTACCCAAACATCTCTTAAGTTTGGGGAAGTTCAGACACAGACTTTGCTACTTCAACCCATCTCTGTGATGGGATATTGCATTCTCCATGTTAGGTGTGGTCTTTGAGGAGTGGGCAAGAGGCAGAGAAAGTTGCAGGCTGTCCATCCAGTCTTAATTTCTTAAGACCAAAACACAGAAACATGGTTTGGTTAGGATAAGGAAATTTTATCTGGAGTATCTGGATAGTCTACATCAGGATTAAGAGGAATCCATTGTTTTGCCAGTACTAGGGAGAATCAGCAGGTACTGGTGGGGAAGAAAGGATAGTCTTGGTGGTTTAGGCACAGAGTTGGAGGTCAGGAGACCTATATTCTATTTTTGGCTTTGACACAGTCCTCTGGTTTGATTTTGGACAAACTAGTTTATCTCTCTATGCGTATCTCTTTAACTGTTGTTTAAAAATGTGTATAATAATGCAAGTTATTGTGAGTTTTGTGGTCTACACTTGTAAAATGACTGAGATACTCTAATGGAAGGCACTAAAAGCCAAACCTTGGCTTGGGATTGGTGCTGCCTTATGTCCTATCTGGGCTGCTCACACCACAGTGGGGAGCAAAGCCCCAGTGATGAGACTACTCCCATTCATGTGGGCATGCAGACGTGGGGAGTGGAAAGAGCCTTGCTGCCCCTTACCCAGGGGTTGTGGTAAATTCATGATCCAGCCCAATGGTTTTCAACCGGCAGTCCATGGATGGCTATGTCTAAGAGGTTGTCCCATTACCATAGAATGGTTTTCAACCTGTGATCGGGGGACCCCTGGGGTTCCGCAGACTATGTCCAAGATTTCCAAAGGGGTCTGCCCTTCCATTTGAAATTTTTTAGGGGTCCACAAATGAAAAAAAGGGTTAAAACGATGTGGACTACCATGCAAAATATTTTTATGAGGAATCCAACAAATATTTTGAAGAAAAACATAGGCGGTGACCTTCCTGGCCTCCATGCTAAAATTATGCCTTGTGCATTAAAGCAGCATCCTGTTTAATATGAGAACCCTGCATATGAGAACCCATAAGCCAGATATGAAAGTTTTAGATATCACATTTTAATAAACCATAAAACAGAATCATAGAATATATTGAACTGCAATGACTGGAAGTGAGAACCTGACACAAAGCCTGTTGAAGACAATTGACAGGCTTCCATTGATTTCAGTGGGCTTTGGATCAGGCCTTACATTAGAACAAGTAGTGATGATTTATTTCATAGTGCTTCTGCCATTAGCTTTTGAATGGCTTCAGAACTGCCACTTGTTTTTCATAAAACCAAATCCCATTTTTCCTCCAACTACCTTTTGTTCACTAACATTTTAGACCAAGATTACTTGCTACAGCAGATTCCACTGAAAAATACATTTGTTTCTCTTTAAATTTATTACTAGATTATAAATGCTCCTTCCTGTGTGTCTGGACAGTGCCTAGCACATTGTGGGTACCACCAGATTGCTAATAATCATAATGATAATTTTTGAAAAATGCCACACTGGCTAACTTGAATTTTTTTCAAGCTTTGGTATGTGAAAAAGAAAAGGTTCAAATCAGTTTCCTTAAAAAGTCAACCTGCTTCGTTCATTCAAAGTTGGAAAAAGAGTACTAACTGTAGCTCTACATTCAATTTAACAACCTAATAATTAAGATTCTCTACCAGTCAGTAGTGAGCTGCAAGAAGATCGCCGGGGGGGATGACAAAATCCTGTTTTTCTTATTGATGAGAACAACATTTGCTTGTGCTAGCTCACAAACTAGCAGCAATTTTCTTATTTGCTTTTAAAAGTACTAATTCAATATAATAAAGCAGCCTGTGTGATCACTGCCTTTATCTTCACGCACTAGGCTATATATTTATAATGATTTGAGTGGATATCTGTAAAATAATTTATTATTCATAAGTTCATCTCATTCCACAAGGTAAAAGATGGGTAATTAAGGCTTGATCCTACAATCCTTATTCAGGCAAAGTTTCCACTGATTTCATTCAGAGTTTCATTTGTGTAGAGGTTGCAGGATCAGGGCCAATGGAAAACAATATTCCCAATATGTAGGGTTACCATACGTCCTCTTTTTCCCAGACATGTCCGGCTTTTTGGCACTCAAACCCCCGTCCGGGGGGAATTGCCAAAAAGCCGAACATGTCCGGGAAAATGGCGGCTCTGCTCCTCCCCGGACTCTTCGGCTCTGTTTAAGAGCCGAGCTGCCTGAGCGCTATGGGCTTCAGGCAGCCCCCTTGCCTCCGGACCCCAGCCGCCGGCCAGGCACTTCCCCTCCCGGGCTCCGGCGGCACAGGGTCCGGAGGCATGGTGGCTGCCCGAAGCCGGTAGCGCTCGGGCAGCCCGGCTCTTAAACAGAGCCGAAGAGTCAGGGGAGGAGCAGAGCCTCCAGCCGTGGCGGCTCTGCTCCTCCCCTGACTCTTCGGCTCTGTTTAAGAGCCGGGCATGGGGGCTGCCCGAAGCCGGTAGCGCTCGGGCAGCCCGCTCTTAAACAGAGCTGGGCTGCCCGAGCGCTACCGGCTTCGGGCAGCCCCCATGCCTCTGGACCCTGTGCCGCCGGAGCCCGGGAGGGGAAGTGCCCGGCTGGGGGCGCAGGGTCCAGAGGCAAGGGGGCTGCCCGAAGCCCAAGCGCTACCAGCTTCACGGTTTGCCGGGCAGCCTCCAGACCCTGCGCCCCCGCTGGGCGCTTCCCCTCCCGGGCTCCAGCTGCGCTGGGCAAGCGCCGGCCGGGGGCGCAGGGTCTGGGGGCTGCCCGGCAAACTGTGAAGCCGGTAGCGCTGGGGCAGCCCTTTCCCCGTGGCTGGGAGTGGGAGGGAGGAGGGGCGGAGTTGGGGCGGGGCTGGGGTGGGAAATGGGCGGGGCCAGGGCCCGTGGAGGGTCCTCTTTTTTTATTTAATAGATATGGTAACCCTACAATATGTTAACATTTTTATATAGTTATATTAAATGGCAGTTGCTGCTTTTTAATAAGAAAAAAAGTTGGTGGCCACATAAGCTGATGCCTTCAGAACTGTGTTTACACCACAGGTTTTAGAGGTGAAAGTTCATATTACAAGGAGCTGCTGATCTCCTTGCAAACATGGCTGAAGTGTATTTAGAATAGGCCCCAGCTAGTGGGGACGGATTTTTATTTTCACACTGAAAGAAATGAGTAGGATTTATAATTGCAATTGGCTGGAAGTGCCATGGGGAGATGGAGATTTAGGTACTGTATGAAATTTTTAAATAATTCTTTGTTCTTGTCTGTTAATAATATGAATTCTTTTTTACTCTATTTCTCTCTCATGTTTACAGAACAGCGTAGGCTGCTGTTCCCTGTAAATTATATACCAGATGGCTTGGAACTAGTGCTGTTTCTAAATATAGTGAGAGGTAGCTTGTGTTTAGCATCAAAGACAGTAGAGACCTGATAGATTAACAGGTTTTGAATAGGATCTATATGCTAATATTGCTCGTAGACAGCATTATGAATTAGTACATTTATTTGTGTTCTTAACACTTTCTAGATAACAGAAATTGCAAAACTGGAAATCAGCAGAAAGCAATGAGTTAAATAAGTTAGAATGTTGCTTTTTAAAGACATCTTTTGATATTTTATTTGGAAGGCCCAATTTTGCTGGGCTGACAGTGATTTGGAGGCTGATTCTGTCCTCGTACTTAAAGACAAAAATCCTATTGACTTCAATGGAAGCAGAAGCAGATCCTTGGAAAGTGGAAGAATTTTTCTAAACTTAATTTGCACAGAATATTTCTGCAGTAATTTTAATATCTGTATACTGTTTATAATGGAAGCAATCACATAACTAAGCACTCTATAGTTAATGGGTTTAGCAGAAGCCATCAGCTGTTGGATTTCACTGTTCTTGTGGGCAGCAACCGAGGGAAGGTCTAGGTGCAAAATAGAACTTGGAATGTAATCTAGTATCATTTGATTCTCACATGTCACTGAAGTAATGACTTAGCAGGCATTCTCCTAAGCAATCCAAAAGGGCACATGTGAAGAGGGAGGTGAGGGAAGCAAAGATGGGGATAAACATGGATTGCAGAAAGAGATTCTGCCTGCATATCCATATTCTGTTTTGTGTCCAGCTGTAAATCTAAAATGTCCATAGCACCAGCAGTCAATCAGAAATCTCATAAAAGATTTTTAATATGTTTTTATGCTTTGTGCAATGTACTGTTTTGTCTGATTTTTTTTCTACAGTACTGCAGTACTTCTTACTTCTTTCTTTCATCTTAAATTGGCAATGGAATAGGCCACCAAAGGAGAGTAGAGAATTTTCTTAAATGGAGATATAAGGCCAGACTTTTGAAAGCAGCCTCTAAATGCGGGCTTCTGATTTTTCTTGCACAATCATTTGCAGTCACAAGAAGAGAACTTTTACTTACTACCTGATTTGTGGGTGTTACTAAAAAGTTAAAGCACCTAAAATCACTAGTCATCTTTTTTAACTCTTTGGCTATTGTCATTAAAAATAAAAATTGCAAAATGAGTTTAACTTTAAATCAAATAATATATAGAGAGGATATGTATCACCAATTATAGCAAATCATCCAAAATGAATAGCAGAGTATGGCTGTCTTAATAGGAAAATCAGAACGGCCACAGTGGCTCAGACCTGTGGTCCATCTGATCCAACATCCTGTCTCAGGCAGTGGCTAGCACCACATACTCCAAAAGAAGGTGCAAAAAGCCCCAAAGTAGGTTAATGTTGGATAGGGGAATTGCCTCCTAATTCCTATGAGTTCAAGACAAATGTAAGACCTGAAGCATGAGGCTTTATATCACTTGTAAAACTTTGTTTTTTAGTATTTATTAATATAACTCAATATTCTTGCCAACTATCTAAAAATCCAATTTCTTTTTGAATCTTGCTGAGTTCTTGGTCTCAGTGCTATCATTTGGCAGAGGGTTCCACAGACTAATCATGTGTTGGATGAAAAAATATTTCCTTTTATCAGTTTTGAATTATCCACCCTTCAGTTTCATTGAATGTCCCCTTCTCTCATGTTATGAGAGGAAAACAGAAACTCTGGATCTGACTTCTCTATACCACTCATTTCATATGCTTCTGTCATGTCCCCTCTTATTCATCTTCTTTCTAAAGTAAGCAATCTCAATCTCTCTTCATATAAGTTTTTCCAGGGCTGTAATTATTCTCATCACACATCACTAAACTCCCTCTAAGCTGCAATATCCTTTTGAGATGGGGTGATAAGTATTGCACACCATTGATTTATATAATAGCATTATATTTTTCATATTATTCCATTCCTTATGTATCCTCATACTTTGTTGGCTTCCCCCCCTACACTACAACTGCACATATGTCTATACTATGGACCTTACAGCAGCACAGCTGTACCGCTGCAGTTGTGCCACTGTAAGGTCTCCTGTATAGCCACTCTATGCCAGTGGGAGAGCGCTCTCCCATCGGCATAATTAAACCACTCCCAAAAAGCGGCAGTAGCTATGTCGGTGGGAGAGCATCTTCCACTGACAAAGCGCTGTCCAAACTTATGTTGGTTGGGGGGGGGTGTTTTTCACATCCTTGACCAACCAAAGTTTTGCCAACAAAAGTGCTAGTGTAGACAAAGCCAAGATCTTAATTGAGCAGTCCACACTGATACCCAAGTGTTTTCCTGAGTTGATACAGTTAACTTAGAACCCAGTAAGATGGATCAGCAGCTTGTATTTTTCCTCTAATGTGTATTACTTTGCATATTATCAACATTCAGTTTCATATGTCATCATGTTGCCAATTCACTAAGCTTGGGTAGAGCCCTCTGAAATTTCTCAAAGTCCTTTCTGGACTTGACTTTGCTAAAGCTTGATCTACACTAGAAAATTAGTTCAGTTTAACTACATCCATCAGAAGTCTGAAAAATCCACACGTCTGAGCAGTGTAGTTAAGTCCCTGTGTAAACAGTGCTCGGTCAACAGAAGAATTCGTTTGTTGACCTAGCTATTGCCTCTCAGAGGGGTGGATTACCTATGCCGACAGAAGAATCCCTAGTGTTGGGAATAGGTCGTGTCTACACTGAAGCGGTACAGCGGCGCAGCTGTGCTGCTGTAGCGTTTTAAGTGTAGACAAGCCCAAAGTAATTTTGTTATATGCACATTTTTCCAGATCTCTGCTCATGCCTTTTTCCAGATCATTAATGTATATATTAAACTCCAATCCTAGAACAGAATCTTGCAGTAACCTTTTGCCATGATTTGACAATTTATTTCTACTTTTTTTCTCTCTTAGCCAGTTCTTGATCCACGGTAATGCATTTCCTCTTACCCATGACTACAATGTTTCTTAATAGCCTCCTGTGATGGACCTTGTCAAAGGTCATTTGAAAGCCTAAATAAATTATGTCAACTGATTTACTTTTATTCACTACGTTATTGACACATTCAAAGAATCCTAACAGACTGGTAAGGCACCATACTCCTTTGCAACTGTTAAGTAGTTACATAAAAAATAAAAATGGGCAGGTATTTTGTAGAAGCTTCCCATTTTAAGACAGACAACATTAACTATTCAGCTTGATGAAAAGTATGTCTGGAATATATCTGATGCAGTACAGTAATATTACAAAACCTTTTGTCTAGAACTTTGTGTTCTACTTTCTCATACAATTAATTCCAATAACAAGTTTATCACTCAGAAACAAGATGATCAGAGGCAGAATTGAAAGAGGAAAAAGTGTGATGGAGGAGAGGGAACTCTATTTTCTACGGGCTGTAAACTTTCTGTGGTTTCAACACTGTATAACAACAATAACCAAACAAATCCACAGAATAGTTCAGCGGGTTGAACTGAAGTTCCATTGCAATTCACACTGATTGCAATACTCTCTGAGTAGTCACAGCATCTACTCAATAAAATCATCAATCAAGGGATTGTTATTAAATGACAATGACATGGTGGTCTCTCTGACCCCATGTGCTGAGCATACTGCTTTTGGGGTATTCCTGCAATGAGCCTAAGCAGTAAGAAAATGGGACTGAGAATCAAACTTCAATTTCCTGCAAGATGTTGCAGAATAATGACCAAATCCTAAATCCTGCACCTACCCCAGACAATTAGGCAGAAAAGAATCCTCTCCCTATGTTGTAAGTGTTTGCAATGTTGCTGCAGGCCAGTTGGTACATGACCATTCTGCAGCTCTCCTAACTTGAGGCTCTCTCATAGAAGTAATCAGCAGAGGATCCACAAAAAAGTGTAGGAGGATTTCTACAGAGCCCCTCAAATCTTGACTCCCTACACAAAGAAACAGAACTGAACCAGTTCTGCTGCCAGAGCCCTCTGTGGCTGTGGAAGTGACAGCTGGATTTGCTCCTAAGTCAGTGGTCTGCCTTTCTTCAATAAGAATATGAGCATCATTTTCACAGAACCCTCAAACTTGCACCATCTCCAAGTTATACATAAAAAAGGCAAAGTGGGTTCTCAATTACTCCTTCCCATTTAGAAACCAAGAGGCAAATCCCACCTCTTTCTCTTCAGCCACAAAGGGCCTAAGATATAGTGGAACTGGTTTACTTGTGCTGGATGAGGAAAACAAGTAGTTTTGAGAGCCTGTGCCAGGGATTCTCATCGCTTGTATACTGGAGAGTCCACCTGTATGGGATTCCCTGCAAAAGCCCACGCAGTAGAGCTGAACCCTGTAGAACAGGGTCACAACAGCATGGGCACACTCTGGGCTTCAGTAGAAGAAGCAGAGTGGTTGTGTGGCCTGGAGCAGAAGCTAGGATTTCCTTTCCAAGCCCTGTAAAATATCCTTGCATCAAGAAGCACAACTACTTGGATTTGGTCCATGGGGAAGAATTTAGCCCTAAAAACCTATTTCTACCATGGGAACTCTCTTCTCAGGGACTTACATATAGATTTCATGGGGGAAGTGGGGGTTGGAGGCTTCAGATTGGTCTTATCAACCATAGACATTTTAATGTTAATTTTTTTTTTTAGAACAGCTTTTCCTTTTTTTCAGGAATGTTTCTGAAAGTGTGTGTGGTCCTCATTTTTGCTTCAAATATTCAATCCAATATGTCTGTGCTTCCTGTTGAAGCTGGTAGATTTTGATATACCTATACAACACTTTGTAGAAAATATACAAGGCTCTGGTAGACCAATACCATGAATATTGCTGAAGTTGTTAAAATACATTAATAAAAAATACCACGTAGAAACTTTTTCACCTTCATATTGCAGAATTACTCAGTGTAGATGTTTAAAATTAGCTGTGTAGCCTGTCTGCTCTTTTTAGTGTCCAGGAAAGAATACATGTATTTAAGACACTTAGTCCAAAATGAGAATAATTCATTTAATAGAACCTTTGACTTTATTTTTAGCATAACCACTTCTGTTTTATTCTGTGCATTCTAAAATCACTCTAATTACTGTAATTTTTTCAATAAATATTATTCTGTAGGTTCTTGGGCAGATCGTTCACCACTGCATGAGGCAGCCAGTCAAGGACGTCTCCTTTCTCTAAAAACTTTATTGTCACAGGTAATGCCCATGTGGTTCTTAAAACATTTTCCTTTTTTATCTTATTTAATGACAACCCAGAAAAAGGTAAATATAGCATGATTATTCTGTTATGCTCTCCATGTGAATAATGCAGATGTATTTTCATTTGGGAGCTTTTGATACTATAAAATTTAAGGACATTTCAAGATATTTTCCCACTGGTTTTAAAGGCATTTTCTAAAATATATTTGTTATGAAGCTTTGGTAGATTAAACCTATGAAAACTGTTTCCTTGTAAATGTTGTTGTTCCTTTAGGGTTGCTTCTAAGGGCTAGAATGACGCTATTTATTTGTTTTTGTAAAAAAGAGCAGTAAAGCACTTGTTTTGGAGAATTAAGGAAGAATAGTGCCTTAGAGGTACAGTACATCCTGGGATTACTCCTTGGTTGGTACAATTTATACACCAGCCCTTACTCTCTGCTGTGCCTACAGGCACATATCCCTTATCCTCAGCTCGTGTAAATCAGCATAGTTGCACTGACGTCCCTTCTCAGCTGATATAAACTGACGTTGATCCATTGACTTCAATATAGCTATGCCAATTTACACCAGCTGAATATCTAGCCCTTACTGTGGGAGAAAGGATTAGTACATGCTAAACAAAGCTATCATCCTGTCTACTGATCAGGAGAAGGACTTGTGAGTTCTTCAGAAAAATTCATTGAAAATAGCCCAGTGAACAGCAGCAATAATAATAATAATAATAAAAGACACACTGAATATTATTTTGTAACAGCAAAGGGATAAAGTAAAAGAAGGAGTTTTATTGTTAGTGTAACAGCAAACCTGCTATTTGGCAGTTAAGTACTATAAAATATGGGATCAAATAAGAGCCCTTTCTGGAACATTGGTAAACTACAAAAAGTATATTGTGTAAGCCAATGTAGTAATTTGCTGATGATGCAAAGCTGGCTTCAGTGTAGCATCGTCAACACGAGGATGGATCGGAATATTATACAGGAAGATCCAGATGACTTTGAAGACTGGAGTAACAGAAATGGGATGAAATTCAATAGTACAAAGTGCAAGATCATGCACCTACGATCTAATCATAAGAATTTCTGCTGCTAATTGGGGGGGCTCATCATTTGGAAGGAATGCAGGAGAGACACCTGGGTATGGGAGTCAATCAAAGGATGACTATGAGCCACCAATGCGATGCAGCTATGAAAAAGACAAACACAATCCTTGGATGTATCAGATGAGGCATTTCTAGTAGAAACAGAGAAGTTTTAATGCCATTGTACAAGCCACTGTAAGATCTCATTTGAAATACTGTGTACAATTCTGGTCACCCATGTTCAAGAAAGATAAATTCACACTGTAACAGGTGCAGAGAAGAGATACTAGGATGATCAAAGGAATAGAGGGCCTATCTTATGACAGGAGACTGGAAGAGCTTGGTTTGTTTAGCCTAGCAAAAAGAAGGCTAAAGAGACAATATAATTGCTTTCTATAAATGCATCAGGCGAGTGAATAATTTAAGCTAAAGGACACTGTTGGCACAAGAACAAATGGATATAATCTGGCCATAAACAAATTTAGGCTGGAAATTAGAAGACGGCTTCTAACCATTAATGGAGTGAGATTCTGGAATGGCTTCCCAATAGGAGTTGTGGCAGCAAACAATTTAATTAGTTTTAAGAGAGAGCTGGACAAATTTGAGTGCAGTTGTATGATGGGGTTGCTTGTGATGGTAGGGGGCAGGACACAGCAGCCCTGGGGGTCATTTCTGGTTTATGTCTTATGTTCCTAAAAGCTCATGCTTCAGGTCTTCAGCCAGCCACCTCCAGCCTCCCTGCCGCCAATTTATTTTTGGTGATTTGTTTTGTTTTGTTTTTTGTTTCCTTCCTCTGAACCGTCAGAGATAACTATCGCTGGAAATGGGACACTGGATGGAGTGGGCCGGTTCTCTGAGGTGGCACCAAACATCCTCTTTTTTCCTGCCTTTGCAAGGTCATCAGGCATTGGTGCATCTCAGTCCCTGTTATTCTCTCCCTGTGGCACATAATAGTCTAGTCTCCTGTAATATTTTGGTCTAATTTTGGTTGATGGGTTTAGTGTGTGGGTGCTGGGTAGTGTTGATGGGCTTTGATATACAGGAAGTCAGACTAAATGGTGGTCCCTTCTGGCCTTCAACTGTATGACTCTGAAAAAGATATCAGATTTCAAGAATCTAAAAAAACCTATCCACAGAAAACTGCATGGAGCTCAGTCATTTTATCAATCTCATAAGGAAGAAGGACTGAGTTTACTCTCTTGTAATTTGAATTTGTGGCTCTAGGAAGTCTAAGTATTTCAAATGTGAAGTGTAGACAACTATGTGAATGTTTAGAAGCTATTTTTCTTGCTGTTTTCTAAATCAAATAATGAAAGATTCTGCATGCATTCATTTGTGTGCTCACATAAGTTATATTTTATTATGTATAGAATATTGTAAATAGAGCTGGGTGAAACTTTTCAGATGAATAGTTTATTCATCAAAAAATGCAGTTTGGGTCAACCAAAACTATTTACACATTCATGTCTAGTTCACCAAATAGTTTAGACCATAGGTGGGCAAACTTTTTGGCCCGAGGGCCACATCGGGGTTGCTCAACTGTATGGAGGGCCGGGTAGGGAAGGCTGTGCCTCCTCAAACACCCTGGTCCCTGCCCCCTATCCGCCCCCTCCCACTTCCTGCGCCCTGACTGCCCCCCTCAGAATCCCCAACCTATCCAACTCCTCCCCCGCTCTTTGTCCTCTGACTGCCCCCTCCTGGGACTCCCGCCACCTATCCAACCCCCCTGTTCTCTGTCCCCTGACTGCCCTGACCCCTATCCACACCCCCGCCCCCAGACAGCCCCCACCCAGGACTCCTACCCCCTATCCAACCACCCACTGCTTCTCGTCCCCTGACCACCCCCTCCTGGGACCCCCTGCCCCTAACTGCATCCCGGGATCCCACCCCTTTCTCCAACTCCCCCCTGCTCCCTGTCCCCTGACTGCCCTTCCAACCCCTATCCACAGCCCCGCCTCCTGACAGGCCCCCCGGGACTCCCACTCCCAACCCTCCCCGTTCCCCATCTCCTGACCCCCGCTCAGAACCTCCGCCCCATCCAACCGCCTCCGCTCCCTTACCAACCCTCCCGCTCCCCTCTAGCAGCAGGAACTCGCAGCCGTGACACCCAACCAGAGCCAGCTGCGCTCCCCACGCTGCCCAGTGGGAGTGGCGGGCCAGAGTGTGGCCCGCATGGCTGCAGGGGGGACAGCAGTGGAGGGGCCAGGGACTAGGCTCCCCGGCTGGGAACTCAGGGGCCGGGCAGGACAGTACCATGGGCCGGCCATAGTTTGCCCACATCTGGTTTAGACCAAACTGAAAGTGTCAAAACATTTTAGTAAGATCAAAATGTTTCATTTTGACACAAAATTTGTTTCTATTTTCAGGCATTTTGGCTAAAGCAAAGGAAAGGAGGAGTAGAGTCATAAAACAATGGTGGCAGCAGAAACAGCAGCAGGAGGAGATGGTGGTGGTAGTTCTGCCTCCCTTATAGACTTTAGTCTAGTGGTTTTGGCATTCACCTGGGAGATGAGTCACCTAACTACCAGGCTATTGAGTCATTCTCACTATCTTTCTGGCCCTATGACTATTCACTGTCATTATGAGTGACTATGAATTGCAATGCATAGTCATTGGGCCAGAGAAATAGTAAAAATAACTATTGCCTGGTAGGTGGGAGAACCAAGTTCAAGTCCCTGCTTAGATGACTATTTAATTATTTATAAAAAGTGAAACAGCTTCAAGATTAGGAAAGCCCCCACCATAGCTGAATATCCCATAGCCCAGTGGCTAGGACTTTCTCCTTCTATGAGGGAAACCTAAATTCAAAACCCTTCTCCACATCAGGCAGAGAAAGGAATTGAACCTGGCTCATCTATATCCTAGATGACTGCCCTAACCACTGGAATAAAGCTTATAAGAGAAGGGATACTGAAAGCAGCAGCATCTCCTCCTCTCCCCGTTTTGTAAATCTAGTTCTCCTTTCTTTTGCTTTTATCAAAATGCCTGAAAATTGAAACAAAAATTTTCAGGGTGAAACAAAACAAAACATTTTGTTTCAACATTACTGAAATAAAGCATTTTTGAGTCAAAACTAAATTACTTTTTGATTCACTGAAAAATTTAAGAAGTGTCATTTTTGGTTCAACCTGAAGCTAAACATTTTTTTTTAAATTGCCAGCGAACTGAAAAATCCATTATTCACCCAGCTCTAATAAACTGTGGTGCTTACAACTAACAATGTTGAAGACTTAACAGCTTTGAATAGCTTTTGTCTTACCTTTATGAGTGGTTCCTATCCTGTTTAGGGTTACAATGTGGATACTCTGACAATTGACCAAGTCACTCCACTACATGAAGCCTGCCTGGGAGATCATGTAGGGTGTGCAAGAATCCTTCTTGAAGCAGGGGCAAATGTAAGTATCTTTTTCATATGCACTGACCTTATCTAATTGAAAGGGATCTATTCCTTGATTTTTCATCCAAAGCTCTCCACATTCTCCTGCTCCATAGTAGGTCGGTTTGTTAACAACAGTATGTTTGCCTTTTGTGGTTTTTTTAAGTAATAGTTGATTTTTTTAAAAGTCTTTGCTGATTGACAGCAAAGGAGACTGATGGGATTGTTGCATAATGGAGGAGAGAGAAGACAGCAGAAGTAGAGGGGAGAGAGAAAAGATCACACAGAGGATGGGCAGAACAGAGAACAGAAAATAGATGAGAAAACCAGGGGAGAAAGCAAGAGGGAAATTGGACATAAAATTGAGGCACTCTGGCCAATGTAAGCATTGTAAATTGAATGTATATTTATTATTTCTACAGAACATAAACATTTATTGTTTCTACAGAATCCATACATGTTTCCCCAAAAACTGAGAAAAAGACATGTTTCCAGTGCCAGAGAGCTTATAGTCTAAATATGAGTCAAGACACAACAAGGGAGAGCAACAAACAGTGAGGGGAACAGGGAAAAGGGAGCACAAGATTTACAAATAAAAGCGTATGCAATTACAGTATTTAGGTATGCTTCTGCATTTCTCAACCATACCATGCTATCTCTACACACACAACTATACAGTAGTAAAGCTTCCAGAGAAATTCCCTCTCCTTAAAATGGGGACTAGCACAGGAGGAACATTTTAAAAAATACTTATCAATTTAATTATTTTAAATTGAGTTTTTTGGGGGTGGAGTAGAACACTAGCTCTTCATGGTTATAGGCTAATTTTAGAGCTTGTGGAGCACCAAGAAAGAATCATCTGATGATAGAGATTGGGGAGTGCTAATGGAATTTTCCATAATGAAAAGAAAACTTTAGAACTTTGAAGTCAATGAGAATAGCTGAGTACTCAGCATTTTTGAAAGTCAGGCCACTTATTTAGATTTAGTATTATGGTCAGTTATGTTTTCTTGGATATAGTTTAGCATATTTAAATTAGCATACCATTATGCAAATAACGAGGGGTGGGGTGGGAAGATAAGAACTGTACAGAAGTTGAGTGCAATAAAGCAATGTTATGGTAAATAGTGTATTTGTTGATGTATCAAGCATATTTCAGCTATATCTTATTTTAAAACACTATCAGTTAAGAATGCATCCCTTACTTCATTCCCATCTTAGACATATCTTTTCTATTCTAGGTAAATGCTACAACAATTGATGGAGTGACCCCATTATTTAATGCATGTTCAAGAGGCAGTGCATCTTGTGCAGAGCTTTTGTTGGAGTATGGTGCCAAAGCTCAATGGGAGTCGTGTCTCCCTTCACCGACTCACGAAGCAGCCAGTAGAGGTAAAAAACTAGCTTCTGAGCATACATGGAATAGTTGACAAATTACATTATATAGTGTTAAGAAATGTATCAGGTTTCGTAAATGGAACATCTAACTGAAGAGGCAAGCAAACTATGTCATACTCTGTTGGCAGGTCACAGTGAATGTCTGGAAGTGCTGATCTCCTGGGGCATAGATGTTGACCAAGACATTCCTCATCTGGGAACACCTCTATATGTAGCTTGTGTTTCACAGCAGATCCATTGCATTCGAAAACTTCTTTATGCAGGTACAAGTTTATTTACCTAAAATATTAACATATTCTGATACTGCACACTTTTACAGTAAGATGTATTCAGCTAAACAAAACTAGGCTTCTGTCAAAGTTAATTCCCCACTCTGGCACTTCCAGTGCAGAAGGTGGGGGCCCACAAGGATTCTAAAAATTAATAGTAGCCACTCCAGGCTTGTATTAAACTTCCAAGGGGAATTCCTTCCTGTGGGGTACCCTCAAGCCCTTTCACCCCACCCCACCCCAGAAAGAGCGGAGAAGAAAAACAAAGGAAATCAGCTGTTTCCACCAACTAATTAAACAACATGTGCACAAACCTCTTAGGACACAAAAATCCAATTCTGTTCTTAAAAAGGGTAAATTTTATTAATAAAAAAAGAAGAAAATACATCTGGGACTTAGACTTTTGCTAGATTTAAAAAAAAAACAAAAAAAAAATACAAGGATTAAGCATCAAAAATAGCTTTCTTGAGGTCCAGCTTAAAGGTTACAAGCAAAACAAAAGCACCTGGGGTTAGCACAAAGGAAGCCACAAGCCATAAAGAAATAAAAGGGATAAACCTAATCGTGTCTTCCTAGACATTTTCTGATCTACTTACATATCTGGAGTTTTAGATGAATAGTTTCTAGGTATGATACTGATAAATTTTTATACCTGGCCCAAGCTTTTCACAGCATAACTGCTCCCTGTCTGCCTCTCCCCGAGAAGAACCACAGACAGACAAAGGGGAAGTTTTCTCTCAATTTTAAAAAGTTCTAGCCTTTCCATTGGCTCTTTTGGCCAGGTGCCCACTCACTTCCTTTTACCTATGCATAGCAGTGAGACTTTTTAGCCATTTACAGGTAAAGTAAGTAGAGAGAACAGCTATTAAGAGGGATTTTATAGCTAACTGGCTGCTCGGTGTCCATAAAAGGAAACTATTCCCTCCCCTCCCCCTTCATTTATCACAGCTTCTTGTTGCAGGACTCTAATTTTAACTTTATGCTAAGACATATTTTTTGTTAGGGGAAACCTTTTGGTTGTTGATTTACAGTATGTGGGGTGGAAGAAAGAAAACATCAACTCTGAGTGGTCTGATATCAAGCATTTTCAGCACCACTGGCCACTTCCTTCTTTTCTCTCTATAGTAAAAATGAAGGTAGTAAAGTTAAATAGCTCACAAATGAGCTTGGATAAAAGTAATCCCCATCACTGGAGGTTTTTAAGAACAGGTTAGACAAACACCTATCGGGGTGCTCTATGTATACTTGGTCCTGCCTCAGAATAGGGTAGGGAGCAGGACTAGATGATCTCTCAATGTCCCTTTGGGCTCTACATTTCTCTGATTCTATGGAAGTGAAAGTTTAAAGTGGGTATAGAGCCATAAGCTGCCATTGTCCTTTCCGCAATGTTTTTCAGCAGTTTGTCTGCTTCTCTTTTTATCCTTAAAAGGCCCCTTCTCCATACCAGTATGTCTGCTTACAAAGAAGAGAGGCTGAGCTAGAAAGGGAAGAGGAGAGTTAAAAGGAATTTGGTTCTAAAACCCATAGAATATTTTTTAAACTAGTTAAACACAAGGGGCTGTGTGACCCGGCCTGGACCCAACCCAGCAGCTCACGTTGACCACTGAGTGCTTAGAACTTTTGAAATTCTGACCATTTATTTAGATATCTCTTTATACATTTAGGAATGTAACTTCAGACACTCATTTTTAAAAATCTTGTTCCAGATTTTAAAGCATTAACTTTTAGCACTGACAACATTAATTAATCTATTTGTCTCTGTCTCTCCAATATATTTATATAGGAGCTAATGTACAGAAAGGAAAGTATTTGGACACGCCACTACATGCAGCAGCTCAGCAACCCAGTACAGAGATAGTAAATTTACTTCTTGAATTTGGGGCAGACATTAATGCCAAGAATACAGATTTTGAACGGCCTGTAGATTTAGCTGCCCCAAGCAGTTTGGTGGAGAGAATGTTGCTTCTGCATGAAGGTAAGTGGGACAAATATACGTTTGTTCATCGTTCTATACATAGTTTTGTTCTTGGACAAACTTGAATCAGTAAAAGTTGTATGATAAAGGGTTTATAAAATGATTGTTTACACTCAGTTAAAAATTCTACCTCCAGCTATGTAAAGTATTGAAAATATTTTTAAATAGGCCAGTTTTTCAGGTGGTGACATAAGTTGACAGAGCACTATTGAATTTATATCAGCTGAAGATGTGGCCTCCTCGGTTTAACAGATGATGGTACAAACCAACAAAAACAAACAGCTTCAACTTATGGCTAACATGCAGTTTATTTAAAAAAAAACTTGGATTTTTTTTTATTTCATTTTTAAAAAATAGTTCATGGAAATGGAAAGATGTGTGCCCAGACTTAATTTTTAGGGCATATTTACAAAGCCGGAGGCCTGGGTTTTACATGGATTTACATGCCTAAATTTGTGTGTGCAATTCATATGATTGCACTTATAAATGGTTATTTAAGTTCCCTAGCTATTTGTGTGCAATCACATCGCCCGAACAAGTTCAAGCATATTCTGCGTGCATTTGTGCACAAGCTTTGGGCCTCCTGTCTTGAAAATGTGCTGTTTGGTGTCCTAGCATTTATTGATTTGTGTCATAAATAGAACATTATTTCATCAAATTCTTCTATTTGCTTATCCATTTTTATTAATTGATTTTTAAAATATAATTTCCTAAAGAATAATTTTAAATGTCATTTGTCCAAGAGATTGAAAGTACAGTTTAGTGCTATGTATTCTTTTAGATAAAAACCCAGTTTAAAAAAAAAAAGATGCATTGTACAGGTGTCTTCCAGCGTATGGGTTAGAAATTTATTCTTAAGTAGTTGCATTTAATTGTTTAGAGAATGGGAAGAGGAACAACTCTATTACTGAGTAAGCAGTACTGAGTTAGATATATATATATATTTTTTAGAGCAGACTTATTTTTGAGTCATACGGGCACAAAAATATTACTTTAATAAATTGTTATGTAGTTTTAAAACCACCAAATGTATTACTCTTAAAGACTATGCATCTGAGAGAGACTTTGGGGAAATCAGGCCCTATATTTTTTTTTCTTTAAAACTGTCCTGCGTGGAATATTATTTTAGATTAAAGTCTTGTACTCTAACTTTCTTTGTGGAATAAATGTTTATAGTTGAATTTAACCATCTGAGAAAAAAGAGTTGATATATACAACCTTAACTTTAACAGCTTAAATAAATACAAGTAAAACATTGCCAAAAATACTACATTAAATAAATGTTAAAGGTCTGCTTTGGAACCACAAAACTGAGGGAAAACATCAGTGATAATCTAACATGAACCTCCAGCTGTGACACGTCATAATAATAATGTCTCAGGGCCAGATTCTGTCAAGCTTTATATGTGGAGAACAGTGGAAAAGAGGGTACAAGTAGCCTCAACTTTCTTCCCTGCATAGCCTGTGTGAGGGCCAGGTGGAATTCCTAGTCTTGCACATAGGGTTGCTCTCCCTATGCTTTGTCATAGGTTCATAGATTCCAAGTCCAGAAGGAACCACTGATCATCTAGTCCAGGGATTGGCAACCTTTGGCACGCGACCTGTCAGGGAACTCTGCTGGCGGGCCGTGACAGTTTGTTTATCTGCAGCATCCGCAGGTAAACAAACCGGCCTGGCCCGCCAGCGGAGTTCCCTAACAGGCCGTATGCCAAAGGTTGCCGATCCTTGATCTAGTCTGACAGACAATAGAACTTCCCCAAAATAATTCTTTTGAACTGGAGCATATCTTATTTTAAAAAAATCTAATTTTGATTTAAAAATTATTAGTGATGGAGAATCCACTGTGACCCTTGGTAAATTGTTCCATTGGTTAATTACTCTCACTATAAAAAAAACAAAAAAGCCTTTCTTCCAGTTTGGATTTGTTTAGCTTCAACTTCCAGCCATTGGATCTTGTGATGTCTTTCTCTGCTGGACTGAAGAGCCCATTACCAACTATAAGTTCTGCAGGCAGATTCTTAGACTGTGATCAAATCAACTCACCAACCTTTTCTTCGTAACACAGTGCCCTAAAGGAGTAGCTAGCTCTATAAGGGAAAACTGATGCATTTTGAATGGTGACCATTGAGTAAGCTTTGTGTCCCTGGCACTAATTCAACTCCAGTATCACCATCTGAAGGCTGTAGGTCTAGTTCTTAGTAATCAGATGTAATTTACACACACTAATCACAGCCAGCAGCATTTTTGGAAGCAAAGAGGCCAAAACTGAATAGGCATGAAAGGTGAACTTCCCTTTAACTCCTAAAAGTGGTCCCTACAGGGAAGGGCTGAAATATATTGATGGTGAAACTTGCATTTGTGTAGCATATATTGTACCTATACTATAAATAAAAAGAACTTCAATCTCTGGAGTTGTCAGCAGAGGATCTTTCACAAAAACAATTTTTTTAAATTAAAAAGTATTAGCTATATAAACACAACAGCATGAGTTAATTACTATGTAGTCTTCTGGATATTTAGTTTAAATACAAGTTTCCTTGCTCCTTCTGTTTCTTTGATCATTAATAAAGTTTGAGTAGCATAATTTTTATTGTTATATATCTTTAAGAAACTATACTGTGTAAGGTCAATAAGACTGATATATAGAATTTTTAAAAATGCATGTTTATTAGGTACTCCATAATAATATTAAATATACCCCATGTTGTAAACTCCTAAGGATACTGAACATTTACTTAATTAAATCTCTTATCTGTTTGTAGCTACTCCGTGCTCTCTTTGCCAACTCTGCCGACTATGTATCCGAAATTGCATAGGAAGAGCAAGACTGCATCTTATCCCCCAACTTCAGTTGCCAACAATATTGAAGGATTTTTTACAGTATAGATAAAATAGTGGCTAACCTTTAGAAACTTGAACAAGTACTGTTTTGTCTGTATACTGAATGTTCACATGAAGAACTTCTGAGGAAATAGTCTTTTACATATTACTATACTAAGTCTTTGACACCAGGAGTCGTGATGTAACAATATTTGGGAGCCCTTGAACGACTCGGTGCCAAGGTGCTAATACAACTGAGTAAAATGAAGTGTGCTAATACTCTGGGAAATGATTGTATAGCTAGCTTTAGCTTAACACTTACTAATTAGCTATTTTGCTGATAAAGTTAATTAATTGTATTTGTACGTTATAATCTGTTTGATACATCTGAAACCTCACAGAGTTCCTCTACAAGTATTGGTGAGTTTGTCAGTTTGGATTTATTATTGTATATTTGTAAATGTCTGTTATTTGTGTCTGGAAATACATGCCAATAGGTGCGCTCTATAAGTTGGAAAAATAAATAGGTCTCTCAATTTTTCTTTCTTGCTTTCCCTATATAGGCAATTCATAAATGACAGCTGATGAGAACTCATTTCAACCCCCTCCTCCCCTTTCCCCAGCACACAGTTTTAGAACAAACAAGTATATGGACAGGTGAAATGATTTCCCCCTTCCTCTCCAACACCACTTCCACTACCACAGTTAATTGGAGACCCAGAAGCCATATTTTTTGGCATAACCCTGAAAAGGAAACAGAAAATGTCTTCACATCAACACCACTGTTGCCTGACCTTGATCCTACCATTGGCTCCCCTGCTAGTGCCTTGAATCCTTACTCATGTAAAGGGCACCTTAGACCCTAGTGCCCTGCCTTTCGCAGGAGATGGTGAGCAATCTGACTCTTCTGCATGTACCATTGCCAGTATGCCATAAGAGCCATTTATTCTGGACAGCAGGCAAACTCATCTCCTTCATAATCACCAGTCATTTGTTTCAGTCAGTGTTTCAGTCACTGGCTTCATCGTGTCATTGAGCTTCTAAGAAGCTGGTTTGATGCCAATGGTATCCTCTGTGAGGACCCGGTGGCTAGTATGCCCAAGGTTGTGATGATCTTGATGATAAAAATTCTGTATGTCATCCTCACTAATCACAAAGGTGTATAATGGTTTGTGGATGAGCCTGCATTTCAGTCAGGTAATACTAAGTTTTGCTGGGCTCAGAGGGTTACATGGCATATCTGGAGCAAACTTGGCTCTCCTCCTCCTTCTCAAGATATACCATCCTAGCATGGTCAGATGTTGTGTTCCCTTATTTTCTCACGATATACCATCTCCCTTATCTCCCCACTCTCCCTGCTAGTCTCCTATTTCCTCTGTCCCAACCCTTCTCCCCAAGGCCCTTATAGCAACTGTTGCTTGGTTGCTATCTTGCTGGCTTGCTCTCTAACAGATTCACTCTCACTCATTCTCTCCTGCGTGTTTGGTTGTTTAATCAGAATGGACTTATGATCCCAGGTTTTCAGAACAAATGAGTGGCTAAACTACTGAATGGTAAAAATGGAACCTGCTGACTTAGTCAAGCCTGTGGCTTTTGAAAATCTAGATTGAGCAGATGGCTCCTTAACCGTGTCCTGATACTACCCTCTTGTATTAATCAGGGCATTTGGGCCTGACTAGCAAGCTGTTCTGAAAATCCAAGTCCCAACTAGGCAATAGCCACTTGCCCTATGCAACCTATTGAAAATTTTGGCATAAATCTTTAGAGAGTGAAAACACCTAATCTTAATGCAAAATATTGAAATTACATTGTAATAATGAAACAAAAGCACGACACAAAGTTTTCTCTAAATCTCTTGGATTAATCATACTTTAGTATTTTAAATTTAATAAATTATACAGAGTATGGGCCCTATTTGTAAAGGAGAAACAAAATGATTCCTTCTACAAAAAGTCATGTTTCAATTTGGATGCCTGTTTGTAAATATTCTCTTTGCTCTTCGACATTCAGAATGTGTCTACAGTACACGGAATGAATCGCAGAAAAACATTGTAACACATTCATTCATAAGATGTTAAAAACATTTTTGTTTTATGTATTATATTAAAATTAATCAGTGAGAGGGCTAAAATTTTTGAAAGCAGCCAAAAGACTGTCAGTATGACATAGGCTCCTTGCTGCTTGTGAAAGTTTTATCCTAGACACTTTAAAATGTTTTAATTTCACTGTTTCTAATAACTTAAACCAAAGCACTTAACCTAATCCAATTAATACAAAATTCCATCTCTGAGGAAGGTTCAAAGGCAGGCTAGCCATAAGGTAAAAATTCAAAAGCCATTCCACGCAGGCTTCATCTCCACTCAGGCTTTTCCTTCTCACCTATGAAGCTGTCTGATTATCTTGCCTTGTCCCTGTAACCTGACATGATAGCATATTTGATACATATGGTATGAAAGGGGAAAAAACCCACCATCCTCAACATCTGTTCTGAATGTATATTTTTTGAATTGCCATTTATGCTCCTTTATCACATCATCGCTTTTGGAATGAAAATACAGCTGTTCCTCAAAGCAACACTGTAGTCTGGATCCCCAAAAAGAAAAACATGATGAGTGCTGTACCCTCTTTTTATTGTCTCTTTGAAGTTTCTGTTTGGATTAAATAGACAAGAGGAATGTTGCTCTCCTCTTTTCAAAAGCTTCTGCCCATTCAGTTCTGAGGTTGTTCCCAATCAGACCGTCATAGTGTTATTTTTAATCTGTATTCCTTTATCGGGAAATTCTTTGCTATGGGCTACTGGAATCCATCTCCTATATTGGCACTGCTTTTCTCTTCAAAACTAGGTAAACTAGCCTCTTAGGCTTCAAATCTGCCATTGATTACATGGAATATAATTCAGATTTTCATGTAATTTAAAAAAGTGACAGTAAACATGCATTGTTCTGTGCAGACTGCTATGTGCAACTCATGTCAGATTACATTTACACAAAAAAAATCCCATCCTTGAAAAGAAGTGAAAATAGTTAAATAAGCATGTTGTACATATTATTTGTTGGAAGAACACCCTAAAAAAAATCCATCACTGTCAATAGCTCTGGATTTACAAGGTTATTCTCCCTTGGCTCACACAATGCCAGAGGTGTCCTATTTTCTCAGAAAAAAAGCAAGCAAACAATTCAAAAAACAGCCTATCATGCTGAGCACTATTGCCTCATTGTTTCCTTGTTCTTCCCCACCTGTGGTCTGTAGCCAGTTGTTGTCTCTTGTCTTAAACTTAGATTGTAAGTTCTTTGGGGCAGGGATTGTCTTTTTTGTTTTCTGTTGTATAGCCTCTAGCCCAGTGGAATCCTAGTCAGTAGCTAGGGCTCAGAGGCACTACAAAAATACAAATAAATAATAATAATCATGATCACATATTGTATACAATTCATTACCTGATTACAACCTGCCACTCATATGCAATCAATTTTGATAGTTAAATATAACATTTACATTTCTAACAAAAAAAACTAACTAGAGCTGGTCAAAAACTTCCCAGCAAGATCTTTTTCAATGGAAAATGCCTCTTCAATCGCAATGAACATTTTTACAAATAATAATAATAATAATAATAATTTGGCTGAAATTTGTCAAAAACTCACTTCACAACAACATCTTTAAAAGTTTTCAAAAAGTTTAATTCTATTTCAGTGAGAAAATAATCACTTTTTAAACTTTTTTCTTTTGGAAAAAGGGTGGATAAGTAAAAAAATGTAAGAGTGAGTGAGAGGTTCCCCCTCCCCAATAAAAGTAAATGACTTTGTTGGTGAAAAAGCAAAAAGTTTCATGGAACATTTCAAGCAAATCCATTTTTTAAAATTTCTTTCCAGAAACAATAATGGAAACATTTAGATATGTGAGAATATATGATTTTCTCAGCAGAAGAGAAGCAAAACAACACAACAGGAATTTTGAATACTTACCCACTGAAAAGTGGTAGATGCAATAACAGCCAGCTACAAAATAGCCACTTTAGAGCTAAAGCTGCTGGACTTTGCCAAATTTAAAGGGATACCTGTCCCCACCCCACACCAGGAATGCTGGGGAAATGTTCCTGTACAGGGCAATCTCCACAGGGGAGACTCAGTAGGGATTAGCAATTGCAAAGGAAGGGATTCCTGGAGTTAGGACTATATTTGTAGAAAAAAAATGTACGTAAAAAGTATTAAGGGATGCATCTGTGGGAGCCCAACACAATCAGAGCCGAGCTCTTCTCCACTAAGGCTCTGTAAAACTCAACACAGAAAGTAATAAAAAAAGAGATTGCATGGTTTAGGGAAATGGGATATGGAGTCTTCTAGGCTGTTCGTTTGAATCCAGTCTAGATCAGTAATAACCAAAAGGTTTTATCTTATAGGAACAGGGAAATGAACTGGTTGTCACAGCCCACTTTCTAGAGAACATATCTACATTACAAAATCACAGTCACCACTACGTTTTGAACTGTCACCTCTGTTGGCAACTGTTTGTAGCCCCCCAAATAAGACCAGAGACTGAGTAGGTCTGGAAATAAAACTAGAAGCAAGGCTCATGTTGGAGCAGCCGTGAGGACGATTGCAGTTCTGTTGCCCATGCTGACCCTGCTCTAGGAATACATAGTAATCTGCAGGTCTATCAATCTTTGAATCTTTTACAAGCATGAAATTAATTTAAGTAGGGGAGAAATAGCAACTCTACATATCAACAGATATTTAAAAAGCAACATAGCTGTTTACCTATTGAAGAACTTTATATGGTGCTTATCCCTGTAGCATGTGGTCGTAGTGTTTATTATCCTGAAAGAAAGTGTGGGTGAAATCCTGATCCCATTGAAGTCAATGACAAGACTCCCATTGTCTTTAGTTGGGCCAGGATTTCACTCCTGGTGTTTAAATAACCACTTTCAGGTTTTGGATTAGAACTGTGCACTTGGACTCTGCAGGAAGATAGATCCCGAATGAAGAAGTATTTGGGTTTGTTATTCACTGGCTTTTTGAATGCTTCTAAAAGACATTTAGGGACCCAAATAAAGCAAGATCTAATCTTCTCACATATATTTCAGTGAATGGAAATGAGAGATTTGATTGTGCATTTTCAGTGTTCATAGAATTGTAGGATTGGAAGGGATCTCAAGAGGACTTCTAGTCCAGTCCCCTGCAATCAAGGCAAGACTAAGTATTATCTAGATAATCCCTGACAGGTGTTTGTCCAACCTGCTCTTAAAAATCCCCAATGATGGAGATTCCACAACCTCCCTAGGCAATTTATTCCAGTGCTTAACCACTCTGACAATTAGGAAGTTTTTCCTAATGTCCAACCTAAACCGCCCTTGCTGCAATTTAAGCTCTTTGCTTCTTGTCCTATACTCAGAGGTTAGGAAGAACAATTTTTCTCTCTCCTCTTTGTAACAACATTTTATGTACTTGAAAACTGTTATCATGTCCCCTCTCAGTCTTCTCTTCTCCAGATTAAACAAACCCATTTTTTTCAATCTTGCTCCAATTTGCCCACATCTTTCCTGAAATGTGGCACCCAGAACTGGACACAATACTCCAGCTGAGGCCTAATCAGCACAGAGTAGAGTGGAAGAATTACTTCTCATGTCTTGCTTACAATACTCCAGCTAATACATCCCAGAATGATTTTTTTTTTGCAACAGCGTTACACTGTTGACTCATATTTAGCTTGTGATCCACTATGACCCCCAGATCCCTTTCCGCAGTACCCCTTCCTAAACAGTCATTTCCCATTTTGTATGTGTGCAACTGATTGTTCCTTCCTCAGTGGAGTACTTTGCATTTGTCCTTGTTGAATTTCATCGTATTTACTTCCGACCATTTCTCCAGTTTGTCCAGATCATTTTGAATTTTAATCCTATCCTCCAAAGCATTTGCAAACCCTCCCAGCTTGGTATCGTCTGCAGACTTTATAAGTGTACTCTCTATAACATTATCTAAATCATTGATGAAGATATTGAACAGAACCAGACCCAGAACTGATCCCTGTTAGACCCCACTTGATATGCCCTTCCAACTTGACTGTGAACCACTGATAACTGCTCTCTGGGAACAGTTTGCCAACCAGTTATGCACCCACCTTATAGTAGCTCCATCTAGGGTGTATTTCCATAGTATTTTTAAAAGAAGGTCATGTGAGACAATATCAAAAGCCAAGTCAAGGTATACCACATCTACTGCTTCCCCCCATACCCTGTTAAAGAAAGCTATTGGGTTGGTTTGACATGATTTGTTCTTGACAAATCCATGCTGTTACTTATCACCTTATTATTGTCTAGGTGTTTGCAAATTGGTTCCTTAATTATTTGCTTCATTGTCTTCCCGGGTACTGATGTTAAACTGACTGGTCTGTAATTCTCCTATTGGCCTTATTCCCCTTTTTATAAATTGGCACTATATTTTCCCTTTTCCAGTCCTTTGGAATCTCCCATCTTTCATGACTTTCCGAAGATAATCGCTAATGGATCTGATAGCTCCTCAGTCAACTCCTTGAGTATTTTATGATATATTTAATCAGGCCCTGGTTGACTTGAGGTATTATAATGCCTGTACAAAATTATATAAATTTTGATGGTTTATCTGAAGTGCCATGATTTTTCTATTTTTGTTTTTAAATGATTTAGTAACTTAGGCAATGTTACATTCAAGTGTACATGCCATATGGCACTGTCTAGAGTGAATTACAATATTTAAAGCAAGAGTTGCAATAACACAAACCAAACAGATTAAAGATTATATAAAGGTCTCAGCATAAACAAAATGCTAGTATACATTCATAGCCAATGACAAATAGTGCCCAAAATATATTGTAGAGTGGGACATTTGTGAACCTCCATACCTTCCACACAAATCAGTTATCCCAAATAAAACCAAATAATAATTGTGGTGTTCTTCCCTGCTCCCTAACAGCTCCTCTGCAGTAACTCCCACCACAGCTCCTCTATTCCTCCTGAAGATGATCTAGTAGCCAATTTCTGCTCAGCTCCTTGCCTCCATTCCTGTTTGAAAAACAGCCAGCTGCCCTACTCCAAACTTCTGTCTCCCAGTAGCTGGGTCAAAAGCCTGCCTGTTTCCCCTTGCATCCACCTTTTCCAGGTCATAGGCTCCTACCTGCTACCTCCTTGAAATAACAAGTTGGCCAGCAATTCATTCTGCCTCAATTTCCTCCCACTAGGACCCACTCAAGCTTCCTGAGTTGGGAGTGGAGCTATGCACTAGGGCTGTACCTGATGAGTCATTCTATGAACTCTGGGGCTTCTCTGAATTTATCCCAAATAAGACTAGAAAGGCAGCCTGTGACCATAATTTGATCTCAGTACTGCTCTATATATGTTTAATAGAAAGATGAACTCTATTAGGGTCTAGAAGCCAGTAGGCTCACCAACTCTCCCTCTGCTAATAGCACTCTGTGGTGCTGCTGAATGGAAGGCGTTGGAAGCTGCCAGCCTCTCCTTCCATCCATCCAGTCACCTGTCCTCCTTTGTTTTGCTGGAAGAAGGGGAAAAGAAAAAGAAGAGGGAAACAAAGCTTTTATTTGTTTAAAGAAAAAGGGAGGGGATTTATTAATTGATAAGGCTTAGCCCTATTAGCCCCTCGTTACCTGCCCGGTTGTTCAAAACTATTTCAAAAGGCCCATCTTCAGTTTGAGGAGGAACACACCATCCAGATCCACCAAACATTTATGCAGGTGAATGATTTAATGCTTATGAGCAGCTCTGTTGAACTCACTGTGACTATAAGTGTGCATAATTATATGTGTAAGTGTTTGCAGGATCAGACCCTTATTAAGTACTATCAACAAACTGACTCTAAGAAAAGTAAACGAATGATCCGAGATACTGGAATTATTAAACTCTAGAAGCTGTAATATAAAGAATGATTACATAGGTGTATCTCAGGTGAAACAATTGAACGATTAAGCTTAATTTAGTATGTAAATAAAAAAGACAATGATCCAAGGTTGGAATTAACATTTACCTAACTAACCAATAGTAAAATTAGAGTCTCACAAAGGAAGGAAAAGAAATCTAAATATTTTCCAGGGACTCAGGATCAGACATCAAAAGTGAGCTGCACCTTGTATGTTTACAGTTTTCTATTTAGCTTTCTTGGCTTTTTTTCTTTTTTAATAGCCTGGCTGTAAGGGCAAGAAAGGTCTGGATTCTGATCTCGTTTACACCAGTGTAAATCCAGAGTAACATCACTGACTTTGGTAGAGTTAGTCAAGATTTATACTGGTGTAAATGAGATCACAATTTGATCCAGTAACTTTCCTATGCTGATTCTCTTGTTGGTACACTTCTACCCCAATATAATGCGACCCGATATAACATGAATTCGGCTATAACGCGGTAAAGCAGTGCTCCGGGGGGGCAGGGCTGCGCACTCCGGTGGATCAAAGCAAGTTCGATATAACGTGGTTTCACCTATAACGCGTTCAAAATTTTTGGCTCCCGAGGACAGCGTTCTATTGAGGTAGAGGTGTAGAATTACAATAGAATTGTCCCCCATTAAATGTAGCACATGAAATTACAGCAAACTATTTGATCCCTTTTTGGGTGGGGTACCATACCTAGGATTTAAACAGCAGATGTACAGATTATTATGGGGACTACCTTGGAGTTTAAGAATGCACAGATTATTCTCATTAATTATTGTTTATATTTCAGTATTGCCCAGGGGCCCGAAAAGTATTGGGTTCCCATTGTTTTAGGCAGCCTACAAAATCACTTATTATACGTCTCCAGAAGAATTGTGTCTTCAACAGAACTAACTACATGAAGCTAGTGAGATAATTCGGAAACAATCCAAACACCGCAGTAAAAAATTCAGAACTTGCAAAATAGATTCTCTTTACATAGCAAAGGTTGTGGAAGGAAGCCACAGTAAACTATGGAATCTATCCTAAATGTCAGTTAGAACCATTGTTCCACAGTTATTTATAGCAAGTGTCAGCTGGACTGCTTTGCCCTTATTATTCTTTCAAAACCTTTATATTTAGGCTTGACTGATAATAGTGATGTTTATTTTCAAGCTTTTTTATTTTTAGCAATTTAAATGTTTACTGTTATGGGAAATTGGGGGGTGTCAGACATTAATTATTTAATGACAGTAGACTTAAGATTCAAAAAGTTAAAGATTTATAGCTGTTAAAACACAAAGTCAACATCACATGTCAAAATATACAAAGTAAATATCCATAAACCAAACTCTAATAAGTTTTCAAAGAACATCTTTCTTACTTTGCTATTTGTAAATTTTGATTATTATTAATGAAAATATTTGGGGGGGGGGTTCTCTGTGTATATGGTGAAATCGACATTTACTGATAAAAAGCTAATCTTTCCAAGCCTATTTATATTGCACTGTAATTTTACATGGGTACAAATATACTCTATAATGAAATCCTGACTTCCTTAGTTAGGCCTGTTTTCTCTGTTCACTATGCTGCTTAAGTGGCTACATTCTGGGCAGAGTCAGACAGGCAAGAATTCCCTCAGTGTAGGGAAACTCTTAGCTGGTTTAAAGCTGGCATAAGTGTCACTAGCATAGGAGAAGAAACTGTTCTATCTTACATTGGGGCCAGATGACGCAGATCAGGGAGCTCCAACAAGTTCCTTACCAGCTGTCCCTCTCCATTGAGCCATCCAGGTCTCTGGAACAGGAAGAAATCATCCCTCAGTTTTGCAGTAGCCTTTACTCGGGCAAAACTCCCATTGATTGGTTTTCCTGAGAAAGGACCAATCAGAAAAGAAGGAAGGACTTCAAGATTTGTCCCATGGATAAAGACACATTTCTTGTTCTAAAGATGATCACTCATTTCTTTTAACTTTTCTTTGATTTGGGGTGGAGAATAAGGACACACATGGTGCAAATATTCCACAAAATGTCTGACTGAAAGAGCAACCTTTGTAGAAGGGAAATCTTTAAAGAATTGTATATCATTCCTTGGCTTTTTTTTTGCCTCTGTCGCTAACATGCTCCCATTTACTTAAGAGACAAACTGCAGAGTTCTTGAATCTTCACTAACTTCAGTTTCTGAATGCTCTCAATGCAGAGTTCCATGTAGAGTGCATTATGACAATGCTGAGGTAACCAAAGCAGAGATAATCATGACAAGGTCCACAAGAGTTAGAAAAGTGGGCACTTCTCTCAACAAGTTGGAGAAACTGGAGAAAATTTTGTTGGCCACAAATGTTACCTGTGCATCCAGGAGTAGGCTTGAGTCTCAGAGTACCCTTCCAACTACACACCTGTGTTAAAAATGGCAGTGACCTGTCTGCAATAAGATAAGGGGTGCTGATATAAATTTCACCAACTCTTCCATTTGCTTTGCAGAATGCATGTACAGTTAACAACTGCACTTCATTTTGAAATACATTGTTAATGAAAATATCTCTTTTTCAGAGTTTGTGGTTAGAGGAATACATGAAAATCTAATAAGTGGAGAAAAATTACAAAGGCACACTGTTAGCAAGCCCATAAACTTAGTTGAAAGACATTTTTATTATCCAAACTATTAAATATTTAATATTTTAATATTAAAATATTAGATAATAAAGAATAACTTCTGTTAGGTTTACCACCTGTATGCCTTTGGAATTCTTCTCCCTTTACCAGGACTTCATTTCTTCCTCTCACCTCAGATTCTGAAACAGATTATTTTCAATAATCATGGCTTTGGGAGACCAGTTGGCTAATATGATGGAGAGCCTTTGACCTGTGGATAATTGGTTTAAATCCAGCCTAGGTCACAAAAGAAGCAAACATTTTCTTATTACTGGATATGTATCCAATTATCTTCGTGATCTGAGCATGGTTGTCTCAGTAATGTTTCTACTGGATATTCCCATAAATATACCATGCTCAATTAGTACTCTTGTTGGCAATCTCAGTGGATAGGCCAATGAGTTAATGGGCTGAGGTAACTTTTTGCTGCCCATGCTGTACCTGTCAAGTGGATAAGGAGAAGATTTCAGTTTCTGGGGCTGTACAGTACAGTACCTTTCTTAAGCATTGTATTAGGCCATCAAATCCATAAGTCATCTCATATGACTCCTTTACATGTCTCAAATTGATACTCCACACAAACAGATAAGATCATTTTGATGTAATATCCCTTCAACATACACACTGCCCTAACATATTCAAATTACAAGCATAAACAGTTAATACACCTCTACCACGATATAATGCGGCCTGATATAACATGAATTTGGATATAACGTTGTAAAGCAGCACTCCGGGGGGCAGGGGGGAGCTGCGGGGCTGCGCATTCTGGCGGATCAAAGCAAGTTCGATATAACGTGGTTTCACCTATAACGCGGTAAGATTTTTTGGCTCCCGAGGACAGCGTTATATCGGGGTAGAGGTGTATATATATAGGTTTGAAAGTATCACATTTTAAACTGTATGAAAAAGCAATTTTGTCCCAATACTTGAATTAATTATGGACACAGAAGCTAATTTTGCCTGAGCTAAAGTAATTTATTTAATTAAAAATAGCTAATAATAGTGAGATGTAAATAATAAGGAGGACAGGTTACTGTTCTACAGTAATCTGAATCACTTGGTTAAATGGTCACAAGTCAACAAAATATGTTTTAATACAGCCAAAGGACAAGTTATATATCAGGGAACTAAGGGTTATACCTACAGGATAGGAGACCATCTTGGAAAGCAGTAACTCAAAGAAGGATGTTGGGGTCAATGTAGATAACATGAGCTCTCAATGCAATGCTGTGGCAAAAAGGGCTAATGCAATCCTTGGATGTATAAAAAGGAACAATCAAGTAGAAGTAGGGAAGTGATCTTGCCCCTGTACACGGCACTGGTAAGACCACTACTAAAATACTGTGGTCAGTTGTGGTGTCTGAACTTCATTAAAATAGGGAAATACTGGAGAGTGTTCAAAAGAGGGCCACAAAAGTGATCAAGGGGCTTGAAAACAAGCATTACAATGTCAGATTGCTTAAGGCAGCGGTTCTCAAACTTTAGCAACCCGAGGACCCCCCTTTTCATTTAAAATTATTCGGGGACCCCCCCAAGCCCCTCGCTCACCCTTGCCCTGCCCACCCCCTTCTCTGAGGCCCCACCCTGCTCACCCCATCCCCCCTCTCTCCTCACTCACTTTCATCAGGCTGGGACAGGGAATTGGGGTGCGGGAGGGGGTTCGTGCTCTGGGAGGGAGTGTGGGGTATGGGCTTTGGGTGCGGGAGGAGGTGAGGGGTGCAGGCTCTGGGAGGGAATTTGGGTGTGGGAGGGGGTGAGGAGTGCGGGCTCCGGCCGGGCAGTGCTTACCTTGGGCGCCTCCTGAAAATGACTGGCACATCCCTCTGGCAGCAGCTCCTAGGCGGTGGGGGCAGGGGATCTCCGCAGGCTGCCCCTGCCCACAGGCACTGCCCCTGCAACTCCCATTGGCCACAGTTCCTGGCCAGTGGGAGCTGCAGAGTCGACACTCGCGGCAGAGGCAGCGCGTGGAACCCCCCTGCCCCTCCGCACCTCGAGGGGCTGCAGAGATGTGCTAATCGGTTCTGGGAACAGTGCGGGGCCAAGGCAGGTAGAATGGGCAGCGGTTAGGGGAGGCTGTGGGAAGCTGTGCCTCCCCAAACAGCCAGGTGTGGCCCCGCCCACACTCCTCCGCTGCTGCCGAGCTCCAGGGGCTGGGGCCAGCCCGCCTTCCTTCAGCGGCAGCAGCGCCGCACGCTCTCCCTCCCGGTGCTCTGGGGAGGCTGCAGCGATGACAACGCGCGCTCTCACTTCCAGGGCTTGGGGGGCTGCGGACACTAGCCAGCCTGGGGCAAGGGCCGGCGACCGGGGGAGAAGGGGGGCTTTAACTTTTGCTGAAGCCCATTGTTTTGTCAAAATATGTATATTTGTTAGTGTGTATGAACCTATGAGATTTTGCTGTATGGTTGTTACTGAAATATGTTGTAAGTTTATGAGTTCTCCAGTGACAGCAAAGGAAGTGACCAACACCCAGGCAGGCGCTGAACGTCCATCACCAGCCATTGACCAGTAGTGGAATAATAAACAAGGGATTTACAATTCAGTGCCAGTTTCACAAGACCACACCAAGGGGATTGCTCAACCTTGTGACTCAATAAAGCCAAACAGGACATGTCTGGGCTAGTATTTCCCAGCCACATGGACTGAGATTATAAAATAAGGGACAGTGGCATCAGGCCTTGGCCTTTCTCCTCCCCCACCTACGCTGGAAGCAACAAAAATGCTGGAAAGACGGAAGACTTCAATTGAGGAGACCGATGCCAGGCTTGAGAGAGAGGCCTGTGTATTATGAACTATAACATCCAGTGGGGTGAGAAAATTGCTTGATCTAAATATTGCCTAGTCTAATAAGGTTTATGATTTAGACTGTGCGCTTATCTTTTACTTTCTTTGGTAATTATCTCTGCCCTTTTATGCCTACCACTTACAATCACTTAAAATCTATTTTTCTGTAGTTAATAAACCTGTTTTATATTTTACCTAAAACAGTGTATATTGCTGAAAGTGCTTGGGAAATCTCAGCTCAGGTTACAAGGGCTAGTGTAGGTCCTCTCCACATTGAGGGAGCGGTGGGCTGGGTAATAAACTTACACTGGTCAGGCTTCTGATCCAGGCAAGATGGTACAGCTCTGAGGTGCAAGGCTGAAGAGCTGGGGGGGACTGGCTGACACATTTCTCTTGTGATTCGTGAGTGGCTCTGGAAGCATTCATGCAATCATGCTGTTGTGCTGAGTGATAACAGTGCCTGGAGGGACTTGTTGCTTGTCACTAGCAAAGCATTGTGAGAGACAGCTCAGGCTGGAGAGTTAAGAGGGCACAGTGGTACCAGAGTTCCAGGTTGCACCCCAGAGATCCCATCACAGCTACTAACTACCCTTTCCACTTGTATAATAAGCCCCTCTCTTCCATTCAAATGAGCTGCCACCCAGTTCTCCAAAGGTCTGATCAACCCACTGAAGTTCCTAGAAAGACACCTGGTGGGTCCTGTGGCACCTTTAAGACTAACAGAAGTATTGGGCGCATAAGCTTTCGTGGGTAAGAACCTCACTTCTTCAGATGCAAGAGGTTCTTACCCACGAAAGCTTAGGCTCCCAATACTTCTGTTAGTCTTAAAGGTGCCACAGGACCCTCTGTTGCTTTTTACAGATTCAGACTAACACGGCTACCCCTCTGATAGAAAGACACCTATTGAGTTCAATAAGCTTTGGATCAGGCCCTAAGGCCCAGCTGCTCAAAGGTACTTAAGAATCGCTGTGCTAAGTGTTGCAACACCTAACCCCTTAGGCATCTTGCCACCTGGTGGAATAATCAGCCCCAAGCTAGGTACTCAGGCACTCTGTACAGTGCATGGAGAGAATTAGGCATCTAAGAAAGGGAGCCTCAGAAGCCAGCAAGCTGGATGGGGAGTTGCCTATGCTAACCAGGAGTAAAATATGGAGAGGAGGGGCAGGGAATGGAGGGGCAGCGGTTTAGTTGCCTAAGTGGTTGACCTTGTGTGCCTCACTGTCAAGCCACAGATAGGCACTTTCTTCCACTAGGAATCCTCAGCAAGGAACCCTCCCCGGGAGTTGGGTAACTAAGCCAGGTCACCTGCTCATGTAGTCCATGCCCTAGCAGCCAAAATCCTCTCTATCTCTCTCCTGATCACTCTTGATACTTCTTTCCCTGTGTCCCTGGCTGTCTTCTGTGTAGGTGCTGTGTCCCCCTATTGGTGGCTGGGATCTGACAGATATCAAGTTTTAGGTGAGCTCAGAGCGGCAATACAGGATTGGGCCTTGCTGATGATATAGGCATTCCCTTGACTAGACTGATAATCCCACTTCAGGGTCTCTTGTGTTTCATCTTGAGCTAGAGCTCTGAGCTGCTCGTTAGCTGTGGGGAGGCATCAGGGATTAGGAGTCTTTGAGAATGTCAACTGGCAGGATTTTAAGCACAAAGGGGAATTAGGATCCTAAGTGGTAAATGGCAGTTGAGCAGCAATTATGAAAATGTTAGTGGAGTCTAAATCGTGAACTTAGGTGCCTAAGAGACAGATAGGTGCCTAAACACTTTTGAGGATCTGGGACTAAATCCTTAAATCCTACTTGGATTCCTAGAGATCCTGACACTGCTTGTTTTTCTTGCATGTCTGCAACTGTCCTGATCCACCAGCTGAGGTTTTTGGATGCTACTCTCACTGACAAAAAATAAAAACCTGCAGGGATACATTAGTCTTACTTCAAGTGAGAAGACAGCGAATGGAAAATCAACGGGTTCAATAGTTCAATGCAGTATAGCTAAACAATATGTAAAAGATATTTTCTTTTGATACTTTAACACTTGCATGGAGAAATAAATTCAAGAATGAGAAAGCATCAATCCAAATCCATGTGGAGTAATTTCCCCCTGCAAATGACAACCTTGATAGGATACACAAATTACAGGAAATCAGACAGAACAGATATTCCACCAAAGACACACGAACCACAATAGGGATTAATGTCTGCTACGTGTACCAGGAAAAGTCTTTCCAAGAGACCTTAAAAACAGAATAGTGAAAATAACTCAGTCTCCTCAAAGGAAAATAAGAATAACATCTGAAAAGGGAAAAAATATGCAGATGAGCAATCCACACCCACCCCAACAGGATGGAACTATGCTTTAAAAAAAACAAACAAATAAACAAAAAACCTCCTCTATATACACATCTGCTCTGAAGAATTCAGATTGTTCCATGATTTGATGATGAGAGAAAAGTAACAGCAAGAAGATAAAATAACTGATACAAGCAAGTACAAGTGTATGTTTGGGATTAGGAAAATTTAATTGTTCCAGCAGCAAAGATGGTCAGCATATTGACCAGTTCTAAACAGTTCAGCATTGCTTCCCTGATCTTTACATGAGGATCACTTATTTTGCATTACATGGAGCAGATTGCAGTTGCCCTGGCAGTCACAGGCCCTGGGTTTCAGGATATGCAATGCTTCCTCTGGAGCCAACCAGCATGACCACATTTTACTTCCATCTACTACATTTGCCAGCTGAGACAGGAGCAACTGCAATCTGCTCCATTTTCTGCAAAGTAGGGGCAGCTGTTGCCGGCACAGAAGGCCCAAGGGGGCAACAGCAGGGTTCGTTGCCCTGTGTGCTTTGCGCCAATGAACACACCAGGGTGGAGAAGCAGACAAAGTTTATTCAAGAGCTCTGAATAGACACTAGGAGACCAGCATGTCTCAAATCAAGCGCACCAACATAAGCAGTTTTTCTCTTTTAATACTTTACTTTCTCCTTCCCTACCTTCCCCACTTCCTCCCCTTTCCTCCTTCTGCAGTAGTTACATTTAAGCAGTTAAGTCATCGTGGCGACTATAAGTCTAGCTCGTTAGTAACTCTTCTTTGAACCGTTATCTTGTCCTTTTCCCTTTGATCTGTTATCTTGCCTTTCAGCCAGAAGCATGCAGGCCTTATTACTATTGCTTCCCAGCTGCTGGCCTGTGAGGTTAGTAAAGTTTAACATGCAGGGGCTTTGGTTCACTCTGGCCTACAGCGGGGGGGCTTCATCGACTCTCGTGGTCTTCCAACCCCCCGAGTTACCTAGGGTGATGCCTAGTGACACCAACACAGCCCTTCCATTTAAGCAAAGATTGGGTGACCCAGACTAATCAGTTTCTCAAAATTTCCACTTTCCAATTGAGCGGAATTTATTGTAATATGACATTAGTAAAGACATATTTAGGATGACTATAATTATCACACAGAAACTACTCCCTATGTCAGTGCCACTGACTTCAATGGAAGCAGAGGAGGTGCTCAAGTTCTCTCAGAATCAGGCCCTCACAGGCACTGGTTTCCTCTGGGCCCCGGGGGTGCTCAACCCCCTGTTCCGCCCTCAACCCCACCCCAAACCCTCACTCCGTCTCTTCCTGCCCCCGCCGTGCCTCTTCCTGCCCTGTTCCGCCCTATCCCCGCTCCTCCCCCTCTCCCCCCAGCACCTCCTGCATGCCAGAAACAGCTGATCATGGCGAGCAGGAGAGGCACTGGGAGGGAGAAGGAGGAGTTGATTGGCAGGGCCGCTGGCAGACGGGAGATGCTGGGGGGGGGGGTCACCCTACCCTACCCTTATGTAGAATTTCCCATTTTCAAAGTCCTGTGCAATTTGCAAACATTAAGCCAGATAATGGAATGACTGATCAATACTGCTGTTATAGCCAGTGAAATCTCTAGAAGTAAAAACCGGACAGTGGTCAAGTGTGTGTGTGTGTGGGGAATAAATGTAATCGTAGAATCATGGGGTTAGGAGGAACCGCAAGGGTCATCTAGTCTAACCCCATGCCAAAATGCAGGATTTGTTGTGTCTGAACTATCCAAGACATTTTAGACAGAACTTAACACCACAGTTGTACAATCAATACACTTTCAAGCCCATTGGCTTTAGTGGGATTTTTGCTTGTAGAACAATTCAGGGTATGGCCTAATTACAAAAAAATCTTGGAATAAGATAGTAAAATCTAAGAAATAAGAAAAGATATAGTGTAGTAAGATGGCAGGATGTATGTGACTAAGGTGGACAAACACATGGTGAGTGGATGCTTAAAAGTGACTAAGTATCCTTTTAAAAGTCAACATGATGCACATCTTGAGAAGAGCCAAAAGGCTAATACTCAAATAAATTGAGTGGGTTAGAGAGAAGAGGTAGATGCACAGATATAATTTCACTAATGGATGTAAAATCATTAGCTCTTAACCTAGATAGCATTAAAAAACATCAGCTTTTTCATGTTTTTGGATATATAGCAAAATAAGGGAGAACACTGCAAAGAGACTAGATATATAGAATCAGATCTCTAGACAGCCGGCATGTGCTTTTGTACCACATCTCAGATGAATTAATTCTGCTGTTTCTAGACGTGCAAACACAGTAGCAACTGATCAAGAATAAAACACCCAGAGGAGCTAGTAACTGATGTGTGTGACGCTGGTCTGTACGGGGGGATACTGTTGGTGTGTACGGGGAGCTCAGAGCTAACACCTGAGGCACGGGCACATGACGGTCCGCAGGCGCCTACCGGGGAGCTGTGTGGTAGGATGGCGCCACCGGCAGGGGAGTCGCTGCCCAGCTCGGCCAGTAGAGCGCTAGTCGCAGACTCAGAGTAACCTGGGGACTGCTCAGAGTTTCGCGCAGGCGCTATTGCCACTATTGCCAGCTGCCCACAGGCACTCAGCTACTGCCATTGCGCGTGCGCACTCAGGCAATACCGCTCATGGGTTGCCTGCCGCGCGTGCGCACTCTAGCCATTCTGGGGGACTCCGTGGGCAGGAGGAGAAATCGAATGAGTCCCCGCCTACTTCCATGGTTTGTGGCGGTTGCTTGGTAACTAGTCACAGCAGCTGGAGGACACGGGGAAAGGGGACCCTATTCCGGCGCGCGCAGCTCGCGGGCAGTCCCAGCCTCTCGCGCCTCCATGTCGTACTCGCACCCTCCCAGGCGCACGGGGCTGCCCCGCGCCGTGCTGAGGTGGCTGCAGAGCCTGGACCTGAGCTTCTTCCCCAGGAACTTCCGACGGTGAGATGGGGCGGGGCGCCTCCGAGCGCGCGCCACCGGCTGCGCCTTACCGTTATTGTCGTTGTTCTCTAGGGACTTCTCCAACGGCTACCTCATCGCCGAGATCTTCTCCTGGTACTACCCCGGGGACATCCACAGCCACAGCTACGAGAACGGCGCCTCGCTGGCCACCAAGCTCAGCAACTGGTCCCAGCTCGGCCAGGTGAGGGAGCCGCCCCGCCGGGGGACACGAGCCCGGGCAGCGGCTCTGGGCGGGGACGGGGCAGCTTGTAACGTGCACGCAGCGCTCGAGCCTTTCTTCCGTCTTTCTTCTTTCGCCATGGCCCGGGACACGTCGGGCTCGGAAAGTTGGTGCAGCGATGGCATCCCCGTGGCGCGCCCCCCGCTGTATTGATTGGCCGCGGACAGTCCTGGGGGCCGCCCCAAGCTCCGCCGGGATGGCGATGGGGGCACTAACGATCCGTCACTCAACTGGACAACCCCAGTGACTTATTCCAGGCCCCCGGCCGTGCGAATATTGAGGCACCCCAGGTTAAATCTTGGCCTTACGGTTTTTGTATTGTTAACAAATGCACCTCTTAAGTTGGGCAGTGAAGGGGGTTCCAGTCAGGGGCGGCTCCAGGCACCAGCGCAGCTGTGAGGGCGGCAGTCAGGTGACTTTTGGCGGCATGCCTGCGAGAGGTCCGCTGGTCCCGCGGTTTCAGCAGCGGGTACGCCGAAGCCGCGGGACCGGCAGATCACCTGCCAAAGGCCGCCTGACTGCTGTGCTTGGGGCGGCAAAAAACATAGAGCTGCCCCTGGTTCCAGTTGTTTTGGGAAGAAAAAGTTTGAATTTTTGCTCAGTTTATATTTCAGTTCTCACCCATAATATTGCATACTTTCTTTAATTGCTTGTCATTTTGGTTACAGGGTGAGGGTTTGAGTGGGATTGGATTGGAAAGAGGCTGAGAGACAACAAAGTGAGCCATCACACATCAAGTAAAAAGCATGGAAGGATGGACCTGTGCCTCTCAACTAATAGGAACTGAAATGATCTCTGTTTTTATTTTTTGCTATAGTTTTTTTCCAAAAGAAATTTGAAGCCTGTTCAAGAACTAATAGATGGGACAATTCACTGTAAACCGGGAGCAGCAGAAATGTTGGTACAAGACATCTACTCAATGCTGACAAATGGACGGTGAGTGCTGTTTACAGAAGTGTATTATGTATCAGGTTTAGATGATTCACTTTAGTAGCATATTAATGAGTAGTATATAAATATTACTCAAAACCTTCAGATTTCCGAAGCCCCGGTGTGAAGTCAATCGGAGTTTTGCCATTGACTTCAGTAGGGCCTGGATCTGATGCCTGCTTCACGAGTGAAATAACATTTAAATCCCTAATGAACCTTTGCCCACATCACCAAAAACACCACAGTCCTTCTGCTCTGGTTCATTAATTGAAAAAGCAAAGTTGTTTAATTGACAATGAGGTATTTAGTATTGTGTGTGAAAGCTTGCAGAGCACATAGTATTACCTAGGATCTCTTTAAAGTGGTTATCAGCATGCTTCTTAGCAGCCCTGAAATTCACTAAATAAAATAAAACTAGTATAAAGAGCAAACCCGTTAATAAAACAGATGGGGTCTATAAGCATAAAACCAGAGATCCATATGCTCTCCTCCAATTCTCTGAGTGTAAAGGAGCTTATGTCCACAGAGCTAAAGTGGGGGATGTGCAAGAGGGAGTGCCGCTTCTTCAGAACATGCTTAACTTTCCCCAACGCAGCAGAACCCCAGCTCTGTGTATGGAGTTGACCATGGTCTAGTTCTACTAGATTCTTAACCCCTCAGCACACTTGTGGAACCTTGTGTATGTTATTGTAGACAAAGAGTGCAGCAACTTATACTACTGACTCCTCTGCAGTAATGAGCTCCGCTGATGAGGGCTACAGGGACAGCCATGGTCAGGGAAGCTACTGTCAGTGTGTTTTCTGTGGCCAGGCAGCAAAATGGTGTTAAGGGACATTTTTATGGATGCCCCTTCCCTCCAGTGGATTTCAGAGATTTGTGGTTTAAGTGTTACCATCCACCAAGAGAATTACCAGACAACTCAGTGAGTTTCTAATAATCAAGCTTTATAGGTTTATATAGACAAATTCTGCTCTTCACTTTGCGCCCAATGAATCACCCTGGTGGCATATAGAAGGCATAAGTGAGCTGCAAGAGAATTTCCCCAGCACAGGAGCAACATAGGGCTGACATAAGTAGCCTTACATTAGCCTCCTTTGTAGTCCCCACCATAGGGAGTAAGCCTGAAGCGCTGACTGCTGTGCAGTCTTTAGGCATATGTGAAGAGTCCTATGCATGTGAACAACTTTAGTCATGATTACTTGAATGAAGTAACTTGCATCAGCAAGTGTCTGCATGTTCGGCTCCCAGGATAGACAGCTGTAGAAAGCTCTTGCTGCTCTCTGTGTCTCTGGCTTCAGTTGTGACTTGAACATGTTACACAATCATGAACTGGAATGTGATGGCCCACAGAAGACTCTCTCTTAAGAATGGTCCATACTTTGAAAAAAGTTTGAGAATTTTGGTCTAGTGGACTGAGCACCAGGAGTTCCTGTATTCTCTTCCAGGCCTGGACACTGACTCTGTCTCTGTGGGTTTGGGCAAATCGCTTATCTCTGTGTTAAGGTTTCCCCATTTATAAAATGGAGATAATACCTTCCACACAATGGAATTGTGAGAATTCATTAGTAATATGTAACCAGGGTCTTGAAAGGTGTTAAACATCATAATGTGTTCAGTATTTATTAGTAGTAACATAACTGACTCATTAACATTTGCTTTTTTTTTTTTCTCCCCCCAGAATTAAAAATATTCAGGATGAGGTTGACTTTACAGACCACTATTATCAGGAGCAGTTACCGATGGTCGCCAGGTCAACAGCTTCAAAGGCTATCAAGAATAACATTAAGCTAACAGAAATAATGATAGAGCCCAACATTAACAAAAATAGACAAAAGGTTAATGCCATCATCAATATGCATATGCAACAGAGACTGGTAGAGAGGGAAGAGAACCCAAGTGAGTGGTTTTTCAAAGCAAGTATAAAGAACTAATGTATGTGGTGCAACTGATTGTTTCCCATGTTCACTGTCCTAGTTTGTTAGTCTAATGATTGAAAATGGAAAACAGGCAAATATTTGAACTATCTTTAGGCCAAGTCATGCTTGCTTTAACTACGACTTGTCACTTCCTCTCCCCTTGGGACTGCCAACTTATGTGCCAAGACTACTTTTGCCCCTGCTTTCCCTGCCAGCTTGGGACTCCAGCACCCTGTCTTGTTGAGCTAGACATGCCAGTCTGCTCCAACACAGACCCCGGGTCTGAACCACGTGCCCCAAAGCTGCAGACTTAACTGAAAGCAGCTTACAGAAGTGTTCCTGTCTATAACACTCAGATGCCCAACTCCCAGTGGGGTCCAAATCCCAAATAAATCCATTTTACCCTGTATAAAGCTTATACAGGGTAAACTCATAAATTGTTCGCCTTCTATAACACTGATAGAGAGAGATGCACAGTTGTTTCCCCCCCCCCCTCCGGGTTAATTAATAAGTAAAAAGTGATTTTATTAAATACAGAAAGTAGGATTTAAGTGGTGCCAAGTAATAGCAGACAGAACAAAGTGAATTACCAAGTAAAATAAAATACAGCACGCAAGTCTATGTCTAAGAAAACTGAATACAGATAATACCTCACCAGTTCCAGTAAGCTTCCTTTTACAAACTAGTCTCCTTCTAGTCTGGGTCCAGCAATCACTCACACCCCCTGTAGTTACTGTCCTTTGTTCCAGTCTCTTTCAGGTATCTTTGGGGGTGGAGAGGCTATCTCTTTAGCTAGCTGAAGACCAAATGGAGGGGTCTCCCAGGGGTTTAAGTAGACTTTCTCTTGTGGGTGGAGACCCCTTCCTCTCCCTTATGCCAAGTCCAGCTCCAAGATGGAGTTTTGGAGTCACATGGGCAAGTCACATGTCCATGCAAGACTCAGTTTGACTCAGCCATTGCTTCCCTGCTCCCTTGAACGTCCTCATGGAGACTTCTTACGCAGATTGGAGCCTCCCAGGATCCGTTGTCCCTTAAGTGCTTCTCGGTTGGGCACTTAATTTGCATATTCCTTTCTCAAGAAGCTGACAAAATGCTTTACAAAGGCTACTTAGGGCAGGTCTTCACTACGGGGGGGGGGGGGGTCGATTTAAGATACGCAAATTCAGCTACGCGAATAGCATAGCTGAATTCGACGTATCGCAGCCCACTTACCCCGCTGTAAGGACAGTGGCAAAATCGACCTCCGCGGCTTCCCGTCAACGGCGCTTACTCCCACCTCCGCTGGTGGAGTAAGAGCGTCGATTCGGGGATCGATTGTCGCGTCCCAACGAGACGCGATAATTCGATCCCTGAGAGGTCGATTTCTACCCGCCGATTCAGGCAGGTAGTGTAGACCTAGCCTGAAAAACCAAGCTGGTGCCCAGCCAATATTCATAACTTTTAATACAAAAATTATACATGCATACAATTAATAGATTCAGTAGATCATAACCTTTACAGAGATATGTTACATGGCATATGTAGCATAAAACATTCTAGTTGTATCATATATATACTCAGAAGCATATTCCCATGAAGCCTTATGGGGCACACTGTCACAACCCCACTGAAGTTAGTGGAACTATTGGTGTAAGTAACATGAAGAGGATTAGATCATGATTTTGTGCTTATGAAATTATAAAGAAAACATCAGACCACTTTGTGATTGCATCATTTGAGGAAACATTTTCAGCCAGTTGCATTCAAAGTGAACAGTGATACTTAGATGATATATTAATATTAGTGATATAATAATGATGGAATATAGCTGAAGTAACAGATAAAGTTTCCACCCTTGCCATATTACTTACAAGTGATTCATCCACATTTTGCCATTCCTTTGCATTAAAAGCTGCTGGTGCCATGATCAGTTCTTTAGCTGGCTTAACTCTAAATAGTTGAAGTGTTTCTGCAGCAGAGATTTTCCTTGGTACACCACTGATTTCCTGCTAGTAAAAACATACAAACAGGGATGCATTGAACCTAAGTTTTCACTTATCAGGTGAATTGGACAGTGAGCCTGGGGAATGTAGTGAGTTGGCCCATATTTCAAATGTTCTCAGAAAGCCTTTAAGAGTGGAAAGTGAAATACATACACCTCTACCTCGATATAACGCTGTCCTCGGGAGCCAAAAAATCTTACCGCATTATAGGTGAAACCGCGTTATATCGAACTTGCTTTGATCCATCGGCGTGCGCAGCACCCCCCCCCCCCCCCCCCGGAGCGCTGCTTTACCGCGTTATATCTGAATTAATGTTATATCAGGTCGCGTTATATCGGGGTAGAGGTGTACTTTTAAATCAACTAGTTTTAGTTTGAGCTTGCTTAACTATTTTGTTTAATTCTTTTTCACATTATGATCTTGGGTGAATTTGCTAAAAAGCAGCTGGTATTTATGAGGCCCTGATCCTGCAAACACTAACACATGTGCTTAACTTTACTAAGATTCATAGAGTTTAAGACCAAAAGAAACCATAAGACATCTAGTCTGACCGCCTGTGTATCATGGGCAGTTAAATTTCACCCAGTTACCTCTGTATGAAGCGCCATGGCCCATAACTTCTTTGACTAAAGCATATCTTCCAGAAAGGTATCCAGTCGTGATTTGAAGACATCAAGAGATGGAGAATGTACCACTTCTGTTCATAGTTTGTTCCAATGGTTAACCATCCTTACTGTTATAAATATGGCAACATATTTTTTCATTTGAACTTGCTTGGTTTCAGCTTCCTGGTTCTTATGCCATTTTCCACTACATTAATATCCCTTTAGTACCTGGTATTTTCATCTCGTAAAGGTGCTTATACACTGTAACAAGTCATCACTCAAATCTTCTTTTTGATAAGATAAACTGATTGAGCTCTTTATATCACACTGCAAGGCAGTTTTTCCATCCCTCAAGTGATTTTTTTGTGTGTCTTTTTTCTGTACCCTTTTCAGTTTTTCAACATCTTTTTTAAAATGTGGACAACCGAACTGGTTGCAATATGTCAGAATCAGTCTAACCAAAGCCATATACAGAGGTAACATCACCTCCTTATTCCTACTCACTACTTTATACATCTGAGGAACACAGTAATTCCTTTTGCCACAGCATCCCACTGGGGCAGGGTGACCATATTTCCCAAAGGGAAAAGGCACCACGTGGGGCTAGCCTGAGTCCTCTCCCCCTCCCCTCCCGTGTAAGTGTTTACGGGTTCAGAGCCTTAAGCTCTAAGCAACATTTTCTAGGAGTATACCACTAAAGTTTGAAAGTATTACAGGACACAGATTGATATGGCACAAACGGGAGCATCAGTCCGGATTGTCAGTAGAAAAGACACATTGTCAAAATTTGTCTAAACTTAAACTCGTGGGTCAAAAGGCTCAGATTTCTATAATGACAGTGGACATTCTGTGTGTCAAGTAATAAATGAGAACAAAAGAATAATACTTATTGCTTTTGTTCTTCAGAGAGCTTTATTTAGTTGGCCAAACTCAGCACTAATACACCTGACTATTCAGAGATGCACATTGTAATCTGTTGTAAAACAGCTTCTAATGCTTATTTAAGGATAAGACCTATCTCGGATTAAGGGCTGGTCTACACTGAGATTTTATATCGACAGAGCTATGTTACTTAGGGGTGTGAAAAATGTACACCCCTCAGAGATATAGCTATGCCGAGCAAAACCTGGGTGTAGACAGCACTGGATCAACGGAAGAATTCTTCCATTGACCTAGCAGCTGCCTCTCGGGAAGATGAATTACCCGTGCCAATGGGAGAACCATTCCCGTCAGCGTAGGTAATGTCTACAGTGGAGAAGATGCAGTTGTGCCACTGTAGCAGTTTAAGTATAGACATATCCTTAGTCTTCCCACAATGTGATTGCTAAAGCATGTCATAGCCTCTTAAAAAAAAAAAAAAAAAAAAAACCCAAACCCACCACCACATACACACCAAGGTGCACTGCCACCTTATAAACTCATTTTGTGTGTCACCTTGTGGATAGCTTTTGCAGAATAAAATGCTATTTTTTGCCAGAGCACTTTTTTCTTTTGCTAGAGTTTGTGATGATTTTGGTTTCTTTATTTAGTTTTTATAGGTGGAAGTGTCTTTTAAATAAGAAAAGAAATCACTTTGAATAATTGGCCAATTAATTGTATGAAGGCTATGACTATATGGACTATAATGAATGAATTGTAATTGTGTTTTGAAGAGCGGTTTAACATTAAACCAAGCTTGGCAGAACGTGCAGTTCGTCATCCGGCTGCTGTAGGTCCCTCTGGGAGTGCGATTAACATCCAGAGAGAGCAACTTTCTTTTATATCAAGTAAGCTTTCATTTCAATCTCTTCCATTGGATTGATTTTTTTTGTTTTACTTTGATTACTTGGATAAGTGGTCTTTTTACTAAAACAAAGTCTATACATGGCTTTCAAAGTAAACTGTTGGACCTTATTAGAAAATAACTACTCCAAAAAGTTCTTCTGAGCCTCAGTGGCAGCTACTTATATTTCAGGAGTCAAAATTGCTTCTCTTCTGCACCATAATGTTTTGGCTTATGATTCAGAACTTCCACTATACTTAGTAGCACAGTCTGAAGGCAGTTCCTTCTCTAGTGTAATGGTAACAGATGTTTTTTACTTGCTCCCCAATGGAGAAATCCTGCGGTCCTTATTCACCCATTGACTTTGTTGGGAGTTCTATTTATCTTCCCTGATTGCATAGATAGCCTTTTTATTGATATCTTGAAGGCAGACAATGAACCTTTGAGAATATTAGTCGAAGCTTTTCCTCACAAAGAAAAAAGTAGGGTTTGTAAAATACCTAAGAAATTTTAACTAGATGGAAAAGGTTCCAAGACAGCTTGTATGGCCGAAGGCCACAGTGGACCAGAGTTTAAACTGGTCAGAACTGTGCAAGGGTGGATACTAGTCAGAAGGATGGTCCAGCAGTTAGAACTCCATTCTAGTACTTAGGAGACAACAGTTCAATTCCCCAACGGTTCAGTTCCAACAGACTTCACTCTATGCCTGTGGTCACTGTTTGTGAAAAGAAAAAAATGGGGGTAGTAATGTTATGGTTACAGGACTAGCACCACTTTCTTCCTTCCATTGTCTGAATGCACCCCTTCAGGGCCTTGTGGGATGCAACTTTGCAGTTCTCCCACTCTCCGGTCAGATCCTGGGCTACAGTACCCTGTATCAACCGTGTTTACCCCAGCAGGCCCCTTAAGTGTTGGTAGCCTACTCTTGAATTGACCCTTAGAGGTTTACTATATGAATTCAATCAGACACACATGTAAAGTATACAGTATTGATTAATTATTACAGATCACCCTTGCTTCTGTCACCTAGTACTTTCTGCCTCACAGGGATTCGTGAGGATAAATATATTAGAGTGATGCACTTGGATACTATGATAATCGTATTAGATAGTCTAAATGACTTCGGTATCACAGTTCAGCTGTTCTTTGCAATCGCTAATAGAAGTGGGAAGTGGATTGGCAGAGTCTCCTAGTGAGTGATTTCATGTGGAATCTTGATCATGGTATTATAGAAGAGTCCAATAACAAATCTACTATGATAGTTTGAAGTATACTGTGGCCTGGCCTGCACAGTTTTTGTAGAGATTTAACTGTTTTGGTTAGAGGTGTGCTTTTTTTTTCTATCAGGATAGTTAAATTTGTCCAACTCCTGGGGTGGCTGCAGTTCTATCAGTCTAAAGGTGCTTATATCAATGGAAATACAGACTCTCCCCGGGTTACACAAGACCCGACTTACGCAAATTCGACCTTATGCAAAAAGTTCCATAAGGCATAAATAAAATTTTCGAGTTGCAGAAAATATTGTGTAGCGTACGGGAATGCAAAGTACTGTAATGCGGAGGAATACAGCAGTAGCATCTTCTACAAGGGAAGGCGTTGCGCTCTCGCAGCCTCTCAGTCTCTTGTTATTTCAGTGAAACTGTATTTCTGTTACTTCACCCTATTATTTCATTCAAATCATGCCTGTCTCCTCCTCCTCTACAAATTAAGCCCATTGTCATCCACCACCAAAATGCAGCCTTCAGTGTGCCAGAATAACAATAGGATTAAGGTAGATGCAATATTTTTGTTGTAATTGTTTGTTTTTTATGCTTGCACAATATACATTTCCGACTTACGTAAAATTCAGGTTACACAAGGCTTTCCGGAACGGAACGATTGCATAAATCGGGGAGTGTCTGTAAGCTAACTGGTATAAGCAACTTTATACCAGTTTAACTGCATCCATACTAAGGGACTTATTGGTTATACCAGTAGAGCTAAAAGGGTACACACTGTGTTGGCAGTTTGAGATAAATTTCATTGTATTCAAAAGGACATGTTTTTATAGTTAAATTGTTTGATAATAAATCAGCAGCAAAAGTACATGGTTGCGTTATTCAATTGCTTCTTTTCTTAGACCTAGGGCTCCCAGAAATCAGAGGCAAAACTGGTGTTCACTTCAAAGAAATCCAGGTGAAACAAGCTGACAGAGGCTCTTTTACTGTGGATGTATAAGTGCGGCAACTCCAAGCACCTGGCCAAAAGGATTCTAACTGAACACTGGAAAAAAAAGTATTGGAGAGACCTCAACTTTGAAAACGTACAAGATCAACTTTATAATTCTTTGACCATAGCCATTGGGAGAGAATTGCCTGATTGGTTTCAGTGTCTGTTAAATCAGAGCATTATTTTCTTCTAGTAAATGCCAAAACAAAATACATATTGGAAATCTGATGTTTGTGGAAGTGTGACAAGCTAAATCATCACTAAACAAAGCAGTATCTAAAATATACATCATTGTAGTTTCCCTATTGTTAGACGGCTTCCTTCAGTGACTTGGTACCACAGTTGCTTTTACAGCTCAGCCTCCTCCTAGACTTGATTACTTGCTAGATTGAGTTGTTTTTAATATTTCAAGTTCTTTGTTAGTGAAATTTTCCAATTTACAGATTGCAGTGGTGCAAGATGAGTAATGATGATGTGTAGTCAAACTTTTTGCCATTGTGATGTGATGAGTTGAATAAATTTGACAGTTGTACTTTGTGTCCTTTTGTATCTTGACCTACTGTACATTTTTTTACAATCTGAGGCCTGGTCTACACTAACCCCCCAATTCGAACTAAGGTACTTTGAACTTCAGCTACGTTATTCACGTAGCTGAAGTTCAAAGTACCTTAGTTCGAACTTACCTCGGTCCAGACGCGGCAGGCAGACTCCCCTGTCGACTTCGCGTACTCCTCTCGCTGAGCTGGAGTACCGCACTCGACGGCGAGCACTTCCGGGTTTGACTTATCTCATCCAGACAAGACGCGATAAGTCGAACCCAGAAGTTCGATTTGCTTGCCGCCGAACTACCGGGTAAGTGTAGACCTACCCTTAGAAATAAGATTATTATTTTTTTAGTAACTTATCTATATCAAAGCTGGTCATGGCTTTCGTTTCCTTCATGTATAAGTGTATGGATCTGAAGTGTTCAAAGTAAATAAATCTAGTTTGTTGGAGAAAAATCTCTCCCTTCACAGCTTTAGAAGTTGTTATATCCAAATTAAAGCAATTAAAATTGTTTCTTGCATCAGTGATTATCCTGCTTATGCATGCCTTTCAAAGGATGTGTAGGCTGTAACTCTATTTCAGGAGAAACAGTTTTTTCAGTGTCCCATTAATTCATGTACATTTTGAAGGTGCTCTTCAGAATGGAAAATTAGGAACATATATTTTTAATGGAATCTTATAATCTGTGGCAGCTGAAAACTCCCTTGGAAATGATTCTGTTATTATATATATTAAAATCTGTGCAAGGTAAGGATCTGAATAGGGAGCGGGGAGCTGATTTAAATCAAAGTGATTTAACTATCAATTTTAATCATGATTTATATTAGCAAGTAGGACACCTTGCTTTAAAATCATCTATGTTAATCATGTTTTGCCTTTGTACTTTAGTTACTTTCAGAAAAAAAGTTGATGCTCGGTGATTGGTAATCATTTGTTTAAAAAATGGTGATGTTCAACTAAATTTATTCTTTACACTAAATTTGGTGCTTTTTTTTTTTTTTTGGCTAACCAGAAGGATACATTATATCTATATACATTTAAGCAGTTACACAGCTTTCATAGATTCCAAGGCCACAAGGAAATATTATGATCATCCAATCTGACCTCCTGTGTAACACAAGTCATATAAATTTACACTTATTCACATTCTTAATTTTTAATTTTTTTATATTTGAAAATAATGCATTTCTTAGTAGATGATTAATGTTCTACTTTTGATTTGTGTCAAGTTCTATTTCAGTGGAAATTCAAATTAATTAAAATGCAGAAAAACAGCATTTTATTTTTTATTAAATATAACTACTTTAAATGTGCTAAATTCATAAACTTTTATCAAAAATGTTTTACATTTTAAGCTAACTGGGTTACTAAACAAAGGGGAAGCATTATCGGTTAGTGAATTGAATTGATTATTTCTGGTAAACATACTCTTCAAAAATTTAAAACTAGTAAATTTCATCCTCTCATATCTAATTTTTATTTATAGATTGGAAGAGGTAAAACCAAGCCTTCTGCCTTTTCAGCTTCCAATCAGTTTCTTAACTTTGAATGGACTAATCATTGAACTAAACTAGTTAAATAAACCAAAATGAAGATATTCTCTCTGCATCTTCAGAAGAGGCTACTGCTGTCAAAAGCTGGTTCAACAAACTCTGGTTCCAAGTGGTTATCTAGTGAGTCCCAGCAAAAACAATGAGGAGTCTTGTGGCACCTTAAAGACTAACAAATTTATTAGAGCATAAGCTTTCGTAGGATCTGAAGTGTTCAAAGTAAATCTAAATATGCCTGCCTACTGTAATTTTCTCTCCATACATCTGAAGAAGCGGGTCATAGCCCACGAAAGCTCATGCTCTAATAAATTTGTTAGTCTTTAAGGTGCCACAAGACTCCTCGTTGTTTTTGCTGAAACAGACTAACATGGCTACACCCCTCTGAAATTGAGCCTCAGCAGTTCAGTGATCTGACTTTAAAACTTTACATCAAACATGTACTACTTATTTTTTGTATTCAATGTACATGATTTTATTATAAGTTGTCAATTTCAAATGTACTTTAAAATAGGGTTATTTTTAAAAAAATCATTTTTTTTTATTTCAGTTGGATTTTTGTTTTTGTTTTAAATCATCATGGTGTTTGTCTCCAGTCTCTGAAGCTTAGAACAATAGTAATAGTTTTGACATATTTTTCTTCATTTTGATAAACCTGTGACTTTGGTAGAGACATTTTATTAGTTTAGCACTTATTACAAGAACACTAAGATCATAAGAGATTTTTTCAGAGCACCTGTTACAGGATATAAAAGTTTTACGGCTTTTAGTATTTTTGCCTGGAAAGCAATAGAGAAATTCAGACACTGTATAGCAATTATTTGAAGGTGAAGACATCAGAAATTTTTTTTTTTAATATGGAGGGGAAATAGCTATAGTTGAGCAGTTCTGCTTGACAATGAAATCACATTTTAGCAAACAACCTGAAATTATTTTGGAAAACATTGATGCAGCTATGTTTTGACAGTTATGACTACATTTATTGTAACAGTAAATGCACATTTACAATATGTTTTCTTACGTTTTCCCCCCACATAGGGTAAGGACTACCTTAAAGCAAATACAACATAATTTTTGTTCACAAAGACTATTAGCAGACATATTTCTAATATAAAAAATGCCCTTTAACTCAATTTTTATACTCTAAACCTAACAATGAAAAAATAATTTGCCTCCCTCAGTGTCAAAAGAGGGAATAGATTTGTCTGAGATTCCACACTAAGGCACAACTTCCACAAATTGATGCAGTTTTACTACATATTTATAATTATTTAAAAGACTTAAGTACAAATCTTCAGGATATTACCAAAGATTTAAAGAATAGAGTGGCAGTTGAGTCAATCCTTCAGATTCCAATTCATACAGTTAAACAAACTTTGGTGTTTATGATCAATCCTCTCCATCTTTCCCCATCTGAAAATGCCTATATTTCTTTTACATACACATCGGACATACAAGTCACACAGCACAAGGTAACTACTGATCTTTGATTCAACAAAAATAACCATAGTTTATTCACAGCTGGAGCGGTTATAGTTCTTCCACAAATTAGTATAATGGTTCTTTTTTCTGAATTCCAACTCTCATTCCCCAAACTCCATATAATTAAACAAAGAGAAACAAATCTCAAATGGTAGAAGCAATAAAGTGATACCTAACTCTCTTGCAAAACAAGGGCTGGTAGTTAGGATGTACTATTTATTTGAGGCGCCAAAAATCTGTAATAAATTCAATAAACCCTTTGTGGAATAAAATTATTAACTTTAAACTAAAAAAAAGAAAAATGTTTGTTTTTTCCATATTTCATAGAATTCCTGAGTTTTAACTTCCTCTGTAGCCTAGGGCTGATCAGCTAGCCTCTCTATCTCAGTTTCCACTTAGTAAAATGAGGACATTCCTTACTACCTCATAGGGATCGTGTGAGGATTAGGTTTGCAAGGCATTTTACGATGAGAAGGGCTATATCTTGTGTTATTCCTATTTTGAACAGGTAATTTAAAACATTTTCAGTCATTTTTATTATTATCTCTTGATATCCTAACCAGAATAATGTTTGTTTGTTTGGGGGGGGGGGGGGGGCGGGGAGGGAGAGGCAGGGGAAAGAGAAAGTGAAGCTGATGAGAACAGTGCCACTAACATGCTGATCAGGGAACCCAGCAAAAGGATTTCTAATACTATTTGATGGAAGAACAATTCTATCTGTGAACAACTGGTCTTCTCAGGCAGGTATTTGATATTATGAACAATTTTTAGAATAAAATATTCTACTGCCATCATTTTTTCTTTCATTTGCGCACATGATACTATATGTGAACTAACCATCCAACTAAATAAAGCAATGCCCACATATTTATGTATCAGATCCTCAATACCATACACATTTTTACAATCTATACAAAATTAAAAAACAAAAATTTTAATTTACATAATGTATTTCAATAATTTTCATTAAATAAGCTGTTTATTACTTACAAGCTATTTATTAAAAAATAAGGTTCATAGAACACATTTTAGCGCTCAATAAAATATAATGGGGGAAGTGCTAAAGATGGATTTATTAGAAAATAGAATAATTTATCCTAATCTAGATATTAATCAAAATGACTTCTCTTTTCCTGTTAAAGCTTCAATATTTATTGTATGGAAAGATTTTTTAATTAAAAATTGAAGTATTTTGACTATGTTGTCATTTAATTTACACTATCACTCTTTAGAATCACATTTTACCAAGTATTAGATACAAACAAAAGGGCATACAGAATGTATGAAACTCAGCTTTATCTCAGTGGCAATTCATAAAAGCATAAATGCATACTGATGTATTTAATAATGTCTTCTGAATTTCACAGTTTCAGCTACCCCAGTATTTTGCTAATGTTCAGATATTTCTTTACTTGGTTTACAATTTGCTCACAAAAATTTACTGAAATGTTTTTATGTTGTCTGACAGTATTCTCTTTTTTAAAAAAACATGGCTGTCAATTATGTAAGGACATTTTTTCTTTGGATTATCATATAACTTTATATATATATATATAAATCTATTTTTCATTTTCTCATTTACATTTTGCAAAATTCAAATAATTGTCCTTCAGGAAGAATCAACTGCCATCTTTCTATCCTTCAACAATCAAGGTTAAAGTAATGTTAACCTACTGGATGTTACTTGTTTTAAGCACTACAGAGGAAAAAGTCTTATCAGAATGGGTTGAGTCGTATTCCTGTTCCTAATGGTGAGAAGGGATTCACTTTGGCCCACATCAAAGCATCATTCAGTGAAATAGCTGATTTTCCATCTTCAAGGAAAAACACTGGACCCTGTGAATGTTTGATGGGGGAAGGAAAAAGATACACATCATGTCTCCATACTCCCAGAAGAGATGCAGTCTAGCAAATGCACATTTTTACTTCATCTGAGATGAAAATGAATAGAGAATACAATGCTAATTTATGTAATAGCTTTACAGGCTTAAAAAGTTATACCTGTTATAATCAAGTCTGACTAAAACTTTCATACTCAATTTATAATGCTATACTTATCAGGTAAACAGATGTGTCCTAAAAATCTGCGAGCCCAAATTTCACATTTCCTAAATTCCTGAGTTAGCTACATCTTAAAATAATAATTCTGTAATATTTACAAACTATCTTATAGTTAATTAATTCTTCCTCTGTGGCTATTGAGTATGTATACTCTCCTGTCGGCATAATTACTGCACCTCCATGAGCAGCAGTAACGCTTGTCACTCAGGGGGGTGGCTTTTTCACACCCACAAGTGACTTATGTTATACCGAAGTAAGCGCTGGAGTGTACAAGCCCACAATGTCTTCAAATGGCAGCATGGTCTAGAGAAACGTGCCTGGCAGAGTTGAGAATCTCGGTCTGTTTCCCTATCTGTAAAAATGGCAATAATAATAATACGTACCTCACAGGAATTTACTGAGGATTAATATATGTTAAATACTTTGATCACAAAGCACTGTATAAGTCATAAATGTAATTGAAAGCTGATAGTCATGTTTGAAAGTGTATCCTTTATTATTTAATTATGGGGAAAAGATGAGAACTGTCCTCTAAAGGATCACCGATGTATGTTTTTAATTCATGTAATGGCTCCTGGGTACTGTAGTGGTTGGCACTCTAGAAATGCATATTATAACACATATTTCCAACACATTAAGGACAGTGTGAAGTCTAAAATAAAACTTTTAAATTGTTTTCAAGTCAAACCACGGTGAGGTTGGCAATAGCTCGCATATATTAAAACAGCATATGCTAAGACAGGGGTGGGCAAACTTTTTGGTCCAAGGGCCACATCTGGGTGAGGAAATTGCATGCAGGGCCATGAATGTAGGGCTGGAGCAGGGGGTTGGGGTGCGGGAGTGGTGCAGTGTGCAGGAAGGGGCTCAGAGCAAGGGGTTGGAGCGGAGGAGAGGTGTGGGGTGTACACAGGGGCTCAGGGCAGGGGGTTGGAGTGCAGGAGGGGGCTCAGGGCAGGGGGTTGGGGTGCAGGAGGGATTTGGAGTGTGGGCTCCGGTCTGGCGCCGCTTACCTGGAGCAGCTCCGGGGTGGCAGCAGCACGCAGCGGCGCTCAGGCAGGCTGCCTGTCCTGGTCTCGTGCCGCTCCTGGAAGCATCCAGCACCACGTCCCTGCGGCCCCAGGGGGGAAGAAGGAGGGACAGAGGACTCCGTGCACTGCCCTCGCCTGCGGGTACCTGCCCCAAAGCTCCCATTGGCCGTGGTTCCCCGTTCCCGGCTAATGGGAGCTGTGGGGGGCGGTGCCTACAGGTGAGGGCAACGCACAGAGCCCTCTGCCCCCTCACTCCCAAGGGCCGCAGGGGGACGTGGTGCTGATCGCTTCCGGAAGCTGCGTGGGGCCCATGATGCCACAGGGGTGGCAATCCTGCGGGCTGGATCCAAAGCCCTGATAGGCCGGCTCTGGCCCGCAGGCCGTAGTTTGCCCACTCCTGTGCTAAGAGACATTTCTATTCCTTATACAGACTAAAAACTTTTGACTGCTCCAATTGGGGATTTCAAATATTTTTTCCTCCTGAAATTTTTCTTTTCTGTATAGCCTACTGTAGTTAAGGACAGTGTCCTCCAAGGCAAAATGGCAGCTTCTGCCATTGCAGGGTACTCAATAGCAATATTCCAACTTGCCCCTTCTTCCTCAGAGGTTTTCTTTGAGAATGCTGCAAGCCTCAACTATTTTCAATTTTTATTCAGTCTCTTCACTTGAAAACAATTGGTTTGACTGTCTTTAAAGTAACTGTTATTTTATGAAGTATTCCAAAAAGAGCACTCAGGCTCCATAAAATGGTACCTGTATCCTTAACCCTGTCAAACAAGAGATGTGAACATCTGAGTGACTAGGAAGATTAGACCCAGTGACGTAATCTGGTCCAATAATTCCTTTAAGAGGCTCTTCTTTTATTCGTGATACCAATGTTGAATAAACCATTCTCTGTGATTCGGATGGAGGGGTATATGATAATTCATCAGTAGATCTGAGAGTAAAATATATTTCATTTTAAGCTATGCATTTCATTTGCAGTATACCTCAAAATGCACAAAAACAAAGAATATTATTTCAAAATGAAGTATCTTAATTTTTACATAAATTGATATAGTCATATTCTACAAAGAAAAAATGAGATAAACATTGTATTTATAATGAGCATATTTAAATCATAGTAATTTTATTATGATAACTTTATGTTTCACACGTACTTGTTGACGAACTGAGTACAAGCTCTCCAAGCATCTAGTTCCTCAGAAAGCTGTTCAATTTTCAGGGGTACAGATACCTCCCGTCGTTTTAAAAGCTGACTAAAAAAAGAAATAAAAACTAATTAAAATATCTTCCCACAGAAAAAAATTAAATCAAGAAAATATACATTGTTAGAATTGAAGGGAAAAGAAGCTAGAAATTAGAAATATGAATCTGTCTTTGAGTAAATGTTGAATTGACCATAAAATTGGATATTTTTGCTATACCACTAGAGTTACATTTAGGAATTATTAGTTTTTATATTTTCATATATAATTATCTTGATTTAACTGCAGAGTTTTCCTTTGAAGTCTATTTTTAAAGCTATATGCGCTTTTTTTTTTAAATGATAGTTATTGAATCTTATAGGAATTGTGTGCCTTGATACGTATTACTGACTGGTGTATGCTGAAATGATAAATACAATATCTGAGGATGTTGGAGGGCTAAGTGGATCAGTGTAATGTTATTTAGCACAATATCTGAAACAACCTTGTCTTGTCTGAGTACATGTGGAAATAGGAATTTTCAGAAAACTAACACTGGACCTAATTTTACATAAACCAGAGCAAGAAAAGAGGGACAGCTTTTCAGTTTACTCAGTCCCTGATTCTACAAGCATGCATGTACTTATGTTTAAGCATATATACAGGGCCATTTGACTTTACTGGGACATCTCATGTGCTTATGTGCTTTGTTGGATTGGAGCATAAAAAGCTATGAGGTCAGATTGTCGTGGATTTTATAGGTCTTGCAGGGTCAGGCTAAAGAAATACAGCTTTAGAGGGTCCTTGTTCTCCTGAAACCTACATGGACTCTGTGAGCCCCAGGACGCCTCAAAGCTTGATGTCTTAAGTGTCACAAATAGATTATTACTAACCTATTTTTCCTTAGCTTCTTGTTTCTCTTATAAAAGAGAATATCTCATCCTGTTGTTATTTCCCAAATCAATTTCAGTCAAATAAAATTATAAAGTACAATTTACAATTGATAACTTATGATAAAGCAAGGAGAAGATCTAGAATATCTATTTACTTATAAAAAACAATCTTTTCTTTCAGGACCACACAGTTTGACTGAGGCCCAAATTCTGTTTTCAGGCTGACCTTGTGCCTGTGCAATGCAAGAAGCCAATGGAGCTCTGGGTGAGCATAGGAGTACATCCTCATGTGCTCATTGCATGAATGGGACTTTAGATTGATAAGCTTCTGGGGGCTCTCTCTTACTATGTATCATAATCCTGACGAAGGCTCCTGGGTGCTACTGCAGTGCAAATAGGTATATAATTAATATTACCTTGTGTATTCATAAAGTGCAGGTACAATGCTAGCATACTGTCTTCTAATAGCAAGTAAAGCACCAGCGTAACCAGACAATATCAGCAGCTCATTCCGAACTCTAAAAATAGAAAAGGATCAAAAGTAATCCGAGTTTTCAATCATCTGTAGAAACTTTAAACAGACTATTACTCTACTAAATAATTTCAAATATTGCTTGATCTGTGAATTTCTGTAGGGAATGTGTGTGCTGCCTGGTTGATTACATTTAAGTTCTAAACCAGATAACTGTAAACTACACTTCATCTGCTCAACACTGATTCCATTTATTTATTTTTATTTTTTCTTATGCTTCAGAATAAAAAGTGCCACACATGGACTCTGAGCATTTTCAGTTATTTAAAATAAATGCAAGTACAAATTTCAGCCAGCTCACTCCTTTCAGTAGGCTACAGCTCCACATACAAACAATATCATCCCCACATATTAGCCAGTACTTCAGTCCTCTCTTCAAAAGCAGGGGCCATGGTTACAGGGCAAGTTGCACTTTAGATCCCTGGCTCCCCTCCACCCGTCTCCAGGGTGGAATCCAGTGTTCCAATCACTTTGGAACTGGATCTCTGGGTTGCAGCATCTGTTTCTCAAGAGTGTTAACATGACAGAGTCAACTGGGTTTGGCACCTGTGAACTCTTTACCTCCAGGAGCCTGCAACAGCAGCCAAAAAAAAGTGATAAAAACAGCTTCTTCGAAAGAAAGCATAACATATTCATTCACTCAAAAGGTACAGTTTATGCAGAGCAAAGGGTAAAAACGAAGGCCTATATGTCTATTTCCCTTTACCTAGCTCTTAACATTTCCTTACAAGCTTTGATAAATTCATTAATCTCTGAGTTAGGAGAAACAGCCTTCTTGCTGCAGCTTCTCTCTCTCTCTCAGACTCTCCACCAGGCAGCCTTTGATATCTCACATCTCCCCTTCTTTGTTCCACCAGGGTCTTTTAGACCAGTGTTGTTCAATGACGAGTCCGTGGACCGACACCAGTCCCTAAAATCTCCCTGACACAGTTTAGAAAGGCAGCAAGATGGTTCCTGGTATCAAAAAGGTTGAGAAACGCTGTTTTAGAGTATGTCTACACTACAGTAAAACTCCCGAGGCTCAGGCTGTGGGACCCTCCCCCCTTGCAGGGTCCCATACCCCACACTCCAGTCTGAGCCTGAACATCTACCACTGCAATTTTATAGCCCCGCAGCCTGAGCCCTGCAAGCCTGTCAGTTGCCACAGGCCAGTTGTGGGTGCCTGATTGCAGCATAGACAAACTCTTAAAGGTTTAGTATCCCCTTTGATTGTAGGCTTAGATCTGGGAAATGTAATCCTGGCTAGCCTGGATGGAGCTGTACAGGGGCAATCCCCAATTAATAGCTTCCCCCATTATCCCTTAAGGAGCCTTTTCTCTATCTTTGTTTTGTTTCCTATTTGCTTCCCCCCACAAAAGCCTCCTCTGATTTTATGCAGTCAGGCAGGATAATGTCAATTAGGTAAACTAAATGCATTATATCATATTTATAACCAGTAATAAAACTCCCACATTCTCTAAACCATGCAAAACATTTAGGCTTTGTCTACACTACTGTCTACACTACACAGCTGTGTCGCTAAAAATTGGGCAGTGTAAACGCTGTTTGTCGGCACTTTTGCCAACAAAATACTTCCTCCCCTAGGAGTGGGGTTCAAGTTGTCAACACGAGAGCACTTCTGCCAACAATGAGCTGTTTACACTTGCACTTGCTGCTGCAACTTTTGTCTTTTGGGGTGGGGGTGGGGGTGGGGGAGGCTTTTTAAGCACCTGTGAACGACACAAGTTTTGTCATTCAATTGGCAGTGTAGCGAAAGCCTAGGCACTGCAGCATACTCCTTAAGTCCTTAACTCCAGGCATTTAAGATCAGCAGCAGGAGGGCATACCAGAGCTCTGGGGCTCTTATGGAGAATGCTCTCTCTGTTATGCAGAGGAGGATTCACCATCAGTGTCTCTGGTGATCATGATTGCAACAGTGGCTTTGTCTACACTGGCAAGTGAATGACAAAACTTTTGTCATTCAAAGGTGTTAAGAAAACACCCCTCCCCACCCCCCCCCCGAAAGACAAAAGTTTTGTCAAGGAAAAGCACCGGTTTGAAGAGTGCTTTGTCGGCAGGAGCGCTCTCCTGCCAACAAAGCTACCGCCGCTCGTTGGGGTGGAAGTTTTTTGTAGGCAGGAAAGAACTCTCTTGCTGACAAAAAGCAGCTACACTGCATGCGCGCCTTTTAGCAGCACAGCTTCTAGCACACAGCCGTGTCACTAAAAGCTGCGTAGTGTAGACAAAGCCAGTGTATCATGAAGATAGAGGTGCTCAACTACACTTTGGCTATTTAAGGCTTTATAAGTTCAAGCTAATACCTTAAAATCTATCTGCAGAGCCACGTGCTCTCTACAGAATGGCCTAGTTATCAACCAGACAGCTACCTTCTGCACCAGTTCCAGCTGCCTATTAAATTTAAGATGTATCCCCCACAGAGTGCATTGAGATAGTCTAACCTTGCAGTGACACAGGCATGAATGATAGTAGCTATATCTGAATTTGAAAGAGTATGTCATACTCATCTGGCCAGAGGTAGATAGTAAAACATCTGTTTGATCATGACAGTCACTTTTAAATGCAGTTATTGGTCTAGCCAGACTCTAGTTATTTAACAATGGCAGCTGAACACCCTCACTCTTTGGTGCAAATAAAATCTCCACTAACTCTTCGGGTTGTTTCTCTCAACCTACCAGCATCACCTGTCTTGTCTGGATTGAGCCTCAGCCAGCTTGCTCTCATCCATGCCCCAATTTCACCTATACACTGCATTAGTCTCTCAACAGCTCCAGCTTGGTCATTTGAATTGGAGACATAAAACTTAAGGTCATTAGCCAGAAAACAATGCCACCTGAGTCTCTTCACTAACTCCTTTAATAGGTCAGATATACACATTGATACAAGAGGGGCAATAAGATGGAATCCTGCAGGACCCTACATGAGAGTGCCCTCACAGTTGACAAATAATTGCCTATTACAACTCTTTGGGTCTTCTCAGCTAGAAAAAGCAACCTCCACCCAGCTATTCCTGCCTGAGACGAAAGATGGGTCAGCAACACTTCATGATCAGCAGTTTCAAAGGCAGCTGACAGATCTAAAAGTCAGCAAGAATACCTGATCATTGTTACCTCAAAGGGAAAATTAAATGCAAGAAGTGCAGCCTGTGTACTAAACCCAGGTTTATGTCCATTTTGACTAGAGTGTCAAGGAGTTCTGTGGAAGCTAGATACTGTGATAGTGGTCTCACTACAACCTTCTTGACTACCCAAAATAGGGAATGCACAGGTTGTGGCCTGAAGTTCTCACAACACCTTCATCAATTCAGTGAAACTCAACCAGAAAAGATCTTGCATTTATCCCTTCAAGATCCTGCTCTGCTACTACAGATGCAGATAAGCTGGCCTGAATCTGAATTTAGGACCTAACCTTCAGTCCCAACATTTGCAAAAACCCATTGGCTCAAAGGAAGTTTGTCCATGTTAGGGCTGATGGATTAGATCATATAGTTGTATTTGTTATTTTTATTCAGCTGTGTAAGCTGAGAGCTATGTTGTAAAGATATCCAAGTGATTGCTAGCTGTAGGAAAGAAGTAGAACACATGACTGAAAACAAGGAGAAAGAGTAATCTTTAAAAAAAAGAGGGAAGCCTCAGTTTTATAGTCATGGGAAACATACTCACTCACTACATTTATGCAGCACTAATCTTTCAGTGCGTATATAGCTTAGAAGATCAAGAAAGGGACACACTGAATCCAAAGTCCAATCTGAGCTACTGATTTGTTCTGTTGAAAAATACAAACAAAAAATGAAAATGGTAAATACCAAAGCAGAAAGAAGCCAAACAAATGACTATATTGAGATCAGGTTCTTCCATTCACAAGCCTACCTTTAATATATTGAATGCCAAGAGGAAGGGCTTTTTCTGGTTCTGTACTTAACAAATAGTATTTTATGATTTCAAATATGTCCCCATTTGCCTGAGCAGTCTCTGCTAGCTGCATACACTCTTCTACATCTGGTAGATTACACTGGAAAACAAAGGTTTTACACAAGAAATAAATAGTTTTGTTTGAACATGGTAAGGTTCAAGAAACTACGGAAGTTCCCATAAAGCATAACAAAAACAGATTTTCTCTGATATGAAGAAAAGATCATTCTCTTTATTTAAAGGTAATAAAGATTTTTTCACGGACATGTATCACTACGAGAGTACACTTTAATACCCTCTATAGGGGTGCATACTGGTAGAGTCAGTAGACTCATAGACTCATAGACTCTAAGGTCAGAAGGGACCATTATGATCATCTAGTCTGATCTCCCGCATGATGCGGGCCACAAAAGCTGACCCACCCACTCCCGGAAGAATTCTCTCCCTTGACTCAGCTGTTGAAGTCCCTAAATCATGATTTAAAGACTTCAAATGGCTGAGAATCCTCCAGCAAGCAACCCCTGCCCCATGCTGCAGAGGAAGGCGAAAAACCTCCAGGGCCTCTGCCAATCTACCCTGGACGAAAATTCCTTCCCGACCCCAAATATGGTGATCAGCTGAACCCCGAGCATGCGGGCAAGATTCTCTAGCCAGACCCTCTGGAAAAAGTTCTCCGTAGTAACTTTAATATCCCATCATTGACCATTGTTGCTAATTACCAGCGATGGCACGTTAGTGACCTATTGACTAAAATCACTTTATCCCATCAAACCATCCCCTCCATAAACTTATCAAGCTTAATCTTAAAGCCAGAGAGGTTTTTCGCCCCCACTGTTTCCCTCGGAAGGCTGTTCCAAAACTTCACCCCTCTGATGGTTAGAAACCTTCATCTAATTTCAAGCCTAAACTTCCTGACGGCCAGTTTATATCCATTCGTTCTCGTGTCCACATTAGTACTGAGCTGAAATAATTCCTCTCCTTCCCTGGTATTTATCCCTCTGATATATTTAAAGAGAGCAATCATATCCCCCCTCAGCCTTCTTTTGGTTAAGGTAAACAAACCGAGCTCCTCGAGTCTCCTTTCATACGCCAAATGTCTGGTGAATGTCAGCCTAGGCATCTAAGAACTTCGTGAGGTCTTTCTGTGACAAACCCATTGTTTAAGAAGTCACTAGATGAGCAGTTTGAGTCAAAAGTAAAGCAGTCAGAGGAAGAAGACTCTTCTAGATTACAGAGGAAGTCTGCCAGGCAAAGGAGCCAATGGGCACCAGATGCAGTACCACAGAGATCAGGGTAGTGGGGGAAGGAGGGATTCTTTAATATGACTTCAGAGAGAAGGGGACTATAAGCCCTATTTACAGGCGACTCTTATGACCATGAGCAATTGGAAACATTCTACCCTGGGGGGAATCCAAATTCTTACGGACAGAGGATCTGGCCTTAGTTTGCTACTGCACACATAATAAGAACAGTCACCACCAAGCTCTTACCATCAGCAGATTTCCAAGTGCTTTATAGAGGAGGTAAATCTCATTATTCTCATTTTATAAATGTGGAAACAGACACAGAGAAGTGAACGTGACTTACCCACAGTCACCCAGCAGGCCTGTAGCAGAGCTGGGAAGAGAACCTACGTCTCCTGAGTCCCAGTCCAGTCTGATGGTCACTACATCAAACTGCCTTTATAGCATACCAGAAACCAAATACACATTTCTTATTGTGCATAAACTGATAGTAAAAGTCTTATGCAGATTAAACACAGAACAAAAATGGATATGAGAGATAATACAAAATATTATTAATATACAAAATAATATTCATAAGTGTTATGAATTTATCTACATATTAAGAAACAAATCAATACATAACCTCATTTTACTATTCAAGTAAATGTTTGTTTTTATTAATAAAAGTCCCTTAAATGTACCTTTTCATGTAGGTCATTTATCTCTGCTGTGGATCCAGGATAGAAAGCACATAGCTTTACTAACTGCAGTTCATTATTGGGAGTCATCATGAGAAGATCTGCTGCCAAGTCCCTGTGCAAACAGAAAATGTACTCTCAACGACATGTAATGGTGGAGATGCAGTGTCAGAGGTAGGTCTGTTTTCTTTACACTCGCCTTTCCTCTTACACTGAAGAAATATGTGTTGTTGCTGGGGCAATGGAAAAGGGGGATCAGTCCAGTAATAACGGCTTATGAGGAGAGTATTGCCTCTTTTTGCCCTGTTCAACTCCAGGAAGTTGGTAAGGCACAAAGCTCCCAGAACTTCATGAAATCAACATTAGTCAGCACTAAAACTCACAGAAAAGTGTCTTGTAATTACAAGATGGGATTTCAAAACACGGAACAGGGATACATTTTCAGCCCACTGCAGATGGATTTGCCATTTATGAGAATCTTACTGCTGAAAATACATCCTTTATTATTTTTACTTCATCTCACATAAAAAGCTTATAGGGAATATTTATTTAAGAAATAATTAACACAGCAAGATTTTAAATAGTTATTTTATTCGGTGCCCAATACTTCCTTATCTTGGCTCCTGCTCTTTCCCCAGTGTTCTGTGCCTATTCCTTGCACCACTACAAGCACCAAATACGCACTACTCCAGGTTTGAACAACACTTCACTTGTTACCCAGGGAATGTAGCTGTTAGCCATAAAATTTAGCCTCTTCATCAGCACAGCTATCTCTGACTGATGTTCCGGAGTCTACAATCCCCACATTTGTTTTGCCAGTAATTGTAATTATTAATTAGGCCAGAACTGAATACACAGGAACTGAAGCAGGAGTGATATGGGGAAATGCACAATTTAGCTTCAAGCAAATACAGATTGAGGCCATTCTCCACCCACCCACCCACCCACACACACACAGAGAGAACATCAAGTATATGTCTGGACTGTTACCATCGCCAAAGAGCATAATGCTCCTGGAGGTGAAGCAAGGTTGCCCTTCATTCCCTGCACTCTAACTCATATTGGAGAAAAGGGCCATTTGGGTTCAAATGCTCCTCAAATGGGGTGCAATGTCTTCTTGTTGAATTTTGGCACTATATACTTTAATGGGAATAGAGAGGCTGGCATGTCCTAGTCATTATTCTGCCATTTTCTTATCGCTCCCTTCCAGTGAGGGGTGCTTTTTCTTTTTCCAGCTCTACTTGATTTAGAATAGTTCTAATACCTTTAAGATAGGACCCTAAATGTGCATTCAGTTAAAAACAGAGAGTCAGAGTGATACAAATCCCCATATTTTTATTCTTCTAGTTTGTTTACTCTTCACTCGCAGAGTTTATGTGGTCATTTGAAAATGTTAGTGAATTGCTGCTTTGCAAACAACTTCTGCCCATCTACCATTCTTCAAAACATTTATATACATATTTTATCAACACTAGAAAAAAAACAAAGAACATAGTTTAAGGTTATTTTTAGTCTATGCTAAAATCATAGAGCTTCAATGGATTTTTTTAGAATCTCTCTCTTTAGAAACAACAAAGTACCTGTATCCAAGAGATGGAAAGCTAAAAGGAAGATATTGAAACAGTAATGAGCAAAAAAAAAATTTTTTTTTGTTTACTAAATAGGGGACAAATTAATGAATAAGCATCACTACCACTCCAACAAGAATATAAATTTGGCTTGGGAAACAGCAGCAGCAAATTATACCAACAGCTTGATTCTAACCCCCATTGCAAAACTAAATCAACAAGCTATTTGGAATATCAGCTTGTGTCATTCAACATATAATAGCTAATTTTCCAAGATACACAGAAGCCATATCCAGAATACCACCTTTGTGGGATCCTGAAATGGCTTTCAAGATCTGTTCCTAAAAACTGTTTCCATAACATGGCTTTGCTGGCATGTACTGGCCTAAGTAGTTAGGGAAAAACTGTTTTAAAAAAAAATTGGTAGAAGTTAGTTGAGACCATACATTGAAAATAACTGTTTAAAACAAAGGTCTCTGTCATCCAAAACTGTGTTACCTGAAATGTTTTTCAAGAACCAATCTAGCAAAAATAGTGCAGCTGAGGCCAGTGAAGTAGGAGTTAAGCTTTCAATAAATAAATATTATTACGATTCATCTAAGGGAAAGAAGTGTCATTTTAGGAGTGGTAGGAGGTGATAGGCAGAAACCAAAACTAAGATGACATTATCAAACATTCAAAATAATTTCCCCAATATATTTTGTGTTTGTTTTTGAGAGAATACCACTGGACGAATGTATAGTAAAATGTTCCATCAATAACCTATTTCATTATCAGTTAATCAGGGATGGTCCGGTATTCTGAGAAATGCACTATAGCAAAATAAGAGTGTTTCAGAATAGTGGGTATTTCTAAATTTAGATTAAGTTATGGAAAAGTAAAGATTTCTAATGGTAAAGGGAGTTCCATATATGTTAGAAAAGCCAGGATTTCTGCTTCTCTCTATAATGAGATATAGGTATAGCATAGGTACACCTCTACCCCGATATAACACGACCCGATATAACATGAATTCGGATATAACGCGGTAAAGCAGTGCTCCGGGGAGAGGGGAGGGGGCGGGGCTACGTGCTCCGGCGGATCAAAGCAAGTTCAATATAACGCGGTTTCACCTATAACGCAGTAAGATTTTTTGTCTCCCGAGGACAGCGTTATATCGAGGTAGAGGTGTATTTACTATTGCTATTTTGAAGTATCTGAAAGGGGTGGTGAACTGTGTTGCAGCAGTCTCTGGCTAAAAATTGGTGCAACAACTGTAAGTCTGAACACTGAGTTTACAAAGACTATACAATGTACACACAACTGTTGTCCCAGGAATATTACAAGCATTGGTTGTATTAACTGGGATGAGGTCTTTAGCTCAATGCAATGGTTTCTTCTAAGGGCCTGTCTATATGAACAATTAGATGTGGCAACATGGGGTGTGAATCTACCCTGCTACCCTTCTGTGGTTTAACTGTTCCTGTGCACCCTGCTGACATGCATTAACAGTTTGTTAGAGTGCTTTCAGCTAGTCCCATTTCAAAGTAGACTAGATCAAGTGCGCTAATGAACTGCTAATATGAATCATCAGGGTACATACAAAAAGAACGAGGAGTACTCGTGGCACCTTAGAGACTAACAAATTTATTTGAGCATAAGCTTTTGTGGGCTAAAACCCATTTCATCGGATGCATGCAGTGGAAAATACAGTAGGAAGATATATATACACAGAGAACATGAAAAAATGGGTGTTGTCATACCAACTGTCATTATACAAAGTAAAAACTGTTTCCCCATGCTAATTTCTTTTCCCCTACTGTTACTCACACCTTCTTGTCAACTGTTGGAAATGGACCATCCTGATTATCACGACAAAAGTTTTTTTTTCTCCTGCTGATAGCTCACCTTAATTAATTACTCTCATTACAGTTGATATGGCAACACCCATTTTTTCATGTTCTCTGTGTATATATATCTTCTTACTGTATTTTCCACTGCATGCATCTGATGAAGTGGGTTTTAGCCCACGAAAGCTTATGCTCAAATAAATTTGTTAGTCTCTAAGGTGCCACGAGTACTCCTCATTCTTTTTGCTGATACAGACTAACACGGCTACCACTCTGAAACCTGTCATCAGGGTATATACAGTTAGGCCTTGGCTACACTTACCCGGTAGTTCGGCGGCGAGCGATCGAACTTCTGGGTTCGACTTATCGCATCTAGTCTGGACGCGATAAGTCGAACCCGGAAGTGCTCGCCGTCGACTGCGGTACTCCAGCTCGGCAAGAGGAGTACCGCGGAGTCGACGGGGGAGCCTGCCTGCCGAGTGTGGACCAAGGTAAGTTCGAACTAAGGTACTTCGAACTTCAGCTACGTTATTCACGTAGCTGAAGTTGCGTACCTTAGTTCGAATTAGGGGGGTAGTGTAGACCTGGCCTTAGACCTCAGCAGGTGAGTGCAGAATAGATTCACAGCGTCAGCTTTGTGGCAGTCTAATTGTTTGTGTAGGCAACCCCTAAATGTGCATGGGAAAGTTACAAGTGTTACAATTGTACCATTTCATCTGTCTTCCTAATTCTGTCTGCAGTGTTTCTTGTTCACAATTTACACAAAAGCAACTGTGCCCACAATGATGGTGTGTCCTACAGAATAAGAATCACCAGGAATCTTAGAATGCAGCAATTCAACTACTATTGTAAGATGTGTTGCATGTGAACATGCCAGAACTGTTTTGTCAAAATTTTTGCTGGCTGACATGCCAAACCATTGTAAAGACAAGAGCCATAAACCAATCATTTTATGCAATCAATGTTCCTGCAACAGTTTCCTTGATTAAACTAGACCTACTCTTCTGTGGAAAGGAGCTCAACTAAGCTACTCTTGATGTATCTCTAACTGAGTGATCAAATACCAACTTTGATAGCAAAACTAAAACTTAGATCCTTTTAAAAACAGATTGACTGTCCCACATTAATTCCTATTTCTCTAAACAGAATATAAATCCTAAAATCATGCTGTTCCTGCACATGGCATCATCTTTTTCTCCCATTATATGTTGTGCTCTCTATCACAGAACGATAAGCCAAAAATTATACCCTGCCACAGTAAAACCAATGCATGGAGGACAATGTAATACAGGACCTTGTGAAATTTCTGCTGGATGACACAAAGGCATGGCCTACTTCTCCTGGGGGAAGTCAAACAGCAATTCCGTGGTATCTTAATAACTTCTCATCTCTCCTAGCTATATTTCCAGTGCCATACTAAATTACCCCCTCCCTCCTGGTGTTTATGCCTTACAATCCTTTTAAATACCACATCACATATTTTTATCTAAGCTGCTGTTCACTCTTCACTTATGGATTGCTTTTGGCCTTACTTATTCCAAGTGACTTTTGTTAAGTTTCTTCCGCCGAGTGACTATTTTCACTCACTTTTATTAAATTAGTTTTAATTTCTTGATTTGGGGCAAGTGAAGGAGCTTTACGTGTTCAAATAGAAGTTAAGAGTTTAGTAATCATTGTGGAAACACTGCATCTGCTTACTTATTTACAATATGTATGCATGCGTGCGTGTGTGTGTGTGTGTGTGTGTGTGTGTGTGTGTGTTTTCTGAGATTAATGAGGAATTAAGGAACATTTGGGTTCTTTATATATTACTGGTCTGATACTGCTATTCTTGTTTAAGCAAAACTCCTTCTGCCTTTAATAGGTTTGCCTGAATAAAAACGTCAGTATAAGGGCCTATATCTCATTTCGCATACTATTTCTCTGCATTAAATGTTCCAGATCTCACCATCTCTAGCTGGTGTATATTAAATGATATCTCAATTTCTATCTCATTTCTGCCTGCATCTGTCTTATAGAGCTACAGAGGATTCCAAATGATAGCTTTATTCATATCATCCTATGGACTTCTGTTATAACAACTTTGTGTTTTGTTAGAAAAAAAATCTTCTTTGGAGTAAGAAATTCTTACCATGTTGTTACTGTCATACATTTTCTTGCTAGTAACTCTAGAGCATAATGTGTTGCTTGCGCTGCACTTTCTCCTAAGACAGTACCCACACTGACTGCCAACTCCAGTTCATTTCCACGAATCAGGTTTGCCATGGCAAGCTTGCTCAATAAGAAAATCATATCAGTAAGTGACACAAGCACTTTTTAGGATTCACTGTGACTAGCATGTTACATTCAGTTGTGAGATTGCACTTTCTACAGAGTGACAAAACATGCATTAATTAAATAAACTAAAACTTAAAAGTTCTGCCTCTGAGAGGACTCGAGAATTGTCTACCACATATCTCTGATCTTTTTATGAACAGAACTGCTTTCCTTTGGCCCAAACTCTAACATCATCCTTTGTCCTGCCAAATCGTCTAGAAAACAAATATAAATTAACATTGTTTCAATAGAATCTACTATTGTCAGTTCCCAGCACGGACTGCAGGGGTGGGAGAAGCCATGCTGCCCCCTGCTCCTGAGCCCAGGAGACTTTAGAATAGAGGTACGAGCTTCCCCATCCTCATCCCACCCTCTCCTTGGGGCAAAGAGCAGCTGAGGTGCCAACAAGGACTGCAATGACAGGAGAGGCCACAAGACCTTTAAACACTTCTAGTTACGCTGTAACATAGGCACCGCCTAATTGTCTGCTTTCTCTCCTCATCGCCCACTATCTTGGAATATATTTCTGTGTGGAGGCCAGAGTGGAAAAAGGACACAATGGTACAGCAATGGTGGAGCACCAGGACAGAGCGAGAGAGAGAGATGATGATGATGGTTCGAAGTAAGGTAAATTAAAAAATAAACTAACCAAAAGAAATGTATTTTTAACGTTTTGTGTATATGTTGTCTATTACTGTTTGCCTGTCTTGCCTATTTAGAGTGCAAGCCTTGTATTTTCCTGTATGTTTTCACACCATGTAGCACAATAAGATCCCTATTCTTACTGGGGCAACACAGCAATACAAATAGTAAACACTAATATTTCTATTTCCCTATATTTAGAACTTATATTTATTCATATAATATTACATAAAATAATTTTTCTTTGCCTAAAAGTGATATCCTGGCCACACTGAAGTCAATGGCAGTTTTGTCATTGACTTTCATGGGGCCAGGATTTCACTGTATCAATGAGAATGAATAAAAAGTCATACTAAATGCAAATAATATATTTTTAAAATTACATAAATGTAGTCTGTTTTAGAAAATATGCTACAGCTTTCAATATAAAAAATAACCTACTATTGGTCTTTTCCTCTGTACAGAATAAAGAAAAAATATTACCTCAATATTCTCAACAGCTAGATGGCAACACGCTGCAAGCACTGCACGGCCATCCTGGAAATACCACTCTGCCAGTTCTTTACTGACTCTGTGGAGGAGTCTGTAACAACAAAACAGGAATTCTGCAAGAACACTTCTAAAGTTAATAACGAAAGCACCTGCAATCTTTATAAGTAAGGGAACCGAATGCGGTTGAGCACACTAACAACTCAACCAGAGAAGTTACTGACCCACTTTATTAAGATTATTCATCTTATTAACAGCACTAGACTTCAGCAACACAATCAGACCAAGCTATTTTTTGGATCCTGGATTTTGACTGCATCAAAGTGGAGGACTAGAAACACAAATGTATATTTCCATGTTATTGTAAGCCCCTTGGGGCTGAGACCATCTTTTTGTTCTGTGCTTGTACAGAACCTAGCCTGGTTCTGGTCCATGACTAGTGCTCCTAAAGTTATACAAATACTAGGGCTGTCAATTAATTGCAGTTAACTCACGCGATTAACTCAAAAAAATTAATCGCAGCTTTAATCACACCATTAAACAATAGAATATCTATTGAAAGTAGAAGTAGGACTGAGTGGACTTGTAGGCTCTAAAGTTTTACATTATTTTGGTTTTGAGTGCAGTTATGTAACAAAAATATCTACATTTGTAAGTTGCACTTTCACCATTAAGAGATTGCACTACAGTACTTGTATGAGGTGAATTGAAAAATACTATTTCTTTTGTTTATCAATTTTACAGTGCAAATACTTGTAACCAAAAATAAATATAAAGTGAGCACTGTGCACTTTGTATTCTGTGTTGTAATTGAAATCAATATATTTGAAAATGTGGAAAACATACAAAAATATTTAAATAAATGGTATTCTGTTATTGTTTAACAGTGTGATGAATCATGATTAATATTTTTAATAATGTGATGAATCACAATTAATTTTTTTAATTGCTTGAGAACCCTAACAAATACTAAGTACTACTACTACTACTAATAAGCACTTGCGCATTTACAGGATGCTGATTTTACTATGTGCACATCAATACATAGCTGCACATTTGTCCTCAGAATTGGAGCAACAGCACTACATTTTTAAAAGGTCACTGTGTACCTGCCAAATTTACCTGAACATCCATCTGCTTGCTCAAAAACCTGACTATGAAAATCAGATAACCACACAAGCAAACAGATACTTGTGCTTGCACTTGCACATGCCCAGCTGTGCACGCATTACATGATTTATGTTTTTCAATGTAGGTGCAAACATGGGTACATTCATGGGTTTTATTGTGAGCATGTTCGATGGGGAGTCCACCCCACACTCTCCCTGTAGGGGTTAATGGAGGCGAGATAGACCAATAAACCTATTAGATGGCAGACTGGGAGAATGAAGGCTGAAAGGAAAGCCCTAATTAGGGGAAGCTCACCTGTGCAAGAACAGGTAGGGCTTCTATAAAGCCAGGGAGCTGATAGCAGAGAGGAAGTGGTCTGTAGTCACTCCCTGGGTGAATAGAGGTTGTTTGGGACTATTGAGGGTAGTGCACAGTTAACTCCTTGGGAGCAGGGAGTTTAGTCGAGCACACTCACACATGAGAAAGAGTAGCAGCAGGGCATGCAGCGAGCAGCAGAAGGGGGCCTTGAACCTGGAAAGAGCTGATTCTCCAGAGTGGCTAGGAGCAGACACCACCTGCAGTGAGTGGACCCTGCGACAGCATGTCAGCTGTCACTATTTGAAAATTTGGCCATTAGTGTCCACTATGTGGCATATTCCTCTTTGGTGAAATGCAGTGTTGCCTTCAGGAGCAGGGGAGGGGTTATGGGAAATATAGAAATAATTAACCTGATGATACTTACTAAAACATATTTTAGTAAAGTTTTAAATGTCATGAAAATTAAGAAAGTTCTGTTGGTATTAAATAACTCTAAAACGTAGTCATAACAAGCATTTCAAGCCTAATTTATCTGGAAAAATCCATTTGGAGCCAGGAGTGGACATTCACTGATGGGATCGTTAATGCAGTAGCAGTTAGTTAATGCAGAGTCTGCTAATAATTAAGTATAGGGGAATACAAATGTCTGTTTCCTAGACTCTACACTACTGATGTCAAATCCAAATACCAAGACTTCCAGTGTAGTTATTGTCCTTGAGTGCTTTATACTCTGAACTAAAAAATTTACCGAAAAACTTAAAAAGAAGTGACTTCTCTGTAGACTCACTCATTGTAATCTTCCAAATTTCCATCAGTATTTGAAGATCCATTTGATGCTGAAAGCTGTAAGATTTGCATATTTCCCTCACAAGCTGCCTAGAAACCAACAAATTAATCCATCAACCATAAAATACTTTTTCAACCAGACAATTTGACACAGAATCCCTTTTGAAACCTGAGGGCAGTAAAGGAAATATTCTAACTAATAAATTAGTTTAGAGCAACTCTGTTCCCAGGACCTTCTTAGCCATGCAGGAGAGTAAGAGGAAGCAAGACACTCCCGCATCCCTACTGCAGTTGCAGGAGGTCTTCCCAGATTTCAGGCCCAAATAAATATGATGGATGCTCCCTTTTCTAGAAGCAAATGGACAGGGAAAGAATGAAGAATAAGCAGAGCCATGGCTCTGCTCCTCAATATGCCTGCCAGCAGAGGTGGATGCCTGTGAAAATTCAGGGTTGCAGAAAATTACTTCCCACCTGGAGTAAGACAGGAGCAGCCCAGGACTCCGTGACAATTCCTTCCTGGACTCCACCTGGGGCAATGCAGCTATATGCCACTACACAGTCAGGGTTGAGTCAAAATGCTCAATATAGCCTTTAGTGATTTTATTGCTTACAATTGTTATTTGATTAAGCCCTCGAAACAAGAAAGGCCAACAATGCTATGAACTACAGCAAAAGCATCATGGTGATGTTTCCCAGAGCCAAACAACTAAAAAGATCAATCCTAGCTGTATTGCTTTAAGGTTCAAGGAAAATAATTAGGCCGTGCATGAGTATACATCTAAGCTTTTTCCTCAACAGAATAGAATAAGTATTGCACAAAAGCAATGTGAACATGGGACTTTAAAAAAACAAAACAAAACATGCATCAAAAATTCACAATGATTTAAGCTAAGACCACAAAAGCATTCTAGGGTAGTCAGACCCAAGATAAAGCCTTAGGGCAACCTTACTTACTTATTTATGCATGTAAGCTCTTTAAAATCAATGGAAACCACTTGCAATGAATAAAGCAAGAGAGAGTTGACATTCAGAGAAAAAAAATAGACAAAACATTCTGTCTTCTAAACATCATTTTACAGACACGATCCTACATCCCTTCTGCACCATGAGCTCAAATACAAATTTGGGGTGGCACAAAGAAGGCAAAAATGGGCAACAAATATTTTCAAAGTTGGCCTATTAGTCACACTGAACACATTAACAAAGTCAGATATTTAAAACTGTATATTTTCTGCAATATTCTGAACTTTAGAAGCACATTTTTAGCACTTTGCTGCATAGTTTCATTGATCACATTTACTATCCTGCCTTTTTTTTTGTATTTACATTAATCAAACTATTTGTTGTGAAGATCCTCTGAAAGATAGGACAGCAATTAGAACAGTGCAGAATTATCCTAACAGGGGCCCAATCCTATACCCATTCAAATCAATGGCAGTTTTGTCAATGACTTCCATGTATAAAATCTCCAAATATGAGACCCCTTTAATGGTTTCCAAGTAAGAGTTGGCCAGCTGAATACATGAGTGACATGTGGGATTGGGATTTTTGGCCATTTAACAGAAGTGCATGTGTCTGACCTATTAAATATATGCTTAATCTCAGATTTAATGCTGAAAGGTCAGCAATGAATAACTAAATTTACCCCCCTTTCCAAAAGTATTTACTCAATAGCTCAGGGGTTCTCAAACTTTTTTTGCTGGACCCTCCTTTGAAAATACTTCAGGCTGGGATAACCCCCCCCTCCCCCCGCCGCCAAAGTGATAGCAAATTACTGTACATACTCATACGAGCATACTCGTGATATTGCCATCCTTACTTCTGCGCTGCTGCTGGCGGTGGCGCTGTCTTCAGAGCTGGGTGGTTGGAGAGTGGTGACTGCTGTACCCCTCTTCTCTTCCAGCTTGCTCTCCTCCCAACAATATTTGTTTTATCTCATGACCCCTAAAATAGCTTGTGACCCCTTTTTGGGTTGGAACCCCCAGTTTGAGAAATGCTGCATTAGCTCATGATAAATAAGGTCTAATATCCATGTCAGCAATAATACCTGTGCAACAAGCAGAGCCTCTTTAAGTTGGCCTCTTGAAGTAAAAAAAGTGACTAGTTTCTCCACATCACCAGTAGCTATGCAGTATGGGATAACATCATCATTTTCCTCCTGAATTAACTGGTCAGCTCTCCTAAATGAAATTAAAAATGACCTGGCTGTTTAGTTTTATTTGGTGTTAGATATATTTTTAGCACCCCAGTGGTACATCTAGCAGTAGAAAGATCATTAAAACCCATCTGCCTTGCCAGACTCCAAGAGACATTGGGTGTATCTACACAGCCCAAGGCAGCGAGCCTCCCAGCCTGGTTGACAGCTTTGGGATCATTCCTAAAAATAGCTGTGTAGACAGCACTTTGAAGTTGTGGCTAGGGCTGGAGCTCAGGCTGTGAAGCACCTCGCCTCCCCCGCTCTAGGCTTCAGAAGAGGAGCTCCAACCTAAACTGCTATATCTACACAGCTATTTTTAGTATGGTAGCACAAATCCAAGTCTCTCAACCCAGGCTCAGAAGCTCGCTGCCCCAGGCTGTGTAGACATATCCTTACAAGCTATACAAGATTCTCCCATGAAGACACGACATTAAAAGATTTCAAGCCTCATCACAGATTCTCCCCCAACCCTTAAACTTACCAAATAATATAGTTTTAAAATGTTCCATGCTTTATATATATATATATGGAATCCCTATTGAAATCCTCGCTCATTCCATCACAAGTTTTAATGAACAATAAAAGCAACATCACTGGAATGTTGAAAAAGGTGCCAGATGCAGTTTACTTTACTAGTACTGATGAATTATATTTGTCTTGGTCCTTTATTTTATGCATATTATAAGTTACAATTGAGCAATGTGCTTTTAGCCTTACCTTTGCATTAGCTTCTTCCAGTATTTCATAGAAACACCTGGTGCAACTGAGAGTGCTTTGTCCCACTGAAACACAACATGTTGTACATGAAAATTTTACGTTTAGAAATAGTTTCAATCAATGACATGTCTTTTCCATTAAAAATAAAATTGTCATGATGTAAAAAAAGAACAAAAAATTCGGTGTTACTTTTTATTTGTAAATTGGATACATTTGTTCTGGAGTAACTAATACCCAGATAAAAAAAGTTATTGAGGTACACCTCTACCCCACTATAACACGGTCGTGGGCAGCCAAAAATCCCTACCACATTATAGCTGAAACCCCATTATATCGGGGTAGGGTGGCAGGGCTCCGGCGGTGATTTAAAGAGCTCCGGGCTCCAGCTGCTGTGGGGAGCCTCAGACCCTTTAAATCGCCACCAGAGTCCCGCTGCTATCGCGCTATACACAAACCCGTGTTATATCGGGTCGCGTTATAGCGGGGTAGAGGTGTACGTTCCTAAATAAACAGATAGGCACTTCTGCAAATCCCACCTAAGTGAGTTAGGGCTTTTATAAATCCAGTTAGGTACCTATGTGCTTTGTTAGAACCTTGTTAAAAATGTAATGTTTGAATTCATGTTTGCCATCTCTTGGGCCAGATTTACAGAGTCACTTTTTCAGAACATAAACACGCTTTAAATTTTGTGTCAGTCTTATGGACCATAAATAGAGTCACAATTTATGGGGTGTTGTGTACATTATTCCTCAATAAGATTGTTTTAGGAGTTATTTTAAAAAATCTATTATTGCACCCATCACCATAATGCTGAAACGCAAACATACTACTGTTTATATAATTTATTTATTTCTCCACAGTAAATGTTCTGTTATTTTATTTATTTATCCAATTTTCTCTTTATTGTTTGCAAAGCTTTCTTAGCAAGATCAGCATTGGAATATCTATCTATAGATAGATAGATAGATAGATACAAATATATATATAGATAGATATAGATATAGATAGATAGATACACACATATAGACACACACACACATACAGTTAGCTTTGTTTTAAGCAGATGCATTTCTTACTAGTTACTGAAACTAGGTGAGTGTTTCATTAAATGCAAAAATGACACAGTAGGTAAAGCATACCTGAAATGCTATCATGAATTGCCAACCTTACATACAGCAACAGCATTTTAACAGAAAACAAATAAGCAGGGTTTTGGTTTTAATCTTCACTAATAATTCCCCTCCCTTAAGAGATATAAAATATGCCATTTTAGTTGTCAATACATTTTTGTTTGTACTTCAGTTAAAAGTAATCTGTTCGGAGCAATCCATCTTGTTAACCCTTTGGGTGTTTCCTTAAGCCAAGTTTCACTGTACAGGTTAAAAACATCAAAATTGCAGGAAGATCACTCTTTGCTAGATTTATAACTCTGTTGTTTTCTCTCATGCAGAGGTAGTATTTATTAGACTTTCATACTGTACTTAGTTCTTCATTAGTTGGTTTAGTACTTTACCTCTCCAAGCTCCACCATAAGTTCACAGTATCTCTGAATTTGTCCTAATCTTAAATGTATTTCCGCTGCTTCTTTTAGCCTTTCCTCCTTGCTAGGTGCACCAATACCTCCTCCAAATTTGGACATTTTTACTGTTGTTAGTTCTTGGGCTTTGGACTGGTAAAGAAAAAAAACACTAGACTTATTTTTTTCTGATTAATACAATTATTGCTAAGACCAGTAAATATTAAAATCAAATATTTTAATGGTAATATTAAAAGTGCCATTTGAGAAGATAAATAACAGCTTTTTCACTAAAGACCTTAAACATTGAAGAGATTATGTTGAACTATTACACTGCTACACCCATTGAATTAGGGCTAATTAGTTGTATTCATATATTATTTATTTAAATTTATTTATAATTTTTATTTATTATTTTTTTCATTCCATTATCCTGATTCATATATTTTGGATTATATATATTTTCATTGCATTCCATTCTTAGACACTTATTGATATCTTATACATATACATATGCTACCTCATAAAAATCATAACCTTGTATTTTTTGAAAACTCATTAAACACACATTTTGTGAAGAGAGACACATACACACACATGGGGGTGGGGGGAGAGATGGTAACTAAGGCTCTTAGTTCTGATGGGAGTATGGAGTTGAATCTAAGTGAGGGTCGGATTATGGTAGGTGGGTTTGGTTTCTGCCCTTGAATCCTCATAACCTGCCATGTCCCATTCCCTCCATGACTATTTATATTTTTAACCATAATGGAGGTAAAGATTTCAGTTATGACTATTAAAAGGAAAAGAGGAATTTTCCCATGTGCTAATTGTATATAAGAGAAATTATTTATAGAGAGTTAAAATACAAAAATCACATTTCGTCTTAACTAATTAAGAGAAATAAGGCAAAAGTGAACTTTTCTAACCCTCCTCCCGTCAAGGGCTCTCATTTTATTTCAACTATCACTCAGTCATAGCTGCACATGTGACAATTTTTGCATTCATGACTTCACAGCACCAACGACTGAAGATGGAGATTGAATCAGACCTTTACACAAATGGATAATGCAGAGATCAGTTCTTGGCCCTATGTTATCTAACACTGATTAATGGCCTGAAAGAGACCCTTCAAGAGAACAGTTCCATTGCCTGCATCTACTGGTGCTTACAGTTTTCTCAAGAAGCAACAGAATAAAACTGACCTAACTTTTGCCAGTTTCATTGCTCTCTACAATATTCTCAAATAGCAGCAGTGAAAAAAGTGACAATGCTCTACCCAGTTTTTAGTCTGCAGTAGTTTAAGGAAACCTAAGAGCAGACAGCACAGGTGTTGGAGCACACTGTCTGCAGACTTAGGAGACCAATACTGGGGATGAGTTAACCTTGAAAATGTGAACTGAGTGTATCTACACAACTATAAGGGCTAGATTTTTTTAAGCTTTTAGGGAAAAGTTGAGAGTTTTTCAGAATTTGATGGCATTTGCCCAGAAAAACTTACTACATGCCATGTCAGTGGAGGTTTCAAGCCCTACTCTCAATTTGTTTGTCTTTTTTTTCTGAAGCTGTGATTTGAATGTGCCTAATTCAAATGTAATTATGGAAGTTTGATCCTGAGGGATATTATGAAGACAATGAGATTTTCTGTTTGCTTTTGCTTTTTCAGTAATATATTATCAGAGTAAGATGTGTGCTGAATGATAAACGTCATGGTTACATAATCAAGTGATTTGACACATTGAACATCAAAGTGCATAATAACAAGACTTAGTAGTCTGACTCCACAGCGCAGCCTGCTAGAATGTTTTCATTTTTCCATTGTTTTGAAACACACTGTTTTTAACAGACCATCATCTAGCATTTTACCACTCAACATAAGGGGTAGTCACAGGTGCCTCTAATACAGGGCAGAACAGTACAGAGAACTGCAAGTAAAATGTTTATCATGATTTCCCCCTTGCATAGCAACTAAATCAACAGAGTAGCTGTGTGTTCAAACCTTTGCTTTCACTTACTCCTGTTGTCCCTATTAATGTGTGAGAAGAGAGACAGGCGGAGTCCAGGACAAGGCAAAAACAATAGCTTTTTACAAAAGGCAAAAGGAGGATGGAAGACATTTGTATTATTTGTATTACAGTAGCAGTAGCAACTAGATGCCCCAGTCATGGCGAGGGTCCCATTGTGCTAGGTGCTGCACAAACAGAATAAAAGATGGTTCCTGCCCTAAAGAAATTACACTTATAATCAAGACACAGTAAGTGGATTTAACAAACAACTGGACCCCTGTGCTGGCAGTTTCCCTTAGGCATCATGGTAGAACTGGATCCTAAGAGGGATTTGAAGGAAATCAGAGTAGCAGATTTACAGCCTGCCTTTGGGGTGGGTGGGGAAGGAGAAGGTTGTTCCATGCGTAAGTATAGCATGAAAGGAAGTCTGTGGTTGGTTGTGGGAGAAGTGGACAAATGGGCCATGCATCATTGGTAGAGCCAAGAGTGGGAGATAATGTGATAAGATACAAGAACCTAACAGGGGCTACGCTGTGAAAGGTCTTAAAGATAAGGACCAAAGGCACTGCAATACATCCTTGTGACAGGGTAGTCTGCCCCTAAAGAATAAGGTACCTAGGGGTCAGCCCATTCCCATCATGTAATATGGCCCTTCAAGATTTTGAAAGTCAGATGTATATAAAAGGACCTAAGAGATATCGAAAGAGAGGAAGCGGTCCTGGGAATAATTGGTGTTTTCGGGGCAATCCAATCACTGTGTCTTTATGGGCACTACCAGGAGCCTTGCAGAGAGGGCAGGACAAGGCTCCCCTCTCACCCAATCAACTGGGGACGAAGTGAGGGAAATGGACCAGCTTAAATACTGCCTCCTCTGTCACTGCAGAGCAGACACTAGCAGAAGTCTGGCTGCTGAACTCTCTGAGCCTGAAAGTTAACTGGGGAAAAGGGGCCAACTAAAGAAGAATGCTTATGGTTGGCTAAATTACAACCCAGCTCCAAAGAGGAGAACTGGAGACTCCTATCTTAAGGAGAGAAGTAATAATTATCTGAATTACCCAGGTCCAGGAGGAGGGGTGGGGCTCCTGGCTTAAGGAGAAACAGGGTGACTGTTTCATTGACCTATCCCAGAAGGAAAGCTGGGGACTCCTATTTTGAGAGAGCGATGATGTGAAGTCCTACCCCAGCTCCAGAAAGGGGGCCTAAGAGGTCTCCTGAACAGGGGCAGGGAGCTGATCACGACTCTTATACAGACTGAGCATGGAGTGAAGTGAGATGACTATCAAAAGTGAGTTGCACTTTCTAGAAAGACTTAGTAAATCAGACCCCATGAAGGGGGTATATGTTTTGAATTAATCTAGTCTGGGTAACTGATTGAAAGAACACAAAGGGGTGCTGCATGCAAAACATCTGCAGGGCCCTGAAGTGGTGTGCTGGAGGGCAGCGCTCCATGAGACTCCACAAGGAAAGAAGAGCCATACTAGCAGGGCGGGCTCCAGGCACCAGTGCAGGAAGCAGGTGCTTGGGGCGGCCAATGGAAAGGGGCGGCACGTCCGGGTCTTCGGCGGTAAGTCCCTCAGTCCCTCTCTGAGGGAAGGAGCCGCTGCCAAATTGCCGCCAAAGAATGAAGCGGCGCGGTAGAGCTGCCGCCAAAGTGCCACCGATCGCGGCTTTATCTTTTTTTTTTTTCTTTGCCGCTTGGCGTGGCAAAAAAGCTGAAGCCGGCCCTGCATACTAGAGATGTGATCCAGTGCCTCTGTCAATAATCCATGTTTCACTTGTGTCCATGAGCTTTATCCTCACACCTGATCTTTTGCAAAAAGAAGAAATGCCTGCCTTTTTTCTTAAATGTGACTCCTATTCATTGTAAGTGTTCAGCTTTGTAAAGCAGTGGATTTTCATATGTTTATAACTAAAAAATAAAACTACTCATGAACAAGTTTCACATTGTCTGCATATGTTACTTACCATTCTAAATCTAACCAGATGTTTCATATGCATAATTCCTTTGCAGTAATTTTGTGGAAGCAAGCTATCGTCCTGTCCTTTTATTACAGCAACGAGGTCCCATAAATTTTTGCTGCCTCCTGGAGGCTGAAATAATTAAAAAAAAAAAAAAAAAGAAACAGATTACAATAATGTGCAAGAGATATTAAAATGAAACCTGCAAAGTATATGGTTTGAATTTATTAGTCAATTCAAAGGTAAATATTTTCAGAGTATATCAGGTTAGACACATACTACAGTCTCTTGAGTAAGAACTATTAGTGCAGTTAAGTGTATCAGGATGAGACCTGTATCAGTTATATAGCCACAAAGCACAACATACTTATAGCACACACATACCACATGTGTGGAGAGAATATCTGTATAAAACTGAAGAAGCATGTAAAAAAATAGCAAAGATGTCATAAATAAAGAACACATGATGGTGTCATATGGAAGTTTTACTCCCATCAGTTAGAAGTGGTCTAATTCTTGTATCCCTCCACCTGTAAATCCAGGTACCTAGGTTACCACGAGTCTAGGGTTCAGACAGAGATTACACTAAAACATATAAAAACACCATTAAAGTGACCCGAAAAGCCTTCTTAGAAATAAAAGTGTCATAAGTTTAATGCCTGATATATTCTGAACTGGGAGCAAGCACTGGGTCCCAATTCTAGTCCTGAAAAGTTTAGGAATAGGACTTCAAGTTTATCAGACTTTAATAGTAGTGACTAGAACTGATTAAAAAAATTCCAGAGACTTTCTGACACACGAGAAATTCTGATATTTTGACATTTGTTTTCGTCCCGAATCAAAACTAAACATCAAAATATTTATACTTTTTGCAGAACAAATATTCCATAACATTCTGATTCACTCACTTTTTGTGGATTCTGATTCAGAATTTTTTGTTTCTATGTTTTTGACTGAAACAAATGGGGCCAGTAGGTGAGAAAGGGGGCTTGAGTGACCCGGAACTACAACTGCCATGAAGCCCTGCAGCAGCTCAGACAACTGCAGAGCTTAATGCAGACTCAACCCAACATGAAACACTTCACTTTGACAAACTGAAACAAAATGTTTAATTTTGGGTGGACAAACAAAAGCAATTTTATTGATTTTCTCAATGGAAAATTCTGCTAAATTTATCTATTGCAGCAGAAAATTCTGATTGTGATTATACCATATTTTCAACCAGTTCTAGGAGGGACATTTTCCATCTATAAACTATCACTAAGCAGAAGTCCTTCGTGCATGTGCTGAGCCTATTTTGAAGGAAATAGTACACAAGGGAGGGGAGAAGAAAGAAGAAACTTTTCTTTTGCAGTTTAATTTAAGGAATACATGCACGCGCAACATGTTGATGATTGTGGAATACTTACTGACAAACATTCTGAAAACCACCTTAGTTTTTTCCCTCGAGGATTACCAATCAGCTTGTCCACCTCCTGTTTAATATCCCTGGATACTTTACCACATAGCAAGGGAGGAGCACCTGGTTCCACAGCACGATCTAATCAACACAAATGTTTATGTACACAAACATTTTATTAAAGGTAATCTAACACAAAGCAAATGAAAATAACAGTATGTATAATTTACCTACCAGTATTGCCAATGATCTCATCCCAAGATCTGTCTGCCAGGATATTTATTTGGAGAGGGTTTATCAGAGGTGTTAAAGACCAAAGTCTCACAGTGGAGTCACGAGAACAAGAGGCCATAGTGAATGGACGACTAGGATGACATGTTAATCCTAATGGAGACACCATTTTAAACATTATTCAGACAATTACATTTATCTGCTAATTAGTTTTAAGGAAAATATATTATGGACTTTTAAGGTATCACATAAATACATTTTAGCAAAATAAGAATGGAAACATTAACATTTAAAACTATATTACCATATACATCTGCACCATGATCATAAACTGTGTCTAGACAGGTTCCATCTCTTGTGTCCCACACCCGAATTGTATAGTCCCAGCTGCCTGATATTAATAGGTAAGGGATTTCAGTATTCCACATTAGTCCCCGTACTGGTGCTGTATGTCCACTAAGAACATTTATACAAGCATCTTGTGTGTAATCCCATATTCGAACAGTGCTGAAAACAAGAAACAAAAAGCATATATCCATCAATATACCAAAACATGATCACACCTTCAGCAAAATTCTGAAGTTCACATTTTACCTGGAATATTTACTTATCTAGATTTACAGACACTTATCTAGATTTACACACGCTTTTATCCAATGCTTTGGGCACCCTATACAATTTGTTAAAAGAACACTAAAATAAAGAGACCTGTCAGTTCAATTCAAATACACCGTGACAGCAAAAATATAACTGAAATTCATAGATTAAAAGATTCCGATAATCTAGTCTGGCCCCCTGTGTAACACAGGTATAGAACTTCCACAAAATAATTGCTAGAGCAGAAATCCCCAAACTGAGGGGTGCACCCCTCCAGGGGAAGCACAGAAGAACATTCCGGGGAGGGTGTGTGGCGGGGCCCGGGCCAGCCCTCACAGGGAGTGGTGAGGGAGCGCCAACCAGTCCCGCTCCACCCCCATATCCGTTCCTGGCCCCAGCCCCACCCACGGCCCTGGCTCCTGGCCCCGTGCCCAGCCCCAGCCCTGCACCTGGCCACAGCAGCTGACCCCCACCATGGCCTGGCCACAGCTCTCCACCCAGCCACAGGCCCCAGCCCCACCACCACCACTAGCCTCAGCAGCTAGCTAGGCTCCATTCCCGCCCTGGCCCCAGACCCACCCCTAGCTGCGGCCCCAGCCTTGGCCTCCTTACCCCATCCGCCGCCCCCTGCTACCCCAGAGCCACAGTTCCGCTCCCGGCCCCAGTTTGCGGGGGGGGGGGTGTTGTTATTTATTATTTCCCATGTGGTAGCAATGGTTTCTGCAGGGTTTTCTGGAACAGTGGAACCCCTCAAACAGCTATGGGGGTGGTAAGAAGCGATTCATGCCTGTATCATTGCTATATTTTCTATTTAAGAATAATCAAATTAATTTTCTAAATGTCTTTTCATGTACGATAGTTCTAAACATTGGCTAAATCTAATCAGCAACCCCAAGCATAGAGGGTTGGTTTTTTAAAAAAAATAATCAAATAGTTTCTTGAAATGAACATCATATTTCTCTTTTTACAAAACATTAAAATCTGACAGGCAACGTATCTACTTGCACACTAGTAAAGCCCACTCATGCCAGTGAACATGCAGGGCAGGTAAAGCAGCCCTATTTTTGTTTCCCCAAACCTGCGGAGGAAAGATTCTACAAATCCTGCATCACAAAGCAGAACTGACAGTCAGAGGGTGTACTTTGTATATGCATGTAGCTCATGAATCAGAAATGGCCCAAAGGCAATTAGTGACCACCCATACACAGTCTCCTCTCAGAAATCTTATGCAATGTATACATCCACCTGTTTAGGGGAGCATTTGGCATAGTTCCAGAATTTCACTCATGAAATACAGTGTTACCAAATGAGAGAAACAAAAGGCTAACAAATTTTCCAGAATAGTGTAGGACCTAGCTATTCAATTCTCCTGACTTTAGAGTGTGATTGTACTCTGAAAATGACTATGTATTATCTAGGTACTTATATGGCCCCCATTACCATAGTCTGAGTGCCTCACAATCTTTCGTGTATTCACAATATCATAGAGTTCCATATTTATTGTCTCTCTCTGAATTCATAAAAAGTTTGCAATTTACAAGTAAAAAGATTTTTTTTCTGTCAGCCTTGCAAATGCAACACGAGTCTCAAAATCAAGTGTTTTTTTCTAATGCATACCAATGAATGCATGGATAGAAAATTTGTATCTGCGTCCAATCCACAAACGTGGTCCGTGGATATCCACAGATCTGCAGGGCTCTACCCAGGAGCTCCCTACATGTCCTCTCCGCTCCCAGAGGCCAAGGCCTCCCCACTGCCATCCTAGACCTGTTGTTGAGGAGAGACAGGGACAGGCTCTGATCCTCTGATCTTATGACCCCTCCCAAAAATATTTTGGATACCTGTTGGAAAGTGACTGGGAATCACAAAAGAGGTGGTGGTTCTTGCCTGATTACCTTGAGGAGAAGTTTCTTTAACCCCTTTCTGACCCTTTGCTTATTCACAGCTGTCATCAGTAATGCCATTGAAGGGGTGGTGTGGCCCCTTCAAAGATCTCCACAGATGATATTCAGTCTATCATACTCTAGATAGACACACAAGGGAACCTTATTCCCTCCACTCACAGGGTCTTGGATGCAATGTGAGTATGTAGTATCATCCCAATATAGTCCCTAAGTGGTAGGTGGCAGTCACTGACTCCATTATCTGGGTAGGGTATAGAGTGTTGTAGTCATGTATCTGTCACATGGAGGCAGGCATGGAGCCAAGCCAGGATCTGCATTGTGGAGGAGGCAGGGCTACAGTTTGGACCTTAAATGTTATTCATAGACACAATGATAGTAATTTTTTTTTTATGGTGCCAGCACCAGTGCAACTTGAGACCTTAAGTCTCTCACAGAATCTAAGAATACACACCCATCATCAGAACCACTGCAGAGGATTCCTTCTCTCAGAGGAGACCACCTTACATGAAACACCTTTGCAGTATGCCCCGTAAAAACCTTCAGTGGCTGATCAGAGCTTGTTGCTAGGTAATAAACACGAACATTTTTATCTTCACATCCAGTGGCTATCATATCTCTGCAAAATGACAACAGTACAATCATCAGCCATTGGAGTCAGTAGAAATGTATTGCTTTCAATTCTAAAAAATACAAATGTAGCACACATTTTAATGTATATCTCAGAAAATTTGAATTTACTTTTTTTCATGTTATCTCTTTAACAGTTGAAATTATGCTTCAATATATGATACACAACTACAAACAGTGGGTTAGACCCTCAGCTAGTGTAAATAGGCAAAGCTCCATGAATTTCAATGGAGCTACAAAATTTACACCAGAATCTAGCCCATTATTTTCCAATAAATCTATTGAGTACACAGTAACAGAATAATTTTTTGCACCTATCACTAACTCTGCCCGAAACAAAAATTTGCAAAATAAATGAATAACATGACAGATCTGTTTCCTGTTGTTCTTTTCTCTGCTATTCCTTAAAGCCTGGTTGCCATATTTACAGAACAAGGTTTTAAATAATAACACTGTATGTATGTGTTGTGCTCAGGATTAGGCTATGTATATAATTATACAATTAAAACAAATGAATAAATGGTAACGGTACTTGAAAAAACAGAATAAATGGAAATGGTATTTGAAAGGAAAGTCAAATAGTGGCAGAAAAATAAGTTACATATCCATTGCTATGTATTTTATTTTTAACCAATTCCTTATGGAAAAGTTATCCAGCTGTGTGCAGTTCTCCCATTATTTCACTGCACCCAATCTGACCTCCCAATTGCTGAACCCCTGAACCTTCCCTTTCCACCCACATCCAGTAGCTATGACTCAATCTCACTTGCACCTGCCAAACTCCCCTGCAGTCTTCTCTCCCCCCAATGTGCACTCCGTTTCAGCTCTTGCTGCAAGATTAGTATTAAAAATTCAGCATTACAATGTAAGTCAACCTCATAACCTCACAAACAGCAGATCCGATATTATTTTTGCTATTGTATATTGTTAATAAGGTTCTATCATCAGCATAGTATGAGAAAGCACTGTTGTTTAGTATTTTTTTTTGAAAAAAATGAAGCGCTTTTTGGAAAGTTTAAAGATCACATTCTAAATTACCTTTTTCTTATATTACGAGTTAAAATAAGTTAACCTACATGATGGTATTTGTGTTTGCCTTTTCTAAGCAAATATTTTGATCATATTAAAATACAGATAGCAAAGACTAGGAGGGAGAAAATTATTCACACCACAGACTGTAGGCACCTTTTAAAACCACAGTCTTCCAGGGTTCTTAAAATCACCTCTTTGTGTAAGGTGAGGTCTGTCCTATGGTAAAGAGGAACAGAATGGAGGAGTTTGACATGAATGGACCATAGGGAGGAGAGGAAATTAAGTGGCTTACTATTGCCACATGAAGGGGCCAGAAAGAATTAGACACTTCTGTTTCCCTGCTAAGACAAGCTGGACCACCATCACAACAAGCTGTAAGGAACAGGGGAAAAGCCACAGCTAAATTAGCCACACTGAAATTTCTATGGGGAAGAGGCAACTCTGCTTCCTATATATGCAGCTTCTCACAAATATTAGAAAAATTATTCCCCCCAAGCCAAATATTAAAATTTTGGTCAATATTTATGGAAACACTTGTTCAAAGTCTACATTTTTGCAAAAAATATGCAATCTTGGGTTTCCAAATAGATTTTTTTTAGTTGTATGCACTCAGGAAAGACTATGCAGATTTTGTGCTCTTTGTTCCTTTCGTAACCAATTTACACCATTCTTGAATTTACACACTACAAATGCTCTAACTTTGTAATTATTCTCATGGAATATATTTTATTATATTTTTTTTAGTATCAGTGTTGCTAAATTAAATATAATAATTTATGTCTCTGCAAGTCAGTTGCATCACTGACACAGTGCATCAATTTTTTTTTTAAGTTTAGCTATACTGAGGGTATGTCTATGCAGCAACTGGAAGGGTGCTTCCCAGTGTGGGTAGACAGGACTGCACTAGTTCAAGCAGATGTGTCTACCTTCCTGTGCTGGGACGCATCCCTCCAGCTGCTATGTAGACATACCATCAAGGCTTCCCATTTATTCCTCACATTCTTTCTGATTACTTCAAATGGGAAACCTGTTGAACGTTTATTAATTTAGTTTGAAGAACTGGAACTCTCCTGTCTAGAAGTACAATTGTTCTAATTTATGGATGTTAAATACTAAGATGACCCATTTCTAAATTATTTGCTCACAAGTGGGACATCAATTAAGGTTTTATTTTAAAATGAAGCATATGAAAATACGTGATGTAAATTTTAAATAAGTAAGTAAGTAAGTAAATGATTCCACTTTGCTTGAACATTCTCATGTACTCCCTGGCCACACCTCCTTTTGTCTCTCCACAGCTAGAGTGTATACGCAGCGGGAACTAGGCCTGCCTGATCATAATACTTTTTTTTTTCAGCCAGAAGAAGAAGCCAAATCTGCTAAGCTTCAGTGGCATATGATTCCATATGTCCAGGGGCAGCTCCATGTTTTTTGCTGCCCCAAGCACGGCAGGCAGGCGGCTTTCGGCGGCGCACCTGTGGGTGGTCCGCTGGTCACGCGGATTCAGCAGCATGCCTGCGGGAGGTCCGTCGGTGCCGCACCATCGGTGTCCCCGCCGCCGAATTGCCACCGAAGCCGAGGGACTGGCGGACCTCCCGCAGGCGCGCCGCTGAAAGCCGCCTGCCTGCTGCCCTCACAGCTACTGGCAGGCCGCCCCCCGCGGCTTCCCGCCCCAGGCACGCGCTTGCTGCACTGGTGCCTGGAGCCGCCCCTGCATATGTCAGCATACTGTTTTTCCTATGAAGCACGACCAAATGGTTAATGTGAGCTTTTCCAAAAAAAACCCTCACAGCCTTGAAGACTCTCCTCTTCTGGAAGCCAAGCCACTGGTCCCTGTCCCCCTCTGCCTTCCGTTGCACCCAGAATTAGACTTACAGTGCAGTTCTACTCTGAAAAATGACTCATAAATATGGCATTGGGTCTCTCACTGACTTCCATGCACCTAGCCCTGCAGATTCACTCAGAGCGAAGTGGAGTTCTTTTCTTCTCATACATCATTACCAGTAACACAAGATCTACAGGCCAAACACTGTCCTTTACACCTGTATCATCCCCACTGCCTTCAATGAGGGTAGAATATTTGGCCTGCAGATTTTGTATTACTGGTGACGCTGCATAAGGAAAAGAATTTGAAGTGATCCTCAGCGCCCAGATTGATGTTTAATGATATTTTTACAGTCATATTATTAGGACAGAACTTCATATCAAGGATGGCAGTGCAGCTCATGTTAAATAATAATGTCTGTAAATAAGGAAGAGTAAATTGGCCTTTTACAGTATGGTCCCAGGATTCTCTGCCTTTATAAAACTAGGTCAATACACTGATATCACATTTTAAAATACCTTTGCATTATCTTTATGGTCATTCATTTAAGTTATAAATGTTGTTAGTTAATTAGTTCAATTAACTATTACTCACTTGTTGTTTTGGCTCCAATCACAACCAAAAACTGCAGCTGGATGTTTGTACTTGTGAAGAACTTTGCCATCAATGGTTCGAATAATACTGAAATCAATTACAATATGGTAATAAGAAAAAAACCCCAACATACTCAGTAGGACAACCCAGGTCAAAACTGATTTTATGTGCACCTATAATCAACATAAGGAGTCAGATTGCAGAAGTGCACAAGTGAAGGAAGAACAAAAGAAACCTTTCCATCCTTGCAGCCCCCACAAAGGTCACAGTTATAGTCCTTGTGCTTCCCCAAATACAAGGGCTGGTTAGAGGTAGTATACCTTTCCATAGAGGCACAGAATCACAGAACCATAGGATTAGAAGGGACCACAATGACGGGGTGAAAGTAAAATTGAACTCTTACCAGTGTGGGGGTCAGCACCGGGGGCCCCCTGCCCCCAGAAGGAGCAGGGCCTCGGGCAGAAGGGGTGGGGCTGGGGGTCAGCGTCCCCCAGCAAGCCCATCCGCGTTGCTGGCCCCGCACTGCCTGGGGCTCCAGCGGGGATTTAAAGGGCCCGGGGCTCTGGCCGCTGCTGCTGTGGCTGGAGCCCTGGACCCTTTTAAATTGCCGGGCACGGGGCAGCTGCTCCTTTTGCCTCCCCCCATCAACAGCCAGGGGGGTGGCAAAAGGGGCAACAACATTAAAGCGCTGCCATGGCAGCACTTTAAGCAGGGTCCTTAAAGCACTGTCGCAGCAGCGCTTTAAAGTCAGCAGTATGGGCTGGTACCGGCGGCCCGTACCGCCTTACTTTCACCCCTGCACAAGGGTCATCTAATCTAACACCCTACCAACATGCAGGATTTGTTGTGTCCAAACCATCCAAGACAGATGGCTATCCAGCCTCTTTTTGAAAACTTCCAGTGAAGGAGCTTCCATGACTTCCCTAGGCAAGTGTGACATGAACCAACTTGTGCCACAAACATTAAGTAAATGGTTCCACTGTGCCTGAACATTCTCATGTACTCCCTGGCCACCCCTCCTTTTGTCTCTCCACAGCTAGAGTGTATACACAGCAAGAACTAGAGTTCCATACCTACGCCTGCCTGATCATAATGCAAGCAGTAGCGCACATACCACTAATAGGAAACAATACTGTATTTTTGTTAGCAAATGGCATAATATATGCATATGTTGCTACTGTGTTGTCTGCTGTTGATGTAGTGCTATGTAACTTTATATTAATATATATAAGCAGAACACATCCAATGGTTATTTATGCCAAGATCTTAAACATTAAAAATATGGTGCTATCAAAGTTCACCTGTCCAAATAGCAGATTATTTTTCAACATGACACTCACCAGAATCCATCGCCACTGCAGGTCGCTATTCTTTTGGAATCTTTATGACTCCAGGCAATGCAGAAGATTCCATTCTTTCCATGCTTCAAAAAATGCAAAATACCTATCAATAAGAAATAATTCACCCCTTTTTCTCTTAATTACTGACTTCTCTGTGGTTTTGCTAGTAGGATTCATCCCCATTTTCCTAAGTACAGTACATACACTGCACTTTTACACAATAATGAGGCCCTAGCCTTGTTGGGCCATGTAGGGTATGTGACCAGGAAAAAGGGAGTGTGGCTGGAGTGCTATTGTACTCCAGTGACCCCCAGATACTCCAAACTATGCTGCAGGCAGGCCTGGTCCAGAACCATCTACAGGATCAGAGAGTCTCAACTGCAGAGTGAGCACTTTGTGTCTATATGAACTTGGATGAGGGTTAGCTGACTGCTGGGTACTTAACTTGGACAAGGTTGAGAAAGTTAGTGGGCTGTGTGAAGCAGCTAGAAAAGTTGGTGGAATATATATCAACACCACTCACTGAGGAAAGGTAACTTGTAACACAGGTGTGCACATTAGGCGTGTTTTTAGATCTTGGGCTGCTTCTGGATGCCCAAGTGGCATCTGTGGTCAACTTTATTTTTCCATCTGTGACTGCTGAGAAGATGCCCTTTTTCTCTCTCTGATGCAGAGTTTACCACAGTTATCCATGTCTTTGTCACCTCCAGATTAGATTGCTGTAAGGCAGTCTAAATGGGGCTACACATTGAGACCACTTGAAAACTGAAGTTAGTGCAGAATGGTGCAACCAGCTTATTAAACAGAGCTTTATGCCAGGAGCAAATTACATCAGTGCTCGAGGACCTGTACTGACCACCACTAAGATTCCAGGTAATGCAAGCCCATAAGAGGGGCACTTAATACAGATTTTTATAAGACTAAATCAATAATTAAATAACAGTGCATTGCTAATGCAGCACTGTCATTCTGGAGTGAGACCTCAGGACTATAAATTAAACGAGTTTTATATCTGGTAGCAATAATCACTGCTACATTATATTTTGATATATTTTTGAGTCTGAAGATTAATAGAATAGAGTAGAATAGAATAGAATGTGTGTGCTTTTGAGAGGAAATATTCCACTTTGCTTTTGGATCTTCTGTTAGTCAACTAGTAAAGCAATGATATTGAAGTGATGGATCCAAGCATGTCACAAAACCAACTTAAGGAAGTGAGTCGTACCTGTTCCAGAGCTCAGACTGCGTGTAATCAATTTGGCTATATTTTTAAGTTAAGTTACATACTCCTTTAAAACATACAAACACTGATCCAGCTTTATCTACATCAGCACTAGAGGGAGCCACTAGCTTACATTTAAGAAACCAAGCAAAATAAACTCATCTCACCTCACTGAACCGGGTTACCATTTTGCCTCTAGGGACATCCCAGATAAAACCACCATTCCTGGAGGTTGCACCAGCTATGCAGTTCAAATCCCCTTGGAGGAACAGACATTAGACACACATTATAATGAGTACAATGTCAGTGTTATTTTTACATATATAATTTTCCATTTTAATTAAAGAAATACATAACCATATGATAGCAACGGCAGATTAGGAATGTAGCCTCACAATCGGAGCCCAAAATTTGCAGGGGATTTGACACTAGTTCACAAGCAGCAGTTCCAACAAAAGCCTTATGTGTTCTACCCTCCTACTCTAGGCACCGCTGTGCAAGGTAGACATTGACTGGTTGCAAACATGAGCTGAAGTCCCATCCCAACCCCATGCTCTGAATGCAGAGAGAGGACAAGATGTACCACCTGACAGCACTTTGCTGTCCACAGGCTTTCTTTGAAACTATAAATGCCCCACAATGTCTAGTGCTTAAAGCTCAAAGCATCTGCAGAAAATTATGTAGTTTCATTTTAAACCTGTCTGAACAGCAGAACACAGCAGAAAAAGTGCTCTCTCTCTCATAGTTGGGCACACATAGGACAGATGTGAGGATACTTGAGCAATCACTTTTCTTTTTAAATTACTTCCAGTCTTGGACCATCAGATTCCACTACTATCTATCCCAATAGGCCTCCATCACTGTAATAGCTGAGTACTTCAAACACATTTGTGAATTCATCTTCACAGTACTCCTATGATGTAGGGAATCATTATTGTATACATTCTACAATGGGGACTAAGACACAGAAACACAAGACTCCACTTTCTCACCACTGTGACTCAATCCCAGAATAGAAACTGGTGCTGTTAACCAGGCACGTCTCATATAGAATACACCCATATGGTGCAGAAACAATGAATTTTGGATTATACTTCAGGGGCTAAGAGGAGAAAATCTGGAGAGGGACCCAGGGGAGCAGAAAAGATATTCAAGTAGGTGGAGTTATGGAGGAGGGGAAAGAGAAATCAGTATGTTCAAAGTTCTTTCCCCAGATCAAATCCATGCCAAATGTTGGCAAATATTGTATGTGTGGGAGCAAATGCATTTGGTGGATGATGCAAGCCAAAAAGTGGAAAGGGATCAACATTTTCTCTTTCAGATAAAGTTATTTATTTCCCACAAATCAAATTACAAATACATTTCTGTTGTATGTTATTTGTATTTGATGATGACATATCTCTTAGTACTATTAATGCAGGGCATAAAGAAAAGAATGGGGGATTCCAGTCACCCTTGTGACAGGTTTCAGAGTGGTAGCCGTGTTAGTCTGTATCAGCAAAAACAATGAGGAGTCCTTGTGGCACCTTAGAGAATAACACATTTATTTGTGTAAGGGTGAAGGAGTGGTTGGCATAACCTAAGCAGTAACTGCTGCAGATATGAGGCTGTTGTTGTAATTACAGAAGAGCTCTGCTGTTGCTCTATTGGATAGGGAAAAATTCATCCTCCTGTCCCCTGGAAGACTCTCCAGCAGCAGGCATAGCTACATGGACATGATATTTTGAGGAAGATTCCTCCAAAGGGCCCTTTTCAGCACTTTGGCAAAACTGACACTGTAGTCAATGGGAGTTTTGCCTAAGTTAGAAGCTCTGAACAGCACCCTTAGTTGGGCTTGGGGACACATCTTCCAGAGTATGACTAAGATCAACAGTTGCTGGTAGGTAGCCTCTCCCCTTCAGACCCACAATGAATACATGAAGAAAGTCCTTGCACGGATTTCTCAAATCCTGCCTCCACTCCAGTGAAGCAAAACTGCCCTGGTTCTGGTGCTGTAAGGGTCTTTTACAAATAGTTGCTGAGGAGAGGGAAGGATTTTTTCTTAGGGATGGACAGCTCCAGAGAAGAGCATGTACATTCCAGCTTGCCAACTTGAGAATTACATGAGCGTTTACTTGAATTCATCAGATCAACTGCATTTTGTGCAGAAAATTTCAATAATCATATAATAATATTTATGCCTAAAATCAAATACGCTTACCTGGAGCCCAAGAAAGAGAATAAATGACCCCCTCATTCCCAGGAGAGGTGTAGACTGCTGTTAAAGTGTTTATATCCCAAACTTTTATTGTCCCATCAAATGATGCTGTAGCTAGAAGGTCAGGGTTATCGGGTTTGAATTTACAGTCAAAGATGGTTTCAACATGTCCCTAAAATGGCAGAATAAAAAAATGAATACTAGTACATTAAAGATTTTTCTCACATGAACACAATTGATTTAATTGCTAAGCTAACCCTATTTTCTATAGTTTTAACTCTTTATGTAGTTCTCTAACATCTTTACATCTATATTAACATTTTATATTAATATTTTAGCATGCAATTTAGAGATTTACATAGTGCCTTAAACCAGTGGTTCTCAACCTGAGGTACATGTACCCCATGTGTACACAGAGGTCTTCCGGGGGTACATCAACTCATCTAGATATTTGCCTGGTTTTACAACAAGCTACATAAAAAGCACTGGTGAAATCAATACAAACTAAAATTTCATACAGACAATGACTTGTTCATACTGTTCCATATACTATGCACTGAAATGTATGTATAATATTTATATTCCAATTGATTTATTTTATAATTCTATGGTAAAAATGAGAAAGTGAGCAATTTCTCAGTAATAGTGTTCTGTGACACTTTTATATTTTTACGTCTGATTTTGTAAGCAAGTAGTTTTTAAGTGAGGTGAAACTTGGGGTACACAAGACAAATTAGACTCCTGAAAGGGGTACAGTGGTCTTGAAAGGTTGAGAGCTAATTCCTTAAATTGCCAAACACTTTTTTTATTTCTAGATTTAAAAAATATGCTTAACCAATTTTCACCATTATATTTTCTTTAGAAGTCTTACCACAAAGCAAATGAATTGCTGAGTTTTAAGTAACTGAAAACTATGTGAGTGAAAAATATAATGGAAAAAGGCAATGATCCTTCATTTGAATGCAACACTAAAATAAAACCTACCAAACCAACTACATGCTCCAACAGAGCCATACTTTTCAGCTAATCAGTTAATAGTAAAAGGTGTAATAAGCATCTGGATCTCTCCTCTCTCTCTTCTCCCAAAGGATTAAAACCCCCCAGCAAAATAGAATATGCCATAGGCCAAATTCTGCTCCAAGCAGCACCTGTGCACACTCTGGGGAAATTAACACTGCCAACCACCTGTAGAGTTGCACAGGTGTAAATGAGCACAATTTGGCTCCGTGCGTCAGTCATTATGACTGAAGTGTTATTAATTGGGCTGCACCTAAATGCAAAGTCATTTCTATTTCAAAATTCAATTTTCTTATATTTTTCCTGTGAGACCTTATATTCCAAATGTGTTTGTTTTATACCTTATGGTGAAATAATGACCCTTTTTGGAAAACAAGTATGTGAAACTGACATGAAAGTTCTAAGGTACAATTCTCAGTGGCTGGCCACCTTTTGCTCTTGCGAAAGTGGACTTATTTTTTCACAAGTAGAATAGAAAGTTCTAAAGCATTCTTTTCAAACCCTGATTTTGTTTTCAGACATAATGTCTGTTTCCATAAAAGTGGAAATAAACAAACTGGCTGCTTGCAGATGAAATCGAGTTCTAATAGTTTCTTTCCTGGTTTCCTATTTCTGCTTCCATTTTCATGGGCCTGGATGGATGCTGGCGTCATACTTACAGTAAGCATCCATATATTTAAACAAGTGTTTGTTTAATAAACTATATTTCATTTTCTTCATTTATAAACATTAAAAACATTTTTAACAAAATCAGTAACACTAAGTGGTGGAGTTCTACCAAACTCCTGGAATATCTCCAGTGGTGGAGGAGCTAAGGTATACACAGTTAATGTCAGTTTACTTCTAATACACCAGACGTGTAATTCTCCACCAGTGGCATAACATAATCCAGGATTAGATGACCTGGTAGTAAAAATGCCTGTGCCTTATCTATCCTACAGCTTCCAAGGTTGCTACCAAAGGACCTGCATCAGTAGAGAATTACATTTCTGAATTTTCCCAGTGCAAACACACTCTCAGTGTAACCCAACATTTTGCTGCATGAAACTGCTTTGCTAAATCTAATTCTTGCCTGATCATTGAAAAAAAGACATTATGAAGTAATGTTAGAAGTTTTACATTTTTGTGTTACTTTCTATTTCTCTATGACATTTTCATAGGCTTGCTCATACTGCTTATTCAGACAAAACTCACTGGTTTCACTTAATGCTTTGCTTGCATATGGACTGCAGGATCACACTATGAGATGTTTGAAAACAATATTTATTTGCCTGCTTTGCTTAGGGTTTTTCAGTTGAGTAGATTGTTTTTTCCTCAATACTCTTTCTTAGTTTTTTACTTAAATCCAACATGACACTGCATTTTTTACCTACTTGTTTATTAAAAGCATCATCAGTGAACTCATCGGCACTGTTTTCTGCATGTGCTAGCTGGATAATTGACATGCAGCATAAAAAGGGTCACACAACTATTATACTCCTTCTCTTCATCCATTATTGAAAGAGTAATGCTTTTTTTTTTTTGGTGAGGTGGGAGAGGAGGGGAGATGGGAAGAGTTAAACTGATATTTAAAATATGAAGTATCTCTCTCACTAAATAATATTAGTTTTAAAGTAGTTCAAATTTGGGTCCTACATTATTTGGCAGTCTTCCTTTGTAGTGAAGAATTAAGTTCAACATTCTAGAGCTGTTATATAAAGTTTCTAAATCTTCAGCCCCTTTTTATTTATGAATCTGATTTGCCTGCACACTACACTGTAGGCTCTATGCTCAGTCCTTGATTATTGTGCATAAAAATGCTGTATATATGTTAATTATTATTTCATTCAAAACATTGGACAGGGAAAGGAGACATACCAAATCTCTAAGGAAATCCCATTTCTTGGCTCCCATGTCATAAAGTCCCACTCCACCATCCATAAAACAGCAGACAGCATGGCCAGGAGGAAGAGAGAATGCTTGGTTTTGGGTTAGAGTTGGGGGTGGAACGGCCTCACTGGTAGATGATGTATGATGATTTTTAGTAGGAGAATGTGATGAAAGTGCTTAATAAAAACATATAAACATATTAACATATTTTTGTTCATATTTAAAAACAAGCAGCAGTTACATCACTTCACGTCAGGGCTTGTAAAATTCATTTGCCTATTTGATGCTGACAAGGAGGAAGGTTTCCATGGTGAGAGGGTGGGCCTGAACATATCTGATATTGTGTGTCTCCCAATAAATCCTTCTAAACATCAACAGGGGAGCAGAGAAATCCCTTAGAAAAATATTCAAGAAACTTTTAAAAAATAACAGGTTATACCATTTAAAGGGTGCTGTGTCAGAATCCACAATTTTTGAAAATTAGTCTTCTTCAAAAAATTCAAGTTGATAGTGTCCCTCAAAATATCAAGCTAACAGTAACAAAAGTGACAGGAATTGATACTGGTAGTAGAAAAATGGTGGCTGACGTAAAACAGAAGAACAGAAGTTAAATAAGACCAATATTATCATCTTTATTATTTGTTTTTGGAAATGCCCAAGATGTGCTAAGTGCTCTACAGACATTCAAGAAGGGATGGTTCCCTTCCTGAATGAAGTTCATAGTCTAAGGAAAAACAAACAGGTAGAAAGAGGTTAGAGGAACCAGGAACAACAAGATAAGTAGATTCATTATCTGTAGTAGGGCAGAAGTGGGTCTCTAAAAGGAACTTAAATATGGATCTATGCCTTGGTAACTTGGAAGCTGTACAATGCATAGAGGTTGCATAGAAAAAGACAGGGAGATGAATATGGGACAAGTTGATAAATAGGCAGATGAGAGTGGGAAAGTCGGCAGTGTGGAGGGGACAGGAACAATGTGTGCTGAATAAGGGAGGATAAGTATATGCAGCTTTGAAGGTGGAGGTACGAAGCTTAAATTTGATGCAACATTCTCAAAATACTGTCTCTAAGCTGGTGAAAGAGTGCAAAAATGTGTTCTAGCAAGTTTGAAGAATTCATAGAATAAAAGTGAGAAAGTGGATGATATGCTAATAGGTAACCTTCCCTTTCAGTCTCTCTTTTTCATGGTAAGAGATTATGTGGTCAACAAAATGTCTTTTCTGATTTTTATACTATTAAACTATTAAGGCCTAGAGAACCGGAATCAATACACAACTTGCATTACACATCTTTACATGTATGCAGTGTTGTTGTACCCATGTTGGTCCCAGGTTATTAGACAGACAAGGTGGGTGAGGTATCTATTATTAGACCAACATCTGTTGGTGTGAGTGACAAGATTTGAAGCTTCCAGACAGCGTCACGTGTGACCAGACAAAGATCTCTGTATAAGCTCAAATGCTTGTCGCTCTCAGTAACAGAAATTGGTCCAATAAAAGATATTATCTCACCAAGCTTGCCTTACCTTGTTTACCGTGTAAAGCTATTCTAAGGGGCTACAAGCTTTGCATATTGTTATGAGGTATCTGTTATAAAAAGAGAATGTATATGGTACTTCACTGGGGTTGGGAGCAAGACTGTAGTATTCCTACATGAGGGACAGCCTAATAAGGAAGAACTTAACAAAAGGTTTGATCTGATAGCACTTAGTCCGCCCAAAAATGCATTGGGGTCAAAAACTTGCAACCACTGCACTGAATTACAATAATAAAATATATACTTACACTTTTTCTTTGGAGGAGAATTGAGCACATGTAAACCATGGAACCCTGTTTTCTTCAATTTAAAATTATCTATAGGTGTTGTGCGTGAAACATTCCAAATACGTAACACTCCAACCTGAGAATCTGAGATTTTAAAAAAAGCTCCATTTATTAATGTTTTTTCTACATAAACAATGTACATAATTTAAGCACCAAATTAATAAAAAAGTGAAACATTGAATTAAATGTATAATCTTAAAATAATGTTACAAGCAGGCTTTTACATCTTCACAATAATGTTACTTTAAATTACAGATGTTCATTCTTCGAGTACAGTGGGTAAACCTATCAACAACAGCATAAAATATTCTCTCATTCACCCTTCCTCTCTCTCTACTACTCCAACAATTCTCCCACAATTCAACCACAATTTCCCCTTCGCTCTCTGGTTCAGAAAAGAGAAAGGATTGGAACAAGAGAGCTCCAAAAATAACAGAAATGGAAGTGGGGGAGTGGGGAATGGTTTGCTTGCTTATGCCCATCCCCCAGCCCATTGTAATCCATGCTGATAAACTCATGGCAAAACTGTTTGCATCTGTTTTATGCATTCATTTTTTCTAGAATACGTTAAAATATTTCTGTTTCTATTGATATTAAAGTCAAAGGTATAGAAAAGATTAAACATGAAGTACAGTACCTATTTTGGAGATTCAATGCTATATTTATAACCATTCAATAAACTATCAACAATAAGAAAAGATTACCTCCAGTAATAAACATTCCAGGAGCACTAGGAACCCAGGCTAAGCACTGAACTGATGCTGCTGCACTAGGAAAATTAAATACTGTGATACAGCAGAGAGACTCAGAATCAACTAGTCGAATGCCATTATGTAAATTAGCAACAAGAAGATAATCAGTCGACAGAGGGTCCCATTCCAGGGCTGTCACTGGATCCTCCTCATCTGTCCCTTCAAGAGACTCTGGTCTTAGGACATGTTTCTGACTCTTAGAACCTTTAAAAGCAAAAGGAAACAGACCACCTTAAATTAGATATAATGTGTATCAATTACAGTGATTTATGCAGTTTTGTTATGTCTGCTTAGGCTGACAAACAATCCGTATTTCCCCCCAACACATTCTGTAGCTTCTTCCACAGGCTGTACTAGTGAAGCCAGCAAAGCTCATCCTCTGCTGCACTTACTAACAAAGGTCTGACTCCAGCAGACATTTCCACTGCTTCCTTTTTATCTTAATAATAGAAAAAATAGAGTGAAAATGGTTGTTCATGTTTACAGGTTTAGATCCTGCAAACCCTTATTCATGGGTTCGCAGCATCAGGCCCCAGATGCAAGCTGGTTTTAGGTAAATACATCTGCACAAACAAAATAAAATATGAGCAAAGAAAAGAAGAGTGATATAAACCAGGAGAAAGACAGTGATAATGAGTCAGAGTAATCAATGTAATAACTTATTTTTTCAAATGTAAATGGACAATTGTTTTTGTTACATCATTTGTTCAAATTCAGGAGTGGATAAATAACAAATAGAGTCTGAGTATGATACCAGAAGGGACCCTTACATCATCGAGACTGACATCCAGTATATATCAGCACATCAAATATCACTCAGCTACCCCAGCAGTGAGCTCAGTAACTTGTGTTATGATCATCATTATCCAATATTATGGAAAGCTAGCACTGATTTTTGATATTACAAAAAACAATCCCACTCACAGATAACACAAATCTTTGTTTTTTAAAGCGATGGTGTTCTATTCAAAATAAATAAATGAACATGCTGTGCTACTTCCCTAGAAACAATGAATTCATTAATTATCTCTAAATTTATTCAGCTTTTATCTACTTTTGAATTTTGACAACTAGGAATGCCATTAATTTGTCACATTTTGACAAATATTAAAAGCTATCTGTTATCCCTCTGGTGGATTTCATTTAATCACTGACGTAGAACAGAAACAAAAACTACTTCAGTTAGCATTAAAAAACTGAATCAAAAAGTCTGTTCACTGGGGAACATTTTTCTTTGAGTATTAAAATAATTCACACTATAATTTGGTAGGTGTGTTTGCTTACAGGTGTATGGTACTTATGGTATGGTAGAATTAAACACCACCTGTTGCTGCTGCTGTTGGGGCAAGTAATACACATCAGACTGGATAACAGTGAATAGGAGCATAATTGATATACATTTCTGTTAGTTTGTCTCAGGCCCATAGCTAGCACATTGACATGGGGTAGAGGACTGCATGACAAGAGATGCTGTTGTGCTTGCCTTCAAAATTTCATGTACTTAGCGAAAACCATAGTCTCAGTCAGAGGCTTTTTTTTTTTTACTTTATTGTTATGAAATAAGGAAAAATAAGATACATATTTATATGATTGTTCAGTATAACAAATATTCCAACACTCAAAGATTCAGAAATATAAAAGTATAGATCTTAACATGAAAGTGGGGTGTAACAAAGATTGTTCATGAAACTAAAGTTGAAATCTCCTTGGATAATGGCATCTAAATTCTTCCACAAAGGCATTCAGGTTCAGTTCTTCAGTCAAATCACTTTCCTACAACAGGAGAATTAGGTTTCTCTTTCTGTCATGGGTGGTGCTCAGCCCTGGGTGTGATAAAATTCTTTTCAAACAAGAAAAGGAATTCTCACAAACTCAAGATCACTATAGACAATTCAATTCAAATACAGAATTCTCAAGACCACTATAGACATTTCAAAAATAGACGGGAAAGCCTCCTTTAATTCATTGGCAGCACCTAGAACTTCTTAAAATCCCTTGCAATTTCTCTCTTCTATCAGTGGTTTAAATACAGCCATTTCAACTGTCACCTTCTCAGTATCTAATCCAAGCAAGTCAATCAAAACACTCGGTGATTCCAATTTCAAGACATCTGGAGAGCTGGTGAAATAGATTGCTGGAAAGCTTTTGTATAACTCGGAATTCTTCTAATAAAATCTCCTTTGCAATTCACCACTGGTTTCATCAATCGATTTTTGACAAATTTGGGACCTTTGATGCTCATTTACACTTTGGAATTCTGGTAAGTATTCAGTGACCATGGAATCTTGAAATTTTGGGGCCAATACCATGGCTCTTTTGGTGGCACATCTTAATGTTGATGCTTCATCACACACATCTTTCACAACACGGTACTTGGATCGAATGTCTGGGAAAAAGTCTTCAAACATCTCTCTCTTCTGTTGAAGTTCTTCACAGGCAATAGTAATCAATTAAACTCCTTTAGCAGGGTGCATTACTTCCTTCTGAAACTAATTGTTCACACAAGCAAAAACTTTCAAAACCATTCTCATAACCTCAACTAAGAACAAGAATGAGTGATTGTGCAACTTCCAACATCCCTCTTGCACTATATTCATTCAGAAAGTCTGACGAATACTCTGAATCTCTTCCAAATTACTATTAATTATTTCTGGGGTTTTCAGGTGACCAGTCCATCTTGTTTCTATGAGTCTTTGCAGGTGCTAGCCTTTATACAGTATAGAAAAATACTGTATAGAAAATTACAATTTGAGAACAAACCTGCCACTGCTGAGTTCCTGTCAGACACAAGAGACCACCATATGTAGTTGGTTATTCAAGCAGTGTGTGTATTTGCTTGTTTAATCTCTCTTGTAAAAGGATTTGTAAACACTTCCTTTGCACTTTGACATCATCAAAGCAAGAATAAAGTATTTTGAGGGTCAAGACAGCTCATGGAGGTCTTTCAAAATCTGTTGTGTAACATCTTCAGCAGTGATACCATGCTATTGGGCCACTCCAATAAGTCTCTTTTTGGCTTTGAAATCAACATAGTAGTGTAAAACAGTGGACACGTTTCCTACATTCACAGCAGCCTTTGTAGTATCACAGTTCAGGCAGAAGAACTTAACATCACTATTTTTTCTGAATCGCTTCAACAATATCTTTCAAAACAATCTTCATTATATCAGTTATTTCATTCTGAATTTCAGCAGAAGTGTACTTTGCATTTTTTGGAATGGTTTTCAGAGCATCTTTGAATTTTGGATCTTGTCCTACAGTAAACTTAAGTAGGTTGATGAAAATTCCTGATGAGTTGTTCAAAGTAAGATCTATGTCCTTGACGTTTATTATATCTTGATCCCTCAGAGGCAACTCATTTATCACAGCAAACTGATTAATTTTTGTGAGGGTTTTAAACTGTATCTGTTTCTTTCAATTTGTGAGGATGACACCAAAGCAGCAATTGTGGCATCTGAAAAAGGAAGTTATGATAAAATAAATATCAAATTCATAAATCATTAATGATATTGAGCAAATTAATAAACTGAAATCATAAAAATAGTAATTTTTTTGTATGCTGGATCTACCACATCAAGTTTTGGAGTTTTCCTCCAGATAAGGGATTTAAAGTTTATAGGTGCTAAAGAGTAGGCTTTAGGATACGTCAAGGATGTGGAGGTATATGTATGATTTTGTGCAGGACTTGGGTCTTGACCCGTGATTTGACACTACTTGATTTGTGAATCTCAGCAGAATGACATGAAAATATAAATGTGAAATGTAGAAATATCAAAAAATTACCTGTAGCTTCTCTTGTCCTTGTTGCAATCCCATCAGCCATTGTATTCAAGTGGACTAAGCATTTCTCATGTTTGATTAAACCTTTGCCTTGATAAAGTGCGTTTTTCCAATTGCAGAATCCAGATTTGATAAAACCATATCAGTTCCCATTCCACCAGCATTGCTAGGGTGTGCATACACCCACCAAGGAAAACAAAATGGACTTATCAGTTTTAACAGAATATTCCAAACACGCAGAGGTGACATGTGGGGAAGCACGCTGGGTAACATGCCCCCTCCCTGATTTTTTGGTTTCACCCTCAAATCCAGACTGGGTGGCCTGCTGAGATGACTCAGGGGGTGGAGGTGGTGCTCCTTCCTCAAGCCCCAGTGCACAGGGTTATCATTGGGGGGAGCAGAGGGACATTGGGGGGAGCAAGTGGTGATGCCAGGTGGCTCAGGTGACCTGAGCCACCTGGCATCACCACTTGCTCCCCCCAATGTCCCTCTGCTCCCCCCCCAGGGGGCATGCCCCACAGTTTGAAAATCTCTGTGGGGTGGTCACGTACCCTCCCAGAACCTTTAAATTATGTCCCCTCCCCCCCATCAACAGTTATGCATTGCCTCTGCAATCATGGCCAGCTCATGCACCACTTTTCATTAAAACAATTCAGCACACCTCCAATATTTATTTTAGGAAAATTAATTTCAATTGAGCTATTTTGAGAGTTCTAAGATCTCATGGATTATTTTTGTATATAACCTTATTATGTTTTGTATTATCTTCTGAAGTAGATGGTGAGCTTGGTCGAGTCTATCTCTTTTTGAGATGGACGAATCATAAATGTGTCCATTTTGAAAACTATTTATAGCTATTCCACCATGTACAGGAAGGGCCTGGGTCTGTAGATCAGTGTGGTGTTGACCTGGGGTAGGCTGTCTTTGTGGCATCAATAGAAGGGTAAAAATCAGCTATTGGCTCTATGCTACATTTTTAGAGAACAAATAAACAAAACCATTTCTCTCTTTTCAAAGTCATAATGGTAATACAATGGTAGCCATCACAGTTGCAAATCCAAGAAATCCTGTGAATTTAAATATTCAGATTTATTATTGTAAGCAAATTTTCTCAAATCAGAGCAATCCTCAGTGAGAGCTAAACTATCTTCTGGCTCAGACTGTCTTAATAAGGGTTTTCTAGCAACTATTTGGTATTTACCTTCTGATTTAGGGTCTGATCCACTTATGCACAGCCTAACTTTTCTCTTGTGAGTAGTCCTATTTGCTATAATGGGACTATTCAAGTAAGTAAAGTTAGTCACATGCTAAACTGTTTGCAGGGACCAAGACGTCAACTAATTATATTCTCTGCTTGAATGCAAAAGTGTGGAATTTATATTTTAGTCATAGCAGAGTGATGTAAAATTGCTAGATTTTATTCTATAGAACAAGGCTCCAGTGAATGAGTCCAAGTTGTAATAATGATCTCACTCAAACCAAAACAATCCTAATCAGAAAACTGTAGGCTATACCTCTGTGTTTACACTCATAGACTTTAAGGCCAGAAGGGACCATCTAGTCTGACCTGCACATTGCAGGACATAGAACTTCAGCTATCCCCTCTTGTAATAGCCCCATCACCTGTGGCTGAGATACTGTAGTCCTCAAATAATGATTTAAAGACGTCAAGTTAGAAAGAATCCATCATTTACTCTAGTTTAAACCAGTAAGTGACCCATGCTGCAAAGGAAGGCGAACCCTCCCCCTCCCCCCCCCCAGGGTCTCTGCCAATCTGACCTGGCTGAAAATTCCTTCCTAACTCCAAATATGGCAACTTGTTGAACCCTGAGCATCCCGGCAAGACCCATCAGCCATATGCTGGGAAAGAATTCTCTGTAGTAACTCAGAGCCCTCCCCATCTAGTGCCCCATTTCCAGTCATTGGGGATTTTTGCTACTAGCAGTCGCAGATGGGCCACATGCCATTGTAGCAATCTCCTGGTACCATCCCCTCCATAAACTTATCAAGCTCAGTCTTGAAACAAGCTAGGTTTTTTGCCCCCCACTGTTCCCCTTGGTTTAATCTGAAGTCAATTCTATGCTGCTGGGAGCTGAGATTTCCCCAAGAGTAATGAATAATGCTGACATCAAGTGGTTAAAAACTCACATTATTGTTCGCCATGTTAGCCAGAGTTCTACTTACCTTTGCAAGTTTCTTACACTCTTGAAATATCTAATTCCTAAACCTATTACTCCTATTTTCGCCTTCAAATCATTTTGGCCAAACCCACATGTGTGTACATGGCCCAAGAGTAAATCATATATTTTCTTTTTACTGATGCTTTCCATTAGGCTGAGACAGCACTACTGGAAGTAATGCATAGTCAGAAAAAGTATAGCCTTTGGAAGTGCTAATTTGGTACAAAGAGCAGCAGAAGGAGAAATACAAGAATTCTAACATGGTTTTTAGCATTGTCCAAAAACTCACATCTGGTTTAGAGGAGATTCTTCCTCCCCTAATATTCAAAGTCAGTTGTCAGAGCAAGAAAAAAAATACATACCCTGGGACACAAGAATGGTCATCACCGAGGGTCATCTTTCCTCACCAAGCAGTGAGGCACGTATGAAAGAGAATTAACTACTTAGCTCCAAAGGAAAACTTCACATACTCCTTCAAGGAATGTGCATTTAATACAACACTGTGCTATTTATAAAGCATACAAAAATGTGCTAGGTGCATTACAGATAAATTAAAAAGACAGTTCTTTTCCCTAATATGCTTTAATAGGAGACAGAATCTTAGATCTGGGTTCACAATTGCTGATTTGTTTACCAAAAAAAAAAAAAGGGTAGAGGATTGAACATTCAACAATTAGAACATTCAATAAATAACAATCCAAACAAATAAAATTAGGAGATCAGTAGTTCCTGGCAAACATCAGTATAGTGGCAGATCAAAAGTTTGGAGTAGAGGGCTGTTATCACACCCTCAGAATCTGCTTACTATACACATTTTAAAGATGCAGTGTTGATTTGATAACCAAATAGGATTCAATACAAAGACAAAAGATTCTGAATTTTCTCGAGCTAAATCAGATGTATTTTTGTCATATGCAGTGAGTAGGAACACTACTATACTCTGAACAAATTTTATATAAAAGTTTCTATAAAATCTAAACTAGAGAATATAACAACAAAAATTGTACAGTGGCCAATAATTACTTTATCAAATAAATTTTCACCTGGTTGAAAAATAGAAAGACTTCCATCAGTGTGTCCAAATACTACTTTTCCTTTCTTCTTTGGATGCCATCTAAATAGACAAATGTCTGACAAGAAACTATGTGCTTCTTTATGTACAGCTACCCCACTGTCTGGTCCTGAGATAGTCCAAATATACAATGGGCCTCTATGGGAAACAAATGCAACTGCATCACCTGCATTCCAGCACCAACTAAGTGAGGCAGGAACCCCTGAAACATTTAAAAAAAAATGTAAGAACTAGCATTTGAAGTTTAGAATGCTATTATCTATCAAATATTCTTAGCCCATTACTGACATTGGTCTTGAAAAGCTGCAGATCTTAAATTACTAGTAAAGTAATACGTTAAACATATTTTACAGACTTCAGTCTAAGCGTATACAATTGTGTGTACTTGGCATGGCATAAAAGTAAACTCTACTTACGCATTTTCAAAGAGTGAAAATTTTATGTATTACATGGCAGCGGACTATACTGTGGTACACATGCTTAACTTCTACTAGTGCCAAAGGGAGTTATTCATATGACTGAAGATCAGCCTGCTCCTATATGTTCATCCTTACACAAATACTTACCTTACAGTAAGAGTAATGAACTGTTATTAATCAGTTAAAAAACAAAACCACTTGCAAACTTTTACAAAATGTATTTACGTTTTGGCAAAAACCCAGGAAGTCTAACCATAGTGGGCTAATCTACACTAGAAGTGCTATATTGGCACAGGTACACTGATGCAACTCCGCCCCCTGTAGTGAATCTGGTGAAGACGCTCTATGCTGACAGGGGAGAGCTCTCCCATCGGCATAATAAATCTACCTCCACAAAAAGCAGTAGCTATGTTGGCGGGAGAAGCTCTCCTGATGACATAACGCTGTTCACACCAGCACTTAGGCCAGTGTAACTTATGTCGCTCAGGGGAGTGGCTTATTCACACTGAAATAAGTGGTAGTGTACACCTGGTCTAAGACTACAGGAGCAGATAACTGCACCTGAACTTTAAAGTTTTGTAATCAGTGGGAGCTATAGGTGCTTAGCACTTCTGAAAATCAGATCACTTTTATTTAGGTGCTTAGATATGGACACAGGCACCTAATTTCAAGTATCCAAGTTGTAAGTGTGACCTCAGCATTTACCACACTGCAATACTCCACAATCATAAAAATTAGATTGCAAGGTGTGATCAAAGAACAATCTCAATAATATATATTTCCCCAAGCCTCCCATGCACATTTTATTTAGGTACTTTTTTGTACTAGTACCATCAGAGATATCGGATATGCTACAAATGTAAAGTTAATAAGGGGTTTTAACACAGTTTATTCTGAAAATAAAAGCGGTGAGCAACATAGTTTTCATATCCCATTTATGTACCTCCTATCTCCTTCAAATTCAATCATGGACTCCGGTAATTATTTAGGATTGATCAACTGGTTCTTAAAAAATAAATACCAGTACTGATTTTAACCCATATCCTGAGCAAAAGTAAAGTTTTTATCAGGGTTGAATCAATTCAGATTTCCTTGCCCACTATTTGTGCTTTCATGTGACCTTTAGATCTCACAGCACGTAAGGTTTTCAAAGACATGCCATATACTCTAGAAAATAACAAAATGGGAAGCCTCAGAGCACCAGAAAGTTTGAGAAGCCCAAGAGAGGCTCCCAGACCTTCTGAACATAACAGAACTTGAAAAGGTACAGGATTGAAGAGGTTTCAGAGTAACAGCCGTGTTAGTCTGTATCCGCAAAAAGAAGAACAGGAGTACTTGTGGCACCTTAGAGACTAACAAATTTATTAGAGCATAAGCTTTCGTGGACTACAGCCCACTTCTTCGGATGCATATAGAATGGAACATATATTGAGGAGATATATATACACACATACAGAGAGCATAAACAGGTGGGAGTTGTCTTACCAACTCTGAGAGGCCAATTAATTAAGAGAAAAAAAAACTTTTGAAGTGATAATCAAGCTAGCCCAGTACTGTCTGTACTGTCTGTACTGGGCTAGCTTGATTATCACTTCAAAAGTTTTTTTTTCTCTTAATTAATTGGCCTCTCAGAGTTGGTAAGACAACTCCCACCTGTTTATGCTCTCTGTATGTGTGTATATATATCTCCTCAATATATGTTCCATTCTATATGCATCCGAAGAAGTGGGCTGTAGTCCACGAAACCTTATGCTCTAATAAATTTGTTAGTCTCTAAGGTGCCACAAGTACTCCTGTTCTTCTTTTTGAGGATTGAAGAGGGCACATGTTGAAGAAACTGACTGCAGGAAAGCACCTGGGGTGCACTAGCTGCTTGCAGGGAAGGAACTCAGGCTTGTTGCAGAGGAAGTTATTACACTCAGCCTGTTGGAAAACTCATTGGAAGACAATAGGGTTGGATCAACAGTTTCATACTTTTGAGAAGAGCTAGCTGCACATTAGGATGTTTATCTAAAATGAACCAAAAACTATATTTTAGAATTTAAGTGTGATCATTATTAGTAAATGGCCTTATCTGAACAGCAGCCTTTGTTGTAGACCAGGTTTTATTTGTGTTCAGCCTTGCAAAACTGTCATGAAAATTCATATCCAAATCATAAATCGTAATTGCCTACATTTCACTATGATGACTGATGATAATTGATACTATTTTACTTGCCAATAAAAAACAAACAAATAAACTTGCCCTGAGTACAAGGCATTTTGAAAGGCTGTAAGAAGAGTTGAAAAATTCAGTTTTTCAGCAATTACTACAGTTCAGAACAATGTACAAAAACACTGTGTTTTATCATATTCTACAATGAACTACAGTAGAAGTGAGGCTAAAGAATTTTGTGCTCCATCTATAACTGTTCAACTTCTAAAACGTTCTCTACCAATCATTCAACATTTAGTACATTGCGAGTATTTCTGCTATTTCAAAGATGAAGAGCTATAAGAAATAAACCTCTGTGTCTCCGATACCTTTTGTACTGTCCAGTTTTGCAACAGCTTTTTGTTCAGCCACATTCCAAATGATCACTAAATTATCTGCACTGGCACTTGCAAACATGTCAGGGTTGTGGGGACACCAAGATATTGCTGTGATTGTCTTTTTATGCTCAGACATAATTGCCCGGAGTTTGAATTCATTATATCGGTGATCCAACTAAAAAAAAACAAAACAAATTTATTTTAGATACTCAAATTTCAGTAAACTCGCTTAGTATCTATGGCATATATTGCTAAGTTGGATAGTGTAGCAGCTCAAGTCACTAATGGACAAGAATATGAAGCTTACCATACTTAAAAGACTACAATCTGATTTCCACTGCATTTAACAAGTCCAAGTACTTGCAACTTTAATAAGCTAGGTCCATATAAATTTTAATTGCAGGGAAAATGTGTCAATATTCAGTTAAGCCCCTCCCCTCCCTCCTAAAAAATTACTTCCATGTGTTTCATATAGTAACTTCTTTTATTTCACTTCTATAGCACTGCTCATATCAGAATTTTAAAGTACTTTACAGATATTATACCTATTTTACAGATGGCTAAACTGGAGCACAAAGAGATTTGCTCTACATCACACAGCCAGTCAGTGGCAGAGCTGAGAACAGAATTTATGATTCCTGGAACCTTGCTCTAATCATAGACAAATAACAATTTGACACTGGAATTAATGGAAAGCTATTGAATCAACCTAAAACATTTACTCATGATACAGTGATTTGTAAAATACAGTTGGTCTCATCTTGCTTTGAATGAAATCAGTGAGAGTTTGCAATATCAAGCAATCAACATAATCTCCAGGAACCTGTATTTAGTGCCACTAATGTGTATCCAACTCTTCAAATCCAGAAACTCCAGAATTTATGGATCAACCTATGTTTGTCTCATTTTAATACAACATGATTGATTAAAGACTTAGTAAAGATTTAACTCTGATTTTTTCACCTTAAGTCAAACTATTAATATTACTTTCATGTATATTCAGTGTCCTTAGCTGGCTTTTTTGGTTTAGTACAGCAAAGAAGGGGAAATGACCCAGGGAGAAGCTCCGGTATACAAGGTTTCGTTTTACATATGTAATACGATACATATTGTATTAATGGCTACTATAATTTTGACTATATGTTGTATGTCATTTTTTGGCAGTATAAGCAATGGTTAGTACTTTGCAGCCCACAGGCAGCGGGCAAGGCTTCTGTTTATCCCTTCACTTGAGCTCTATAATATGCACCTCACTTACTCTATTTGCTGCAGAGATGTTTTACCCTATTATGAACAATTGTTCCACTCCCAAACCAGAGATGGATTTAAAACTGGGGGTTTATTAAAGTTAATATAAAAAACAAACAAACAAACAAACAAGTGCAGCTTGCACACACCCCACACCAGCTTGGTCTCATCAGAGTATACCAGGAACCCCTCTGGGCCCACTTCCTGTTTCCCCACTATGTTCCATTTAAGGGAGAGCGTGCAGTTAATCTAATCCTGACATTTCCTTATCAGTGCTACACAATTCTGAAAGTGATGCACAAGCCAGCATGGAATCTTGCTCCCTTTCTCATATCTACACTGGCTCTGCAATGCTGACCTGAGTAACAAATTGTAACAATATTTTTTTTAATTGTTTTGGAGTAGATCTGTTGAGTAAAAAGATGCCAGTTCTATACAGTCATTTTTCTGACTATAATCGCACTTCAAAACTACAAGAACGTTTCTTGAAAGGGATGAAAGTGAAGTAGAAAGCAAAGAACAATGTTCTAAAGTAAGTAGTCTATTGAGAAAAAAATAATCTTACCTGGTAAATATAAATAGCAAGTGTGGCACAATAAGCAAATCTATCCCCACTAGCAGCACATACATCTTTGTTCCAAGGCTGACATCCAGCAGCTAAAAGGCCCACTTGCTTAACCTGTGACATCTTTGCCTATAAAAAATAAATTTATGGAACTGAGAAATAGAGACAGGACACTTTTTTAATGAGCCAACAATGCACTTTTGTTCAACAGTATGTTTAAAAATATATCCTTTAATTTTATAAATCAAGGCCATATGTTTTCTGAGATACAATGAATATACCAGGAATAAAACCATGCAGATATTCATACTATGCAAGGAAAGGGGTTTAAGGTCATTGGCAAACATACATGCAGGAAGAGACAATTGAAGACAATAGAGCTATGCTGATTTAGAACAGCTGAGGATCTGTCCCAGTATTCCTTTTTGTTATCTCTTGTAGTAAAATTCAACATTTTCTATTCTTAAATCTAATTCCCCACAAAAATGTGTGGGTAAAATACATCATGTGCCAAACATCTCAATGTAAAACAAATTAAGCAACGTATTTTTTCATGAATTTTTTTCTTAAATTTTTAAACCATTATGGGCTAATTATTTAATTCCTACTCTTTCCCTTTTGAAAAAGTAATTTTTCGTATCTTCTCAGTAGTCTACATCTACAATAAGATTTAAAATGCATCAGGAAAAATAAATAGGAAGACAACTGACATATGTTAATGTATCATTAAACGTCTTTGTGGACACAATCTTACCGCTTTGTAATGGGACTCTCCCGTTGACCCACCTTGTAAGTAGGTATTAGACACATGAATAACGCTGCAGAAGTACTGCTGGATCATTATGGGAGTGGCTCTATAGAGAGAATAGGTCCTATAGGGAAAACCAAGTTCAAGAAGGAAGCTGGATATGAGATTTACGCTTTGTTATTGTGTCTGAGTTACTAGTTTGGTTGGGGATGAGATAGTGACTCAGCCCATTCACACCCTTCGTATAGTGCCCCATGACCAAGACAGCACATGTATCTGCACATAAATCATCTTTGCTATACTGAGAGCAATTGCAAAAACAAACCACTTAACCTCTATTCCTCCCCACAAATTAATTACTGCAGGGTAAAACAAAGCAGGGTATGATATCACAATCTCACTCTCAGTGGGAGATACAGATTACTAATGAAGTGTAGTGGTGCCTTAAAAATTCCAAAACAATTTTCATTTATATTAATATATAGAACTTATATTTAATATGAAGATTAAAACATTTTTATAGTTCTTTAAGAACAGTGAAGCATATTCTCAACTCAACACACAGTGCATTAGCTGTGCAATTCCCATCCACAGGCATTTTTCATGAGTTGACAATGTGCCCTCATTTAATTTTTTAAATGAGAAATAGTAGGTTTTGTAAAAATTTGAATTAATCAATGGTCCAAGTGACAGTGGGGGCGGGAGGGAGAGAGAGAAATCCTTTGCACTCTAGATCAGTGGTTACCCAATGGTGTTTTATAGCCTCCAATAGTCCACAGAACACTTCTAAGTGCTTCCATTTTGGTCTTAGTATGAAGCATCTGTCAGTTTCCAAGCTTGCCTGAAGAAGAGCTCTTTGTAGCTCAAAAGCTTGTCTCTTTCATCATCAGAAGTTGGTCCAATAAAAGACAGTATTTCACCCACCTTAGCTCTCTAGTTTCCAAGCAGTGAAAATTCCTACTAGTGTAGGACTAATCCAGAGTAGGACACTTTAGGGATTCCAAACACACAACATCACTGCTTCATGCCTTTCTTTTTGTGTGTTTCTCTAGCATAATTTCAACCATGATTAAATTTGCAGAGGACACCAAAAGTGGAGGGATAGTAAACACACATGATGACAGATCCAAACTCCAAAGTGACTCCAAAGTGAGATTACAGTAGTGGGGGCTTCAGGCATTGAAGGGGAGATTGAGTACTAATTACTATTGGTTAAGCATAGACAGGGTAAAGTCAAAGCAAAGGAAATAAATAGCACTGATACAAAAATAAGGGCACATAACTAAGGATCCGTACCACATTAAGACTGTCCTAATATTACTTTAATGTGCAACTAAGTACAATAGGGAAAGTGGGAAATCAGACTGGGAAGCTTGGAGAGAAAATTCCTTAAGAAGTGGTTCACCCTGTGGCTTGCAAAATCCACTCACATAGGGCAAGGAGGACTTTTTCCTCAAGTGTGGGCCATCAGCTTCTGCAATATCTAAGCTTTAATTTAAAAAAAAAAACAAGTTAAAGTCTCTAGCTCTTATATAAAGATAACCTCTCAAATACAAACTAAGCGTCAGCTGATGCAACGTCAGCTTCTTAAGTCTGCAGAAAGTACCAGAGCCAACATCATTATTACGGGAAGGGGAGGCCTGGTAGCTACAGCTGTGTGGGGTTGAGAGCAAAGAGGATTGGTGGCCACTGTTAGGAATAGAGTGCCTTGGGGTGGTGCAACCCGTTGGGCAAGGGGCTTGTTGTATTAAGTTAGATGGAATAAACGAGCCAAAGGTGTTAAAAAACCCAGTCACTGTCCAACGTTTAACAGTGTTAAACAAGGTCCATGGTTTGGTATAAGGAGATCTCAGCCTGCTTACTACCATAGCAAACACACCGTTAAAAATCCTTTTAACCTTTTATTAAAGATCCAGAAAAGACGGAAAAACAATTAAAGCATTTGAAATGTAAAGTATTAAGTAAAGCTTTCATTTTAACAACATTTCTTGTTCCCTTCCCTTTAGCTGGATTATACCCTGGCTCACTGAAATTCAGTCAGCAGGAAAATATAATTTTAAAAGCCTAAAGACAGGGAGACTTCCAAGGCTTAAAGCTCCATTCCAGAGCTCATGCAGGGAGAGGAAGGGGTTCTCACACTGGGCTTAAGATTACCCTCATCAACCACAAGAAAACAGCAATTATGCATTAGAGACAGCCCCACTCTTTCCTTCAATGTGCTTGCATGGTGTATTGTACGTAGTACTTTGTATTTTTAAATGATATAAAGAAGTCTGGGTAGCTGAATGTATCATTAACGGGATGCAAAGCCTTTAGGTTGCTGAATGAAGGCCAGGTTAATGGTGACCAAGAGTCATTGCCATCTGATGGCTGTGAAATGAGTTTGTATTTTCAATTTAGTTCACAATTGATGTGTGTCCATATCACAAAATATATATCATATTAACTACTGTACTTCTATTTGCAACATGAATTTGGCTGTACTTTCCCTTCTTTCTGAATACATTTATAAAAAGGCAAAAAGTAACTTTATGAAAAGATAGAAATATACCATTTAGAGAGACTCAGCAACAGGTGACTCAGCAACAGGTGACTCAGCAACAAGATGAGCCCGGTCATTTGAAAATACTATATTTTTTGACTTTGATAAGTCAGTGGTTTTCTTAAAATATGTTCTCAAAATGAAATTATGCTCTTAACAGCACATTTAAGAGGAAAAATATGATTTTAAGATTTATTACTATTTTGTTGAGATAATCACACATGCTTAAACGGCATCATTTCTGTGTTAAATCCTTACACAGTTGTTTTTACTATTTTTGATTTGCAACTACATTTAAATCTACATTTTCAGAATATTTTAGTATTTACCCTGAGCTATAATGTATAAAGTACTTCAAACTTTACTCTAGTATCTCTTGTAAACTTGCTAATTTTCTTTTGTTATTTATAAAGAGTTTCAATGTCACTGTCTGTTTGCAAAATACTTCAGTTTTATTTCATGATAAAGGAAGTATTTAGTCTGAAATCCATTACAGCTAAAGAACTTAAATAATATTTTACAAGGATTGTTGCATCTCTTGTCAACACTATGCATCAGGCCAGTATCCAGCAGATTTCCTCAGACATTGCAGGTTTCAGTAAACGTGCTCATAGTGTGAGACAGAAAGCAGCATTCATCAGAACATCAGCGTGAAGAAAATGGCAGCAAATAAGAAAAGCACTATAAATATATATCCAAACTGTTACGTTACATCTTTAGCAATGTTGATTTTTCAGTCATCCTCTGTTAAAGTCATCATTTCTATTCAAAATAGAAATGATTATTTTATATTTATATATAGCATGTAAATTATGCAGAAAAATTTTGCTTACTTAAAAATTCTGTAAAATGTACACAGCACTAAGGAAGCTATTATTAAAGAATTTCTACAGTTTCCTAGGAGACAGAGAAAAGCCCAAGCCTTTTCTCTTTTCAATTGGCATGAGCAGAAACATAATAAGTCCTTCCTAATTACTAAATATAGAAACCAGCATTAAACTGAAAGTCTGTTTACCTTAGAGATACTATTATTAAATAACAAACCCATATGACAAAATGGATTGGATGAATGGCTACAGCTATATTATTATTTATAGATACATGCCTATGTTATCCCTACCTTAGAATAGGTATCATTTTTTGTGAACCACTTAAGAATTTCCATGTCCATTTCAAAACCTCGCAGCTCCCAAAATATACCATCTCTTGATCTGGATGTAGCAAGAAATCACTTTACTCAAAGAGGAAGGAACTAAACCCTGATGTTCAAAAGGATAATGCAGACTTACTAAAGGATGCAGAAGAAAAGCCTGAGCATTGTGTCGCACCACACACACAAAACGGCAGTGTCAGTAGCCTGGCAACTGCAGCTCTTTAAAATTAAAATGGTACCTCTTAATCTAACTCGTTTTGCTCTATTTCATGTACTCTATGTATTTCATCTATTTGCTGTATTTCAAGATTGTACTACATTGTTATCTGCAAAACAGTAGCCTTTTCAAGTCCAGTGAAGAGGCATGACTGGCACAGTACAGCATCCTTTATTTATCAGGGTGTATATGTGTGTGTCTGTGCCAGTATATAGGCACAGACACACACACCCTGATATTTATTCAGATTCTGAAATTTTACGCTTTTATGATGTTAGAAAATGATGACTGATGCATTTCTCATTTACCAGATGATCATTAATTTGTTACTTTTGACTTCTGTCAAGCTCTTTTTTGATGGAAGTTTGAGTTCAGTTAAAAATGCTCAAAAACAACAATTTAAAGTTTTTTTTATCAGTTATATAAAACTACATTAAACATGCTGGATACATAGGAAAAATGATTAGTTTTTATTCACAGATTGGAAGAGGAAAACAAGTTTTCCTGCATTTTCAATTCCTAATCAGTTTCTTAACTTTGAATGAACTAGTCACTGAACTAGCTGAATAAACTGAAATGAAGAAAATATTCTTTCTACACCTGCAGAATGGACTACTGCCATCAAAAGCTGGTTGAGCACTTCAAACTCCAGTTGCAGGTGCTTAGCTTGTGACCTCCGCCAGTTCAATGGTTTGACTTTCAATGAAATTTGGCAGCAAACATGTACTGCTTAATATTATTTTTATCTAATTTAAATTATTTTAATAGATTATAGTTAGTTTAAGCCTTAACATAGGTTGTCATAATTTCAAATTAAATTTTAAAATAGGTTTGTTATTAAATTAAATCTAATTTTATTATTTGTATAAGCACAGTGCCTAGGAGCCCCAGTCATGGACCAGGTCCCCACTGTGCTAGTACATCTGTACAAACACTGAACAAAATGTTTTATCCATCCTGGTGTCTGGGTAACCATCCACTCAGCCTTTCCACACACTTCCACTCTCCCCCAGCCTCAGCAGGAGTAAGCCTCACAAAGGAATAATGGTGCAATTGGTACACTACCCCTCTTCCAAAGGAACTGGAGGATGCAAAGAAAAATTAAGTCCCAACTGATCTTCAGATGTTAAATGTACTGGTTCTAGAAGAGATAATGCAGGGTACCTGAGCTGAACACTGAAATATTCAGGACACATGTACAACCTGAAAGCCAACAAATGAATTTAATCTCCTCAATCATAGCACCATAGGACTGCAAGTTACCTCAAGACATCATCTAGTCCAGTCCCCTGCACTCAAGGCAGGACTAAGTATTATCTTGGCCATTCCTGACAGGTGTTTGTTTAACCTGGGGTTAAAAACCTCCAGTGATGGAGATTCCATAACCTTCTTAAGCAATTTATTGCAGTGCTCAATCACCCTGACAGCTAGGACATTTTTCCTAATGTCCAACCTAAACCGCCCTTGCTGCAATTTAAGCTCATTGCTTCTTGTCCTATCCTCAGAGGTTAAGAACATTTCTCCCTCCTCCTTGTAAAATAATGTATACTATGAAGTATTATAAATTGCAACTAAAATAAATACATTTGTCAAATAAATGAACAATGTACAGTTTATTATGTCATCTTTGCCTTTATCCCCCACCAACTGTGCTTGTTCACTCACTACATTCACAAAAGTCATTAATTTGCTATTGGCTTCTGAATACTAAAGGGAACTTGTGAGATTCTAAATGTAATTGCAAAGCATAGAGATTATTTAAAATACTTACGGAGATGCAGTTGAGTCTAGCTTTTAGTTATAAAACTGATTGTAAATATCTCCAAAAAGCTAAGCCCCCTGACATTTCACATGGCACATTCATATTGTATTAGTTTGTTTTAATTTTTTACCCCAAACTTCCCGGAAAAGAGAGTTTTGAAGCTATGTTGTTTCAAAAATTTCCATAACATTCAGTTTGAAATAGAGGCGAAACCTTAAAGAACAATTTTTTAAAGTAGGGTAAAAGAAGAAAATAAGTCAAATAAAGAGGACCTATCTAACTAAAGCTGAAAAAGTTACAAGAACAATAAGTGTGTTCAACAGAAAATAAAACAGTTGCTTCATAATGTAAACCTCTCAGAAAATAAAACACAACACTTACGGTATGTCTACACTGCAGGATTACTCCGAATTTACAGAATTCGATTTTGGGCAACCAATTATATAAAGTCGAGTGCATGCGGCCACACTAAGCACATTAATTTGGCGCTGTGCGTCCATGTACCGAAGCTAGCATGGACTTCCGGAGCATTGCACTGTGGGTAGGTATCCCATAGTTCCCGCAGTCTCCCCCACCCATTGGAATTCTGGGTTGAGATCCCAATGCCTGATGGGGCAAAAACATTGTCGCTGGTGGTTCTGGGTACAGCCTCACCCCTCCATCCGTGAAAGCAACAGCAGACAACAGTTTCGCGCCTTTTTTCCTGGGTAAACTGTGCAGACGCCATACCATAGCATGGAGCCCACTCAGTTCAAGACAGCCGTCATAAACATTGTAAACACCTTGCGCATTGTCATGCAGTTTATGCTGAACCAGAACCTAGAAAACCAGGCGAGGAGGAGGCTGCAACTGCAGCGCGGCGACGAGAGTGATGAGGACATGGACACTGAATTCTCTCAAACTGCGGGCCCTGGCGCTTTGGAGATCATGCTGTTAATGGGGCAGGTTATAGCAGTGGAACACCGATTCTGGGCCCGGGAAACAAGCACAGACTGGTGGGACCGCATAGTGTTGCAGGTGTGGGACGATTCCCAGTGGCTGTGAAACTTTCTCATGCGTAAGGGCACTTTCATGGAACTTTGTGACTTGCTTTCCCCTGCCCTGAAGCGCAAGAATACCAAGATGAGAGCAGCCCTCACAGTTGAGAAGCGAGTGGCGATAGCCCTGTGGAAGCTTGCAACACCAGACAGCTACCGGTCAGTCAGGACTCAATTTGGAGTGGGTAAATCTACTGTGAGGGCTGCTATGATGCAAGTAGCCAAAGCAATCACTGAGCTGCTGCTACCAAAGGTAGTGACTCTGGGAAATGTGCAGGTCATAGTGGATGGCTTTGCAGCAATGGGATTCCCTAACTGTGGTGGGGCCATAGATGGAACCCATATCCCTATCTTGGCACCAGAGCACCAGGGCAGCCAGTACATAAACCATAAGGGGTACTTTTCAATGGTGCTGCAAGCACTGGTTGATCACAAGGGATGTTTCACCAACATCAACGTTGGATGGCCGGGAAGGGTTCATGACGCTCTCGTCTTCAGGAACACTACTCTGTTTAAACGGCTGCAGTAAGGGATTTACTTCCCAGACCAGAAAATAACCATTGGGGATGTTGAAATGCCTATAGTTACCCTTGGTGACCCAGCCTACCCCTTAACGCCACAGCTCATGAAGCCATACACAGCCAGCCTGGACAGTAGTCAGTAGCTGTTCAGCTACAGGCTGAGCAAGTGCAGAATGGTGGTAGAATGTGCATTTGGACGTTTAAAGGGTCGCTGGCGCATGTTACTGACTCGCTCAGACCTCAGCCAAACCAATATTCCCATTGTTATTTCCGCTTGCTGTGTGCTCCACAATCTCTGTGAAAGTAAGGGGGAGACCTTTATGGCGGGGTGGGAGGCTGAGGCAAATCGCCTGGCAGCTGATTATGCACAGCCAGACACCAGGGCGATTAGAAGAGCACACCAGGAAGCGCTGTGCATCAGAGAAGCTTTGAAAACCAGTTTCATGACTGGCCAGGCTACCGTGTGAAAGTTCTGTTTGATTCTCCTTGATGAAAACCCACCCCCTTGATTGACTCATTCTTTGTAAGCAACCCACCCTCCCCCTTCGATCACAGCTTGCTTGCAAAGGAAATAAAGTCACTATCATTTAAAAATCATGTATTCTTTATTAATTGACTATAAAAAGAGGGCAAGAACTGACAAGGTAGCCTGGGTGGGGTTTGGGAGGAGGCTAGGAGGGAAGGAAAAGGCCACTAAAAAAGTTCAATATAATGACAGCCTTTTGGTTGGGCTGGCCACTGGGGTGGAGTGGGAGGGTGCATGGAGCCTCTCCCCCCCCCCCCACGTTCTTACACGGCTGGGTAAGAAGGCTATGGAACATGGTGAGGGGGGAGAGCAGTTATACAACGGCTGCAGCGGCACTCTGTGATCCTGCTGCCATTCCTGAAGCTCCACCAGACACCGGAGCATGTCCATTTGCTCAAGCAGCAGCCGCCCCAGCGTTACATCCCGCCACCTCTCATCTCGAGCGTCTCTCCTCTCCTCACGTTGGTCCTTCCTGTCCTCACGTTCACTGGCATCTTTCCTGTACTTTGACACCGCGTCCTTCCACTCATTCTGATGAGCTCTTTCATCGCGGGTCGATTGCATGATTTCTGAGAACATTTAGTCACGCGTCCTTTTTTTCCGCCACCTTATCTGAGATAGCCTTCGGGACGGAGGAGGGAGGCTTGAAAAATTTGCAGCTGCAGGAAGGAGAGAGGGGAAAAAAGGGAGAGAAGTATTTTAAAAGATACATTTTACAGAACAATGCTTATACTCTTTCACAGTGAACAATACTATTCACATTATATAGCACATATGATTTCAGTACAACATCGTATTTTGCATCTTAATATTGAGTGCCTGTGGCTTTGGTGTTAGAGATCACAGACGCAGGTCTGGGCAACAGAATTCGGCTTGCATGCGGCCATGGTAAGCCATTGTCTTTCGGCTTCTACAGCCTTCAGAAAGGCAGCACCCTCCTTTCCCCCATATCAAGCAAAGCCCCTTGAGTGCTGCGGCAGAAACCAAACTAACCCCCCCCCCATCCAATTCTCTGGGATGATCTCTTTACCCCTCCCCCCGCCGCATGGCTGGTATCAGGGAAGATCCCTGTTAACCAAACATGAAAAGCTCAGCGCCGTTCTCCTCCACCCCCGCTTGGCTAACTGCAGGGAAGGATTTCTTTTCAGCCACAGGCAAACAGCCCAGTAGGAACGGCCACCTCTGTCCCCTTAATTAAATTCCTGTATTTCAACCAGGTTACCATGAGCGACATCACTCTCCTGAGAATAACACAGCAAGATAAAGAACGGATGTTGCTTGAATGCCAGCAAACACCGGGACCATACGCTGCCAGGCTTTGTCATGCAATGATACCAGATTACTTGCTACTAGCATGGCGTGGTCAAGTGTCCTACCAGGAGGACGGAATAAGGCTGCACTGCCCAGAAACCTTGTGGAAAGGCTTTTGGAGTACCTCCAGGAGAGCTTCATGGAGATGACCCTGGAGGATTTCTGCTCCATCCCCAGACACGTTAACAGACTTTTCCAGTAGCTGTACTGGCCGCGAATGCATCCCAAGTCCTCGGGGCAAATTAATCATTAAAAAAAAGCTTGCTTTTAAACCATGTCTTATATTTACAAAGGTACACTCACCAGAGGTCCCTTCCATGGCTTCATGGTCTGAGATAATGCCTTGGGAGGGTTGGGAGGGTACTTAAGTCAGGCTGAGAAAAAGATCCTGGCTATTGGGGAGAACTGAGTGCTGTGTGCTCTCCGCAAGCTCGTCGCCCTCCTCCTCATCTTCCCCGTCTGCAGAATCAGGCATGGCTGAGATTATCCCCACCTCGGAATCCATGGTCAGGGGTGGGGTAGTGATGGCGGCCCGCCCTAGAATTGCATGCAGTTCAGCGTAGAAGCGGCATGTCTGCGGCTCTGCCCCGGACCTTCCGTTTGCTTCTTTGGTTTTCTGGTAGGCTTGTCTGAGCTCCTTAACTTTCACGCGGCACTGTAATGAGTCCCTATTGTGGCCTCTCTCCATCATACCCTTGGAGATTTTTTCAAATGTTTTGGCATTTCGTCTTTTGGAACATAGTTCTGCTAGCACGGAATCCTCTCCCCATATAGCGATCAGATCCAGTACCTCCCGTACGGTCCATGCTGGTGCTCTTTTTCGATTCTCGGACTGCATGCTTACCTGTGCTGATGAGCTGGGCAAACAGGAAATGAAATTCAAAAGTTTGCAGGGCTTTTCCTGTCTACCTGGCCAATGCATCCAAGTTCAGATTGCTGTCCAGAGCGGTCAAAATGGTGCACTGTGGGATAGCTCCCGGAGGCCAATACCGTCGAATTGCGGCCACAGTAAACCTAATTTGAAATGGCAATATCGATTTCGGCGCTACTCTCCTCGTCGGGGAGGAGTACAGAAATCGATTTTAAGACCCCTTTATTTTGAAGTAAATGGCTTCGTTGTGTGGATGAGTGCAGGGTTAATTCGATTTAACGCTGCTAAATTCGAACTAAACTCATAGTGTAGAAGAGGCCTCACATAGCACTCACTTTCAAGTGATTATGCCTGGCTCTCCTGAGAAAGAGGAAGACAGCACAAGGAGCTCTCTCTCTCTCTCTCTCTCTCTCTCACACACACACACACACACTTTCCTCTTGTGCACACATACAGGGGTTGAGTACATATGCAGTCCTTGTGCTCTGTGTATAAGTACCACTCCACACTAGCCAACCCCACAGTATTGGATACAGCATACCAACAAACTGAAATGAGCTGATGAGAGAGGGAGTACACAATGAATGCTATCCAGGGTGAAAGAGATGTTGCTCCAGCATGTGTGCCTCTGGATGTATTCTAGCTGATCCTTCTGGGATCTGGCCAATAGGATCAAAGGAAGGCAACTTAATGTGACTTCAACAGCATTCCCACCAAATCCTGTATGCAAATTGACAGAACCTATATTAGATGGGGGTCTGAGACTGCTCATAGATCTAACGTTAATATGAATCAATGTCCTTTGCCCATGCTTAAAAGGTAAATCCACCAACTCTGCCAGCTGTTTAAGTAGCTGGAAACAGAAGGAGTTCTCACTTAACCAACCAAGGAGAATGGGGAGTTGTGGTGAAGCACTACTTAAAAAAAAAAAATCAGACAGAAGAGAAGGGTGGTGTTTTTAGCAAAGTAGAACAAGCTGCGCTCCCCAGCTGCTCTACCTTACTTTAATCCCTCTCTAAATCATAAATTATTTTGGAATCCAACCGTGAAAGGTCAGAATACTGGTAGAGAAGTTATGTGATGCTTATTAGTTAACAACTCCTTGGTAACCTCAGCTAAGAAGGGAAGGTAAGAAACAGCAATAGATGGCAAAAATCAGCTACATCAAATGATGGCTTCTTAAGATTATTTTGTGTTTCCGAGTAGGTGGTAGACTCCCCCTTTAAAGTAGATATTAACGATAACTATCTCATTAGTCATACACCAATCAACAGGGGCAAAAGTTCTGCTTTGCATATGGTGGCAAACAACTCTAATGAATTTTCAGTTCTGGATATGGGCCATCAAATTTCTAGCCCTTGTGGTAGCGAAAATGGCCTTCTGAATATGAATTGATCCAATGCAGTCTGACTGAAACTGTAAACCCACTGCCTTGAACAGCTCAAAGCCTTGCAAAGCTTTTCTGGACCACTAATAAGTTTTTCATTTATTATGACAGTCACAGTAAAGGGTAATTACATAAATTTGGTTCCTGTGCTGCCCTAAAGTAAGCGTTAAATGCCCCATACTCCTCAATAGGATTTCAGTTCTGTAACCTAATGATGACAGTTAAACTACTTTATTGCTGATCATTTTAGTAAAACTATCCAGCTAATGTGCTTATCCAGTGTCGATCAATATCACTGAAGACGGACAGGAAAATCTTCTTAGGTCTGCTGTGTACAATCCATGGTCCCCAAACTGTCCATAACTTTCTCATACCTTTGAAGGAGCAGGGAACCATTGAGAACGAGCAGAGAGTTCTTGTTAGTGCTAGATAGGAATTTCAACCTAATTCTGCTCATCAACAGTCTTCTGGAGGATCAGAAGCCTTTGCTTGCAGCTACAAGCTTTTACACAGACAGCTTCAGTGGAATGACATTTCTTAATTTCCAACTTGCCAACAAAAGCTCAAAAATCAAAGTGTGAGTGTCTGCCATCCCTATGCCAATTGGAGCAAGAAGCTTCAAAATTCAAAGCTTTTTCAAAGGAACAAAAGCTGTTCATATATGTTTGCAGACCCATTTTAAGCAGAATCAAATAATAAAATTACAGGTGTAACACATACAGGCTAAAGTTCAGCTAAAATTGATTGAGTTGTGGTGTTTCAATGCAACTTTAATAATGGGAACTTACTAAATTTCTATGAATGTCTACTGGATGATAAGTAACCATCGAAGTAAAAGGGATGGATAATATTTGTATAATCTTTTTTGAAAGCGTTTTTTTTATGAATCTGAACAATAAAAATATCACATTTACCCTGCAGAATAAGACTTGCCTTTCAGAATGCATGTGACTGCCTCAAAGATAATAACAGACTTGAAGAGATAGGTTTGCCAGTACCATTTTCCCACTGATATTTTTCAGACTTCTACACATATTTTGTTAACTGCTGCATACAATTATAGCATGCTTAACATAAATATGTAATTGTGTGCATTTACAACAGATTAAAAATCACACATATAGTTAACTAATAAGGAACTACTGAAAAACAGAGAAGCCAGCAACTCCTGCTGCAACGTGATCTAATGGCTGAGAAATATACCATTAAAAGAAAAATATGAAAAAGACACCAAGCAATTACATTAAAAGAGGGCATAACATACCGAAAGATATATGCCTTTCATTATTTTCCTGTCTTAAACCTATGAAAAACAGTAATAGATCAAGCTTGTCCGAAGCATATGGTAATCAAAACACATTTAAACATTTTTTCCAAGACATCTTGTAAAGGTTGCCATAGCAACCACTCTTCTTATTTTGAATTAATGTCACTCATTCCATAAAATCCTATACAAACGTCCAGTACAACATGGAGATGACCCTAGGTAAAGTTCTATGCTTTATTTCTTAATTATTGTCTTATTCAGATTTTTCCCCACTCTATTCTATTCTTTACTGTAGTTAGTTGATTAGAACCCGTAGCTATTACATTCATTCCCTCTAATAGACTAAAATGGAACATTTAATTTCATCTTTGAAAATTTACTACATATTAAAGTATGCAACAAAAAAATAAAAATGCAGCTATCTGGCAACTGAAGTTCCAAGACTAAAAAATACAGTTCTGCTGGTTATTCATATTACATTATACTGAAATCTTCAAAATATGACATTCTATACTTATCCCAGGGTTAAGACCATATAAATAAATATTACTGATCCATTCTCAGTACTGCAGTACAAATAATGCTAATGGTATATGTAACACAGAGAAACAGCAGTGCAATGAAGAAAAATGTAAGGCAGTAAAATAGAAAAATAGAATTCTTACTCTTTGGTGTCCTTCATACCAATCATCTTCATCAAACCAGTGAGAAATATAAGTCATCCAAGCCATGATACATAATATGTTTGAAATTTAAAACAATCATAAGATTATATCTGAGCGTCTGAACACAGATAAGGACAACGTGGGTTCTGTGCTAAAATTTACCCAAACTAAACCAAGCTACACAGAGATCAGTTCTGGGCTTAGATTCTCTACAATAATAAGCTGTAAATTCATGAATATTCTATGTGAAAGACTTTTAATGACAATACAAATATGATGCATTTAAGAAATTCTAAATGAAAAAATTGAAATCAACAACAAATAAACAAAATCATTACTATATCATATACTTCAGTATTTTAAAATTAAAGCTGATTACTGTTTCAAACTGGGTTATAAAACACTGATGAACTGTGAAAAACAACCGTGCTAGACTGTTAAGTGGTTCTTATTTATTTTCCAAAACAGATTTTCTGTTTTCAGTTTTAAACTATAAAATTGGTCTGTAAGAGGTAGTTTCCAGAACAAAAAACCTAAGTGTTAAAATGTAAAGTACCTTTAGCTTTATGGGGCTAGATAAATTAGGCAATATCAATTTCAATATCTGTGCTTTGGTTGTGTTGAGTGGTTTAGAATGGTACAAATAATACTACATAGGAGTGGTCACAACACCTACATATAGATTGCCTAACAATTTCTAGCAAAAAAAGAAATCTGTGTTTGCAACAGAGATCTCTAGGGCTCTGCCACAGCCATCGGCACTGATGAGGAGCTCAAAGTACAGTCATCACCATAACTTTACAGATAAGTGCAGTGTTTGTTTTCTCCCCCTCGCTCTCCTCCCCCTTGGTATCAAGCAGATTTAAAGAGATAGTTCCACCTATGTGCAACCCACTCCTTTGACTTACCTACTGGGCCATGAGGTGCCATATACTCCCCATAACATCACAGGAGTATGAAGTGCTGTTAACAAAGAGGGAGAAGGAAGAAGGAAGAAATGCCCCCTTCCATCTGCACCACAATCCACTACTTCAACACTACCCTATGTCAGCCGCACTTATTTAGGGACTATCATGCCAATTTTTCTGGGGACTACAGCAAAGCACAGAACAATACTGTCACACCCTAAAAATCTGGAAAACTTGGAATATCCGCATCTTCAAAGATGTGGGACCCAATTATCCTACACACTCCCAAATTACACTGGGTTAAGGAAACTTTCCTCCAAACCACCACATTGGGATAAATCCAAAAGCAGGACACCTGAAGCCAATTGTTCAATCAGTAAAATCATTAAAGAGAGGAGGAAAACAATACAACAATCTGAAAATCCTGCTGCTGAATGCACAGTCGGCCATCAACAAAAATTATAATTGTTAAACATTTTAGTTTGTATCTGCTCAGTTAACCCTGCTGCAGGGCCGCCCAGAGGATTCAGGGGGCCTGGGGCAAAGCAATTTCGGGGTCCCCTTCCATAAAAAAAAAAGTTGCAATACTATAGTAACATGTATTTGGAAATATAAAAAATAACCAGTGAAATACATTCAAAAATTAAATTTTAATAATTTGAAAATACACAAAATACATTATTTAAAAACATTAAATGCTTTAATGGTATGTATATATTTGCAATTACATAATGGGCTGTCACTGGGTGATGGTTGGTGCCAATGGGCTGTCGCTGCCTGGGGGTGGCGCTACTGTTGCCCAGCGCTGGGTGGGGAGCTGGGCTCTGGGTCGGGGGGTGCCCGGCTCAGAGGGGCTGGACTCGGAGCTGGGGGTCAGGGCTGTAGGGGGATGGGGTTGGGGGGGGTGCCCGGCTCAGAGGGGCTGGGCTCAGAGCTGGGTGTCAGGGCTCTGGGGGGATGGGGTCGGGGGATGCCCAGCTCAGAGGGGCTGGGCTTGGAGCTGAGGGTCAGAGGTGGGTGGGTGGGGGGGGGATAGGGTCGGAGGGTGGCCAGCTCAGAAGGGCTGGGCTTGGAGCTGGTGATCAGAGCAGCGGGGGATGGGGTAGGGGGGTGCCCGGCTCAGAAGGGCTAGGCTCGGAGCTGGGGGTGAAGGCTGGGGGGGGTGAAGGCTGGGGGGGATGGGGTCGGGGGGTGCCCTGCTCAGAGGGGCTGGGCTCAGAGCTGGGGGTCAGGGCAGGGGCGGGGGGGTGCCCGGCTCAGAGGGGCTGGGCTCGGAGCTGGGGGGGGTTGGAGTCGGGAGGTGCCCAGGTCAGAGGGGCTGGGCTCAGAGCTGGGGGTCAGTGCTGTGGGGGGATGGGATCGGGGGGGGGTGTCCGGGTCAGAGGGGCTGGGCTCGGAGCGGGGGGTCAGGACTGGGGGGGGGATGGGGTTGGGGGGTGTCCGGCTCTGAGGGGCTGGGCTCGGAGCTGGAGATCAGGGCTGTAAGGGGATGGGGTCGGGGGGTGGCCAGCTCAGAGGGGCTGGGCTCAGAGCTGGGGAATCAGGGCTGGGAGGGGTTTGCGGGGGGTCCAGCTCAGAGGGGCTGGGCTCGGAGCTGTGGGGTCAGGTCTGTGGGGGGGGGATGGGGGTCAGAGGTTGTCCGGCTCAGAGGGGCTGGGCTCAGAGCTGAGGATCGGGGGGTTCCCAGCTCAGAGGGGCTGGGCTCAGAGCTGAGGGTCAGGTCTGTGGGGGGGATGGGGTCGGAGTTGTCTGCTCAGAGGGGCTTCCCCCCGCTTCCCCCCTCTCCCAGAGCCTCAGCGAGCCGTGTCCAGGAGCTCCTGCCGCTCGGCCCGCCTGAGCTTGCAGTCCCGCCCCCTTACCATGCGTCTCCGAGCGGGAGGACCTCAGGCCCCGCCCGAGCCACACCGCTGCAGTGCTGTCCAGGGCTGCTCCTGGATGCGACGCTCTGAGGCTCCTGGGGATGGGGGAAGGCGGAGGCGGGGGAAGCCTCTGACATTCTCGTGGGGGCCCCTGCGGGGCCTGGGGCAAATTGTCCCACTTGCCCTCCCCCCCCCCCCCCGCGAGCGGCCCTGCCCTGCTGAAGGGTTGCCTTTAACATCCTTGAATGTTCTATTGTCACTGAGCATGCTTCTCAGCATGTCACTTCACGATCCTGGGTCCAGAACTGAACCTTTGGACAGGATGCAGAGATAATGAATCCTCATCCTTTTACTACTATTCAAAATACCTTATGGCTTAGGAGAAAGGTGCACTGGGCTGCAGATCAGAATTAATTCAAGTTTCATGTCTCATACCAACTGATGTTAATAATTTTGTGCCTTTCATAATCCTTATTATTGAACAATGCCTGTCATATTGAATGCACACAAGAGGGCTGAATTAGAATTGTATGGGCAACCTTAAATTCTACCATTTCTTAACGTCTGAGTGCTGGATTTTGCAACCTTAACAACATTCTTTTAATATAATCTTTCTATATGCAATTTGAACTATGCCATATAGTCTAAATTTATGATCTTGAAAAATATCTAGTGGACATGCATGCTGAAGGGACTGCAAAGTTGGAGATGGTTCTGAAGTGACAGTTCTAGAGATGTATCCGATGTAGTTGTATTTAGGTTTTTCGATCATTTAAGTTTAGCAACATTTATTTGACAGGGAGAGCTGCCATTTTACTCTCATAAATGAGAGACAGTTTTTAGACTCCCTTTTTTAGCTTCTAAGAATATACAAGATTCATAAGTCAACCACTAAGTGTGGAGTCCACAACTGATTATTATATCATTCTGTTACAGTAACTCCTCACTTAAAGTCATCCCACTTAACGTTGTTTCGTTGTTACGCTGCTGATCAATTAGGGAACATACTCATTTAAAGTTGTGCAATGCTCCACTCTTACGCTGTTTGGCTGCCTGCTTTCTCCACAGCTGGCAGCCTCCCTACGCGCCCCCCCACCCCACCCAGTGCCTCCCGCCCGTCGGCAGACCCCGCAGATCAGCACCTTCCCCCTCCTCCCCACGTCTCCTGCCAGTGGCAATCAGCTGGCTTGCGGCGTTTTGGAGGCAGGAGGGAAGGGGGAGGAGCGAGGACTCGGCGCGCAGCCTCCCAAACACCACAAGCCAGCTGATTGCCCCGGGCAGGAGGTGGGGGGGGGGGAGGAAGGGGGAGCCTGCGCCAAGTCCTTGCTCCTCACCTCCCCCCTCCCTCCCGAACGCGGCAGGCCAACTGATTGCCCCGGGCAGAAGGGAGGAGCAAGGACTCGGCGAGCCTCCCCCCTCCCTCCCCTGCCTCCCGAATGCAGCGTTTAGAAGGGAGGGGAGGGAGGGGGGAGGAGCCAGGATGCAGCGTGCAAAGTAAAGGGGGAGGAGGTGGGGAGGAGAAGAGGCAGGTCAAGGGTGGGGGCTTGGGGGAAGGGGTGGAGTGGGCGGGCTGAGCATTGAGCCCCCCGCCCCTAGTGCTTGCAGAGTAGGGGAAGCTGCCCTGGAACCTAACCCTCACTTAAAGCCACTTAAAGTCGCATTTTTCAGGAACATAACTACAAAGTTAAGTGAGGAGTTACTGTACCTTTTTATCATTTTATTTCCCTTTATCTTTCAGATAGAGGAGTAAGACTGACTTCAGAGAGGAGATCCAGTATTATCTCTCAACTAGGTCTCAAAAAATGTTTGCAAACAAAACCTGACAACCCCCCGCTCCTTTTCCCCAAAACAGGACTGGTTTCCAGGTTAGTTACAAGCTTGAAACATAATGCAGATTGCACAAAAAGTTCCCTTACTGAGAAACACAGAAACCAAAACCTGTTGAAACTCCTGGTTTCCTTTGGTTTCTATGTGAACCAAGACGAAACTCAATCATAAGGAGTGAATTTTGCTTCATGTTTTAGGAGCAATACAAATCTGACACTCCAAACAAAACTCTAGATGTATGAACACAAAGATGTTCATTCACACTAACTTTTGCAAACTAAAACTAATTGAGTTTAATACAAATCTACTTGGAGCCAGATGTGAGTAAGACACATTTGTACTGATTCCAATAATTCTTGAGGGGGTATGTAACTAATATCAGATTCCAGGATGCTGTAGAACTATTCCCTAGACTCATTTAGTCACACAGAGCAGGCTGGTTCTTTTTGGAAATGTCTACACTACAATTAAATACCCAGGGCTGGCCCATGCCAGCTGACTTGGGCTCCAGGGGCTCGGGCTAAGGCACAATTTAATTGCTGTGTAGACATTCAGGCTTGGCCTGGAGCCCAGGCTCTGGGACCCCAGAAGGAGGGAGGGTTCCTAAGCTTAGGTTACAGCCCGAGTCTGAACGTCTACACTGCAATTAAATAGGCCCTTAGCTGACTTAGTCTCGCAGGGCTTGGACTGGCACAGACCAGCTGTGAGTTTTTAATTGCAGTGTAGACATACCCTTAGATTCAAACCTGTAGCGTAAACAAGTTCTGTGTCTTCTTGAGGCAGAAAGAACTGGGAGGGGGCAGGCAGGTCCTGCATGGGAGGGGGGGGGGGCAAAAAAACTTAGGACCAGCTCAGCAGAAAGATTAATCTAAGATTTATGTATTTTATTTAAGTCTCACCAGGTACTCTTGAGGTGTAAAGGTACTCCCAAGAAAGGGAGCAAATTTGGGGTATAGTCACAATGTGTGAACTTTGTTAGCAGCAAGGCAAGAGCTCTCTCACAGCAGGTATCCAACCTTTTCAGATTTATTTCTAAAGACAGTGGGGGAGCTATTCCCTACTGCCCTCATCCTGAGCTAAGAAGAGAAAAAGGAAGCAGAGCTATACCTCCATTCTGATCAGCTAGGAGGCATGAAATCCTGAAAGGAGTTCACTTGAGCCTTTATGGCTATGTCTGGAAAAGAATATGCTGGAAAAGAAGCACAACCCAAGCATCTTGGACTGAGGGAGAGGTAGGGAATCTAGAAATAGGGTACATCAGTGCTACAAGCACTGCAGCTATAGCATACACACTTACTACAGTGACAGACCAGGTTTATCCATTGCTCTAGTAAATCTACCTCCTCAAGAGGCCACAGAATTAACATCAACCTACAATTCTTCCTTCAATCTAGCTGCGTCTGCAGTGGTGTTAGTAAATATTAACTTTACTATTTTTAAGTTAAATTCTCAAAATTCTTTTATGTGCTAATCACAAAATCCTTTTTATGTTGTGTATTGATATATTTAGTGCCCTACATATAGGGCCCTACCAATTTCGCGGCCATGAAAAAATCCAACACAGACCATGAGTGAACTCCGATGTCCCCTTGTTCCTAGGAGCACCCCAGCAAAGGGGGCTCCTAGCTTCGGTTAGGCTGGGGAGGGACAGGACTTGTCCATCCCCTGCACGACTACTGGTAGGGGGAGCATGGAAAGACCAGACCCACCTCCAGGTGCCTCCCCCTGCTGCAGGATGCTCTCTGGGACTGGGCAGCAGGAGCACCCCAGCAAATGGGGCTCCTAGCTCCAGCTGGGCTGTGAAGGGATAGGACTTCTCTCCCCCGCCCAGAGCAGCTGTGCAGGGGATGGACGAGACCAGACCCACCTCTGGGTGCCTCCCCCTGCTGCAGGACGCTCTTGGACTGTGCAGCAACCCCAGAGGTTCCTGCAGCTGGAGGAGGCTTGTGGAGTTGGATCCGATCTTCCCTGTGCTGATGGGAGCACCCCAGCAAAGGGGGCTCCTTGGTGCTAGTCCAGGCAGGGCTGGGGCAGGGCAGGGCAGGACTTGCTCTTTCCTGGCAGGGCTGCTCTTGGATCTCTCTCCCGGCTGCAAATAGCTCCGCACCCCTTCCTCCCCACTCTGTCCAACTCTGAAGGCAGCACAGAAGTGAGGGTGGCAATCCCATAACCTCTCTACAACAGGTTTGTGGCCCCTCCCCCATCCCCTTTTGGGTCAGGAGCCCCATGGTTACAACACTGTGAAATTTCAGATTTAAACATCTGAAAATGTGAACTTTACCAATTTTCAAATCCTATGGCCATGAAATTGACCATAATGGACCGTGAATGTGGTAGGGCCTTACCTATATATATTGAAACTAAAAAGTTCTTTGTCGTTCAATTGAACCTAATGGATGAAGGGAAAATGAACATAATAATGGACTGTGTATAAACTTTTAACCCTACTTTTTACCTTGACTTTACTAATATAGTCCAGGTGTCCAAGGAAGAGAACACTCAAACTAATGAAAAGTGTCTACACAAGTATGTTATAAACAAAACTGGGTGATTGATAAGGAATAGGTGTTTTTACAGATGAATGAAAAAATACAGATGGATGAAATAATGACCCACTGAAAGATGTTTTAAATTCATTAAGAACTATTGGCTCTCACAGATTAGAGATTCCTTTCCACTCATCAACCAGGTAAACTGAGGCACATAAAAGCAATGCCATTAGTAATTAGGAAAACAGAACACAGGGTAAAATTAATTGTGGGAAAGTATATTTTCCTCAAAAAGGATTTTCATTGTTTCACCCTATAAAAGGACACAGGTTTGGAAGTGAGTTTGGAGAGTGCAGACTGCCAGCATCCGACCAGTTACAGAGGGGAGAGAGACAGAGACCAGCTCTTTATGATTAATAATAATAATCTTTTATTAAATAATTCCATCTGAGCCTGTTACTGACAATCTCAAATCATTACTAAATTCAAATAAGCAACAGGGGACTAAGTCAACCTTAGTACGTTATACAGGGCATGAATTTTTTCACAGCCTTGAGCGATGTAGCTAGGTCAAATTAGTTTTAGGTATAGAGCAAACCACAGTCCCTAACATGGAAATGAGCATTAGGCCTTTAAAATGAGAGCTGTAATATATTCCTTAGAACAAAGATTTAGAATGTGAACTAAACACAACATATCCATATTTACATATTGCTAATGCTTGCTACTCCCCTCCCCTTCTAATTATTCATACTTTGAAGTAATACTGATATGTTTAGGAAAGATTGTTTGCAGACTGTCAACTTTGCCCTTTCAAATGGGTTTTGGGTTCCAGATGATTCTGGGGTTTGTAAGCTGGAACCAGAACCTGTCACATGTAAATCATTGGTTCAGCTCTGAATTAGTTCAGTAGTGACCATAAGTTGTTACCACTCTACGCCTGTTACCACCCAATGCCCTGGTGACCTATGCAAAATGAGTTTTCTGATCTCAATCCAGTCCTTGTTTGGCAAATGTATCTCGTCACAAAAGGCACCATTACAAAAGTCCACTTTTCATTAGAGTCTCAGCAGGGAGCCAAGGACTAAATGAACATAGAAACTGAATTATTATTTCAACGCAACTAGTGGTGGTATCTTCAGCTCAAGTTAAAACAAGGGGTAGGACATTGTGTGGAAGCTCTAACTGCTGATGACTTGTTGTACCCATCTGCAGCTAAATACAGTAGCAGGCTTCAGACTAAATTAAATAAATATAAAAAATAATAAAGGGGGAAATAGCCTGAACAGCTCCTCTTCTCAGACAATTCATCAAGGGTCCGTTAGAAATACTGATTAACATATTCATTCCTGTTTAACATATTCATTCACTCATTGACCTGCTGTCAAAACTACTGATTACAAAAACTTTTTGTAATCAAATGACATGCAGTGTTCTGATTTAAGGTGAATATAACCTAATTATTTAATAAAAATATGAAGATGGGTTAATGTAAGTCCAAAAAATATCTGAACTCTTTAAATTAGCCCAAACAAGGTAAACTTGGTTTAGTATTTTAGATACATAGTTTATAATATACTTAATTCAGAAAAGAATTTAATACTATCCTTACATTTCTTTTAATGTTCTTTTTTTCCCCCTCTCTCTCAAGAACAAGGTGTAGAACTACGTTGGTATAATAGTTCTTGTAATATACCAAACTGGAAAAGCTTAATTCATTTCCATTTTAGTTGGTTAACTTAATGTTAATAAACTATTATCATACATACCTCTAAGCAAATCAAAAAATCATATTCAGTCTTAAAGTACACAATCTTTTGAATGTACTCCTGATATTCTAAAAGGAATACAAAACATACAGATCATATTCACTTAAATACTGAAGTAATTGCTTAATTCTGGAATTAGTGTCACCATAGCGATAAACCCTGTGATCAAACAGATATTCCACATGCCACTGTTTATGCCTCAGATCCTATTAGATTCTAAGCACCCTCAATTCTCTTTGAAATCAATGGGGTAAAACACACTGCACCTTACAGGATCATGACCTTAATTCATACAGGAAACAATTCTGATGAACCAATTACAGTTTAGAAGCTAAACAAACACTTCATGTTACTATTACTATTTATATTCTGATACATTACTGATATTCTGATTGCCTCTTTTATCAATCAATTAGAAAGGGTATGTTTATTATTAATCCTCACAACCACATGTCAGGCAGGGAGAATTATTACTCTAAGGTAGTGGTTCCCAAACTTGTTCCGCTGCTTGTGCAGGGAAAGCCCCGGCGGCCCGGGCCAGTTTGTGTACCTGCTGCGTTGGCAGGTTGGGCCAATCGCGGCTCCCAGTGGCCGCAGTTCACTGCTCCATGCCAGTGGGAGCTGCTCGAAGCAGCGCAGGCCGAGGGATGTACTGGCCGCCACCTCCAGCAGCTCACATTGGCCTGGAGCAGCGAACAGGGCCACTGGGAGCCGCGATCAGCCAAAACTGTGGACGCGGCAGGTAAACAAACCGGCCCAGACGGCCAGGGGCTTTCCCTGCACAAGCGGCGGAACAAGTTTGGGAACCACTGCTCTAAGGTCAAGGACACTGCAATATGAGTTTATAATACTGCCGGTGTAACATGGAAAAAAAGACATTTTAAAGACTATTTTAGAAAGTTAAACTCGGGCATATTCTCTGCTTACTTATGTGCCAGCTACTTTGACTTTTACCTTTTTACACAACTGAGCTATGTAAAATAACTCAATTAAAGCATATATAAGGGATGATCTAGCTTTGAACTTGCGCCACTGAAATCAATTTCAAAACTCCATTGTCTTCAGTAGGAGTAGGATCAGGCTCTATGTCATTCAAGAAATAATATGTCTCATCTTGGAGACTTCTCGAGTTAAGCTGAGTGGATGGGTATCCTATGCAAAACATCTGAAACTGTGCAATGTAAACAAATGACTGTATACAAATTATATAATAACCTAGTAGTGTATTTATAGAAATGGTCATTGTTTCTTTCTTTTCATTTTTGATGAAAGAACTATGTAAATTCAAAGTATTATTTGTGGACTGAAGAAATAAAGTGCAAAGAACTATGGTTAACCCCATCATTTTGGTGGAGATTTATATGTACAAAGTTTAAGAAATCCCAAGTTATAGCTCCACAACAACCACAATTAGGTCACAGAGTATTTGTGCCTAGCATATCAGATACCATTTAAGACAAAGTTGCCACCTTATTCAGCAATACAAAAAACCACACATATGCAAGGGTGTTGAATTATAGCTGGTTTGGAACAATAAGTTTTAATTTCTTGTCTTCTGTACAGCAGTAAACTTTGCATTAACATAGGCCCTGACTGACCACTCTGTGTTCACAAGAGGTGAACTCTTTCATGGGTTGAAGTCTCAAGGAGGATACTGACACTGAAGGGGAGCATCACCTTCACAGCACTGTCCTCCCCACATCCAGAGATGCACCTCCATTGGATTCTGGGGGGAATGTGGTGCTGTCTATAGGCCCAATCACACAAACATTTGCTAGGGGCACAGTGCTTGTACAAAGTTGTGCTAATACAGTGAATAGTCCCATTTTATGTCAATTTGTGGGATCACACCCACAGTTAGTGAAACAGAGGATGGCACTGTGCCAAAATGAGCCCGATACTTAGTTCAATCCTAGATTTTTAAAGAATCTAGATGTGGTGTTATTGATTGGATCAAGGTGAATTTCATTTGACAAGTTTAATAATAATTTGATTATTATGTTCCTATTTATATATAATTGTTTTATTATTTGTTTTCAATTAGAACAATAGAAAATTCATCATAATATACAAATTAAGTAAAGAGGGTTAGGATAAAGAGAAGGGAAGAGAAGTGACTTATTTAACTTCAGGGTCTGCATTAATCACCGACCTCTAAAAATTCAGCCCAAATTGCTTTGAATTTTTTGGGTATTTCTTCTGCAGAATATCAAGTCATTCTATTTAGCTACAAGTTCAGGCAGGTATCAATGTTTGATGGGGTTCAGGGATACCAGGTATCGCTGAACCAGGTATCAATATTTGATGGGGACTGACTTTTGCATTTTTATGGGATTAATTTTTTAGCAAACAAATCTGCAGTTTAGAACCACATCACCTTGTTACTAGGGAACCTCCAGATATTAGGAATATGTCCAAGAATGAAAGTAAGGAGGGAGAGCTCCAACTTAGCATCCGATATCAAATTGGTCATTTGCAGAGCTGTCCCTTGGGTAGGGCGAATCGGGGTGACCACTCCGGGCCCCACACTTTGGGAGCCCCTGCGGGCCAGTGTGATTGGCCAGAGTGGTCGGTCCCAGAAGACACGAATCCGTCACTTCTGCTCCGGGCCCTGCACCCCGCTAGGGAGGGCCCTGGTCATTTGACCCATCTCATACGAGAAATTCTTGATACAAGGGCACTCCCAAAACATATGAGCTAGTGTAGCATCAACGGAGTTACATTTCAACAGTGGTCAGCATTTATGAGGCCCATTACCTTTTAAGGGGACCAGTATATTTGAAAAAACGTCTTTTGGTGAATAAGCTGTAGTCTCAGGTCTATATTTGCTTTTGTAATATTGGACATAATTGTATTCCACTGGGTTGAAGACAGTTGTGTATCCAAATCTCTATTCCAAGCAACACTCAAATTTTCAATCTTTGGCAGTGTTTTTTGGATCAGAAATTGTTAAAGGATATGGCTGGCCAAGTAAATCCAGAAAGTTTCTTCCATAATAAATGTTCTGGAAGTTCTGGAGCTCCAAATGCATTTGTAAGTAAATGTTTAATTAGAGATATTTCCCTGCTCCAGAGAAGGGCAAGTCAATTGTTGAGGAAGATCTACAAATGGTTTAAATCTATCATTCTCAATCAGCTGCAACACAGTTAATTCCTCTCTCCATTCAACCCCTCCACATCAAGGTTTGCCAACAATTTTAAAGCTAGGATTGCTCCATAGGATCTTCTCTACATGAAAGAATGGACAAAAGCAGAACTTTCTAGACCAGTTTGACCAAGCTTGCCTCACAGCTATTATTGTGGGACCACTGGAGCCATTAAATCTATAATAATTTGATCCCTATAATGCCTGAAAGGGGGAGAAGGTATACCAATTCTCAATCAACCCGAACCCAAGGTAGGGTCTGTGCCTATCTCTCAATCTTCTCTAGCCCAGATGGAGCAGTTGAGTACCTGGCCCCAAAGTCTGAGAATGACTATTGCATGAATAAGAGAGAGTTGATTGAGCTGAAGTTAGTAGGCTGGGGAAAAGCAATTGGAAACCATGCTAAGAATTATATCTGCTGTTTAGAATGAAAATATATGCCCATCATTTGTTAGTAAAGTTCACACAATCTCAGTTTCACTGTTGAATTTATTTATTACATGATTATATAGCAGCAGGGGCGAGCACAACTTCTCCAATCTACATCTGGCCTGGAAGTTGCAACCATTTCTTTTGTTTAGGAACTTTAATACCATCAACTATGCCATTCTCAATCTGAGATTAGATTGCTGCACTGCACTCTACATAGACCCACACCTTAAATCAGTGTGGAAACTGAAGCTGATAAAGAATACTGTGATCTACCCAATTCCTACATACTATAAATTCTCACCACAAGCACATTATACAAGTGCTCCATGATCTTCATCAGTTGCCTATTGTTTTCTGTATGCAGTTTAATTTACAGTTGATTTTGAGCTATAAAGACATAAATTGCATGGGACCTACGTACTTGAGAGATGGCCTCTCTCTCTACATGACACAGTAACACCTGGATACACAAAGGCATTTCAAGTTGGAACTGCTTTGTATATGAAAGCAGAACCTGTCAATATAATGTTTTCTGGTAGGACCCCCTCACCTCTGGAATTCACCCTCACTCCTTGATCCAAAATACCCATGTTGACTTTGGACACACTGGAAAACCCATCTATTATCCTCATGCTTTTGGAAAAGTTGGGCTGATATTTTTGGAAGAAGGATAGAAGAGAGAGTATTATATCATTTATTATTGGTTGACTAATTATGTTGCTAAATCTGTTATTCATTGATTATTATAAACTTTATAATTTGTCAAAAAGATATCTACTGCTACTATGTTTTAGAAAAATGAAGCAAAATAATTAATTTCTCTAGAAAAAATTAGCTATTTAGTTTCTTACAATAATTCCAACATGATGTGTAGTGCCTGTAATTTAAGGACACAGGACTCAATCCAGCTTTCCACTTCTGAGAGTTAGAAATACCACCAGTAAATTCAATGTATTTATACCAGTGAAAAATTGGCGAGAGTTCAGAATGAGCCTCATCTTGTCTGATTCTATTTCAACCCAGTTAAACAGTATTTTAAAATATGCTCGATCACAGCTGTGACCCTATACACTCCTGTATTTACACCATACACACTTCTGCAATATTTGTACAAATGATGCCTTCGAGCTAAACCAGCGGGGATTCTCCTGAGCCTGTACTCGAGAGACAGAGAATTAACATGGCTCCTGTACCCAAGAGAGACACAGGAGACTGAATTCCTAGGAGGTCTTTCTGAATTTTAAGCCAAAAAAATCCCTTTGGAAATGTAAGGCACACAGAGAGATTCCATCTTTTGCCTACACCTGAGGAAACAAAAGACCCAAGCACTTTTTGCTCTGTGTCTTGGGTCCTGGCTAGAGGGTCTGGTCAGACAAGTTGCCAGAATGATTGGTGATAAAACTACCTTGAGCAAAGTCTGTAGCTTATGTTAGATCTTAACCATCTTTCTTAATCTAGAAAGCATATGTTTATGCTTCAATCCCTTCTAATTGGTATCGCCTAACCTATTTTTTGTTGTTAATACACTACTTGTCTTTTTACTATAATCCAACGCAGTGCTATGTTTGAACTGAAAGGATTGTTACTACAGTTAAAGTGATAAACTGTACTTTTGTACAGTCCATATTATTTTCCTGAGTGTTCCAGGAGGGGACTGGACACTTCAGGGCAGATGGTATGGGGGAAATTCAGGACTAGGGGATGTACTGGGGTCACCCTGCAAGCAGTAACCCAAGCTAGTGGAGACCAGGGTGGGGCCGCTGTGTTGTAGGCTGGCTAATGGGGGGTCACAGCACTTGAACTAGGGCTGCAGCACACAGACACTCAGGGAACTACATGATCGTCTGCTGGCTGTTGGTGCCCAGGCAGTGAGACATAAGTGCAGAGCATTTAAGGCACCCAACATTACAGGGCAGGTTATCACATAGCCTCTCACTCATCTGGGTTGAACCCTGAAATGTTACAATAACACAAAATAATATCCTCAGATTAATGACCGCATATCAAAGCATAGCGTGTTACAGAAGGTTTTTGATATCTCTGTTGAGACATTTTGAAATTAACAGGTGCAAGGTTTCTTAATGAAGAATGTAACAAAATACATTCATAAATCCTGACATTGCTTTGAGGGTTAAAAAAGCCTTTTCTACCTTAAAAAACATCTGTGATCCTTCTTTACTCATAATATTGTGCTAAGTAAATTTAGAATGTCAATATTTAAAAAGCAGGATACTGAAAAAAAATAACACAAAAAGTTGTTTTGAACGCATTGAAATTAGAATGTATACACCCATGATAAATTCCAACAATTGCAAAAGTCTAGAAGATAGACGTGTACAATTCCTAGAATGTATTAATTAGTATTATTGAACATAATATTGTATTAAATAGATACATAACCTTAAAATCATCATTTAAAGTGAAGCTCTATTCTGAAAAGCAACTCTGTGATAATGGCATCATAGAGTTCCATGTAATTTTCTCAATAATTACAGATCAAATGCACTCAGTTTATAGTTCAACATTTTTTCCTAACTGCCAACTGTGCCCACCCAACCAGGACTCAGAGTCAACCAGTTTCCTTCTTTCTTGCACCTTCATAAGAAGTTTTAAAGGTTCCACAGGCCATACTGACCTTTAATTACATTTGAGGCACCCCAGTGTCTTCTGATTAAGCTCTAAGCAACATCCATCCAACACCATTGCCATCCATGAATTTGCACAAGTGTAACTTATTACCTGTGCTGGAAGCTTATTCATATTATTGTTTATGCAGGATAGCACCAGACATTAATTTAACCATAATTAAGGCTACATTTTAGTCACAGGTATTTTTAGTAAAAGTCATGGACAGTAAACAACATTTCATGGCCCATGACCTGTCTGTGACTTGTACTATATACCCCTGACTAAATCTTGGGAGCAGGGCAGCCTGGGGCCCCTGCTGGTGCTGGGGGGTGGGTGGGCGGGGTGGCAGGCTCCCTACCTGGCTCCTCACGACTCCCTGGAAGTAGGGATATGTCCCTCCCTCAGTTCCTAGCTCCATGCGCTGCCCCCGCCCCAAGCACAAGCTCCGCAGCTGCCATTGGCTGGGAACCACGGCCAATGGGAGCTGCAGGGGTTGTGCCTGTGTGCAGAGGCAGTGCACGGAGCTAGGAGCTGAGGAAGGTAGGGACATGTCACCACTTCCGGGGTGCCCCTCCAAGGTAAGCACTGCCCAGGGCCCTCACCCACTCCTGCCCGAGCTGCTCAGGCGGCCCCCAGGCCAACCGCAACGGCCACTGCAGAAGTCACAGAGGTCCTGGAAAGTCACGGAATCTTTTGACTTCCATGACCTCCATGTCAAACTCGCAGCCTTAATCATAATTCCTTTATTAAATTCAAAGGCCAAATTGTATTTATCCAGTTGCATCAAATGTGCCTTCAGTGCCCTAAGCAATCATCACACCCATAACAACATACAGTTATAAGCAAAGATCAGGTACTTACAGCATGATTAGGCCATGGGTGCGCAAACCCATGTTGGACTCGTTGGCTCCAACCTAATAATGAATCTTTTAAGATATATTCTTTAACAAACAATTTATGCCATTGCCAACTGCTAACTTTAGCAAAGATCCAGTTTGGGGAAGTTTGGGGTTGACCCCTTTTCCTTCCTTGAGTAGACAAGACATTTATGACTTGGGTCCCCTACTTTAAGATAACACTGATACGTTAAAGGTAACTGTTTAAATTACTAGGAACAATTCCTGATCATTAGAGGCTTCTCTTTTTCTTATCAGACACATTTTCAGCTCAGCATTTTTCCCAAAACTTGTCTTGTCACATTCCTTTTAACTTTTGAATCTATTATTTTCAAGGCCTTGTTATATTTTCCCCTATATTTTCAATGTCTTTCCATGACTGCTAAAACCCCATTATTTCACTTCAACTATGAAATATATATTTTCATTCATTCCTACATCCTGGTACATACTTTTGGTTGTGGCTTTTATATAAGTCTATATGTTATTTTTTCCATATTAAATACCTGGGAAGAAAATAAAATATAAATACTTGTGTATATGCATGCATACACATACAATGTAATTGCAACTGCTGCTTAGCAGTAATTTCCATTCAAACTCTTTGAAGGGTATTGTGACAGGTAGACTAGGCCCAGAAGCCCTCTGCTGAAGGTCTCAGGGTCCTGCCACACCCCATCCCAGAAAGGAGCAGAAGAGAGATCCTCCAAGCGGCTTAGAGTGGCTGCAGGGGAAGCAGCCAATCGGGGCCAGGAGGCCCATATAAAAAGGAGCAGCAGAGACGGAGTCAGTCAGTTGCTGCCTGGAGCTGGGAGAGGATTGTGTTTCTGGCTGACTGAAAGAGCAGCAAGACCATGGACAGCTCAGTGTGGGCAGGAACCGGGGAGCTAAGAAGGTGCTCCTGGCTGGCTGCTGGGACTGAGTAAGGACTGAGCCCAGGGAAGGCTACAGGTAGACAGTGTCTCCAGGGAGGAAGCCTGGGGGGTACACCACATATCAGGGCTGGGAGAAGGTAAAGACTGTCTACCCAGAAGGGATTTGTTCTGTTCCACGTACAGACAGTGTGTGAGACTCGGATGGAGGGCTGAGTCACTGAAGACCCACCGAAGAAACCATCAACCATGAGAGGTGGGTGCTGACCCCATTACGGATATAGAGAATATTTAAGAATCAGGGAAGTGTAATAATTATAAAATAGTTAAAGCCATTATATACAAGACTACATGTTATATATGTAGCAAAATTATTCATTTAGTGTATACTAGATCTGAAATCCTGGTCCTAGCTTGGGGCTGTTTAAATAACCACCTCCTCTGTATACAACTGAATGCTGAACTGTCCTGGTTTGTGTAGAATGAGTACTGATCCAGTCTAGTCCACAAAGATAAGTTTGTCTCAGTAAGTTCATCATGTTGCATACATTATGTTGTGCTGTCCTTACAGGGCTTGTCTATGACCTTTTCCTATCATAAATTGCACCATTTTAACAAAAAGTATATTTTAAAAACAGATTTAGTTAAATTGGTACAAATCCCTGTGTGCAAAATTAACTAACAAGCTTTAGTTAATGCTTTTTTAAGCACCACATAATTATCTTTGTCTACACTAGGTGCTATGTTTAAATATGTTATCTTGTGTAGTTAACCCTAGAAAGAACTACTGTGTTCTGCATGTATGACATATTTATTTGGCAGATGCAATCTGGTCAAGCCATTCCAGTGTTCTCATCAACAACGTTCAAAGCACATTATATGCATGACATATAAAGAAGAAACACTAAAAGCACATCTTCAGTATAATACTATATCTTGGTCTTTCTTGAAGGGGAAAATGTCCAGTATCTGACACTGATTTAAGAAGATAACGTTCAGATGAGAATATGTGGCCTGATACTATTCCCACTTATCTAACTGCGAACAGGAATGAGCCCTGAGAGAGCAGCATATCTTGCAAATATCTAAAGAAAGGTTAAAAAAAAAACTTTGATAAAAAGGAAAAAAATAACTTTAAATACTATCTTCAGCTACAAAACACTCATATGCAGCATCCCACAAGGCTCAATTATCTCCCCCATGTTATTCAACATCTTTATCAAATTGTTGGGAGAGCTGATGAGACAAGATGGACCGAAGTGCCAACAGTATATAGATTATATCCAGCTTTACAACTCCTTTATACAAAAATAAAGTGCACCATCTCCCAGATTTCTTACTGCAAGATTCGGGTGATCCTGTTAGGAAGACAGAAGATCCTTGAAGAACCTGCTTCCCATATAACATCCCAAACTACAGAAGGCATCTCTTCTCAGAATATGAATGCAGTCTTCAGCATCTTGAAGGGGTCCTTTTAAACTCTTAAATGCTACTGGATGCTCAAACAACCATGGTGCCAAAAATCATCCACTTCCATCTGCTATTCGCAAGAAGTCAGTGCTCTAATCCCATGAAACTCTGAACTGGACACAGTGATTCGTGCATCCATGACCTCCAGAGTTACTACAAATTCTCTGCCCTGATACGAAAATCTCTCCATGGGATTGGCCCCAGCAACCTGAGAGATCCTCTCTCCCTCTACGATCATCATCTCCCACTACAGCTATGTTCCACCAGAACAATTCACTGTCAACCAATAGGGGGAGACTTATGAGTGCAGAATACCAAATTTTCACAGGTGCTAGACAGAGTATGGAATACATTCCTTCAAAAAAAAAAATAACCTCAGGTATCACTTCCAGAACTAATTGCAAAATTATTTTCTTGTATGGTGCCTTTATTTAATAATGTCTTCACACATGTGGCAACACACCCATTTACTCACAAACAAAAATCATAGAAACTAGTCAAGTTATTTCTCCTATAGGTTGGGAAGGTAGAAAGAAAGATTATTATTGCAATTCCTACTTTTAAATATTTGGGAAGTGCTCCAATACTATAGTGATGGGGACACATAAAACAAATAACATAGCTTTTGCTTTTTCCTATTAAAAAATTTCAGGGAGAATAGACTTTTCAGTATTCTCTTTGTTTCTTATCAAGGGGTAGCCGTGTTAGTCTGTATCTACAAAAACAACAAGGAGTCTGGTGGCACCTTAAAGACTAACAGATGCATCTGAAGAAGTGAGGCTTTTACCCACGGAAGCTTATGCCCAAATAAATCTGTTAGTCTTTAAGGTGCCACCAGACTCCTTGTTGTCTTTGTTTCTTAGTTGCTTTCTACAGCACTCGGCAAGCAGATGACCAGGGATTTGTACTCCTTGTACATTGGCACATACCTTTTCTTTCCAGTCACACACCATCTGAGGAAGTAATAAAGTCACATCTTATCTTTAGCTCATGCTAATAAACTTTTTTTTTAAAGGGGGGTGTTTATCTCTTGAAAACTGGGCACATACAACTAGTGTTGTGGGTACCAGACTTTTGTGACTGAGTTTCTCTGCTCCCACCACCTCCTCAGATTCTACCTGTATTCTAGAAGCATTTTTAGAAGGGATGTTACTTCATTATATAAATTGCACTTTTCTACAAAGAAAGATTTTGCTGGGAGATGAGGTTTGGAAAGTAAGAATGTGGCACTGGTGCTGTTCTTTACTAGCAAACTAAAGAAAAATGGCCCAATTTATCCTTGATATTTAACTAAGGACCATATAATATGACCCCCCTCCCATTCCCCACCAGCACCAGCGGGACAACAGAGGAATCTCCTGCTCTTCAGCCCCAGGAAGCCAACAGTGGAAAATCACAGAAAAGTAATAATGTACTTCATTACCACAAATACCACAACAATACCACAACTCAGCAGCAATTTTTTGACAATCATCCTGAAATTCCAGCAGGGACTTAACTATAGTACAATTAGAGGTATCCTCAGACTTTTTATATTTTCAAGTACTGTTTTTGATTACACTTTAGGTCATATCTTGATACAGATTTATGTGCAGAACTCCCAGTAAAGTCAGTTGACATTTTGTGCAAAAATCAACAATAGGATATGGTTTTCAGAAATATAACATGCAAATAGTAGAAATAATATAGAAGAATGTTACCTTTAAATTTCCACAAATGGGAATGGAAGTTGTGTCTGGATCAGTGCCACTGGATACTACTCTATACATTTTAGTAATAATAATAAAAAAATAGGCTCTACACTGGTACTATCCTTCCCGTATTTAAATATGAAAATTTCTAAAAGAAAATATGCAGTGTTGTTGTAGCCATGGTGGTCCCAGGATATTAGAGTGAAAAAGTGGGTGAGGTAATATCTTTTATTGGACCAACTTCTGTTGGTGAGAGACAAGCTTTTGAGCTTACACACATGAAGAGACCAGAAGAGCTCTGTGTACGCTCAAAAGCTTCTCTCTCACTGACAAAAGTTGGTCCAATAAAAAAAGACTCTCACCCACCTGGTTTCTCAAAGAAAATATGTAATACTATGAAGTCTGGTACATTTCAGGTGGCAAAGCAATGTGTTCTCCTCTATTACACAAAAATATTTGTATGCAGTGCTAAGCTAGCCACTTCCCACTCATCTTTCAAATTGTGTATTAAACATTTTTACTTTTTCAAAACTAAAAACAAGACTTTATTGGCTATTTTGTTTTGCTAAATTCTGTGCTCTTGATTGAGTCGAGAAATGTCAGCACACCCAAAACCCTCTAGCATAGAAGTATAACTCCTATCAGTCAAACCCTGTTTAATCTCTTGCATAAAAATCGCATATTCAGTCTTTATCTAGAGAAGGATAAATTTCAGCCTTGCTAATTTGGAACAATAAGTATCTCTAACTGTTTACTATATAAATGTTTTCATAACTCCTTTGTTTCCCCTCCCCTCTGCAATAAACAGAATGTTTTTATTTTGTGGCTCAGTCCTTAGAATGTACCTTTTTTAAACAGAAAAACTTGCTTAATGCATTAATAGAAATGTAGAACCCTGAGTTACTGATTCTCATACATGCTGCAGTTTGCTTGTCAAAGGGGTATGTAACATGTACCAATTTAAAATTCGCTTTTGTCTAAAAAGCAGAAATACCTTTTGGAATTCCACATTAAATATTGTCCAAGTGCAAAAGCAAGGAAACATACAGTTAATCAATTCCCTTTTCTCCACAAATATCACTAAATGAAAAAGTGTTAATGCAATAGTAATACTATATAGTTTAGACTGCAAAAAAGGAGCAGCTGTGCTGGCTTCTGACGTTGAAAGCCAGCCCCACAGAGTGGAGGTAAAAGCCTTTCCACCCTATTCCCTGCACAGTATAGAAGGCTGCTGGAGCAGCCATCAAAAAATGCAGAAGGAGGTCTAATGTCTGTAGACACTTTCAGTGACTGAACTAGAGGCACCAGCTCACAGGCATTTTTCCCATTTTCCCCACACTTAGCCTGAATCTATGACAGGGAAAGGTGATTGAGGATACATTGGCCTGATCCTTTGGTCCAGCCAAGGAGTGTTTTAGTACAGAACCCAAGTGGGGAAAAAAGGTGGTTGTATACCACCTCTGCCCTCTTCTTAATGCTGGAGCATAGCTCAGCTACCGGCACAAATCAGAGCCTGTCTAACTTATGCCAACTTATAACAGTGGGGTTGTTACATCAGCTATAGGTTGCCAGAGTGAAGCTCACTTTAGCCACATTCCATCTGAACTCCTATTTGGGGGTTAGGATCTGGCCCATTGGATCAACATGGAAGGCAAAAGAGGAGGGAGATGACATTGAGGGGAAAACGTTCAAAAAAAAAAAAAAAGAAAACAACAACGAGACATGTACCTTTGACATTTTGCTTATATCATCTCTATTACTAGGTTTATGTCTTGTCTGTTTAAATTGTAAATTCTTCAAGGCACCATGGCTCCCTGTGTGCAGCAAGTAGCACAAGCAGACTGTGATCCTGAGTGGAGCCTTTGGTCACTACTGCAATACAAATATAAAATAATGCAAAAATTTAATTCACTAATTTGCACAAAGTATACATTTTGCAGTACACAATTTAAAATAAAGAATAATACATCATGCTGAAACAAATAGGAACAGTTGTTCTGCATAAGTAAACAGCAGCTGAGTTATGACTGCTTTTGCATTTCTTGACTTTGCAATTTTAAACTTGAGTTATGAGGACTGAAAAGTCCGCCTTACAGTGACAGACAAACTCAATTTATTTAGCTTATCAAATAAAAGATTAAGAGATCACTTGATTACAATCCATGTACCTAGTCTGGGAGAAGATTCCTTTTAAATAGAGGGTTCTTCAACCTACCAGACAAAGGCATAAACAAGAGCCAATGGCTGGAAGTCAAATGAGACAAATTCAAACTAGAAATGAGGTGCAGATTTTTAACAGTGAGAAGAATTTTATGAAGGGATGTGGTGCAAACAGTAATTGTTCATTCTCTATCACTGCATTCAATCTTAATATCAGAACTGGATGTCTTTCCAGAAGATATCTGGACTCGCAGAAACAATCCTCAAACCATGCAAAGGGCCAGCTTCCTCCAGGACAAAACTGACTTCCTCCACAAACTCTGCAACATTAACAATCTTCCTCAGAACACCATCCTTGTCACCTTGGATGTCATTTTCCTATACACCAACATCCCTCACAATGGTGGCATAGCTGCCTGCCTCAATATTTACAAGACAATGGACAACCCTCAGATATCCACTTCAAACTCATCCACTGCATCCTTACCCATAATAATTTTACATTCAATAACAAACACTTTGTCCAAACCATGGGAACTGCCATGAGTACTGGGATGGCTCCCCAGTATGCCAATCTCTTCATGGGCCATCTTGAAGAAGAATTTCTAGACAAGCACACCACAAAACCAAGGATATACCTGAGCTACATCAATGCTATTTTCATCCTCTAGACAGGTGACTTAAATTCCCTCACAGATTTTCACCACAATTTCAACCACCACCTGTCCATTAAATTCTCTCTCGAACACTCCCATGCTAGCATCAACTTCCTGGATACCACAACCAGCTTCAGCAATGGAACCCAACAGAAAACAATATACAAGAAACTCACAGATCACCACACCTACCTTCATAGATCCAGTAACCTCCCCAAATACATCACAAAATTTATCATCTACAGATAGGCACTCATATCACAGGATTTGCTCAGAGGAAAAAGTCCAGGATACATGCTCAAAACTACCTTCACCAAACAAGGACACTCCACCAGAGAAGTAGATTGCATCATGGAATGGGCCACCTAAATACCCCAAGTGAACTTGCTTCAATACAGAAATAACAACCCCTCCAACCACACACTCCTAGTTGTCACCTATCACCCAACACTGGAATCCATACTGGGTACCATCAAACAACTTCAACCCATACTTGATGGGGACCTCATCCATAAAGAAGTCTTTCCTGAACCCCCTATTCTGGCCTTCAAACAATCCCCCAACCTCTCCAAGCTCATCGTCAGAAGCATGCTCCTACATACCAGGACACATCAACTCAAAGCAGCACCAGACCCTGCTAGAAGAACAGATGCAAAACCTGCAGACATATCTCGATTGCTACAATGATCAACACACCTTTCAAGATCTATGGGTCCTACATATGCCTATCGCAACATATGGTGTACCTCATCCAGTGCACTAAATGCCCCAATAATAAGTATGTGTAGGGTTACCATACGTCCTCTTTTTCCCGGACATGTCCGGCTTTTCGGCACTCAAACCCCCGTCCGGGGGGAATTGCCAAAAAGCCGAACATGTCCGGGAAAATGGCAGCTCTGCTCCTCCCCGACTCTTCGGCTCTGTTTAAGAGCCGGGCTGCCCGAGCACTACCGGCTTCGGGCAGCCCCATGCCTCCAGACCCTGCGCCGCCGGAGCCCGGGAGGGGAAGTGCCCGGCCGGCGGCTGGGGTCCGGAGGCAAGGGGGCTGGCCGAAGCCGGTAGCGCTCAGGCAGCCTGGCTCTTAAACAGAGCCGAAGAGTCGGGGAGGAGCAGAGCCGCCGCGCCGGGAGGGTTTGCCGGGAGGCTCTGCTCCTCTTCGGCTCTGTTTAAGAGCCGGGCTGCCCGAGTGCTACCGGCTTCCAGCAGCCCCCCTGCCTCCAGACCCTGCGCCCCCAGCCGGGCACTTCCCCGCCCGGGCTCCGGCGGCGCAGGGTCTGGAGGCACGGGGGCTGCTGGAAGCCGGTAGCGCTCGGGCAGCCCGGCTCTTAAACAGAGCCGAAGAGGAGCAGAGCCTCCCGGCGCGGTGGCTCTGTGTAACTGACATGGTGTCAGTTACACAGAGCCCAAGAGGAGCAGAGCCTCCAGCCGCAGCGTCTCTGCTCCTCTTCGGCTCTGTGTAACTGACACACAGTGTCAGTTACACAGAGCCACCGCGCCGGGAGGCTCTGCTCCTCTTCGGCTCTGTTTAAGAGCCGGGCTGCCCGAGCGCTACCGGCTTTGGGCAGCCCCCGTGCCTCCAGACCCTGCGCCGCCGGAGCCCGGGAGGGGAAGTGCCCGGCTGGGGGCGCAGGCTCCGGAGACATAGGGGCTGCCCAAAGCCCGAGCGCTACCGGCTTCACGGTTTGCTGGGCAGCCTCCAGACCCTGCGCCCCCGGCTGGGCGCTTCCCCTCCCGGGCTCCAGCTGCGCTGGGGAAGCGCCGGCTGGGGGCGCAGGGTCTGGGGGCTGCCCGGCAAACCCTGAAGCCGGTAGCACTGGGGCAGCCCTTTCCCCCTGGCTGGGAGTGGAAGGGAGGAGGGGGCGGAGTTAGGGTGGGGAAGGGGCAGGGTTGGGGCGGGGCTAGGGTGGGGAAATGGGCAGGGCCAGGGCCCGTGGAGGGTCCTCTTTTTTTATTTTTGAGATATGGTAAACCTAGTGGTGAGGTACAGACGTACATACAGACTCAGGTACACACACAAACATACAGGCACATGATCACTCACACACTGACGTGCAGGCACACGTGGCTGGGTACACACACACACACATGGTCAGTTACACAGATGTACATACACACCTGGCTGGGTGTGCGCACACATAGAGACACAGTGTCAGGATGCGCCCGGCCCCAGCCTGTTTGTTGCTCCCTTCCAGCCCATGCGGGAGCAAATCGCAACCTCAGCATGAGTCAGCAACACGAGGTCGTTGCAAAAAAAGCAAATGCAATTGTAGGTTGCATTAGCCGAGGCAGCGCCTGCAAGTCACGGGAGGTGACAGTACCACTGTGCCGGCGCTGGTTAGGCCTCAGCTGGAGAACTGGGTCCAGTTTTGGTCACTGCTGTAGAGAAAGGATCTGGAGGTGAGCGCCAGAGAGGACCAGAGGGCTGGAACGCAGCTATAGGAGCAAAGGCTGAAGGACCCGGGTGTGTTTAGTTTGGAAAAGGGGAGATTAAGTGGGGACATGAGAGTGGCCGGTCTTCAGATACTTGACAGGCTGCCCTAAAAAAGCTGGCGGAAACTTGTTCTCTCTGGCCCCAGAGGGCAGGACGAGAGGCGACGGGCTCAGACTACGTAGGGTTACCATACTTCCGGATTTTCCCAGACATGTCCGGCTTTTTGGGCCTCAAATCCCCGTCCGGGAGGAAATCCCAAAAAGCCGGACATGTCCGGGAAAATAGGGAGGGAGGGACCGGTGGTGCTCGGCTGGGGGCCGGAGCCGCTGGGGCCGGCAGTGCTCGGCTGGAGCCGCTGGGGCCGGCGGTGCAGGGCCAGAGCCCGGGCCCGGGGCCGGCGGTGCTCGGCCGGGGCCGGAGCTGGCAGGGCTGGAGCCGGCGGTGCGGAGCCCGACGGTGTTCGGCCGGGGGCCGGGCTGGGACTGGCAGTGCGGAGCTGGGGCTGGCGGTGCTCGGCCGGGGGCCGGCGGTTCGGGGCTGGGGCCCAGGGTGCTCGGCCAGGGGCCGGGGCCGGGGCCGGCAGGGCTGGAGCCGGCGGTGCGGGGCCCGACGGTGTTCGGCCGGGGGCCGGGCTGGGACTGGCAGTGCGGAGCTGGGGGCCGGGGCCGGCGGTGCTCGGCCGGGGCTGGAGCCGCCGGGGCCGGAGCCGGCGGTGCGGGGCCCGACGGTTTTCGGCCGGGGGCCAGGCTGGGGCCGGCGGTGCTCGACCGGGGGGCCGGGGCCAGGCCTGGGGTGCTCGGCCAGGGGTGCTGGGCCGGGGCCGGGCCGGGGGTGCTCGGCCGGGGGCGGTGGTGGCCGGGGGCGGGGGCCGGTGGTGCGGGGCCAAGTGGTACTCGGCCGGGGGCGATGGTGCTCGGGGCCGGGGTCGGGGGCCAGTGCCCCAGGGCCCGAGCCAAGCTGGGCGGGAGATGCCGGGGCCAGAGTCGCTCGGCCGGGGGGGCCGGACTGGGCTGCGCCTCCTCATGCTCCCCCGCCCCAGCTTGCCTGCTACTTCAGGTTTCCCGCGAATCAAATGTTCGCGGGAAGCAGGGGAGGGGGAGGGGCAGGGGACGAAGCATCCAGGGGAGGGGGCGGGGAAGGGGCGGAGTTGGGGCGGGGCCGGGGCCCGTGGAGTGTCCTCCTTTTGGACACTTAAAATATGGTAACCCTAAGTATGTGGATGAAACCAATCACTGTGCACTTGAATGAACTCAGATAGGAAAATGAGAAAAGACAAAAACACAGAGATTACTTTATATTTGATCTATCAGTCCTCATATTCAAAGGAAACCTGCACAACACTTTCAAAAGATGAACTGGAAGCTTAAACTCCTAACTTTGCCAGACACTAAAAAATCATGGACTGAATAGAGACACTGGATTTATGTATCAGAGGGGTAGCCATGTTAGTCTGAATCTGTAAAAAGCAACAGAGGGTCCTGTGGCATCTTTGAGACTAACAATTACTTGCATCTGAAGAAGTGAGGTTCTTACCCACGAAAGCTTATGCTCCCAATACTTCTGTTAGTCTCAAAGGTGTCACAGGACCCTCTGTTGCTTTTTACTGGATTTATGGTTTATTATAACAACCTATAACCCACTAACAACCCTCTCTTTCTTTCCCCCCAGGACTGGAAGGGTGTTAATGGGCCACTTCACCTTGAATGGTCCCTTGAAATATGTGTTAACTACTTGCACTATGAAAGGTTTCAGAGTAGCAGCCGTGTTAGTCTGTATCCGCAAAAAGAAGAACAGGAGGACTTGTGGCACCTTAGAGACTAATACATTTATTAGAGCACAAGCTTTCGTGGACTACAGCCCAAGAAGAAGTGGGCTGTAGTCCACGAAAGCTTATGCTCTAATAAATTTGTTAGTCTCTAAGGTGCCACAAGTCCTCCTGTTCTTCTACTTGCACTAAGCAATCTGTTCCACCTTATATTTAGCTGTGATTCTCTGAATAAGTTTTCCAGGCCTAAAGGATAACTTTGTGTAAGCTCAAAAGCTTGTCTCTCTCACTAACAGAAGTTGGTCCAACAAAAGATATTACCTCTTCCACCTTGTCTCTCTAATGTCCCAGGACTGACATGGCTACAAGAACACTGCATTTCCAAAAGATAACTTCTGGTTGAACAAAAGTATATTGGGTATGATGCAGAAATTACCAGATGAATTTCTATGGCCTGTGTCATGCAGGAGGTCAGAAAGTGATTGTAATAGTCCCTTAAAATCTATGAGTTTTACTACCTGTGTCGAACTGATTAGACAGCTCATTTACACTTTGATTAGATTTAGAAATCTTTCTAAAATAATTTCCAAAGTTATCATTGGATCATCACTGTCTAAAACAGCCTCTCTGAGATGCCAGGGGGAATTTTATTTCCCCAATAGAAGTTCCTTTGATATGTTATTTGCCTCAACAAAGTATTAGAATTGTTTGAGAGTATCAACAAGTATGTGGATAAGGGTGATGCAGTTGATACAGTATACTTGGATTCCCAGAAAGCCTTTGACAAGGTTCCTAAACAAAAGCTCTTAAGGATACTAAGTAGTCATAGGATAACAGGAAAGCTCCTCTCATGGATCAGTCACTGGTTAAAAGATAGGAAACAAAGGATAAGAATAAATGGTCAGTTTTCATGAAGAGAGGTAAACAGCGGCATCAATATTGGGATCTGTGTTGTTCAACATATTCATTAATTATTTGGATAAGGGAGTATGTGACACTGCACCCCATATTCGTCATAGTAATATTATTATAATATGGTTATGGCATAATTATGATGCATTTTGTACAAGATACGTCATGTGAGGTGTCATTGGAAAAGTTATGATTTGCTGAACGATTTCCCAATGTGTATGCATGTATCATTTTTGTATCTGAAGTTATGAATATAGACTATGCATCTGTATTTCAAATGTAGTTTCACCTGGGTAACCCCCACTACACAAGCTGCTTTCAGTCTAAATAGCAGGTTGTAAAGGGCCTGTTCGGGGTAACAGGCCATTAGAAAGAACAATAGGTCTTCCAAGAAGCTTATCTCCCACCTGGCGAGCATTCCTGAAAACACTACAGGCAGCCTGTGAGTGATGGCTGCTATGACTCTGCAAGGACATGTGGCCACATGATGCTGGACTCCATCTTGGGATGTCAGTATTTTTCAGAAGTGAAAGTAAGCTGGTCCGGTCCGGTCCAAAGACTGAACTGGGGGAAGTGCTGGACCCAGGTAAATGGATTTCTAGCCTGTATACAAAACACCTCGGTATTCCAAGATGTAAAGCAAGTGCAGCCTGCTTCTTAAGAATCTGCAGCCTGTTTATATCATCTCTTAGGGTGACAATCTGCTAATGCATATCCAATCTATTTAGTATATTAAACGTAGCTTGTGTTTTTTTGTTTATTTGCTAGGTAATCTGCTTTGGTCTGTTTGCTATCCCTTATAGATCACTTAAAATCTGCCTTCTGTAGTTAATAAACTTGTTTTTGTTTTAATCTAAACCAATAAGCTTTGACTGGAGTGCTTGGGGAAAATCTCTGCTTGATTACCACAAGTATGTATTGTTCTCCTCACAGAGAGAGAGAGGTGGACCGGGTATTAAGCCCATATACTGGCCAGATTTGACCAGGGCATGACGGTACTGCTCTGGGGTCCCAGGCTGGGAAGTTGGTGATTAGAGAGGCTGCATGTAACTACGGCTGGGTGTGTCCCTACCTACATGAATGCTGGTGAAAGTGCAGGCTGGTGGGCTTTGCAGCTTTTCACAGCAGTACAGTGTGAGAGGGAGCCCAGGCTGGTGGGTCAGAGAGCTCAGTGGTACCCCAATTTTAGGTGGCACCCTGGGGGGAACCTGTCACAGAGTGAATGGCAAAGTGGAAATTTTTGCAGATGATACAAAATTACTCAAGATTGTTAAGTCCAGAGCTGACTGAGAAGAGTTACATACAAAATGCCTCGGAAGGAGTACTGCGGAAAGGGATCTGGGGATCATAGTGGATCACAAGCTAAATATGAGTCAACAGTGTAACGCTGTTGCAAAAAAAGCAAGCACCATTCTGGAATGTATTAGCAGGAGTATTCTAAGTAAGATACGAGAAGTAATTCTTCCGCTCTACTCTGCGCTGATTAGGCCTAAACTGGAGTATTGTGTCCAATTCTGGGCGCCACATTTCAGGAACGATATGGACAAACTGGAAAAAGTCCAGAGAAGAGCAACAAAAATGATTAAAGGTCTAGAAAACATGACCTATGAGGGAAGATTGAAAAAATTGGGATAGTAGTCTGGAGAAGACAAGACTGAGAGGTAGGGTGACCAGATCACAAGAGTGAAATATCAGGACACGTTGGGCGAGCGGGGGTGAGGGAGAGGATGACAACGACAGACACAGGTGCACAGACCCATGAGGGGGGCCCTAGGAAGCTCCGAGAGGGGGCCCTAGGAAGCTGCGAGAAGTGTTGTACGGCCCCTGCTGCAGCCCGCACCACAAGCCACAGGGCAAGGACACCTACTGAATTCAATGAGAATTTTGCATGTGAATTGATGTACCTAGTTCTGAGATTATAAAGCCAGAAGGGATCCGGTGATCACCTGGTCTCACCGCCTGTATAGCACAGACACAGAACTTTCCCAAAATAATTCCTAGAGGATAGCTTTTAGAAAAACACCATGACCCTTAGTATATTGTTAATCATTAATTACTCTCACCATTGAAAAGGTATGCCTTATATCCAGTCTGAATTTGTCTAGCTGCAACTTTCAACCGTTGGCTCATGCTCTACCTTTTTCTGCTAGACTGAAGTGCCCATTATTAACTATTTGTTCCCCATTTAGATACTTACAGTCTATAACCAAGTCACTTCTTAACCTTCTTTTTGTTAAGCTAAATAGATTGAGGTCCTTGAGTCGATCACTATAAGGCATGTTTTATAATCCTTTAAATCAGTCTTGTGACTCTTCTCTGAACACTCTCCAATTTATCAATATCCTTCTTAAATTGTGCACACCAGAACTGGACACAGTATTCCAGCAGTGGTTGCACCAGTGCCAAATATAGAGATAAAATAACCTCTCTACTCCTGCTTGAGATTCCCCTATTTAGGCATCCGGTCACCCTATTTCTGTATGCATTTCCCCAGGTTTTTTTGTAAAAAATCAAAACTGAACTGCCCCAGAAATTCTGTCATATGGAATCATTGTGAAACTCGCATGGCTCCAACCCTGCTGATGAATCTTTAGATCCACTGCACAGACTTCTGCCACTTGAGCTAATGGAGTAAGTGATGGCAGAGGCAGTAGGTTGTCATCCTATATGTGATAGATCAGCTCTATAGGGGGATGAGACACTTTTTTGCCACTGGGTTTCACAGATATCTGCTGACAAAAGAGGAACTGTGAAACTCAGGAATCCTGGGTCTATTCCAGGCTCCTGAACGGAGTGGTCTCTAGTAGTCAAAGACCCTTCTTCCCCATCCCCTCCAGTCTATGTCTATCCTATTGCTGTCTAACCTGCCCCATCTCCTCATCTGATTTCAACTGCCCCCCACTATCGCTCTGGATTCCTTGTCCCAGTTTCCTGGTCCTGTCTCACTCTCCTCTCTCCCCGCCCCCATCCCTCAGATGGGATGTTCATTCCAGATTGGCAAAATTATAAGGCTTCCCAACATTTCAACACTTCCCATTCTAAATTTTCGGTTGCTTAACTATAGGCTAGCTCTGCCTACAACAAAGCATATTCAGAACCTCTGATTAAAGGGATTATAAGTGTAGCAACCTCCATCATAGCTAGTCACCAAAGACTGAACCCGAGCCATCCAGACTTAAAAGCATGAGTTTCTACTACTTGAGTGCAAGATAAAACTCCCTTAGCTGGTAGCTATACCGTTATCCTCTAAAAATCCACCAGAGGAGGGCACAAAACACATGTTGGACAGTGAATTACAAAGTGCCAAATATTATTATTAGACCTGCAATACTTTTCACAATGAACATCAGCAGGAGATAAACTGGGAGTTTAAGAATATTTGAAAAACAATTTTAGAATAACATTCAGTGCTGTGGTTTAAAAGGAAAAAAAACTGTTAAAACTCATAACTTAGCAGCATTTGGAAAAAAAAAAACTTCTAGGAGCTATGGGATACAAGTTAAGAATGTTGAAACAGGAAGATGTTATGCTTAGTTACCACTTGGGCAAGGCGGCGTGCTATGTAATACTTGCAAGATTTCACTGTAATGTTTTACAATATATAGCAGCGCAATGCTGATTCCATTGATATTGTTGAGCAATTTATGCTGATTTTATTTCAGCCCACATCTTAATAGTTTTGAATACTGTAGATCACAATTTTCAACTCAGTTGGTCTGAACATGCAGAGCTTTAAAACTTCTATGCTCTAAACTGTATATTAACTACAGTTTTATAAACCTGCATGTCAGAGAACTGTGTGCCACTACTACTAGACAGTGGCACAAGGCAATTCAGTGTGAATCACAGAAATGTAGGACTGGAAGGGACATCAACAGGTCATCTAGTCAAACCCCTGCACTGAGGCAGGACTGAGTAATAACAACTAGACCATCCTTGACAGGTGTTTGTCTAACCTCTTAAACTCCAATGACTGCTATTCCATAACCTCTCTAGGTAATCTGTCCAGTGCTTAACTACCTTTACAGTTAGGAAGTTTTTCCTAATGTCTAACCTAAATCTCCTTTGCTACAATTTAAGCCCATTGCTTCTTTTTCCTGCATGTCCTGAGTGGGATGGGGGTGGGTCCAGGCAGTGGGATTGGGGGGAGGGAGATCAAGGGAGTCGGTGGGTGCGTGGGGATGGACCGGAGGAAGCAGGGTGGAGGAACTGAGGGGGACAGGACTGGGACTGGGGGAGTCGGGGGGGGGGGCTGAGGGGAGCATGAATGGGACAGGGTAGAGAGCCGTGTAGAGTGGGGTGGGGGAGACAGTGGGGCTGGGCTGGGGAGGGTCGGGAGATTGGGGAGAGGGACAGGGTCTGGAGGGGATGAGACAGAGTGGAGCAGGACTGGAATGGGGGGAAGTTGAGGGGTGGGACAGCAAGGGGAGCGATGGGGGTGGGATGACAGGGGAGGCTGAAGAAGAGATTTGGGGTAGGGGAAGGCTGAGAGCAGTGGGTTGGAGGGAGCAGGGGGACTGTGGGGGAGGCTGTTGGAACGGGGGCAGGGACTGAGGGCAGTGGGTTCGGGGTGGGAGGTACAGGGGGGATTGTGTGGGAGGCTGAGGGAACAGGCTCAGGGTGGGGGCTGAGGGCAGTGGGTCGGGTCTACACTGGCACCTCTCAGCATTGCTGTGCCAGGCGGCAGACCTGCACCAGCACTACCCTGGCGAAGGAAGAGTCCTCAGTGGAAATGCAGACTTCATGACACAGACCCTCCTTGTCACTTCAAACCTGGCGCTGCTCTGGTCAGTCGCTAGGCTCTTGTCACTTTCAAACCCATGCAGGGTATCTAGCTCTTTTTCAGTTCTCAGGTTAAGAAAAGCCTCTGCATTTTGTGAGGGCTTCAGCATTCACTTTCCTACTTGACAAACTGTCTGCCTGACACATTGCTTCCAGGGCATTCATCTTTATTCATTATTGGCAGGTCCATCAGATTAACAAGCAACACAGGGGGAAGCAACACAATGGTGTCATGGATTTTTAATTTTTCAAAGCACTTTGGCCTCAACAGGGATAACAGCAAAACTGGACAGAGCAGATGGGTGTCAGGATGGGTTTGGGTATTTTTTTTTTTAAGTGAAAATGTTTCGGTCTGAGCAAAGGCTGCAAACTTCCCTTTGGAAACCTCTGCTGATCTTTTGCCCCAGGGGCTAACGACAGCCTGGAATCCGAGACAGATTTCCACATCTATGCAGGGTGAGATGATCGGGGGGGGGGAGGGGGGGAAGACTGTGGGGGAGGCAGAGGGAACAGGGTCAGGGGGGCTGAGGGCAGTGGATTGAGGGTGGAGGGCACAGGTGGGAAAATGCGGGGGAGGCTGAGGGAACAAGGTCAGGGTGGGGGCTGAGGGCAGTGGGTCCGAGGGGAACCCCCCCAGAGGGACCTGCCAGGGGGCCAGGTGAGCCCAGCAGTGCTTACCTGGAGCAGCTCCCAGGAAGCATCCAGCAGGCAAGTCCCTCCCAGTCCCTCTGGCTCCTTCCTAGGGGCAGGGCGGGTCGAGGGTGGCGGGGGGGGCTCTCTGCCCGGCGCCCACTGCCGGAGTCTACAAGCCACGCCCCACTGCAGCACGCAGCGAGACCTCCTCGCTGCCTCTCTGTGTGCCCAGGTCAGGGGTAGGGCTGCGCTCTGCAAGCTCCTGCCGGCCGGGCAGCGGGCCCCGTAGGCTGGTGCCGCCGCGCCAGGAGCTCAGCTGCACGCTGCCCCAAGGCCCAGGGAGGAAAGGTGAGTGGCCTTATTGGAAAAACCTGGGAGGTGGGCGGTGCCGGCTTGCCGCGGTCCCCCTCATATAGGGTGACCAGACATCCGGATCAATGTAAGGTCGGGACGGGGGATAAGTCCCCTAATATCGGGACGTCTGGTCACCCTACTGAGAGGGGACATGGTAACAGTTTTCAAGTACTTAAAAGGCAGTTACAAGGAGGAGGGGGAGAAATAATTCTTCTTAACCTCTGAGTATAGGACAAGAAGCAATGGGCTTAAATTGCAGTAAGGGTGGTTTAGGTTGGACATTAGGAAAAACTTCCTAACTGTCAGAGTGGTTAAGCACTGGAATAAATTGCCTAGGGAGGTTGTGGAATCTCCATCATTGGGGATTTTTAAGAGCAGGTTGGACAAACACCTATCAGGGATGGTCTGGATAATACTTAGTCCTGCTTTGAGTGCAGGGGACTAGACAAGATGAGCTCTCAAGGTCCCTTCCAGTTCTATGATTCTATGAAAGGGATCTCAAAAAACTGGGTGACTGGGCAACAAAATGGCAGATGAAATTTAACACTGACAAGTACAAAGTAATGCACCTTGGAAAAATACTCCCAACTACATTTATAATGATGGATTATAAATTACAAGAAAGAGTCTTTGGAGTCATCACAGATAGTTCTCTGAGAACTTCGGCTCAATGCGCAGCAGCCATCAAAAAAGGCTAACAAGGAAAGGAGTAGAAAGTACAACAGAAACATGATAACACTATATAAATCCATTGTGCAGCTACACCATGAAGTATTTTTTCATATAATGCACAAAAAACCTGTGGAACTCATTGTTATGGGATGTTGTGATGGCCAGAAGTATAACTGGGTTTAAAAAAGAACTAGATAAATTCATGGAAGAGAGGTCCATCAATGGCTATTAGCCAAGAAGTTCATGGCTGTAATCCTATGCTCAGGGTGACCCTGAAGCACTGACTGCCAGAAACCAGGGGCAGAAGACAGGTGGCTCTCTTCAAAATTGCCCTGTTCTGTTCACTCCCCCAACCTCTGGCAACAGCCACTGTCAAAGACAGGATAATGGGCTAGACAGACGATTGGTCCCATGCAGTATGGCAATTCTTATACCCTTATGTCTGCAAAGTTTATTTTGGCTTAGACTTGTTTTCAAGTTTATCTTTGTGAATGTGTTTGACTTTCATTCAGCAGTTTTTCCAGTTCTGCCATTGCCTAGCGGGGAGACAGGATTTCACCGGTAAAGAAGCGAACCTCCATCCTTTCTCTGCAAACCCAGCAAGTATCTCTGAAGCCAGGCCCTTCTCCCGGCCGCCCTCTCGCCCTGCAGCTCCCACGGGGGGGAACACAAAGTCCCCCAAGAAAGTTTATTGATGATAAGAGAACAATTCTGCGTCTCTGTGTGACTGGGACAAGCTGCCAATCAGAGACCGTTCCCCCGGGCCGCCCTCCCCCGGCGCTGGGGAGGGGAGCGGAGGCGAAGGAAGCGCTCTCAGGCTCCTCCGAGGCGGCTGATGTGAAACACAAACCCCCGACAGGCACTGACACCCCGAGCCGCCGCCACCTCCCAGGCCCGGCCCACCCCCTGGGTGCAGGGCAGCCCTCCAGCCCCAGCCCGCACATCTACCGGCGGCAAGTGCGAGCCCCGCCCCAGCGGTCACCCAGCAGTCGCTCCCCAACCGGCCGCAGCTCCTACCTGCCCGCTGCCCGCACCGCCACTGTCCCCTCGGCTGGGGGTGAAACCAACCAACCCGTCACCCAGGCAACCAGCGGGGCCCGCCTCCTCAGTCCAGCCGCAAGCTGATTGGAGAGAGCCGCTGGACAGTTCCCGGGGGGGCAGGAGGAGACGGAGCCCGAATCTGATGACAGAGTGAAGAAGGGGGGGTTAGTTACCGTAGCAACGGAGCGACTGGGGAGGCGGTGGAAGAAGAGCTGTGTGTTAAGGGGCGTGGAAAGAGATGGGTGGGGGAAGGAGGGGGCGTTTGTGGAGGTGTTGGGGGCGGGGGAGCAGCCGTGACTCCGCATGCCCAGCAGTCCCGTGCAAGCGAGCCCTGTACGTCATAGCGATATTGAAACGAGCCTTGCGCTGTGCATTGTGGGAAGGGTTGCAGTCCCCGGTCGGGCCAGACAATCCCTGTCCTAGAGCGCTTCTAAGCTAAGAATGGGGCGCCCTGCGGCACGGCTGGGAGGCGGTCACACGGTGACTGCGCGAGCAGGAAGGAGGGTGGTGTGTCGCCCCCTTGCTGTGTTGACAGCATGCTGTGAGCAGGTGTCCAGGAGTGACTGGCTGGAGGGTGGTGTGCTGTCTTCGTGCAAGTTTACAGTACTCAAGTATAGTACAAATGAAAGCGTGAAATGATTGTGGGAAAACTAGACTAAGAGGAAAAAGTCACTGGCATCATGTTAGGAGCTAGGAATGTTTTACTCTGTAAGAGGCAATAGGTAGGAGAAAATTCCTTCCTGGCCCTAAATGTAGTGGTCAGCTAGATCCTTAGCATGTAGACAAGACACACCAGACAAATAAGTGGGAAAAAATTTGCTGTGGTAAGGTTTCATGGTAATCAGGGCTGGCTCCAGGCACCAGCGTAGCAAGCAGGTGCCTGGGGCAGCCAATGAAGAGGGGGGCAGCACGTCCGTCACTCCCTCTGGGAGCGAACGACCTCCCGCCGAATTGCCACCAATCGCGATCGCGGCTTTTTTTGTGTGTGTGTGTGCTGGGGGGGGGGGGGGGGGGGGGCAAAAACGCTAGAGCCGGCCCGGATGGTAATCATTCACCTTTCCCCATAAACACTGTACTGAGTGATGTCAAGTAAAGGAATAAAGTTAGAAAGGGTTACAAGTAACTAAGTTAAAACATGAATCTAAAATTTAATCTCGCAAGGTACAGACTTTGTTCAAGATGATTTCTCACACCAGTCATTCTTCTTCCCAGCCATGGCTAATTTTCACTCAGGGCCTTCCACAGAAGTACAGGGCACTGGTTCCCTTGTCTTCCAAGGTTTCTCACCTGTATCAGTTTCCAGAGACTTCAACCCCTGCCACCTTGGTTGAAGGACTTACCTTGCTCAGCTTGCAAGAGCTCTGGTCCCTTGCGTCCAATGCAGAGGTTCTCAAACTGTGGTCTGTGGACTCCATTCAGGTGGTCCACAAATAGTTCCCTCTATGGTGCCTAGGCGTGGGTGCTCTGGCACTGAAGCACCCAGGGGGAAAAATTAGCGGGTGTTCCGCACCCACCAGCAGCCAAGCTCCCCTCACCTCTTCCCTTGAGCATGCCACGTTCCTGCTCCTTCCCCTTCCTCCAGCACTTCTGCCCACCGCCAAACAGCTGGCGGGAGGAGGAGGAGTGGGGACTCAGTGCACTCAAGGGAGGCGATGGGGAAGAGGCGAGGCGGGGGCAAGGACTTGGGGAGGGGGGTGGAGTGGGGGCAGGGCTGGGGGGAAAGCACCCACCAGCTGGAGCAGAAATCAGCGCCTATGCTAAAGGTGCACGCCTGGGCAGCTGCACATGAGAGAATGAAGGGCCACCCATCTTATTAATTAATGGAGATATCCCATCTCCTAGAACTGGAAGGGACCTTGAAAGGTCATCGAGTCCAGCCCCCTGCCTTCACTAGCAGGACCAAGTACTGATTTTGCCCCAGATCCCCAAGTGGCCCCCTCAAGGATTGAACTCACAACCCTGGGTTTAGCAGGCCAATGCTCAAACCACTGAGCTATCCCTCCTCCCCGCCATGCCTGTGTGGCTCCACTAATTAGGTGCCTGGACCCTGGAGAAGATGTATATGTAAGGTGAGGCGGTGGCCTTGGGGGTAATAGGGGAGAGGTGGGAGGGGGTAGTGGAGTGAGAAGAGGTGGTGGTGGGAATTTGTGACATGCAGGGCTGTGGTGGCCAGAGAAGGAGGTGGCTTTCCCCAGCTCAGGGGCTGCTGGGGGGGGGGGGAAGAGAGAGACCCCCCACTCCATCCCAGCCCCAGCTCGGGGCTGCTGCATGCGGGGGAGAGAGGGCACATCCAACACATTATAAAGGTAAGACTACTGATATTAAAATATGAGTTGTGTGCTTTTATTTGTAGAACAAAAATGTTAATTATTATTAAGGTTTTTTTATATAGTGCTTTTTTATACAATAGTTAGCTAACGGTACAAACAACATTTGGAAAGATCATTAAGTGGGCTGCCGAGATCCTCAGCAATTTTCTAGTGGTCCAGGAAAAAAAAAGTTTGAGAACCACTGGTCTAATAGATGCTAAAGATTGCTTCTGTCTTTGCTTATATCTTCCAAAGTTCAATGAAATTTTTTCCCCAAAGAAGCAGAATGACCTCATGTTTTCTTACCTTCCTGTGGACTTTCCATCCCCTTGAAGCTCCATTTACATAGAACTCAGCCATGGGTTTTGGTCCCACTGATACAAAAGATTTTGCTTTAGCTGCTCTGAAAAAAACTCTAGCAGCAGCTTAGATAGAGATCTGCAGGAAAACTGAAAAGGAGGTTTAAAGACATCATGAAAATCACCTCTTTGGATTTGAATAATAATGTTGGTGATAGTATCATAAATGCCTTAGCTTGCATAAAAATGTAGTTAGTTTTAGAATTAGGGCTTTAAATAAGTAATGATCATTTATAGTTAAAAATCCAAAATGGCCACTACAATAATTCTCTATTAGAAAACATCAAAATGGAGGATCACACTAAATTAACCAGTAGCAGATAAGAAACACATGATTCAACTCACTCCAAAATTCCTGAAGGGAGGGGTTAGCAGGTGGAGTAGCTTGAATGACAGGCAAAGTTGATTGGTCAAACAGTTGCTGCCCACACAGGGAGGATCCATGCTAATTACCAAGCCTGAAATAGCAACCAATCAGAAGGCCAGAAACTGAATATAAGGAGACAGCCAGCAGGCTGGTGTGTGTGTGTGTGAGAGAGTGAGAGAGAGAGAGAGAGCAAGAGAGAGCAAGCACGCACGCGCATTAGGTGAAAATCAGAGAGCGGAGACAGACCAACAGCAGTGAAGGGAGAAGATCAGAAATAGGAGAGCAGTAGACAGATCAGAAGGACCTAGATGGTTCATAGGGATTCAGAAAGATCAAGTGAAAGTTTGATTTTCTGTCTCTTTCTTAAAAGAATGTTTGTAAATAAAGCTGGATATCTGTCTTTGAGTGAGATCCACCTCACCCCATTCTGTGACTGTTCAATCACCACTCTCAGAATGGTAATGTTAAGTTGTAATGTCTCTTTAATGTATGAGTTTCTACATAAATTATTAACTTTATTAATAATAATAATTATTAATTTATGTAGACACTCGTTGCCGAGATCGCTGGAATCCTAGCCACTGCTGATGCCCTGTGTGGATGGGTAAAAGGGAGGTGAGAATAGGTTCGGTGGTATAACAGGTAGTGAGGATTGTAGCCAGTGTAAGGATTGGTGCACCAACGCCCTTATCACGAGGCGATTGTAACCACAACCCAATCCCTGCACAGGAAGAATGCTTAGAACTAGGGTAATAGCCCATATTCTGGCCATAATTTAGTTTTATTAAAGGAATTTGTAAGTCTGGAGTGATCAGGGTCATAACCTATGTCTTTGCAACAGTCTATATGTTTTTAAGGAACTTGGGACTCGGGTGTGGCCGGGTTATACCTGAGACCAGTATCTATCAAAGGAAGGAATAAATTAGAATGACAGCAAAAGGGAAACTGAGGCATGATATAATACTTTAGAAATAATGTTGGGAAACACTTAGAAGATTGTTAGACGGGTAGGATGTGGTCCTTGGAAAGAAAAATGCGTTCATTGGACCTGGTGCTTACCAGCAACTGTGAACAATGGGCTCAACCTGAGAAAAAAGGAATTCTCAGGAATTCTTAGTAAAAAGGAGAAAAAGTGAGCTGGTTTGAAAATGGTGGCTGGAGTTTTATGTAAGGAAGTAAATAGTTTAAGGCTGAGCAAACAGCCTTAAACTATTTAGAAAACTAGTTAGAAAAAGAGGAATTAGTAAACTCTCTTAAAACAGAGATAAATGAATGGAAGATGAAAGCAGAAAAACTTACTTAAGGAATAAGAAAGGCTAAAGGGAGAATTGGCTTATTCACAAAAGGAATTAGTTAACTTCCACCTCTACCTTTGAATTGAGAGCTACTGTGATGGCACAAACTGCTCAGATGACTCCCTCACAGGAGGAATTAACTAGCATAAAAAAGAGGCTGATTTGTTAAAAGCCATTGTGCTAACTCAAAACGTTCAGATTATAGCCGTGTGTGGTGTGGCGGCTGCCCCACGCCTGGAGAGTGGGGGCTGCGGCAGGCCCGGGCGCCTGCGTACTCCGGCAGCCAATGAGAGAAGGGCTTGTTGCGAGCCAATCAGAGGACAGATTGGGGCCAGCCAATCAGGGCCCAGCTCAGCCATATAAAAGACTGCTCAAGATGAGAGCAGTCAGTCTGTCCCAGGTCTTCAGAGGGGAAGGTCTGTCTCCAGAGCTGGGAGGCCAGCACCATGGACAGCATAGTGCAGACCAGCCTTAGAGAGCGGGAGAAGGTCCTACTCTGTAGCCTGCCAGGCGGCAGGCCGGGAAGGAAAAGGCCTAGCGGGGGAGAAGGGCCGTTGGGGAAGCGGTCCAGAGGAGTAGTCAGAAGGAGAAGGAGGACAGCAAGGCTGTCGCTTGAGGGCCTCTGGACCGGGACTCAGAGTAGTGGGCGGGCCTGGGTCCCCCCACCACCCCTTTCCCCCTTTGTGTTCCCTTTGGCCATACGCTCAGCCATAGGCTGCAGGGAGCGGCCAGTCGGAACCACGCCAGATCCTGGACTGTAGGGATCGGACTTAAAGGTGTGGGACTGTTGATCATCTCATCTTCACCCCCCCCCCAACCCCCGAAGGGGGCGCGAATAGACAGAAGGACACTGTCGGAGGGCAGTGTTCCAGAAAGAGGACCCTGTGCGTCGGGAGCGCAGCGGGTCCACACGCCAACCCCTGTCGGGACGACAGATGGGACACCACCAAAAGGAGGCGCTCTACCGGATCGAACCAATTCCCCGAGACGACCAGTAGGAGACGCTGCGGTGGTGAGTCCCAACCCTGTCACACGTGGTACCAGAAGTGGGGAGTGATCCGGACCTGTTAAAGGGTCCAGAGTGTGGGGGTTGCGTCGGGAGCATCCCGCTGACCCCCAAGATGGAGGCCGAGAAGCTCCTGAAGTGGATGCTAGAAAAGCAACAGGAGCAGTTGGCCCAGCAGCAACAGCAGCAGGTGCAAATGTTGCAACAAATGACGACCCAACAGCAACTGCTGATGACTCAGCACCAAGAACACCAGCAGCAGCTCCTCCGGGAGTTGGCCGCCCAGCAGCGGGCGCAGCAGGAACACCTGGTACAACAGATGGCCGTGCTATTACGCCCGGCGGGAGGCACCCCTGCCGCACCCATGGGGACCGGACTGGGGGATACCTTGGGGGCACCACCGGTACGCCTCACCAAGATGGGGCCTGAGGACGACCCAGAAGCATTTTTGGTGACGTTTGAGCGGGTGGCGACCGCTGCCCGGTGGCCCTCAGAACATCGGGCCACGTTGCTAGCCCCCTATTTGACGGGGCAGGCTCAAGCCCCATATCGTAGCCTCGACCCCCGGGAGGCACTCGAGTACGCCCGAGTGAAGGCAGCCATCCTGGACCATACCGGCATTAGCCCGGAGACCTACCGACAGCGCCTCCACAAGGAACAGTACCTTCCGGGGGCCCGACCCCGCGCAGTGGCCCAATGCATCTGAGACCACTGTTGGAAGTGGTTGAACCCGGAAGGCTTGATGGGACCCCAGGTGGCGGAGATGGTGGCCCTAGAACAATTCACCCAGATCCTGCCCCCGGGAGGAAGGGCCTGGGTACGACGGCATCGACCGGCCACCTTGTCAGCAGTGGTGGCCTTGATGAAGGACTACTTATCTGCCGAAGGGGCTGAGGCGCCACCCCGAGCGGCCGGGAACCTTGGTCGCAAGGGCGGGACAGAGAAGGGGAACCTCCGTGGGTTGGGACCCTCTGAACCACTGGCAGGCAACAGCCATGGGCATCCGAGGCCCCCCAACCCCGAGCCCAGACACAAGTTACCACAGGTGACGACTCGGAGGGAGCAACAGCCCCCGGAGTGAGCAGGCCCCCTTGGGAGAGGCCCAGGGCCGGCCGAGACTCAAGAAAGATGCTGGAGTTGCGGACAAGAAGGACATTTTCGACAAGATTGCCCTTTTATGGACTGCAGCTATGGGCAAGCCTGGGTGGCTGGACGAAGGGCTCGGAGGAGAGGGATAGGAAAGCTGGTAGTCCCTGTCCGGGTCGACGGGACCCCCACAAACACCCTCGTAGACTCGGGGTGCAGTAAGACCCTCATACAAGAGGGGCTGGTCCCGAACCTTAATCTTTTGGGGCCCCCAATCCACCTACAGTGTGTGCACGGGGATATCCGCCCGTACCCCAGAGCCTGGGTCAAAATAGGAGTAGGCTGCCGAGAGGAGGGTCTCCGGGTAGGAGTGGCCCCCAGGCTGGCCTACCCGGTGGTGCTGGGACGGGATTGGCTGGGCTTCGGGGAGGTTCTCCTGAGATATCAGCCGCCCGAGCCCCGACCAGACAGGACTAAGGCGCCTAGAACGGGACTGCTCGGACGCAGACCAAGGAGTGACCCCGGCAAGGGGACCTCCTCAACCTCAGAGGCCCCCGTGGATCATCCTAGAGACAGGCCCCATTCAGTAGAGGACGCCCAAGCAGAACTAGAGCGTGATGGGGACTTCTTACAGGAACAACGAGAAGACCCAACCCTAAGCAGAGCCTGGGAGCAGGCCACCAACCCCGATACCGAGGGGGACATGACGCCACGGACTCCACAGGGCCCCCGCTTTGAAGTATGGCGGGACCGCCTGTACCGCATAGCGCAGGAACTCCAGACCCAAGAGACGTTCTGTCAGCTGTTGGTCCCCCGGAGACTGCAAGCCGGCCTCCTCCAACTAGCCCACGCGAACCCTTGGGCAGGACACCTGGGGCGCGAGAAGACCCTACAGAGGGTAGCTCGCCGGTTCTTCTGGCCGGGCATACACCGAGAGGTGGCGGACTTTTGCGCCTCGTGCCCAGACTGCCAGTGAACCGGGCCGAAAGGGGTAGCCCGTGCGCCCCTGGTACCCAGGCCGGTCGTGGGGGTACCCTTTGAGCGGATTGGGATGGACCTCGTCGGCCCCCTCGAATGAAGTAAGAGAGGGAATCGCTTTATCCTAGTGGTGGTGGATTATGCAATGCGCTATCCCGAAGCCATTCCCCTAAAGACAGCGACAGCACCAACCATCGCGATTAGTAAAGATTTTCGCCTGGGTTGGGATACCCGCTGAAATATTGACTGATCAGGGCACAAACGTGTCCTCCAAATTAATAGCAGAGCTATGTCGCCTCCTCCATATACGGACTCTCCGGACATCGGTGTACCATCCGCAGACCGATGGCCTGGTAGAACGATTCAACGGCATGCTAAAACCTATGCTGTGGAAGTTTGTAGAGGAGGACCCCTCGCATTGGGACGCCTTGTTGCCGGCTTCGTTATTCGCTATAAGAGAGGTACCACAGGCCTCGAGGGGGCTCTCGCCCTTCGAGCTCTTATACGGCAGACAGCCCAGGGGGATATTGGACCTCCTGAAGGAGGAGTGGGAAGCCCAGGAAACACGGGTCCTCGGAACCACGCAATATGCGCTACACCTCCAGGAGCGACTCCAAACATTAGGGGCCTTCGCCCGGGAAAACTTGGAACAGGCCCAGGCATGCCAGGAACGCCTCTATAACCACGGGACTAGACGGAGGAAATTCAGCCCAGGCGATCGGGTGCTGCTCCTACTGCCCTCAGCGGAGTCTAAACTCCTGGCCAAATGGCAGGGCCCCTATGAAGTAATCCGAGGAGTGGGGCCGGTTGACTACAAAGTCAGACTACCGGGACGACGTAAGGAGACTCGCATTTATCATGTCAATCTTCTGAAGGCCTGGAAAACACGGGAAGCCCTGTTCATTGGCCCGTCCACCCCAGACTCGGAACTTGGACCCCTAGCAGGAGATCTTCCCGACCCCAGACTGGCCACGTTGGGGTCAGGCCTCAATCCCAGACAGAGAGGGCACTTACAACAGCTGGTGGAGGAATTTCCGGATGTTTTATCTGCCCGCCCGGGCCGGACGACTCTAATGAGTCATCATATCGCCACTGACCCCGGGAAGACGGTGAGGGATAACCACCGACTGTTACCCAAGAGAATGTGGGATACAGTCCGACAAGAGTTAGAGACGATGTTGGAGATGGGAGTGGTGGAGGTATCAACGAGTGAGTGGCGTAGCCCTATTGTCTTAGTCCCGAAGTCAGATGGGACGACCCGGTTTTGCATCAACTTCAGAAAAGCCAACGCTATCTCCCGCTTCAATGCATACCCAATGCCAAGGGTGGATGAATTGTTGGAGCACCTCGGGGGAGCCAGGTATCTGTCAACCATAGACCTAACTAAAGGATACTGGCAGATCCCACTTATGCCAAACTCCCTTGCAAAGACGGCCTTCCCCATTCCTTTCGGCCTCTTCCAGTTCATAACCATGCCATTCGGGTTACACGGAGCGGCGGCTACGTTCCAGCGCTTGATGAACAAGGTCCTCCAACCTCACGACCAATACGCAGCGGCCTACATAGACGATATTGTAGTTTACAGCCTCGACTGGGAGAGCCACCTACACCACCTGGCAGAGGTGTTACATGCCCTCAGAGCGGCCGGCCTAACGGCTAACCCGGCAAAATGCCACTTAGGGCAAGAAGAAGTGACCTATCTGGGATACACGGTAGGAGGGGGGAAACTAACACCCCTGATTAGCAGGGTACAAGCACTCAAAGACGTATCCCTTCCCAAGACGAAGAAGCAAGTGCGTCAGTTTTTAGGGTTAGCGGGGTACTATCGCCGTTTTGTGCCGGATTTTTGCATCCATAGCCGCCCCCCTGTCTGACCTGACAAAACTCCCAGCCTCGACAGGTACAGTGGTCCGAACAATGTGAGAGAGCCTTTGCCACACTAAAGGAACGGCTCACTCGAGAACCTGTCCTACGACACCCCGACTTCACGAAGGAGTTTATACTTCAAACAGATGCTTCCGAAGTGGGCTTGGGCGCAGTGCTCTCCCAAGTAGACGGGGAAGAACACCCGGTACTGTACCTAAGTCGTAAGCTGTTTTTTTCCCCCCCCCCCTCCCCGGGAAAAGCATTTTTCGACGATAGAGAAAGAGGCCCTAGCGGTACGGTGGGCTATCGACGCCCTACGTTACTACCTGCTGGGGAATAGTTTTAAATTGATCACAGACCACGCCCCTTTGCGATGGATCCACAGCATGAAGGACACAAATGCTAGAATCATGCGGTGGTACCTTGCCCTCCAGCCTTACGACTTCCGTGTGTTCCACTGCCCCAGTAAGGCCCATACTAATGCAGATTTCTTCTCCAGGCTGGGGGAGATGGGTGATCCTTAGTGCAGGGGGAGGTTTGCGAGGGGGCAGCCAGGCCCCAACCCAACTACAGAGGCACCAGGCAGGTAGCCCTGACGGCGGAGGACTCGTCCCGCTTGTACTGGACATGTCCCAAGTGCACAGGGAGTGCGAAAGGAGAGAGCATACCCCAGCTTAGGCAGGCAGCCGTAGGAGAAGAACCTATGCGGGAAGCCCCGGTGGAGGACCAGCCCGCACTCCTGGAGCCGCCAGGAACCGCAACTTCTCCAGGTCGGGGTGGAGCCTCACTGTGGGAGGAACCAAAAGAGGCGGCAGACCTCGAGATCCGTGGAGAATCAGGAGACCTGTGGGACACCCCAGCATCCAAACTGATAGGAAGCAGTCTAAGGGAAGTGACAGACTTTTACGCCGGACCCGGTAAGCCTCAGCGTGTTTCGGTGGGACCCCCCGCTGAGACGGTGACTAGGCCGTGGTGCCCTGTGACAAGGGCTAATTTCCGGGACTTCGAGCCAGTAGGCCTTGTTGCCCTAGGACGGGGGCTAATTTCCTAGACTTTGGCCAGTAGGCCATGTTGCCCTGTGACAAGGGCTAATTTCCTAGACTTTGAGCCGGTAAGCCGGGCCGCCTTGGGACAAAGGCTAATTTCTGAGCTCTAGGCCATCAGGCTGGTTAGGATCCCTCTCCCCCCCCCCCCCGGGAGGGTTCTTAAGGGGGAGGGTGTGTGGTGGGGCGGCTGCCCCATGCCCAGAGAGTGGGGGCTGCGGCAGGCCCGGGCGCCTGCGTACTCCAGCAGCCAATGAGAGAAGGGCTTGTTACGAGCCAATCAGAGGACAGATTGGGGCCGGCCAATCAGGGCCCAGCTCAGCCATATAAAAGACTACTCAGGACGAGAGCAGTCAGTCTGTCCCAGGCCTTCAGAGGGGAAGGTCTGTCTCTAGAGCTGGGAGGCCAGCACCACGGACAGCGCAGTGCAGACAAGCCTTAGAGAGTGGGAGAAGGTCCTACTCCGTAGCCTGCCAGGTGGCAGGCCGGGAAGGAAAAGGCCTAGCGGGGAGAAGGGCCATTGGGGAAACAGTCCAGAGGAGTAGTCAGAGGAGGAAGGAGAAGGAGGACAGTAAGGCTGTTGCTCGAGGGCCTCTGGACCGGGACCTGGGTCCCCCACCCCCGTTTCCCCCTTTGTGTTCCCTTTGGCCATACATTCAGCCATAGGCCACAGGGAGCGACTAGTCGGAACCACGCCAGATCCTGGACTGTAGGGATCAGACTTAAAGGTGTGGGATTGTTGATCATCCCCCCCCGGAAGGGGGCGCGAATAGACAGAAGGACACTGTCGGAGGGCAGTGTTCTAGAAAGAGGACCCTGTGCGTCGGGAGCGCAGCGGGTCCACACGCCAACCCCTGTCGGGATGACAGATGGGACACCACCAGAAGGAGGCACTCTACCGGATCGAACCGATTCCCCGAGACGACCAGTAGGAGACGCTGCGGTGGTGAGTCCCAACCCTGTCACACCGTGCAAAAAGAAGCCAATAAGGCACAAATAGAATGGGGTAAATTAAGGCAGGAGGTAGTAGAATGGAAACAAGCATTAGATGAGCAAGCTGTAGTGAAGACTGCGATCACAAAGATAAAAAATAAAGTTAGCCTGTCAATGCCAAAGAAGTGATCCAGAAAATGAGTTGCAAGTAGAAGAAGGAGTAATAATGGCAGTCAAGAGGCCAAAAAGGAGAAATAGGAATAATAATTCCACTGAACATTACAATATAGAGAGGAAGAACCCAATCCTGGTAGTGAAGATTCCTCTGGTTTGGATTATGAAAGTGACAACCCCGTGGAGCTCTCCCAGAGACCTTGCACCGTGAAACAAATTGGGGCATTGGGCAAGTCCACAGGTTCTCTAAAAAGGAGTACAATAGCCGTTGGGTTGGCTAAGATGTCTGGTGTGCCTGGGATAGCAGTCTCTACTATGGTTGTGAAATAACTAAATAGCCCCTGTGTGTCTGAAACAGATGAATCCAAAAGGTTGAAAGATTTCTCAGACCAGGGTCAGCTGCTTCAGCAGCAACTGAAATTTTGTTGTGAAGAAAAGTTTAAGCTTAAAGCTGTGAACTCCACTCTATAGGAGAGATGTTTAAAGGATGGGCTGCAGACTGAAAAGCTGCAGTGCATTTGTGATAAGCGATGGCTTGAAGTGTGAGGGAAGCAGGTGTGTTGCTCAAGGGGAAAATGTATGGCCACACAGGCAAAGGTAGATATGGTTCTGAGGTCATAGAACCAGTATATTAAAACTGACCAGGTATATGGCCAGCATGAAGTGACTTGCCTGCAGAAAAAAGGACAGGCTATGCAGGTAGTTAATAGCACAGCTCAGAAAAGAGGTGCTGTGGTGAACAAAGAAGTTAAACTCATGGGATTAAAAGAAAAGAACAAAGGTCAGCCCTGGTATTAGTTCAGACATCATTTCTGAATTCCCCTATGGAAGTAATATTAATAGTTGGAAGACAAAAGAAAAATCTTTCTTTCCAGAAGGGGATTCTGTAAGGAGTTTTCCTAAGAAGGAACAATGTGTAAAAGAATTTCGAAAGTCATGTATGACTTTGGAATTAATGCATTAACAGAAAGGTACTATAGTAGGTAATGTATTACACAAAGAAGAAGCATTAGTTTCACAACTTGGTGTAATAATAAAAACAGCAGTAATGTTTAGTAATTCAGACACTACTTTAAACAATGTAGGAAAAGGTAAAATACAGAAGGGATGGCCACCCCGTAGAAAAAAGCCTGAAGTGGTATCAGGGGTGAGCTTTTTCCAATAACAATCCTCAGGGGAAAGAAAGCCAGCGACATAAACAAGATGGATAAAATTTGAGAAAAAAACAAAAGTGGTTCCTTATGAACAAAGGAAAGGTGATGCAGGAAGAAATTAGCTTTGGGTTCATACTGTAATTTTTCTCCAGAGACCAAATTAATGGTTTACCTACAGAACTACTGCTTCAAAAGATTAGTTGGCTCCACCAAACCCCAAAGATAAGGTATAGGGAGGCTGAGCACCCCTTATCTCCCCGATGTCATCAAAATATCATGCTGATCTAGTGGCACATTAAAAACCAGATGATTGGAGAAAACCCACTGGATGTGAAATTTAATAGTGGAGCATCCAGATAAGATATGTTAATAGAGACAGTTGCCATGGTGTGGTTTTTTTTTTTTTTTTTTTAGTTATTATAAAGCATAGGAATTTTTGAACCCTCAGTGGCAATAAATATTGTAAGGACTTTATGAAGTAGAAATAAAATACTAAGTACCCCTTCACTTTTGTTTTGATTAAGAACAAAACAAGGAAAGGAGAACCAAAATAATACTACTACTCATTGTAGGGACAGGAAAAAGGATAAGATAAAAATGCAGAGAGAAGGAATGTAGAATGAAATATGTGATGAGGAAGCTTGGTATATACCTTCAGATTGGACTGAGCAAGATTTAGATGAGTTCTTGGAAAGTCTACCAGTGATAGAAACAACTAATTTAAATTCAACAGCAGACAAAGCAACCCAAATCATTAACACCAGTCCATCAATGGGAGAAGCAACCACTTCAAATGATAGTTCCTTTATGGAGGATTATAATGGAAGACCAGTGATCACAATTAGCATAGCTAAAGAGAAAATACAACACTTATGCTACCTAGACTCTGGATCTGCTTACTCTGTGTTAAATAACAGATACAGTCCAGCAGATCTCCTCCAACACAGTAGAAATACGTGGAATATTAGGAATAAAAAGTGAAATTCCACTAACACATCCACTAAAAGTTAATATAGGAAAAGAAAAGTATTCGGAGTGTGTTTCACAATTATGAACCTAAGAGAAAATGGACTTGGAATAGTGGGGATGGATATTCTTACGGCGCTCCAATGCTCAATAGACTTAGAAAGAAATATCTTGTGGGCAATAGTATAGAAAATAAGTAAAATATTGTTGTGTATATAAGTAAATCATAATTTTGTTATTTGATAGAGAAAGACAAGGGAAGAATAGAATAGATACATGAAATGGCAGCATGGTTTGGGGAAATACCAGATATGGATGAAAAAGAAATGGAAAATCTGATAGATAATGAAGAAATATGCCAATAGATGAATTTATAAGATTAGCTTAAGCAGAAGCAATAGATGAAGAAAGTGGAATAGAGGAGCCTGAAGAAGAGGCTACCTCTCCATTAATTATATCACAGATATATTTAGATCAATATGATAGACCACTGGTTCCAATCTGAATTATTGAAGCCGAAATTGAAACACTCTGCTATATGGACAGTGGATCTTTGCTTTCATTAATAAATACAGCGATAGATGTAGATATTACACGATATATGTCAAGAGACATGTATATGCTTACAGGACTATTGGGAGAACAGATACCCATTCCTTTAAGTATTCCTCTATTTAACAACATGGGTATTAGATGGATAGATAATGTAAGATTCGGTTTGGCAAATATGGGAGTCAATAGTAGAGAATTTATTGGAATAGACATTATAAAAAAGGTGAATTGTATGATTGATATAAATGCAAAGGTACTGTGGAATGCAGTTGAATAGAATAAAAGCAAGGAAAATGAGTATGTAATAGATAACACTTATTTACTACCTAATTAAATTTAAGTTTAGTAATAACTATAAATATGGAATAAGTTTAATGATAGTAATTATAGAAATAAGTTAGATCATGCTAACAATAAGAGATAAATTAGTGACAGTAATGGAAATAAAAGTAATAGTATAATTAAGTTAAATAATATACATAAATGGTAATTTTATTTATAAATAGGGAAAGGATAAAAAGAGAGTATGATAAGTGATTCAAAGAGGAATAAAACAAAAAAGAGAGAGAATGGCAGGTGGTGGATGATTCAATGAACTTCCCAATCGTAAAGAAAAAGAAATGATGGATTTATTCGAAATGCTGGAGGAAGAATTAGAAAATATGATGAATGATACAGAGAGAAACAGTGAGGAAAGCAAAGATAGCAGAAAAGAAGAGGCCCTTCCCATAAAGATAAACCAATTATTTTTGGACCCCAATAAAGGACCTTTAGTCCCCGTAATCCTCAATAATCCAGAGACGGGAGTGGGATTATTGTGTCACTTGGATACGGGGTCAACACTGTCAATTTTAAATCTGGATATAAATGTGGATCTAACACCATAGCAGTCAAGCGATGTTTGTATTGTCAATGGGGTGGGAGTACAATTTCCCATCCCTGTAAATAGGCCAATGTCCATCAACATAGGCCAATGGCAAATCATTGCCAGATTCGGTCTTGTGCATACAGGAATCTACGGATATGGAATTATAGGGGTAGACATCTTTGGAGTGTTAAATTGTTTGATGTCAACCATAGAGTATTATGGAGAGCAATTTAATTTTATTTGTTTAATATTTTAGTTATGACAGCTCTATCAATAATTAAAAGGGTACTATTCAGTATTAAAGAAAATGTAGATATAATGAAAGTGTTAAGGAATAGTATAAGAAACAAACATGGTTGTATTATAGGTGAATAAGATAATTATTAATTAGTATTGTGAGATAGGTAGAGTTAAAAATGTTAAATAGTATAAATTTGTGGAAGGAAGAATTTTTTTTGCATTACTATTAAAAGGTTTTGTTAAAATAAAAGATGAATTTGTCTTATAAAAGAAAAAGGATCATTCGTTATTTCTGTTTTTCAGATGAAAGCCAGATGGTAGAAGATGCGGTTCTATTCATCTGGTCTCTTCTAGGCATTTATGGCTATGGGATTCTGCTATGGTGGTGCAAATTTAGACAGGACACTGATGAAATGATGGGCCGAGTTCTATTCCAATAACGAAGCTGTTGCCAATAATATTGAGAAATGTGGTGGGGGTTTTTTGTTTGCTTGTTTTAACAATTCCAAGAATAGAGAATAAGCCAAGGGCCGTAAAAGTGGTAATGGGAGCACCAAAGATCATAGACTTAATTGTACAAAGTCATATGAGTAGAACGCTCATTACTGATGCCATAAATATATATTTTTGATGCTCAAGGCAAAGGAAATTTAATGGCCCAAAGATCTGGCAACAATTCACCACAACCTTTAGGGTTTACATGGAAATCACATGAAGGGATAGGCACAATACATGGTAAAGCAGTAAGAGAAGAATAGTGACAGTGTGCATTAGTAGAAGGATTAAAAATAATTGCATGCTCACCTAATCTTTTGATAAATCCAGAAAGAATGAGTTCAGACATGAAAATACAATGGATTAAGCCGAACAAAACGGCTGTCAATAGTATCCAAAATTGTACTTTCACAATCCCAAATAAGCCTATTACAATAATGGTTGTAATGGGGCCCATAAATTTAATAGAGTTAATTGCACAAAATCTGAAAGGTAGAACATGTGATCCATGATGCTCATAAATGTCATATTACATATGCTTCTCAAGTTCAGTTATTACATTTTAGAACCCATCAGAATTATGCCGTGCCTAAACCTTCAGTATGTGAATGGGATGCTACTGGTAATACAGGTAAAATATGGGGGAAAGGAGTAAGAACTGGGCAATGGCAATGTGCCATATAGATCTACAATAATTGCACATTCATATAATGTCACAATACAGCCAGACCAGAATTCTCCATGTGCTCTTATAGCATGGCATGTCCCTAAATGGAGTGCAAAAAGTAAAAAAACAATACTTATACAAATGGGCTCATAATCTTAGTAATAAAACAGAAGCTGAATTTGGGATCATTGATTCATGAGGATAAATTAGTAAAATAGATATTCAGTGTGAATTACAGACCAAAGTTATATTTAAAAATCAATTAAAATTACAATTATCTTGGTATACACCTATAATAAAAGACAATGAGTGTAAGGAAGAAAGTATAAGCCAACTCTTATTTCACATTTGGTGTGAAGGTAGTATGATCATAACAAAAGTGGACTATGGATAATCACTGGCTCTCAAATTAATTACACTTTTGCTATTTTATGGACACCCAAACCTGAATCAATTGGTGTTGGCCTATATATAGTAAAGGAAGATTCAAAGAAACAAATAATTGACCCCACTTACTCCTTAATGAAAGTAATGGTAGATTTAGCTTTCTCACCAAAAACCCACAATGCAATAAATATATTGAACCTCTATTTGTAGGATGGAAAAGATGGAGGGAAACCCAACTTTTATTAAAAGCTCCTATTAATAGAAAGAAAAGAAGTTTGATGGATACGATGTTGGGAGGAACAGGTACAAGTCTTGGAGTAGTAAACAGTATGGATGAGGAGGTATTGGCTAATCAGTTAAATGCACTAGGACAACACTGAGGAGCTTTATCTAAACCTTTGATAACATCTTTGAATGACTAGCCATCATCTCATAGCAAGTTTGCTCCCTAGCTGGGAGAAGTTATAAAAAGCTGATCATATAGCCATACTAAACACAGTAGAAGAATTACAAAGCAATGTATATATGGCATTGGCTTGCATAAAAGCACAAACGTGGACCAGTGATGTAGTAGAAGATATTATATGAGATGGAATGAGTGGTATCTTACCTTTAGAAATAAGAAGTATAATATGGAAGCATGCCATCAAAGCTGAACAAAAGTTATTTTCTTGCTGGAAAATGGTAACCTTTACATATAATCCTCAAGTAAATCAAATTACTACATTTATAGTCAATGTCTGAAGCCTGAATTGAATGGATATCTCCTATTGTAGCACTAGGGTTAAATGTTAATGCTAGTGTAATGCAAACAATAGAACACAAATTATGGGCCATAAAACAGAATATGTGGAAAACTGTGGAACTTGAGGCTTGTGTGGAAGAACAAGGAATGGAATATATTTGTAATAGTGATGGAATCCAGCCATATGATGTATGTTTAAATGAAGGAAAATATCTATCAATTAAACCCTTTTCCGTTTAATGGATCAATCGTGTACATTGGAAATAAGCGTGTTAGAAGTTGGTATACATATGTATGTGATTAACTTTAAACAAATACAACTCAATCCTCACCTCACTGATTGGTTGCAATTTCAATTTCACACAACCTGAAATTGAAAATGAAGAAATTAGGGATCAATATCAGATATGTGAAATTATCAACCCACTACCTTTTGGAGTAGATATAAGTTTAGTTAAGCAATTAATGGATCATCCTGAATTGTGAAAAGGCCTAGGAAAATGCACAAAGGATTATGATTACTGTCCATCACAAGTGTGACCAAAGTGAGAAACAAGAGTAGTGAGGAATTATGCTAGTATGAAGACAGGTCTGCTCGGTCTCCTGAATGAGAGCCTTGAGCCAACACTGGACAAGACCACACACTCATTGGACTCAAAATGCTGGATTGATAAATGAGTTTACAACCCAGCAGGAGGGGATTGAAACAAAAGATGTTTGCTTTAGCTGCTCTGAAAAACTCTTGCAGCACTTTGGATAGAAATCTGCAGAAAAACTGAAAAAGGGGGTTAAAAACATTGTGAAAAATCACCTCTCCATATTTGAATAATAATGGTGGTGACAGTATCATAATGCCTTAGCGTGCATAAAAATGTAGTTAGTTTTATAATTAGGGCTTTAAATAAGTAATTAATGATACTTTATAGTTAGAAATCCAAAATTGCCACTGCAGTTATTCTCTATTAGAAAATATCAAAATGGAGGACATAGACTAAATTGACCAATAGCAGATAAACAGAGTGAAATAAAATTCAAAAAATCATGATTCAGCTCACTCCAAAATACCTGAAGGGAGGGGTTAGGAAGAGGAACAGCTTGAATGACAGGCAGAACTGATTGGTTGAACAGTTGCTGCCCACACAGGGAGGATCCATGCTACTTACCAAGCCTGAAATAGCAACCAATCAGAGAAGGCCAGAAACTGAATATAAGGAGACAGCCAGCAGGCTGGTGTGTGCGAGAGAGAGTGGAGAAGACCAGAGAAGGAGCATCAGGAGAAGATCAGAGAGAGGAGACAGACCAGCAGCAGTGAAAGGAGAAGATCAAAGAGCAGAAACAGGAGAGCAGTAGACAGATCAGAAGGACCTAGACAGTTCACAGGGATTCAGAAAGATCAAGTGTAAGTTTAATTTTTCTATTTATTTCTTAAAAGAATGTGTTTGTAAATAAAGCTGGGTGCCTGTCTTTGAGTGAGATCCACCTCACCCCATTCTGTGACTGTTCGATCACCACTCTCAGAATTGTAATGTTAAGTTTTTTATGCATATGTATAGAAGCTTGACTTCTTATAATGTAATAAGTATAGTGTTTTAATATTGCATTGGGGCTTTTATACATCGGTATGCGGGTTCTCTGTGTACCTTAAGTATTACATTGTAACTGCTATATGGTCTGTATATGCTGTGTTCTGTGCAGTCTACATCCTTCCTTTTTTGTGTGCTGCTTTCTGCTATATCTTATGCTTTCTTGAATGTATTGTAACTGAGTATTACCTTTAAATAAATGATCATAGACTTTAAGGTCAGAAGGGACCATTATGATCATCTAGTCTGACCTCCTGCACAACGCAGGCCACAGAATCTCACCCATCCACTCCTGTATCAAACCTGTGTCTGAGCCATTGAAGTCCTCAAATCATGGTTTAAAGACTTCAAGATACAAAGAATATTCCAGCAAGTGACCCATGCCCCACGCTGAAGAGGAAGGCAAAAAAAACCCAGGGCCTCTGCCAATCTGCCCTGGAGGAAAATTCCTTCCTGACCCCAAATATGGCGATCAGCTAAACCCTGAGCATGTGGGCAAGACTCACCAGCCAGACACCCAGGAAAGAATTCTCTGTAGTAACTCAGATCCCACCCCATCTAACATCCCATCACATGCCATCGGGCATATTTACTGCTAATAGTCAAAGACCAATTAATGGCCAAAATTAGGCTATCCCATCATACCATCCCCTCCATAAACTTATCAAGCTATGTCTTTTGCCCCCACTATTCCCCTTGGAAGGCTGTTCCAGAACTTCACTCCTCTGATGGTTAGAAACCTTCGTCTAATTTCAAGTCTAAACTTCCTGATGGTCAGTTTATATCCATTTGTCCTTGTGTCCACATTGGTACTGAGCTTAAATTATTCCTCTGTCTCCCTGGTATTTATTCCTCTGATATATTTATAGAGAGCAATCATATCTCCCCTCAGCCTTCTTTTGGTAGGCTAAACAAGCCAAGCTCTTTGAGTTTCCTTTCATAATACAGGTTTTCCATTCCTTGGATCATCCTAGTAGCCCTTCTCTGTACCTGTTCCATGTTTAAGAAGGTTGAATTCAAACTGGGAGACCAGAACTGCACACAGTATTTCAGATGAGGTCTCACCAGTGCCTTGTATAGTGGTACTAACACCTCCTTATCTCTACTGGAAATACCTCCCATGATGCATCCCAAGACCACATTAGCTTTTTTCACGGCCATATCACATTGGCGGCTCATAGTCATCCTGTGATCAACCAATACTCCAAGGTCCTTCTCCTCTGTTACTTCCAACTGATGCATCCCCAGTTTATAACAATAATTCTTGTTATTAATCCCTAAATGCATGACCTTGCACTTTTCACTATTAAATTTCAGACTATTACTCCAGTTCACGAGGCCATCCAGATCTTCCTGTATGATATCCCGGTCCTTCTCTGTATTGGCAATACCTCCCAGCTTCGTGTCATCTGCAAACTTTATTAGCACAGTCCCACTTTTTGTGCCATGGTCAGTAATAAAAAGATTAAATAAGATTGGTCCCAAAACCGATCCCTGAGGAACTCCACTAGTAACCTCCTTCCAGCCTGACAGTTCACCTTTCAGTATGACCCATTGTAGTCTCCCCTTTAACCAGTTCCTTATTCACCTTTCAATTTTCATATTGGTCCCCATCTTTTCCAATTTAGCTAATCATTCCCCATGTGGAACCGTATCAAATGCCTTACTGAGGTAAATTAGATCCACTGCGTTTCCTTTGTCTAAAAAATCTGTTACCTTCTCTATAGGAGGAGATCAGGTTGGTTTGGCACGATCTACCTTTTGTAAAATCGTGTTGTATTTTGTACCAATTACCATTGACCTCAATGTCCTCGACTACTTTCTCTTTCACATTTTTTTCCAAGACCTTGCATACTACAGATGTCAAACTAACAGGCCTGTAGTTGCCAGGATCACTTTTTTCCCTTTCTTAAAGATAGGAACTATGTTAGCAATTCTCCAGTCGTACGGTACAACCCCTGAGTTTACAGATTCATTAAAAATTCTTGCTAATGGGCTTGAAATTTCATGTGCCAGTTCCTTTAATATTCTTGGATGAAGATTATCTGGGCCCCCCAATTTAGTCCCATTAAGCTGTTCGAGTTTGGCTTCTACCTCGGATGTGGTAATATCTACCTCCATATCCTCATTCCCATTTGTCATTCTACCATTATCCCTAAGCTCCTCATTAGCCTCATTAAAGACCGAGGCAAAGTATTTGCTTAGATATTGGGCCATGCCTAGATTATCCTTAACCTCCACTCCATCCTCTGTGTTTAGCGGTCCCACTTCTTCCTTCTTGGTTTTCTTCTTATATATATGGCTATAGAACCTTTTACTATTGGTTTTAATTCCCTTTGCAAGGTCCAACTCTACATGGCTTTTGATCTTTCTCACTTTATCCCTACATGTTCTGACCTCAATAAGGTAGCTTTCCTTGCTGATCACTCCCATCTTCCACTCCTTGTAGGCTTTCTGCTCTTTCTTAATCACCTCTCTGAGATGCTTGCTCATACAGCTTGATCTACAACTCCTGCCTATGAATTTTTTCCCCTTTCTTGGGATGCAGGCTTCTGATAGTTTCTGCAACTTTGACCTGAAGTAATGCCAGGCCTCCTCCACCTTTAGATCCCCAAGTTCTTCAGTCCAATCCACTTCCCTAACTAATTTCCTTAATTTTTTAAAGTTAGCCCTTTTGAAATCAAAAATCCTAGTCAGAGATCTATTTTTGTTTATCCTTCCATTTAGAATTAGTTCATGATCGCTCGAACCAAGGTTGTCCCCTACAACCATTTCTTCTATGAGGTCCTCACTACTCACCAAAACAAAATCTAAAATGGCATCCCCTCTTGTTGGTTCAGCAACTACTTGGTGAAGGAATCCATCAGCTATTGCATCTAGGAAAATCTGAGCCCTTTTACTATTACTAGCACTTGTCCTCCAGCCTATATCTGGGAAGTTAAAGTCTCCCATGATCACACAAATGATACTTGTTTTCAAAGAATTGCTGCTTGTATGTCAATCCTTTGAGCGGAGGGCTGTATCTGTGTCCTTCCAACGGTTATCAGGATTAACCTGCTCTGGGGAGTCCTCTGCGGGTCGGAGACAAACCCCCTGGCAATTCTTCTAGGGTGGGCCATCACATTATTACCTGTTTGAGCAGAATAAATTGTCAAATTTATGGTTATAGACAATCCAGTGTTGGGATGCCTTAGGTCAAAATTGTGGAGTAACATCTTGTTTAATTTCTTTGAAGAACGGTAGATGTCTGCCTGTCTGGGAGGGAATGTGTTTCTCCCTGTTTTGGCCAGAGACTTTAAAGAATATTAGGAATCCATATTTCCTCATGTAGTGTTAATACACTAGTCATATCATTATGAAATGTATGTATCATTAGATTTCCAAAAAGACCTCTCTATATACTTTTAGGATATAATATGCTATGCAATCAGCTACTTCAGTTGCTTATCACTTGAGGTTCAGTCTCCTTATCTTTGTAGCCCAGTATACTTTTGCAAAGTATTCTTTGAAAAAAATAAAACCCAGACCAACCTTTTATCGTCTGGTGGGTATAGATGCCATGTTGTCTCCTCCCCCTCTCATTTTGATAGTCTGTTTACTGCTTATATGTAAACTGAAGCAAATCCACATTTTTGTTTAGAAGAGATTTATTTAACACCTTTATCTAGGCAAGGCCATCTGGTCTTGAACACGTTCTAGTAATGTCATACAGGGGGAATTTATAATTTTATATATAATGTTGCTATGTACATTTCACCATGGTATTCTCGACCAGTGAATTATTAGTTTTTAAATGATCCTCTCAAAGCATATTTTGTACAAAGGTTTTCACAGCAGTGTGTAGGATGTGAATATCTGGATGCTTTGGGTCACATGTCCCATTCTCTGACAGGGGAAGCAAAGCTTTGCATTTTAGATGTTGCAAGCTACTGCCTGAACAAGACTAAGCCATTCTGCAAGACACCTAGATTGTAGTACCTAGGGATAATACTAGAGGGTCAAACATTCTCAACCCAGAGACTGTAAAAGTAAGATGCTAGAGACTGTCTTGCTATGAACTCAGAGTTGGATTACCTTTTTGTGGGACTCTGGGCCGGAGCAAGTAGGGGCCCCTCACCACCCCTCCCATCTGCAGTTTCCCCTGGCACTCCTGCCAGGGATATGGGGTTGGGACGCAGGGGCTTCCCTCCCACCCGGCACTACTGTCGGGGACCAGGGGCTTGCCTCCCTGCCCAGCACTCCTGCTAGGGTGTGGGGGAAGCCCCCGTGCCCTAACCCTGCTCCCCAGCAGGAGCGCCGGGAGGAGCAGGGCAAGCCCCTATTCCCTGATCCCACTCCCTGGCAGGAGCACCAGGCAGAGCAGGACAGGACAGGACATGGGGGCACTCACATTTCCAGTCCCCAATTGGGCATGGGCCATATTGTCCCAGTGGTTAATCCACCACTGTAACGTTTCAGAACTCATTCCACCATGTCTAAGAGGGCCATGGGTGCATCTCTTAAAAGTGTCACCATAATCTTTAAAACTCAGACTAGGGACTATTTGTCAGTCACCTGCAGAAGGGATCCACATAGGCAATGCTCAAAGAAAGAATGATTACGTGCCATAATATTTGCGTGGTTTTTGAGATGATTGCCTGTGAGGATTCATACTAGCTGCGCTCCTCCCCTATAATTTCAGAATCTTACAACAGATTTTGTATTTAGTTGAAAGAACTGAGTGGTAGGGGTAGTTGCACCATCTTATATATATTTTGTGGGGGAGGAGTGTGTACATCTGATACTTCTTTCCAGAAAGACTGAACTCATACAGAGAATGCATATTTTATCTACAGAGAGGTTTAATGTAGGTAATCTTGAAGAACCACAATTACTATAATAAGTAATCATTTTATATCAGCCTACGTTCCTCACCAACTCCTTTAGGACACAATGCTGAATGATTAGCATGAAATCTTACTCTGAATTATCATAACTCTTGTACATATTGGGTCATGTTCTCCCATGGTATGACTCCACTTAAATCTATGAAGGCACTATGTTTGTCTCAAAGGAATTGCACCAGGGATGACTATGACCCAGTGTTACTAATGGTTGTGTATTATATTCACTCATCATATAAGTCCAATAAATATGAAGATAATAGTAAATAAAATAGTCAAAGTATTAGGGTACAGCAAAGATGTTTTAGGAGTATTAGGATAAATTTAGGTAATTGTACTGAAATGGAATTCTTAGAGTACAGGGATACAGTCCAGTTAATTATTCATAACTGTAAATGTATGTGGTTTTGTTCTTGCTTTGAGTCAGAAATGTTTCCAGTTTAATAAAAATCAGGGCAACTTCCTTGTCTGGTTACTTGTTTCTCTTGCCTTTCCACTGTTCCTTACATGAAAAATAAAAAGGGTATTTTTCTATTACTCTTTTTGGGTTACCCGACTGTAAAGCATAGGGATAATTTCAGGACTACAACCTATCCCTTAGGAGGAGGTTCTGTACTTTTTGTGCTCCATACACATGCATGATGCATTGTCTTTCTGCTTTCCCTGCCAGCTTCTTTCTTGTGAGCCAGCAGGAAATTGAAATTTATGACAATCCACCTCTATGAATATTTTGAAGAGCTGAATGTTGTTAGTTTCAATTCCCCACTGGCTCAAAAGAATAGAGGTAGCAGGGAAAACAGAGGTTCTGCACAATGTCCACACGCCCACTATTTGGTGTTTTTTCCATCTATCTCAGGAGCTCTGATTTTAAGTTTGCATGCAGTCCTAGTTTTGGAAGGTTAGTATAGTTCTTCTGTTAGAGGAAACAATTTATAACAGAAGTTGCCAAGAAGACTCAAAGTTGGGTCCTGTCAAACTTCTCACTGTCCATTTAAAGATAAATAGAGGGAACATTTAAGATACGTACCGCCCATAATGGAAAGTGAGCAGGGGGGAAATAATCACTCAGTGGCCTTTCCTAAAAAATAAAAAAACAATGTTGTATGAAAAGATCTGGGTGAACACAAAAATAAACTATATTCAAAAGAGCTGAACTACAAATACCAATTAAATAATCAAACTAGTAGTAGTCACAAATATCTGGTCACTAGCAAGCAATAATATGTACTGTAACAAATGCACAGAAGCCAGATGTGCAATCTCAGCAATTGCCTATTGTACTGGTTTTTCCAGCTCTGAATATTCACACAGCTGACATTAAAGGTAGAACAAAGACCCAAAACTACCTTGAGAACTCAGCCTGGAGGAGGTATTGAGAGAAAGTGGATCCATGAGAGGATTTCTCCCTGATGAAGTAGTCTGCAGACTGACAAAGTTTGTTATTTGTATTACAATAGTGCCTAGGATCCCTAGTTAAGAACCAGGACCCCATTGTGCTAGGTGCTGTACAAAGATAGAACAAAAAAGATGGACCCTACCCCACAGAGCTTATAATCCAGGGATAAAACAAGAGACAACAGATGGATGTAAACAGACAGGGGAGCACAAGGAAACTAGGAGACAATATTGGTCAGTATGACTGGCTGTGGTATCAGCACACCAGAAACCTGTCCCAAGTTTTGTGTGTGTGTGTGTGTGTTGGTTTTTTTTTTTTTAGTGGGTTTCATGGAAGAGGAAGTTTTAAGGAAGGATTTGAAGGGGGATAATGAGGTAGTTTGCAGATGTTTACAGGGATCTCCTCCCAAATGTGAGGGGCAGCATGGGAAAAAGCATGAAGGCTTAATTAAAATTTTAAATAGTGGGCAATGGAGGCTGGCATCATGGGCCAATCAGAGGCAGGAGTTGATGTTTTAGTAATGAATGAGAGATGATAGATAGGGTGGGGAATAGGGATTGACGGTGAAGGGCTTTTAAAGTGAAGACAATCAGTTTGTTTGCTGCAGTAGAAAATGGGGAGTCAGTGGAGGGATTCAAAGATAGGGGTGATATGGTCAGAGCAACGGGCTAGAAAAATGATCTTTGCAGCAGCATTCTGCATGGATCAGGGGGGGCAAAATTGCACTTGTCAAGGTCAGAGAAAGGGATGTTGCAGTAATTGAGAGATTAGATTATGAGAGCCTGGACAAGAGTTTTAGTTGTGTGGAAGGCTAGGAAAGGTTGTAGCTTGGAGATATTGTGCAGAATGAATCTGCAAGATTTAGACATAGCCTGGATGTGAGACCGAAGACAGAGTTTGGAGTAAAAGATGCCCATATTACAGGCCTGAGTGACAGGCAGGATGGTGGTATTGTCCACAGTGATTAAGAAAGGATTGTGGGGAGGGGAGATTAGAAACCCTGTTTTAGCAATGTTGATGTTGAGCTGATGCCTAGACATGCACAAGGAGATATCAGAGAGAGGCTTAAATTTTAATTTTGGATAGAAGACTAGTCTAGAGTAGATCTGTGAGTCAGCATAAAGCTAGTAGTTGAATTTATGTTTGCAGATGAGGTTACCCAGAGAGGGTGTAGAGGAGAAGAGAAAGTGATGAAGGATAGAGTCCTTGGAACCCTCACAGAAAGTTGGAGTGGGGTGAGGATGATTGTCCAGAGGACATGCTGAAGGAGTAATTAGAGGAAGGAGGAGAACCAGGAGAAGATAGTCACATGAGCCAAGGGAAGACAAGATTTCAAGAAGAAGAACATGGTCAACTGTGTCAAAGGTGGCTGAGAGGTCAAGGAGGATGAGGCTGGAGTACTATTCTGAACTTTGGCTAGAAAGAGGTCATTAGAGGTTTTCGTAAGAGCAGTTTCAGTGGTGTGCAAGGAGCAGAAACTGTATCTGAAAGGTTGTAGGATGGAACTGGAAGAGAGGAACTCCAGGCAGTGATTGTAAACAGTGCATTCAATGAGCTCAGAGATAAAAGGGAGAAGAGATGAAGTGGTAATTGGAGATGCAAGTAGGGGTTTTTATGATGGGAGAGACTAAAACATACTTTTATTGTGAGGAGAAAGAGCCAGAGGTTAAGGGGAAGAGTAGTAGAGGGGATGAAAATGGGCACAAGAGAAATCAGGAGATGTGATGGTCATTGGGGTGTAGAGGAGGTTGGAGAACCACTGAGTTTATGGATTTGAACCTGTGGGTTTCTTGGTTGTCTTGACATGGATAAGCAGGCTTGAAGCAGTTAATGGACCATCAATTGGTTATCCTTTATTGATTTTGTTCTTATTGTTTAAAAATCTGTAAATCGAGAACATCTAATCCCCATAGCCATACTGAATACTGTGCCATAACTAAAAAGAGATTTTTTTTTTATATTTAGAACAGAGAAGTATAAATTATTACCTGTGGGATCTCATCTCCTCTGTACTGATATCTGATCCCAAATATTCATATATTAAGTAAATATGTAAGTACTTTGTCTTCGACTCTCAGGAACAAGCACCAACACTGAAGTTGGAGAAAATAAGAACGGAGATAAATTACCATAAAAAAAAAAGGATATTGGAAAGGTCTACAAACTGTTACTTTTCACAAGTAACCCCCAAAAATATCATGCTTCATAAACAATGAAGTTAACATTCGTCATAGGCCTCAGTGCTTTCAGCTTCTACAAGTCCACTGTAAAATCTGACAGACTCCTGCCAGCAGAAGAGAACCACATCACTACCTTTCAAACACAATGAGTCAAGCTGTTCTAACTAGCTAAAGGAACAAAAGCAATAGGCTGCCAAAGTCTCTGAAGACATCTGTGCTCAAGGTTAGTGCTTTCCATGGGTAAGACAGCTTTTTGGTTTTGGTTTTGTTTTACGACCACCTGAGCAATTTTTTTCCAATCCTGAATGCAGTAATGAAACCAGGCCACCAGAGAAACACGGTAGAATATCCGAGTTACAAACACCTCGGGAATGGAGGTTGTTTGTAACTCTGAAGAAAACATTCTGCTTTAAAAAAAAAAAATTACAACTGAGCATTGACTTAATACAGCTTTAAAACTTTACTATGCAGAAGAAAAATGCTGCTTTTAACCATCTTAATTTAAATGAAACAAGCACAGAAACAGTTTCCTTATCTTGTCAAATCTTTTTTAAATGTTCCTTTATTATTTTAGTAGTTTATATTTAACACAGTACTGTACTCTTTTTTTTTTTTTTTTTGTCTCTGGTGCTGCCCAGTTCTGTGGTTCCAGTTCCAAATGAGGTGTGCAGTTGACTAGTCCGTTCATAACTGGTGTTTGTAACTCTGAGGTTCTACTGTATATCTCAGATTTTAGAGTCATGGTGTTTAAGGCCAGAAGAGACCACCAGATCACCTAGTCTGACCTATTTTTCAGAGGTCACCAACACCATCCACATTCTAAACCCAAAAACCAAAATTAGACCAAAGAATTACAGCCCACAAGAGACTAGGCTGTAATGTGCCACCGGCAGAGAATAGGTGGTACTGAGGTCAAAATACCCAAAGGCCCTGCAATGGCAGGGATATGATTAAGTGAGATATACCCAAACAATCCTGGCAAGTGACCTTCATCTACATGCTGCAGAAGAAGGCCAAAAAATCCCCAAGGTCACTGTCAATTTGACCTGAAGGAAAATTCCTTCCCAGCCCCACATATGGTGATCAGTTAGATCCTGAGCATGTGAGCAAGAATCAGCCAGCCAAGCACTAGAGAGAGAGAGAGAGAGAGAATGCTCAGAGCCATCTCAGAGCCCTTGTACACCCCATCCAATGTTACATCTCCAGCCATAGCCATCCCTGATGCTTCAGAGGAAGGAAATTAAGAAAAACCATCCCAGAATACATTGGGGAGGGGGAGATTCCTTCCTGACCCCTGCAAGTGGTCAATTCAAAACCCTGAAGTTTGAGCGTTAGGAACATAAGATATAAACTGGAAGGGAGCCCCAGGGCTGCTAAGCCCTGCTCCCTACTATCACAAGCAACCCCATCACAGTCAACCCCAGCTTGTAGCAGACATTATTATTCTAGGTGCATGACCTTGCACTTAATACTATTTAATTTCATACCATTTCTGTCACTCCAGTCTTCAAGATCATTCAGATCTTCCTGTATAATATTCTAATCTTCCTCTGTATTGAGAATGCCTCCCAACTTTGTATACCTGCAAATTTTGTTAGCACACTCCTACTTTTTGCACTCAGGTCATTTAATAAAAATATTGACTAAGATTGGTCCCAAGACCAATCTTTGAGGAACTCCACTAGTAACCTCCCTCCAGTCCGATAATTCGCCTTTCAGTACAACCTTTCGCCTTCTTCCATTAAGCCACCTTTCTTATCCAATTTACAGTTTGTACCATATCAAATGCTCTACTGAATATATTAGATTTACTGCACTTTGCATACTACAAAAATAAAATCAGGTATTTTGTCAAAGAAGGAAACCAAGTTAGTCTGCCATGATCTGCCTTTGGTAACACCACATTGCATCCATCCATTCTAATGTTCCTCTACATGAATTTTTCTTTCCTTCACAAATTGGTTCTAAGGGTATGTCTACACTACGGGATTAATCCGAATTTATATAATTCGAATTTGGGAAACAGATTGTATAAAGTCGAATGTATGCGGCTTTATACAAAGCACACACTAAGCACATTAATTCGGCGGTGTGCATCCATGTTCCGGGGCTAGCATAGATTTCTGGAGCGTTGCACTGTGGGTAGCTATCCCATAGCTATCCCATAGTTCCCACAGTCTCCCGCGCCCATTGGAATTCTGGGTTGAGATCCCAGTGCCTGATGGGACAAAAAACATTGTCGCAGGTGGTTCTGGGTACAGCCTCACACTTCCCTCCCTCCCTGCATGAAAGCAACGGACGGCAGACAACCATTTCGCGCTTTTTTTCCTGGGTGAACACTGCAGACTCCATACCACAGCAAGCATGGAGCCCGCTCAGCTCAAGACAGCAGTCATGAACATTGTAAACACCTCGCGCGTTCTCGTGGAGTTTCTGCTGAGCCAGGACCAGAAAAATGAGTCGAGGAGGTAGCGGCGGCGGCAGTGCAGCAACAAGCGTGATGAGGACATGGACATGGACATGGACACAGACACAGAATTCTGTCAAACCGCGGGCTCCAGTGCTTTGGAGAGCATGTTGTTAATGGGGCAGGTTCTATCCAGGGAACACCGATTCTGGGCAAGGGAAACAAGCACAGACTGGAGGGACCGCATAGTGTTGCAGGTGTGGGATGATTCCCAGTGGCTGCGGAACTTTCGCATGCGTAAGGGCACTTTCATGGAACTTTGTGACTTGCTGTCCTCTGCCCTGAAACGCCAGAATACCAAGATGAGAGCAGCCCTCACAGTTGAGAAGCGAGTGGCGATAGCCCTGTGGAAGCTTGCAACGCCAGACAGCTACCGATCAGTCGGGAATCAATTTGGAGTGGGCAAATCTACTGCTGTGATGCAAGTAGCCAAAGCAATCACTCAGGTGCTGCTACGAAAGGTAGTGACTCTGGGAAATGTGCAGGTCATAGTGGATGGCTTTGCTGCAATGGGATTCCCTAACTGTGGTGGAGCGATAGATGGAACCCATATCCCTATCTTAGCACCGGAGCACCAGGGTACCCAATACATAAACAGCAAGGGGTACTTTTCAATGGTGCTGCAAGCACTTGTGGATCACAAGAGACGTTTCACCAACATCAACGTGGGCTGGCCGGGAAGGGTTCATGACGCTCGCGTCTTCAGGAACACTACTCTGTTTAAAGGGCTGCAGCAAGGGATTTACTTTCCGGACCAGAAAATAACCGTTGGGGATGTTGAAATGCCAATAGTTATTCTTGGGGACCCAGCCTACCCCTTAATGCCATGGCTCATGAAGCCATACACAGGCAGCCTGGACAGGAGTCAGGAGCTGTTCAACTACAGGCTGAGCAAGTGCAGAATGGTGGTAGAATGTGCATTTGGCCGTTTAAAAGGTCGCTGGCGATCGTTACTGACTCGCTCAGACCTCAGCCAAACCAATCTCCCCATTGTTATTTCTGCTTGCTGTGTGCTCCACAATCTCTGTGAAAGTAAGGGGGAGACCTTTATGGCGGGGTGGGAGGCTGAGGCAAATCGCCTGGCTGCTGATTACGCGCAGCCAGACACCAGGGCGATTAGAAGAGCACACCAGGAAGCGCTGTGCATCAGAGAAGCTTTGAAAACCAGTTTCATGACTGGCCAGGCTACAGTGTGAAATATCTGTTTGTTTCTCCTTCATGAAAACCCGCCCCCTTTATTGACTCATTCTCTGTAAGGAACCCACCCTCCCCCTTCCCCCAGCTTGCTTTCAAACCAAATAAAGTCACTATCGTTTAAAAATCATTTATTCTTTATTAATAGATTATAAAAAGAGGGAGGGAACCCGGCTGGGGTTTGGGAGGAGGATCGGTGGGAAGGAAAAGGCCACTAAAAAAAGGTTAAAAAAAATGACAGCCTTTTGCTTGGGCTGTCCACTGGGGTGGAATGGGAAGGTTTATGGAGCCTCCCGCCCCCCCTGCGTTCTTACACGTCTGGTTGAGGAGGCTATGGAACATGGGGAGGGGGATTATACAGGGGTTGTAGTGGCACTCTGTTATCCTGCTGCTGTTCCTGAAGCTCCACCAGATGCCGGAGCATGTCTGTTTGCTCACGCAGCAGCCCCAGCGTTGCATCCTGCCTCCTCTGATCTTCCTGCCGCCACCTCTCATCTCGAGCGTCCCTCCTGTCCTCACGTTGGTCCCTCCTGTCCTCACGTTGGTCCCTCCTGTCCTCACGTTCACTGGCTTCTTTCCTATACTTTGAAACCGTGTCCTTCCACTCATTCAGATGAGCTCTGTCACTGCTGGTAGATTCCATGATTTCTGCGAACATCTCGTCTCGCGTCTTCTTTTTCTGACGCCTTATCTGTGATAGCCTTCGGGACAGAGGAGGGAGGCTTGAAGAATTTGCAGCTGCTGGAGGGAGGGAAAAAAGGAGAGAATTTTTTAAAAAGATACATTTTGCAGAACAATGCTTATACTCTTTCATGGTGACCAACACTATTCACATTACATAGCACATGTGATTTCTGTGCAAGGTCGCATTTTGCCTCTTAATATTCAGTGCCTGTGGCTTTGCTGCTGGAGATCACAGATGCAGGTCCAGGCAACAGAATTTGGCTTGCATGCAGCCATGGTAAGCCATTGTCTTTCGGCTTCTGCGCCCTCCTTTCCCACATACCAAGCAAAGCCCGTTGAGTGCTGCAGTTTTCCTGTTAACATTCAGCAGCAGAAAACAAACTAATCACCCCCCCCCCCATCCAATTCTCTGGGATGATCACTTTATCCCTCCCCACACCGCGTGGCTGGTATCAGGGAAGATCCCTGCTAGCCAAACGCGAAAGCTCTGGGTCAATTCCCCTCCCCCCCCCACTGTGCTTGGCTAACTGCAGGGAAGGATTTCTTTTCAGCCACAGGCAAACAGCCCAGTAGGAACTGCCACCTCTGTCCCCTTAATTAAATTCCCGTATTTCAACCAGGTTACCATGAGCGATATCACTCTCCTGAGGATTACACAGCGAGATAAAGAACGGATGTTGCTTGAATGCCAGCAAACACCAGGACCATACGCTGCCAGGCTTTGTCATGCAATGATACCAGATTACTTGCTGCAAGCATGGTGCGGTCAAGTGTCCTACCATGGAGGACGGAATAAGGCTGCACTGCCCAGAAACCTTGTGGCAAGGCCTTTGGAGTACCTCCAGGAGAGCTTCATGGAGATGTCCCTGGAGGATTTCTGCTCCATCCCCAGACACGTTAACAGACTTTTCCAGTAGCTGTACTGGCTGCGAATGCATCCCAAGTCCTCAGGGCAAAGTAATCATTAAAAACCCTTGCTTTTAAAACAAGTTTTATATTTTAAAGGTAAACTCACCTGAGGTCCCTTCCATGGGGTCGTGGTCTTGGATACTGGGTTGGGAGGGTTGGGAGGGTACTTCAGTCAGGCTGAGAGAAAGATCCTGGCTGTTGGGGAGAATGGAGTGCTGGGTGCTCTCTGCAAGCTCGTCCTCCTCCTCCTCCTCTTCCCCGTCCGCAGAATCCTCAGGTGTAGCTGATGAGATTATCCCCGCCTCGGAATCCACGGTCAGAGGTGGGGTAGTGGTGGCGGCCCCCCCTAGAAGTGCATGCAGTTCGTCGTAGAAGCGGCATGTCCGCGGCTCTGACCCGGAGCGACCGTTTGCCTCCTTTGTTTTTTGATAGGCTTGTCTGAGCTCCTTAACTTTCACACGGCACTGATCTGAGTCCCTATTGTGGCCTCTCTCCATCATGCCCTTGGAGATTTTTTCAAAAGTTTTTGCATTTCGTCTTTTTGAACAAAGTTCTGCTAGCACTGAATCCTCTCCCCATATAGCGATCAGATCCAGTACCTCCCGTACGGTCCATGCTGGTGCTCTTTTTCGATTATCGGCCTGCATGGTTACCTGTGCTGATGAGCTATCTGTGGTCACCTGTGCTCTCCACGCTGGGCAAACAGGAAATGAAATTCAAATGTTTGCGGGGCTTTTCCTGTCTACCTGGCCAGTGCAGCCGAGTTCAGATTGCTGTCCAGAGCGGTCACAATGGTGCACTGTGGGATAGCTCCCAGAGGCCAATACCATCGAATTGCGGCCACACTAACCCTAATTTGAAATGATAAAATCGATTTTGGCGCTAACCCGCTCGTCGGGGTGGAGTACAGAAATCGATTTAAAGAGCCCTTTATTTCGAATTAAATGGCTTCGTTGTGTGGACGGGTGCAGGGTTAATTCAATTTACGCTGCTAAATCCGAATTAAAGTCGTAGTGTAGACCAGGCCTAAAGCCTTCTATGCTACTGAGGTTAAACTAACAGGAGTAATTGCCATTATCACTGTTTTTCCATTTCTTAAGTACAAGGATAATGTTAGCTCTTCTCCAGTCATATGGTACTACCCCCAAATAGATATTTTTATTACAAATCCTTGCTACCAGACTAGCAATCTAATGTGCCAGTTCATTCAGTGTTCTTGGATGGAATTTATCTTGTCCCCCATAATTTGAGTGGATTAAGATCTTAAAATTTTTCTTCCATCTCAGATGTTATTTCCATTTCTCTTCACTCATTTCCATCAGCTGTACTACCTGCATGCACCTGTTCCATATTATCATCCTTAGTGAAAACTGAGGCAAAGCATTTAGTTTTGGGGCATATTTAGATTATCGTTAATCTCTTTCTCATCCACACTGAATAGGAGCCCAACCTCATCCGTCCTTATTCTCTTTTATTTATATAATCAAAAAACCTTTTGTTATTTCCTTGGCAAGAACTAATTCAACTTGACCTATGGGAATAAAGTCAGAATTGCTAAATTTTCTAATCTCCACAATGTAGTTTTCTTTGCTGATCAACCCCCTTTGCCATTTCCTATATGCTCTCTTTACTTCCCAATAACCTTTTTGAGGCGGTTAGTCATCTGCAGGCTATGAAACTTTCCCTAGAAGTTTCCCCCCTTGCTTGGGTTGCAAATTTCAGACCCTTTTTGTGTGGTTAATTTGAAGAAATTCCAAGCCTCATCCACATTGAGTCCTTGAGCTCTACAGACGAGTTGATTTCTTTAACTGATTCCCTTGATTTCCCAAAGTCTGCCATTTTAAAATAAAAAACAATGGTTGATGACCTAGTTTTAATTATCATTCCATTGAATTTAAACTGAATCAGCTTGTGATCACTTAATCTAAAGTTACTTCCTATAACCAGCTCTTCTATGATGTCATCACTACTTACCCAAACCAAGTCTAAAATTGCATCACCTCTTGTTGGGTCTCTGACAATTTGATGAAGAAAACTGTCATCTATCACATCCTGGAATAACTAGGCCCCAGCAATATTAGTAGCATTAATTCTCCAATCTATATCTGGGAAGTTAACGTCTCCACTATGATACAATTCCCAATAGTATTTATCTCTCTGATAATATCAAAGAGAACTCTATCATATCCAAGTCCATCCTGGGGGCTCTATAATGGGATGACACACACCTCCTGTGAGTGCCCCCTGGTCAAGTGAATGTGCCTTCATTCTCTCAGGTTGTGCTAACTCCTGCTGGTAGTTTCTCAGGTGGGTTTTAAGGGACTCAGCCTTCCAGCCAAGTCACACACACACACACACACACACACACACACACACACACAAAGTGTGTGTGTGTGTGTGGGGGGGGGGGGGGTGGCTGCCCCACCCCCATGCTAGAGGGGGGGCTACAGCAGGCCAATGGGCCTGCGCAGATGAACAGCCCATAGGAAGAGGGCTTATTGGGAGCCAATCAGGGCCCAGATTGGAGACAGCTAATCAGGGCCAGGCTCAGCCCTATAAGAAGGCTGCTCAGGAAGCAAGCAGTCAGTCTGTCCCAGACCTTCATGGGGGGAAGGTCTGTCTCCAGAGCAGGAGACCAGCACCTTGGACAGAGCAGTGCTGAGCAGGCTCAGAGAGAGCACAGTAGGGCTCCGGCCCCAAACCTGCCAGACTGCAGGCCTTGAGAGAGAGTGCCTAGAGTGTGTGAGGGGCCAGAGGGGAAGTGGCCCAGGGACAGTTGCACAAGGGGAGAAAAGGAGGGCAGGGAGGCTGCCACTAGAGGGTCCCTGGATCAGGTCCCAGAGTAGTGGGTGGGCCTGGGTCCTCTCCATTCCCCATTGTACTGCACCTGGCCATGCAGTAGGGTGGCTGAGACAAACTGCAACTGGCCCTTGAGACAAGGGGCTAGATTTTTGGAGGTTGTGGTTGGCCACTGAGGCCAGTGCAAGGACTGCTGAACAATGCCTCCTAGAAGGGGGGGAGTATGGACTAGGGAGCACTGTTGGAGGGTAGTGTCCTGAAGAGGATGCCACCAAGCAGGGAGCAATGCAGGTCCAGACCACAACTGAGGAGCAGAGGATGGACGGGACACCACTAGTAGAGGGCGCTCCCCATGGACTGAGCTAATTCCTAGAACAACAAGCGGGAGGTGCCACGGTGGTGAGTCCCAACCCTATCACAATGTGAAACAGCACAGACCTCTTCTGGGATATACAGTCCACCAGGGGCCTAGCCCAGTACCCCTCTGTTGGTATCTCTGTAGCCCTCCTCAGGCTCAATCTTTAAATAGTCCCAGTCATACCCCCAGGGCTTCCTCCCTGGACACATTATCTTCCTGTAGCCCTCCCTGGGCTCAGTCCTTACTGAGTCCCAGCAGCCAGCTAGGGATCTTGCTCCCCCAGTCCCTGCCAGCAACTATATTATCAGTCCCAACAGCCTCTGTGCTTTCCCATTCCCTGCCAGCAGCTGATCTATCCATGGTCCTGCTGCTCCATCAGCCAGCCAGGAACACAGTACTTACTCCTCCAGCTCCAGGCAGCAACTGACTGAGTCTGGCCCTGCAGCTTCTTTTATGTGAGCCTTCTGGGCCCTGTTTGGCTGCTGCCTTCAGTGTCCCTCATTGGCTGCTTCCCCGTAACCACTGTAGGCCTCTCGGAGGACTTCTCTTCCCATCCTCTCTGGGATAGGGTGTGATACCTCCCTGAGGCCTCCAGCACACTCCTAGTCCTGTCCTAGTCCAGTCAGTCACAGGGTCTATAGCAGACCCTGATCACTATCCTAATAAAACTTTTTTATAATCCTTCCCCAAGTTGATTTTGACCCAAACAGATTCTGTTTTGTCCATACTATCATTTCATATCTCTTTACAGTTCACCATTTCATTGATCTACAATGCTACCCTGCCACCTTAATCTTTATTCATACCCTTCAACACCCTTGTTCCTGTCATGAGTACTTTTCCACCATGTTTCTGTAATGTCTGGCTTGATCTGCTGTACCAGTAGTTCCTGTTACTCCATTTTAGTGCTCAGACTCCTTGCATTTCCGTACAAATATTTCAGTTGTTTCCATTAGATCTCACCCAGTTTTCTGGGTATCTGTATAGTCCTTTCACTAACTGTAACACCTTCCTGACTATTACTTGTCTCTTTCTGTCTCTCACTAAAAATGTAAACAATTTGAAATCCATGAAACTTTGAGCGCTAGTCTGTTTTTCAGAATTCTGTTAAAAGCATTTTACACAGCCACTTTGATAATGCTCTTTGATAGGAGTTGTAAGAATAAGTCTCACAGGATTTTCCTATCATTTCTCCACTGTCACCCTCACTATGTTGCCAAAGCTGTCTGTGTGCTAATTCAGTGAAGTATAAATTCTAATATATGTATTGTGCTAAAGCTCTTTTCTGGATGCTTGATAGATAATCTGTATCCACCAAGTGTTGTGCTGACTTGTCTTTTCTGGACATATTGGGCTATTCTATCAAAGGGATTGATGATGCGCAGACACTCTTTCATTTTTGTAGTTTAGAAAGATAAAATAGTAGACACTCTTGAAAATGTTAAGTACCTCACTTTTTTGATACTCACGTTGAGGCATTTTGGTCCTGATTTCAGATGTGCAGAGCCTGAAGACAATGGAAGATCAGCACCTCTTAACTCGGACCCAACATGTCTCAAACTGAGCACCCAGAAACTAAGGTATCCATAACTTCTAATAGCTTGGGCCTTAATGGTGGTAGATGGTGGGTGGCAGGAGTACTTATGATTAAGTGTTCACTGTGACTCAGAGACCCCTTGGTAAAAGTCCCCTGTACTTTGCAAACAACTTTGACCTCAGATCTGACAAACTCACTACACCAAACACATCTTGCAGGCAATGTTCCCTCTAATTTTTCCCCATGCATGTGCAGATTAAATTGTTATGTGCACCAATATGGAGAGGATGTGTCACACATCCCCTCTGTATTGGTGCACATAACAAAATTCATGTGGTGGGGGTGGGGCCGAGGGGTTTGGAGTGTGGGAGAGTGAGGGCTCCAGCTGGGGGTGCAGGCTCTGGGGTGGGGCTGGGGATGAGGGGCTCAAGGCTGGGACAGAGGGTTTGGGTGTGTGGGGGGGTGATGGCTCTGGCTTGGGCTGTGAGTTCTGGCGTAGAGCTGGGAATGAGGGGTTTGGGGTGCAGGCTGCCCTGGTGCTACAGCAGGGAGAGAGGACTCCCGCAGCTCTCTCTTCTTGCAGCAGCACCTGGACTGGGGGGAAAGAGGCACCTCTCCCCATCACGGCAGCTCCGGGGCTGGGGGAGAACGTCTCTCTTCCTCTCCCCGCTGTGGCAGCTCTGGGGTTGGGGCTGCAGGATAGGCGCCTCTCTTCTGGCTGTGGCAGGTCTGGGCCAGGCCTAGGTTTGGGGAGGGGTACCTGTCCCCTGGCCGTGGCAGGTTCAGGGCTGGGGGAGAGGCATCTCTCCCCAGCTCAGCCCAAGCACCTGCACAGTGCTTAATAGGTTGTGTGGCTGCACAGCTTAGCTTGCAGGATATTTATCCATAAAGAGTAACATGTAAAGTTGTGATTGGGTGAACTCCCCTCATTTGCCTTGCAAAAGCTGAATTAGGCCAAGTGGCCCCAATCAGCTAATTAGGCTGCAAGTAGGGAAGATTTAGGCTGGAGGCAGCCAATTAAGGATAGGCTCACCTGTGCAGGAACAGGCAGGGCCTGTATAAAAGCAGGTAGCTAGCTGCAGAGATGGGGGTGCCTGATAGTGGAAAAGGTTGTAGCTAGCCTAATGAATGGAAGGAGTTGGAGGCTGGTAAACCCAGAAAGGGTAGAAGCCTGATACCTAGGAATAAGCCTAGGGAAACAGCAGCAAGGGGTAGGACTGCACAGAGACTGTGGCTGCTTGTTATAGGGTCACTGGGCTGGAACTCAGTGTAGAGGCTGGGCCTGGGTTCTCCTATTAACCATGGGGGAGTGGCAAAGGGCGTTGGAGATGCCAGATGAACAGCAGGTCTGGAAAGACTTTGAATTCCCTGGAAGGGGAGGACTTTAGTGACCTGGATGGCAAGCCAAGCCACAGAGAGGAAGCTATAAACCTAGGAGTGAGTGAGACAAGATGGGAGAAGACACTGAAGACACTGGAGGAAGAGTGCAAGTTGGCAGAGCTAGTCCACAGGATGACCAGCAGGAGCTGCTGCTCATGGTGAGTGCATCATGTGACAAAGGTATCTACAGAAAATCTTGACAAATTTCAAGCTCATAATCATTGTAATAGGTTAGGAATAATATGTTTATATTGAAAATATTCTTCTTGGGCTTGAAGTCAAAATTATTCACCAGGGAAAATATGCCTTGGTGGTAGCCCATTCATGCAGGAGGGAGGTGCCACCTTCCCTATTTAGCCAGTGATGTAATGCAAGGCTCAATTGTTTATCCTTGCTTATCAAGACTTTCCAGGGAAAATTACCAGAGGCAACTGAAAACTTTAAAAACCCTAAAGGTAAAAAAGGAACACTACTACAACAACACAGGGTTTTGTGATCCTGAAATGCATAAACAGGGAAATCTCAAGTAGAGGTAGACTTATTTTCGCTCTATATTTGGCACTGGGTGACTGTTGCTGGAATACTATGTCCATTTCTGGTGCCAACAATTCAAGAAGGATGTTAATAAATTGGAGAGGATTCAGAGAAGAACCACAAAAATGATGAAAGGATTAGAAAACATGCCTTAGTGATAGATTGAGTGCCATGAATCTATTTAGCTTCTTAAAGAGAAGATTAAGCTGTCTTGACTACAGTTATATTATCTTTGAGGGGAACAAATATTTAATAATGGACTCTTCAATCTAGCAGAGAAAGATGCAACCAAGTCCAATTGCTGGAAGTTGAGACTAGACAAATTCAGACTGGAAATAAGGAATACATTTTATGATGACTAATTAATCAGTGGAACACTTTACTAAGGGTTGTGGTGGAATCTCCACCACTGACATCTTTTAAATTAAGATTGGATGGATTTTCTAAAAGATGATGTAGTAATTATTCTGGAGCAGTTCCATGGCCTATGTAATACAGGTTAAACCAGAATGATCCGTGTTCCCTCTGCTCTTGGAACCTATGAATGTTTGGATCCTGGCTTTTGTGAAACTGGCCAGCTCTGCAACAGACTGAATTGAGGGGGGAAAATCTACTTTATTAGACAGGAAAGCTACTTATTAATATTTTATGCTTTTTTGCATTGTAACCAGTTGTTTCCATCACTTTATCTTATTTCTAATTACATTTTTATCCTTTCTTCAATAAACCTACTTTTGTTTTGTTGTAAGTGCTCAGAAGTGCAGTGTGATTGACAGGAGTAGATGGTGTCCGTGGCTGGATATTACAGGGGAATGCTTCAAACTGACTCAGGGATTGGGGTGCACCTGTTAACCTGAATGGCTGGTGGTGGTAGGGAGCTGACACCCAGCCAGGTATAGGAAAGACTCCCTTACACTGGAGACAGGTGCCCCAAGAATGGTCACATTCACCAACTTGAGTAAGGATTCCATAATTGGACACTACATTGCATAAAGTATTTGTGTATACCTTATATTGTTTCAGTGGGAAGTCCTTGGCCACATTGGTCAGGGGAAACACTGATAGCAACAGTAGGACTCCTCTATTTAGGTATTGCAACACCTAAATGTTAGGTGCTTTGCCACCCAATGGAATCCACCATTGTGAGTTAGGCACATAGGCTTCTAATACAAACCATGGGGAGAGTTAGTTGCCTAAAAATGAGATCTACAAAAGCCAGCTGGCTGAGTGGGGAGCTGCCTAAGCTAGCCAAAGAGAAGGGTATGGCCTAAACCCCATCTCTCAAGGGGACTTAGGTGCCTGTCTCTGCTTAGGATTCTCAGCCATGAACCCTTTCCTGGAGTTAGATACGCTTGTTTGCACCAGAAGCAGTGATGCTCTGCCCCCCCCCCCACCTTAAATTTTTAGCCCAGTGGGGCTCAGACTTGCTGCTGCATTTCTGGGCTGTTTGTGTTTTGCAAAGTAGGCAATACCCTCTCTCGTTGAATCTGTTCAACTGTATCAATAAATAGTCATTGGGCCCCAGAAATAGTGACTCTATAGCCCAGTGATTTAAGGCTCTCAGCTGGGAGGGGAGAGACCAAGTTTAAATCCCATTTGTACATCAGGCAGAGGAGGAAACTGAACTCGGATCACCCACATCCCAGATGACTACTCTAACGACTGAGCTAAAAGTTGTAAGAGGGTTAACTCCTCTGCCAGTTTTTGTAGGGTTAGGTACACTCTGAGGAAGGTTGCCAACCCTCCAAGATTGGCCTGGAGTCTCCAGCAATTGAAGATTAATCCTTAATTAAAGATTGTCATGTGATTAAATCTCCAGGAATATGTCCAACCAAAACTGGCAATCCTAACTCTGAGCATGCCTATTGGATTGGGACCTGCTGGCAAGATGGACAGAGGAACACCTAGCTTGAGGATCACTAACCGAAACCTAGGTGCCTAGAGGGACTTTAATTTATGTGGAAATTTAGGCATCAGCTGAGTGGGGGTTTTGAGAATCTCAGTGGCATCTAAATATTAGACATAGGCATCTAAGGCTTGGTCTACACTAAACCCCCAAATCGAAGTAAGGTACGCAACTTCAGCTACGTGAATAACGTAGCTGAAGTCGACGTACCTTAGTTCGAACTTACCGCGGTCCACACCCGGCAGGCAGGCTCCCCCGTCGACTCCGCGTACTCCTCGCGGCGAGCAGGATTACCGGAGTCGACGGGGAGCACTTCTGAGTTCGATTTATCGCGTCCAGACAAGACGCGATAAATCGAACCCAGAAGTTCGATTGCCTGCCGCCGAACCAGCGCGGTAAGTATAGACAAGCCCTAAGTCTTTCGGATCTAGCCCAATGTTCTTAAACATGGCTATTGTTAGTACAATTCAATCATAATGTCATAAGGACCAAAATATTTTTCAAGTCAGAAGCAAAAATTATATTCATTTGTGCAAGGGATATATGTGCATGCAAGAGGGAAAAGAGTTGTTAACGACAGTGAGATTGGATATAGCCTAGATGTAGATTTATTTTTCTTAGCCATGGGAGCTTTTCCAACATTGCACATTCCACTAGAACACTGACTACAGCAATAACCATTACTGCTGTAATAGCTGGTGTTTACCAAGAAACCTCAGTTCAGCATCTGATAAATAGTGTCTTGCTAACCAGTCTCACATTGATTCACATAATTTCTTTCTTCTATTTCTCAGCCAGCTTTTCTTTACAAATAAGATAGATACAAGTATGACTATAAAGCAATTACACAGCTGTTGCAAGAAGTATACAAGAAGTGGTAGAAGAGGTGTATATTTTAAATCTAATTAATTCATATTGAAAGGTGAAATAACCTTGCAGAAATATTGATTGGATAAGAGGCAATTTTAAGGAACCAGAGGATTGAATTAGCATTTGAGGTTTAGCTTAAAATAGCTCATTGGCACATATTGTAGACTAGAACAATTTAGTAACTGCCAAGGTTTTTACAAGAGCATTACATTCTACTTATCCACTGTCCTCTATCCTTTCAAATCCCTCAGCTTCAATCCAACAGCTCTGCATAATTGTGTGAAATGTCATAGACCAAGATAAACACTACTTTTTTTAGGATAAAAAATAATTAAAATCATCTCGTATATAAAGAAGTCTTTAAATCTCTTTCATGTGCTAAGGGTATTGGAAAACATGGAGAATGTTTCTTTTAATAGAATTACTCATTTGAATGTGTACAGTGTTAATTTCCAAGTGCTCTATTTTACAGACTACTTTTTTAGGCATTCAGTAATCTAGATCTTATTTTCCGTGTGTGTGTGTGTGTGTATGTGTGTGTGTGTGTGTGTGTGTGCGTGCGCGCGTGTGATTTAGAACAGCAATGCAACTTTCGGCAGCTATACTAGTTTACCCGACTAGGATTAGCCAGTGACCTCTTTATCTAGTCTTATCTAGCTACTCCCATCAGACCATTAAGGCCTAATCCTGCTTCCACTGTCTTCAATGGGGCCCTTAATAATTGATCTGACATGTAATGACTGTGGTGAGACCAGGTGCCTCGGTGCTATCCACCTTTCACTCAGTTGTGCACATTCTCAGCTAAAGCATTGATTAGGGCACTCCAGCTCCTAGAGCAGGGGTCAGCAACCTTTCAGAAGTGGTGTGCTGAGTCTTCATTTATTCACTCTAATTTAAAGTTTCACGTGCCAGTAATACATCCTACTGTTTTTAGGTCTCTTTCTATAATATATAACTAAACTATTGTTGTATGTAAAGTAAATAAGGTTTTTAAAATTGTTTAAGAAGCTTATTTAAAATTAAATTAAAATGCAGAGCCCCCTGGACTGGTGGCCAGGACCCAGGCAGTGTGAGTGCCACTGAAAATCAGCTTGCGTGCTGCCTTTGGCACATGTGCCATAGGTTGCCTACCCCTGTTCTAGAGTCTGACAGATTACATAATATGTGGACTTAAAATCTCCTAGTACACTCTGGGGTGTAAAGTCCCAGAGTGTTTGATATTTAAGTTAATGAAAACAGTGGGTCTAGCCAAGAACATTAATGAGTTTTGCTTTCCTGAATTTGTGGGGGGAGGGGAAGCCACCTGTGAGTCCCATTAGGCCGGTGGCAGAGGATCTACCAGTCAGCTAGCTCGTGGACATGTCAATCCTGGATATCTCCTGAGGAAATAAATTGAAGGGATCATGCCTACTGGCCAGCCTGCATAAACCTCAATAGGGAAGCAATCTAGCCAACAATCCCCAAAAGAGGGACTGAGGTCCTGATCCTAAAAGACAGTTAGGCACCTAGCTCCCACTGACTTCAAAGCTTAAATACTTTTGAGGATCTAGTCCCGGGTCTACTGGTCAGCAATGAAACCCCCAGCTGAAATAATTGACTATGTGGTCACTGCCATTTCTCCTAGATGAGAAGACCAGAGTTGGAGGGAGTAGCAGACTGCACTCTCCATTGTCTACTCCATCTATCAGGTAGCTAAGAACTGGAGCCTGTGTTGAGAAAGGTATGTTGTGCAACGACTGATGAGGGAATTATCAAACAGAGGGTTACAGTCACAAAAACTTAGGCATGGTGATGTTGAGCATTGCCCCACCTAACTTCTAGTTGCTTAGAAAATCGCTGGATTCACAAAGCCTGAGTTCAGCACCTAGGCTCCCTATACAACAAATGGGGAGAGAGACTAAGCCCACACCTCTGAGTTCAGTGCCTAAGTAGGGGCTGCAGGGAGACACCACCTTCTGCTTGGGATTCTCCACCACAAACCTTCTCTTGTGCTTAGATACCCATGCCATTCTAGTAAGAAATGGCAGGGGGAGGGGAAGCTCCCGCATAACTCTTACCTTATTGGTTAGGATGCTCTGCTGAGATGTGGGAAATTCCAGTTCAAGCCCCCACCTCTATCTGATGAGGCAAAAGGTATTTGAACAGAGATCTGCCACCTCTCAGCTCAGTGCTCTAACCACTGGGCAATGTCCTAGTCTGATATAGGACTGCTTCAGTGTCTTTTGTTGAAGCTGTTTCACTATAGATAAATAATTAAAAGAAGCCATTGGAGAAGGGGGACTGGAACCCCTAGATGAGTGTTGTAACCACCAGGCTACAGTGTCAGTCTTATGTGCTCTTGCTCTCGTTTCATTATTTAGCCACAGTGGAACAGCTTCAACAGGAGAAACTGAGGCTATATGTACACTTAAAACACTACAGTGTCACAACTGCAATGCTGTAGCACTTCAGTGTAGACACTTAAATACAACAATGAGAGGGATTCTCCCATCACTGTAGTAAATCCACCTCACCAAGAGATGGTAGCTAGGTCAACAGAATATTTCCTCCGTTGACCTAGCACTGTCTACATGGTGACTTAGGTCATATTGACTACATCACTCAGAGGGGTGGACTTTTCACACTCATGAGTGATGTAGCTGGTCAATCTAATTTTCCAGTGTAGATCAGCCCTTAGCAAACCTCATCTGGGAATATTCCAGAGCCCAGTGGCTGGGAGAGGGGACTATCCTGAGAGGTGGTGGATCCCTCTGCAAATCCCTTCCCCCCCCCCCCCCAATCAGATGGAGGAAGGACTTGAACTGGAGGCCTCCCACATCCCAGTGGAGTACCCTAACCACTGGGCTAAAAGTTACAAGGAAGAGCCTTTGCCCTCCCTCAGCTGTTTTATGTAAACTCACCTATAATGGACTGATCTGGTAGGCAAGGTAGAAGTATGCCTACTAGATTAGGTCCTGTGGGCAAGTTAAGCAAAAGAATACTTATCTTCCCCCAGTTTGTGACTGGCATGGGGTCTAAGGCAGTAGTTCTCAAACTAGGGCTGCTGCTTGTTCTGGGAAAGCCCCTGGGACCATCCTGATTTTTATAGGGACAGTCCTGATTTTTTGTTTTTTTTCCTTATATAGGCTCCTATTACTCCCCCACCCCCACCCTGTGTCCTGATTTTTCACATTTGCTGTCTGGTCACCCTACCTGGTTGCAACTTTAATTCTGGAGTCCTGACAATGACTGCAAAATATTTACAGAATTGGTGCTTGCTGTTTCCTAAGAAAATTCTTTTTAAATCACTAAATATTAAAACATAGAATTAGCTAGTAGAATAAGTTTTGTTTGTTTGTTTTTTCTCCCACAGCTTTTTTTACACCGAGATTGTGGTATAAAGTATGGGCATATATATCCATCCACAGTATGGACAATTACTCTGACACAATTAAGAAATGATTTTGAAACGCACCTCTAGCCTAGTCGGGGTCAAAACTGAAGTAAAAAAATGCATAGTTCTAGAATATGACCAGCAATAGAATCAATCAGCCCTTTGTACTAGAGACTTGCATTCCATTCCCATAGTTTGACTGACCTCTGGTGGGAGTCAGTAATGAGTTACATTCACTAGAGGCTTTACTTCCACATGTTCTATACCAGAATTAGCCCCCTGCTTCCCAGTGAAACCATAAAGTCTTGTCACCCAATCACATCCAAAAATCTGACTCCTGCAGGATTTCATATAGAAGTACCTTCAGGCTGAAGACTATTTTCCCATTCTCATTGAATGAAACTTACTAAAGGGGGATGAACAGAAATACTCCATAGAAATCCCATTTACTGTAGCTGGTCCATGCATTTGGTTTATTTGCTGTAGCTGGTAGCTATGTGGCTACAATCGGTAGTTTTGAATGCAGCTGATAGTTTTGAAAACTGCTTTGAGCTCATTTCTGGAAGTAAAATGACACAGTATTGGTCTGTATGATGGGCATTTGTCATATGCCAAGCTGAAACCAGATTGGATAATGTCAGAAAATACCATTCAGTCCAGGTGTCCTGCACTGTCTTGAGTAGTAGAGTTTCATGCACAGAGGTTCTGGAAAAGCTAGAGAAGCTGCAAGGTCTAATCTGCATGATGGACCCCTCATGGCTGGTGAAAACCAGGGATTTGTTAATTCCTGGGAAGGAACCTCCCTGGCTGCCTCTCCAGCTCTGCCCCTTAGATTTTCATAGTCAGGTAGTGCCCTGACCCTTTCCCATACCTACCTCTGTCCATGCTCCGAATCTCCCTGCTTCCCTCAGCATTCCTCAAACATAAGTTTCAGCAGCAGACCAGGGCTTCTCTGGAAAACCATTAGGAAGCACAGTTTGCTGGAAAAACTGCTTCCTTAGTGGAGCCATTAGCTCGGTTTCTGAGACCACTTTCTTTGATGCCTCCTACTATTGTAGGCCCTTTACCCCATGAACAAATAAATTATTTAACAGCACCAGGGGAATGTGAAGGACCTAGATAGGCAACTATGCCTGCAAGTCTTGCTCTGAGAAGCAGAGCTTGTAGCTCTCACATAAGCTCCTTCTCAGACTGGCAGATCTCCCACATTTTGCCGGAGAGGAGCCTCTGTCTGATATACCTGACTCCTGCAGCAAATCTTAACGGAAACACAGGAGGCTGGGGTGGAGAGAATGGACTAGGCAGTATGTGCGCAAAGGAGCAGCACGCAAGAGACAGCTTTGTCAGGGGCCAGCCCAAGACTGTGGAATTGACTCCCGCAGGAACTAACGACAATCAGAAACCATCTTCCACTGCAAGTGCACATCACACTTCTTCAGCCTTGCCTTCTCCAACAAACATTTAGCAGCATGTTTATATAATCTATATATAAATCCAAAAGAAAACACACCACTGTCTACACTTCTCCCTCTGAGGAGAGGATGAGCGAACAAAACATGACTGACATTAGTTACATTCATGCACTACTGGAAAGCATTCAAATACTACCATGATGAGCACAGTATAGAAACCTATATAGAACAGAAGCAGTAGTGAGGGGCTGTAGCCAGGAAGGTAGGTTGGGAAACAGGACTGGGGATTTGAATTGTGCAACACAAGTTGGCTGGAGAAGGGGGGACTTTTACCCTAAGTGGGGTGGCATTATATAATGGAAGTGGCAAACACACACTCAGGGTTTCATCAGTTCTGTTACAGAGACGAAATTAGAGTGATGTACAGCAGCTTTGGATTTTTTTTTTAGTTCACCTATGTCTGTGTTCTATGTAGACTAAGTTATGTGCAAATTTTCTTGTGTGTGTGTGTGCATGCATGCATAAATTACAGGAGCCTCGGCAAAACATTAGACTGACAAAACAAATGTGTTTTTAAATCTGTTTGGGAAGCAAAGTGACATTTGTTCTGAAAAGTATATGGAAAATTAAAATTTCTGCTGCTGATTAAAATTTAAAAGTTTGATGTGCAGAATGTTCTAAATTTAATAGTGATTTCAGGGATTTAGCCTCTGCTTCAAGGGCAAAAACATTCCAATCTTAATTGTACACCTGCTAGATCACCTTCTTAATATTGTGAAAACATGTATGCACCTTTAGAGGTACGTGCTTCGTAGGGCTGGTTAGAAAATTTAAGTGAAACAAATAGCATTTTGGAATATGTTTGTAAATTTTCTGACTATCTACAGTGGCAGCATTGGAGGGACACAGGTGATCCTTTCTATGTTCTGACATGACAAAGATTAGTCATGCTGTTAGCATGAAATGTTCTAGACAAATACCCTAATTCTTTTAAATAAATGTATGGCTGTATCATAGAATCATAGAATATCAGGGTTGGAAGGGACCTCAGCAGGGGGTTGGACTAGATGACCTCCTCAAAGCAGGACCAATCCCCAACTAAATCATCCCAGCCAGGGCTTTGTCAAGCCTGACCTTAAGATCCCTAAGTGGCCCCCTCTAAGGAAGGCGATTCCACCACCTCTGTAGGTAACCCATTCCAGTGCTTCACCACCCTCCTAGTGAAAGTTTTTCCTAATATCCAACCTAAACTTCCCCAACTGCAACTTGAGACCATTACTCCTTGTTTTGTCATCAGGAACCACTGAGAACAGTCTAGATCCATCCTCTTTGGAACCCCCTTTCAGATAGTTGAAAGCAGCTATCAGATCCCCCCTCATTCTTCTCTTCTGCAGACTAAACAATCCCAGTTCCCTCAGCCTCTCCTCATAAGTCATGTGCTCCCAGTCCCCTAATCATTTTTATTGCCCTCCGCTGGACTCTTTCCAATTTTTCCACAAAAATTAATGGAAATATTCCATCTCCTAGAACTGGAAGGGACCCTGAAAGGTCATCAAGTCCAGCCCCCTGCCTTCACTAGCAGGACCAAGTACTGATTTTGCCCCAGATCCCTAAGTGGCCCCCTCAAGGGCTGAACTCGCAACCCTGTGTTTAAGCAGGCCAATGCTCAAACCACTGAGCTATCCCTCCCCCCAGTCTTTGCATGTAGCTATGCAGTGAGAGGAGGGAGTAAAGAGCCTCTCCCCAACTTGCATAGCCCAAGTAAGACAGAATTGCAGCCCCTGCGCACAGAGAAGTGCAGGGTTGCTACTGAAGTACATTCCTGAGGATGCACAAGGCACATAGAGGTGGTAGGGAGGGGCATGAGTCTCCCCATTGGCCAGTGGAATATGCTGCACCTCTTAAAGAGGTATTGGACTCTTCCCAACATGCTAGAAAAGTTCAAGAGCCATTCAGCCTTTCTGGGGCAGAATGTCTCTGATCTCCCTCAAGGCAAGCAGGACGGTCACCATGGGTGCCAACTCCTAGGGGAAAGGGAAGTCATTGAGGGGAGGCACCACACTACTATATTTGTGCTTCTTGGCCTTTTATTTTGTTTGTATCCTGGTGTTGTGACAAAAAAGAACTCATGCTACTCACAGTTTTAGTCCGTTCAGTAGCTGATCTATGAATGTTTTGTTAAAAAACAATACCCAGAGTTCTTTTTTAATCCACCATAAGAGTTATTCTTTAAATGATTAACATGCCAGTAACGTAATTGTTTCCCCTCCTGCTCTGACTTTTGTTTCCTTACCTGTGTAATAACAGCAGTATACAAGATCTTTCATGATGACTTAGTCATATACATGAAAATTAATCAAATCTTTTACATTATAGTTTATGCTATACTAACCTAGTCTTCAGCTGGAGTGTTTAAATTAAGTAGTTTGGGCCCAGTTGATGCCTGGTATAGCAATTGGAGCCAACAGAGAGATGCCAGGAATTGAAAGATCCAGATTTTTCACTCCATTGCAGTATTTCAGACATGGCTCAATACTTCATTGCAGTTCACTGCTGTGCTGGATGCACTGACTTGCAATGAGATCCACCAAATGCTGCTCACTTCCTCTGGGCAACTTGTTAGTATACTAATGATGTGCTGATGTTGGAACTCCAATCATGAGAGGTATCACTCTGTTTTTTGTTTTTGTTTTGTTTTTAAACCATAAGATTTAAAAGATGATCAGTTAATACATATTTTGTTTCAGGTGTCCTTGTCTGATTTCCCATTAACATAGCATTTGGTCCTAATTTTTGAGGTAGGGACAGAGACATGGAAGACACAGGTCTTAAAAAGAAGGGGCTACGTGGGACACTAAAATCACACCTATGACTGCATACAAGGTATGATGAGAATCTAACCTGGGATCTCCAGCATCCAAAGCACAAATAATAATTCCATTAGCTTTTATCCTTGCTGGGGCCAGCCACAAGGGGTCAACATGATTAGAGGCACCAGGCTCTTTTATTGCACTAAGATAGAGGGGGCTCACAAAAGTCATTAATCATTTTTGTGTCTCCAAATTTCAGCCAATGGAGCTATATAATCTATGGCCTTATGCTTGTATCCCCTATATGTTTTCAGTAGCACTGAGGTTTCCTGCAGCTCTAAGTAGTTTCTGATAAATCCTGTTGTGAAATTAGAGAAACAGACCCTGTATCAAGTTATATTTAAAGCTTTTTCTCCTTCCACTTGTAAAGAAATTCACTTGATTGATTGTCTTCTGAATTAAACAGTTGTGGAGATATTGGAACATACTTAGTGGATTCCATGTTCTCAAGCTGATGAATCTAGAATCCTCTGGCATTGTTATGAGATGGCTGTTATGCTTTTTGCCCTGTACATTTTCTATGTGTACCCCAATTTCTTGCAATTTCTACAGGGATTGTCCTTGAAACAACACTAATTTTCATTGTGAGACTGTGCTTTCACTGGGGAAACAGTCTTTGAGTGTTGTCTGTGCTGTGCTTCCTGCTTGAGCTTCACTTTATTTGTTCCACAGAGTACATGATGCTGTTGCTTTTCCTTGTTGGTTGACTCTATTGATAAAGCAATTTATAGTCCATGGTTTAGAGTCAAATCCACCTCAGTCAATAACTGCTTCTGGATTGCTTCACTTTGCATACTCCCTACCATGGGGGGAGTGGGGACACAATGGTCCCTAAACACATCCATTTAAACTTTCTCCAAACTGGCAAGGTTCTGTTAATTTATTTAATCCAGCCATATATTCAGGAATTGGTTCGTCTTCATTTTATAAAAGCAGAATTGCTCTGCAATGACCAGTGGCTTCCAGGATAGGTGATTTTGCAGAATGTCCATAATCTCAACAAATGTTTTGTGGGTTTAATTGTCAGCTGTTAGCTAAGCGGCAGGATATAAGTTTTAGCCCCCATTTCAATCAGTAAAACCACCACTCTTTTTCCCCCCCATCAGTTGAGTATATATTCCAGTCTGTTGATATAGTTCAGACAGTTCTCTGAGCTGTAAGTCCATTATCCCAAATCCAGCCATTTTTAACCTTTAAAAATGGTTTTGGTTTTTTCTCTCTAAAAAGCAGTTCATTCCCAGTGGGAGCAGTTTCCTTTTCAGTTTCAGGAGGACTATGCAATCACTCTGTATTTCACTGTATTCTTGGATCAGTATCCCATCTCCATAGCCAAAGGCTGTATCTTTTGCTCTTTATAACATTCATACTATGAAGGAACCCAGATGGGTACAGTGGGATCCAAATAATCATGTTTACTAACTATATACAACATGCAAGTCCTAACCACATACATGCACTCCTGCTCTGGTGTCTTTCATGTTTTGAGAAACCAACAGGTATGTCTACACTACAATGTAAGCCTAGGATCAGACTCTGGCTCAAGCCTAACCCCTCCCCCCCTTCCATCCACACACAAATCAAATTAACCCAGGGTCTGAGCCCAGGTCAAGCCTTAATCCAAGATTTGAGCCCTATTGCTTTGCAGTGTAGATGCAGCTCCACTTGACTCAGGTCCTGGGAGTCCTCCCAAAAGTATCCCACAATCCCATGGATCAACTTCCTTTTTCCTCTTTCTCTAGAGTTTTGCTTCTACTTGAAAATAGAAGCAATCAGCCTTGATGTACTGCAGCAGCTCAGTGAGTCAATGTGTTAGTCTTCTGATCACTGGAAGGATTACGAACTGCTAACACACCATTGGAGAGCCTTCTGTGTTTTCAATAGAGACTGAACAGAACAAGCATGCTACCTCATGGTCAGAGGAGCACAGCACAGCTTTTGGTAAACCCCTGGTGCGAAGCCAGCAAAACTGTGGACTTTAATAAGAGTACTAGGAATAGGGTGACCAGACAGCAAGTGTGAAAAATCAGGATGGGGGTGGGGGTAATAGGTGCCTATATAAGAGACAGCCCCAAATATTGGGACTGTCCCTATAAAATTGGAACATCTGGTCCCCTAACCAGGAATAGCCAGGCATACCAGCAAATAGTGAAGAAGCTGGCAGCTTGCCAAATTTACTGGATTGGTGACCAGTGCAGGGAGCCGATTAAGTGGCTGAAGAGAAAATACCAGAACTGCAATTTGGGCAACTCCCCCAAATCATGCCTGTTTTATGAGGAGTTTGACTGGGTACTGGGCACTGTACCCAGCATGGTGCCAACCAGGATGCATAATGACCTCCTCAGCTGAGATGGTGCCCTGCTGGCCCCAGAACCCAGCATGGGGACTGATGGGAACCAGCAGCAGGCTCTGAGGAGGACAATGAAGTCACGCTGTTGCTGGAAACCAATTCCGGAGCAGCAGGTGCACATTCTAGGTCCATACTTGGAGAAGCTGATGCCCCCCCTGAGAAATAGCCCATGGGGAGCCTGCAGCAGACAGATGGGACAGAAACTGCCCCTAAGCCCAGTAAGTTTCTGGTTCCATTTTAATGTTTATTAATACAGTAATGGGAGGGATTTCCACTCTATGAACCAATGCAAAAGCTATACTAATGGCAGATTGTATGCCAGTGGTGTGGTTCTCCCTGCTCCCTCCCTACCAAATGGAGTTCAGTATGGCAACTGGGACATGCAAGCAGTAAAGAATATCTTTAAAGTGTATTTTTACTGGAAAGGTACCGACTTGTGCTAGGGCCATTCCTGTTTCTTAAAAATAACTTTACATTGTCATGCCTGTAAATATGCCATTCTGTAACCATTCTATGGTCTGTTGAGCTGCCTGGAAACAGTGAACTGTGTGTGTGGAAACATGTTCTATTCACAAATCTAGTCCGTTTGTTCCAAATACGACTGCAGTTTGAAATTTTGTCCAGAAATGTGCCAGGGGTGGGGAAGGGAGAGGCTGTGGATTTCTGCATGTTTGCGTGCAGTCATAACAGGCTAAGTCATGAGAAAGCTAATGAAGCATCCTGTTGATTCCTTCATGAATTCTGACCCAACCTTGGGTGCTGATAGCTGCAAACTGCTCCTGAAGCAGGAACTCCAGACAAATGGGAAAAGAACAGAAAGGAGAACAGGTGGCTATTGGACATGCCATGGTTGGGCATTTTTGTCTTCACATGGTTTCAGTGTGTGCTCTTGTTCATACACTCTTTTTATTTTTTCCTGTAAGGTTCTGTTACTAGTGTTTTGGTGTGTTAATGGCAGCTGGCCAGCCTGGGCATGAGTGAATGTACTTTTTTCTAATACATGTTTATCTATCAAGTTTTGTATTTCATCAAGAAAGTTTTTCTATCACTGCTTCACATCATATGATTTATATTCAAAATAATAAATGTACATGATCAGGGACCATTGGGAATTAGTATGCAAAGACTATCCCTCAATATAGTTATCTATAGCAATTCATAATTCAATCACTTCCTTACATCAATCCATATTGTGAACAACCCCTCCTTCCCCCACTTCATAAGTCATTCAAAAGTACATATTCTACACTCTTCATAATCAATTATTCCTATTTTTCCCCCTCCCAAGCATATTCATAAAGGTACTATTAACCCACTTCCATTGTGCAGTGGTTTCAGCACACCAGCAGCCTAATCTCTCACATCTGCTTAAATGGAATTGGGACTAAAAGGGAAGAGTCCTTGTGTAAGTCCCATCAGTGATTACATACTTGCTGAATTGGGGCCTATGGATGAAATACTGAGGTCAACAGGAGTTTTGCCATTGACTTAAATAGAGTAAGAATTTCATCTTTAGTTCCTGCACACAAGTTTGGCACACATGTAGTTCTTGTGCCTTTAGTGCACAAGGACTGCACACAATTATGTTGCCACCAGCAGCACTGAACTCCCCAAAGATGATCGGGTCAAGGCCTTGACACCTGTACCAGGCATCAGGTAATGCTGTACCTGGGCAAGGGGGGGGGGGCACAGTAGCTTAGCTCCCAACAGTCTCCATGAGGCTTTGTTTACAATTAAGTCTGACAGAAAAACTTCTATCTTATGGGTTTTTGTCAAAGTTTTCTGTCTAAGTGAAATTTTCCACAAGTGTCTGGCTTCTGCAGAACATTTTAGACTTTAATTATTCCTGAGGGCATTCTGCACCAATATTTTAAAATTCTGCAAATTTTATTTGTCATAAATGTGAAGGCTCCACCATGGTATTGGGAGCACAGGCCACTGCCTGCACAGAGGTGGGAGATGACTGTACCCTTCTCTTCTCTCTCTTTCCCCCCACCCCCCAGACACTGACTCAGAGGTGGGGCTGCATCCAACCCTGACAATGCACAATGACCAGGCCTGCACCAGAAATGCCCCAGGGCCCTGCCCTTCCATATCAGGTGTGGGAAGGCAGGATCCAAATATGGAAGGGCTTAGTGTGGGGGATCCAGGTGTAGGTTGAAAGGGTTCTGTGGGAGGCAATCTGGGTGTGGTTCTGGGAGCAACAGTAATGACTCTGCAGGGGGGTTCAGGTGAAGGTGGTTGAGGATCAATGAGGGTGTGCGTGTGTGTGTGGGGGGAAATAGAGTTCAGCAGGAGGGTCTGGATGTGGGGGGGCTCTTCAGGGGGGCTCCAGATGCTGACGGGGGGGATCCAGGAGCAGCTGGGTAGGGCTCTGTGGTGGGTATCCAGCTGCAGGTGGCTCATCAGGTTGGTGCAGAGGGAATGGGGCTCGTTTGGGGGGGGGCATGAGGCTCAGCAGAAAGGTCTCAGTATGAGGGGGTCTGGATGCCCAAGGGTTGGGCAGATTGGGGTGCAGCTCTCTGTACCTCCCCCTGCAGATGAGGAGTGATAGGTGCAGGGTTGGGGGTGTTTGCAGAGCTTCCTGCAGCTGGGGTGGGTCTGAGCTGGCCCGGGATGCCCTGCAGGGGAAGAGGAAGTCCCATCCTCCCCAGCCCAGCTGGGACTAGCAGCTGAGCCCAGCACAGGGTAGGAGCCACCAGCTGGGTCTTCCCCTGCCCCACAGTGATTTACCTCTCCGTCGGCTGCCCTGGGCACCCAAAACATACTGCTGGGGAGGGTCACATGACTGCTTTTGTGGCTTTCCTTTGCTTCCCTGTCAGAAGTTCATTTTTTCTGCAGGGAAGCAAAGAAATCAGCAGGGGACAGAAATTCTGCACATGTGCAGTGGGACAGAATTCCCCCAGGAGTATTTAATTAAACAGGGTGGAAAAAATCAACTAAAAAAAAAAAAGTTGTTTTCCCCACAAAAAGCATTTGATCAAAAAATCTGATCTAAAGATAGTTTTAAGATATCTTCTCATGGAATAGGAATTATAAATCTATAGTATGAGACAATATAATTATGTAATGTTTAAGAAAAGTTTTGTAAATGAGTTCCAATAGTTCATGGATTAGGGACCCAATTTTATGAGGTTCCAGGGGCTTCTGTATAGATTATTTAGGTTAATCTTTCTATCTACCCAATTGGACTCTGTGTTCAGTAGAAGATACCATCAGAGATGCTTAGTTTTGCAGTTCTCAAACTGTGGATTTGTCTCCAGAGATAATATGCTTGTTAACAGCAAAAATGTTTTAAATAAATATATAGAGGTGAGAAATAACAGACTTCAACCCTATTGTCCCTCTGCAAACTTGTGTATGCAAAGTCAATCCCTTACTGCTCTCAAAGTGCAAAGTTTCAAAAAGTTCAATGAATAAAAGATTGTTGGGGGTGGAATAGATCTGGACAAGGAGAAGAAGTCTGGAGATAAATGTGAGAAGGGAGGGACAGGCAGCAGAAACAAAAGTGAAACTATTTGAGCAGCATATTCCAGAAGTCTTGTGGTCTTTGAGTGTAGCCTTCATTGATCTGAGATCTATCATACCATTCTCTCACAAGGGTATCAGAGGGGTAACCGTGTTAGTCTGAATCTGTAAAAAGCAACAGAGGGTCCTGTGGCACCTTTAAGACTAACAGAAGTATTGGAGCATAAGCTTTCGTGGGCATTCACGCTCTTGCATCTGATGAAGTGGGCATTCACCCACGAAAGCTTATGCTCCAATACTTCTGTTAGTCTTAAAGGTGCCACAGGACCCTCTGTTGCTTTTCACTAGAAGGGAAAACCTATAATGGCAGCAGGTTGTAAAAGACCCAGTTGGGGGACATTTTAACGAAGTTCCTCTACCTGTGGGTAAGACAGGCATGCATGCAAAATGCAAACAGTGCAACAAAGAAATGCAAGGCCTGGTTCCCCAAATGAAACAACATCATGAGAAGTGTTCCTTCTCAGGAGGAAGCTGTGCTGAAGATAATGAAAGGAACATGTCTGAACATGCAGGATCTTCAGGTTGGTAAACTTCCTTATTTCATACTTCTTTCTTAAGGACTGCTTGTCTTCCTTCTGGACTATTCTTGAATTCTCATGTTTGAGCAAAAAATATAGTTGTTCTATGGTACTATCATTTTAGATGCAGTTGTGATAAAAATAGCTGAAATAGGCAGATCTTTTTACAATTTCATCTTTAAAGTAGTACTGAGTGTCAGTGAATGCAATGAGTAATACTAAATGAGCATGATGATAATAGTAATTAAATAACTGTATTGACTTATTTTGGTTAGGAGAATCCATCCTCAACATACAGGATTCTGAAGACTATCCACCTTCAAGATTACCATCATTTTCTATAGTTTCAGTTGTCTGCCAATGATAGTGTTTCAGTCACATCATGTATGTCACCTAGCCACAGTATATCACCTGTAGCAAAAAGAGGGGGGGAAAATCCATCATCCAGAAACAACTATAATTAAGTTTGTGATAAGAACCAGCAGATTACAAAAAGAGGTAATTGATGAGAAAATTGCCCAGTTTGTTTATGCAACAAACTCTCCATGTGATTGAGAACCCACACTTCATTAACATGGTTCAGTCATTAAGACCAGGATACAGTCCACCCAACAGGGCAGATGTCGCAGGCAAATTGCTGGATAAAGTGTATGAAAGAGAAATTGAGCAGTGTGCAAAAGGTGTAGAGGGTAAAATTGCTCCACCCATCAAGACTCTCAGGTTAACAATGTCCACAATGATCCTGTTGTATGTGGTTGTGTGACAACAGAAGAAGGGAATATCTTCCTTACAGAAACAATCGATACATCAGGAAATGTAAACACAGCAGAATAGTTACAAGAAGTAGCAGTAAAAGCTATAACAAACTGTAGAAAAAAATTCAAATGTCTAGTACACAGCTTGGTCACAGACCATGCTGCAAATGTATCCAAGATGAGAAGAAATTATTCTGAAGAGTCCCAACCTAATAACATACAGTTGCAGTACTCATTTGATGCACCTTCTAGCCAAAGACTTCAGTGTTCCAGAAATAAAGGCTAATGTTGTTGAAATTGCAAAATACTTCTGTAACAACCACTTTGCAGCAGCTGCTCTGAAAAAGGAAGGAACCAAGCTAACTCTCCCACAAGATGTGCAATGGAACTCAGTAGTGGACTGTTTTGAGCACTATATCAAGAACTGGCCTAATCTGATGAGTTTGAACAAAATCATGAAAAAAATAGATGGCACTGTCACAGCCAAAATTCTCAACATTGGGAATTAAGAGAAATGTGGAACATGTGCTGAGTACCCTGAAGCCTATTTCTGTAGCCTTGAACAAAATGCAGGGAAATAGCTGTTGTATTGCTGATGCTGTTGAAATTTGGAAGGAACTAAGCTGAGATCTTAAAAAGAGAAATATGCAATGACAGAGTTAAATTACAAGCATTAAAAAAACAAATGGGACAAGTACTATTTCCAGCTCATTTTCTTGCAAATATTCTCAATACTTGGTACCAGGGTCAAACATTAACTGCTGAAGAGGAGTTGTCTATGACATGGATGTCCAGCAATCGTCCCTCCATAATGCCAACTATCAAACTTCAGAGCTAAGGGTGAACTATTCAAGAAATGCAATAAAGCGTCCTGTGGCACCTTATAGACTAACAGACATATTGGAGCATAAGCTTTCGTGGGTGAAAGCTCCAATACGTCTGTTAGTCTATAAGTTGCCACGGGACTCTTAGTCTGGTTCTGTAAAAAGCGACAAACACGGTTACCCCTCTGATATTCAAGAAATATGTTTGCTGATCTTTTAAAGAAAGTCACACCACTGAACTGGTGAAGTGATAAAGTGACTTCCAGTCTCTGAATCCAAGTGCTTTATCTCACTTTTAACAGCAGTAGCTTCTTCTGCCAGTGTAGAAAGAGAATATTTTCTTCCTCTGGACTAATTCATTCCAAATTGAGAAATCATTTGGGACATGAAAAAGCAGAAAAGCTTTGTTTATAATCTGGGGGGGGGGGGAACAAAAACAGGAAAATGAAGGTGAAGATGACTGAGTTAGCTGCAGCAGCCAATATTTTAAGTTTCTCATTTTGAGCTGGCTGACATACTCTATTTTTTTTTAATATTTCATTAACTATTTTAGTTAAACAATTTTAACAAACCAACCTGATTTTAAAAAACTCAAATGTTTAACAAAATTCATATGCTTGTTTTGTTAAAATGTTTGCTGCTGAAGGAAAAAACAGAATACATAATGTTGTTTTATTTAACTAAACACAACAATTTAAATGTCGGTCTGGTAATGTTCTCCTAATACAGCATGGCAAAAAATCCTCCAAATATTAATGACTTTCCTATTGAATTGGAGATTGTTCACCTCCCAATGACTTCATAAATATCTGCTTCATTTACCTTTGGTAAATGAAATATCAGAAAATGAATGATCATTTGGTTATAGCTGTAAAACTAATCTGAAGTTTTCAAAATAAATCACTTTAAAAATGTATGGTGTGTACCTTCTAAAAATGAAACCTACATCTATCTCTGAATTGTGAAGAATTTGTATTAAGGTTATAACTAACAAGAATGCACTTATTATATAGAAATGCATGATTAAATCAAGTTGTCTTGACTAGTGATTTAAATCAATTTGATTTGGATCAAATCCACCCTGTTAAAAATTAACAATTTTAGGTTTTGGTGAGCTTTGACCAAGTTTCTTAATGTTGTTGTTTTGTTTCAATGAAACATCAACATTTTCTATGGGGGTGGGGGGAAGCATTTTCTGATCAGCTCTATTTAGAGTTCCAAAAGCTCCCACTGCATGATACCCTTTCACACCACTCCCAAGTGTGGGCTACCCCTTAAAGGTGACGGGATCTTGTTCCCATTCAAACAGGAGTTTTGCTATTGAATTGAATGGAAACAGATTCAGGCCTTAGGTTTTCATTAGATGTGTATGTAAAAACTGGTCTTTTATCTAATTTCAACATGTAAGTAACAGACTCCCCAGTAACCTTGACCAATGCATAAGATAGGAATCCCAGACTCACCTGAGCCAGAGGAGCAGCTCACAAAGCAAACTCACCTAGTCTTACCCCAGTCATATTAATATTCAGTCCAGCTGGCCCTTATATTCCACAAAGTAAACAAAATTGTCTTTCAGTGATTCATACTTAAAGATGCATTGAAAGCTAGGACCAGAATAGACCTGGCCAGGCTTTGGGGATTAAGACAGAGGGAGGGATCCATCTATCCTATCCCAGCTTCACCCAGAACTGGACCAAGGTAGAAAGTGCCAGTCCTTTTTATCTTGCCTGCTGGGCCCTGATTAGTTTCTGTCAGGTCCAAGCTCTTTTAGCCCAGGAGGACCGGCTCTCAGAGATACCACCCACAGCTGATCTTGAATGGGCTTTCTAGGCAGTTCCTGGACTTCTGTGCTCTTTTCCCCCCCTGAAAAAACCCTTATTCAGTTGGAGTGTACCTGATATATGCAGGAAGGGTGACTGCAGATTATATCATCATACATAAAAATCCCTTTCTAATTCAGTTCAGTACACACAACTAAGAAGATTTGTTTTTTCATGTGATAATTAATGGGTTTCTTCCATCTGTGAAGGAAGGACAAGCAATGATGAAAGGGGAAAGATGCTGTTGATATTGCTTGGTACAGGCACAAGATGTTTGTCTGAGAAGATGATAGGCGTAACAAGGTTGGTATCAGTGGCTGGAGGTGCAAGGAACAAAAATGGATACCAGATCAGCAGTATAGATAGGGGCTTTGTGATGAAGGGCCTTAAAAGGAAGGACAAGAAATTAAAATAAGTATTCTATACAAATAGACTGATTACCTGCAAGAAAAATGGTTTAATTCTGGCATAGTTACTCAGGTACTGATGTAAAATCCTCACCACCTGTTACCCAAGCCTTAAAAGTTAATGATAACTGAAGATACTAGCAAAAGTTTATCTCCACGAAAAGCAAGAGGCATGGGGTATTGGACAAATAATTATTTTCTGATAAAAATGGGAACATCAAACTTACCCGAATTTAGCTTTGGCCATCTAAGCCTGGATGTTCTTGAACCAATTTATCAGACACCGATGCCAGTGTTTGGATTCATAAGAAGGAATTTACCACTTTGCTAGTTTTCTACTGCTCTGCCATTTAGGCTCTGATCCTGCAGACAACTTCCCACACAAGTAACTTGATTTACACTGGTAGTCTCTAAATCAATGGGATTGCTTACATGAGTATAATCACTGATGTGCATATTCGCTAAAGTGACCATATTTCCCACACTGAATACGGAACACCTGGTAAAATTACTTGTATTCAAATAAGCTCAATGGCAATCAATTGTACAAATCCTGAAGTTAACATCAAGTTGACTGAGCCCCTGTTAAAAAGAAATATAGTGTAGTTGGATTCTTTCTATTTACCTTCTTAGATTTAAGCCTTTAGGGTTCACAGGGGGAGGTGTGATATACATATATATATATACACACACACACACCTCTCTCACATGGGGGAGGGGGGCACCAACCGAACCCTCCCTGCCCAGCACTCTCCCCCTCCATGCCTGCCTGGACCCCCAGGATGGTCCCATCTCTCCTGGTACCTGGCTCTGTGTCTTCCTGAGGCAATGTGTGGGGCGTGCATGCAGGGGTCGCATGCCCCCCTCCTCAGATTTCTGTCAGGGTTCACACTAGAATGTGGCCAACAGCAGCCTTTCGGCTCTGTGCAGGAGAGAATGGGCGGGAGCTGTTTCCAGCAGTGGGGGATGAGGAAGGGGGCGGGGGGAAGGGATGACTGGCCTGTGTCTTGGCCGAGCTCATCTCTTCCCTGTTACCCACACCGCTCCCCTGTGGCTGGAAGCAGCTTGTCCCTTCCTGCCCGCACAGTGCCAAAAGGCAGCTAACACTTCCAGGCTCCTGCTGGCCACCGACATAATCCAGTTGCCTCCAGCTACAGCGCGGGCAGGAAGGGGTTAAGCCTTAAGGATGCATTGTGTACCAGGGCCCAGGGAACCTGACTGCAGGGGCTTCAGCAAACCCGGTCAGAGAGGTGGCTCAGCAGGGGAGTGTGCCTAGGGGACGGAGCAGCCCCGCACTAAACCCCTGTCCAGGGGGCTGCTATGGAGCCTGCAGGTTCAGGGCATGAACAGGTGGGAAACCCCTTCTCCCTCTCCCCCTCACCAATCCAGAGCTTAGCTGAGGGGTGGAGAGGTTTCCCTATGCCAGTGCTGTGCGGGGCTTTGGCACATGCAGGGCTTTGCTCTTTCTGGTCAATGCCCCAGGCTGGAGGGTCTTGGGCTTTCCTGGGGCACTGGCCCAGCCAGAGGCAGTGGGAAAAGGAAGGAGCCTGCCAGCCAGGCTGTTGATGAGCTCAGCACTCTGACCAGGGGCTGATTCTCTGCACAGCGCTGGGAGCAGGATGTGCCCCACCAGGGAGATATGGAGGAGCAGCAGGACTGGGGGGGGGGCAAAGCAGGGAGAGGACAGCAAGAGGGGAAGCACATAAAGGACTGCTGGTTGGGAAGCAGAGGTGACACGTAACCAGCTGCCACTTGGTGACTGCCTGCACTCACTAACTACCACAGCTCACAGCCAGTGCTAGCTGGAAACGAGATGGGAGACGGGGCCCTGCTGGCTGAGAGCTGGCACACAGCGGGGACTGTGCTGATGGACCAGCAGGGGGAGCATCCGGCCCTGCACACTGCATCTTTGCCCTTCCACCAGGCTTGCACACCTACCTTCATTGTTGGCCACTGGACCCCCCACCCCCTCCAACTGCTGGTTGGCAGGTGGCTGGCGAGCAGAGATCTGGCCAGTAGCAGGACTCGCCAGTACTGATGGGTGGGAGAGCAGAAAATATGGGGCAATTTTCCTGTTTTTAAGAAAAAGTCAGGACACCTGCAGGAGGGCTTAATTATCGGACTGTCCCTTTAAAAACTGGAGGTCTGGTCACCCTAATATTTGCAGGAGCTAGCCCTTCATTTACACATGAAATGTACATCAAATTTAGTGAAAGGTGGATTTTAATTTTCTCTAATAAGCAAAAATAAAGTTGTTTTGTTTTTTCCAGTATTAGGTAATTGGGTGGATTCAATGTGAACAATTTTATAGCTCTTGACTATTAGTCATGTTTTATAAGATATTTTCTTGTTTGTTTTTTACTGTTTAATTGTTTTGAGAAGATTTTTCTATAACTTACTTTTTTGTATATATAGCCCTGTTAAATTATATTATGAGAGGTTATTTTTATATATATATATATAGAGAGAGAGAGAGAGAGAGAACATGAATGAATTACGTAACTGTAAATTGCTATTTGTAATGTGCTGCATTGAATGTGCCATTGTGGACAAATCTCTACTGTATGGCCCTGATTCAGCAAAGCATCCTCATTCAGCAAAGCACTGAAGCATGTGCTTAGGTCCCATCAACTTTCATGGGACTTAGAAAATTAAGTCAGCTAACTACGTCGCTCGTGGGTATGAAAAATCCACACCTTTAAGCGGAGTACTTAAGCTGACCTAACCCCCAGTGCAGACAGTGCTAGGTTGACAGACAAATTCTTCCATAGACCTTGCTACTACCTCTTAGGGAGGTGGATTACCTATGCCAACCCCTCCTGTTGGCACAGTTAACGTCTACACTGAAGCACTACTGCAGCTGCGCCACTGTAGAATTTCAAGTGTAGACAAGCCCACAAGTACACATGCAATGTTAGACATGCTTGAGTGCTCTGCTGAATAGTGGCAGACTGAAGTACATGCTTAAGCATTTTGCTGAACTGGGGCAAAATGAATATTTGTTCTTGATGGAGTTAACCTTTTTAAATAAAAGTGTAAACATTCATACTAACCACATGGACCTAGTGAACACAAACAAGTATTCTTTCAGAAACTGGCAAGGATACAGCAGACAGGTAGCTGGAAGACCACCTTCATCTGTGTTGGATATCATCCTAAAAATCAACCAAGCAAGGCTTCATGCTCCCTTTCTGTCTGGATTTACAATTTGAAAAAGCTACTGGGTTTGCAGCACAAAGGTTAAGCTCAAGATCATTTTAATGTGCAAGTATTTTAGAAAGTGTTCAATTTTGCACTGTAAGCATCATAGAAGATTTATTAGTTTTCAGAGATAAGATATAATCAAAATACAAGAGAATAAACTAAATAAACTGTGAACACATGAAATTATTTCAGAAAAATAGTCTTCCTTTCCTGTGATTAATAATAGTACTAGTGACTTTTCTGAGCCTGTGGATCCATTATGAGAATCTGTGTCCCCATATGAGCCAGTACAGATCAAACCTGCCAACAGCTGCAGTTAAACTAGAGGTCTTGGAGGAGTAGTTGGGGGAAAAAAACAGGATTTTATTGTAGAACAAACTTTCCACATTAATTACAATAGGAAGGTAATTAATGTGTGAGTTCACACTGACAGTGAGTGTTTGAGAAGACTAAACGGTACATTATGGGACAAGGTTATCAAAGACTAACAAGAAATGCAGCAGTTGCATTTGCTAGGATAATGAAAGAAAATAAACCATCTGGTGATCTAGAGTGGAAGAAGAAGGTGCCGAAGATTAACAATATTTTATTTATGCACAAATTATTGTCTAACTTGTGTAGGAGGCGAAACATCAGATTTGAAGTTCAACAATTCCATTTAAAACTCACACTATTGAGTGAGATGTTCTGCACTTGTTGATCAATCTAAGTTTTGAAAAATATCCAATCCAGAATATTGAAGTACTTAATAAACTAAGAAATTAAATTGAAGATTTTTTAATTCATGAGATTTTGAAAGTATAATGAACCAACAGTTTAATAACTGCATAAAAATGAAATTTAAAAAGGAGATTTTACTGCATTGTATAAAACAACATTTTGTGCAGAAATTTCAAGTTTTGTTTTTTTCAGAAAACACGTGTTATGTTTTCATTAATATTATTCCCCCGTTTAGGATATTTTCAAAGTTGTAAAAGGCTGGAAAGTCTAGGTGATGTCAATTGAGATGGCTAGTGTGATAAAGCTTGTCTTTGCCCTAACAAACTATAGAAATGACATAGGGTGTCACCATGTTAACTCACCAGGATGCTTGCTTATATATTTTGAGTGAGTAAGTTCTAGAATGGGGAGGTAGGCTGGAGACAAATTAGGGTGACCAGACAGCAAATGTGAAAAATCGGGATGGAGGTGGCAGGTAATAGGAACCTATATAAGAAAAAGACCCCAAAATCGGGACTGTTCCTATAAAATCGGGACATCTGGTCACCCTAAGACAAATCTTAGTTAGAGTTTGCCTGCAGTCAGGGATTACTGGGTTTTGTTTTGAAGTTGCCTGGCATTTTATCTTTGTTACTGAGGACGAACTCTAAATATATGAATTGGTGATCTTTGTATCCTTTGGCTCTTGAAGAGTCCCAATGAAGTAAAGCAAGTGGTTTAGAAGACTGAGGGCTGAGTAATGATTGGAAAGTTCAGTTTACCAGAGACATAAGCATATGAGTTTTGGAGTACTAAGGACAAACTTTATCTAGTTAGTATTAAGGTACAATTTTCTTATCTGAGACTGTTTTCTGTATTTCTTGCATATAATTTTTTCTCTGTTGTGTTTAAATATAGTAGTGTAAATAAGTCTTGCTTCAGTTGTGCTATCCAAGGGTAGTGTTGCTTATAAAGAAAAGTTTTAAAAAGGGCATAAATAGCCTGTCAGCCCACCCTCCAGGGATGCTATACTAGAAACAGAGATAATTATTAAAAAAAAAAAATCAAAAAACCCGTATAAAGATAAAAACACCCTCAAAATCAAGATGGATAGATTCTGCACTTCTCTGAGATGTTATTGACTGCCTGTGGTATAGAAGCATGGCTCATTTTCTTGAAAATTACATACAGTATATTGTATCACATGGGAGGGAAAGGGAAATCTGCATCCTATTAATGGTTCATCATAAGGAAAACAGTAAACAGTGGCTAAGAAGGTGGGTGGCAACATTAATTTTCATCAAAAAGTTGCATGCTGTATCAACATTTGACTTACTCCTTTTGTAAACCAGGAAGTGTTTTTGTATAGAATTCATGGGGGAATTATATAAACATTACATACAAACCAATAAAAATGTATAAATTCTCAATCTTAGAGGTGACCCCAAGAAAATGATTTTATTAAGGAACAGTCAAATAATCATTCCATCAGCAGACTATTTTTGGACAAATTCAGAGGCAACTGGTTGCTGTTATTGCCAGGGCTGGCTCCAAGTTTTTTGCCGCCCCAAACAAAAAAATGTTCCCGCACCCCCCTGCCCCGCCCCAACTCCGCCCCTTCCCCGCCTCATTCCAACCCCTTCCCCAAATCCCCGGCCCCGTCTCCTCCCCCGGGCGCGCCGCATTTCCCCTCCTACCTCTCCCTGCCTGGGAGGGAGGGGGGAGAAGTGGAGAGGGGGCACGCTCGGGGGAGCAGGTGGCAGTGGAGCAGAGGTGAGCTGGGGGGGAGTGGTTCCTCTGCCCCTCTCCAGGGTTACTTCCTGCGACCCTACCTGCGCCCCCCACTGCCGCAGCTCACCTCCGCTCAGGGCCGACTCCCAGCTTTTTGTGCCCCAAGCGTGAAAAAAAGGGGGGGGCGGAGTGCCACCCCTTGGAAAGTGCCGCCCCAAACACATGCTTGGAGTGCTGGTGCCTAGAGCCGGCCCTTGGTTACAGCTGGCCTGAGAATTTACTCAAAATTGTTTCCCAGTTGGTCCTGTAACTATTTGTATCTAACAAGCAGAGAGACAGCTTTATAGGGAGAAGTTAGGGGACTTTCTCCCACTGAAAAATGGCATGATTTTTATTGTTCTTTTGGGAAAGTGAGAAGTAATGGTGGAAGAGAAAAGGAGGGTTATATTTATCTCTAGAAGAGGTTCAGGGAGTACAAATGCCCCCATTCTGCACTTCCAATGTGTCCAAATTAGAGGGACCACTTTTAGGGATCAGTCTTCATGGCCTATTAGTTCTTTGTCTCTCTGCTGAGTCTGCCAGAAAAAGGGGACATTTCATGCCAGTGTGTTTTGTGATCTTGTCACGTGTCACCTAAAAAACACATTGAGACCACCAGCTCATTTTGCAAAGGTCAATGAACAACTATCAGATGCTAACAATTTTATTACTGTTATTAAATACTTATATTACAGTAGCTCCCAGAGGCTCCAACCAGCATTTGCAACTTGGTATTGCAAAGATATGGTCCCTGTCCCTAAGAACTCTGAGCCTGCAAGCTGCTTCACAGAGACAGATTTATTCTTGTGTTTAGCCTCACTGAGGCCAAGGGGCTCTGCAAGGGCATAGGAATCCACTCCCATGAAACAGCTTGCAGAATTGTGGCTTAAGAATGCAAATTTTACTCACTACCGCCCTGGACTATATACAAACCAGTGAATATAGGAGGTGAAATAGGTAAAAGTCAGATTAAAAAATATTTCGATAAATTAAATGTACACAAATTGTCAAGGCCTGATGAAGTTCACCCTAGGATACTTAAGGAACTTGCTTAAGCAATCTAAGGTCTATTTGTGATGATCTTTGAGAGCTCATCGAGGATGGATGAGGTCCCAGAGGATTGAAGAAGGGCAAACATAATACCTATCTTTAAAAAGGGGAACAATAAGGACCTGGGGAATTAGAGATTAGTCAGCTTAATTTTGACACCTGGCAAGATACTGGAAGAAATTATTAAACAATCCTTTTGTAAGGATAATAGGATGATCAATAATAGCCAGCATGGTTTTGTCAAGAACAAATCACCCCAGTGAACCTAATTTCCTTTTTTGATAGGGTTATTGGCTTAGCAAATGGGGAAAAGCAGTAGATGTGATTTATCTTCATTTTAATAATGCATTTGACACAGTCCCACATGACAATCTTATAAGCAAACTAGGGAAAGGTGGTCTAGATGAAATTATCATAAAGTCCAATTAGGTGAGAAGTTATCAATAGTTCACTGTCACACTGTGGGAGGATGCATCCAGTGGGGTTCTGAAAGGATCTGTCCTGGGTCCAGTACTATTTAGTATTTTCAGTAACGACTTGGATGATGGAGTGGAGAGTACGCTTATAAAATTATAAAACTGGGAGAGGTTGGGAGCACTTTGGAGAATACGATTAGAATTCAAAATGGAGAACTGGTCTGAAATCAATAGGATGAAATTCAATAAAGACAAGTACAGAGTACTGCACTTAAGAAGGAAAAAAAAATCAAATGAACAGATTCAAAATGGGGAATAACTGGCTAGGCAGCCGTACTGCAAAAAAGGATCTGGAAGTTATAATGGATCACAAATTGAATATGAGTCAATGTAGTGTGATGCTCTTGCAAAAAAGGCAAGTATCATTCTGAGATGCATTAACAGAAGTGTCCTAGGAAAGATATGGTACTTGGTACGGTGATTGGTACTTGGCACTCATGAGGCTTCAACTGGAATACTGTGTCCAGGTTTGGGTGCCATACTTCAAGAAAGATGGGAACAAATCAGAGATTGTCCAGAGGAGAGCTACAAAAAATAAGAGGTTTAGAAAACATGAGCTGTGAAGAAAAGTGGAAAGAATTAAGCATGTTTAGTCTAAAGAGAAGAAGGCCAAAGTGGGACATGGTAACAATTTTCAAATATATAAAAGGTTATTATAAGGAGGACAGTGATCAATTGTTTTCCATGTCTACTAAGGGTCAGATAAGACGTAAGTGGCTCAGTGTGCAGCAAGGGACATTTAAGTAAGATATTAGGAAAAACTTTCTAATTATAAAGATAGTTAAAGATTGGAATAGGTTACCTAAGGAGGTGGTGGAATCCCGATCACTGGAGATTTTAAGGAACAGGTTAAACACTTGTCGGGGATGGTCTAGGTATACTTAATCCTGCCTTGGCACAGGCGGATGGACCCGATGACCTCTTGAGATCCCTTCCAACCCTACATTTCTATGATTCTATGAAAGGCTCTATGTTAGATTACTAATCCCATGAGCCATCCATTCTCCTATATTTATTATGGTTAAAGTTGAAACTATAGGCTCAGTTAATCATTGCCCTGCACTTTGTGTAGTTACTTACCCAGTAGAAAATGAATGCAAAATCATACGCATACGTGTTGTTATGGGTTAGGTTAAACCTCACTGAAGCTAGAATGTATAACAGCCACCTTTCCTTCGGGATACAGGACTTTTTGCTAACAGAAACAATAAGAGCACCCCCCAAAATACAGGCACCTGGCAAGGCTTGAGTAGAATCAGGACCATGTCGTCCAAAGGTTTTCCTTACAGACTGGTATAGTAAATGCTGGGACACTGATTGGTGGAGCTGGGTACATCTGTGCAGGTGAAAGAAGTACCAGGAAGCCAAAGACACAGCTCATTGGTTGTATGACTCTGATAAAAAGATGAGAGAGAATTTTGGGAGCAAATGCAGGGTGGAAAGGTGCTTGAAACTGTTAGCAAAGAAAATCTCTCTTCCTTTTTGATTCTGCAGTGTTCAGGGAAACAGGACTTCACATTTATTGTAAATAAACAGCATTACACTAAAGAAATACTAGACTCCAACATCAGTTTCTTTTCCTAACCAGAATGACCAATAGGACCCTGAAAATTGGCTAATTGTATGGGTCAAAAAGAGGTAGCAGTGTCAATGACTACACAAGGTGCTAGAAAATGATGATATGGGTCTCTTGCAGCTTTTCCAGATATCTTAGCACTTATTTTAAGTAATAAATAAACAGATCACATGAACACACACTTACAGAGTGAGATTTTCCACCACCTTGCCCCCTGTGCAGTCATTTACCATTCTGATCTGATAGCATTTTACAAAATTATGTGCTCAATTTGCATAGCTTTAAATGATTACCTAAGTGGAGAATCAGGCCTGTAGCGGTAATTGGAACATAAACATTTTCAATCATTTTCAATAACTATGTGCATGGACCAACATGAGTTTGTTGTCAAAGTTAATAAAACTAGTATCTTTAGGTCAAATTCTGTCCTCATTTATCTTGCACAACTTCATTGATTTAATTGATAATGACCTATAATAAAAGTTCCAAATTAGTGTCCCTGGAAGGAAACGCCAATGGGATACACATATATACATAAGAGTAAAGGAAGAGTTCAGCCCAAGGTGTATTTGTGAATAGCTTAATTTTCTCAGATCATGGTTTAAATACCATTAGCATAATCCTTCCTACAATCCAGAACATTTCTTCATTCTGAAACAAAAGGTAGGAGAATTTTCCATCTGTTGGTACTCACCCCTTCTTGTCAACTGTTGAGAATGGGCCACATCTAGCATGATTGAATTGGCCTTGTTTGCACTACAAAAAGTAATTTTCCCTCTGTTGATATTCACCCCTTCTTGTCAACTGTTGGAAATGGGACACATCCACCCTAACTGAATTGGTCTCATTAGCATTGACCCCCCCACTCTGTAAGGCCCCATCTTTTCATGCTCTCTGTATTTATAGCTGCCTACTGTATTTTCCACTCCATGGATCTGATTAAGTGGGTTATAGCCCACGAAAGCTTATGCTCAAATAAATTTGTTAGTCTCTAAGGTGCCACAAGGACTCCTCATTGTTTTCACAATGAACCTGCTCACCTGCCTTCTGTCCCCAAACATGTCGCATCTTGATAAAACAGAAAAGTTTTAGCCCATTTCACTGGCATAAATGACAAAACTTGTTTTGATTTCAGAGCAGAATTAGGCCCTGAAAAGTAGGGCAGAGGTCCAGGCTGAGGGAAACAAGAAAACTATTGGCACACGAATTAAATGCTGCATAGTTATCCAGTCATTTTACAATAATGACAATGTATCAGCATGAGCAGGGGTTAGCTACCTTTTCCATGCTGTGACACCCTTTTCCATATCTGGATCATCCCAGGATCCCTCCCTATCTAGCAGGAACCAACCTCCCACTTGGGAAAAGGGAAGGACAGGGTGGTTGTGTAGCACTCAGGCTGAGAACCCCTGAGTGTGAGGGAGAGGTACATTGGCATCTACAAGAAGCCAGGCGGCGAGTATGAGGATGGTAACGCTGCCCTGGGAAGAGGACTATGTATTGTTTATGCTACACTTAGTTCCAGTGCCAGAGGGGTCAAGTATCAGGGGTTAGCTGTGTTAGTCTGTATCTACAAAAACAACAAGGAGTCTGGTGGCACCTTAAAGACTAACAGATTTATTTGGGCATAAGCTTTCGTGAGTAAAAACCTCACTTCTTCGGATGCATAGTGCATAGTGCACTATGCACTATGCATCCGAAGAAGTGAGGTTTTTACTCACGAAAGCTTATGCCCAAATAAATCTGTTAGTCTTTAAGGTGCCACCAGTGCCAGAGGGGTGACTAGTGCAAATTAGTGGGGAGCCAATGAATTTGCAGTTGATTAGAAGGAAAAGGCTGCGTGAGACCCTCACAATCTGCTCTCCCTCCCAACCCACCAGCAGAGAGGGGCTGGGGAGCACAGGGGCAGTTTAAGACCATGCCAAAGCCAGGAGGCTCAGCGCGTCCTTCTGGGTTGTTTAGACCCTGCCCCTTGCTTGTCCCCCCCGCAGGCTCTGGGAACAGTTTGGGGGCTGCGGGAAGCGAATGAATGAGGCAGGTGGAGAGGGGGAAGGGTTTCTGGGCCCGCCTCTGGCCTGCCGGCGCCCGGGGCGGGGGAAGCTGCCTGGGGCCGGGCGGAGGGGGTCAGTGGAAGCTGCCGCTCGTGTTAAAGAGGCCGGGAGGAGCGGCTCCGGGGCTGCTGCGAAGGAGTAGCGGAAAGAGTAATGGGTGAGTCACTATGGGATCCCCCCATCTCCTTCCCGGGCGAGCCCAGGCGCTCAGCGGCTGGTGCATGGCCGGGGGCTGCGCTCCGCTGCCATGGACGCTCTGCACCGAGTTTGACTTTGCGCGGAAACTTTGTGGAGCGGCGGGAGGGAAGGGACGCTGCTCGCGGCTCCCCTGCATCCCTCGCCCCGGGAAATCTCCGCCAGCGGGACCGGCGGGGCTGGCAGCGGGTTTGTTTCTGGGCAAAGCAGGTCGCGCCCTCTGGGCTCCTTACAGCTCACTTGTGAGCAAGCAGCAGCTTTAACTGGGCTGTAGTAGGTTGTTGTCTCAAATGTTGTTGCAGGCGCGGGGGGAGCTCAAAACGCCAAGGCAGAGGGGTGTGTGTGTGTGTGTGTGTGTGTGTCAAAGCTACTTCGGGTTGTTGTGTATTCATTTACCTGGGCGGCTGCTGAGCCCTCCCTGAGGGGTTGGGGAAATGCTGGCTCGGTGGCTCCTGCCAATTTTTGGTCCCGGCACCCCTAATTTCACTGCTTAAATGCTGAACAAGTCGAGCGTCTTCTGTCACAGCAAAAAAAAATCCTGTAGCCTGATTTCACAGTGCTGCAAAAACCGTCCTCTGACACCTGAATCCTGCCACGTTTTCGGCACAAACACAGAAACTGTCTTCAAAAGAGACACGTGCTGCTATTCCACCAAAACCAGATCTGGACCCAATACATCTTAGTATAAGAAAGCTGCAAAAACTCTAATTAGTCATCTGTAGCCTGCTGGATTTCACTGGCTGCACATCCTGCAGTTTTTCTTCCAAATACATAAGCAGTTTCTCCTTCTCCTCCTGGATCCTAACACATCCTGATATAACAGTGCTTTCAAAAAAGAGATGGGGGAAATGTACATGTCACAACTACTTAAAGTACTGTTGACTCCACAAATGATAGAAAAGAAGCATCTGAACTTGTTCTCTACCTAAGCAATGGAATTTCTGAAGTGGGGACCAAAAATGTCTGGATCCGGCCAGATCCAGGGTTTGCAGTAGGGGTGCATCATGACCTGGATTTTATTTGTGTAATAGTCTTAACTTGTTCTCTATTGGGCAGTAGACTTTGAATGAGGGGCCAGGACCAAAACTCAGAAGTATCTAGGTATATCCATCTTTTGTATCTTTTCCCTTTAAATCATGGGTAGCTGCTGAGTCCTTCCTGTGCTCCCACTGCCTGTCCTATCTTAACACCTCTCCACTTGGTACTTCTGCCTACCTGCTTCCAGCCATCTACCTCTGCTCCTTAATCCCCCACTGCCTCTTTCACCCTCCCTGCCACTTAGTGCCTTCCATCTCCAATTCTACCTTCTTGCTGCTTCTCTTCCCACTACCCAGTTTTCTCTCAGCTGCTCCTCTTTCCCCTTCACTTCTGTTTCCTCCCCTCAGAAAGTGTGAGCTGCTACCTTGCAGTCTAAGTATTATCCTGGGACTGAGCATAGTGTCATAACGTAACACATACTGCTGCAGGGAAAGCAGAGGTAAGTGACTTATCTCTGTTTGCAGTATTGTTGTAGTGTGTTGATCCTGGGATCTTAGAGAACCATAGTGGGGGAGGTAATATCTTTTACTGGATAAACCTCTGTTGATTAAAGAGACAAGTGTTCAAGCTTACACAGAACTTTTCTTCTTTCTTGTGTGAAGGAAGGGATAATGCCCATGAGCTGTGGGAATTTGGAGTATTCCAATGCCTTGCAAGACCTACACTCAATAGAAGTATGGAGGGTTATAAAGCAATTTGACTTGCATCTCACACAGAACTCTCATTTACTTTTTATTCATATGTCACCAGTACACTCACACTAGTAAGGCTATGAAACAACAGTATGCCAGCAAAAAATAACTTCCGTTAAATATGGTGTCATATTTGTCTTGTTCTCCTGATCACTGGGTTGTGTAATATCATTTTTATGTCTGACTCTCCTGTGGAGGCCAAAGCAATCGGTGAATATAACTCGTAATGGACCAGACTCTGAAATTGTGAGCTTCATCTTTGCAAATTGGGAAAAGTTATGGCTCTTACATGCAGTAAGGAGTATAGTAATACATTGTTTTATGGGAATCAAACAAAAAATGAATTCAGTGCAGTAGGGTGAAATCAAAGGGTGAAATCCTAGCCCCAGAGAAATCAATGGGAGGAAGGATTTAACTGAAATATTCTTGATTGTGAAGGGTGATCATTAGGGTCACACTTGAATTCTTTCCTTTCACTGGGGACTTGCTTAAAACCAGAAAATCCTGATATGAGATATCACAGGCAAAGAAAGACTGGATATGTTACAGAACTATAGTGATAGATAATATCTAGCATTGGGGCAGAAGCAGCGCCAGGGTTTTTGGCGCCCTAGGCGGCGGTCCTTCCGCACTCCTGGTCTTTGGGGCACTTCGGCGGTGGGTCCTGGAGCGAGTGAAGGACCTGCTGCAGAATTGCTGCCGAAGACCTGGCGCGCGGAAGGACCCCCCACCGCCAAATTGCCGCCAAGGGCGGCAAAATGCCGCCCCCCCCCAAATCCTGGTGCCCTAGGCAACCGCCTAGGTCGCCTAAATGGAAGCACCGGCCCTGCATTGGGGATTGGTCCTGCTTTGAGCAGGGGGTTGGATTAGATGACCTCCTGAGGTCCCTTCCAGCCCTGATGTTCTATGATTCTATGAAAAAAGAAGAACAGGAGGACTTGTGGCACCTTAGAGACTAACAAATTTGTTAGTCTCTAAGGTGCCACAAGTCCTCCTGTTCTTCTTTTTGCGGATACAGACTAACACGGCTGCTACTCTGAAACCTATGATTCTATGATTTACCTTATTTAAAAATATGTATACACTTTTATTTTCAATCAGATCTTTCAAGATCCAATTTAGGTAACAGCTACTGTTCTTCAACTCCTGTGATCAGAAAGAGTTGTCTGGATTACACAGCTCTTCTTTTCGTCTGCCATATATATATATATTTTTTTAGGTGTTTGTTCAACATGTGTTGGTGTGGGGGAGAAAAGCAAAACTTGTTTGGAACTTATTTTATATAAGTCTAATCACTGTATGGTTATGTCTTTTTTTCTTTTTCTTTTTTTTCCCCCATTCTACATAAGTTTTGTTCAGGCAGAAAGGCTTGAGCTGCATCCAAGCATATCCTGGAATTGGTATATGGCAAACTTGGAGTAATTGCTGACTGTTGACACTAACTGAGCTTTATGTTGCTCAATATAATTTTCTGAAATGTTGTTTATACAGAAATTTGAAGCAGGATTAGTTTTGTCACTGCATCAGACTTTTATCTAATCATCATCTGAGACTATGGAGGGACCAGCTATGTGACACTGAATTAATGGGAGTTTTTCTGTTGACTTCATTGGGAGTAGGATGCGGACCTTATTTCTTAATGATAAGTGAAACTTTTTTTGGTCTGGATTGTGCAAATACTCATATGTTTAACTATTCACAAAAATAGTTTCACTGAACTTGATGAGACTACTTAGGTACATAAAGTTACATGTGTGTAAGTGTTTGCAGGTTGGAGCCTCAGTAAATGTATAATTGTAACCATCATGAGCAGGGCATATGCCTACAGTATATAAACAAATTAAAACCCAATGAGTCATTTGAACACAATTAGAATAAATGGAGGACCCAGAAACCAATCTTATTATCTGAAATAAGTCTCATGAGAGACTGATTGTTGAATTTTAAACATAAGCTTTTATATTTAACTGAAGTTTTTTCTTGTTTGTAAAACATCTAGATAGCTTTCAAAACATGCAGTATATACATAAGAGACTGGAACATCTTTTAGCAATGTAGCTTGCGTGCAAATATTTGTGTTTTTAGCAATGTTTAGTATATCATGTTAATGTCATGTTTTGGCATGTGCATTATGTATAGGTTGGGTGCTACAATGTGTTTGAATGTAAGTTTTTTGGTAAACTATGAACATTTCTTATCAGCGAAGATGTTTGCAGATGTGACATTGATATTGGATTTTATTATTGTCTTTGATGTTTTACCTGTTTAAGAACTGTAGAATTAGGCCCCATTAGATCTTGCAGAGTTAGAAAGTTCCTGCCTTTACTGCTATGATTTGCTACAGAGAAGACACGATGATTCAACTAAAATGAGTGAATACAGTTTTAAAACGGGGGGCGGCACTGTCTATTTCTCTTTGTGGAGTGAAGCAGCCTGAAACTGCTAATGCAGTACCAGCCAAAATTGGCCATTATCTGCTGAAAGGGGTAAAGAGACTGCAAAAGCCTCATTCTGCCTTGTTCAGGGGATGATATGAATTGAGGATGGAGCCACAGGGATGACCACACTTCATTATCTCTCATCATGCTGTACAGAGCCTGCTGAAATTTACTTCATAAAATAACACATGCTGAAACAGCCTGCTCAGGTTTTGGTAAGTGGCCACACATGTCATGGCCACAGGTGAGTTTTCCTTGATTTAAGGATTTCATACAGTCAGAGGAGTGAGGCTAAGGAAATACTACTCCTATCTCTACAACGAGCTCTTGAATTTTTTGGTCACCCTTATACTACAAGGAACTTAATTATTCTATCACATCACCAGATGTGGTAGATGAAAACAGCAAGAGTTTTTAGTCTTGGATATTCTGCTGTAATTAAACATTTATTTAATTTCATTCCAGAACTAATTTTACAGACTAAAAGGGAACTCTATTAAGATACAAACCATTAGCAACCACCTCTTATTCATGTTTTTGAAAACAAACTATCCTGCCAATAAATTCAAAACAGAAATGTTTGAATTGTTATTGGAAAATTACTGAATAGGTGCATAAATGCAAAGTGAGAAAGCATGAAGTTATATTCTTTACACTGCATCAACAGATATGCTTATTCAGTACATGTGTAAAGACCAAAAGAGAAAGCATAATTGAATATCTGTAGACAGAGGGGGAAAAAAATCTTGTAATGACTGTTCATTAAAGTCCACAATTACTACTATTTTTATTTCAGAGCTGGGAATCAGACTCTTGGGAGTGGGGAAGGGGACTGGTGACAAGTTATCAATAAGGGACAGATCTGAAGTTCTTTACATAAACAAATCTCTTATTAAACTTAAAAGCAGTTATGTGCACGGAAAGGTTATGGTTCAGAAATAATCTGTGTTCAGTTAACTGTAAATGGTACCATACTGCTTGTTTTTGATACAACTGTATTTCTAGCTAACCAAATTCACCACCTGAAAGCAAATAATTTATTATCCAAATATATGATTATTACCGAACTAACATGGAACACCCTTTTAAAGTCATTATACTAAAATGTCTAATGATAAATGTTTGGTCGGTGGTAAGCTGCGACAACTGGGCTTTTTGTTCAAAACCTGCTCATTTTGCTGTTATCTCATCCTCCTTTTTTCTACCCTCAAAGTTGTTTCTTTTGTTCACCTGTTGTCTTGCCATAAAGCAAGATTGTAGGCTCTGAAACTCTGTGGGGAAGGGAGTTCCTTTTTAACCCATCTCTGCACAATGACTAGCCCAACAGGCTAATAAGGCCTCTGAGTGTTCCAATAATGCAAATAATAAGTTTGAGACCTAATTGGTTATTATTTGTAGTTATAATTAAAAGTGATGGAAAGTGTATGTTATGAGGTACAAGGGCTGTACCAAATCAAGTGCAAGGATTTATATATTGTTTAATGGAAATTATCATTCAGCTGCAAGTCAGTAATCGACACCATCTCTGCAGTCTGGCTGAGAGAATTACATTTCAGTCAAAAGTTTTTTGTGCCATTCCACACCAAGGACCATGTGCTTTCTTGCACTTGTGTGTGGAGTGTCCATTGATATTAATGAGTTGAATAAATTGCATGATGTCAGTATCGGGAATCCTTAGTTACAATCACTTGCCTAGAAACACTAAACTTTTGGGGTTGGAGCAGGAAATAGGATGTGATGAATAACTATGTCCTGATTACATCATCATCTCCTTAAGACTGAGCCTTTTCTTGCTCCATTTTGGGAGTGGAACCATTCTGCAGTCTACCCTTGGAGACTGGTGAATCTTAGCAGGCTCCAGAGTGTTCAGAATTTATTTATTTCTCATCCATTGAGTCTCACTGTCACTAGTCTAGTAGAACCAGTAATTTGTGAATCATGATAAATATCACATTTGTCCTACATCCTCCTCCTTTACACCTCTCTCCAGCATCATCCATAACATTATCATGGTGTACAGAAGACACATTCTAGGGAATAAAGCTGGGGTACTTGTGACCTTTAAAGCTCTGAATAGTCGGGCATCTAGTTATGAGAGTGCACTTCTCACCTTATAACCATAGCAGCAGTTGGCTGGGAGATTCTTGTTGCCCGCTCCTATCTTTGAATATTCTGTGACCATTGGCAAGTTCAGGGGCGGCTCTAGCTTTTTTGCTGCCTCAAGCACAGCAGGCAGGCGGCTTTCGGCGGCGCACCTGTGGGAGGTCCGCCGGTCCCGCGGCTTTGGTGTACCCGCCGCCGAATCCGCGGGACTGGCGGACCTCCCGCAGGCATGCTGCCGAAGGCTGCCTGACTGCTGCCCTTGCAGGGACTGGCAGGGCGCCCCCCGGGCACGCGCTTGGATCTCTGGTGCCTGGAGCTGCCGCTTGGCCAGATAGTCTCAATTAGAGGCCCTTGCCTTTGAAATTTGCTCCTCTTGGCAATGTGTTATCTTTTTCTGAGGCAAGGCCTGCTTATTTTGTGTATTATTTGGTTGACTGTTGGTTGATTCTTTTATAGTCGACTTATGTTTTAATTTCTGTAACTGTGCCAAATTGTTATAAAGGTAAGTTCTAAGGAAATAATCAAAGTACAAAGAAAGAGAGGAATGAAAGAAAGCTAACAGAGCATTGACATTCTAATGAATCAACTCGTGTTTTGTATGTCTTCCCAAACTGATCAACATTGGAGGCCATATTTTCATTAACTGTTTTGTGAGCCCCTAGCTCATAACACCTTCATAATAACAGAAAACATATTTTTCCTTTTTAAATATAGCCCTTTCCTTTACAGGGTAAGAATAGACACTCTGCTTCTGTACTTCTCCAGTCTCCTCCCAGAGAAATGAATCTTTATTCTGAACAGTTGTACTTAAGTCTGAAAGATATTTACTTCTGTTCTCTTGGCCACATCTAGAAACCCAATCAGACATAGTCTTTGACATAAATAAAAGTGACAATTGATATGCCTCAGGGGAAGATTATGGACTTAAAAATATTTCCTGTGAATAATTAATAGGATTTATTTGGTATTCTGTCCTGATTAAGTCATGAGCTTGATAGCATATTAGGAATGTGAGGCACTCTCAATTTGCGTATGCAACTCTGCAGACCCAAACCTCAGACAGTAATTTTCAATTTCTTAATATAAAGTGTTCTCCTCTCACCGGTTAGCAGAAGCTGAAGCTGCTATGTGACTATATTTCATATTTTGAATATTTTGTGACCAAGTAATTATATTACTTCAGTAATTTCTACTATTTCTACTTTCTTTGAAGTAAAATGTCTTTTCAAGAAGGAATAGCTAAACTAGAAGAGAAAATTTAAGTTGAGGTTTTTCTCTGGCGGTGGTGGTGGTTTGAATTACCAATGAAGACAAGCCTCAGAAAGGGAGTGAGTTAGGGTTGGACTATATACAGATTGTAGTAACGTGTTACTTATCTTGTTTTGAACAGAACATACACAGTCACATCTATTGGCTATCTTGACTGGGACAGGGAGAATCTATTTTTTAACAGAAGAACTGAATGGCTATTAGTGGAGATGTGGCTGTTCTACAATACAGGCCTGTATTAATCTTGATATTTAGTACTAAGTTACTAAATGGCACCTTCATTATTGATTTTGCAGATATAGCACTTTCTGAAAATTGATATAACTTGTCAATTTATTCATTTTTGTTGCATTGTCACTAACATTACTGGTATTAGTATCTGATGGTAGATACTAGAAATACTGATAGCACTTAGTGTCAATCAGTAATATGTGTTTAGGGATAGAGTCTAGTAGTGTGCTTAGTCTTAAATGTAACTTTGTGTTGGCCCGTAATACTGCTGGGGAACAGGAAGGGGCAGGATTAGCCTGGCTGCTGATTGGTGTGCAACTCTATCTGAATTCCTCCTAGGAACTCCTGCTACCAACATAGATAACAGGAAAAGTGATTGCGGGCAGATGGCTCTCACCATCACTTTTTTTTTTTTTAATAGTTGAATTTTTGAAAAGAGAATTTTTGTTGTTGTTGCTTTTGATGTAGATGCCTCATTGTGTAAAATGAGCATATTTGCCTCATTTTCAAAGTTTTAATTGTCATTTTAATGATGAGTTTTAAAGGTAGAGATTCATACATATTACTTGCGTACTTAGTGTATCTAGTGTACTTTGTTGGTTTGCTTTGGGAAGGCATTGGCAGTTTGAGCTGCACAATCCCACAAGTTAAATAGCACTTTTTCACCCTTTTTATTTTGATTTGAGCTCAGTGTTTGTTTGGCTTTATCTTTTTGCAAGGTAAAAACAACCCTAAATATATGTATTTTAAAAAGTTACCTCTAGCTGATTAATTTTTGGGCTCTTACTGTCTCAGTCATGTCTTATTTCTTGGCTTGTTTATTCATTTCATGTTAAATGTCTTTGTGTTAATGCTGTGATTGAGCAAGGTATCTCAATGGGTACTAAAATCTGTAGTTTCCAGAACTGCTGGAAAATGTGTGTGACTTAATAAATAACATTCATGTGTGGTTAGCTTTTTTCAGCTATAAATCTAAAGGAAAATTAATATATAATTTGGGAATCTAATCCCGAGCATAATTGAAAAATCACTGGTATTGTGGGTGTTAAGCATCCCTCAGAATCAGGCCATACAGTGGTTCCCCTTGGAATAGTTTGTGTAAGTTACGACTTTGGTTAGAAATAAGATTGCTGCTTAGAAAGTTATGGAAAATACAAGTTGTACTATTACAGACAAAGTATGGCTCCTTTGTGTTTAACTTTTGAAATCTCCTTACAGAGATTTACAATGGTCTGTTTGTTAGATCTCCGTCAAAACCTTGCTGGTATGTGAGATCAAAAAGGAATTTTTGTATCGATGTATAAATTTGCTCTGTGGGATTCTTGGCTTCACTGTACTTTCTTTGGTTCTAGTCTTAAGAGTCACTGTAGAAAAAGCACTTTTACTCAACAGAGCTGCTCCCTTTGTGTATTCTGTCAGTCAGCCTACAAGTGTGACACAAGTAAGTTTTTACTGCTTTTTACTTTTTGTTAGAGCATCGCAGCCCACACAGATAAGAGAGAGCTTTTTGTGTATCCCCATAATTGTTTAGCCCTGCAAATGAAATTTAGTAATCCGTTGCACCTCTTCAACTCCATTGAAAACAATGATGTTGCACAGGTGTCACTGAGGGTAAGAACTTCACTTAATGCTCATCCCAGTTTGAGTAAGCAAGGCTGCCAGTTAAGGATAAAATATCTTTGACATGTTGTCTATTCCTTGATACAAGGATGATGTCTGCCAGGGGAAAAATCATTGATGAGACTTAAGATGGCTGAGGAGTCTAGTTCATAGTTTACAGGTTACTTATTGGCTTAAAGCTGTAGTTCAAAGGAGGCTGCGTGACATCAAGAATCAGTGGCAGCAAGCAAAGGCCAGGGAGATCCAGAGTTTCGCTGTTCAACATGACATGAGAAACTTTTTTCAAGCAATGAAAGCCATCTACAGGCCAAGTTCAAATGGCACAATCCCTGTGTGATCCCAGGACAATTCCACTCTTCTCAAGGACAATGTGGCCCTCAAGCAATGTTGGAAGGAGCATTTTGAGACTCTCTTGAACCATGAATCTGAAGTCTCAGCTGCCACCATTGAGTTCATTCCTCAGCATCTAGTAATAGAACCTCTTGCTGTTCCCCCTCCCCATCTTCTGAGGAAGTTTGGTAGAAGTTTCAGGGTAGAAACAAAACGACGCCAGGCCCAGATGGCATTCCCATGGAGGTCTTCAAAGCTGGTAGAATAGCACTTGTGCAAAAACTTCATCAACTTCTTAATGAGGAAATTCTACCTGACCTCAAGAATGCCAATATTGTGACCATTTTAAGAAAGGGGACACATCAATGTGCAGGAATTACTGAGGTATTGCCCTCTTCTCCATTGTCGGGAAAATCCTTGCTTGCATCCCTTTGAACAGTCTCCTCCCTCTTGCCGAAGATGTCCTTCCAGAATCCCAATGTGGTTTCAGACTGTCTCAGGGCATCACCGACATGATTTTTGTTGCACGACAGAGCTAAGAGAAGTGTAGAGAACAATACCAGCCATTGTTTATGGCATTTATTGCCCTAACTAAGGCCTTTTGATTCTATCAATCGTGAAGCATTATGGAAGGTGCTGTCTAGGTTCAATTGTCCATTGAAGTTCATTTGTGATCTCCGGTTACTTTATGGGATGACTGCCACCATCCTCTGTATGGGTTGAAGATAGATCCGTTCACCATCTGTGCTGGTGTTAAGCTGTGTTACTGCTCAACCCTTTTTTCCATCTGTCTTGTCATGATCTTGATTTTTATTTGTGACTGCCTTTCTTCTGGAGTTGAGATTGAGTATTGCATGGACAGCCAGCTCTTCAATCTGTGACATCTTGTACATGTAAACTAAGCACATTTTATGGGGAAACATGGTAGGACAATAAATATCAAATCCTCTGAAGTCAGGTGCACAGTCAATTTTCAGAGTGGAACTGCAATTCACAGACCCTCCTTCTCATAATCCAAACCTGCTTATAGAAACATTTTAGTATTTGCAATCAGTAAGATGAAACTCTGGTCCCTTGTACAAAATCTGATTTGAAGTGGACCTTACATGTATGTGCTTTGGGGTAGAATCCCTTTCCTGTTCTCCACTTCCCCTTCAGAGGCAGAGTGTGGCGCACCTTTTGCAACCTGGATGTTACTGCAACCTAGGTTGTATAGTAATGGCTCTTGCCCACTGTGCTCCTCATTCCCCAAATTATGCAGGATGATTGTTCACTGGAGCCAAGGTCCTACAGCTTCACCACCAGTGCCCCGGTGTTTCAGTAAAGAGAGTTGTTACATACTGCACAGAAGCATGCACTCTTCTCCCAGTATGATTACATGCCCTAGCCTGCCCAGGGTACTGGAACCACACTATTTCTTCTGTGTTTTGAGCCCTTTTGGGTTGCAAAGAGGTCTACAGTTTTGGCCTATCATCCATCTCTCTCTCTCTCTCTCTCTCTCTCTCTCTCATATCTAAAATATTCCCATGGCAATATAATATTTAATGGCAATATTTAATCATGTAATCCATTGTTTCCAAAACTTTTCAGAGCTGAGCCCCTCTTCAGGAAAATGAAACCAATTGCCCCTTCCCTCTAAAACCCTGCCATCTGATGTTAAAGGGCTATCCAAAGTCAGTGGTCACTTGGAATAGATTGTATTGATCTTCATAATATGATGATTCCTCTTATTTCTTACAAATGTTGAGCAGTGAAATAGATAAGTATTAATATCTGAAATATAACAGAAATGAATGGAGCAGAAATAGCAAATGAATGGAGCAGTTCACATCTCAGCGCTTACTGTTTTAGACTCTCTGTACTCAAGGGCATATTGTTTCATCACATATGCTGATATCATGTTTCAATGTTTTCTTTGCAACCATAAGAGATAGTGACTTACTTTCTTTAAAAAAATGAAAGCTGGGACTCTGGAGAACAATTGAGGACAATAAAGGACCTTTACGCCCTGTGATGGGGTACATTCTACACTGTGAGAAAAATGCTGCTTTAATCCATTCACGTTTTTGTGTGCATACTTGACATTGCCTGCATAATTTTACACGAAAAGAGCAACTACTAAATTTTATTTTTATTTAATTTGTGCATGTTGTAAAATGTGTGTATAAATATCCATGGAGATTTGCCCATATAGTACACCATACAGTACTCTGTAGCCTTGGGGAACGCACCCTCAACTGTAAATCAAGAGGACATTAGTTTGAGTCTTGATTCTGCCTTGGACTGCTGTTAAAGGGTACATAACAAATGGAAATATTAAGCCAGACCGTGTAGCACTACAGTCAGGGGGTGCAACTATCATTGTTACATTTTACACATAAGGTAACTGAGCGTGTGCATGAGATGACTTCAGGCAGATCTGTGAATGGAATCCCATGCTCTGATATGACGACTCAAATCTCCTCCATGTTGCCAAACTGTCTCAGAAGAAATGGATTAAATTATGTGCTTATGTAACTCTCGCTAACCCAGTGTGGCTCTTTGCCATTCTCTAGTAGTGAGACAGAGGTTTGCATCTGCTACTACTGTCACGCTAATGGACCTGGTTCTTTAGTTCAAGTTTTTTAGAGGCTCATACCTTTCCAATCCAGAGATGCTAGGTTCGTTCCTTGCAGATGCCAAAACAGAGGCCCTTTGTCTTGGATGCTAGACTGACCACACTCTTCTCCAGAGGAAGGCACAGAACCCATTTTATGGAGTGTCTAGATTATTATCATCACAAAGATGTAGGAATTGGTATACCTGAAACTCCTTTTTTTTTGTTAAGAGTGAGGAAATTGAGGCTGGTAGCATGGGCCTACCCCTGTTTTTTTCGCCTTTTTCCTTTTTGCCTTTTTATTCCACAAAAATGATGATGATTTAGGGATAAGAACCCCCAATGCTGCTGCTCCTTCTCTTCCCTGATCTTTTTATATTTACCCAAAACAATACCAGTTCCTTGTGAAACTAGCCATGTTTCCTTCAAGACCCAGATATGAGAGGAAGTTGTATGATTAAAACTAAAGAAATTGATTTTGCTTTTACTTACATGTGTTATATATAATTCATTTCATATATAAAATGTAGGGTCACACTTTGTGACTAATCAGTTTCCTTTCTCCATTCCCTTTCCAAACTCTCCCTGTTGTGACTCTGAATACTGCTGATCACTTGGCTGAGAACCAGCTCAGGAAAATGTCACAGCAACTAGAACTAACCCCTCAACCTTCAGTTTTCTTGTTCACGGCACAAGTTTTTGTTTCTGTTGAACAAAACAAAACAACTCCTCTCATAAAACAAAAAACCTGAAAACGAATTAGCTTTTTTGCAAAAAGCTCAAACTGTTCTAATGGATACTATATAATAGTTAGGAATTGAGAGATAATTTTGGACTCCTGTTTTAAGGTTAACAATTTAATCAGCTAACACATTTTAATTCTGTGCTTGCATTATTCATAATCTTAAAAATACATGATTAAAACAAATGTGAATCTGCTTTTACAAGCAATTAGAAAACGTACATATTTCAGAGTAAGGATAATAATGCCTTCTTTCTCAGCCTACAGTAAAGGGATTTGAGTCTGCCTGGTGTGTAGTAAATAAAATGATAAAGCTTGCAGCTGGTATTCTAATAGCTCCAAAGATGTGTTTTATATTGCCTGGCTGGGTCTTGACAGATCGCTTGGATTAATAAAGCATTTGAAATAAGCACTCTGATCTGCTTAGACAAAAGAATTTATAAGCAGGAAAATATATTTACATGTAATTCAAACATATAACACATGCAGAATATGGGGAATATTACACAGTCCAAAAGAAAATGACAATAAGTTGTCAGTGGCTCTTTGTGACCTCTCGAATAGAACGTTTTCAGCATTAATATGAAATACAGGATAAAATTCAAATGTCAGTGGAAAACTAGGTTTAAAATCTGCATTGCTTGTCAAAGTATGAAGTGTGTGTATTTGACTCTTGCAAAATGAAAACAAGGTGATCCACTATAAGTACATGCAGAATAAGTAATTCTTACTTTTCCTGCCCATTCTGGTGCATTTCCCATTACATGAGCAGGATCAGAGCTTTATTTTGCACCATATATAGTTTGCGAATTTTATGTAGGTTCTTATAATGATACCCTTCCCCATAGTAACTGAGTGATTCTTGGGGGAGAGAAACCAGTGTCTGCGTTTGATTTGGTTAATTTTTGTCCCTACTTCTCTTTAAGTTGTTGGGGCTTTATATATATATATATATATATAAATTACTTCCACTTTCTTCTCTGTCTCTGCTCCGTCCCCTCCTCCTCCTAATCATCTTTCTCTACTATAGTCTTCTCTCATCCTTTTTGCTGGTTTCATTTGCAGCGGTGGGAAAACTAAGTTTTTTAAAAAAATGGGTTTTATATGCTGACCACAAATCTCATTGCTTTCAGAACATTCTAATCTTCTCCAGTAAAGTGTTCAAAGCCTTGGCCCTGTTGCTGAGAGAGCCCTGTCTCCTAACCTTATGAGCATCACATTTTTCTTGAGGAATGTAGCTCTTGGGCAAGGTCAACATCATGGGAGGGGAAAGAGCGAGGGGTGCTCTTAGGGTTTCTTCATAGAAGGCCTTGAAGACTAGCACCAAGACTGAATTTTATTTGGTATTCTGTGGGATACCAGTGAGGTGAGTACACTAGTGGGCTGATGTGTTCTTTGCTGCTGGTGTTGCTGAAGTAGCAGGATGCTGCATTCTGGATTAATTAGTTGTTTAAATATTGGAGTGCTCATCAGTAGTTATGATGAGTTGCAGTAACCCAGCTTGGAGGTCGTGAAGACATGATTGCCATGGAGTTTTGATAAAAGTCTCAACATCTATCATGCAACTTGATAGTATCGTATGTCTGAATTGCAACCTGTGTTAGCTTACACTATAGGCTTTTCTTCATGAAATGAGTTTAATCCAACAGTGAGTAGTTATTCTTATTTGTAATGTTTTGTGGTGCAAAAAATAAGAATATTACAGTGGTTAAAAACTGACTCACCTTATCTCTGTAGGGAGATGTGCCTCCTTCCCCTCCCCCAAGAGCATCCCAGTGCAAGAGGGCAAAGGTCTCACTGATACCTGGTAGCAAGTTTCAAATGGCCTGACCAGTCCAGTGTATCACAACTCAAAGGTGTCATATAAGCTATAAATAGCAAGCTAATAACATACCGATCATTAATATTATTATGTGGTGTGTGTATGGAAGACAAATTCAAAATTACCAACACATTGGAAATTATATTATCAAGGTGTGTTTGCCAGGCAGGGCTAAAGTTACTCCACCCTAGACAAAGGAAAGAGGTTCTGCCACCTGAAAGGCATCAACAAGGTATATTGAGACAATGGGAACAGAAATTGCGTAGAAGATAAACAGGACCATCAAGACAGCAGGGGGAGGTGATTGCAGGAAACAGCTGTTTTGCATTTTAACAAACACCGGGGCGGGGCGGGGGGGGAACAGCATGAAACTTCCTTCACCAAGAGACTCCATGTCACCTTCCTCATAGGTTGAATGAACTTTCCTTTGGGGGTAATCTTCAGAAGAATCAGTTTAAAAAGTCCACTGTACTTGGGATTATTTGCTCCTCTCTTTATAGTCATCTTTCGAAGAAGACAAAGGAGCAGAGCACTTTGGCTTTGTGGGAGTTTCTGACTAGATGGGTGGTCAGCCGCCTTGATGGCAAGGTAGATTGGTAAGGAAACTAACTTGATCAACGGATGTAGCTTGTTTTGGTAACTCCTAGCCTCTAGGAAGTGTTTTTTTTTTTTTACTTGTTTGCAACCATTTCTAACTCTATTTTTTTGTACTTGAACTCACTTAAAATCCTATCTCCTTTTTTAATAAACTTGTTTTACTTTTAATCTAAACCAACCCAGTGTGTGTTTGATTTAAAGTGATGTTAACTCCAGTTAATGTGCCAAGCTTCTGGGTATTGTACCTTTTGAAGGAACAAGCAAACGTTAGCCTCTCTCTGAATGGTCCAGGAGAGGGCTGAAGATAGCAGAGCACCTGATTTTGGGAAAGTTTGGGACTGGGGGTTTGTTAGGGTCATCTTGCCAGGTGTAGCCAGAATTCGGCTGACGTGTAACAAGCAAGCTGCTAGAATCAGAATTGCTGAGTTGGAGCTGCTTAAACCTCCGACACTCCATGCAGGCTTGTGCGATGGCTGGGGATGTCCAGACAAGAGAACATCAGCAGCAGAGCCGTTTGAGACGCTTAGGATTACAGGGCAGGCAGTGACACAATCTCTTGCTGGTTTTGCTTATATCCCAGAACCAGAGTTGCCAACTTTCACGTGGTAAATAAGCAACCTGACTTTCACAATAAGCCAAAAATCAAGCAAATCCCATTTCAAAACAAGGCCAAAATAAGCTAATCCTTAAGAACCCCAACGCTCTGTGACTAGATTCCCCCCCCCACCCCGGCCTGCAGTCTGGGACTGTGGTGAGCCCGCTGTGCACCCCTGACTCTCTCCTGCACTTGCCCCTGCTTTCCAGGAGCTGATAATTTAAAAGAAGCTACAAGCCAAAAATTAGCCAACAAGCAACTCACAAGCCAATGAAGCCAAAAACAAGCCCAATATCTGTGTTTTTTAGAGGGTTTGGCATGTCTGCCCAGAACATGACAACAGGCTTCGTGCCCCAGCTCTGAGTGGAGTTATTGATTTCTCTAACCGGAGTCATCCACTTTGGAGCAGCTATTTCAAGGATGGGGACAAAAATCAAGCAAATCCCATTTCAAAACAAGGCCAAAATAAGCTAATCCTTAAGAACCCCAACGCTCTGTGACTAGATTCCCCCCCCCACACCGGCCTGCAGTCTGGGACTGTGGTGAGCCTGCTGTGCACCCCTGACCCTCTCCTGCACTTGCCCCTGCTTTCCAGGAGCTGATAATTTAAAAGAAGCTACAAGCCAAAAATTAGCCAACAAGCAACTCACAAGCCAATGAAGCCAAAAACAAGCCCAATATCTGTGTTTTTTAGAGGGTTTGGCATGTCTGCCCAGAACATGACAACAGGCTTCGTGCCCCAGCTCTGAGTGGAGTTATTGATTTCTCTAACCGGAGTCATCCACTTTGGAGCAGCTATTTCAAGGATGGGGACAAAACATGCTGAAAACCCTGCTAATTGTGGCTGGCCCTTGTGTGGGTGGCCAGAGGAGGGCGCAATGAGTTGTGACAAAAAGGATACTCTCCTAATATCCTACTGCTTCACTCTCCCTTACAGAGTGACGATAGAAATGACTGTCTAGGGGCAGCAGTAGTTTCCATGAAGTATTCTGCATGGGATTAAGGGTGACTAATGAGATGAGAGTAGTTCAGTGTAAGCCAGCTAAAATTTAGTACTTGTTTGAGAATTTGGGGGGAGCCTGGGGGGCTTTGCTGTTCCTCACCTTTCATTCTTTTAACCTGAGCGGGTTTGTTTTCTTTATATTTTTAACTGCAGAGGATCTCCTTGTCAGCTGCCAGCTCTGTTTCATATCCGTCTGCAGAATTCGGTGTGTGAGAGGAGAGTTGGGACTGCTTGGCCCCTTACTTTCAGCCTGGTCAGCCAAAGAGATCCTGACACTATGCAGGGACACCGAGGGAGGCAATCTGCCCTCTTGCTGTTACTCTTCAGTGATCCCTACTTTCATTCATAGGAAAGGTGGCCAGGCTCAATTGCCACAGAGCACCTCCATTGTGAGAGCTGGCTTGATCTTGTTAACGAACTACTTTCCATTACCCTCAATGTTCATCTAGTCCATCTGTCTCTAAGAAATTGTGGCTCAAACAACATGGTTACGTGAAATGTAGTTCGTCTTTAGGATGCAAAATTACAGACCTCTAGCACTAGTATTGGCATTGTTATCCAGTTTGTAGACAGCCACAAATACTGACATGTATTATTCCAGCCAGTAGAGGGCAGTGTACATTTACATACTAGCAAGTACATTTCACGCTAGAGATTTGTTAAATTCAGTTTTTTTGGTTTGGGGGAAATTTGTGCACAATTTTTCACCATTTTGTGTCCCCTCATTTATTGAAATTCCAAAAAACCTTGTTTTCACATAGAGCATTTATGAAATACAAAGTTGAGCGTAGTTTTTAATGCAAAAGCCTTTTCAAAGCCACTGCTTACCTTTGCCAAATTAAGTGAAAATAAGTCTATTTTCTAGCTATTATCAGAATGTAAAAAACCTGGAATGTTGCATAGTCTTGCATTTTGTTACAACTACTCTGCATTCCTTTTTCTCCCTCACTCTACTTGTGCCAGCCAGCTGTTGAACAGTGTCCTATAGCAGGAGTGACTACATTATAGGGCTTTAGCAGGTGTCAAGTTTGCCTTTCTTTAGGGCCAGGAAGGAATTTTCATTTATTATATTTCCTCCTTTTTAGCTGAAAATGGTTGTGTGTGAGCAGCAGTCTGTCTGTGTCCAAGAAGTTGGAGGGTTGGAACCTAACTTCTTGAGTACTTACATAGTGCAAGGAGCTGAAGAAACATTAGATCTGAATCTTGACCTAAGGAGATTACTGCCTACTGCCAAAATTTTCAAATTTGTGTGCCTAAAGGTTAGGCTCTTAAATCTGTATTTAAACACTTTTGTGGACTGACTTTCAGAAGTTCTGAACACCCAAAAATACTATTGAAATCAGTTGCTCAGCACCGTTTGAAAATCAAATTACTATTATTTAAGGCAATTTAAGTATAGATAGGAAGTTCCCTACATTTGGCATAAAGAAGTTGGGGGGAAATTATAGTCTTAAAATATTGGAGATTCAGTGTGATCAGGGTCATTCCAGGAAACTGACTGTGATGCAGTCTGTGGTGATCAGGATGTATGGAGTCACAAAATCCACTTGTGAGAAGGGGACTACTGTGTGAGGCTGTGTAATATGGCTTTATGCCACTGCTAACAAGGAATATTTTCTTTCTTTAAACAGAGAAGGCCCACCGAGCTTCTAGTCACTTTACCTTTCATTTATTTCCAGGTATAAATATTGTTAGTGGTATTGTGGTCGACTTACCGCGGTAGTGTAGACATAGCCGAGAAATGAGTTGTTGTTTTAACTAATATATTTCTTGTACTCCACACTAGAAAAAATAGTTGAATAGTTTATTTCCTGCTTTTGAGAAAGTCACAGTAATTGAATTATAATGTTGTGCTTATTAAGCACTTCAGAGAGTTTCTGTCAAAGACTGGGAGTGGAGTGGGGGAATTGATATCTGAATTTCAGATAATATTTTCAAATGCTTTGATTTATTTTCAAAGCAAAATACCTATAATTTTGGAAAGTAATATATGTATAAATCCTGGATAACCCAGGTTTGCTCTTCTGCTAGTGATTCAGGTTTTTCAAATTATAGTTGTAGCAATGTGTTTTAAAAGGCATTAATTGAATAAAGTGACCAGGTCTAGCTGTCAAGTTCACAAGCTGTTTTTGGTTGTAACAGCTTGTTCTAGGTACTGCAGTGGTTATTTTTGAGAGCAGAAGCGTAACTCAAAACTTTAGGAAATTCTTGTCCTGGACACACACTCTCTCTCTCTCTCTCTCTCTCTCTCTCTCTCTCTCTCTCAGAAGCACTTTTTATGGAATGCAGAAAAGTTAAGCAAATGATGTTGGTGTCATTTTCAGTGACCCTAATAGGTTTTTTGACATTTAATTTTGAACGTCTGGGTTCCAATGGAATCTGCTTGTCTTACTCTTTACTGGATTCCGCAAGTTAGTTCCACGAACTGTCTGGGTGATTTCCTATATGTGGCACCATGTGAGTCTCTTGCAGCGAGTGAATACTTCACACCAAGAAGCTGTAATACCATGCTTCAGTCACAAGTCAACTGTATAGCAAATGGAGTTAAAAAAAAAAACATTATCTGAGTGGTTGTGTTTGTTAGCAAGCATTGCACATTACAGAAAGAATGAAGATGGTCTTCCTGTGTAGAGGCATTTATAATTAAGGCTATACCAAATTCACGGCCATGAAAAACATGTCACGGACCATGAAATCTGGCCTTCTGTGTGCTTTTATCCTACACAGATTTCACAGGGGGGACCAGTGTTTCTCAAATGAGGGCCCTGACCCAAAAGGGAGTTGCAGGAGGGTCACAAGGTTATTTTAGGTGTGTTGTGGTATTGCCATCCTTACTTCTGCGCTGCCTTCAGAGCTGGGCAGCTGGAGAGCAGCGGCTGTTGGCTGGGCACTGAAGTAATGGTGGCAATACCATACCATGCCACCCTTACTTCTGCACTGCTGTCTTCAGAGCTGGGCAGCTGGAGAGTGGTGGCTGCTGACTAAGGGCCCAGCTCTGCAGGCTGCAGCGCAGAAGTAAGGGTGGCAACACCATGCCATGCCATCCTTATTTCTGCACTGCTGCTGGCGGTGGCTCTGCCTTCAGAACTGGGCTGCCGGCCAGTAGCCGCTGCTTTCTGGCTACTCAGCTCTGAAGGCAGCACTGTTGCCAGCAGCAGTGCAGAAGTAGGGGTAGTTCAATAATCTTGTGACCCCCGCCCTCCACAACTCCTTTTTGGGTCAGGACCCTAACCCAACAATTACAAAACTGTAAAATTTCTGTTTTAAATATCTGAAATAATGAAATTTACTATTTTTAAAATCCTATGACCGTGGTAGGGCCCTATTTATAATTTAGATGGTTATTAGAACATTTCAGATATCCAATTTTTTTTAAAGATATTTTTGAGCACTTCTTCCTAGTTTTGTGACCCATTTTCTCACAGGGATATTGTAATGGAGTATACTGCCCCTTTAAAACTAAAGGGGGAGAGAAGAGACTGTTCCAGAGAGTTAGAATGAACAAAAGCCCAAGAAAAAGCCTGGTAGCAAAAGAGAGGAATTGGGAGTTGGAGGGGGGAACCCCAGGATGCTATTTCTTTAAGGGCTGGGATCAGGAACCCAGTCGTTTAGGATGGGGGCAGAGCTAGAGCTACCCTCTTTTCCAGCCAGTTGAGAAGGTCTCTCTGAAGGAGGGAGGTATATGGACTTTCTTGTCCCTCAGAATAGGGGAGACACTGACAAGAGAAGGAAGCCAGACCCAGAAGGCTAAACTCCAGAGAGACATTTGTGAAAGTTAACCCCTATGAAGAGCAGGCTGTGGCAGAGGAAGAGTTCTGTGTGGATGGCAGAAGAGCCAGAGATAAATGTGAACCTTTAGATTGTAGTGATGGATTTTATTGGTGGGACTGTGTGTGGTCAGTGGAGGGTGGTAGGATTTATAAGATAGTCTATGGGGCTCTGTAAGAGGCCCTGAAGAGGGAGAACAGAGGGAGGCTGCTGCAAAAGGAACTCTGGCTACTGGGACCGCTCAGTAAGTGGCAGCCCTGCTACAGGTATATTTAGCTAAGAAAATCTGTTTGCCTTAAAACAGTATTAAGGTGTCACATCAATCTTCCTAATTGTATTAAGTTGCAGAGAACTCATTTTAAATGTTATTGTGGTGGATAGGCAGCATAAGTGGCTCAAGCACAGTCTGAGTGAGCCATTCATGGATTGAAAAATCTGCTTAACGGTGGTTACAAGGAGGGTTTTTCTGTGTGTGTTTTGGGATGGAAGGTTCTGTGCTATTAATTCCTGCAGAATTTAATGTTTAATTACAAAAATAATGTCCTTCTGCTTATTAAGATACCCCTTTGTGCTGTCTTTGAGTCATTTTTAATACTACAATTTAGAATCATATGGCTAGTAGTGACACTGACAATAAGAGTGTCAGTTTCACTCTGCTGGTGTGCAGGGAAATTGATGAAGGTAGGAAACTTGTTCCTAAGGGAGAATGACCCAAAACTTGATGGAGGGGTAGAGGCTGCAGTAGGTGGGAAAATGGAGGCTGTGGAACAGATGTGGTATTGGAGAGAGGCTCTTCTATACTGTCACAGCAGTTAGGCACTGCTGTGGGGTTGTATGCTAATTAGGAAAGAATGAGAGAGCTTCTCCTTTCTAGGAGCTGACGGTAGGCAACAGGGAAGGTGGAGAGGGCTTTATTGTATCATAAACATAGTAGTCAGAGGCTGACACAAGCAAAGGGGCTGCCGAGCAGGAATCAATGAAAGTATCACCCACCCACTCCCCTCACAGCAGTTCAGATGAAGACTGGGCTTCTCGTGAAGATGTTGCCTGTGAAGTTCAGTGATGGTAGGGAAATGCGGGTACGGGCATCAGTCTCTGGCTCGTGTGGTTTGGCCAATGGCTATTGGTACTCAATATATTTTTCAAACTTCATATCAATTCATATTTAATTTTACTGTAACATTGGATTTTCACTTGAAATATTGAAACCAATAACTCTAAGACTTTATAGCTAACCCAGCTAGGCACAATTTTGTTCTTTCCAGATCTAATTCAATATCCAGTGTTAATATCTCTCTATTGGGGCTTTTCTTTCCCTTCTCCCAAAGGCACTTAAAATTAATTGACAACCTCCTTGAATGCATCCAGTAAATCCTGAGAGCTATGAGTTTTCATTAGACTCCCAGATAGCAAATCCTTCCCATAGCCTAATGAAGATTTTAAACTGAAGTTTTGTGTCACCCTTCTTTACAGAATTGTACTAAATGTGAAGAATGAATAGTGCCAATCAGCACATCTTTGTAGATACAAATTTTACACTCATTTGATGCCAGCAGTAAACACAAAGCTGATACCATTGTCTGTTTTTGCCATTAATGAGCTTCTCTCCAAAATCCTGATTATCCGCCTGTGCTGATCAAGAGACTCAACACCAAATGCAGCACATGATGTAGTAAATATAATCATCAGGCAGATGATGCTCTTTAGGCGAAAGATACTCTAACAGTTTTCTTTACATAAATATTATTATGATGGAGGTTTGGTGAAATCCTGTTCAAGTTAATGGATGTAATAGATGCTCTTTGTTCAGGATAAATGTAACAACCACTAAAGCTCCCTTTTTGGAGTAAGGGAGCTAAAACAATATGAGCCACCACCCAAAATAGAAACCACATGCAAGGCCAGTCAGAAACTTACGTGGATGGAAGGTTTTCACTGGGTATTGTTTGATGGAGATGTATGTGTGTGTCTGTGAGCAGAAGCTGTCAGGAACAGGCAGGGAATGCAGCAGGAAAGCCGAGACAGACAGAAATACACTGGAAATGCAGCCCTGAGAGAATGCACCTTCTGCTTTTGGGGCAGAATGCTGACTGGAAAGAAGCTTAGACCTATGAGCAACTAAATTGCCTCTTGTTGTTTGATTTCTCCGGTTTTCAGGGAAATAGGACTTTGTGTAGATTGCTTGTCACTAAGAAAGTTTATGTCAAAGAAATACCTGACCTAATCATAAATGTCTCCTCCTAATGAAAACAATCAGAATGACTCTGAATATTGGCTAATGGCTCAGAGCCCTAAATTCCCTAACATCATTTCAAAGATTGAAGTATACATGTGTGCCTATGGTCAAATACAAGATCCTCTGCTATAACTTTTTCTGAACTTCCTGAATTCTAATTACGGCTCTTAAATTCTGAGTGTCAGTTGCATTTTACTGGCTCTTTCAAGGGAATAGTAGACCAATCAACATGCCTCTTTTTAAATATTCTGCTTACTTTGGGTCACATTCTGCCAGTATTCTCAAGTTAAGTAGTACTAAAGCTGGTTGGAACTTTTTTGACAAAAAAATTTTTTGTTGGAAAATGCAGATTTCTCTAAACTGAAACTTTTGTGGAAATATAGCAGCTTTGATAAAACATTTGTCAGGAAGACTTCTCGGGTGTGGGATAGAATTGAATGACCCACCCTAGAATAGCCCTTCCCCACCTCCCCCTGCTTCTCCACCCCCATGAAAAGTTTGGAAAGCTCTTGGTTTTATTGTGCATTGGAATGGATTCAGATATTGAAACTTGGTGTGTGTGTGAGTGAAATGGAATTCTTGTTTTCCTGCAGTCAAAGTAATACCTTATTCTATCTTTAGACATACTGAATGTAATGAGACTGCTCACAGAATAAGATACAATTTGACATGAGTAAGGGCAGATTCTGCCATCCTTTCTTAGAGAAGACATGTATCCTGTGCAGTGATGACTCCACTTAAAGGTTCATCAATAGCTATGGATAATCCAGATGTCAGAGTATTGTCTGACTAGTCCTTTTCTGTAGACGATGCTCATAATTTTGTAGTGCTCTCCCTAGCCTGTTTCTATAAAAGTAAACTTTGAAGAATAGAGGATAGGGCAGAATGCAGACCTCTTTCTTAATAGAAATATATATTATTTACATTCCTGGCTCTTTGACAATGAAACAAACTATTTTTCTCATAAAATGAAGAGGCTTTATATTTGCAACATTATTTTTGGAGTTGGGTTTCAGGTGCTAATTGAAAAGACTAATCAATTTTCAGAAGGGGAGAACATTTAATGTGCATAATTTAAATGTAAATTATCTTGCTCTAGTATATGGTGACTGGATTTTCTTGTTCATTGCAAGCCCGTTCTCACTTCTCTGCTGTCAGTTCACTTTTCCTTTTTGTGGCTGAGTAACTTTTTTTAGATTTCTTAGTTTTGTGTGCTGATGTCTGCTGTTATCTTCAATATCTGTTAGACTTAATTTTGCTGAGCTAATGGTCCAACCTGGCTCATACTTGGTAACTTTCAATTTCTCTCTTTCAAGGAAGAATTAGCTATGCATACTCTCATCTCTTCTTTTGCCTCTTCTCAAGCTTGCAAAACATGTTTATTAAATTGTTTTCCTCTGAAGGTCTCAATGGATTTCTTGATTTTCTGTGCTTTACTTTATTATTAGTAGTATTACTGTACCATCTAGAAGCACCATTCATGGACCAGAACCCCATTGTGGTAGGTGCTTTCCATACAAAACAAAAAGATGGTCCTGCCCCAAAGAGCTTACAATCAAAGTATAAGACAAGAGACAGCAGATGGATACAGACAGATTGACTAGGGAATGCAAGGAAACAATGGGAGAACATTGGTCAGCGTGATAGACAGTGGTCTCTACACTTCTCAGCCCAAATCCTTTAAACTGTGGGAAGGAATTGAACTCTATCTGTGCCAATTAACTTTGCTGTCCAAGGCCCCGATCCTGCTACATACTGCATGTAGGTGTATCCCTGTGTCTGTATGGTGCTCATATGATCGGGGCTGTGCAGAGAGGTGTGATGAGCAACATCGAGCATTTCTTTCTCTGCAGATAGTTTGGAGCTGAGTATTCAGTTGCTGCAGTGCTGCCAATTCCTGAGAAACAAAAAACTGATCCGCACTCACATTCTAGTCACCTGTATGACAACGCAAACAGCATTTTACTAGGCCAGCCCATATCTCTGGCTTTCTTTACTTATTTGGCAGGAGGGTTACTATGATGGACTACTTCCCAGCTCCTTTGTGCCTCTTAATCCTTTCTTCCCATTTTCTATATCTGTCCTTCATTTTCAAGTGGAACTAACAGATTATATTTTCATTAATCTTTAAAAAAGAACTGTTTTGTTAGTATTTGAATAGTTTTCCCTCTAGTGACTGCTGGTGAGAATGACAGCAAGGCTTTATTATGTAGCAAATTACTGCCAACATGCAAATAGCATAGAAAGTACATTAAGAGAATTCATAGCAGCTGATTCCTTTTGCTCCATTTTGTTTAGATGCCTTCAGTTTGTTATCCTGTGTAGAATGAATCTCCAGAGAGTAACTGTGTTAAGTGACTTAACTGTTTGGCGGTGTTAATGAATGCGAAATGAAAATATTCCTGCATTTATAATTTCACTTCGCCTGCATACAAATTTTAAAACTGTTCTTGACATTTCTAGGATTAAGCAACAAGTGCTTTTGTATAAAAATAGAGGTGAATATTTTGGCATAGTGTACATTTTTCAAAATCAAACCTGCAGATATGTCATTTCATCTAGAGATAAATATATGCCACCAAATGCCACCTATTTAATATAGAATGGAATATGGCACTGTACGTGTGTTTTAACACTGTGTGGGCTGAGAAGTTCTGCTGTTAAAACAGTGTCTGTTACCTTCATTAAGAAACACTTTAAGAACAATGTTTCATTCTGTCTTAAACAAGGGAAGAAGACAATCAAAATGTCTACTATTTTATATTATTCCAATTTTATTTGACAAAGATTAAATAAAAATAAACAGATTAATAGAGGCTTATCATTGGCTTATTCAGCTTGTCGTCTTTTACACCCGTTCTGTTCTACCTTGGTTACTATAGTTACTAGCTTAATCACGATGCACAGAGCCATTTCTAATTACAGTATATGCCAGCATAAAATTAATTCTTTGAGCATCTTAAGTCACAAACAGCTTGCAGCTTGTTCTTTGGCATTTTATTACCATATCCTGAAGTAACACATTAGCTTAGCATATATTTAATCTGTGCAGTTTTATTGAAAATAAAGTTAGTCTGTAAATATATTGAAGTTAAAATCTGTCATGGGATTCTCTTCTGAGAAGAAATGTTTTATACAAGAGTGATGCATTAATTTTATATTGTATAGCTCCTATAAATAGTCTCTGGCCGTCATGGAGCAGACCTTTCTCACTGAAAATAAATTATAATTTTGGTAGATACTAGCTGTTTAAAAAAAGAAATAATTGGAATGTGTCAATTTCTACTACCTACTATATTTTTATTACTTCTTTCTAGTAGCACCCACAAAGGCAACCTCCTGAGGGTGGTGTTATGTCCCAGCTAGTGGCACCGAGACCACTTAGAGAGATAAAATGAGTCTGCTCTACAGCCTTAGCTAACAGCCAGTGGGCTTTTAGCTCATGCGGTAGCGGCTCATGTACTAAGCTCCAGAGACCCCAGGTTCGATCTCGCCTGCCAACGACCGGGGTCTGTTGGTGTTACACTATGAGCTCTTCAAACATTAAAAAGAAGCACAGTCTTTGTCTTGAAGAATTTATGATTCAGGGCCCTAGTTCTGTAACTGGATATGTGCAGGTAGACCCAGTGACTTGAATGAGCTCTGTGTGAATGCGAGGGCCTGCCCATGTGCATCCATTTGCAGGATCAAAACCTAAAAGAAAAACACCAGATTTTTCAACAGTGCTGACCACCCACACCTCCAGTGAGGTCCATAGGAACTGGTAGGTAATCAGCATCTTCGAAAATCAGGTCAAAACATTAATTTCCTTAATGAAGGAAACAGATATGTTATATTCATTGTTCCTATACAGTACTCTGTTAACTAAGTCAAACGTCCAATGGCTGACTTGTGTCCATCTTCCTCAACAGTAAAGATGGATATACCAAGAAATGTTGCCTCCACTTATGACTGTGACTCAACTATAGAGAAAACAGAAAATAGCTAGAAATTTTTATAAGATGGGAACTTGACAAACAAGAATAGTATGTTTAATTGTAAACATGTACCATTTGTATTTCTGTCTGTTAACAGGTGTTGACAATGATCCAAGAGGGACTTTCCCTTAAAATGTAACAACCTTGACTTTTCAGCATAATGGTAAATGCTTACGTCTGGATTTTTGTTGGGGTCATAATTCAAGCTGGAAATGGAAAACTGATTATTTTAAAATAGAAGCAACATTTTATTTTTATGCACTTTTATGTAGCAATGCCATTTTTAACTTCAAATTTCATGTACCAAACTGGGAGCTAAAAGTGCACAATCAGGATTTGTTCTCCCTTTAGTAGAGTACGAGAACATTAACTATTGGGTTTTATTCAAACCATTTCAGTTTGGTCAGCTAGAGAATGAGACGATAGCTTAAGGAAACTGCAATACATATATATATATACTTAATTGTAGTAGTTTTAAAATAAGAGAACTATTGTCACTCATTTGGAGTATCATCCAAACTGGTGGAATGTTGGCTTTCTTTAATCGGTATAGATACATTTAAAGTAGTTATAATTTTGCCTCTGACCTAAAGCAAATATAGTCTCTCTCTCTCTCTCTCTCTTTCTCTTTCCCCCCCACTTCCCCCCCCCCCCCGATTATGAACAGTATAAAATAGAACTCGCTGAGTGGCCAAATCCTGTTTACCTTACTTATGTTTCATTGACTTCATTGGGGTTAATCATTTAAATAAGAGCTGCAGGATTGGACTCAATATTAAATCACTTGTACATACAACTGCCATTGATTTTAATTCTGCATTTACTTCAGTTGCAGTGTTGTATGGGTGAGGAATGTAGGACTGGGCTTTGAATATATCTGTGCCATTTATTTAAGATTTTTTTAACTGGTTTAAAAATAGTAAATGACTGATGTAAGCCAAATTAATTTAAGCAAGGGTTAAACTGGCTTTAGGGGCTTGTACCTGCTTAACTAGATCAATATTGCTTCAATTTTAATTCTCTTCAGTGCTACCTGGAATAGTGATATGATCACACAGGAGCGGCAGTCTCCGTGCTCTCAGTTACCGTGCTACAGTGGCCCCTGGCAGCTCAGCGAAGCAATGAGACTTTATCATTGTGGTTAGTACAGTGAGTTCTGTGGACATATATAATATATGCACCATGATATTTGCTAATCTTTCAGTTTATAAAAGTGTACAAAAGTGCCATATGTATTAAAAACAAAAATCTGCTGAAATTAGCATCTAACATGAGATGGCTATCTCTAACAAAAAACAACCCATGCCAAAAGTCTCCCAAATCTTTCTATTGCTATGCACTTCAACCCCCATCGTCCTCAAACCATAACTACATAAGTGCATAGATAAGCCTGGCTTGTGTTGGACCTAATGTAGGAGTGGGTTCCAAAGCTGAGGGTCCATCACTGATAGCATCTTAGTACTAGGTCCCTCTCCTTAGATTTAAATGTGAAATTAAGGATGTCATTATGTGTCCATTTGTCTATTTACCAATATTTAATGTAGGTTGTAATTGTATTTTAGGCAGATTTGTGGGCCACTCGTTTGTTACTGACAAAATTAAAGTGGTGCCTGAAATGAAATGTGTTGTGGTTTGACAGAATCAAGCACAGTTTTGTCACTGAAACTTGATTAAAGCTCAAAAGGGTAATTAGTGTGACTTTCCCCCCTGTTTTAAATACATTGGTCATTTTGTCTGCATATTCCCCTGTTAAATGACCTAGATAAGATACTTAAAAATGGACTTGTGTCTGCCTTGTCTTCTTGGGGTCATCACCTAAGGAAAATGTAATCAGCTCAATGTTTTAAGCTGAAGAATTGAAAAGGGACACTTAGGCCTTGTCTACACTACAGGGGAAAGCCAATCTGAGCTACACAGTTTAATAGCGTAACTCAAGTTGAAGTAGCTTAGATCTACTTACCGTGAGGTCCACACTACGCTATGTCAACAGGAGATGCTCTCCCGTTGACTCCCCTTACTCTTCTCGTTCCGGTGGAGTACAGGAGTCGATGGGAGAGTGATCTGCAGTCGATTTTAGTGGGTCTTCACTAGACCCGAGACCCACTAAATCGACTGCTGATGCATTGATTGCTGAGGGTTGATCCCCCGGTAAGTGTAGACAAGCCCTTAATAATACTGTCACAGGAAAAAGCATTAAAATTGATGAGTATGGAAAGCTTTGTGCTATGTGAGCTTCCTATTACACCCCATGTTTAGTGACTCTCTAGATAATGTGGCTTGAACTTTCAAAGCCCAAAGAAGCGAAGTATTAATCAATTCAGAGTTAAAATAAAACTCCCATATCAAATGAATACTAAACTCCATCAGGAGGCAAAATCACAAGGACATGTTTTCAGAGGGATGTGAATATGATCTCCCATTGTGTGTACACAACTTCTCATGGGCAATCATTTTTATGTGCATTTTTTTTACTCTCTCTCACTTGTGTACATATGTCAGAATTTAAATATTCCAAAGTCACTTTCATGCACAAAACCTTACTTGGGCTCAAATTGCTTGCACAAATGTGCTTTGTGCATATAAATGCTATAATCTGCATGACAAGGAACTGGGTATACAACAACTATGCTAGTACAAATAATGGTATATTATGAAGAGTTAGCTTTTTATAGCCATCTATCGCCTAAGTTTTGCTTACTATCAAGTCAGTGAATGGAATACTCAAGAAGAAAAATATAGATACTGCATTAATTGCAAGAAGCCCTTCAGAATAGTTTGTAAGGCAATTTCTGGTGAGGTGGCCTAAATGTGGTGACCTTGCCTTTATGTGAAGTGAAACATTAATAATTCTTTAAAAAAATATGGTTCTGTTAGAAAGAACTGAAGTGGTTTATAAAAGTTAAGATGCCTTTGAACACAAGACTCCAGGAAGGTCAGATAGGTATTTTCAATATGTAACCTACGGCTGAACTGGTATCTATTTCAAATAAACTCTAGCTGCTAGGAGTTTTGACAGACGCCTTCTCTAGATACAGGACTTCCAGCTTTGACTTTTGTGGCTTAGAATAGTCAGGAAATGTCCTGGAGGCTACTGTATTTGGAATAGTTTAGGAGAGGGTAGTGGGGTTTTGGCATATTGTTTCTCCAATAGAGATGTCATTGCAGTACCATGTTTGCATACCCTAATATTTTTATACTGCTTGTGATGGAATGCTAAGGCCAGTGTATTTTTCTAAAATCTATATTTTGTCCCCATTTTGTTTTTCTGACAAAAAGCTAACTGGACACTAGGAAACATTTTTAAACTATGTCTTAAATTAGCTTTTTATATAAGAAAATTATAACTAATAACGAAGGTAAAGTTTAGGAGAGTGGTATAGTTCAGTGTATTGCTGTTTTGCATCAAGAGTGCCACATTCTGCTCTGTTACACATAGGGGAACTTCTGATTTCATGTAAGTTACCTTTATTTCATTTCAGTATCAGTAAAGAATCCAAGGATGAACATTTATGTATTCTGAACTACCCTCCAGCATTTATAATGGTGTTAAATATATAAATAAGTGTGTTTAATGTCTAAGAGGGGGAGGGCGGTCACACTCCGAGTCTTACTGTTTGAAAAGGGGTCACCAGTACAAAAGTCTGAGAACCCTTGCTCTAGTAGTTGGGATGGTATGAGGAAGCTCTGGATAAAGAGACTTCAGTCTCAAGAGTTGTCAGGCTGACAGCTTGAATAAACATTACATTTGTTTTTTAAATTAAAAATGATCAAACACTGACATAGGTTTGACATGATTTTGTTACAATACTATTTATCTTGAAGATATCTGTACAAAAAGCATAGTTTATATCTCAGTTACAATAATGCAAAACCCCTTTTCTCCTCCTCAAACAAAGGATCATATGATTAATTCAAATCAGTTCACTCATTAAATTAGGTTTCTTTGGTAGAAGTGGTGTTTTCCTTTTTTGAGAACAAATGATGCTTGTTACTACGTAGAGAAAATAGGCATTCAATTTAAGATACAATTTTGGTGTCCACATTATGATTAGTTTGCCCTCCTATTGGTCAGACTGGAGGGAAAAAAAGTCTCTTTTCCTGAAGAAATAATAATAAATCTTAATGATAGCAGGACCTTTCACATTATTTTAGTTCAAGTCCTGTCTGAGCTTCTATATAAAGTTCCATTTCTTAGAGATTGATAAATTGGCTGTCAAAATGAACTTCATGCTGAAACTTGTTTGCCTGGGAGCACTTTAAAAAAATTGTAGAAAAATTAGGTTGACTTTGATTTAAATTATTTGGGGTTATTCTGATGTTTAACTATGGTATAATACACTGGCTCATGAACTACAACTATTATAAGTAGAACACCTTATACTGACCTGTAAGTATATGGAAAGAAGATATCTAACTTTTGGTATATAGATGACTTCAGTTTCTTTCTTCATTGAGTCAGCTGAATTCAAACAAAACTCCTATGAATGAGTAAAAATGTTTTTGATTAATTGAATTAATTACAAATTAGACTCAATTTTATTAGATTTCTGAAAAATATGATGGGTAACTGTTATTGAGCTCAGCCATTTATATTTGTGTGTATGTCTGTGTGATGTCAGATAATCCCCAAAGGAGATGTAAGAACACACAATAATAATCTTTCTAGCATCAGTGAAAGTGAATGAAACTCCAACAGGAAGAGAACTAGTCTCTTCGAGACCAGCTCGTCTCCCATTAAAGCTAATGGAAGGAGTACTAGTGCCTTCACTGGGAGTTGTTTCAGGTCCTTGAAGACCAAAACACTTAATGATAACATTTCATTGCAACTACCCAAGTTAGCACTTTGACATTGCTGATCTGTTTGTGGAAGGCTGATGGGGCCATGACCAAGTTTTGTTAATTATTATTTAACATAAGTATTCCATCAGATGTAATGTTCAATAGGTTATAGCTATCTGTTATCGCCAGACCCCATACTTTCTTAACTGGTTATGGGCAGTGGGTGAAGTTTCCATCCCCACAATTATGTCAAATTGTGAGACATATTGCTCCCTATTCTATTCATTGTTTGGGCTGGCAAAGCTAGAACAGGCTTCTAAGTCACTTCTGTTCTGAAAATACATTGGCTGTCATGTAGAAATATGCAAGTGTAAGAGCCCGGGAGCACACTCTTAGTGCAGGCTGTGGCATAATGTGTCTGCCTCAGTTTCCCCTCAGTCCAGCCATTAGAAAGAAATAAGTCTCTTCCAGGGTCCATTCAGAATCTCATTTTTAGGCATAATTTAGTTATGTACATTTACAATAGTTGGTAAGACTGTTCTCCTTATGGCAAAACTGTTCTCCCAATTCCCACAGTGAAACAGAAATGTACAGTGATTTTTCCAAGCTCCTCACCCATGAGTCCACCAGTATTTGGTTCCCAGTTCCTTTCTTCTGCTACAACTTAGTCCAAAGAATCAGCCCTTTTCAGCCTCCCAGCACTGGCTGTTTGACATAGGAAGATGAGCAGGTTAGTCTCTCCCCTGGATCTTAGGTCTTAGCTGTTTTTGGTCTCTTGGCACTTAACTGACTCTCTAGCTCAGGATAGATAGTCAGCATACTGCCCCTCTGCCAGCCGCCTAGCCAATCCCTCCCTCCCTCCTCCCAGGGAGGGCCTGCAGAGCATTCCATTTTTTGCAGAACGTCTCTCCCAGGCAGCTCTCATCTGCCCCTTTCCTGTGCGCTCAGGTTCCTCTGACTGGCTGGGTCTGTCTGTCCTCCCTGGTCCTTTATAGCCCTTAGGTACTGCCTGCCAAACTAGGAGCACGTGTTCTGGCACAGAGGCTGGACTTGCTGCATTTATAAGGGCCAGCCTTCCTGTAACACTAAGCAATAAATATTTACCTGAAGTTTCAGGGTCCAAACAACTTAACTATGTGTAGGGCCAGGAAATTCAATATATTAATGTCCTTGAACCATACCTATTTTGTGAATGTATCAAACACTAACTATATATGCAGTAGCTAGCAATACCGGAGACCTGACCAATATAGTGAAATTTTGCACTTTGATAGCATCTTCCATCTAATGATCTGAGAGCTTTATAAAGAGTGAATTAAACAGAAACACCCATTTGAAGTAAGTGATATTATCGCAGTTGATAGGAAAGCAGAGGCATGAGCAAGTTAATAACTTGCATATGATAAGAGGGCTTGTGACAGAGCTGGGAATCTACTGATTCCTAGTCCTTTGTTTTAAACATGTGATCTTCCATGCCTCCTTATGTGCTTTGCAATATTTTCCTGTATGAACTTCAGCATTTTGTAGCATGCCTCTTGGTGAAGGAAAGGACTGTCTGTCATATGCTATCCTTTTGGCTATGGCATGGCATGAGCAAACTGGCATATTAAAGTCAGAAAGCTGACCTGTGACAGACCTTTCACCTCACTGAGACTCAAGTCATCAGTAACTTATGCTCAGTAAATTGCCTCCTGATTTCTTTGTTTAACACAGATACGCTAGTATAAACATGCAGTAACTTTTATTCTTTGCTATATCTGCCTTTGCTCGGTGTCTATGTAATCTATGTGTTACATGTGTTGTGTTCCCTGTCCTGTCTATAGAAGATGCAAGTCTGTTACAGCCCCCAACTACAGAACCCAGCTCAAGCGGTAGACTTATGCTTTCAGCAAGCCTGTGGGAGCCCTGTCTTGGGCTAGGGTTCTTAGGATTTCCAGGTTTCTGGATATGGAGCCCAGATCCTGAGAGTCCCTGCTAAAACTGGGGCTTCTAGGCTCCTGTGTCTGCATAAGGGAGTCTGGAAACCTGTGGTCCCCAATGCCAAGACAGGCCACATGGCAGACCCTCAAAGCTAAGACTTCCCAGCTGTTCAGAATCCAGGCAGGTTTCCAGTGTTGGAACCCTGCCTGTGTTTTGATGGAAGTTGATCAAAAGCAAGATGTTTCCATGAAACACTTCTGTTTTGACGAATCAGCATTTTCCGATTGGAAAAACTGTTTTGTTGGAAAATTCCTGACCAGCTCTATTCCTGACCATCTGGAAGGCATTGGTTCCTCCTCAGATTTTTGTGAGGATGTGGCCATCTCCTTATTCATTTAATAACCTGATGACTTCAGGCAGTTTCAGGAGTTGCTAAGGTTTAGGACATTGGAAGCTTCCAGTAACACGGGTCAAATCTTCCCCTGAGAGGGGCTGTGCAGGGGAAGAGGAAGTCCTGTCCCTCCTCAGCTGGCCAGGCCTAGCAGCTAGGAGCCCCAGCTGGGGTGCTCCCTGTAGCAAGTAGAGATCAGACTCACCTTCGTCTCTGGGACCCTCCTCCTGCTGCAAGAAGCTCCATGGCCCAACTCTGAAGGCAGCACAGAAGTGAGGGTGGCAATCCTGTGACTCCTCCCCACAACAGCTTTGCAACTGCCCCATGATCCCCTTTGGGGTCAGGAGCCCCATGGTTACAACACCCTGAAATTTCAGATGTAAACATCTGAAATAATGAAATTGACCAATTTGAAAACCCCCTGGCTGTGAAATTGACCAAAATAGACCTTCAATTTGGTAGAGCCCTATCAATGAGCCATCTTGTTTTCCATGTAGAAAGGTCTGTTAATGGCTTCAGCTCTTTAGAAATTTCTTACCATCTTGTGTTTTAAAAAAATTCTATATCTTTTCAATGTGAACTTAAAATACTAAAAGGTGTACAAGAATACCCTTAACATTTTTAAAGGAATAAGGATTTGAGTTTCTTTTAATATGAGATGTTTTTATGATTTTTTTACTAAACATTATTTGTTCCTGAAAGGCATCGGGAAGGAAATTGCAACAATTCATTCCAGATAGTTTGTGTTTTGATGTAGGTTTCCTATAGTTTTTAAAGTTTAAAAAATGAAAGATCCCAGCAAAGCTTTGAGTCCTGACAAGTGCTTTATTCTATGAACAGTAGCTTTTGAAACTTAGTATTCTTGTCACTTCTACAGTACTGTAGATATAGAGAAGTCCTACTGCCAAATGTCAGTGAATACAAGGGCTGCCTTTGACTGCGTGGAATTATTCTTTTTGTGCAGTCTATGCCATACTACATATTCAGCATGAAATCTTTTCTTCTGAAAAGGAAATTATTTTTCACCACAATGCCTGTTTAAAGGGGAACAAGCATATCTACCAAAGAATATATTGTTCTGATACCCAAGTTTAGTATGTTGTTTTAATAGTTTTAACTATTTGGTCCCTGAATGAAAGGATTTAGTAGATAACGTTTTCCAATGAAATTCAATGTGTTGAATTAGAATTGTGCATAATTGAAACACTATTTCAGAACATACTTTGCTCAGAAGAATAAGCAGGAGTGAGGAGGAAATGTTAATTTTAATAGGTCACAGTCAGGTATTTTTATCTCAGAATTTAAAATAGTTTATTAGTATGTTGAGAATTCTATCTGCTGTCTTCAAAGCAAACCTCTCTCTTTCCAAGTGAATCTCATGTGGAGCTGCTGGTGTCACTACATTCTAGAAAGTCCAAAACCACAGAATGAGTATGCTCTGACCAGTTCAGAACAGACTATTGGAACAAACTGTCATTTAAAAGGTATCTTCTCTCTTCCTGAAAGTTACAGACTTAAGAGAATGCACACCATCCCAAACCAACAATTATGTGCAATCCCGATCCATTCATCTACCACATAACTCATGTAGGCAAACTGTCTACTGTAGCATCACGTGTGTCCCCCGCCCTCATCCCCCCCCCCCAAAAAACCCAACCAACCAAACAAAAAACCATTAACAAATAAATTGTTTGAATTTTACGGATCCACTTTGTCATTCTGCTTGTGTCTAGTGCATATTCTGCTGAAGATGGCGGGGAGGGGTGTTGAGAACCCTCACAGAGGAATTTTTGCATACCTTGATTCCAGCACACTGCATCTTAGCCTGAACGCTTGAGGCCTGAACCTCATTAGCAGTTAAACAGTATAAAATGAATTAGTTGTAAACAGGGATTCAGAATGGTTCAGGTGGTTTAATGGTTTAAATACAATTTGACAATCAGACTGGAGCAGGAAAAACTGTGACAAATAATGTTGTTTTTTCAATTGAGAACAAGCTGTTTGTAAACTCTTGTGCCTGATCCATGATGGCAAGGCAAAGTATGTTTAAGTCCTACTGGCCTGAACTGCTTTGAATTAGAGTTTTTAAAATGGCTTAATCTCTAGCCAAACTATCCCAAATGCATACCATATAATCCAGTTTTGAGTTCTGAATCAGTTGCAAAAGCAATTTTTAATTACTGGCTGGATACTGTAAATAGGTAAGTCCTCTGATTCAAGCCTACTTGTGTCCTGTGCAAGCACAGACTCAGACTTTAAGGTCAGAAGCATACTATTATTCTCCTCTAAAAATGTTTCAATTAGCAGTATTTTGATAATGAAATTGCACCTTTCTACACAGAAAGGTATAAACTAGGCTGGATCATGATCAAGTATTATAAATATTCAGTTAACATAGTCTTAAAATCTAATTTAGCTAAAAAATTCATTCACCCGTGATCATCTATTTGTGTCATCAGTAACATCATCAAATTTAGGATCATGTTGATAAAAGATTTCCAATGAGTTAGAAACAATATTGAATCCGAGGCATATCCTCCTCCTGACAAGAGCTGGCCAAATCTAAGAATTTACAGGTTGCAGGAAACATCAAAAATGTCCAGGGAACTGGAAATTCTAATACCAGAAACACACATGGTATTTCCAAAATGAAATATACAACCGGGAACCAGTAGCTGCTGACTGAAATTAACATAATTCTTGTCAGTTTCATGGCTGGTCACCACTGGCGGCCAGAGTGAGCGTGAGAATGATGCTGTAGTCCAGTGGTTAGGGTACTCATCTGGGAGATGGGACAGATGGGTTCTAGGCCCCTGGTCCAGTGAATATTTAATTATTTATATTCAGTGGAATAGCTTCAACAGGAGAGACTGACCTCAGAATAGCCAATAACCTGTTCGAAGGGCACCCACCTGGGATGTGGGAGACCTGGTTTCAAGTCCCTGCTCCAGAGCAGGGTTCCCTAACCACTGGGCATCAGCGGACCACCACCTCCTCCTTGTGAATGATGCCTAATCAGAGAATATCAGGGTTGGAAGGGACCTCAGGAGGTCATCTATTCCAACCCCCTGCTCAAAGCAGGACCAATTCCCAACTAAATCATCCCAGCCAGGGCTTTGTCAAGCCTGATCTTAAAAACCTCTAAGGAAAGAGATTCCACCACCTCCCTAGGTAACCCATTCCAGTGCTTCACCACACTCCTAGTGAAAAAGTTTTTCCTAATATCCAACCTAAACCTCCCCCATTGCAACTTGAGACCATTACTCCTTATTCTGTCATCTGGTACCACTGAGAACAGTCTAGATCCATCCTCTTTGGAACCCCCTTTCAGGTAGTTGAAAGCAGCTATCAAATCCCCCCCATTCTTCTCTTCTGTAGACTAAACAATCCTAGTTCCCTCAGCCTCTCCTCATAAGTCCTGTGTTCCAGCTCCCTAATCATTTTTGTTGCCCTCTGCTGGACTCTTTCCAATTTTTCCAAGTCATCTTGTAAATCTGCCTGAAAAATTGAAAGGTTTCATGCTGAAATGAATGGTTTGGACACTTACATATTTTTCCTCTGTTTCAGTTTAAAAAAAAAAGTGAAAAAAATAAGATTTTGTAGAAAGTTTCAGTTGAACTGAATCTGCATTTTTCATTGTAAAAAAAGTATTTGTTTTAACAACTTTGCCTAGCTGTGGACCCTAGAAACCTGTCCCAGGAGGCTGTGAGTCTGGGACCTTGGAAGCCCCCAAGCTCCTTGCAGTGGACCTAGAGCCTGGAAACCATGAGAGATTCTTGGGCTTGCAGGCTTCTGGTTCTGCTGTTGGGAGCCTGGAACTCTGGGGCAGCCAGGTACCCCAGCTTCTCCCCCCCTCCCTCCAGCGCTTGCGCTGCCATACAGTTGATTAGCGCAAGCCTGGGGGTGAGGGGTGAGGAGGAGGAATGCGGCGTGCTTGGGGAAGAGGCGGGTCCAGAGCGGGGATTTGGGGAAGGATCCAGTGGGGCAGTGAGGGGGCAGGAATTTGGGGAGGGATCCAATGGGGGAAGGAGGGGGCGGAGTCGGGGTGGAGTTGGGGCGGGGGGGCATGAGCCCCCTCCGCCTGTGCGCTGGAGGGCAAAATATCGGGACAATTCGCGTCCCGACCGAACATTGGTCAGGTCGCGGGACAAACAAGTAAATGTTGTGACAGTCCCGATAAAATCGGGACGTCTGGTCACCCTACCCCAGAGCCACAGACCCTGGAAACCCCGGGGACTATCTGCCAGGATTCAATGGAAAGATATCTATATCTATATCTATATCTATATCTATATATTTTCTTTTGTCTTTAAACACATAGAAATGCCTCAGTAACATTAGCAATTTAAAACATTGCAGCATAATGCTGGCAATTGAGAATCTGAAATGAAATTGATTAAGTAAAAGCACAAGTGAAACTGACTAGTTTCCATTTTTGTTGTCCAGACTGAGAAAGTGGCAAAGTAAACAAACACCATAAATGGTAAAAACTCAAAGTTGAACATATTTGTTTAGTAATATACTAAAAAAATAAATCCTTATTTTATTTATCATAAAATCTGAAGTATGTTCTCTATTGCCATTATAATTCAGAAATAAAACTTTTCTTTTAACAAGTAACAACCTTAAAGCCAACCAAAGGTCAACTCCTGGAGCAATTCTGTGCCAAAAAATTAAAAATTCTGCACACAATATTTTAAAATTCTGCATATTATATTTGTCAAAATAACACACTATAATCACTTTGGCTTCAATTATTTTGATAATTTATTTAAACTACAATACAATGGATGGAGAATGGGAGTGAGGAACATTGGAGGAAATCCACAAACCCACTTGCCTAATAGTAATGTAGCTAGGTTTGACTGTTTATTTCTAGTTACTAGTCAACAAAGATATGCAGCCGTATGCTCGGTGTTACATCATAGGCAACTGAAGAACAAATGAGGATTGGGGAATCAAACTCGTTAAAAGTAAAAGCCTTAAAAATTTTACATCTGAATTCCTGGGGGAAATTCATAAAGACAATGGGAACAATTCACTAAGCAGGCAGGCTGCTACATTCTGCTCTGCTTGAGGGGATAGAGCAGGGGTGGGCAAACTTTTTGGGCCGAGGGCCACATCTGGATGGGGAAATTTTATGCAGGGCCGGGGCAGGGGGTTGGGGTGAGGGAGGGAATGCGGGGTGTGGGAGTGGTGCAGTGTATAATTGATAACGCAACTGGATGTAATATAACGCAGTGGATGAAAACGTTGAAATACCTTTGATTCCTCCAGTAGCATTAGCACAATCCTACCACCACTCCACAATGAGAACTGATGTAGTTTCACAAAGGGTAGTTTCATACTATTTTTTTTATTACCATAATTAAGAAAACCAAAAGTGATAAGTAATATGATAAATCTGAATCTGGAAAAGCTTACTTTATGTCACTATTTTTCTCCCTGTCCCCATCTCAGGATTCTCCAAGCTCACTGTTTAAATTCCTTCAGTGTGTCCTCTTACTTCTGTAGCCTAAGTTGTCATCTTCTTAGCTTCTTGAACTGAAAGTGTAGCCAGGTGGATCCATTCCTGGACTTCAATGAATACTGCAGCCCAGAGGTGGCCCTGTCAAATTATGGAACCAGCCAATCCATGGAGAACTCTGCAGCAAATATTGTGTATAGGACATCTAAACGAAGAACCAGCTCTTCTATGCTGCTCTTCTTCACCAGCAGTCTAACTCCATCAGACTTGCTTTCAAATGCAATTAAGGGTGTTGATATAGCTAAAGCTCTACATGGCTTGGGTCCTGTCCAATAGATTGCCTCTCTCCCCATGTAGCACTGCAATGGTGAATGTTAACTTGTGCTACAAGCCTCTAGATTTTGAACATCTGGTAGTAGTTCTCAGGCTGGTGTAAGTGAAGGGCTGTAGAATTCATTTCTTCCTTCAGTTTGACAGACCCCGAGTCTTTAGGTCTTCAGGGACATCTTTTCTCTGGCTTTTTCCTGAGTGGCAGGTGATGGATAGCATTGCTGGCATTTATTTTATGGGAGTGACTTGTTTTATTAAAAAATTTGTACCTGCACCCAGTGACCTCTATATTGGATACATCTTATAAGAGCTATACTAAAATTAGCAAACAAAAACTAGTGGCACTTAAGATTGTGGCAGAACATATACCTGTTCACCCAAAACCTTAAAAGCAATGAAATAAGAAGTCAAGGTGAAAGACTTGTCTTTCTTTCCACCTTCATACTGCCCTACAGTGCTGTCAATAACATGCTCCAATGTTCCGGAAGGCTTCCAGTTCCATCCCCAGCAGACACCCAAAAGCACTATGTATCCCGACTGCATCAGACTTGCACTCTAGCAAAATACCATGCCAGTGCTAAGACCAAATAACTTCCCAAATACAGGGAATGTGTGACAATCATATGTACTGATCTGTTGATATGAGTAATATAAAAGCATAAGAGGTCACTCAAGGATTTGCTACTTCTGCACCCTAGTAAAGGTGTGATTTCCGCCCTCCCGCCAACCCCCTCGTGTCTGTCCCAAGAACATTCCAAGTTCATTCTAGTTTGCTGATCTGGTAATTGCAGTGGTTCTGGTTCTTAACCTACAGGAATTCTTGTTTTTTGATATTTAAGACCAGCTGAACTAAGGACCTGATCTTGCTTTTGCTTAAGTCAATAAAAACTTCCCATTGACTTTATTGGGAAACAGAGCTGGTCTGCCAACTGTGCAGTTTTCAGGTATTCTCTATGTCCCTGATACTATACTGAAGTAAATGGGACAATATATAGTCATTCAGCTGTTACTTGTGTAATCTATTTTCTTATTATTTTAATAAGTATGTTACTTTTTTCCGTGCTGCAGGAGAGTTTTACGTATGATACCTACTCAGCACAATACTCTCTCTCTCTCTCTCTCTCTGTTTTCCCTTATGACACTATGTTTGGTTTCTGTACTCTGATTAATTTTTTGGCTAACATTTAATGCATTTTTTTCCTGTCACTGTCATGCACACTCTCCTATGAAATCTTTATTTCTGTTTATGCCTTCTACTGGCTTTTTTTTTTTTCTTTTTCTTTTTTCTTTTTTTTTGCTGAGGCCAGTTTAATTATACCTTGGTGTGTGGTTTTGTATAAACCTTTGAGATATTAATAACCAACCAATAGGAGATTATATTTTTATTCATGTAGAATAATCTATAATCTGAATAGTCAACATATTAAAAAAAACAGCCCCAAACATTTCACCTGGACAGAGTCGTGTCTTAACATATGGCACGCTAACTCTTCATATTCATCACATGACAGGAGTTCTAGCATCTGTGTCTTGGGCCTAAAGGCCTTACCCTTTCCAGGAACAGGGTCATCATACAGTAGTTGACTTGTGTAGCTGAATTAGGATAAAACAGATGGAAGGTTGCAATAAAAATATTAAAAATGCATACATATATTCTAAATGCCATGCTGCTTTATTGCCCAGCACAACAAAATCATTTTATGTTTTTCCAGCTCAAATGTTCTTTGCTGAAAGATGAAAATGTTGTAGTGATGCAAGACTTAGTTCCCCACTGCCAGCATTGTGAGTGACTGAATAATTATCTGACTTACATCTTGGATCAGAGCATTACTATCAAGACCACAGAAGCAGGAATAAGAAACTACTAAAGTCTAAAAACAGGTAGATCTGCAACTTCATGTCAAACAACATGCCTTCTTAATTCTGTCCTGACTTGCATTATCAGTAGATCTGCTCAATTTATTTTCCCTATAGAAAATGTTGCTGAAAAAACGAACAAAAAATCATTTTAGTCTAAGGTTTTTCCACAGAAAATTTCAAAATCTGAAATTTTTTGGCCCAAAATCAATGTATTTGCTTCCTGGGAGTTGTAATTCAGATTCTTGAGCTACCCTTCTCCTCTATGAGCTGGGCTTCTTGGCCAGATTACATTTGCCCTGATGAATTATCATCTCCCTTCTTGGAAAGGGGAGGTTTTGTCATGGGAGTCCCTGACCCTGGTGCATTATGGGGGATAGAATCTGGTCAGGGAAACCAGCTCATAGAGGAGGATGGGGACACGAAGCAACTGAAGTGCAACTCCCATGAGGAACTGTGGCAGTATTTCCAAATAAAAATATTTTGGTTTTCAGTCGATATATTTTCAACAAAAAATAAAAAAATTCCATAGAAAGCAAGCGCTGAGTTGTTTGTTTGTTTGTTGAAAACCCAATTTTCCACTGGAAAAAAGGGCTACCCTACCCAGTTTCAACAGAATTTTTTTTATTAGCCCTAATTTCCGGAACAGGCCAGTAGTCTGGCCTGTGTGTAACAATGGCTAATTCAAGATGGTTGCGAGGAAGGTTCAAAAATCCCTGAAAACTCAAAATCATGAAAGAAAATAGAAAGTAAGAGAAATTTCTTTCTAACCACAGGCAGTTAGTTAGTTGGCTAATGCCCTCAGTCTTGAGGATGTATATCCCTTATATTTGTTTCTCCTAGTTAATGTAACTGCATATGTTCTCATTATCTATTGAAATTTCTAATCCTTTGTTGCAGCCTTTTATACTCCTGCTCTCAGTGATATCTTGTGGCAGTGCATTATGTATTATATAGAAAATTATTTCTTTTTTATCAGTTTAAAATGTATTATCTTTCAGATTTGTTGAGGTCTCTTTAGTCTTGTATTATCCTTATTGGATAAGTACTTTACATATCCATTGTCTATAGAAACATAGGAATTGTCTTACTGGTTTGAACCTGTGGTCCATTTAGTTTAGTATGTTTATATCTGCCAGTACCTGATGCTTCAGAGAAGGGTGTAAGAAAGGAAGCAGGTGTGGGGTATCTGCTTTGTACATTAGGTCACATTCTGGCTTAAGACTTGAAGCATGAGGTTTGATATCCCTTCATATATCTCTATTCTTGTTAATTCCAATAACTGCATATTCTTGATATCTACATAAATGTCCAATCCTTTTTGAAATCTTATGAAGTTTGAATCTGAGACATTGTGCAACCTGATCGCCATATCTGTACAGTGCTTAAAATATAACAGAGTATGTACCATAAATGCTAAGTGTTGTCAATAAAGTTTGCAGTGGGAAGAGCCTTTTGGCTGATTCCCATCTCCCTATAAGAGCTTGATTCTGCACCATTCAAGTCAATGTGAGTCTTTCTGTTGATTCATGGGAGCAGGATGAAACCTAAAGTGCCTGGAATTAGGATTTTAATCAGTTATTCTATATTCTTACTAGGCTACTGCATCCATTAGTCTTCTTTTAAATCTCTGTAAATATGACTTTATATCTGATCCTTAAAAGTTCTTCTCTTCCCCTCTACTCCAGTTCATTTAATTGGGAATTGGTAGTTCTGAGAGCCTCAGGTGGTGTTTGACACTTACATGACTAGTCCTGATTAGCTCTAACTTGTGTAGCTATAGCGGTGATGCTTCAATTAAAATATTTGTAACTCAGTTGGTATGCAGCAGCTCCATAATAATGCCATCAGAAGATATTAAATACCTTGACTGCTTCAACATGTTCATTCTCATGTTCCATTGTCTGGGACATCAGTGTAGATGGAGACCTGCAAGACCAGCAGTGAAAAGGTTAATTTGGTAGCATTTAATTATTAAAGCTGCATTGAGTAATTGTGGTAATCTTTGCCACACAACATCATAGAAGCTGGTTAATTGTGGCTCTGCAGCAGGAGGATATTCAGCAAAGAGGCTTGTTCTTTAGTATGTTGCGGGATCCCAGACTTGTTCATTTTTGAAGGGAGTGAACTTTTTTTAGCTCTGTAAATCTGTGCTTGATTGATTAAGTAGCACATGAATTGCTTAGCCTGGGAAGTTATTCCTGCAATGGTCTAGGGTATCTTCCTGCATTGCCATGAAAGAGGCCGAGTTCTGTGGCTTGAGTCTAATTACTTTCCCCGTCTGCTTTTTCTGCCTTTGATCATCTCCTATTTTATCTTTTTGGCCCTTGGGGCTGTCTTTAAATTTAAATACTAGCTTGACAGACATTTTTACTGGCTGCCAGTCATGGAGATCATTCAGTGGGGACTGTTGAACAAAGGGAAACTCTGAGCATGTTCAGGAAGTTCTCTATACCTTATATCTCGGTCTCTGATTCCCATATAATGTGCTTAGCATCACATTAGCCAGAGACCTGTGAGGCTTCTGTTCTATTTGCTTGGTAAGCAGGCTACAGGCAAACAATGTGGATTTCACCTTGGCAAAAGGTAAGGTCATGCATCTAGGAACAAAAGAATGTAAGCCATGCTTACAGATTGAGGGACTCTATCCTGGGAATCAGACACTCTCTCTGAAAAGGATTTTGGCATTGTGACGGGTTCTCTGGGGTGCAGCCTGGAACTGGGGTACTGCTGAGCCCTCTCGTGTACTAACCTGGGCTCCCTCTCACACTATGGTGCTGTGACAAGCTGCAATCCTCTCCAGGTCTTGCACTTACACAGCCATCCACAGGCAGGGACGCACCCAGATGAGTTTCATGAATGCTTTTGCCAGCAACTCACGAACCAGTAATAGTGCGGCTCCAGCCAATTCCCCACAGCTCCCCAGCCTTGCACTGTCCTACCCTGGTCAGAAGCTTATTACCCAGTCCACATAGAGAGGACATGCACCAGCCCTTGTTCCTGAACAGATTTCCCTTGCACTTCAAGCAACATATGTTTTAGGTAAAAAATATAAGACAGATTTATTAACTACAGAAAGATTTGACGTGATTATAAGTGTAAGCGTACAGATCAAAGTTGATTACCTAAGAAATAAAAAGTAAAATCACAATCTGAGTTATACAGACTAGACAGGATTTGAATCAAGCATGATTCATGCAAACAGGTCACAAATCTTTCATACTCAGGCTGGAAATCCCTTCACCTTGGGACCACCTCCTCATTTCAGTCTTTTTCTCCAGACATGTTTCCAGGTGTTGAGTTGTAAGGGGACAAATAATGATGTTACTTCCCCCTTTTATAGCTTTTTCCAGCTTGCTGGAAAGATCTTTTGCTATGACATGAGTCAAGCAGCTCCATTGTGTATGCACATTGGCTGAAAGGTTTCCATTATATACAGTTCCTGGGGTAATTCTTGTGAATGTGTGTATTCCCCCTAATGGGCCATAATCCATTTCTGGGTACCTGAAAGACTAGTTGTGGGTGTTTCCAACTTCAGAAGATATTTCAGTAACACACATAGCAAAACTTCATAACTTCACGTACAATGATAGCACATACAACTTAACAGCATACTAATGTTCAACAGATTAAGACTTTTTTAAGACGATACCTTACAAGGCATACTTTGTACAAAACCTATCATAATGATATCACCATGGTAAGTATGAAGGAGCCAGGGTGTGGCTTTAGGGTGCAGCGTCTCACAGGGGTCATGTTGGATAAACATGAGCCTCCAGTGTGACGCTGTGGCCAAGAGGGTTAATGTGACCCTGGGATGTATAAACAGGGGAATATGGAGTAGGAGTAGAGAGTTTATATTACCTCTCTATTTGGCACTGATGCGACTGCTACTGGAGTAGTGTGTCCAGTTCTGTTGTCCACAGTTCAAGAAGGATGTTGATGAATTAGAGACGGTTCAGAGAAGAGCCACAAGGATGGTTAAAGGACTGGAAAACATTAATTATGGTGAAAGACTCAAGGAGCTCAAACTGCTTAGTTTAACAATGAGAAGGTTAAGAGGTAACTTGATCAGTCTATAAATACCTATGTGGGAAACAGAAATTTGATAAGAAAATAAGAATGACCATAGTGGGTCAAACCAATGGTCCGCCTAACCCAGTATCCTTTCTTCTGACAGTGGCCAGAATGCTTCAGAGGGAATGAACAGAACAGGGCAATTATTGAGTGATTCCCCCCCCCCCCCTTTGTCTTCCAGTCCCAGTTTCTGGCAGTCAGAAGTTTAGGGACACCCAGATGATGGGATTGCATCCCTGGTGTCTTGGGCAGTAGCCATTGATGGACCTATCCTCCATGAACTTATCTAATTCTTTTTTGAACCCCATTATAGTTTTGGCCTTCACAACATCCCTAGCAACATGTTCCACAGGTTGACTGTGCATTGTGTGAAGAAGTACTTTTGTTTTAAACCTGCTACCTATTTATTTCATTGGGTGACCTCTTGTTCTTGTGTTTATATGAAGGGGTAAATAACACTCCCTATTCACTTTCTCCATACCATTCATGATTTTATAGACCTCTACCAAATCCTCCCTTCATCATCTCTTTCCCAAAATGAACAGTCCTAGTCTTTAATCTCTCCTCATATGGAAGCTGTTCCATCCACTAATCACTGTTGTTTCCCTTCTCTGTACTTTTTTCAATTCAAATATCTTTTTCAATCTATCAGACAAAAGTATAACTAGATCAAACTCTTGGAAGTTGAAGCTAGACAAATTCAGGCTGAAAATAAGGTTCAGTTTTTAAACAGTGAAGATAGTTAATGATTGGAACAATAGGGACTTGCAGATGTATAAAGAGACAGATGAGGCAAAACAATGGGGAACGATGGTCACAAACAGCACCGTAGGCCCACAGTTGTAAGAGGTGGTTACACCAGATGAACGCACAATGCAGAATAAGTGACACACTCTCCAGATCCCAGAAAGGGAGGGAGATAAGGGATACTCCTCTGCTGTTTTGCTTGTCTCAGACAGGTAACAACCCCAGAAGGTTGAGACAATGGAACCTCAATACATGGAATAACCAGAACATGTGGACTTACCACCTTTTGACAGCAGTGGTGCTGATGTTTGAGGAGAGCCTCACACATCCAAGTAACAACATAGGGCACCTCAAAGACTAATTACATATTGTTAGAAATTTAGCTATTAGGTTTGTTATACATATTTGTAATTGTGCATTATATTAATGTTGAGTCTTTCAGTGATGATAAGTTTTGACTTAGAAGGGAAGATATGTTAATGACTGTGCCGTTAAGGGCTGAGATATGGTTATGGCACTGTGACGTTCTTGTTATGCACAGCCAGTTGGAACTGGACACCGAATAAAACAGATCTCTTGCAAATACCTTAATCACTAGGCAATCATTGAACACATGAAAAGTATTATAAGGCTGAGCTGTGGTCACGATTCTGGGGTACTTCTCCTGGTTTCAAAATCTGCAAAATCCCAGGCCAAAAAGAACAGTCCTCTTGTAAAAGTGACTCACAAGGAACTAGAGAGGTAATATCTTTTATTGGACTAGCTTCTGTTGGTGAGACAGACAAGCTTTTGAGCCCCACAGAACTGTCAGAATTGTTCCCAAGGCCTAAGGATTCAAGTTCTTTGTATGGATTCAGGGAAAGCACCTCATATAGTCCTGGTGGCTCTAAGATGCTGCACAGTGCAGAAAAGGCAGGCTCTGACAGAGATCATGCCGTTCGATCCAGATGAAACTTAGGCTACATCTACACTACAGGGGGGGGGTCGATTTAAGATACGCAAATTCAGCTACGTGAATAGCGTAGCTGAATTCGACGTATTGCAGCCGACTTACCCCACTGTAGGGACGGTGGCAAAATCGACCTCTGCGGCTTCCTGTCGACGGCGCTTACTCCCACCTCCGCTGGTGGAGTAAGAGCGTCGATTTGGGGATCGATAAATCGATCCCCGAGAGGTCGATTTCTACCCGCCGATTCAGGCGGGTAGTGTAGACCCAGCCTAAGTGTAGTTGGCTTTCTCAGAGCCTAGGAATCATTAAATATAGGGGTTCCTTGGATCTGGACTTTATAGGATGGTCATCTTATTCAGGCTCCCCATCAATTCCATCTGGCAAACTCCCCAGGAAATGCTGCCTGAGAATTCTTGTGGAATGGATAACAGACATTTTGTCTCTTGCACTCATGAGTTTCCTTGCTTTTGATCTATGGTTTCATTGTCCCAGTAGAATATTGCTGCTATCAGACGTATGGTCATAGCTACCCATGGGACCTCTCTTCTTCTATGGCCAATTGCATGGTGGGTTTTAAATATCAGGAGAGTCAATTCACTGTACCTGGTTTTTATTTCCCCACCTCAAAGCCCAATGGCTGCCCTTGGGAGGGTAGTTAACACCTAGGGGTATTAAGACAGCTATTCCTTACCCAGGATTAAACGGTTTAGAATGTCCAGCAGAACATTAACTAGACTCCTTCAGTAGGAATCTGTATACACATGGTCGAAGGGAGAAAAAAGGATGTGTTATAAAGAGTGATTCTTTTTCTCTGATTGTATTTGCCTCCATAGAGCCACGCTTCCCTCTCCCCTTTCTCCTCTCTGATTCAGGGGTCAGCTACACATTGGGCTTCTGGAGCTGTGGGGCAGCAAAAGGAGAGGCATATTTATATGCTAATATTCTGTAGGGGATTGTGGGCACTTGTACATGCTCAAAAATGGTTTTGAGGCTGCATCTTCTATATGGCCCTGTGAAGGCAACACATTCAGAGAGCAAGAATGTTTGTAAATAACACTAAGATATGTATCTGTATATTCTCAGAGTTGCTATAGAAACATGAGATTTTAAAGTGATTTAATGTGGATACTCAACTGAGAGAAAGAAATTGACGTTTAGGGCCTTCTGATGGCTCTCTAAGGCTACACAAGAATCTTTGACACCATCTGGACAACAATTCCACTATGCCATATGGGATCTTTCTGATACTTTTTAGTTATATTCAAGCAGTACGTACTGAATATGTAAACTATTTCAGTGCTGAGGGAAGCTGAATGGCTGCTGTTCAGGGAGAATGTCACTTACAACAGCACCTAGAGAAATTTATAACACATCATCCTATTTATTTTTCAATATACTATAAAGGTACCAGTCAATATCTGGGCATACATACAATTTGCATAAAATCCCATATTACCGAGATAGGCACTGGCATGGGCAAATTTCCAGGAGTAAAAGTTCCTTTAACCTAGCCACCAGCAGAAGCCTAAGTGAATACATACGTCCTGTAGTGTGCCCTGGAAGTTAAAAATCCTGGCCTTGGTTGCATTGACTGGGACATGGACTTAGAGGTGAGGGTCCTATGCAAACCTCCAGGTCTTTGGTGTTCAGATCTGAGGCCTGTTAGAGAGTTGTTGAACTGATTGCCATCACTAGGATGATGCCTAGGAACAAAGACACTCATGTATATATGTTTTTGTATATGAGAAAAAGGAGACAGAATGGAGGTGAATAAAATTCAAAGGGGTAAAGAGCAGGTACTGGTAGGTGTAGAGAGCTGTGAATGTAACAGGCTAAAAAAAGAGTGCAAATGTTGAAGTTAAGAAATTACTTGGCAATAAAAAAATTCATGGTACGCTTTTGTTTGCACACAACATTTTTTATATAGTATGGACTGCTAAAAACAAAAATATTGAAACTGCATTCAAGAGTGTGGTCAAAAGTAATTGGTACTTAAAGGAATATCATATGCTCTGGAGGAGAGGGAAGGAGGGACAAAAACAGCAAGAAAACAAACCCGACTAGCCAGGCACTCTAGGGCCGAATTAGGAATTGGCTTTCATGACTTTTTGCTGTCTGGAAATGTTATTACAATATATAGCGCTGGATTGTATAGCACCAAGAAGGTTGGTGGTGATTTGACATCTAACATAGTGAATGCCAGTGAAAATGAGGTAGGATCAGAGTCTAAAATAGGGAAAGAACAAGTCAGAAATTACTTAGACAAGTTAGATGTCTTCAAATCACCAGGGCCTGATGAAATCCATCCTAGAATACTCAAGGAACTGACTAAGGAGTTATCTGAGCCATTAGCAATTATCTTTGAAAAGTCATGGAAGATAGGAGACATTCCAGAAGATTGGAAAAGGGCAAATATAATGCCCATCTATAAAAAGGGAAATAAGGACAACCCGGGAAATTACAGACCAGTCAGCTTAACTTCTGTACCCGGAAAGATAATGTAGCAAATAATTAAGCAATCCATTTGCAAACACCAAGAACAAATCGTGTCAAACCAACCTGATAGCTTTCTTTGACAGGGTAACAAGCCTTGTGGACAGGGGGGAAGCGGTAGATGTGGTATATCTTGATTTTTAGTAAGGCTTTTGATACAGTCTCGCATGACCTTCTCATAAACACACTAGGGAAATACAACCTAGATGGAGCTACTATAAGGTGGGTGCATAACTGGTTGGAAAACTGTTCCCAGAGAGTAGTTTTCAGTGGTTCACAGTCAAGTTGGAAGGGCATATCAAGTGGGGTCCCACAGGGATCGGTTCTGGGTCCGGTTCTGTTCAATATCTTCATCAGTGATTTAGATAATGGCTTAGAGAGTACACTTATAAAGTTTGCTGACAGTACCAAGCTGGAAGAGGTTGCAAGTGCTTTGGAGGATAGGATTAAAATTCAAAATGATCTGGACAAACTAGAGAAATGGTCTGAAGTAAATAGGATGAAATTCAATAAGGACAAATGCAAAGTACTCCACTTAGGAAGGAGCAATCAGTTGCACACATACAAAATGGGAAATGACTGCCTAGGAAGGAGTACTGCGGAAAGGGTTCTGGGGGGGTCATAATGGATCACAAGCTAAATGAGAGTCAACAGTGTAATGCTGTTGCAAAAAAGAGCAAACATCATTCTGGGATGTATAGCAGGAGTATTGTAAGCAAGACGTGAGAAGTAATTCTTCTGCTCTACTCCACGGTGATTAGGCCTCAACTGTAGTATTGTGTCCAGTTCTGGGCACCACATTTCAGGAAAGATGTGGACAAATTGGAGAAAGTCAGAGAAGAGTAACAAAAATGATTAAAGGTCTAGAAAACATGACCTATGAGGGAAGATGGAAATAATTGGGTTTGTTTAGTCTGGAGAAGAGACGACTAAGAGGGGACATAACAGTTTTCCAGTACATAAAAGGTTGTTACAAGGAGGAGGGAGAAAAATTGTTCTTCTTAACCACTTAGGATAGGACAAGAAGCAATGGGCTTAAATTGCAGCAAGGGTGGTTTAGGTTGGACATTAGGAAAAGCTTCCTGTCAGAGTGGTTAAGCACTGGAATAAATTGCCTAGGCAGGTTGTGGAATCTCCATCATTGGGGATTTTTAAGAGCAGGTTGGACAAACACCTATCAGGGATGGTCTAGATAATACTTAGTCCTGCCTTGAGTGCAGGGGACTGGACTAGGTGACCTCTCGACGTTCCTTCCAGTTCTATGATTCTGTGATTGCTACAATACAATAATTAAAATTCAAAACTTTTAATTTTGTTGAGTAGGGTTGGAGAGAAGTGTCTTCAGAACCTGTTAATTGTTCCTCTTTGCATTGATTAATAAAGAGTTCATTTGCCTTTTCTGGACTGTGATCCCAGCCTCTGTGGGACTCTCTGCTCTTTTCCTGGCGTAGCTTTCAATTATATTCAGAAGATAACATTGTACAATCACATTATTTGTGCTTACACTTCATTGAATCTTAACAAGAGCTGTACATCCAGCAAAGTTTTTTCATTAAGCTGCAAAACGCAGGCATTTCCCTCTGGTTTTCCATAGGTTATGTTCTTGGCTGTACAAATAGTGCACATCAGTTAAAAACCATCAAATGAACATATTAAGTGATTCAACTAAATGTCTTTCACCATGTCTAGCTTTAATTTCATTATCATTTTACTCAAAATCATTCCTGATATGTCTAGGAAGATTCATGATGTTATATTTACATTTTTTCAAAATAATCTGAATCAGCATGTTTTAAAGAGAAAACAATGAGTATTGACACAGAACCCCCTACTGTAGGCTAATACAATACAGTTTTGCTCTGAAGGAAATCTCCTGCATCAAGTGTGTTCATAGAATGTGGTTGGAGGTTACAGTGATTTATCATGTTGATACATTTTCCTTGTAATTCCCTTAGGAAAATTATTTCTTATGATCAGTCTCACAACTTTTCCTATGTACACCTGCTATGTAGTTTCATTCTGGAAAAAAATATTTTTCTTGCACTTCATTATTTATTAAAGTTATAAGTGGAAAGTGTACACAAATTCACATTCTATGTAGATTGGGCAAAGTGAGACACAACACACATTAAACAGTGGGTTACATTTGCATTAGGACTTACTTTCCTTATCACTGGAAGGGCCTTCCTTGTCCTAACCTCATTCACTGGATTTACATTTTTAATTAAGATATTTGACCACATGATCTCTTTCCTGCTGTCCCTGGCTGATGTCCAGAATACAGCTCTTGACCCAGAAGAAATTCTGGTAACTGAACCACATGCACCATTAAAATTCTTATCAAGTTCATTGATATGTTTTTTTTTTTTTTAAGGAGCAGAACTATGTGTACCCACACTAGTAGGCCAAAAGACATTGTGAACATGATGTGAAAGGGTCTTCTGTGGCTGTGAAGCTTCTGTGAGCCATACCTATGAAAGCTAATTTGGTTTTTCAGGCTTCTGAGGAGCAAGTTCACACCCTCATGATTTTACTTGTAAATGGAAAACCCACTACAGGTGAGCATGCACTGTGTTAAAACTAACAGCTAGCCAGAAGTTTTATGTACTCCTAATAATACAAAGCTGAATTTTAGGACCAGAGGTGGTGGATTGGTTATTTATTTTTTTTAATCAATGTGTTCTTTGATGAGAGGGCCCAACACTGAGAGCTTGCGTGGAAATACCAATTTTGTGCATGTGCACAGTTGAATAATTAAAGTTTTAAATTTGGGGTACTCCTTATTAAACTTATTCACCATTTTCAAATATAATTTCCAAGTAGATTTTCAGCAGATAATACACACTCTAGTATACATAACAGATAGTTACTAGAGGAGATACCAAGCCAGCATGTACCTAGATGCAGAAAAGATCTTTCATAGCTTGGAGGGTTCATGAAATCCCAGCACGTAGGGTTGAAATGTAGATATTTTATGAATAGGATAGAAACCGTTTATAGAATAAGCCAGTGATCCAGGTTCAAACAAAGACATTGACTTCTTTGTGGCTACAGTGTTGGTGGTCTTTCTTTTGTAAGAGCAATATTTCTTCATGTTCCCTCCCCAGACCAACTGTTCTGCTCTTTATCTTTCTCCCCTATTGGTCTTTCTCTTGCTTTGTTTTTCTGACTCTCCCCCTTCCCTCCTGCCCGCTTTCCCCTTCTCTGCACTGTTTCCATCCTCCTTCAGTGAATCTTCCATCCAGGCAGGCAGTTGGAGACTGAGCCAGCACAGAGTCAGGGGTGGTAAGCAGGTGCAATTTGGGGAAGGATAGCATAAGTTACTTCACCACCTTTTGGGTGAGCAGCATCTCCCCCACCTCTCTTTATGCACCTAGTCAGCTAATCTGAGTGAGGAGGGGGTGGAGCCAGGTTTTCTTCCACTACTCACCCCTCTTTACTCCCTGCCTGCCCACTTGGTCATTGGGGAATAGTGGGCATGTAGCCTGTACTCCCTACCCTGTGGCTTGAGCCATACACTGAGCAGCCATTGCTCAGCCAGTTGACGAAGTAAGGAAAAGGCCTTACTCCCTGTGTGAGACAGGGCTAAACTAATCTGGCCCTTTGGTAACAGAAATTGGTTTTAATTTTCATTTAAAAAAGATAATTAAACTAGGAGTTTCAGAGGCATTCTGCACCAGCCTGATTTTATTCTAAATACTTTTTCCTTTTTTATGGACTTTTAAAAAGTCATTGTTTAGTGCAAGTATCAGTAATAAATGATGATGAAAATAACTCTGTAAGCATGATGGTATAGGCTAATGATGGGTGATCCTGAAAAAGCTTTGGGTCAGTTGGAATAGGCACGCTGAAATTTGGATGTTTATCAGAGTACTTTGGCTGCCTTATCTCCTTTTCCCCCATGACAATCCAAAAGACAATCTCTGGGTACATCCAGACTAGCCGCCAGATCGGCGGGTAGCGATCTATTCCCAAACGCGCTCCCGTCGACTTCGGAACTCCACCAGGGCGAGAGGCGGAAGCGGAGTCGACGGGGGAAGCTGCGGCCATCGATCCCGCGCCATGAGGACGGGAGGTAAGTTGAAATAAGATACGTCGACTTCAGCTACACTATTCCTGTAGCTGAAGTTGCGTATCTTACATCGACACCCCTCCCCCCCACAGTGTAGACCAACCTTCTGGTTCTCTTCCTCCCTATGGCATCCTCCCTATGGCATATTTTCCCTGATCTAGTGTCAGCAAATTCTTCGTGTGTGCAGCTTTTCTTTGGAAGAAGCAGCAGCAGTTCCAATCTGTAATGAAGACAGGCATTCTACTCCTCTCTTTCAGCAGCTGCTTCTCCTGAGGTGAGCACAAAATGATCTACTCTGGCTGGATTTCTGCTGGGATTCATTAGGTATCAGCAAGATCTGCATCAGTTTCAGATTTGTTTCAGTATCAGTGTGTTTCTCCTCTAGAAGTAGGTTTGTAAGTGGGTATTACCAACTCTCAGGGGCGTCCTTGGAATGGTTGGTTTACTGAAGCACAAAACCTTTCTTGCTCTGTGTAAGTGGAATCTTGTGGTTGAGTCTTTCTCCAGGGCGTGATTCAGATGCCTTTTCTCTTTCACACAGTTTTCAGTTACGTTAGATGCTTTAACTTCTGATCTTAAAGTCTCTCAGTGTTGGACAGCTATTAGTGACTTGAATTTTCTTTCTTTGGTGTTAAGCTAACTTCAGTGCAGACCTCTAACCTAACTGTGGAGCTGAGTGCCTTTTCCAGCCTCTAGTTCAGATTGCAGATGTGAGGAGAGCGAGCTGGTTGAGGTTGAATCCTGACAGAACAGTGGTATTGGTAGTTTGAGGAAAGCAGTTGGAATGTCTGGTATAAGTTATGTTCTCAACCAGAGGTGCTGGTTAGATCCTCAGTTATTGCTGGATGATCAGTTTCAGCAGTAGTTTGTGTAGGTTTTTTGTTTGTATTCATTTAGGAGGGGAGGGTGTAATCTTTTCCCTCTCTCTCTTGTCTGTTTCTCATTACTGTGATACATACTGTTGTCACCTCAGGACTCGATTGATGCTCCTTAGGGTTACATTAACTCCATTTGGATATTGTAGCTCATGTAGAATGCAGCAGTGGTTTGTTGAGCAGGGTATCTTGTTACAAGCATATTATACCCTCTGGTCTTTGGTTAAAGTTTAAAGTGTTGGTTTAGACAGAATTCTAAGTGGCCTGGGATCTTTCCCCTTAAATTGCCTCTCTACCCCTGTAATATGGTTGCAGTTGAGATCAATAGAATCATTTGAGGGGATGCTGCTTTGCTATAAAAGGAGAGCCAGTGGGTGTCCAAACATTTTTTTTTATTGGGACCCCTTGTAGTTTGAATTCCTACCTATGAAAAGACAATGGATGAATCCTGTTCATACAAAATAAGCTCCCATTTGAACTTTCATCCAACTCTTAAACAAAACAACTTTTTTGAGATTCTAAACTGTTTGGATAATGGTCTTCCACATCTATTTTCATGGCCAGAACCCATCGGTGTTATCAGAAATAAATGACCCCTCTTACATGCTCCCCCCCAATCATTTATCTCTGTTATCATCTTGGGAGGAGTGTGAAAGAGGAGAGGCTAGATGTCTTCTAAATCTTTTTGGTGAAGTAAAAGAGGTGGCAAATTTGATTTGTCTCCCCTCACATTGCTTTTGGAGGGCTTGTTGGGGAGGAGATGGGTTATTGTGCTTTGAGCCAACAGGAGCTTTTTATGGTTTTTGTGTTTGTTTCTAGGTAACTCCTCACTTAAAGTCGTCCTGGTTAACGTTTTTCGTTGTTACGTTGCTAATCAATTAGGGAACATGCTCGTTTAAAATTGTGCAATGCTCCCTTCTAACGTTGTTTGGCAGTCGCCTGCTTTGTTCACTGCTTGCAGGAAGAGCAGCCCATTGCAGCTAGCTGGTGAGGGCTTGGAACCAGGGTGGACTGGCAGCCCCCCTATCAGCTCCCCGCTCCCCTAAGTTCCCTGTGGAGCAGCTGCCCAGCAAGCTAGATATTGCAGCTGTCCCTCCCACCACTGCCATGCGCTGCTCCTGCCCTCTGCCTTGGAGCTGCTCCCCGAGACTCCTGCTTGCTGTGGGGGGGAGGGAGGAAGAGGGGGGCTAATGTCAGAGTGTCCCCCTCTCCCCCCTGCTCCTGCACCCTGCTTACCCCATCTTCCATAGAGCAGGGGACACACACGACAGGGCTCAGGACAGAGGGAGCTTGCTGGCAGCAGCTGAGGTCTCAGCAAGCTGATCTAATTAACAAGGCAGTGTACTTAAAGGGGAAATATGCATCTCTCTCACTCTCTCTCTCACACGCATGTGCGCGGTGTGTGTCTGTCTCTGATGCTGTCTCCCCTCCCTCCATTCCTGCTGCCTTGTAGAATGTGAGAGTTAACCCTTGAGGGCTCAGCCAATTGCTAGTTCATCATTTAGTAGTAAGACATTCTCTGGGAAATATCCCACCCTCTGACTCCTCCACCTCAACCAAGTGTCACAATCATCATCACTGTGTACCAGTATTAAATTGTTTGTGTGTATGTATGTGTATGTATATAGTGTATATATACAGTCTTTTGTCTGGTGGAAAAAAAATTCCCTGGAACCTAACCCCCTCATTTACATTAATTCTTTTTGGGAAATTGGATTCGCTTAACATCGTTTCGCTTAAAGTCACATTTTTCAGGAACGTAACTACAACGTTAAGTGAGAAGTTACTGTACAATATATTGTAGCAATCAAGTCTGAAAGTCATGAATGTATGGATTACTGTGAGAAAGTTTGAATCTGACAGCACTCAATATGGAATTCTTGACAGAGTTAGGTAGAATAGGGCAACTTCAGCAGCTGTAGGAATCCAGTATCAGTTAATAGCGCAGGAAGTGTTTGAATAGTGATAAGAACAATAAAAATATTTAAAGAACCCCAAGACTACAGACCATCTTGGAAACAGGATAGACAATGGTGTTGAGCTTTTCAAAGTGTGTCTCTATTACTAGAATTACATCCATTTTGCCTAGTTTAAGTTCCATCCACCCTTAACCTTACAGGAAAGTATGACCATGCTTATTAAACTTCACTGTAATGGAGACTTATGTATTTCTTTGGAGAGCCTCCTGCAGTTCTCATTAGTAGGGTCACCCCATCTATTGGTCTATTTTCCTTCCTCTCCAAATCCCTTTTCAAAGATTCAGGAGCTACTCTCTCTCCCTTCCTCTATTATCACTCCTATGCCTATTACACTTCAGCATGGAGAATACCTGACATAAGCCAGGCAACAGTCTAACTAGTATTATCTTGTAATGTCTGTCATTGTAGCATCTGACTGCTGAGGAAGAATACCTGAGCACAATTTACTACTGTAAGCCACTTGCTGACACCTGGCAGCAGGTTGAAGGGCTCACAGTGAGAACTGGCCACAGTAGAGGAGATGATAGGCAAGTTGGGACTTACAACCTACCTTGGGACTTATATGGCCCTTTTTTCCCTTGCAACACCTCTGTGAGGTAGAGCTGTACCAGTATCCCTATCTTACAGGTGGGGACACCAAAGGATGGAGAGATGAAGTGATGGAAAGAATCCTTCAGAGCAAAGAACTGAATGCAGATCTCCCTCAGTGCCAGCTGGTGCCTTAACCACAAGACAGTCATTACAGGCAGAAGTCCTGATTTGATAGTGTCTTCTAGTGATCACAGACCTTCCCTCAGCCATGTCACCCATGGTGCTCCCTAGATTCCTGGAACTTAGCTATTGACCACATGTCCAGCCATCTAAGGACAGGCCAGTTTTCAAAAGACTTAGAAATTCTAAGAAGTAGGAATTCTATTTGCCATTTTTTTACTTTATTTTTGACAATGTTAGCAATGAATATCTCACTGTTAGAGTGAGATACTACTACAAAAGCTACAGTTTGAAGCTTTCAGGTGGCACCCATCATTGCTGTCTAGTTTAGCAGCACATGAGATAACAATTCACATCCGAATTGAAGCAGGGGAAAAAGGTAACAGTAATTGCAATGGTTCAATTATAAAATCTAATTTCTCATGAGGTGCCAGATATAGAAACAAATACGCTACATCTTTGGAAAGACTGGAATACTAGCTTTTCAGTGGTGTATGATATTTGTTTCTAGCCCAGATAGTTTGCAAGATATCATACCATAAGGGTCACTGGACCTGCAGTCTAGGAATTCACTTCTGCTACTGGTTAGTGTAGGGCTAAATTTCTCACCTTGTGAATCAGTGTAACTTTCATTGATGTATGAATATGAACAAGACTCTAAAATGTGTGCTGCTGTGGCATAAATTGGTATGCAGGAAGGCAGAAAGGTGGTAGCTGTCTTATAATTGCTTACGCTAGGTATGCCTTTTCAAATTTTTCCTTGACCTATTAGCAACAGGATTCAGTGCCATAATTTCATGTATCTAAATGTTTCTTGCATCCAGCTGTGGCCACTGATTTGCATACTGAATTTGATGTTAAGTAGAATGAGAGAGATGACTTAATGGATCTTGAAAATGTTTACTGCTATTGGAACCATTCTGCTGTCTTCATTACCAAGAGTAGGTTCTGCCTGAATTATTGCTCTTCTTGTGTGCCAAATGATTGGGTTTTTCTAAAGCAAAGACTGCATTAAAATACCAGTCTACACCAGCTGTTTCTCTACCAGAGATAAATTAAGAACACCCATTATATGAGATACTGTTAGAATTCTCCTCCACTCTCATTCATGTAAAGATAGGTTGCTTCAGTTTCTCTAAAACATAATAGTCTTTCCTCATAACATTGCTTGTTGGGGATTTCTTAGAAGAGTTGTATGTAGTTTGGGAAGATATGAAGAGTCCGGGGAAAACTGGCTTCAGCAGTTTAATGGCAGAATAAGAACTATAAGTGCACCTCTCACTTGAAAGTATTCTAGAGTGTACTTATGAAAGCAAATTTCTCCTACTTAACAAAATAAATAAAAAAACACAGATAAATTAACGTCTGTGGATTTTAAGTGATTATTTTTATAGGTCAGAATGAATATATAAAGAACTGAAATGATAGCCGATGTGTTAGTTTGATTTGCTGTATGAAATTGTCTGATCAGTAAGAACCTACCTGTATTGTGGTGCAAAAAGTAAAAATGTTTGCATTTATGGTGTCAGAATTCATGGGTATTGCATTTCCCTGATGCTGCCTTGCTTCCAGCTGTTGCCCCATTTAAGGCAGAGCTTCGTATCTGATGAACCTGTCTGCAACCCTTCCATGCAAGAAGAAACAAAGACAAGCCCTCCCAATTGCTGAATCTGCCTGCAGCTGCCTCGCTTCCACTTAGGGTGACCAGATAGCAAGTGTGAAAAATTGGGACAGGGAGTGTGTGTGTGGGGGGGGGTAATAGGAGCCTATATAAGAAAAAGATCCCAAAATCGGGACTGTCCCTATAAAATCGGGACATCTGGTCACCCTACTTCCGCTCCCCCTCCCCCCATCTCCTGGTCGCGGAAGCAGCTAACCCATAATACCTCAACAAGTGCTCTGAATAAGCCCTTCTCCATTTGTCCAGCTAACCCAAACACCTAATCCAATTTAAAGATGAATTTGTAATAATACTGATAAGAGATTTTCTCCAGCTGTCCAACATGGTATCTGGAGCAATCCCTGTGCCAGCTTCCCTCATAAAAATAAACAATACCGGAGCCATTTCCATCTTCCAGCTGACAAACCCACCTTCAGTTCTCACAAATAGCTTTACTCTCTCAGCTGTTGAATCCTTCTAAACCCTGTGCTGTAGACATATGCAGCCCAAATTCCAGCTTCCAAATCCTCTCGTTATCAGAGAGAGACTTAATTGCCACCAGTTCAGAGTCATTGCTATAGAATATTCTGTCTAGAGGTCGTCTTCTGTCTTATCTCTAGGGACATCCATCTTGGGCAGCCAACTTGTTTTTCCTAATATGTGAAGGTCTAACAACTCATTCCTTTCTGTTCTTTCTCTGGCTGTTGGGAGTTGAACTGAAACCTCTGAAGTAGAACAACATGTACTTAAATGTTCTTTTAATCTCATCTTGGGGCTTTAAGTCCCCACTAAAATAAACAAACAAAACACCTCCAACCCCAAGGAAAACTATTTTTTTTTACTTCCGTATGTTTGTTTAAAAATCAGCTTATTTTATTTTTTTATTGAGTAAGTTTTAAATTAACTTCCCTGCTCGTCTGAGAGAATTTGATAGTTATAGTTAATATAGCCATTTTATGAGGGTTGACATTTTGATTTATTATATGACTTTTATTGCTTTATCACTGAGGCTGAAAATACCAGACCCTTTGTGGTTATTTATTAACAGATCCCAAAGCCATTGACTTAGACAGTTTCAGTCTGTTTTAGTACCTTGATTAATTTGGGATTTATATGGCACTTTTGTTTTTATTCAGTGTATCAAATGTAATTTAAGAAATTAAACTAATTTTGCCACAATAAAACTGGGATAGCAGAGTGACTTGTTTAGAATGAAAATGCTTATACTTCCAGCTCTGAAAAAAAGAGAACCTACAATCTTATGTAAAACTATGGAAGGCAATCTTACATTACCATGTGAGAAAATATGATAATAGGGATTCCTCCTTCTTGTATTTTCCCCATTTAAACATTGTAAAGCACTGAAACTCACCCCAGTTACACTAGCACAGCTACACTAGCATTTTAAGCAGCTTTTTATTCCAAAAGAGGCGATGTCTCCCATTGTAGAATCTTAATATGTAAATTGGGGCTTTTTCTCATGGTATGCTGACATGTAAAATAATAATAAAGGCCACAGTCCTGTAAATTTGTATGCATAGGTGCAGTATCCTCCCACACATTAGCTTGTAGGATTACTATGATCCCCATTTTACAGACGGGAACTAAGACACAGAGATAAAGTGACTTGGCCCAGGTCCCACAGGAAGTCTATGGCAGAGCAGAAACTGATTACCTGAGTCTCAATCCAGTGTTTTAACCACAAGCTAGTGGTTTTTAGTCACAGTGGTCCATAAAGTCATCAATATCCTTCCACAAGAAAGTAAAAACTTTGCAAAATAACTTAAAAGTTAATGCTCTTGTCCTCTGGAATATACTTTCTAGAAGTGTTACAGGCAAAGAGAGGAAATTAAAGTGAATATGAGACAGTAGATTACAGCATTAACTATGTGATTTTTCTTGCTCACTCCAGACTGGCTACCACTAGTCAGTTTAACAGTAGAAGATGACTCTCCCATTCGTTCTTCCCTGGGACAGCCATACTACGGAACTGGTCATGTTTAGTATACTAGAGTTTTATAAGTGTGATGCTGACAGACGAGCTCAGGCCAGAGCCACAGGCCAATTCACTTGTGTGTTAATAGAGATCAAAGGAGATATTGATTGTATTGTATCTGTAGACTGTTGTTTACTATTATATTACATTTATTTTATGCACGCCCAGTAATTAAATAACCCTAGATCAAAGTGTGTGTTAATGTAAGAGTGTATTCAGGAGTTAGAACTTCAGGAAAACTAATGGAATGTTACTTGTATTGTTCTCACTTATCTATTCCTATTATAATGTAATGGCAGGTATTTACATTATGTATATCCCTGTGACTAAATAATTAATCGAATGAAAATGAATGAGTGCTAAATTCAAAACAATGGACCATTGTGTGGGTACAGACACATGTCAGATTGTTGTCTGTGAAAAGAAGCTATAAGTACTGATTCAAAGAGAGATCCTGTATCTCTGGATTGTTTGGATTCTATTGTGTAGAATAGCTGAACAAGAAGACTGAGATCTCCATAGTTACTCTGGGTAGCCCTGAAAAGACTTTTGGGAAACTGGCAGGTTACTACATCTCTGCTCTCATTTTGGATTTACAAACTTTGACTCAGCTGTTATTATATTTTGCCTACTTTAACATCTCAATAACTTTCATTTTTTTCTTAGCTAATAAACCTACAGTTAGTTTACTATAGAATTGGCTGTCTTTGGTGTAAAATCTGGAGTATCAATTGATTTGGGCTAAGTGACTGGTCTCTTGGAACTGGGAGAAACCTGATGTGGTGTGATTTTTGGTTTTAATAACCTTTTATCCCAAAGTTCAGCTTGTCTGGGTGACAAGATAGACTGTCTGTGACTCCATGGTAAGACTGGTACAGTGATACAGGAGTTAACATTTGTTACCGACTTGGTGAAATGCAATTATAGAACACACCACAGTTTGGGGTATCTGTCCTTGTTTTCTGACAGTTTGCTCTGAGTTGGTCACTCAGAGTGGTGAGCCACTCCAGACAGTGTGCCAATAAGTTCAAAGACATTGGTAATACATTTATTTTTATATAGATATTTTCTCTTTTCAGAGATGGAAAAGCAGCTAGGCCTGAACATACTCTGCACTGAATTACTTCCTCCCTACCATTTAAACACAACAAAACAAAAAAAAACACAGACCAGCCAAACAACTAAAACACCCCGAATCCATATTAGTTACTGAAGAAGTAATATTTGTATCCATTGTATGATATAACCATTACTTCATGTGCAGTGATGAGCTCCCAAAATCCTACCCTCCTACCGGGTCCTCGGCGGCACTTCGTCGGCAGGGAGGTCTTCACTCACTCCGGGTTTTCGGCGGCATTTCGGTGGCAGGTCCTTCACCCGGAGCGAGTGAAGGACCCGCCGCCGAAGACCTGGTAGGGAATCGCACAGTGAGTACAAGTCCCACGTGCCTTTCTCCCCCCCCGCCACCCACCCATCCGACCCCAACCCACGTCCTGCCCCCCGACTACCCCCCTCAGAACCCGCGACCCATCAACCCCCCCCGTCCTTGTCCCCTGACCACCCCCTCCCAAGACCCCGCACCCTAACTGCTCCCTAGGACCCCACCCTCTACCCAACTTGCCCCACTCCCTGTCCCCTGACTGCACCAACCCCATCCACCACCACCACCACCCTGACAAACCCCCAGGACTCCCACGCCTACCCAACCCCCGTTTCCCGTCCCCTGACCGCCCCCACCCCCAGAACCTCCGCCCCCTCCAACCGCTCCCTACCCCTTATCCAACCCCTCCTCCCAGCCCCAGCCCGGCCCCCTTACCATGTTGCTGTGTAAGGATGCCGCGCAGCCGCTGGAGTTTGCAGCTCCACCCCCTTACCCAGAGGTGAAAGTAAGCCAGTGCGCTGTACAGGGTGGCCCGGCTTCCCCAGGGGGCAATTTAAAGGGCCTGGGGCTCCCAGCAGGGGCTGGAGCCCCAGGCCCTTTAAATTGCCACCAGAGCCCCACTGGTGGAGCCCTGGGGTAGCGGCAGCGGGGCTCTGGGGGCTATTTTAAGAAGTCCTGGGCTCCCGCTGCTTCTACTGCCTTGGCCCTTTAAATAGCCGCCCGAGCCCCGCCACCACTACTCCAGGGCTCGGGCAGCTATTTAAAGGGCTGGGGTGGTAGAAGCAGGGGAGCCCCGGGCCCTTTAAACAGCCCCTGGAGCCCTGGGGTAGCAGGGCACTCCAGGGGCTATTTAAAGGGCTGAGGCTCCAGCTACCTCTGCCGCCACGGTCTTTAAGTAGCTGCTGGAGCCCCGCCGCTTCCCCAGGGCTCCGGGGGCTCTGTGAGGGTGGGAGGGGAGTGGGAGAGGGGCCGGGGGAGCCTCCCCAGCTGAGAGCTCAGGCGGGCCAGACAGGATAGTCCCCTGGGCTGAATGTGGCCCACGGACTGGAGTTTGCCCACCCGCCCACCCCTTTAGGAACCGGTTCTACACCAGCTTCTAAATTTATCAGTCGGTTCTTGCGAACCTGTGTGAACTGGCTCCAGCTCACCACTGTTCACGTGAGAGCATTTTGCACTTAGGCTTTCTTTAGGAAGAAAGGAAGGAATGAACTATCAAGACCACAAAAGCTTACAGCTTAGGTTGCAGACATACTTGTCTTTTATATATTTATTGTCTGATAATAAAAACATTCCTTGATAGTCTCTCTCCAGGTCAGATTTTGCAGGAATATTGATAGCTAATACTTCAGGTAAAAATCCCCATTTGTGTGCGCCTGCAGACAACCTGAAGACCAATATCCCATGGCTGTCTTTCCCGTACATTTTGTGCATCAGAGCAGACTTAGAGGAATCATTAAGCCCGTACGCCTCTGTGATTCTCCTAAGGCATCATGCTTCGGGACTTGGATTTTTAGTTAACCTCCTTGATTGCCAAATTGAGCCTCGCTCTCATTCACCTTAGACAGACACAGAATGTCCTTTTATGAGGACCATAAGAATTGCCACACTGGATCAGATCTAAACTCTGTCTAGTTCAGTATCCTGACAATAACCATACCACATGCTTTGGATGAAGGTGCAGAACCCCACAGTAGACAGATGTGGGATAATCTGCCCCTCACATTGCTTCTCCTCCTTGTCTCTTGTAGTTAGAGATTGTCTTAAACCCTGAAGCATAAAGTTTAATATTTCTTCCAAAACTTTTGTTGTCATCAGTTATAACTCTGGATATTCCTGATATTTGTATAACTGTCCAGTACCTTTTTGAATGTTGTTCATTTATGGGCCTCAGAGACTTCTTGTGACAAAGAATTCCATGGTCTAAACTGAAAGCCTTTCATCCTGGATTGCAGATGTATGTGAATTGCTTTGCTTTTGTCTGCATAACCTTTAAAAGTCCATTTCAAATATTTATTTTTCATAGTTGGAAGTTCCTTCTGTAAGCATCCCGGTCTCTTTAGAAAACAAAAATTCATTGTGATTCATTCAGCTTACTTTGACCAAACTAATGCCAGCTGTATCCAGTGCAGCATATGAATTGCATTGGTTTCAACAAACACCATTTTTCTACTTATTTAACTTTCCAACCTACTCTCCTCAGTACTTGTAACAGTACTTGTATTGTTTAAGAAATTACAGAAGCCTGTGCAAATGTATGTGCAATAAATATAATTTATAGAACAGTATTAAAAATGGTAGATTGTTGATACTCACTTTCTGTTTTTACATGACAATCTATTTAGATTGTGAAATACACTTTAAATGTGCATTGTGAAAGTTTAACTGATAAGCACCACCCTTTTCCACACATTTGTTGAGTCTTTATTATGTTTTAAGAGCAGTGCAACTCTTGGAATGCTATGTCATGAAGCAGACAAAGAAGTTGCTTAATATTTTACTATTTGTTCAATAATATCTAGTATTCTATTATAAGAAGATTAAATCCAAAGATAATGTTAAGGGCTTCATAACTGCAACATCCACTGGCAAAAAACAGAATGATCCCTCAATTATTTTTTCTGTACTCTTATCATTTATATGATCAGCTAATTGACTTATAAAACAAACACATTTACTCTTAAGATTAGCCTTTTCCTATTATTAAGAAATCATGCTTATTCCAGAATAGAGAGACTTCAGCCATTAAAGGAACTTAAAAATTCCACTTTTCTGAAGACTTTAACCTACTATTCCTTTTAGTAGCTCCTAAAGTTAATATAAATGAAAGAGATTAGTGAACAAATATTTGTCTGTGTCTTTGTTTATTTGACCACACTGTATATGCAGTTTCACTGTTTTCCTAATATAAGTTAATTAAGGCCTCATCCTGCTAATATTTAGGCAGGTGAGTAACTTTACCTAAGTGAGTAGCTCCATCTTGCAGGATCAGGCCATTAGTTAGTTACTCTTGCTATTGTGTGTGAGTCTTTCCTTGCTGCAATAGGAGAGAGGAAAACATTTAAGAACATACAAAAATATGATAGTAAAAACATAAGAATTGGACCAAAGAGTAGGTATCCCACATCAGAGACTATTTTTCCTTTTTTCATTGACTAGATTTCACATTGACAGTATCTCTAAGTATTTTATTGTGTGAGGTTCTTTGGCCTGTGTTATGCAGCTTTTCAGACTAGATGATCATAATGATCCCTTGTTTTAAAATCTATTAAAGCTGTTTACATGATCAAGGAAAGTGTTGGGCACCCTAGAACTATTGTAGAATGGCAGTGCTTAAAACCCCCCTCCCCGAAAGACAAAAGTTTTGCCATGGCAAGTGGCAGTGTAAACAGGTTGTCGGCAGGCGTGCACTCTTGTTGACAACGCAAACCCCGCTCGTAGGGGGGGTGGAAGTATTTTGTCAGCAAAAGTGCTGAAAAACAGTGTTTATGCTGCCTGACTTTTAGCGACACGGCCGTGTTGCTAAAAGCTGAGTAGTGTAGACAAAGTCTAACTTGAGAAGAGTAACTTTTGTATGTAACTTGCATTAACTTTTCAGTGAAGATAAAGTTAAGGCCAGCTAATTATTTTGAGTTCCAGTAACGAAGACAACCAGACAAGACCTGTGTAGCAGTTGGACACAAAGAACTTAATTCAGCAGAATACAGTTGCAGATTGTTGTGAGGTAAAAAATGAGTGGGACAGTGTCAGGGAGAGACGGCAGATATTTGATCCTGCCCTGAGTTTGCTGCTATGTGGCCAATTTGTCGGTAATGACCAGTAGCAGGAATAAGGCCCAGATACTGAGCAAGTAGTTTAGGACCTCATTAGCATGATAAAGATCAAGCCTAAGCTCTTGTCTCCCCTGTTCTCTGCCTTTCCCGCCCCCCTTTAAAAAACAAACAAACAAACAAAAACCTCTGCAAGCTTAGGAGTAATTCAGTGGGTAGGCAGGTGGCTTGAAATTTGCTGTTGAAATAGGCTTTGTCTACATTTGAAAGGTATATTGGTATAGCTATATTAGGGCATGTCTACACTGGCAGAGTTATAGCGCTGCTCAGACGGCACTGAAGGGAAATCACTGTTGTGTGTTCACACTGTCAGCTGCCCGCGCAATAGCGTGCTCACATTTATGACACTTGCAGTGGTATTCGGAGCATTGCACTCTGGGAAGCTATCCCACAGAGCATTTCTTCCTCTTCTGCCACTAAGGGTTGTGGGAAGACGGAGGGGGTTGCGGGGCATCCTGGGTCCTGTCCCAATGCCCCGTGATGCATTGCTTCGCATCCCAGCAATCCCTGTGATTCTGTCTGCATTTGGTGCCATCTTTCAACGGTTTGTGTATTGCGCGCTCTGCCTCTTCAGACTGCTACCGATCAATCGCTAACCAGTTCAGAGTGGGAAAGTCGACCATTGGACTTGTGTTGATGGAAGTGTTCGGGACCATTAATCGCATACTGCTTTGAAAGACCGTGATTCTAGGCAACGTGCGTGACATTGTGGATGGCTTTGCCCAAATGGGATTCCCTAACTGCGGAGGGGCGATAGATGGGACACACATTCCAATTCTAGCACCAGACCAGCTAGCCACTGAGTACATTAATCGCAAGAGGTGGTTCTCAATGGTTCTCCAGGCGCTTGTGGATCACCGTGGGCATTTCACAGACATTAACGCAGGCTGATCCGGAAAGGTGCATGATGCATGCATCTTTTGGAACAGTGGCCTGTTCAGGAAGCTGCAAGCATGGACTTTCTTCCCAGACCAGAAGATCACCATAGGGGAAGTTGAAATGCCCATTGTGATCCTGGGAGACCTGCCAACCCCCTAATGCTGTGACTTATGAAGCTATTCACGGGGAACCTTGACAGCAGCAAGGAGCGGCTCAACAACAGGCTGAGTGTGTGCAGAATGACTGTTGAGTGTGCTTTTTGGCTGTTTATAAGCCTGCTGGCGCTGCCTCTACGGGTAGCTGGACCTGGCCGATGACAATATTCCTATGCTTATAGCCGCGTGCTGTATGCTCCATAATATTTGTGAAGGGAAGAGTGAAAGCTTGACTCAGGGCTGGACTGCAGAGGCTCAGCGCCTAGAGGCTGAATTTGAACAGCCAGAGACCAGGGCTATTAGAGGGGCGCAGCGCAGGGCCATAAGGATCAGGGATGCCTTGAGGCAGCAATTTGAAGCTGAAAGCCAGTAATATTTGTTGCTATGCTTGGGAGTGCAGTGCTTGTAATGCTAGGATGTAATGCAAACGATGCAATATGAAGGTTTAACATAAGTGTCTGCTGCTTTGCAGAGCTCTTTGTTTTCAATTAAAAGAATAAAGATTGCTTTCAAACCAACACCATTCTTTTATTAAAAAACAACAACTGGAGGAGAGAGTCAAACAGAAAAAAAAAACATCAGCAGTGAGGGGGTTGGGAGAAGCAAAGGTCAGGAGAAGGTGGTGTCTGGGATGGCTAAAAATTTGTGTATGTCCAGGGATCATATCCAATCTTCTCCTTTTGGAGTACAATGCAGTGGGTACTGTATGTACTTCAGCAGGGCCAAACTGCAGAGGGGATGGGTGTTGAGTGCAGTGGGTAGTGGGAGTCTGCAGTGCTAGATTGTGAGGGGGAGGAGTTGAGCCAGGAGATTGATAAGAGAGTGTTGGTGGTGTCTGGGGGGCACATGGGAAAGAGTTTTGTGACAGTGGCTGCTGGGGAGGGCAGGCTCTGAGGTGCTCAGTTTGCAGTGCTAGTATCGCCTGGAGTGTGTCTGCTTGGTGCTCTATAACGTTTAAGAGCCGCTCCGTGGCTTCATTCTGGCATGCCGCATTCTCCTTTCGGTCCCTCTTCTCACTGTCCCACTGCTCCTTCAATTCCTGCTTCTCAGCCATGGAGTGCATCATAACATCACACAGAAAGTCCTCCTTAGTTAGGGTTACCATATCTAATAAATAAAAAAAGAGGACCCTCCATGGGCCCTGGCCCCGCCCATTTGCCCACCTTAGCCCCGCCCCAACACCGCCCCTTCCCCGCCCTAACTCCGCCCCTCCTCCCTCCCACTCCCAGCCACGGGGAAAGGGCTGACCCAGCGCTACCGGCTTCACGGTTTGCCGGGCAGCCCCCAGACCCTGCGCCCCGGCCGGCGCTTCCCCAGCGCAGCTGGAGCCCGGGAGGGGAAGCGCCCAGCCGGGGGCGCAGGGTCTGGAGGCTGCCCGGCAAACCATGAAGCCAGTAGCGCTCGGGCTTTGGGCAGCCCCTATGCCTCCGGACCCTGCGCCCCAGCCGGGCACTTCCCCTCCCGGGCTCCAGTGGCACAGGGTCCGGAGGCACGGGGGCTGCCCGAAGCCGGTAGCGCTCGGGCAGCCCGGCTCTTAAACAGAGCTGAGCTGCCCGAGCGCTACCGGCTTCGGGCAGCCCCCCCTGCCTCCGGACCCCGAGCCGCGGGCCAGGCACTTCCCTTCCCGGGCTCCAGCTGAGCTGCTCCGCTCCTCCCCTCTCAGACTTTAAAAGCCGAGCTGCCCGAGCCAGCGCTACTGGCTTCGGGCAGCCCCCCTTGCCTCCGGACCCCGAGCCGCCGGAGCAGAGCAGCTGGAGCCGGGGAGGAGAAGTGCCTGGCCGGCGGCTCGGGGCCCGGAGGCAGGGGGGGCTGCCCGAAGCCGGTAGTGCTGGCTCGGGCAGCTCGGCTTTTAAAGTCTGAGAGGGGAGGAGTGGAGCAGCTCAGCTGGAGCCCGGGAAGGGAAGTGCCTGGCCCGTGGCTCGGGGTCCGGAGGCAGGGGGCGCTGCCCGCAGCCAGTAGCGCTGGCTCGGGCAGCTCGGCTCTTAAAGTCTGAGAGGGGAGGAGCGGAGCAGAGCAGCCGCGGGAGGGGAAGTGCCCAGCCGGCATTTTCCCGGACATGTTTGGCTTTTCGGCAATTCCCCCCGGATGGGGGTTTGATTGCCGAAAAGCAGGACATGTCCCGGAAAAACCGGACGTATGGTAACTCTACCTTAGTTCCTCTTGTCCACTTTCTAATTCTGCGCAGCTGTTCAGCCGCCAATAACAAAGAGGGAGGCTGGGCTCCCAAGGTCATCTCTGTACATTTTACAGAAGCAGTATTGTTTGCAACACACAGAACACTGATTCAGTGATCTAAATCACTGAATCATAATTCTCACACCTATCACTAACTGGCTGACCCCAGGCAAGCACTCATGAGCCACAAGACCCCCAAAATGGTGAGTAACAGCAGGGGCAGGGGAAATCAGTGTTCCAGGACCATACTGGGGTCATCTCTGAGTATTGATTCCAGCTCTTTGTAGAACCGGCTGCTCGTGGGCGCAGCAGCGGAGCAGCGGTTTGCCTCCCGCACCTTGTGGTAGGCGTTCTGCAGCTCCTTCACTTTGACCCGGCACTGCAGTGTGTCCTGGTCATGGCCCCTTTCTGTCATGTATCGTGAAATCTGTCTGTAGGTATCATAATTCCTATGGCTGAGTGCAGCAGGGACTGGACACCCTCCTCTTCCCCAAATGCTGATGAGGTCCAGCAGCTCTGCATTGCTCCAAGCTGGGGATCGCCTGGTGTGTGGAGCAGGTATGATCACCTGGAAAGATATATGCTGAGACCACTGCATGCATCACTGAGCAAACAAGAAGGGGATTTTTAAAATTCCCAAGGAATTTAAGGGGTGGGATGACGGTTGCTCACCTGAGGGCAGGGCAGTAGAGTTCAAACTGATGACTAGAGAGGTGAGAACAGGCATTATGGGATACCTCCCGGAGGGCAATCCAAGTGCTGTAATTGACCACGGTGTCTACACTGGCACCGCAGTGCTGTAGCCCCAGCGCAGAAAGCTGTACGCCTCTCGTCGGGGTGTTTTTTACAGTGCTGCAACTGTGCAGTTTCTGCGCATTAAGTGGCTTGGCAGTGTGTACACTTCGGGAGTTACGGCGCAGAAAGCTGCTTTACTGCGCAGAAACTTGCCACTGTAGACAGGGCCTTAGTCAGGGGTGTAAAAAACCACGCCCCTGACCAATTTTATAGCTATGCCAACATAGCTGCATCTACAGTGGGTGTTATGTTAATGAAATAGTGCTTCTGTTGAGGTAGCTACTATCCTTTTGAAGGGGTGTGTGTTCCTAAACTGTCAGAAAAACCCCTTTACGTTGGTGTAGGCTTCTAACTCTACAGGGCTATGTTGTCATAGCTGTTCTGATATAGTCTCCTAAGTGTAGCCATCCCCTAGCTGTAGAAGATTGGGCATAGTACTTAAACTGTAAATTCTTTGACTGGGACCATCTTTCTGTCCTGTAGTTTGTACACTGTTTGATAGCACCAGGGGGCTCTTGTCCCTGACAAGGGCTCTTAGGTGTTACCTCAATGCAAATAATAAATAATAGTACTTAACTTCAGTCCCATTTATGTGTAGCTGCCACACATGCTTGAATTAGAGTTTAACAACCTTGTGCATCTTCCTACACACTGTGTAAGGACTTGGAGGATCGTAATATATATTTTAATATTTTGGTCTTCATCAGTATTGAGTATAGAAAGTTGCAAATATTATGTATACTGAAAGTAGAATTAATGAATAATACTAGTTTGTGGGCAGGTTGCTGCTCACATTATAGTTTCACAAGAGTGTAAATTTTGGAGCCTTCATTTTCACAGGAAGGTTACACCATCTGTCTGCACTTTCGTTTACTGCAGCATTTGCATTAACCTGCTTGGCACCTTTTATTTTTTGCATAAATGAATAGAAGTGTGTCCAAATTAACTCCTTTGTTCCTGAAATAGTGTTCTTGAATTATTAGCCTAATTAAGGCTTCAGTTCAGCAAAGCATTGCACAACTAAGGCATGGGTTCCTCTTAAAAAAACAAATGTACAGCTGCACCTCTTAAAAAAACAGAACTTCCACAGTATTTGTATTCACAAAGAACTCAATCTTTAGAGTTAACAAACACCCAACAAATTTCAAACCACCTGCATTCCACTGAATTACTCCCAGAGTTTCTGGTGGTTTAAGAATATACCTAAGTCTTATATAGCACTTTTCATCAGTAGATTTCAAAGCACTGTACAAAGGAGGCAAGCATAATTGTCTCCATTTTGCAGATGGGGAAACTTAGGTACAGGGCTGTGAAATAATTTGCGCAAGGTCACCCATCAGGCCAGTGGCTGAGCCTGGAAATAGAATCTAGGATTCCTGAATCACAGTCAAGTGCTCTGGCCACTAGGCAATATTGCCTGTCAATAGTAGAAAGCGTGAACGCTGACCAGTTCTGAAAATCAAGCTCAATGTCCTTTTCTCCATGAAAATATTACTTACACAATGCTGTTGTTTGGAGGGGTGTGTCAGCTACATTATTTGTTCATATAGTAAGCCCTTAGATAGGGAAGAGCTTTTTAAAATCTGCAGTACAGTATGTCTGCTTACTTGTGCAAATATGAAATAGTGTATATATCTTTCTAGATTTTGACTGCAAGCATCAACAGCTTTTGTCTCTGGTATTGACAAAAATCATCATCAGCTAGAAAATGAATGAATTCCTGCATGAGTAATAGTTTAGTTAAGGTTTATTGTTTGGAATAGTTTGATATGAGAAAATGCTGGCATTTGTAAAAATTATTAGGAAAGGGCTATGCTTCATTATCAGTCTAATAGAACAGTGGTTCGCAAACTTGGGCTGCCGCTTGTTCAGGGAAAGCCCCTGGCGGGCCGGGCCGGTTTGGTTACCTGCCGTGTCCACAGGTTCGGCCGATCGCGGCTCCCACTGGCCGTGGTTTGCTGCTCCAGGCCAATGGGGGCTGCAGAAAGGGCGGCCAGCATGTCCCTTGGCCCGCGCCACTTCCTCCAGCCCCCATTGGCCTGGAGCGGCGAACCGCAACCAGTGGGAGCCACGATCAACCGAACCTGTGGACGCGGCAGGTAACCAAACCAGCCCGGCCCGCCAGGGGCTTTCCCTGAACAAGTGGCGGCCCAAGTTTGAGAACCACTGTAATAGAATATCCAGAAAAAGACCGGCTTTTCTCTTTACTGTGGCTCAAATTAATCAAGGTACTTAAATATGTGCATAATTTTAGGCACTTGAGTACACTGTTTCCATGAAAGTCAGTGGGACTGTTCATATGTTTAAAGATACATATGTGCTTAAGTACCTTGATGAAATGCATTTGGATCAGGTGTAGGGTATTGGTTTTGTGTGATACTGCAGCAGTAGAATTACCATGGTTGTATTTTTGTAAAACACAATCTGCACAAATGGAAGCACGCGATAGTAAGAGTCAATGCTCATCACCTTTTATTTATTTTTATTTTTTTAACATTTTGGTGACACACCTGTCACTGAATACATGCTTGAATATTGAAAATGTAGTAGTATTTCTCTAGTAACCATGGTGATATAAATACTGTGTCAGAACTCTGACCTTTATAGGGAATATTTTAAGGGCCTTGTGTTTCCCTCTTTGTTACCATGTCTTCTCTTGCTTGAAGCTTTCAGATGCTCGCTCCCCTTTCAAAGCCTCCCCTCTCTCCTACATATCAACATTCTCCCTTTCGTATACCTCTTCTCTGTTATCTGAGGCTTCAGAAAGGGGAGAGGAGAGTCCTAGACATCTCTGTTGGGATGTGGTGGATGTGACACTTCATCCCATATTCTTCATAGCAATATTATTATGATATGATTATGGCATAATTATAACATATAACGTATTAAGTCATGTGAGATGTCATTTAAAAGGTTATGATTAGCTGAATATGATTTCCTATTTGTATGCTGGTATCATTTTTGTATCTGAAGTTATGAATATTGGCTATGTATCTGTATTTCAAATCTTGTTACACCTGGGTAACCTTCACTAGACCAGGTGCTTTCAGGCTAGATAGCTAGGTGGGGAAGGGCCTATTCAGGACAATGAGCCATTAGGAAAAAACAATAGGTCTTAGGAAAAGCTTATCTCCCACCCGGGGAGCCTTCCTGAGAACACTACAGACAGCCTGGAGTAGTGGCTGCTATGACAACAAAGACAATGATGTGACCACATGTCTCTAGACTCCATTGGGATGTCAGTGTTTTCCACAAACCAGTCTGGGAATCAAGTTTTGAAACAAAGGGTTCCCACCATATGGAAAAGCTATATAAGGCAGGGAGTGACATCATCTGGGGTTCTTCACTCCCCACCCAGGAAGACTTTAGGAAAAACCTGAGGAACAAAGGCTGAACTGGGGGAAGTGCTGGACCCAGGCTAAAGGGATTTCTAGCCTGTGTATGAAACACCTGGGGATTTCAAGCAGTAAAACAAAAATTCCTGTTTTACATGTTCTCTTAAGGGCCAATTCTTCCTGCTTGTGGGGAAGAGGAGAGAGATGGGAAATACAATGCTGTGCTATAATTGCACAGGCTTTGGTTTTGTGACTTCAGTTACCCAAGACAAGTGATTTAAGCACCTCCTTGCATAGCCGTTAGGGCCCTTGGCAATTATAAAAATGGATGTGTGTTTGACAAAAGCATTTTTAAACTGATTTTAAAGTCGGTGTGGCTGATTCTGATCAGTTTTACTGCAGGATGACTCTATTGTCTTCAGTACAATTCCTGCTGATTTACATCAGCATATTTGAGGTTGAAATTGGACCCTGTGGCCCTTGCTCTCCTGTCACACCATTTAACTTCATGGCATTAAATTGAGTTACTTCCAATTTATGATACAAGGTAAGTGAGAAGAAGATAAGGCCCATTTACATACATCCATGCTTACAGAAGTCATGATGGTAACACTTTTTTGCATAGCATGCTGTGTTTTAAAGCACCACACAAACATTAATGAAGAAACAATGTTCTCTGCATATAAAATGCTGTCACATAAATACATAGCTTCCACATATTAGAAGCCAGTCAGGTTGTCTGTACTTAATGGTATTCATTGTCAAGAAAATCTGACTGCCATTGGCAATGGGTGAATTCAGCAACATTATTTCCAAGGAATTGTGGTGTAGCAGCCAGCAGCATTTAGTTGATTGTGGCAATATTAAAGGACAGTAGCTATACTGTTGTTACCCGTAAGTGCTTCTTATTCTTCTGAGTCCTCTGACAGAAACCAGTTATTTCTTTAGACTTGCATTAAAATCAGGTTAGCTGTATCCTCCAGTGGATTCAATCACAGAAAAACAAATTTATGGGAGATCTGTATCCCAGATAAATGTGTAACTGAGGCTAGCGCAAAGCAAACTACAGAAAACAAGTGGGGATATAGTTTTTTTTCCCCCAACTATTGCATTCCCCCCCCGCCCATCTCACGTTTTTGTGGAAAACACACTTGGCAAGATATGATCAACGCACAAGTATTACACCACAGATCAAGCTTCTAATAGTGAAGAAATTCTGAGTCCCTATATGGGAACTATAGACAAGTATAGGGATCTTGCAATGGGTATAAGATATGCATGCTAAGAGCACAAGCTGTGAGTTTGTAGATTCTTTAGGTGGATCATATAGAAAATAAAGGAAAGTGTAGCTCAAGACCCTGGGCCAGATGATCCCCTTCTGTGTGGAAAGAGTCAAAGGGGACTGATGACTCAATGAGGTGAAGCTTGTGGAGTTTTCAGGACATCACATTTCTAATGGGAGACACCAAAGGACACCTCCAGGTAAAATAAGCTATCCTGCCTTCCTGTGTATGTGTGTGGCCCTTTTCTTCAGTGGCTCCTCAGTGCCAGCAGGAACCATGCTACCTTTGGGTGTGTTCCTCTGCAGATGCTCAGTAAAAACTGAGGAAGGGACTCACAGGAATTAATGGTGCTTCCAGCAAGGGACAATGCCTCAGAATATGGATGGTCTCTGTCTTCTCTTTCTCCTGTTCAGCTGCCCTTTTCTCCCCCATCCAGTGACATCAATTATTTGACAGACCCCACCCCCCCCAATGGAGGCATTTCAGTAGGTCCTTAGGAAAGGTGTAAGGAATGATGGCATTCAAGGGAGAACTTTCTTGATCACACTTTCCTTCAGTCATAGAAGAGAAGGATTTGAGCCACTTTGGGTTTGCTTTTGTTTAACCTAAGGGGATAAAGCTTTCCTGTCTGCTTTAGGAAGCTTCTGCAGCACAAAGTGAGAGTTACCTAGATCAGTGGTTCTCAACCAGGGGCCCGGGGCCGAGCAGGTTTTTTTTGGGGGGGGCTCCAAGCAGGGCCAGCATTAGACTCTCTGGGGCCCAGGGCAGAAAGCCAAAGCCCCACCACATAGGTCTGAAGCCCCACCACATAGGTCTGAAGCCCAGGTCCCTGAGCCCCGCCAACTGGGGCTGAAGCTGAAGCCCGGGCAATGTAGCTTTGTGGGAGGCTCTGTGGCATGGAGCCCCAGGCAATTGCCCTGCTTGCTACCCCCCAATGCCAGCCCTGGCTTTTATATGCAGAAAAGCTGTTATTGCAGTACAGGTGGACTGTGGAGTTTTTATAGCATATTGGGGCAGGGGCTCAAAAAGGAAAAGGTTGAGAACCTCTGAACTAGATGGCATGTTGAAAGTTCAACTCTCATTTATCCAGAGTGTATCTGTGGCAATGCAGTTCTTCACAGGAAGGAACAATAGAGTCTGTTTTTGGGAGCGACTCCCATAATTTCACTTCTATATTCTGAAGGTGATAAGTTTTTTATATATATATAATGAGCCACATTCAAATGCTTCACTTTGCAGCCTAAATAACTTTTTGGTTTAATGTAGATTTTTGGTATGTAATCAAAACTTTGGGCTTCCAATAAGCAGATAAACAAATTTAACTTGAAGGTTAACATAACATGCTAGCACCGTTTATTTAATAATTAAAATGTCATTAAAATGAGAACACATAACCATAAAGCCCCACTTAACCAATATAAGTAAGTAGTACATTTTATCATTGAACAAAAAAAGGAGGACATCAACAGAGTCCCAGAACTTATTTTTATTTGAGACTTCATTAGCAACCCAAAACAGTTAAAAAGGCCTCATATCACGAATATGTAAATGTCCAATTAATGGAAGAATTACAGCTGAGATTCCAAAATACATGTTAGTGTGAGAGGAGGAATGAGAAAAGCAATTAACACCTGGGTAATGACAATTAGTATGGTGAAGAGTTTGGATAGCTGTCACTCTACAAGAATCAAGGGACATCAATCACTATAAAAAGAACAGAAGTACTTGTGGCACCTTAGAGACTAACAAATTTATTAGAGCATAAGCTTTCATGGGCTATGCATCCGAAGAAGTGGGCGGTAGCCCACAAAAGCTTATGCTCTAATAAATTTGTTAGTCTCTAAGGTTCCACAAGTGCTCCTGTTCTTTTTGCGGATACAGACTAACACGGCTGCTACTCTGACACCTATCAATCACTATGTAATTCTTTACCAAATGGTGTCTGAGCTCTGTCAAAGTCTAGTTGTGGTTACTGATGGGTGTTGGTGGAATAGACCAGGAGTTCTCAAACTTCATTGCACCGCGATCCCCTTTTGACAACAAAAATTACTACATGACCTGGGGGTGGTGGGAAGCAGCAAAGCCTGAGCCCGCCCAAGCCCCTGCTGCCCTGGGTGTGTGTATGGGGGGGAAGCCAAACTGGGGGAGGAGGGGCAAAGCCTGGGGCTTCAGCCCCAGGCTGGGAGCCTGTATCATGAGCCCTGCCACCCAGGGCTCAAGCCCTGGGGCTTCAGCTTTGAACCCAGGCGGTGGGGCTAGGGTTTTGGCCCCAGGCCTCAGCAAGTCTACCACCAGCCCTTGCAACCTACTTTGGGATCCCGATCCACAGTTTGAGAACTGCTGGAATAGAGGCAAAGCAGGTCCATTTTTGTCCATTTATGGCAGTGATGCTCCCAAACTCAGTTCTTTAGGATCCATGTTTTTTATTAAATGTTGATAACTTCAGTAGGCTTCCTTTGGAAGCCCTCTGCCTTTATTCTCAGGCTGACATTCAAACAGATATATAGCATTAAAGGGGAAATTGAGTTCCCATGTCCTGGTGGCAGTCCACTGGAAAATAAGCCCTGTTACCTTGACCTGGGTGATAATGATTAGGAACATACTAGTAATGGGAAAATTGCTATCCATTTTTGTGAAAATATTTTTAATGAAAATTTTAGTTTTGAAAATGTTTGGCTTTGGGTGTGTGTGTGTTTTTTTTTAATCCCTTTTTTAATCCTATTCTTGACCCTCTCCCTTTTTTCTATTTCGATCCTTAAAAGGGGTGGTGGCAGGAGGAAAGGAGTGTCGGGGCCAGAAGTGTTATATATTGATGAAGTACAGTAACTCCGTACTTAAAGTCGTTCCAGTTAATGTTGTTTCGTTGTTACGTTGCTGATCAATTAGGGAGCATGCTCATGTAAAGTTGTGCAATGCTCCCTTGGAACTAGGGTGCACCAGCAGCCCCCCTATCAGCTCCCCGCTCCCCTAAGTTCCCTGTGTGGCAGCCGCCCAGCAGGCTATCAATTGCCATCAGTTGAGCTGTCCCTCCCCCCACTGCCATGTACTGCTCTTGCCTGCTGCCTTGGAGCTGCTTCCAGGAGCCTCCTGCTTGCTGTGCAGGGGTGGGGAAGAGGGGGGCTAATGTCAGGGTGTCCCCCTCCCCCTGCTCCTGCCCCCCGCTTACCCCATCTCCATAGAGCCGGGGGAGGGGGACGACGACATGACAGGGCTCAGGACAGAGGGAGCTTGCTCGCAGCAGCTGCTGTCTCAACTTGCTGATCTACTTAAAAAGGCCAGGTACTTAAAGTGCAGTCAGCATACTTAAAGGGGCAATGCGCATCTCTCTCTCTCTCTCTCTCTCTCTCTCTGTCTCAGACAGGGCGTGTGTTGTTTCTGTCTGCCATGCTGTCTCCCCTCCCTCCATTTGTGCTGCCTTCTAGAGTCTGAGGCTACATTAACAACAATGTGTTAACCCTTGAGGGCTCAGCCGAGGGCTAGTTCATCATTTAGCAGTGTTCCCTGGGTATTCCCTGGGAACAGGGCCGGCTCTAGGTTTTTTGCCACCCCAAGCAAAAAAATTTTGGCCACCCCCTCCACCCCACCCCTGGGCTCTCACCCCACCTGCACCACCTGCCACCCCAGCCCTGGGCTCTCCCCCTCGCCCCCTGCTGCCCCAGCGCTGGGCTCATCCCACCAGTGCTGACTCCGCCCGCTCCCCCCTTGCCTCCAGACGGTCTGACATTGGCAGGGTTGGGGTAAGCAGCTGGGCTCCCGGGCCATACTTTATCCCAGGGTCCCGCCAGCCAGGTCTCCCGCCTCCAGGACCGTCCGGGACCTGGGAGGGCAGAGCCGGGGGACTGCGCCGGCAGGGGGCTCAGGAGCCAGGGCAGGGTAGCCCCAGAGGGAGCGTAGCCCCGGAGAGCGGGATGCGGGCCCCACACGGCAGCGCCCTGCTTTCTATGGCCCCGCTGCTGCTTCTGGCCACCCTGCCACAGTCCCCTGCGGTGCTGGGGGGGCAGCTGCCCTGCGGCATCTGCAGGCGACTCCGTGTGCCCCGAGGGGCGGCCCCCAGCCCACGTGTCCCCCGCTAGGAGCCTGCCCGGCCCAGCCACAAGGTGTGAGCGCTGCTCCCCGACGCAAACTGCCAGCGGCCCCAGGGCGACGCGCTGCTGCTGCCAGGGCCGGCTCTAGGCTTTTGCCACCTGAAGCAAAAAAAAAAAAAGACGGCCAGAATGCTGCCCTTGAAAATGTGCTGCCCCAAGCACGTGCTTGGTTTGCTAGTGCCTAGAGCTGGCCCTGCCTGGGAAATATCCCACCCTCTGACTTCACCACCTCAACCTAGCTTCACAATCATCATTGCTGTGTACAGTATTAAATTTTGTTTAAAACTTATACTGTGTGTGTGTGTGTGTGTGTGTGTGTGTGGTCTTTTGTCTGGTGAAAAAAATGTCCCTGGAACCTAACCCCGCTATTTACATTAATTCTTATGGGGAAATTGGATTCACTTAACATCGTTTCGCTTAAAGTTGCATTTTTCAGGAACATAACTACAACATTAAGTGAGGAATTACTGTATTCAGTGAAGGCAGTGCAGAGTTGTAGAGCTCTCAAGAGTGCAAAAACCCAACCAGTCACTTAAAATTGGTGATTCTAGAGCTGTCTTAAAACAGGACCAAAAAGTATTGGAAATAATCTCTGACACTTGATGCTAGGTCATTAAGTGCTTTAGGAGGGAACTGGTCACAACAGGAATCATGGCTATTTAATTCATGGGAAAAGGGCCACTTCATTGAGCAGTGATATTCAAAAGGCAAGGCAGGCCAGCAAAGTGGTGTGGCATTAAAACAAATTATATTTATGCAAATATTGCACAAAACACTATTTTTGAAATAGGCTTTCAGAGTCACTAGATCCTGTTTTGACAGTTGTTTAGGAAAGATAGCTGTAGGCATTGTGCCAGCTAGTCCGGGAAATAAAGAGGGTGGTAAAGGGAGAAGGAGACAAATACAGATCTTGAACTGTCCTCATACAGGTGAAACAAAAAATGCCCTGATGACATTTAAACGTGCATTAGAATAAACACCTTGATCACATTAAATAAACAAGGTGAGAGAGGACTCTATTGTTAATCTAGACTAAAACTTTGTGGCTCCAAGTAAAAGCAAACCTTTATGAAGGGGATGTCTCTCTTGAGTTAACTGACAAAAACTTGCTGGCCCCAGAAATGGGAATAATTTGGCAAGGATGGAAGTCTCCTTAGTGATATACCTGACACAGAAATGTACAGTAAACATGACTGAATACATTTGATCTCCTATCATCGATGCAATACATGCTGTTTCTTTGTTACAAATTTAGCTATTTCAACAATTTTCACCATTTTCAAGCTTTTCGTCAAATCATTCAGAGCCCATTGATTAAAAAAAAAATCACCAATTAAAAGCAGCTCGCTGTACAATATACTGGTGTCTCCTTGACTTAAGTTTAACACGGACTTTGCAATATATCTGTACTTGTGAGTGTACACAATCATGTAATAAAAATAATTCCCATCCTGCTGTAGAATCTATTTGACCAAATTATTTTCAACAAAAAATGCCTTTTAATTGAAACTGAATTTTTTTGTGGGAAAAGGTCTGTTTCAGCAAATTTCTTGACTCAAAAAAATATTGAAAAAAAGTTTCAAAATGGGAAGTTTCAACCATTTTGAAAATTATTTACTGAAAAATTCTGGTTTTATAGTTCCAAATGTCATGTCTTTTTTAGAAATGAAAACTTATTAGGATAAAAATGATTTAAATAAAAATGAAATGTTTCAATTGACCCAACAAGCCTTGCTTCAAAGGTTTGAGAAGAACTGCACAATAGCTGTTACAGTCACTCAAATATTCCATACTATAGATCGTTTCAAATAAGTGACTATGAAACCTTTACACTGCCCCTTGCTAGAATGCATTTTCTTTTTTCTTGGTATTTTTTAATTTCGCAAGGTTGCTTTAGGTACCAGGCACAGGCCTCAGAATGGAAGAAAAATTAAAAATACTGGACTTTTGCTCCTTTTATTATTTAAAGAGGAACTGAAAGGTGTCTGTTTTAGTTGAATATATATTTATAATTATATAATATATAATATAATTTAATTTAGAGGAAACAATGTTACGGTTAATGGTAATGATTTTATAAAATTCTGTTTGTATTACTTCATATCTCTTTTAGTAGCTAACCGTGAGAAAAGGAAGATCTTGTGGTTAAGGCACTGGACTGAGGCTCAGAGGGTTCAATTAATTAAAAAGTAAGTGGCTGCTGATTTTTGAGTGACTTTATTTATTTATTTTTTTGGTGCCCAGTTTAAGACCTACTGAAAGGGCTTGATTGTCAGAAAGTTGTGAGCACATCCACCCTCTGAAAAGGTGTCTCAAATTGAACACCCTAAATCTGAGGTACCCAAAATAACTTTTGATAATCTTTGCCATAATCTCTCTCTGCCTTAGTTTCTTTTCTGTAAAATTAAGCTAATGATATTTCTGTACCTCACAGGCGTTTGAGGATAATATTCATTAGTGCTTGGTAGATAGCTAGCATCCTAATTGTGTTGGTGGGCTGCTACTAGAACCCTCCATGCAAAGAGGTTTCCTAATTTTACGAATTGCGGGCATAAGTGAATGTGCAGATCTTCTCAGCCCTTTCAAGCAAGAGGGCTGTCTTATGCCTTTGAGCTCTAAGATCACTTCACACATTCCTTCAGGGTAGAATTTAACTTTCTTAAGCTTTCAAAAAGAAACACATTCTAAGGTCACACACTAGTGGCTAGAATTTTACAGGTCAGTCAAGATGTATTCTAGAATTTAATCTCTTCTGGGATTTTTTTTTAAATTGAATTGGGGTTTTAGTAGTCCTTTGTATGTTCTCCTCACCCTTTTAGAGCTGGGGAGGGAGCAAATAAAATAGTCCAGTTTATTTTTTACTGTTTTGTGTATAGTACAATCTTTATATCAAATATTTTAAATGTATAACAAAATTCAGATCATGCCTACAACATTTTCCTGAAAAAGTTAGAATATGCAAGGATTCTTTCACTATTGATATGATCATATTAGAAGGAAGCTGTGATTTATTGTCAAAGTGCCTACCTTTTCATAATAAGTTTATCTAAAATATTCTTATTAGTCATTTCTTGTATACATGTCAAATACTGTAATGCACTGGAGTTTGAAGTGAAAGAAGAGGATTAAGAAGTAAAGCACTGTGCCATTCTGCTTTTTCAGGCTAATTAATGTAGTGAGATAGACTCCTTTTCCCTTACCCTATTTGATAAGCAGAGTCAGATGCCTATTTTATTTCATGATAGGGGGAATGGGAAACAGGCTTCAAACCAAGGCTTTGAAATTTCTTGCTGCTGCTCCTATTTGTTGATTGATGCCTTTTTCCATTGTGGGTAAAAACTCAGTTCTCTGTGATTTGTGTTTTTGTACTACCCATATATGTGATGTATTGCTGAGCAACAATTAGCCGGGGGGGGGGGGGACTTATGCTTCTGCTACTTTTGCAAAGTGCTTCACGCACATTTTCACTGTCATGGAGAGACCATTATTCTGTATCTTACAGGACCAAAATGAATGGAAATCCTACAAAGCAAGATTACTTGAAATTCAAGTCCAGCTTTAGCATTTAAACTAGCAGGGTAGTGGGCATAATTACCTGCATACTAAATGCCAGATTTCATGATATCATTATTTTTGCTAACTTATTTAACCACAAAATATTCATATCCTCCATATGTTCATCAAAAGACATCAAAGTTCCTTTGCAAAATGCTACTTAATACCACATACTGGTGGTTCTTCAGATTCTAATTAAGGTTCTGACTGTTCAAGAAGTTGTGCACATAGAGTTCTGAGTGAAGTCAATCAGGGTCTTGTAGGATCCAGTCTAATTTGGTATTGATTAATTTGCTATACAGAACTTGCATCCCTTAATACATTCAAGAACAGCTGTGCATTTATGGTTTTCAGGGATGAGTATCTTCTTGCCTAGATAGTGTCCAAAGGCACTGAATCTATGCACATGTAAGCAGGTGAAATTCCCATCTTGCTCTGAATAGAAAACAAATTGCATATACCTGTAGTCAAACCTAGCCTCTTCTTGTGGCTTTGCTTTAGGACAGTGGTCTCCAATCTTTTTACACACAAGATCACTTTTTGAATTTAAGATCAACCCAGGATCTACCCCGCCCCTTCCCTGAGGCCTCACCATGCTCACTCCATTTCTGCCTCCTTCAGTCGCTCACTCTCCCCTACCCTCACTCACTTTCACCAATCTGGGGCAGTGGGTTGGGTTGCGGGAGGGGGTGCAGGCTCTGGGCTGGGGCCGAGTGGTTCAGAGTGTGGGAGGGGGCTCCAGGCTGAGCCTGGGGCAGGGGGTTGGGGTGCAGGAGTGAGGGGCAAGCTCTGGGAGGAGTGCAGGGGTCATATGGTCAAACTGCCTAATCTCATAGACTCCACTGGACATTTCATGAATTTTACTTTTTGTTAGTGTCATTTGTGGTTTATAGATCCAAAATCCTTCATGATTTGTCACAAGTCAGTGTAACATTCTCAACTTTGGGGTGTGCATTCGCTGAGCCTGGGACAGTTGGGGTGCAGGAATGAGGGGTACAAGTTCTGGGAGGGAGTTTGGGTACAGGAGGGAGCTCCAGGCTGGGGCAGAGTGTTGGGGTGTAAGAGAGGGTGTTGGCTCTGGGAGGGAGTTTGGTGCAGGAGGGGGCTTTGGGCTGGGGCGGAGGGTTGGGGTGTAGGAGAGCGTGAGGGGTGCGGGCTCTGGGGGGGAATTTGGGTGCAGGAGGGGGGCTCTGGGCTGGGGCAGAGTGTTGAGGTGCAGGAGAGGATGAGGGGTGTGAGCGACCCGGAGATCGTGATTGACTGGCAGAGGCTCCAGGATCAACTAGTCGATTGCGCTTGATGGGTTGGTGACCACTGCTTTCCGAGAAACTTGAAAAACAATAGCAAAACAATGTTCAATTTTAGCTGAGTATAGCTGAGCCTCAGTTTCCCTCTTCTGTCCTTGACCTAGATCCACAAAGAAACGTAGGTGTTGCCATGTTCAGGACTATGCATTGCAACGCCTAACTTCTAGGTGCCTAGAAAATCACAGGAATGACAACCATAGGCGCTGACTTCCCCTCTTTCCCCTGGGTGCTTGACTCCCCCCTTCTTTCCCCTGGGTGCTTGACCCCACTCCACCCCTTCCATGAGGCCCCACCCCCATTCCAACCCCTTCCCTAAAGTCTCTGCCCCCTCCCTGCCCCTATTCCAACTTCTTCCCCAAATCCCCGCCCCCTTCCTGCTTCTTCCCCACCTCCTCTCCTGAGCATACCATGTTCCCATTCCTCCCCCTCTTCCAGAGTGTGCTAATGCTGCCAAACAGAATTTTGCAGCGGCCGGGTGGGAAGCACTGGGAGGCAGGCAGAGGAGCGGGGATGCAGCACAGTTTGGGGGGGGGGAGGAGGTGGGGAGCTTGGCTGCCAGTGGGTGCAGAGCACCCACTAATTTTTCCCTGTGGGTGCTCCAGCCCCAGAGCACCCATGGAGTCGGCGCCTATGATGACAACAGGATCCACAAAACCTGACAGATGCATAGGGTCCCTGTATACATGGGGAGAAAGAGGTGCCTAAGATGGGATCCACAAAAGCTAGCATGCTAGGCAGGGAGCTGCCTAAGCTAGCCAACGTGAGATGCTGAGGAGAGGATGTGTCCTAAGCCCCTCCCCTGTCACAGAGATAGGCACCTAAGTCTGGGCTGCAGGGAGCCATCTATTTCTGTTAACAATCCCATAGCTCCTGTCCTGGAGACCAGTAGCTTAGGCGCCTAAGTCATTTCTTGTGAGAAGGAGTTCGCACCTTCCTTGCTCTACACAAAATGGCTAGAAGAGGAGAAGGAGGCTTATAAGTTTTAGCCCTGTGGTTAGAGCACACACCTGTGATGTGAGAGACTCAAATTCATTTCCCTCTCTCTGCTGGAGGGGAGAAAGGATTTGAACAGGGGACGCCCACATCTCTGAGATGAGTGCTCTAATCACTGGGCTATGGGTATTCTTAGGTGGGTCTCTCTCAATCTCTCACAGTTCTATGGTGGGTAGATAAAGAGTCATTGGAGCCGGGGGACTGGACCCTGGGTCTTCTACCTTCCATATGGGTGCCCTAAGCACCTGGCTGTAGAGTCACTCTCATTTTCTTTCTCTCCCTCTTTCTGTCCCCCAATGACTCTTTAAGTATTTATCCACAGTGGAGCAGCTTCAGCAGGAGAGATTGAGGGAGCCCCATATCAGAATATCCCATAGTCCATTTATTAGAGCACTCACCTGAGAGGTGTGGGAAGCCCCTATTCAAATCCTTTCTCCCCTCTGGCAGAGAGAGGGAAATGACATTTTGTCTGTACAAATTAGAGGAAGAAACAGTCCCTGCACCACAGAGCTTGCACTGTAAGTAGTGACAAAACAATAGTTGCAGACATTCTCACTCTGATCATCTGGAGCCATCTTAGGGTGCTGCAGGTTTAATTAAAAGAAGTATAGGACATAGAACTTGGGTCCAAAATATTACAAAACTAAGTGCCAAGAATTTCCAAATCCATATGCAAATACCTAAATGTATGATCAGAACCCACACTAACTTTCAATGACTTCGATCACTGCTAGGTGCTCAGCTCTTTTGAAAATGAAGCCTAATTTTAGACACCAATTTTCGAAAATGTTGGCCTGTTTGTTGTAACAATGGCCATATTGAAAGGAGGAATGGATTCTAAGTAGGGTCTTGAAGACAGAAGGAAGGGTGGCCGCCTTGCACAACAGGGGTTACAGGGAGCTCCTGGTATGTTGGTCAACAGGTAAGAAAGCATGAAGATGAGCGACTAAAAAAGATACAAAGGGAGCAGTGAGTTGGGATATTTGAGGTGAGCAAATGCAGTGAGAAGGAGAATAAGAAGAAATGAGATTAGAGATGTAGGCAATGAATAAATTGTGCAGGATCTTGAACGTGATATTGATGGCAAGGGAAAACCAGTGCAAGGATTCAATGGCCCATCCAACCAGCCAGGAAGGTGATTTTTAGCTACTATGTTCTGGATAGAATGGAGAGGAGTGAAGTGGAAATCAGGGAGGCTAGTAGGGAGGAGGATGCCATAGGAAAGCATAGTTGTTTGAAAAAGGCCACTGTCATTCTAAATGAGAGTATCTATATGGGGAGTTATACCGATATAATTATACTAGCATAGTACTGTTAGTAAATTTCCCCATGTAGATAAGCCCTAATATATACATACACTCACTCACTCTCTCTCTCTCTCTCTCTCTCTCTCTCTAGATATATAATGTGTGAGTGCATGTATGTATAGTGTAGTAGAAATAATTGCAGAATATGTACCTTGTAGCAAAACTATGTACCATTTGTTTTTAAAATAAATTGGATAACCATCCATGGAAGGAAGACAAGAGTTTTTTCTGTAGATCTAGAATTTTATAACTCAAGAATTTCGGTGTACTTACTTTTCTCAAAGGATGTAGTAGCCCATAGTTCACAATAGCTGTGTTTCTTCCCCATACATATTGTGTGTTGTGATTTTGTATGCATTATTATCTTCTTACAAAAAGCAAACCATTTGTCTTATTAATTTATATAATTTGAGGGGGAAAAGAGGCTCTATGAAATGAAATTCCTTGTTTATGTGAAAATGTTTGCAATGAGTAGATTTTTGTGTTATGGCAAACAAGCTTTGGAGAAATACAGTGGCTCTCAATGATGTGCTACTGTTGTCATGGAAATGGAGATTTTCAAGTAGGTTTATCTGCTGTGCTTTGCTTTTTATAGGCTTTCTCTCATTGGAAGCTGGTTTTGGACAGGCATCCTTGCACTTCAAGGAGAACAGCAATCCTTCCTTTATCATCCCTTTGTTTCTTTTCTATGCCCATTAGGATTTCATGATGTTAACAGATCTGAAGGTGCCAAGAGTATACTTAAGTCTGATAGCAGTGCTTAGCCTCAGGCTGTAGAAAAAGAGGGCATGGTTTTAAGGAAGAATGAAAAGAAATTGAATTAAAACTTTCCCTGGACAAGTAAAAATGCATACTGCTGGGATTCACATTTTTCATATTGATGTAAACTGCAAAAGGTTAAATTACTGATGGAGGGTAGGAAATCTGTAAATTTTTTTGAATGCTTACTGTAAATTATTCATTAAAGAAAAGAAGTTTATTTCTCTTGAGGAAGGTTTTTATGTTAAAACAAAACCCAATTGTCAAGACATCTTTACTTTAGTAATACGTTACATTAAAATAAATTGCAAGGGTATATGGCTCTGCACAGTGTTATTAAAAGTGAGTCAGTGTCATGTGGACAGCTAATGTATTTCCATTACATTGCACACACTCAGAATTGGAATGAACTTTTGTTATCTGGACACTATTACTTGGGTCTCTGCTCATGTCTACGCTGGCAAACGTACAGTGGCACAGCTGTACCGATGCAGCTGCGCTGCTGTAAGAGCGCTTGTGTAGCCGCTGTATGCGGACGGGAGAGCGCTCGCCTGATGACATCATACAACCACCTAAACGAGTGGCGGTAGCTATGTTGGTGGGAGAAGCTCTCCTGTTAACATATCGCTGGGTATGTGAGCGTGTATGCCAGCAAAACTTGTGTCTCTCAGAGGGGTGTTTTTTCATACTCCTGCGCGACATGGTTTTGCCAGCATAAACGGTAGTGTAGACATGGCCTCTAAGTCCACAGTCATCAGATGCATAGTGGTGTCCTTTGGACTCTCACCTCTGTCAAAGGAAGGAGGGAGATGTCTCAAAAGCAATCAGGTTTCAGAAAAAAACTGGACCAGTGCCTCCAATTTCAAGAATCTCTGTCTTTCCACTGCACCATAGTTATTTTTGCTCTGTTATGCTCTTTTTGACTCTATTGCCCCAATTCTGTATTGCAATAGTACTACAGAAATGTAGTTGCAACAGAATTCATAACACCTAGTAGCTGCAGAGAAATAATAAGCAAAGGGGATCAAATCCTTTCCTGTTTCCATAGGTGCACAAGTCCTGATATAAAGAAAAATCACTGTAGGGAGGCAGGGGAGAGAATCACAAGGGAGTTTTCTATACTACACCTCATACTGCAGTGTGCTGCATGTGAGTTACAACACAAATCATTAGATAAAAATGTAAATAATCTCTATCTGAAACAAATTCATATGTTTGAGGTTCATTTTAATGCTGGCTGAAACCTTCTCCAATCATACAAATCTTAATTAGAAAAGAAACAGCACTTTTTGAATGTATAAATTTGTACTGCAGAGAATCCAAGCTGCCAAAGCAGTGGGACTGTGGTGAGTTATAATGAAGATTATACTGGGTGAATCATCCTTTTTAAAAATTCTCCTTTATGAAATAGCTGAAGTATTAGATAGTTGATGCTTCTTCAGTCAGATTGTGAACATGTGAGCTTATTTGTATAAATTAATATGGGCATTGGACAGCCTCTCATTTTCCATTAAACTATTTTTATGTGAGCAATTTGGATGAGCCCAAAAGAACTATCAGGCAAAGGTACATCAATGCATCAATATGCTAATGGAAAATCTGTTACTGACAGCATTGTTATCGTAAAGCAAGCTGGAGTTTAACAAATCTTTAACATTTAAAAAAAAAAAACCCAAATATGAATATTCCAGTGTGTTTTCACATCAGTTCTCCCCCATCAGCTTCAGTGGTCAGGACCAAGAGAGAGCCACTGCATATGGATACATCTTTTTTTTTTCTTTTGCAGAAAAAGCTGTAGATGAATATTCTCACTGAATAATATGCGTAGTTAACTAAATGTCTTTATAAGATCTATTGTTTATGTACAGAGCCACCATTAAAACCTCAATACTTAATGACAAGCTCAGTGTTCTTGTTTAGAATTAGAAATAAACCAAATTTTTAAATAGTAAAATCTGCAAAATGGAATTGCTTTTCTCCACACAGCTCTAATTATTAGGTTAGTGTCTCTCCATTGCTGATACACCTCTCTGCTCCATGATCAGCACTGGTTTCATGGCCCCACAAGCATTTTGCTATGGGTCTTTCCTAATTTGGAGGACCAAGGAATGTAAAGAAGAATCTTGGCTTATTTACTTAATAAACTGAAAGTTTCTATCGCTTTTCCCTGTTAAAGTAGCCTGAGAAATGTAAGCTGATGTAAAACACTGCAAAACTAAGCTTTTTACATCCAATTGAGCAAGATATTCTCCTGTATTTCACTCACTCAGTTCATGTAGAAAGTTTATACAATAATTATGTTTACAAGGATGACCAAACCAACTCATATTGTTTTAACTTTACATAAGAGATTTTGTATGTCAGCACCTAGTGCAGATCAGAAACCATACTAATCTAGGGCTAGATTCTGCCCCCAATACAGCTCTCATTGTTTTCAGTGACAGCTGGGGGGTGCTTGCATTATTTACATCCACTTGGTCAGAATGTGGGCCAAGTTATTTAGAAGCAATTTGATGCAACTACTCCCAATTATTTATCATTAGAAAAGTATATATTTTTTATATACCCGGTTGAAGAGGGACCCTGGCGGCTCTGGTCAGCACTACTGATTGGGTCATTAAAAGTCCAATTGGCATGGGGCTGTCAGGCTCCCTACCTGGCTCCCCGGAAGCAGCGGCATGTCCCTCGGCTCCTAGGCGGAGGAACGGCCATGGGGACTTCATGTGCTGCCACCACCCTGAGCACTGGTTCCACAGCTCCCATTGGCTGCTTCCGGGGAGCTGCCCGAGGTGAGTGCCTCCTGGATCCGGCACCCCAAAACCTCTCCCATGCCCCAACCCCCTTGCCGAGCCCTCTCCCTCCCCTAAACTCCCTCCCAGAGCCCTCCCCTGCACCGCCTCCCACGCCTCAGCCCCGAGGCCGCTCCTGCACCCAAACTCCCTCCCTCTTAGTTAACCAGAATTTTTGACTTACCAGTACCCCCCCATTCTCCCAACATGCCAGATAACAAAACTTTTGTGTGTGTGTGTGTGTGTGTGTGTGTGTATATGTATGTATATATATGTATGTAATAGCAAAGAACAATCCTTTATTAGTTTTCATAAAGTTTTAATACCTGACTACAATCTTGCATTAACACACCTTTGATCTAGATCTTTTTAATTACAGGGTATACAAAATGTAGAATTAATGTAATAGCAAACTACAGGATATAGACAATGAAAATAATACAATCAACAGCTCCTTTGATCCCTAATAGCATACGAGTGAATTAGTTTGAATGCATACTAACACTTAACACTTCTTTGATATTCTCATACAAGTGAATTGGCCTGAGACTCTGGCATGTGCTGGCACCTGGCCCATCAGCATCAGGCATGTAAACCTTTAGTAATAAACTGAGGTTTTAGATCAGCGGTGGGCAACCTGTGGATGCAGCCCGTCAGGGTAATCCGCAGGCAGGGGCCGCCAGACAATTTGTTTACATTTGCATGGTCGCCCGCAGCTCCCAGTGGGAGCTGTGGGAGGCCCTTGCTGCTTCCTGCAGCTCCCATTGGCCGGGAACGATGAACCACGGCCGCTGGGAGCTGCGGGCAGCTGTGCAAATGTAAACAAACTGTCTTGCTGCCTGCCAGCGGATTACCCTGACAGGCCGCAGGTTGCCCACCACTGTTTTAGATATACCATTGTGACCGCCATACAGTCCAAGATAGTTAGGGATAGTGCACTGTTATTTCTATGTAACAATGCCTGTGGTGTTTGGAAGTACACAATTTTTCTGATATAGAATAGGAGATACCTGTGCTAACTGTATGGTAGTAATAATGACTGTTTAATGGCTTTCTCTGGGCTTGTCAGTCCCCATGATCACCCTTAAAGAGTTGCTGGTTTGCTCTAGGTAAATACCACTTTTTTGTTCCATTCTTCTCTGCTCTTATTTACTTGCCTAGATTGTGCAACCTGCCTGCAGCTGTGTAATAGTGTATACTCCTGTAGAGTGAAGCTCTGCACTGCCCCTGAGGGAGCACTGAGAGAGAATGTCCCTTAGAAGACTGCATGGTATGCATGGTGGGGTATGTAGTCTGCATGATTCTAAAGGCACAGATTACCGTTCTTGGTATTCCAGCCCTATACTGTAGATTAGTGTGGAGGGGCAGGTCTATGACCTGCTTCTTTCCTGCGTTTTTGAGTGATTTGCACAGAATTGCCAAGCACAAACATACCAAAATCATGAAACTGGCTTAAAAATCATGGGTTTTTAAAAAAATAGTTAATTTTGGATTCTTTTTATTTGCCTTCTAGTTTCTAAGCCATTAGGATACACTTGATTCACTAGGCTAGAAACATGTTGTGTGTGGGGTTTTTTTTATTATTTTTATTTTAAAGCTGAGAGTCTCATGCAATCTTGTGATTCCAGGAGTTGTTTTAATTAAAGCCCCTAAATATTACAAGACTCCTGATTTAAAAATCACAAAAAGTGGCAACACTGCTTCCCCAAGCCATCTGGAATTTTGTGTAGATTGTTTCTTGTCTCCTGCTATAAATACTTGTTTCTAGTCTCCTGCCAGTGACCTCCAGCCTGTAGGGGCAGAAGCAGGCAAAGCAGGGACCTTTGACTATTCGGAGAACTTTTCACACTTTTGACTGGACTTTCTCTGGCCTGTGCTGATTGTCTGTTTTGCTTCAACTCTTTCTTTCCCCCTCCCTTGCAGTCTCTTCACATCAGATTTTCTCCACACCTTACCGTTTTTCCCTCTTCTCCACTGCCCAGTCCCCCGCACCTCTCTTCCCTTCCCTCTAACTTATCCCCTCCTACCTAATCCACACACACACACACACACTATATATATATATAATATTGGAACTAACCTGACATTTGCTGCCATCATGTTGTTCACTCTGCTTGTGTCTTATATCCCTTTCCTCATCATGTCTATCTTGTCTTTTTAGAGAGCAAGCTCTCTTTGGGGTACTTGTACGGTAGCTAGCCCAATGGGCCCCCATTCTTGACTGGTCCTTAGACACTACTGTAATAAACATTATTAATAATAATACTCAGGACGATCTGTACCCTATGCAGAATATTTTAGGGCATCAACTAGAAAAGCCATTAAAATATGAAATCAGAGGTGACATTAATATGGTAGTATTGAGAAGAGGAGATTGGATTTTTTTTGACTGAAAGCTTTTCTATTAGAAAATGCTGATTTGTTGAAATTGAAATGTTCCATGGGAATGTATTGATTTCAACAAAATTTCATTTTGAAAAAAAAAAATGAAATGGAGTTTTATGTCAGAATTTTACTGACCGGCTCTGATCACAATCTAAAGCTACAGGAATTTTAATTTATAACTCTTTATTGAAGAGGTATGTTTAGGTATACAGTAACTTTAAATTAATTTCAAATACTGAATTAGCCCAATATCAGAATTTGCAGACATTTGATACTTTTGCCTCCAAAAGGCATTAAAAGTAAAAGGCTCAGATCATCTTTGAACTTGTGAAATGATAGTTCTTAGTAAAAGTGAGATTTTTGCACTGGATCATGGAAATGGAAATGTTAAAGAATATTGGTAGAAAACAAACAAAACCGAGACCAACTTGGCTATAGATTAGTTTGGCTTGATTTTGATTATTGCCATCGATATGCTTCAAAGCCAGAGAAGCTATGGAAAAGAATAAAGAGTCTGACAACAAGCTTGCATGTAATTATTTATTATTTGCAGTACTGTAGTGCCTAAAAGACCGACTCATGGACCCAGGACTCTAGGTGCTGTACAGTATTAACTCAGAAGAAAGAAGAGAGTCGGGCATGCTCTACACCAGTGGTCTCCAAACTTTTTTGATTGCGCACCCCATCAGTAAAAATTTTTTGAGCATACACCCCCTGCTGCGCTGGCTCTACCATTTTTGCCGAAGCGCCAAAAAAAAAAAAGCTGCTCGGACTCCCACCTGAACTGCTGAAGCAAAAAAAACTCCCCCAAAATGCTCCTGCCATGCATCCCCAAGGATCCTCTTGCGCACCCCCTGGGGTGCGCGCACACTCCACTTTGGAGACCACTGCTCTACTCTCTCTCTCTCTCTGTCTATCTTTAGCCCTTTCCCATGGGGCTGGGGAGGAATAGAGGTATTCCTTTCTTGAGAGTTCTGTACACACTGAGCTTAGCTAGCCCTTGTTACACCCTCTCTCCCCTGGTACTTCCTTCCTGTGTCCTTGTACCCCTCTGCTGATGGGCTAATTGTTTCATCCAGCTTCCCAGCCTGATCAGCCAATTAGCTTACAAATCCCCAGTCAGCCTTCTCCAGGGGAGCTGATTGATACCTAAGTAATTGGAGTGTTGGCTCAGCTGCTAGCTTCCTGGACTCTGTCACAGCTTACAATGCTTATAGTTTTAAAGTATCAGGATAAAGTTATCCGAGTTAATCATTGCATTATGCTGAGTTTTTGAACCATCATTTTATTTCTTTGTAATTAATATTTGCATATAAAGTGAATTCAGAGTACAGGCACTTGAGCCTTGAATGTGAGAGCAAGAAGTTTACATTTGATGCAGTAGTGAAGGGAAGTCCCTGAATAGAATCAACAATGGGGGCAAAGTAGCCAGAGGGAACATGCATGGAATGGAAAAATTATGGTAAAAAGCCACATCCCTGAATGACAAAGTGGAGCCAACATGACCCCCGGCATAGACAACAGTGCTAGGTCGATGGAGGAAATCTTTGGTTGACTTAGGTACTGTCTCTTGGGGAGCTGGATCAACTACAGCAATGGAAGAACTCCTCCTGTTGTAGGTAGTGTCTATACTGAAGCGCTACAGTGGCACAGCTGCATAGCCAGACACGTACACTGTTCTGATTCCCTTTACAATGAAACCTGTCTTAAATGATCACCCAAGATGTCAGCAAAAAGCTGTTGCTAGTAGCAGTAGATCTTTAAAGGTCCACCAAACAAGTACCAGAAATCTGGAGACTATTTTAAACTTGTCCCTTAAGAGAAGGGGTTGTTTGGTTTGGGTTTCAATTGGAAGGTTGACAAAGTGAATCTATCAGGTTGCTTATGTTCTGTTAATTACATTCTGATAAATGCATAAATAGAAAAGGTTTAGAAATGGTTTTAAAATAATATTATGTCCTACAGAGTCAGCTGATAATCATGGGAGGCAGGTGTGATTTTCTACCTTGTATGCTAAATTGAACAATTTACTGGGTGGTTATTTGGAATCGGGGAATGGGGAGATTCATTTTACGCTGAGCCCCTGCCTGTTGCCGGCCGGGGCTCCACTCTCCCCAGCGGCCAGAGCGCCGGGGGAGGGTGGTGAGCCCACTGCGGCTCTGCTCTCCCCGGCGGCCGGAGCCGGAGCACCGCGCCGCCCCACCCCCCTCCAAGTGCCGCCCCAAGCACAAGCTTGGTGGGCTGGTGCCTGGAGCCAGCCCTGAGTGTCACTACCACAAATCCTTCCAAGGATCTCTGATTTTCTAGCCAAAATTTTGTATTTTTATTATTAGACACAGGAACCATGGATTGTGAGACTGGCTAATAAAGCTTCCCTGTAACTGCTTAGTATCAGTAAGAAATCCATGTTAGAAATACATCTGAATAAATGTAGGCTTTTAAAATTATTCATTTAGCCAAGGATTAGAGAGTCATATTTTTATGCAATGTTTGGCTGAAATTCTACAGCATAGACAGTAAAACATTGAATTTTACTGGCTGAAAAGGAGAAGAAGATATGATACAGTCTAATATTGAAAACACTAATGTTTAGCATGTAATCGATGGTAGGCTAAAGTTGACAGTGTATGTACTTTGGCTTGCCATGCAGTGATATTTAACCAACTACTTTCTCTTTCTCTGGGGGATTTTTTTTGCCGTCTGAAAGCCGATCTGAAATCTGTTTATGTGATTTAGTTTTCTGGATTAGGAGGATCCTCTAAACATGTTGTATTAAGAGATTCTAATTAGTTTGCAAAGGGAATTTAGTTTGAATATCTCACAAAATGTGCAACATTATTATTATTATTGTGTTATTTCTGGGCTTTCTTCCACCCCACCAAAGAAAACTAGTGTTGTGGATAACATAGCTGGGTAACAAGGATATTCTACACCCCATTGATTCTTTCAAAGGCACTAAGTAAATAACAAAGATTAAAAAAGGATTACAGAGGGTATGCTGAACCAACAGCATTAAATCAGTACAGTACTAGTGGAGGATATCTATAAACTGTTCTTTTATAGTCTGTTGTTGTGTAGTCAATTTAAATTATGGTTTTAAAACCTTTCTCTGATCTTTTGGGGATGTGAAGAGGGTTAAGGGGTAGTTATATACTTTATGCTCTTCTAGGACATAATTTAAATAAAATTTCATTTGCTGTTGAGCATCTGAACTGTACCCAAGTCTCATTTGCTGTATTTTCTTTTAGTGAAAAATTAATTTCAAAAATTAAGTTCTTCACTAATCCAATACTCTGTACTTGAATAGAATGTGGATGTATATTATAACTTGGCAGAGAAGTGTTTGGAGAAGAAATGAAAGACCATTGAATAATGTCCTTTCATTAGAAATGTGAAATGGTAAGCAAGATTTTGCTAATTGCAGTTTCCAATATATTGAACCCAGTTGAAGAAAACAGTGCTGAATACTTTTAAGTGGCACAGGAGAATCTCATGCCTAGCATAGTTTGTCATGTTGATTAGTTTACAGTTGAGAGGATGAAGTCAGTATACCATTTCTAGACTTCCTACATCTGTCATTTGAAGACCAGTTCAGAATCGGAGACAGACTGCTCTTTTAGGGATATAGTAAGGTGTAAAAAGACTGCTGGGAAAAATCTGTGAGCACAGTTTAACTTTTACAAGTTCACTACAAATTCAAGGTTTGTTATCTTACCCAGTTTTATCACATACACACTCACCTAATGCTGACCTTAAAAAACTGTTAAATATTTATGAGTGTGTTGGCTTTACAATTCTTTTTAGTCCTCCAGCTATATGTGCTCCTGGGAAGGCCCAGCAAGCAGGCTTTTGTCTAGTTCTCTTTGTGGCGTTGCTTTTTGTCCCCCTCTTCCATTCATTTTTCAACTCTTCCTTGTCTCCTAGTGGGAAAATGGGATGGATGACATTTAGTAAGACGGAAGTAAAGGGGTGCTAAAGTATGCATGTAGCTGGCATTTTCACAGAGAATCTACTGTAGATGCTTGCTTGTCCAAGCCTAAAAGAGAAGTGTCCTTAAGGGCTTCTGAATCTGTTTGGATCTTAAAACTTCCTGCCACTGCCAGCATATTTTTAGCTCCCTATATTAATTTTCTTTGCCCAACTCGTTAGCTCAAGTTCATCTTACATTCCTTAAAACAGTTGTAGAGCTCCCATAATCATACGTGGTTTGTTCTTCAAGGTCTGTGCTGAACAGAAGAGGGATTGTTACATACCAGCAAATGATGGAAACATTTTAGTAAAAAGGGCATTTTGCTAGTAGAAATCACTTTCTCTCTGAGATTCTAGGCAGGCACACAGCTCTGCAAGCACCCCAATCATGGTGAGTGTCGGGAGTGGGGGAAGGCGGTTGTGTGTGCGGACAAAAAGGTCACGGCTTGCAGGGCAGCTTTGCAGGGGACTCATTCTAAAATTCTCACACACTTTTTCACAGGCTGCCAACCTGCTGGCTGACATCTCGCTGCTGCAGGTGACCAGAGAAACCAAAGCACAGCTTGCTCGCGGCTTTCACCCCGGTCTATATGCAGCTCCGCTATGTGCCGCTTTGGTCCCAGCTCCAGTGATTGCTAAATGGCATGGTACAGTTTCCTACAATGGGGAACTAACAAGGCTGCAATCCCTTGGAATCTGTGGCAGAGGGTTAACATGTACCTCTTTGAAATTTTCCAGAGCCTCTCTCTGGAGGATTCCCTGCAGGTCGCAATGTCCATAGACACCCTGCTTGGCCATGCAGATTAGCTACACAGGGCAATGTCCAGCTCACAGAAAACACTACCTGCCTCCCACTTTTCAATTCCCTACACAAGCCACAGCAACTTACCTGGCATCTCATCTGCTTCCTGCTCCTCGGAGAGCACTTCTGGAGTGGAGAAAAGGTCCTGACTCTGCCTGTTCCCCCCCCCCCCCCCCCCCGGGCGACCCTGCTGGGAGCACCACATCCTCTTCTAGCTCAACTTCTTCATCCAGAATTTCAGCCTGTGGATTACCCCCGCATTCTGCTGCCTGTGAAGTATCCACAGGGCTATCAGCGATGGAGATGGGGTCACCACCGAGGATAGCATTCAGCTCCTTATAGAAGCGGCAGGTCTTAAGTGCACCACCGGAGCGATGGTTTGCCTCCCGTGCCTTATGGTACTCCTGCCTCAACTCCTTTATCTTCGCTCTGCACTGCTGCATGTCCCGATCATAGCCCTTTTCACACAAGCCTCGAGAAATTTGCCCATACGTGCAGGGCCAGCTCTGGCTTTTTTGCCGCCCCAGGCCAAAAAGCCTCCCACCATCCCCCCTCCCCCCGGCGGGGAGCGTGGCAGGGGAGGGTGCCGAGCCCGGCCGCGGGCCTGCTCTTCCCGACCGGCTGGAGCACCGGGGGGAGGGCAGCGAGCCCGCCGCCGCTGGTGGCCGGAGCGCCGGGAGGAGGGCGGAGAGCCCGGCCAGGGCCCCGCTCTCCCCGACCGGCCGGAGCTTGGTGGGCTGGTGCCTGGAGCCGGCCCTGCATGTGTGTCCCGATTCCTACAGGTCACTCGCAGCTGCGACTGAACAGACTCCTCTCCCCGTATACTGATCAGATCCAACAACTCAGCGGTGGTCCAAGCAGGAGCACGTTTGGGGTGACAGCCAGCCATGCTCACTTGGGAAACTACCTGGAAAGCTCCTCTGGGAAGCCAGCAAACAGGAAATGAGATTTAAAATTCCTGGGGCTTGCATGGTGAAGGGGCAGGTTGACTGCAGGGCAGTGGAGTTCAGAATGGGAATTGTGGAATACTTTCTGGAGGCCAATAAAATTGAAAAAAACCCAAACCCTGTTGTGTCTACACTGCATGTTTATCGACAATAAAGGGAGGAGAAAAAGCAAAAGTCTGTTGCAGGGGTGGAAGTTTTTCGTCGCTAAAACTAGGAGTGTTTTTTTGCAGTGTGTACACTATTGCTGTTTTGTCGCCAAAAGCAAGTTTTTGGCGACAAAACTTGCCAGTGTAGACAAGCCCTCAGATGTTCCAATAAGTTTCTTTCATGGACTAGTCTCCTTTCTAGTCTGGGCCCAATCCTTTCCCCAGTACAGTCCTTGTTCCAGCTCAGATGGTAACTAGGGGATTTCTCATGACTGCAGCACCTTTGTTGTGTTCCACCCCCTTATATAGCTTTGGCACAAGGCGGGAATCTTTTGTCTCTCTGGGTCCCCATCCCTCCTCCTAAATGGAAAAGCACAAGGTTTAAGATGGATTCCAGTACCAGATGACATGGTCACATATCCTGGGAGACCCCAAGCATTCATTCTTTCTGTCCTGACTCGCAGGAAGGCTTGCAAGTAAACAGAGCTATTTACAACCAATTGTCCTAGTTGATGGGAACCATCAAGATTCCAAGCCACCATTAATGGCCCACACTTTGCATAATTACAATAAGATCTCAGAGTTATATTTCATAATTCTCGTTTCAGATACAAGAATGATACATTTATACAAGTTGGATGACCACACTCAGTAGCTTATAAGCTTTGTAATGATACCTTACAAGAGACCTTTGCGTGAAGCATATTCCAGTTACATTACATTCACACTCATTAGCATATTTTCATAAAATCATATGGAGTGCAACATCACACTTAGCTGTTGAAGTCACTGAGAATTGCAGATGCACAGCATCGCTAAACATCAGCCCAAGATTTTTTTCTGTTGTTTGAAGAATAATTATTTGCAGTAAAATAGGTGCTGAAATACTATTCACTCAGATATATAACTTACTATTGCTGAATAACTTATTTGTCAGTGTTTTCCCACCAATATGCAATCAGCTCTAGAACAATGAAGAGTGCCCAACAGTAAGCTGACCTGCAAGGCCCTGATAGATTATCTTTCTTGACAACAGTAGGGGCAACAGTATCTACAGCATCATCACATTTAGAAGAACAATTTCTTCAAGGAATCATTCTCTCTCCTTGTGTTGTACTGGAAAGGGAACAGAAATGTGGGCAGGGGCAAAGAAGTGTAGAGATAAAGGAAGGTTTAAATGATATGGGGGAAAGAAGAGATGTATAGTAATAAGGGGTGGGGAGGAAATGACTAATGTAAAAATATAGGCATGGAACAGAGAAGCAGAAAAGTAACTAAACAAATTATATACAATTTTCCTCCTGTAATTTATTTTTCTCCCCTGTTGTATGCACTCATGATACTGTGGTGCCCTTACTTTCAATGTAGTGTACCTTTACATTTCTGAGAACTCTGCCTGTTGGCGGAGACAACAGATAACTTGTTCTCAAAGGAGAAACACACTTTTCTCCTTCTCTTTTGTTCTTTCTTGTTGTTGTTTTCCTTAATCTGAACTGAGTCATTCTTAATGAAAATATGAGTTCTTGCAGAGTATGTGTAACCCATTGGTCTGTGTGTTACCTGTCCCCGCTCAGGGCCAATCCACAAGTCTGTTACTGCCTCCACTTATGTCTTGACTGCCATCTTGGCCAACACTGCGGATTGAACAAAGGACCTCCAGAGCTAAAAGCATCAGGCTCTAAAGCATTGAGCACAAAGAGCAAGAGAAAAAGCTGAAAGCTTTAACAGCCATGCAGGGGGATACCCAACACACATTGACCAGTATGGTACATTGGGGATAATATTATATCCCTTACAACAAGATGTCAGGAAGATGTCTCCAATGAGAGAGAAAAAATGAAATAACTCTGCATTATGAAACCCTATGAATATGCACTTTGGTGCAAATTGACCATAGAGGAAATCAAGGGAACGTGAAAGGCTCTTGCAAGATTTGAAAGCTCTCAGGAAACAAAAATACAGTTTTAATTAATTGTGATATATTCATAAATCATAAAGCCTGAAGTGGGGGGGATCATTGTGATAATCTAATGTGACCCCTGCATAACACAGGACCAAGGGCTTTACTGAATTAATCCCTTGTTGAATTAGAACACATCTTTTAGAAAAACAACCAATCTTAAGTAAAAAAATTTCAGTGATGAAGAATCCACCACAACCCTTGATAAATTGTTCCAATGGTTAATTACCCTCATTGTTAAAATTTTGTGTGTTATTTCTAAGACACTTTTGTCTAGCTTCAACTTTCAGCCATTGGATTTTGTTATACCTGTATCTGCTAGACTGAAGAGATCTCTCTATTATCAAATTTCTGATAGCCCTGTAGGCATAGGTGCCGACTCCGTGGGTATTCCGGGGCTGGAGTACCCATGGGGAAAAGATGGTGGGGACGGAGCCCCAACCGGGGCAGCCTCCCTATCAGCTGCCCCCTCCCGTCCCCCAGTATTTCCTGCCTGCCAGCAGGCCCCACAAAGGTGCCTCCCCCATCCTCCCCATGCCTTCCGCCCGCCATAATCGGCTGTTTTGCGGCATGCAGGAGGCTGTGGGGAGGAGTGAGGAGGTGGTGCGCTCAGGGGAGGGGCGGAACTGGGTGGGAAGAGGCAGGGTGGGATGCACCGGGGGCGGGAAAAGGCAGGGTGGGACCTTAGGGGAACATTAGAGAGACCTTGGGGGAAGGAGGAGGTGGGGGTGGGGCATGGAGCAGAGCCGGGATCGAGCACCTCCCCCCCCCCGGCACTTTGGAAAGTTGGCGTTTTGCCTGTACGTTACTTATAAACTGTGATCAAGTAATCCCTTAACTGGCGCTGATTGGTGGGGCCCGCCGGCTGGCAGGAGGCGCTAGGGGGAGGTTATAGTAGGGGGGCTGCCGGTGGCAGTATGGCTTAGATTCTTTGTTCTTAGATGCATGACTTACATTTGGCTGTATTAAAACAGGTATTGTTTTCTTGCACTTGGCCTACCAAAGTTAGTCAAGCACTTAACATTTTTGGTAGGGATAGCATTAACTTTTGCATTACTAACTGTATGCACTTTTTTAGCTTACAGTATTGTGCTTAACCTTGACATTAAAGCTTTCAACAAAATGAACCCAAGGGGGGGAAAAAAACAGAGAACCAGATCTCCATATGGTAGCTATAATGAAATCGTATGGACCTATGCCAGTTTATACCACGTGAGGATGAGGCCCAATAATAATAAAATATATCAAAGAGTCTTTTGCTTTGGGAAATTTATGAGGGATATGCCATGGTACCAATTTGGATCTGCACTCTGGAGTGTAATGGGTTAGGATTTGACACACATGGCCTTAATTTAATGTATCAACTGATGTGGCAATACTTTTTATGATCCAATTGTAAAAATGTCAGCCTTTAATTGGTGGTAATCTGGAAACACATCTGGTCAAAATTCAAGGTTTTAAGTTGTGGTAATAATCTGGAAATATGCTAAAGCTGGTATTTTATATCAAAAGTGCCATATAAATCTAAGGTATTATTATGATTCTCTTAGTCAGTGTAGCTCTTGGGTAGTGTTATATTTGTGACCTGAAAGGAGAGTATTTTTTAAAAAGGGAAATTGTGGGTTTTGGTGGGATTTTAGTTGTTCATCTTGAGGCATATTCCCTCTCCCCCTTATCATATTAACTAATGTGCACATGCCCTGGAGTGTGTATTTAGGCATATTTTAGAAATTTTAAATAAACAGCACTGAAAGCTGCTGCCTCCAGCATTGTCCCATAGGGAATTCCAGGAATGAAATCTCTTCATTCCATCACTGAATTGTAGTATTTCTGGTGTTAATGTGCCAAACAATGTTTAAATACATGAAGTGTTTATTTATATAAGGTCTTTATAAAAACACAATGTTTATCATGCAGAACAAGACATTATTATGCAAAATTTTACTGTGAAACCATTTTAGTTTGTGCAGTATTTTAGTCTTCCTGAATCTAAATGACCTTGTTCCCTAACTTTTCCAAGATAGTTACTACATACATAGTATACCTGGCAACTCTGCCATAGGCTTCTGGGTTCCTTTCTCAGTTGTCTTAGTAGGAGTAAAAAATAATACTTAGGTCTCTGTGACACTCTGTAGCTTGAAGTAGCACCCTGGACCCCCATATTTGCCACTGTGATATGATTATGATATGTTTTTTGTACAAAGTATGCCTTGTGAGGTATAATTTAAAAAGTCTTGAACTGATGAACATTAATATACTATTGAATTGTATGTGCTGTGATTGTATATGAAGTTACGAAGTATTACTATGTGTGTGTTACTGAAATACATTGTGAAGTTGGGAAATGCCTTTCAGTGACAAAAAAGGAGCACTTAGTAAGACAGATTTACACCAGGACCAGCCATATATGTATTGATGGCCCATTAAGGGAAATCCGCTCTCCCAATGGCCATCCCAGAGATTTCTCAGAGAGGGCAGGTACACATTGAGGGCTGCTTAACCCCCATGTCACAGCAAGGGTCTTTCTAGCAGCTGGAAGAAAGTATAAAAGAAGGGCAATGACATCATCACTTAGTCTGTCTCCTCCCCCATCACAACACCTGGAAGATCTGGAAGACAGACTTTGAACTGGGGAGATTGGTCCCAGGCTGGGAAGGGAATCCAGTCTGTGTATTGAGAATTTAGAGCTGCTTGATTCAAATCTTGTTTAGTCTGTAGAACTTAGACTGTAAATTTATTTTTTTCGTACGTAACCAACTTTGATCTGTATGCCTGCTATTTATAATTACCTAAAATCTACCATTCTATAGTTAATAAATGTGTTTTATATATTCTCTAAAACCATGAGGTTTTGGTTGAAGTGCTTGGGAAATCTCAGCTCAGATTACAAAGGATGGTGCATGTCCACTTTCCATTGACAAAGTGTCAAATTAATTAATGAGTTTTCACTGTCCCAGGAAGTCTTGAGCATTAGAAGACAGTATATTTCCGGGGTGCAAGACTGGGGTGATTGGCCAGTGCCCCTCTCCGTATGATTCATGAGTAAAACTGAGATTTAATCACAGAGGTCATGGAAGTCATGGATTCCATGACTTCCAAAGACCTCCGTGACTTCAGGCAGCGCCGGCTGGGAGCTGCAGGGTCCCCTGCTGCCTGTGGAGGCCCTGCAGCTCCCGGATGCTGAAAGCAGCAGGGGGGATCCCTACCTGATCCCCACCCATTCCCTGTCACTGCACTGGCAGGGGGAACCCTGAAGCTGGAAGCCACCAGCAGAGGTCGACCCTGTAGCTCCAAGCCCCACAGGTGGTGGGGATCCCTGGAGCTCCCAACCCAGTGGCAGGTGCCCAGGCTCCCCATTTTGTCATGGATATGTTTAGTAAAAGTCAGGGACAGGTCATGGCTTCCATGAATTTTTCATTATTGCCTGTGACCTGTCTGTGACTTTTACTAAAAATGTCCCTGACAAAATCTTAGTCTTATTCATGAGTGGCTTATTGAACCTTCATGCAATTTAGCTGGGTGTGGGGCCCCACATGCTGATGGCTGAGTGATCACAGTGCCTGGAGGAGATGACTGTTTTTCACTGGCATAGCATTGTCCCAGGCTGGAGAATTAAGGGGGCACGGCAGTACCACAGTTCCAGGTTGTACCCCGGGTATCCGCTCACAATTTCTCATGCTGCTTTTCATGTGTAGATCAACATAGTGCTTTCCAAATGAAGGCATGTATAATTTTTCCCAATGTGTAATTGGAGAGAGTGAGGCACAGAGAATTGAAGTGACTTACCCAAGGCCAGTAGTAGAACTGGGGATAGAACTCAGGTGCCTTGTCTACTCCAGGGTTCCACCTGCTTCACCATACTTTATAGCAGTGGTACACAAACTTTTCCAGTCACCCCCCCCCTTACCATTCATGGAATTTGTTTCCCCTTCCCTCCTCCCAGCCATGCCCCATTGCCCCTTGCTTCTACACTTCTGCTGGTGGCAGCACTGCCTTCAGAGCTGGGTGGCTGGAGTGCATCAGCTGCTGGCCAGGGGGTTCATGTTGTATTTGGTGTGGGAGGACTATTGTTTTTGTTTTTTTTTAAATCCGATCCTACCCTGCCCCACAATACCTGCTACCACTCCCACCCCTTTTTTGTTGAATTTTTATCCCATTTCTGCTATTATGGCTGCAGGTCCTGCAGCATCCATAGGATCCCAGTCCCGCTGAAGGGCTCTACTAGTAGGTCTGCTGTGAAAAGTGATATTTGTGTGCTTGTTTTTTAAAAGAGCAAAAGGCTGAAGTTTCTTCACGCTCCTTTCCCCCAGAGGAACTCTCACACCCCCTCAGCTTGCGTATAACTGTTTTATAATATCCTAACTGTTAGCAGGTGGTCTGTTGATCTCATCAACTTCCAGTTGATTGGTTACTGAACTATTTACCGGGTCCTGATACCAGAGTTGGATTTTTTGTCTTGCTTCATTCTTTACAGGTAACATCATTATCTGTGTTCATTCGCACTATAAAGGCCAACAGACTTTTTGTAATGTGTTGTAATTTATTGTTAGTCCCAATCCCTATTTTGATATTGGACAGGCCTTTGCACACTGCTGGAATGGTTCTTAAAGGGACTTCAGAGAAAGCAGATTTCTTCTACAGCAGCAGAAAATACAGTAGGAGCAAAGGGTCTGGCATAAGATCTTACTCTCACTCTCACTTCATTGTATGGAGAGGATGAGGTAGATCATGAAAAATTAACCTGATTTCCTTCTTTGAGAAAACAACTGGTTTTTTTTTTTAGATAAGGGAAATGAAGTGGATCTAATATGTTTGGATTTCAGTAGAGCATTTGACACAGTAGTGCATGGGAAATTATTAGCTTAATTAGAAAATTGGGGGAACAGTACAAGCATTATAAGATGGATGAAGAATTAACTAAAGGGAAGAAAATAGTGGGTTGTGCTAAAAGTTGAATTATCGGACTGGAAAGAGGTTACTAGCAGTTTATCAAGGATTGGTCTTTGGAACAATCTTATTAAATATTTTTACTAATGACCTTGGCACAAAAAGTAGGAGTGTGCTGATGATACAAAGTTGGGAGGCATTCTCAATACAGAGAAGGATCAGAATATTATACAGGAAGATCTGAATGACCTTGAAGACTGAAGTGACCAAAATGGGATGCAATTCAGTAGTACAAAGTGCAAGGTCATGCACTTAGGGTCTAAGAAGAATAATGTCTGCTACAAGCTGGAAAAGACAGAGGAGACAGATCTGGGTGTGTAGGTTGATCACAGAAAATTATGAGCCACCAATGTGATGTGACTGTGAATAAGGCAAATGCGATCCTAGGATGTATTAGGAGAGGCATTTCCAGTAGAGATAGAGAAGTATTAATGCCATTGTACAAGGGATTGGTAAGATCTCATTTGGAATACTGTGTAGAATTCTGGACACTCATGTTCAAGAAAGATTAATTGAAACTGTAACTGGTGCGGAGAAAAGCTATTAGTATGATCGGGACTAGAGGGCCTACCTTATGAGAGGAGACAAGACTTTGACTTGTTTAGTCTTTCCAAAAGGCTGAGAAGAGATGTGATTGCTTTCTATAAATACATTAGGAGGGTGTTGCAGGGTAGGTACACCCTGTCACGATGCATCAAGTTAAGGTGGGTGGGGGGAGAAAGTGGTGATTTGATGGCTCAAGTGGTCTAGTATTTTGGGTCAATACAGGGCAGCGTGGCCTAATGGCTGGAGTCTGTGGATGCTGTTCTCTTCAGGGCTGTGCAGCGCGGCTCAATGGCTGAAGTCTATGCGGCCGTCCTTCTCTCCAGGATAACGTGGCCCAATGGCCAAGGTCAATAAAGCTGCCTTTCTGCTCAGGGCAGTGCAGCCAAATGGTCAGAGTCAAAACTGTCTTTTGACTGTAAAGTCTGCCCCTTCAAGGGGGCGGGGGTTGACTGCAGCTGGTGGCAGTTGAAGTCGGGCTAGGGGGACCTGGGCCCACCCTTCTCCTCTGGGTCCCAACCCAGGGTCCTGAGGAACTGGTATTTTTGTGGTGAGTCTGTCTCTCATTGCTACAGTCCCAATCCCTGGCTTCCTACTCTGACTTCCAGTGAAGACAATCTTGTGGCCCCAGTGGTGTCTTCTCTGTCAGCCTCAGCAGTCAGCTGCGTGTCCACCGGGTGTGACGTTATTGACATGAACTGTGTCCGTACAGATCATTGTTGCAACCAGGGTCCTATGGTTGCACCAGGTCTTGTACAGAGGAGGCCAAGTGGGGTGTCTATGGGAAGGTTGTAGTTTGCTGGTTATTATTATGCTGTTTATGTGTGTGTCATTTTTGTATTCGAAGTTATGAATATTGGCTATGTCCTTGTTTGATTCTAAGTAGCCTCAGTGAAGCATTTGGTCAACTTCTTGAGAAATGACTATTCTCAGTAAGTGCCCAATCAAGAAACACTTCACTGACAATGGACTTTGGGAGATGCTAATCCACATTTGAGCTTTCCTGGGAACGTTCAAACTAACATGTAAACAATGGCATCGGCCTGCAAAAAGCTGAATCATTCATAGACACGTGACTTGCCCAGGTAACCGCAAACTCCATCTTGTTGAGGGGATTTTACACAGGAGAACAAAGGGTTTCCACCCACAAGAGAGAGACTATATAAGGCCCTGGAAACCCCTCCATTTTGTCTTCAGCTGGCTCAAAAGATAGTGTCTCCATCCCCAAAGAGATGCCTGAAAGAAACTGGAACAAAGGACAGTAACTATGGGGGTCTGAGTGATTGCTGGACCCAGACTAGGAAGGAGTCTAGTCTGTGAAAGAAGCTTATTGGAACATCTCGGAGGGTGAGATTTACCTGCATTTAGTTTCCTACTGTATTAGGCTTAGACTTGCATGGTCTTGTTTTATTTTGCTTGGTAATTTACTTTGTTCTGTCTGTTATTACTTGGAACCACTTAAATCCTACTTTTTATATTTAATAAAATCATTTTTACTTATTAATTAAGAGCAAGTAATTAATTCCTGGGGGAGCAAACAGCTGTGCATATCTCTCTATCTGTTATAGTGAACAATTTATGAGTTTATCCTGTATAAGCTTTATACAGAGTAAAACTGATTTATTTGGGGTTTGGATCCCATTGAGAACTGGGTATCTGGGTGCTAGAGACAGGAGCACTTCTTAAGCTGTTTTCAGTTAAGCCTGCAGCTTGTGGGGGACGTGGATCAGACCCAGGTCTGTGTTTGCAGCAGGCTAGCGTTTCTGGCTCAACAAGCCAGGGTACTGAAGTCCCAAGCTGCCAGGGAAAACGGGCTCAAAGGTAGTCTCAGCACATCAAGTGGCAGTCCCAAGGGGTTTTCTGTGACCCAACTCGTCGCATCGGGGTCTCAGCATGGATGGCCTCTGCAGCCTGGGGATCTGGCAGCTTCCTGGTAGGAGCATGCAACACATGTCTGGTTTCCTCTGTGCTCAGCCCAGACTGAGCTGAGCTACTCTTTTATACTCTGGTTCCAGTCTGAGCATGCCCAGCATGGGTCAGTGGGTGTGGCTTCTTCAGCCTACAAAGTGTGGTTACCCCCTGCAGAACCAGTGCAGGGTAGGTATTCCTGTCACATGGGGGTAAATACCAGGGAGACTGAAGAGCTGTTTAAGCTAAAAGACAATGGTGGCACAAGACCAATTGGATATAAACTGACCAGGAACAAATTCAGGCAGGAAATTAGAAGAAAGTTTCTAACCATCAGAGGGGTGAGATTCAGGAACAGTCTCCCATTAGGAGTTGTGGGGGAAAGCAATTTAATTAGTTTTAAAGAGAGAGCTGGATAAATTTATGAGTGCGGTTTTATGATGGGGTTGCTTGTGATGGTGATGGGCAGGGTACAACAGCCCTTAGGCTCACTTCTAGTTTGCCATGCTTCAGGTTTCAGCTGGCCACCTGCAGAGGTCAGGAAGAGATTTTGCACCCCCAACATATTCTGTGAGGTTTTTTTATCTCCTTCCTCTGAAGCATCAGGGTTGGCCACAACTGAAGATGGGACACTGGATGAGGTGGACCAGGCCTCTGAGGTGTCACCGAGCATTTTTTCTTTCGGGTGCGTGGCTGGCTGGTTCTTGCTCATATGCTCATGGTCTAACTGATCCCCATATGGGGGTTGGAAAGGAATTCTCCCCCAGGTCAGATTGACAATGACCTTGGGGATTTTTTTGGTCTTCATCTGCAGCGTGTGGGTACAGGTTACTTGCGAGGATTATCTGGGCATTTAATCATTTCCCTGTCATTGCAGTATTGGGATTCCCGCCAAGACCCATTCAACTGGCTTATACAGAACATCTAGATCAGTTCTGGGAGAACACTTCATCCAGTTCTCTGGGATCCAAAAAAACCTTACTTTAACTCCAGATTTCGTCACACAGGTTCTTTTATTTGGCATTCAGCAGTGCTATGCTCAGTTGATCAGACTCAAGTGTGGGGGATGGGGTATAGGGTGTACCACACATCTAAAGTTACACAGAATACGTGTACACATTACATTGTATTTCTGTACATTGCATCACACATTTTGGGATTGGCTTGGTTACTTTTCAGGAAAAAATCCCTATGCAGCATGCTCTGTCCATACATTGTCCAGACTCAATATGGTATTTAACTCATCTCTACATTCCTAACTTGTCTTGTCCATTGTTAGTATATGGTTCTCTCTGTGTTCTCCCTCTTAGCTGGCTCAGGCATTCTGTGTTTTTAGCCTACTGACCTATTTACTTATCTTATTTAGCACAAAGTTCTGTTTTCAGCCTAACTATCTGTTTACCTCCCTAATCCTGTCCTCCAAGAAATGAGGCCTCCCTCCATGTGTTAATTACATGTCAGGCCAGCCCTTTGCCTCATACAGGGGCCTTGAGGACTGGTGCACCTTGGTCCTACCTAGTCTCTGCCTGTGGCACATAATAATCTAGTCTCCTGTGAATCTCATTTACTTTGGTCTCATTTCCATTGCTGGGCTTAGTGTACGAGTGCTGGGTCTTGTTTGTGGCCTGTGATATACAGGAGGTCAGACTAGATGATCTAGTGGCTCCTTGTGGTCTTAATCCTATAAGCAAAAGGAGACCATTCCAAGTTTAGGACAAATCATGAAAAAGACACTCAAGGGTTGGAAGGTGACAGAAGATTCAGCAGAGTGAAATCCGTTAGAGTGCAGGATCAGGAAGAGAGGACAGCTGAAATGTAGATAGGAGCAGATCTGTTTAGTAGTTTTTACAGGTGTGGTTGATTAGCTAGAATGTGATGTGCATAAGGGTGATTAAGTCAGTGAAGGGATGTGAGTTAAATGCTCACATTTGCAAATAAAGTAGTACAATTTTATACAGCATATATTTTAAGAAAGTCTTGGTGCCTTAGAGAAATGCCCTCCTTTTCTGAGGACCAACAGAATGCATCAAAAATGCCTTACTGAGGCCCATCTTACTGGAACTGGTGAGTGCTAGGAGGAATCCCAGGAGAGTGTGGGGACCAATTGGTCAGTCAGAGGGGGTGCAGATCAGGCTTTTGTTTGATAGCTGACAGCTGGGAAGGGGTTAATGGGTTGACAGCTGGAAGGAGAGTGGTCAGGCACTTTACGTATTGGGGGATATGTTCATTTTAATGAGTTATTATTAGATTGAACATCTATGTCCTAGACTGTAGTGTGCTCTTAAAATATTATACATTCTGTAGACAGCTGGGATCCAGGGAGAGAGGCTGCCAGATCTGCTGGTCTATTTTCAGTGCCATCTGAAAGATATGGGGAAATGAGACACTAAGGGTAGCTTCATATGGTAATATGTGGAAGCTACAACATTCTTCAGACTGCTATCTATAATTAAGCTACTATCTGTTATGTACATTAGTAGTGGAGAAGGGGAGGAGTAGAGAGAGACATTATAGGGAGATGGTGGGGATTAATTGGGTCAAAAAGGGAGAGCATTGACTGTAAATTGGTTTCATTATAATGTTGCATTTATTATATATGCTCTGACACAGGCTGCAGAACACTTAGAAACTTTGAGAGAGCCTGAAATGGAGTTTGAATTGTCCTTTGTTCCCTGGCTAATCATTATTGTAGTGTTGACAGATTCCAGAGGGAGCTGTGTCCAGCTTTTCTAAAGAGATGGATGATTGCTGTGAAGAAAAGCCCGAGGGTGGTGGTGGAGCAAGTCATAGAAAGTAAACGGAGGGATCATAGTCACCCTTACATCCCTCCACCCCCAAAACACTTTAAAAATTAAAACTGTGATTTTTCTCAGGTATTGCCCAGCAATTGAATTTTCATGTGCAAGCAAGATTTACTTGTACTGTAGATGATTCTCAACTGTATGTCATTCTTTCATTAGATCTGCTAGTAGAGTTGTTTGGCTTATAGAGTATCTGGCCAGGATCAGAGTTTAAATTAGAGTAAACTGACTATAACTCAATTCAGAGAGAGACTGAGATTATGCTGGAAAGTCCAAGTCAGAAGAAATGTCTGAATTTATATCAGCTCTCACTGAGCTGGGCATTTGCTCACCTTTTTAATTACTCAGATTTGTAAACTGGGTGTTTTTTGGGACTTGCATCTTCTTTCAAATGCCTGCATAGCATTCTGTCACTTACACTTGGCCAGAAGGTTACAATCTTCTCTCTCTAATGAAGGCCGTTCCTCAGTGACCCATTCTGAATATACCAAGTCTTGAAGCCAGGTCTGGAAGCTCCCAGACCAGCTGCCGCATCCTGGCCTCCATCCAATGTTTGCTGAAACATGGTGGGCTGAGAAGCTAGTAGGATGACAATCTCAGCCAAGGTAACACCCATGGAATCCTTGATTAGAGGATCATCCGGGCTCCACCAATTGGTCCAACCACGTTATTTAAGTCAGAATGAGGCACAGGAAGTTGTCTGAGCAGGAAGGTGATTTCCTGTTGCGGCTGCATTTGACCCTGCTTGTACCTGCTTCTTGAACTGAACCCTGTTCCTGATTCCTGCTCTGCTCCTGCCTCCTCCCTGCCTTTGCTCCTGTTCCCACTATGCTCCTTCTCTGTGCTTGATCGTTGCCTCTTCTCCAGTTCCTGCCTTTACTTCACTTCCACCATCAGTTAGCAGTCCTGTCTGTGACCCTGGCCTCCAACTTCTAACACTGGCTCTGGCATTTGGTATCTGACCTCGGCTGTGACCAACAGCTTCAGTTCCTAACTCTGACTCTGGTTTGACCCCTGGCTCTGGTAATTAAGCGGTTGACTTTGGTGCTGACCCTTGGCTTCCCCACCCCCCCTTCTGGATGTGTGCTCTGCCCATTAGACCTGACTCTTGCTCTGACTACTAGACCAGACCACCTACATCCTGGCCCACAACACCCATAACTTTGCACTGCAGTATGTTCTACATGGAGCTATACTTCAAGACTTCTGAAACTTCAGCTGGTGCAGGATGTGTTTAGTTTGCTGAATCAGCATGTCAGATCTTCAGAATGGAGTCTCTTCACTTAATGCTAATAGCCATAGGTCTGTGTCACTGTTTGGCACCCGTTGATCTGAAGGAGGCTTACCATCATATTCTATAATATAAACCAACCAGAGGTTCCTCAGATTCTCTGCAGGACACCTGCACTTTCAGTTTAATACCATGTTCTTTGGTTTAGTATTGGTCAGCCCCAAGGACTGTCTTGAACATAATCGTGGTCATTGCAGCATCCTTCAGGAAGAAAGGGATCTGAATAACTCCCAGTCTGGCCCAGTCCCCCGCATTTGAGATTCTGGCAGCTCAGCTTGGTAGTGAATTGGGAGAAGAGTTCTCTTACTCTCTCACAGACACTGTTGTAATAAAGGTAATGGTGGACAGACAGTCTTTACCACCCCTGACATAATCCTCAAACTAGAGACCCTACTTGAACTTGTCCACTTCAGTGACTTAGTGCCTATCTGTTTGTGCATAGCAACATATTGCTCTGTTAGAACCTGGTCCCAGGCTTGAATTCATTCTTTGCCTTGCCAGCATCTGTTTTTCTTCTTTTCCTCAATAGAGGAGAACATAGAGGACCTAATTCCTTTCCTTCAACCACAAAAATCACACCTCAGTTGGGAGCTGGCCAGGCGTCACACTATAAAGCGAACCTCACTTCTGGACCCCCAGTGCATCAATATGGATGGAGCAGTCACAGTTCAGTCAGTCGAGGCATCATCTCCTCAAGAACAAAAGCTTGACCTCCCTTGTTTTGAGCAGCCAGTAGATTGGCTATGGGGGACTTGAGAGCCACATCCTAACCAGGTCCAACAATGCCCCCATGATGGCCTACCTGAATCATCAAGGCTGAACTTGGAGTATTCTCTTCCAAAATCTAATGATGTCTTCTACTAGGCAGAGAAAATCCTGGGGTCTGTCAAGGCCCTACATGTGACCAGAGATTGTGCTGAGCCAGAAAAGCCTCCATCTGGATGAATGCTATCTCTAGTGGGAAGTCTTCAGCCAAGAAGTGACTTGGTGTGATGCTCTGTACCTCGGGGGAACACCCAGTACCCCATGTTCATCCTTGTAAAATGATTGTGTCGTATCCAATGCAAATTTGTTATGTCAGGTGTCTTCGGAAGGCTCATGATGCACTGAATATTGTTGTTATAGAATGTTATAGGTTATAATTTCATGTATGTAGTTATGAGGCTGAAAATGTATCCTCATGGCTTAAAATAAGCCCAGGCAAAAATGGGGTTCAGAGTCTCTGTGCTAGCTCCATTAGGGTCCAGACCTCTGCCCTCAGCTCTCTTAGAGTCCATAGGAGGTTTACCAGTGGGGTTCACCCCTCCTCTCCTGTAGCTAGCCTCTTTAGGGCAGTTTCTTTGTCTAGGACTCTTGTTTAGTGTGTCTCTATCCCTTTTAGTTAAATATAGTTCTCACTTGCTCTCGATTCAGACTTATTTGGTTCTATCTTCACCAGTCCATGCTCTCTCCTGTTATGAAAAGCAATTTTCATCCCAGAGTCTGAACTCACAACCCTGGCTTGTGGAAAATGAAATATCACATAGAGAAGGTTTGTTCTGTGGACTTGCTCCCAATTTGGTCTCATCCATTCACCTTACTTAGGAGGTCTCACTGTTGAGTTTCTGCCACAAACCTAAGGCAAGACTTGAGGTCTGGTCCCATTCTCTATATGTCTGATGAGTTCTACCTTTCTGAAACCAAACACTTCCACGAGTCCCTTTTCTTTGTGTTGTGCAAAGGGCCCCACAAAGAGTAGAAGTAATCCGTATACATCCTCTGCCACTAGATAAGAGCCAGCATCTGGTACCCCTACTTCCTTATGTGTGTTCCCTACTCAGAGAAGCTACAAAATCCAAGAGATGGCCATCTCCTGGATGTAGCATAAAGGGGCTCGATGGGTTAGCTGTGCTGAATAGCCATGTGACATGTGCTGAGACTTTCGGAGGATATGCACAAATCAGCTGATGTCGCCTTTGTTAGTGGGGTTCTCAGAGAGGTCTGGTAGTAACCATAGTACTGCTCTCTTGGGGAGGAGATATGCTCTCCCTAGTGGGCTCTGGTAGGTCTTCTCACCTCACATCTCCCCTTATGATGCCATGGTAGTTCAGTTCCCCTCAGATGCTTAAGGTAATACTCCCCTGGTTTAATGATGGGGGTCTAGAGGAGGGTGTTCTCAATAAGGAATGTTCAGCTGTGCCATGCATTTTATGATGCAATTCAACAAAATCCAAATTTGTGGACTTTTAGGTCATGCTGAAAGCTCATTTGTTTTCCCAGGTTTTCTGGGGGAGGCAAGATCCTTGCATACTATGATGCTGAAGCCATCTTAGATAGATGAGCAGCTAAATGGTGGTTTTGGGAGATTTTCATTTGAAAAATATCTAGGAGGTCTGGGAAGACTGAATCTGTTGGAAACTAGTCTTTATTTATTCCATATAAGAGGTGTACATGCAACCAAAGCACTAGATAGGTGCATTTTAAAAACAGAACGGTCAGGTAGCGATCTATTTGAATGTACAAATTATTTATGAAATTTCTGTTGACGTGAACCATTATGAACAAAATAGTATACAAAATGTTTACCAGACCTTAAAACAATTTTAAACATATAGCGAGCTGGTGAGGGGGGTCCCTTTTAATAATGTCACATTAAAAACAGTTTTGCTTCTGTGTTTATCCATTTTAAGCCTTGAAATTTTTTATTCATGATGAGAATTAGTCACGTTTTTCTAGGAGGATAGGGAAAGAGGAATGTGAAAGAGCTTTAAAAAAAACAAAACAAACAAACAAACAAAAAAAACACCACAACACACATTGCATGTGTTTTTTTTCTTGTTCTTCTAGGAAGTATTCAAACTCTTAAGATGATGCTATGCCACTCAACAGGCCAGGGTACAAAAATGCTAAATTTATTGATAGACTGCAGAGTCCAATTTGCATTTCAAATCAGACTGCACAGCTCCCCAAACAAGTAAGTGCCCCCACAATGTATGGAACCTGAGTTTTTCCTCCAACAATCCATGACAAACATTGTGTAATGTGTGTGTGTGTCGGGGGGCTTAGGTTTGGTTTTAAGCTTCACCATCTTGAAAAGGTTCCATCTTTTAATAAGGTACTACAGCCTACTGATAATTTTGCATGCTATACAGCAGAAAAAGAATGATAGAAAATTTATTTAAACATCTCACTGGCTTATCTTAAATTCATATCTTAGTACTTTGTGGCATTGTGAGAGATAATTTACCTTAAATCAAGGATTTGGTGGGCTGTCAGTAATATTCTCTATTTCATACGTTCTGCTTTTTTATTTATATACTTGGAAAAAAAAAACCTTAAACTACAAAGGTGTATTCCTCTTTCAAACAAGTCCTCTTGAAGCCTGTCAGAATACATTATAGAATAAGTATATTATGTATTTCTAATACTAATTATACCCAAATAGTATAGATATGGGGGAGAGAGAGAGAGAGAGAGAGAAAATGAAGGAGAATATTAGTAATGTACCGTATGTGAACAAGAGTGAGACAACTACTGCAGCATAAAGAACCCACAGGCATCTGGGCTTTCCCACTTTGGTAGCAAATGGGGGGAATTATGGGTTGGTGGTCTGCTTCATGTTAGGAGGACACCCCTCCATCTGTTCTCAGTGCAGCCTGTTTCCAATTTAAAACGCAGATTTCAATACAAACCTCAGTTTCTTTTCCCAATTTTATATGCAAAGCGAGGCTTATGAATTACAGTGTCACTGCCACTGGGACCGAGACCAAATTTCCCCCCAAAATTCACTGGCTATTCATTTGAATACCTGTTTACAGTGATAAACAATGGGCAGCTTTGAAAAGAAAAATTGATAATCTTCACGGAAGAGCAATTTGAATGAAATTACACTTGACAGCCTGTCTCCAAGCAAACAAGGATAGAGAGAGAGAGAGAGAGAGAGAGAGAGAGAGAGCCTTAGCTAAGCTCTGAGGACTTGCCTAAGCCTCTGCTGTTGGAGCTTCCCAGGAAAAAAGCACCCCACACTTTTTCCAACATCTAATTGAAGCTTTTGATTAATTCTGTGTAGCAGTTTGTAGTGAAGAAAGGTAGCCATGGAAGAGAATATGGAAGAGGGACAAACACAAAAAGGTATTGTGATAAATAGTTTTCCGTTTACAAATATGATATTATTTCACAGTTTCCTTATTTGCTTTAGGTGCATGCCTATAAGGCTAGTGAATATCCTGGTGTAGCAGATGGGAAAGCTTTTTCTTTCCGTTTGGCTTCTTGAAGTAATGCTTGGAATTAATATTGTGATTGTGAATATTTAAGACTTACGGAATTCAAATGCAGAGTCCTATATGCATAGTAGTAACACTGCAAGCTTTTAACGTGAACTGTTTCCCAGATCAGTCCTTTGTTAACCTTCATTTATTTCATGTTTTCACGCTTGTCTAGCTGGGTCAAGGGAGCCCACTGTGAACTATGAGAGAGCCACTCACACAATATTTGGAGCTAGTTGGAGTTAGAAATCTAACAATGTAACCATTATTTACGCCTTTGAATGAGTGTCCAGACTGAACAAAGACCTGGAGTATATTTTGTATATATTTGGGAGGTGTCTATATTTCTTTCACTTCCCCCCTCCCCCCCCCATTTCTCTTTAGGTATCTGTGGAAGCAGACTTGCTATAGTATCTATCAAGGGATTGGTTGTAAATTTTGCAGTGTATATATTCAGTTAGCTTTTTGTTTTTGCACAGTGCAGTTCAGTTTTTGTTAGAAAAAATAAATACACAGCATGGTCATGGTATTCCTATTTTAAAATCTCTGGCCAAAGTTGTATGTAGCTGATTGTTGCTGGGCGTATTACTGTTTTTTAAAGGTAAACCTCTAGATTGTTATTGCTTGTACAGTATATCAAGTTGTAGCTCAGGAAAATATACTGTTTGTAAAGTCCTTTTCTCTAAGGAGCAGAGTGTACGATCACTGCAACTGTGTTCTCTTTCTGTTCTGTCCATGCTGGATTTTATCTAGATGTATTGAAATGAGGGCATTTTTTTGTATCGCAAGTGCAAAGGTAATGCTGGCAAAGATCTGCCACATCTAAATCACAGGTACTGTTTAATCTAAATTGATCTGGAGATCAATGCCTGAGAGGGGCATTTTGGAGGTAAGAAAATCAGATAACCTAAACTCCATGTAGATGCATATTTCCTGAGTTGATGCCATATTCTGTTTTTCAACACTCTGATCAATCTGCTTGCTACATGTAAATGTCATGCTTGCTCATTAGAAATGACCCATTTAGACTAAATGCAGCTTTGGAGTGTTTATTATCTTGCTTTTATCTAGATGTACAGTAGATTGTCTCACAACAAAGCAGAATATATGTATCAAATTTGGAGAAACAATATATAATTCCCCTAAATTCCTCATTTAAAAATCCAATTGGAAAACTGTAAAAATTACCAAAGAAAAATGTGAATCAATTGCTATAGATAACTGTGTCCTTATTGTTCAAATGATAAGCAGTTGGAAAGACCAATAGCCTCTCAAAACAATGTGATTAATAGTGTGATTACAACAATAGCTAATGCAACAGATTTTTTTTTCCCATTTAGAATGCCATGCCTTTAGTAGTGCCCAGCTGTCATCACAAGCATGGGCAGAAATGTGTTGAGATCCCAATAAAGGACATTTATTTTCCCTTATGGGGGAAGGGTGGTGTTGATTAGTTGCTGTGACCATATTTGCGGATCTATTGTGGGAAAGAGGAGTACCCTTACCCCCATAGAAGGCTGGAATTCAAGATTAATAAAATGAGGGAATAAAATGAGGACCCATGAAGAGAAGGAGTGTTGGGACCTGAGTTTGTAAGGGGTTGTTAAGGAAAGTACTGTGATCACTGGTCACTACAGATGCTTTAAAGGCTGCACTTTGCCTTTTGGAGGAAGAATATTGTCTCTAGTTACAGACTTTGGTACTTCTGTCCTAAGTTGCTTTCACATACCATAACACTTCTATTGTGGTGTGCTTTGCCAAGATTGAGCAATGTATAGTTATAATTTAGCTGGACCATCTCTTGTTGTTTTTCCTTAATGGAATATCCCAACAACTTTCATCACGACATGTTGATTCTAATTTTCTTCATGCTTCCATCTTGAGTGAAATGGCTTGTTTCCGCCTCTCTCCTTCTCTCTTCCTGCTATAAAATCAATGGGAGTATAAATTGTCACTGCTCACCAACTCCTGCACTCTTTGTAGCAGATGCTTCGAACCACCCACGGCACGGCATTACATGTTGCTAGCAGCCATGATGGAAGTGAATAGTTTCATATTGGTGCATTTCACAAATACAATGCAAATAGCGCTAATATGATACTTGCTGCTTCAACAACCATTTTATTCCTATGGAGTCAAATACAATAAAATACCAGTGAGTACAAACAGTATGTTTTCTATAGTGATACACTGAATGTCACTGTTTAAGCAAGGGATTCTGCCTGTATATTCTCTATAAATTCCAGTTTTTGACAGTTAAAAGTTCTTTTTAGGCTATAATTTGGGAAACAACCAGCAAAGGAGACTGCTGGGCGGAGACATTAGCCTCAGAAATCAGACAAATAATACATAATATGTATTAATTGTCTGGTTTCTGATGCTGATTCACTGTGAAGCTGCATCATGGTTGGGGATGAGACGCTCTAGTGTTCTAATGCTTTCTCCAATATTGTCTTGCTATGTGGAAGTAGCTTCTCCTCTCCACTTCAGTTTCCGCATTCAGAAAATAAAGCTCATGCTAATCTACCTTGTTAATGTTTGTTCAGCAGTTTAAATATATAAAAGGGTGTATAAGTGTTCTGTATTTATTATCTATTCATTTTTGCACTTAAACTATGGGAAGGCCCCTTTTCTTTTCTTGTTGGTCGCTGGCCCATCTCATCGTCTCCCAAGAGAGCAGAGGTTGGTGATAGTCTTACTAAATATCTATAGCATAATATCTTGGGAGACCTTTCAGCCATTACAGTTTCTATGAAAGGAATATAAAGAGCTGTACCTGTTATGCTGGTCCCATACTCCCACTGTTCCTCCCAGGCTGCATCGGTCAAGCTGCCCCCAGCACAGCTGGCACCTGTGTTGGAGCACGGTGTCAAATCCTACACGGGGGCAACACAGCGGTCCCCAACGCCCTGGATGAGCAAGGGGAAGCCGCCCCTCCCTCTGCTGTGCAGTCTTCGTCGTCATCTCTGGATGAAGCGGTGGTAGGCCTCTTGCAAACGAGTAGCCTCCCCGAAAACTTCAAGGAGCATCAGGCCCTGCTCAAAAGGGTGGCTGCCAACCTGAACTTGGAGGTTTAGGAGTTAGCGGAGGAGTCCGACCTCTTTAATGTCATACCCTCCTCCACCCTGGCCCGGGTTGCATTGCCCATCCACCCAGGGGTCCTTAAAATTGCCAAGTTTATGTGGCAGACCCCCTCTTCCATTCCGCCTACCTCCAAGAAGGCAGAAAAGAAGTACTATGTGCCCACAAAGGGATTTGAGTACCTGTACACCCACCCTCCAGCAGGGTCCCTCGTCGGGTCCACCATCAACAAAAGGGCCAGGCAGGGTCAGGTGAGTGGCACACCCAAACATAAAGACACCAAGAGGCTGGACTTGTTTGGCAGGAAAATTTATTAGACAGCCAGCCTTCAATTTCGGGTGTCTAGCCATCAGGCCCTGCCAGGCAAGTACAACTTCAACCTGTGGGACTCCATCAGCAAGTTCAAGGAGGGCCTCCCACAGGACTGAGCCCAGGAGTTCGCCGCCTTGGTGGAAGAGGGCAAAGCGGTGGCAAGAGGTGCTCTCCAGATGGCCTGGGATGCTACAGACTCAGCGGTCAGGGTTGGTGCCTCTGCAGTGGTCATGAAGCGCAGCTCTTGGTTACAGTCCTCTGGACCTTCTATTTGAGGGAGCAGGGCTCTTTTCAGAGTTGACTGATGCAAAGCTCCACGGCCTTAAAAACTCCCATGGCACCCTCCGTTCCTTGGGCCTACACACCCCTCAGCTATCTAGAAAGCCATTCTGTTCACCCCACCTCCATCAAGGTCCTGGGGTGTCCCCCGGTCCATCTCCTACATGAAGAAGAACAGGACAAAGGATTTAAACAGCAGCACCCTTTGTGTGCCCATTCCTCTGCCCAGCCTGGTTCTTCCAGAAGCCAAGGAAGCCAGAAGCAGTCATTTTGAGGATGTGCTCAAGGATGGTACTCCAGTCACTTCCCAGGATCCACCCCCCTGCTCTTTCCTCAACCGCCTGCGCCCCTTCCGGTCAGTCTGGTTGCGGCTGACCTTGGACCGTTGAGTGCTCGACATAATATCTTCGGGCTACACCCTGCAGAAATAACACTACTTTATACACTTTCCCCACACTATTCATGATTTTATAGACTTCTGTCATACCCTTCCTCAGCTGTCTCTTTTTTTAAGCCAAAGAGTCCCAGTCTCTTAAATCTCACCTCATATGGAAGGTTTTCCATACCCTTAATTATTTTTATGTCTTTCCCTGTACTTTTTCCAATTCAAATATATGTTTTTTGAGATGGATTGACAAGAACTGCATGCAGTATTCACGGTGTGGGTTTACCATAGATTTATATAGTTGCCTTATGATATTTTCTGTCTTATTAGCTGTCCCTTTTCTAATGGTTCCTAACATTCTGTTCGCTTTTTTGACAGCTGCTATACATTCAGTGGATGTTTTCACAGAACTATCCTCAATGACTCCAAGATTTCTTTCTTGAGTGATAACAACTAATTTAGACCTCAACATTTTGTATGTATAGTTGGCATTATGTTTTACAATGTGTATTAAGTTGCATTTATAAACATTGAATTTCATCTGCCATTTTGTTGCCCAGTCACCCAGTTTTGTGAGATCCCTGTGTAAGTCTTCGCAGTCTGATTGGGACTAAACTATTTTGAGTAATTTTGTATTTTCTGCAAACTTTGTCACCTCACTGTTTACCCTTTTCCAGATAATTTATGAATATCTTGAGCAACACAGGTTCCAGTACAGATCCTTGGGAGACTCCACTATTTACCTCTCTCCATTGTGAAATCTGACCATTTATTCATAGTCTTGGCTTCCTATCTTTTAACCAGTTACTGATCTATGAAAGGACCTTCCCTCTTATCCCATGACTGCTTACTTTTGCTTAAGAACCTTTGGTGAGGGACTTTGACAAAGGCTTTCTGAAAGTCCAAGAAAGTATATCAATTGGATCACCCTTATCCACATGTTTGTTGACAACCTCAAACCTCATGTTGACTCTTCCCCCAGCATATTGTGTTCATCTTATGTATCTGATTATTCTCTTCTTTACTATAGTTTCTACCAATTTGCCTGGCGCTGAAATTAGTCTCACCGACCTGTAATTGCCAGGGTTGTCTCTGGAGCCATTTTAAAAAATTGGCGTTACATTAGCTATCCTCCAGTCATCTGGTACTCAGGCTGACTTAAGTGATAGGTTACATAAGACAGTTAGTAGTTCTGCATTTTCATATTTAAGTTCCTTCAAAACTCTTGAGTGAATACCATCCAGTCTTGCTGACTTATTACTGTTTAATTTATCAATTTGTTCCAAAACCTCCTCTGTCAACACCTCAGTGTGGGATAGTATCAAAGGGGTAGCCGTGTTAGTCTGGATCTGTAAAAGCAGCAAAGAGTCCTGTGGCATTTTATAGACTAACAGACGTATAGGAGCATGAGCTTTCGTGGGTGAACACCCACTTCTTCGGATGCCCTCTTCTAGCAGTTGAGGTTTGAACACCAAGGGAAGAGGGCCTCATCCTCCCTGATTGAACTAACTTTGTTATCTCTAGCCTTACTCACTCTTGCTATTTATACCTGCCCCTGGAAATTTCCACTACATGCATCCGAAGAAGTGGGTATTCACCCACGAAAGCTCATGCTCCTATATGTCTGTTAGTCTATAAAGTGCCACAGGACTCTTTGCTGCTCTTTCAGTGTGGGATAGTTACTCAGATTTGTCATCTAAAAAGAATGGCTTAGGTGTGGGAATCTCCCTCATATCCTTAGCCATGAAGACTAATGCAAAGAATTCATTTAGTTCTTCCACAAATGCTCTGTCTCCTTCAGCACTACAATTGTCTGGTGGCTCCACTCAGGGCCGTCCCTCTGAGGGTGCGGGGCCCGGGGCGGAAGTGACTTCCGGGACTGACCCATCACTTCCGGGACCGATCACTCCAGACCATTGCACCGGCCCGCGGGGCCCTCCCCTAAGCACTGTTTGTTGTTGCAGTTTGTTTTTGTGTCTTTTGCTAGTTGCTTTTCAAATTCTTTTTTTGGTCTGCCTAATTATACTTTTACACTTTACTTGCCAGAGTTTATGCTCTTTCCTATTTTCCTTAGGATTTAACTTGCAATTTTTAATGTCTTTTTGTCTCTGACTGCCTCTTTTACTTTATTATTTAGCCATGATGGCATTTTTGGTCCTCTTATTGTGTTTTTGATTTGGGGTGTACTTTTAGTTTGAACCTCTATGGTTTCCATGCAGCTTCCATTTCACTCTCGTGATAGTTCCTTATAATTTCCATTAGGCTAGCTTACTCATTTTTATGTAGTTCCCCTTTTTGACATTGAATGCTACTGTAGTGGGTTTCTTTGGCATTGTCCTCCCTACAAAGATGTTAAGTTTAATTACATTATGGTTGCTATTACTGAGTGGTTCAACTATATTCAATTCTTGGACCAGAACCTGTGCCCCACTTAGGACTAGATCAAGAATTGTCTCCCCCCTTGTGGGTTCCAAGACCAACTGCTCCAAGAAGCAGTCAAGAATGTTGTCAAGAAATGTTCTCTGCATCGTGTCCTGAGGTTACATGTACCCAGTCAATATGAGGGATAGTTGAAATCCCCCATTATTATTGGATTTTCTTTATGTAGTCTCTCTAATCTCCAAAGTCACTGTCACCATCCTGGTCAGGTGGTCGGTAATATATTCCTACTGCTAAACTCTTATTGTTCACGTATTGAAATTCTATCTATAGAGATACTATGATACACTTTGAGTCATTTAAGAATTGTACTATATTGATTTGGCTTTCTTTCAGATATATTGCCACTCCCCCACAGGCATGACCTACTCTGTCATTCCTATATATTTTGTACCCTGGCATTACTGTGTCCCACTGATTATCATCATTCCACCAAGGTCCTGTGATGCCTATTATATTGGTATCCTCACGTAATACCAGGCACACCAGTTCACCCATCTTGGACTTCTAGCATTTGCATACAGACCCTTATAAAATTTGTCAGTATTTAGTTGTCAGTCTTCATGTGATGTAATTGAATGGGACTCTTTTCCATTTGACATTTTGTCTTCAGTTCCTACCTGTACATCAGCAAGTTCTATCCTCTCCTCTTTACTAGAATATAGAGTATCTCCTTTAATAGATCCTCCCCTTTGGGATGTTTCTCTCCAAACCATGTGCTCCTCCGCACTTGTTGGCTTTCTCCCAGCCCTTAAAATTAAAAAGGCCATAGTGGAGTTTTTAAACTATGTGACAGCAGTCTGGTTCTGTTTTGGTTTAGGTGGAGCCCATCCTTCCCATACAGACTCCAGTATTAAGGCTCACAAAGTTAGAGGAATAGATTCTCCACTCCATCTGAGATCTGCTTGGATGCAGTGGAGAAGGGGACCTCTGCAGAAAGCCGATCATGCCGGCACCTGGCCCTGGTAACCTTATGCCAGAGGAGGACTGAGTGGGGCAGAGTAGAACTCCACTTGGCCATTGCTTTCCCCACCTCCAGTCAGTCTCACTGCTGAAATGCCCTGTCCCTCTCTTTATACTGAGAGTTGGGAGGAGGCTGGTACAGAAGCTGCTATGCAACCTCAACTGACTTTCCACCAGACCCAGAACAGTTACCTCCTTCCAATCTGACATCATTCCATTAATAGTTGCTCTTTGTTTGCAGTTGTTTAACCAATTATGTATCCACTTAATTTTAGTTCTATCAAGCCTGCATTTCTCCAGCTTACTTATGAGACTGTCATGTGGGACTATTTCAAAAGCCTTGCTAAAGTCTAGGTATATTATATCCACTACATTCCCCCTATCCACTAAACCTGTTACCTTATCAAAGAAGGAAATCAAGCTGGTTTGGCATGATTTAATCTTAGTAAATCCATGTTGGCTGATATTGATCACCCTCTTCATCATCCAAGTATTTAATAGAGCAATGTATAAAACATTTAATTGTCAGTTTTCCAGGTATCAAGGTCAGTCTGACTGGTTTATAGTTCTCCTGCTCCTCCTTCCCCCCCCCCCCCTTTGAGAAGTTGGGCACTATGTTACCTCTTCTCCAGTCTTCCTTTCCTGTCATCCATGAGTTTGCAAATATTGTCAGTGGCTCCGAGATTTCTTCAGCTAATTTCTTCGGCCACCTGGAGTGAATAGCAACATGACCTGCTGACTTGAATTCATTCAAATTAGTCAGAAGATCTCTGACGTGTTCTTTACTTATACTGATCTGCATCCCTTCCCCTAAATTGTCTATGGTAACTTCACCTCATACCCTAAAGTTGTGAGATCATAGTTCTGAATTTCTGCTGAGAGCACGATATAGAGTTGAAGTCACTCTTATTTGTATTACCGTAGTGCCAATAAGTCCCAGTCATGGACCGGCACCCCATTGTTGTAGCATCATAGACACTTCTAACAGAAAGACAGTCCTTGCCCCAAAGAACTTATGGTCTAAATATAATACAAAAAACAACAGGGAGATACAGAGATGGGGAGCACCAGGAAAAACCAGTTGAGATGGAATAGGTCAGTATGGTAGGCAGTGGTCTGAGAATCCTAGCTGCCAAGCCACTGTCAAGATTTTTTTTGTAGTCATCACAGCTAATGGGAGTTTTAAGGAGGGAGGACAGAGATGGTTAGGTGCTGCTGGGAGAACCCTACGCCAAGCCCTAGAAATTCAATCGCAGAGACTAAAAGCTGAATTTCTCTTCTCGATCACAGTTGCTGGGGGGAGGTCTTAGGAGAAGAGACTCAAAGACAATAATCAAGACTTTGAATTGCACCTAGAAGTTAAATAGCAGCCAAAGTATAATACCAGACACTGATGTGATCAAAGAGAATAAATCTGTGAAAGAGAATAACTGTCCAATTTCTCTTTTGACTGTAATTGGAAAATTAGCTGTGTTCTAGACAAAAAAGAAGTAGATCATAATATTCTGCCCCTTAATTTTCTAGGTGACTAGACTTGTAAATGAAGCCTGAGAGCCAAATTCTTCTCTTACATATGATATTGCAAATGAAAGCCATATTTGGATCTCCAGTAACGGAAAGTTTGTTTGTATTATGTAGCTGGTGCTTTACCAAATCTTCTGGGACCCCTAAAGTGCAATCAGTTTTATGCATAATTAGGATAATTCAGAAACTGCTTTTAAATTTGGCTTTGTGAAAAATTTATGAGGGAGGGGAATGCTCCTGTCTGATACTTCTGTGTGAAACTGGCATTTACAATGTTTGGTTTTTAGTGAATTTAATGTGGACTTCCGCTTTTACCTCCCACATGTGTTCAGACTTGTTTTTTTGCCAATTCCTTCACTGTGATATTGTTTTAAATCAACAATAAACATAGCATGAAAGCCTGCTCTTTTTTATATATATACTCCCTCAGGCATAGTAAGATTCACTGACAGCCCAATTAGCTATTCTCCCTTAATAAACATTAAATAAAGCATCACATTTTAGCAGCTGGTGAAGTACCGGTGCTTACTTCCCTGCTTAATAGTAGTTAATCAATAATTTTATTAAAGGAAAAGGCAATAATAGCATTTAATATGAAACTGAACTCAGTTGCTTTCATTCTACAGCATGATCTTCCATGAGCCTCTCTTTCTAGGTAGTTGGCCACATAGTATCTAACATAAAATGCTTATATGGAGATAAACAAATTCCAGCTCATTTTAGCACAGGATGTATCCTTGTATCCTTCCACATAATCCCATTTGATTCTCAGTGAAAATTTAGTTTGCATGTTTTTTATGTTAATGGGCGTATACAGAACTTTATAGTATTCTTATGGATGATATGCACATAACACTATTCATTTCTCTGTGAATAAATCCTTTCTCTTTTATATAGTCTTAATCTGAATGGGCAGCAATGCAATTTCTAAATTAGTACTATGCAAATGGGACTTTTACACAGACCCTTAATAAAAAGTCAGTCATCCAACAAGATACTCTAATGCTGATATGACTTAATTTATGCCAGAATATATGCTTTCATTGTATCAACTCTTGAAAATGAAAATCCCTCAGCTGCCTCAGGGAAAGGAGGAAAGAATCTGGACCACATGTGGCCTTTATATTGTGGTGGTGATGATTTTAATAACTATTCTGATAGTGCACAGATGACTGTGGTGTAAATGTTTAAACAGATTTTTTTTTAAGAGGCTAAAAAGGAGGCAATATTTTGCTTTCAGTCTCCATGCAAAGCTCGTAGTGATTTCAATGAAAGGATTTAATGTGGAATGGTTATAGAATATGTATTTTAAGAACTACTAACAATTCTACATCACATAGCACAATATGGTATTGATATTGCCAAAAATTACAGAAATCCTCTTATAGAAGTGGCAAGAAGGCAAAGAATCATTTTGGGAAAAATCATTTTTAATAATATTGTAGGTAGGGCTTAAGTTATTCTGACAAAATAGGAAGTAACAGCAAATAATAGAAGAGTAGTAACAAAATGTGCAGTTTGTTAAACAGGCTGTGAATACATTTTTGTGACTTTAACTTCCAAATCCTTTTCTTATATTTCCATTTTAGTATCATACTTACTGAAATGTAATATAAAGTCTCTAATAAAGAAATATCTAAGGATAATTTCAGCACCAGGATTACTCCCCACAACCTTGATATTTCTAAAAAGCAATTTTTAGAAATCTATTTTTAGTAAACATTCAAGAGTAGATGGGGAAGGGATTACCTTGACTGTTAGAGGAAATGCTGCTGCTTTTTTGCCCAATTATATTCGTTTTTTGCCTAAAGAACTCTTAAAGAACATAGCTAAGTCTTAATTATATTAACTAACTAACTGGGAAAAAAAGATAATTTACAAAGTTAGATTGTGAAATATATGCAAAGGCTTGCTTATTTTGCAAATGAGGTATAAGAATCTGGCTAAAGTGAAAGTTGTATTTGAGCTTTTGCAAGATACCAAGGATCTGACTTAATGGAAAGCAAAAGTCAAATTTATAATTTAAAATTTAGGAATGCAAGATATAAATACAATATATATTCTATTCTCTATATAGAATCATAGAAATGTAGGGCTAGAAGAGACCTGAAGAGGTCATCTAGTCCAGCCCCTCACGCTGAAGCAGCATCAAGTATACCTACAGCATACCTGACAGGTGTTCGGAAGTTTTTAAGAACAGGTTAGACAATGACTGAGAGTCCACAATCTCCCTTGGAAGCCTAGTCCTATGCTTAACTATCCCTCTAGTGAGGAAGTTTTTCCTAATATTTAACCTAAATCTTCCTTGCTGCAGATTAAGCTGATTACTTCTTGTCCTACCTTCAGTGACATGGAGAAAACTTGGTCACCACCCTTTTTGTAATAGCTTTAACATATTTGAAAACGGTTATCAGGTCCCCTCTGTTTTCTTTTCTCAAGACTAAATATACTCAGTTTTTTTAACCTTTCTTCAGAGGTCAGGCTTTCTAAACCGTTGGTGATTTTTGTTGCTGTTCTCAGGACTCTCTCCAATTTGTCCACAGCCTTCTTAAAATGTGGTTCCCTGAATTGTACTTTAGCTGGGGCCTCACCAGTACCAAGTACAGCAGAAAAATTACCTTCCGTGTCTTACATATGAAACTTCTTTTAATACACCCCAGAATGATATTAGCCTTTTTGCAACTGCACCACATTGTTGGCTCATATTCAATTTGTGATCCACCATAACCCTCAGATGCTTTTCAGTAGTACTATCACATAGCCAGTTATTGCCCATTTTGTAGTTGTGCATTTGATTTTTCCTTCTTAAATATAGTACTTTGCAGTTGTCTTTTATTGAAATTCATTTGTTGATTTCAGCCCAATTCTCCAATTTACCAAAGTCATTTTGAATTTTAATACTGCTCTCCAAAGTGCTAGCAGTCCCTCCTAGTTTGGTGCCATCCACAAATATATATTATAAGCATACTCTTCACGCTATTATCCAAGTCATTCATGGAAATATTAAATAGTAGCACACCAAAGACAGACCCCACCAAATATGTGCTCCCAGAAAAGAATGGGAAGATATGTATTGACTGTATGTAATGTTCTCTTCATAATTGTGCTAATTAGTAGTTCAGGCCAAATCCTGCTCACCTAATTCATGCCTGTTGAGATTAGTGAGTCAAATGAGCAAAGTATGGACCTTTTGTGTGTAAGAGTGAAACATATTTGGAACTTTTCACTACAAAAAAACATAGCCTGAAATAAAGTTACTGTCCTAAAGCCAGTAACCAACTCATCATTTAAGTGGTTTCTCAGGAGAGACAGACTTACAGTGGTTACTAACATCACATAATCACAGTGCACTGTTAATCTGTGGATATGTGTGCATGCGCGCGCACACACACACACACTATCAATAAAATATATATTCTTTGCTGTTAATAGGAATGTTCTATCATCACGACTGTTAATTAGAAGTCTAGCATATTCTGCCTCAAATTAGTTCTGCCTTAGATGAAAAATTTTACCCTAAATCCACAAAAGTGCATCAGTGACTTAGGTTGGGGATACATCCCCAGCTTGACAGAGAGCCACTGATAACTATTCTTTGAGTACAGTCTTTCAACCAGTTTTGCACCCATCTTCTAATAATTTTTTCTAGACCACATTTCCCTGGTTTGCTTATGAAACTGTCACATGGGACTGTGTCAAAAGCCTTACTAAAATCAAGATTCAGCATGTCTACTGCTTTCACTCCTACGGTAAACCAGTAACCCTGTCAAAAAAGGAAGTTAGGTTGAGTGGGTGTGATTTATTCTTGAGAAATCCATGTTGGCTATTACTTATCACCCTTTTATCCTCTACAAATTGATTACTAATTTGTTCCAGTATCTTTCCAGGAATCAAACTTAGGAAGAATGGTCTGTAATGGGTGAGTGTTGCTGGGGAAAACAGGGCATGGCCTGGGTTTCCCTAAATCCGACTGGACCTCTGCTACCATATTGGTCCCATGAAGCCATAGGTAGCTGACATAACTTAGAGCAACTCAAGGTGCTTTGAGAAATGGTGAAAGACCAGCCCATAATATCTTTCTATAACATGTCCCTGAAGCAGATCTGCTCCTTAGCTGTAGCTAAGGATCTAGGCCTATATTTTTTCACCCTGGGGGAAAAAAATGTCATCAGCTACCATTGGACATCTGAAGTCATCACAGAAGTGCTCCAGCTGGAGGAAATGGATAAATCAGGGGATTGGTAATGGGGATAGTAAGCATTTTAGCTCTTAACTTACTGATTGGAATTCAGGCCTTGTCTGCAGTGACTAAAAGTTGCTACTGTCAAAAGGGCCATCTTGAGGTACGTGGCCTGTCTGTAATTAACTTATGACTTTTAGTCCAGATCCCAGTTTTAAGAACATACCTGACTCTGTCTCCCTGTTTGAGACTTGTGTTGATAATATCAGTAAGGCAGTCAAAGATGACAATATAGTGTCTGAGCTATCGTCTACAACCTTGGTTGTAGAACGCCCCAGGTTTGTAGTGTGGAACATTGGTGAGGCAGTGTGGTGAACCATGTACCACTACTGGGGATGGATTACTTAACAATTATCTATTCTGTTCATTCCCTCTGAAGCACCTGGTATTGGCCACTGTTGGAAGACAGTGTACTGGGCTAGATGGACATTGCTCAGACCCAATGTGGTCGTTCTTATGTTAAATAAAGTCCTTTAGTCCAGAGGGCTGTTGTTCTGGTACATTTCATAGTGACTCAACATGCATAACTTGGGGTGTTTTTTGGTGTCTCTTTCAGTTAGTTAGTAGTAAAAAGAATATTCTCATGCCTCATTTTATAACTAAATGCAATTGTAATAGTAAAGACATTATATTTTCCCTTATGCAGTCAATATTACTGGATGGAGTCTCAACTTGTGCATGGTCTTCTAAGTGATAACATTACATTATAACAATCTGGTTCAGATTTTCAAAGTTAGGTGTGGGCAGTTATTACTATTTATCATTGTATTCTTATACACACAAGTTGTGTTAGGTGGTATCCATACCTAAAAGCAAACTCTGACAGGCCAAAGGAGTTTACAGTCTTAGAAGTCAAGTGGCATATGAAGGGTAAGAGAGAGCAATAAAACATGAAGGGGCTGATTTTTGGAAGTACTGAACAGTACCACTGACTCTAAAGTTGTAGGTGCTAAGCACCCATAAAAATCAGGCCCACAGTCTGTGTCCCTTTTCATCTCTCTCTCTCTCTCTCTCTGCATCTACATATGCTAGTACTCTAGGGGTATATGCAAATCACGTATTTGTGTGCATTCAGACCTGCCCATGTGCATGTGCAAATACTTAATTGGCATGCACATACTGGACATTTATAAACTTAGAAAATCTGGCCCTTCATATTTAATTATCCCCTCATATAAAATAGAAGCATGAACATGACTTTAATATAACCTATCCAAAACCTAAAGGGAGAAATAGCATGTAAAGATACACTGAAGCTGGAAAATAACATTGAAAACCTAGTGAAAGCCATTTTTGTAGCAATTTCAGATTGAATAAAGCTATGGTGAATGGGAGACGTGTATTCAGTCAAAGGAGGCAGGTTGATCTAAAGCCTAGATTTTCATTCTCTGACCCATGTCACAAAGTACTTAGACACCAGACAGCAAAAAGCAAATGTTGTTTTTAAATCTGCATGTTGTTGCATTCAAGTGACAGCTGGCATAATGTATAATATCTTCATAGTTTCCCTAGCTAGATGATTTATGTAGGGGAGACTTCATCTGTCCCTAATTTTCCCAGTTTTCCATATGAATGTGGGCAGTAATTTTCAACCCTGGACTTATCCAGTGTATAGTAGAGTCCACAAAGTAAGTTTTTGGTTTGAGTAGTTTATGTAGAGAGCTGATGAGATTATACTATTGCCATGGATCTCTTTTTCTCTCTTTGAAATGTGGATCTACTTGTTGTTTCCATTCCCACCACCTCAAAACAGTTTTCTAGTAAAAGAAAAAGTTGTCATTTTCAAAATATATAGAACTGGCCAAATTTTGCTCTTGGTTACATCTGTATAGACTAAAACTGTGTATTTCAGTAGAATTTCTCCAGATTTACTTTTCAGTGTAACTGAGATCAGAATTTGGCCCAAATGTGTGAGATCCTGCTCTGAATGTAAAATATTGCAATTTGTTCAATGTATTTTGCTGGAGAATCAGCAACTATAGAATCATACCCTTTAAGGTCAGAAGGGACCATATGATCATCTAGTCTGACCTCCTGCACAACGCAGGCCACAGAATCTCACCCACCCACTCCTGTATCAAACCTCTAACCTATGTCTGAGTTATTGAAGTCCTCAAACCATGGTTTAAAGACTTCAAGGTGCAGAGAATCCTCCAGCAAGTGACCGTGCCCCAAGCTGCAGAGGAAGGCAAAAAAACCCCAGGGCCTCTGCCAATCTGCCCTGGAGGAAAAATCCTTCCTGACCCCAAATATTGCTTTCAGCTAAACCCTGAGCATATGGGCAAGACTCACCAGCCAGACACCCAGGAAAGAATTCTCTGTAGTAACTCAGATCCCACCCCATCTAACATCCCATCACACACCATTGGGCATATTTACCACTAATAGTCAAAGATCAGTTAATTGCCAAAATTAGGCTATCCCATCATACCATCCCCTCCATAAACTTATCAAGCTTAGTCTTGAAGCCAGATATGTCTTTTGCCCCTGCTGCTCCCCTTGGAAGGCTGTTCCAGAACTTCACTCCTCTGAGGGTTAGAAATCTTCATCTAATTTCAAGTTTAAACTTCCTGATGGCCAGTTTATATCCATTTGTTCTTGTGTCCACATTGGTAATGAGCTTAAATAATTCCTGTCCCTTCCTGGTATTTATTACTCTGATGTATTTATCGAGAGCAGTCATATCTCCCCTCACCCTTCTTTTGGTTAGGCTAAACAAGCCAAGCTCTTTGAGTCTCCTTTCATAAGACAGGTTTTCCATTCCTTGGATCATCCTAGTAGCCCTTCTCTGTACCTGTTCCAGTTTGAATTCATCCTTCTTAAAATGGGAGATCAGAACTGCACACAGCATTCTAGATGAGTCTCACCAGTTCCTTGTATAATGGTACTAACACCTCCTTATCTCTACTGGAAATACCTCGCCTGACGCATCCCAAGACCACATTAGCTTTTTTCATGGCCATATCACATTGGCGGCTCATAGTCATCCTGTGATCAACCAATACTCTGAGGTCCTTCTCCTCCTCTGTTACTTCCAACTGATGCGTTCCCAGCTTTTAACAAAAAATTCTTGTTATTAATCCCTAAATGCATGACCTTGCACTTTTCACTATTTCACTATTAAATTTCATCCTATTCATACCTCCTTGATGAGCATTGAAATGGTACGGTGTAGTGCTGGTGTATACACGTGATTACTTTAAGCAAGGGGATTGATGTTCTTATCTTAGTGGTCTCCAAATGGTGGAGGAACGTTCGGGGTGTATGGCAGGGCCTGGGCCATCCCCCATAGGGGGCAGGGAAGGAGTGCCACCCAGCCTGGTCTACCCCCAGTTCTGCTCTGGCTCCGTCCCTGTCCCCCGCCGAGGCACTGGCTTCGGCTCCTCGCCCTGATCTCAACGCCCGACTCTGTCCCAGCTCCCAGCCCTGGCTCTGCTCCCAGCCGCACCTCGGCTCCCGGGGGTGTGCGGACAGATTAGATTACGGGTAAGGAGGGGGTGCGACATAAAAAGTTTGGGGACCATTGCCTTATCTGGTGAATGTATCCACTAATTTTGTAATGTTCCCCTTTGTGTAGTACAGTGTACACAACAGGACAAAGTACCAGTTGTTGCATGGCTATAATTAAATCAGGTTGTGATTCCTGTTCTTCCAAGTGCTCCCCACAGTTTGAATTCTATAAACGATGTCCCATGGACTCTGTTTTTGTCCTTAATTGAGTGGCAAGGGAGGCACATGTGGATATTGGCATATTTGATGATCAGTTATTTGAGCCAAAAATATAAAAAATTCAGAAGCACATACATGATTTAGGAGACTAAGGGCCAGGATTACAAAGGAATTTAGACACACAGATGCAGATGGATGCCTCGTGGAATTTATGAAAGTCCATAAGCAGGTTGGGTGCCTAACTTCCATTAAAACCATTCAGAGACTGAAGGTGGTGTAGAATGCAGTGGATCACTTACTGGGTGGAGCATCACACTGGGAGCATACGATGCCAGTGCTCTGGGATTTGTTTGTCTATTGGTTTTTAAATTGAGTTTGTGTTGGTTATGACCTATAAAGCCTTGAATGGACTGGGACCGGCCCCCCTCACGTATAGCCTCTCTCACCAGGCCATGCTGCCGCAGCTACAGTCAGCAAAGGCACTTGAGCTGGATCACCCTTTTCATAAGACAGGGTTTGCTGTTCTGTGTGTGAACTCCAGGACTCTGAAATGTGCTTTCTCCAAAACAGCCTGAATTCAGTGACTTTCTGGGCATACTGTCAAAAAATATCTGTTTGACAGGGTTTTTGGAGAGGGCTGAGGGTGTGCTCCCAGAAGGATGAAGAGCATTTTTGTAGATGGTTGGCTGGCAGAGTTCCTGTTGGAATGATTGTTTTCATGCTGCTGTGGTTTTGTTCTAGTACTCATTATGTTTAGGACACCTAGAACCTTGTATAAGTGTCTCTTCTATTATTATTTAAATAGAAATAAAGGCACAGTACAGGTAGCATAAAACCACTCTAAAAACCCTACTGGCTAACTACCATCAAAGTTATACATTTAAGGAGAATGGAGCATTCAGCTATCTGAGTGCTTTACAATGGAAAATCTTTCTGTCATTGTGCACATGCTTTCATGCATCATGCTTTCATTTCATACCTATAAAGTGATTACATTTAATAACCTCTCATTTGGCACTAGATTCTCTTACTTTCTGACCAGTGTTGTGATGATCATTTTTACAGCTATATTCATTAAAATGAATAGATTCATTGATTGATTGTCCCAGAACATGATGATAAATAAGTGAAACTATTTTTGAGCTCCATGGCATTCTACTGATGGCATAGGAGGATTGGAAGGCTACTGATCTTTATAAGCTTTTATGGGATGCTGTTTTTAATATGTCGAGTCCATTAGTTTGCTTTTATTTGTGGGAGCAGGTTTCTGCACACAATAATTGGAGTAGGAATAACTGCAGCATAAAGTAACAATTTGAAATTGTCCATGAGAAACAGAGGCCACTGACTAAGGTGTTTGTAAAGCTATCCTTCTCTCTCTTTTTTTTTTTTAAGTTCATTTATAGAGAACCAGTGTTATAGTTTCTTCCAAGTGGTACTTTGTCCTTTCACTCAGCATGTAGTTCTGTAGGCTGATTCACTAATATTTGATGTCATCTTTTCCTGCTCCCTCCAACAGCCTATTTCTTGCAAATATTGTACATTTTCCTTTCTTATCTCTGAAAAAAATCTGCCTCCCTTTCTCCATTCCAGTGCCAAAATCCTTGTTTGTGCCTTGGTCATGTCTCAAATCTCCTCCTCCAACTACTGACTTCTCTCCACCAGACCGTCCAAAATGCCACTCATCTTCCTCTTTTACTACTCTGACCATGTATCTCCACTTCTTCATTCCCTTCAGCAGCTGTCACACTCCTTCCATCACTCCTTCCATGGTAAGTTCAAGTTACTCACCCTCATTTTAAGGCTTTAGGCAACTCTGTGCCCATTTACATTCTTCTCTAGTCTCTATCTACACCTCCCATCTTCTCTTTATGCTATGTCTAAACTTTTTGTGGCTGCACTCCTTGGTTCTTCTCCAGTTCTGGACCTTTTCCATGCTCCCTAGCCCACTTTACACATGGGACAGTCTCCTGCTCTCCTTCTCTTCCTTCAAAGGATACTTCAGATCCATCAAGATCACCCATTCTGACTTTCTCTTGTTTAGTATTGTTCTGTGATTTACCATATTGTATTTTAGTCCATAGATTGTTTTCAGGTAAAGATTTGTATTTACTGAGCACATTCAGTACAGTGCTGTATATTTAATAAATTAGAATAACAGTAGTTTTACATCTGGGTAAAATGAGGCACAGAGTGATGAAGTGACTTGCCAATGGCTACAGAACATATCAATAGCAGAACTGGGAACAGTACTAAGGTGTCCTGTCTCACGGTCCTGGGCTTTAACCACTACATAATACTTTCTTTTGGCTGGCAATGGTTATAGTCATAGTAAGTATTAAGTATCATATAACGCCCTTTATCCCCATCCCCTCTTTGATGTCAGTGAGATTTACACATAAATAGCAAGGACACTATATGACCATAACATGTTTTACAATATGTAACTTGAGACTAACATACTTAGGAAGCCTTTGAAATTAGTGGCTGAGGCTCTAATCCTGCAAAAAATTACTTTAATTATGCGTAATTTTATGAAAAGGGTAAATAGCCCCACTGGCTTCAGTGTTACTCACACAGTATGTACAATTAAGAATGAGTATGGCTGTTTGTAGGATGTGGGCCTAATATGGCTATGTAATGTAGCTTTTAAGAAGGTAAATGGACATTTTGTTGTTTTGAAACTTGCCATCTGAACTGCACCATTTTGGTGCAGAAAACCCTTAAAAAAAGGGAGACTAATAATTTGACATAGGTTTAGGAAGAAAATGACTTTTAATTTATAATACTATTCTAACAGACACAGGTAAAACCAATCAAGAAAGGATGCATATCATTATTGCGAATAGGAATTTTGCTGGAGTAAGAAATGCAGAACAGAGCCGTTTACAGGTGATTAAAAGGCAGCAAAATGAAGCAGTGCAAATACTTTCTGCATTCTTCCCACAGCTCTAGCAGTATTTGAACACTGGAACTGAGCAAAGCTATTAACTTTGAAAATCTATGTGGAGTTTCTGAAATTGTTCACTACTGAAGGCACTGGGATGATTATAGTTTAATGGTGAGCAGGCCTTTTAGGTCAGCTGTGTTTTGTTAATGGACCAGACTAGATTCAACCCCCTTCCGCCCCCGCCCCCAATCTGGCACAATCATTAAAAATTGAAGACACAGGGGAAGCTTTGTGGGCATTTGTAGTATTTTCTTGGCTTTGTGTGTATGTGTTTGGATTTTTTTTTTTTAAACCATGAACTGCTGTGCACTGTCTGTGCCATCTGTATTGTCTGTGCATCCAGCATATCTCCTTCCATTATCACCATACATATCCTCTTCAACAAAATGAAAGTTTATATTGTATCAAATATCTGTTGACTGTCTCATTATGCTTAAAGTCCTGCTCAGGCATCTCTACCTTTTTTGCACACAATTTGAACTTATAAATATGTAGAATGTGTTTACAACATCACAGAGCTAGCTATCAATTGGCATTGTGACTATTATGCACCTACAAAGAGAGAAACATATCATCCATGCCTGCTAGCAGGAGATTTGAGTCATATGTCCATGTTTGGAGTGTTATCTTCTCATGTACAATCTTTCCCAGTTTCTTTCCAGATTTCTTATCTATCCGAGCATTCCAATGGATTTATTTTTGTAATTCTTTTTTAATGTAGGCTCAGCTAGATTTGATTTAGCAGCATCATTGTTTCTAGCAGCTAAATTTTGCTATACTACTTTCTGGGACTTCATTGTTCTATATCCTGTTTTCTCCACCCTTATAATTCCTGATCTTGCCTGAGTACTTACAAGCACCTTACCTCCAGCTGAGAGGATTAATATCTACTCCCTTTAGCAGTCTGAGAGCATTTCCACTCAGGAATCACCCATCCTTAGCCATTCCTGTATTCTAATACCCAGTCAAGGCAATGCTGCTACAGAATGAGATTGCTCTGTTTTATTTCTAAAGGAATAATTTTACTAGGCTGTTTGTAATCCTTCAGGGACAATGAATTGCACAATGGCCCAGATGTAATGAGCAATGCAAGTGTCCCATTCATTAAACTGAATTATTGTAGTCATTTTTATTGCCTTTAAGATCTGTTGTTTAAAAATAGTAACCTTCAGTGTGATAAACTATATTATCTAAAATCTTCCTTACAGAAATGTGACGAGCAATAATTTGGCCATTGGTTGCATGCATAACAGTGTGGCAGAGCTTATTGAAATGGGAGTTAGTCATAAATCCTGTAATAAATTAATCCATCAAATAGAAAAATAGTACATTTGCAAGCAGCTAATGTAATAGAGATACCTGCTCTTCATAAATATAGAGTCAGTGTGTTGTCGGTCTCCTGGGTCTTACTGAATTTGTGCAATATGTCAGCATATTAATACACTTTATGTATTTTGCATTTTGAAGTCATCACACAGGAACATGCAATATATTTTCCTCTTTCTGTACCCAACTTATTTTGTGGTCCCCCTCCCCCCCAACTTTGTTTCTGAAAACTTTGTGGTGTTTGCTTCCAAAGAATGGTCTCTCGCTGTAAAGGAAAACTTAGAAGATGAGTCTCTTTTCTAAGAGTGTGAATACTGTGTATATTAGGGTGGAAACAGCTATTCTGTCAATATCTCAGCATTTATTTGATCTCTGAATTAATGTTTGTAGGTTTGCTAGGCAATTTTTACTATTATAGTTTTATTAGGAAGTGAATAATTCAGGTTGAGTTTAGTTCTAAATCCTCAATATTTGCTTTAATCTCAGCATGGTTAGGAGGTAAAGTCCTGCATAACGTGATGCTTGGAATCAAGGCTGATGTTAAGGGGCAATTTTATGGATATATTCAGTAAAATACCTTAGTGTCCTGGGCGTGATCCGCATTCCTTATGCACCTCAAACTTCTATTGAATTCAGTGGAAATTTAAGGTATTCAAGAAATGCAGAATTGGGCCTTATGTAAATCGTTGAAGATTATTTTACATTATACTACAGCCTGTTGTAGCTGTAGTATTTTGGAATTGCACGCCTTCTGCAGCAACTCTGAGAGAGCCATGTGTGTATTCTGAGCCAGTACTAACCCGCCCCTCTGAGTCCACAGTGAACTGCTAATACAGCTCAGTTATTCAACTTGTAAATTCATTCAGTAGATCTCTCTTTTCTTAGGAAGGCAGGAAAGTCGATAAGCACATATGCATACAAATTAGTGGCAGTCTTAAAAACAAAAAAGCAAACAACCCCGCTCCACAATTCTACAATATTTGTCCAAAACACTGCAGTAAAATACTGCTGAATTCTAGCATATTGTTATAAGGTAAAGGACAACACTTTTTTGGGACAGTCTCTGAAAAACACAGTCAAAACAACATTGCTTTCAGCTCTTTTCAATCCCACCCTTTACCAAGGGACAAAGATTGATAAACAAAAGGAGTGCTTGAATACAAGTTTGGAGATCCCTAAAAATCAGGGACGGTGAAGAGTCATGGCAGTCGGTTCTGGTTTATTCTGAGACCCATAGCTGTAAATTCATTTCTCACTTCCTATCTACCTAAATACAGTGTGTGTCGTCCCCACTCCCCCCCATCGCGGTTTTGTACTTCTGTGTTTCTATGCTTGTGAACTACAGAAGCTTGGAAAAATATTTTAGCTCTTTGTTTATGAGGAGAGAAACACTCTGCAGGCTTAGCATGCTAATGCCCTACTTTTGTTAGGCTCTTGTGTTCTTGAGGTTCAAACCTTGGCTTTGAAAATTGATTGACTCAATTTCTGGTACCATAGAGGGGAACAAGTAGTTAATAGCAGAGCCATCTGCAGGAGCAGTGACCATCTTTTGACTGAATTCAATGGTGATCAGGTCTGTGTGAATGATTAGGTGTCACTAAGAATTAAGTGTATTTTAGTCCAGCCACAAAGGCATCATAAATATTAAAAGAGAGAGAACTAGGAATGTTGTACATTATAATTATTGTGTATTAAGTCTGCAACCTTTGAACTCGATGAACACAACTAGCTGCTGGCAAAGCTTTTCATCTGCTATCTTGCAGCTTTAATTTGAGTTGCAATTGCAGTTAGTCAGACAATAATGGGATTTTATTTTAGAGCCTTCTGATGGGAGTCAGGTGAAGACAAACATGAAAAACATAAGTTTATTTTACCAACAGCCTTTATAGGAGTGCTGCAGAGGAAGCAATAGGTCAGTTGACTGTATTTTCACATTCTAAAACCCAGAAGTGTTGCATTTGTTCGATAGGTGCACCACTCAACAACCAAATTCGGGGGTACAAAATGATGTTTAACACTTACCAATGATGCATGGCATTCTGATTATAATTAAGAAAAAAATTTAAAAAGGGTAATTCATTTCATACTAGATCTTTGGGAGTCCTGCTGACCCCTTGTTGCGTGTAAAAAATGACATATTCCACCAGCATTCTTAAGATTGTATTTGTGTTACCAGGGGGGTCTCCCAGATCATCTTCATATCATCATCTCTTGCTAAGTCATATCTGTTTTATTGCTTAATAATGGCCTGCGGTGATGGTTGCTGTGATGGTGGTTTTCCATTTTCAGTATACGAGAAACTGGGTTATAAATCTCACAAAGCAGAAACATGCAGTTTTTTATATTGCAGAATAGGTGAATGGGTACTGGTAGAGCAGATAGAGAATATTTATTTTTGCCCCCAAGCTTACCTGGCAAAACCAGTTCTATATGGTTCTCAACAAGATATCCCATTGAGGTTCTTCAACAAATGGACAATAAACAAAACCAAACCGCCCCCCGCTATTTTTCAAGACTATGCATTATCAGTATGGAGCAGCACTATATACATTCTGCCCCTTTTCCTAACCTGTGGATTCTCATATTACAAACGATTAAAAATAATTGCAAATATTTCACATTAAGTAATACTAGGCACAGTTGTTATAAAATAATTAAGATATCATAAAATAAGTCTAATCTTAAAACTGTAGGCTTCTGTGCAGAATTTAAAAAAACAAACAAAAACAAAAAAAATGATTTCCAGCTAGAGAGACACTGTTCCCTCAAACTATTAAAGACGTTTGGTATTATGGTTAAAACACTGGATTGAGACTTAAAAGATCTGCATTCATTTCTCAGCTCTGCCATAGACCTCCCTTTTTGATCTTGTGCAAGTGATTTATGGGATCTGTGCTACAAAGTCCCTTAAGTGCATTTGGTAATCCTACCCTTAATCTTTCTGTGCCTCAGTTCCCCATCTGTCAAATACTTTATATCAGTGGTTCTCAAACTTTTTTGTTTCCGCGGACCACTTGGAAATTGCTGAGGGTCTTGGTGGAACCACTTAATGAATTTTCCAAATGTTGTTTGTACCGTTAGCTAACTATTGTAAAGCACTTTGGATAAAAGCGCTATTTAAAAAAAAACCCTTAATAATTAACAGTTTTTGTTCTACAAATAAAAGCGCACAACTCATATTTTAATATCGGTAGTCTTACCTTTCTAAGGTGATGGATGTGCCCTCTCTACCCGCTGCAGCAGCCCCCGAGCTGGGGCTGGGAAGGAGGGGGAGGTGTCTCCCCGGCAGCCGCAGCCCTAGAGCTGGGGAAAGTCACCTCTTTCTCTGGCCGCTGCAGTCCTGCACATCCCAAATTCCACCCCCACCCCTTCTCACCACACTGCCTCTCCCCCCTACCCTCTATTCCCCCCAAGGCCACCTCCTCACCTTACATGGGCGTCTTCTCCAGGGTCCAGGCACCTAATTAGTGGAGCCACGCCTGTAAAAGCCCTGTTTTTTCACAGAGATCTGCTGAATACTGGGTGTGAAATGCAAAAATCTTTCTGACCGAAAATTTTTGCCTGTGGTGCATATGCCACACTGTCTATGGAGGTAGACATAGAGAATAGGTCATGGGCAACACAAAAAGATAAGACAAACAAACAAAACCAATGTGACCTGATTTGTTCCAGACAAAGCACCAACACCTCTTCATAGTCATTGGACAGATAGTTATTTGGGGTAGGAGGTGTGTAAAAGAATAGCTGGAGAGCAGTAGAAAACCCTATGATTACACTTGCTTATCTGACTTGAGTGCAAATCAAACTTTTAGGCCATCTACACCCACAAATGTCCATTGACTTCAGTGGAAGTTCCACTACAGTTTGAGGGCAGTATCTGACCTCTTAATTGTTACCCAGCTTGGTTTGGTGGATGGGAGGATTTTCAGAAGTTGGAATGTAATAAAAAGTTAGGTTGAAAGTTATGTAGACCATGCATTTATTTCACCCCCATACTTCCTCATAACTATCGTTAACAATAAATCACCCACAAATAAGAATATTAAGAAAGATAAGTGCTCTCATTCTCAGTCTAAATGTTTATACCTAAGGATGACCTTCCAGTATGCCTGGGTGGCTATTAATTTAGCCTAACAAAGGTTAGCAACATTTTGTGATTTATTTTTTTCTCCATGTTTTGACCAATTCTACTGCTGATAGATATAAAAAAAATCAGAATGGACATGTTGTCCTTGCTTAGGAGGGGATCATCAGCCAATGCTACTAGGACAATTTCTGTCCTGTACCAGATCCCTAACAAAAAAGACTGGGGCTAAGGAAATTTGAGCACTCTAGATGCTGTCAGGGTTTCCTCACTTTACCATCCTTTTAATAATTTCCCCCAGAAATGGGAGATTTGATGTAGCTCTATAATTGACAAGACTGGGTGTCCCTTTCCAAGGCTAGTTCCCTGAGCAGAGGCTTCATCTAGCCCTCCTTTAGTGTAAAAAATCACTGGCATTTTTCCTTCAAAAGGAGAGGCACTACCAATCTTCAACAGAAATGAATAGGCCCACTGTTTCCAAACTGGCCTTAACCTAGACTGACATGAGTCCAATCCACAGATGGAGCCCAAAGCACCACCAATACCACAGAATTTCAGCTCGTTCCACTGTCTGACACACAGCCAAAAAGAGCTTATGTGACATTGCTCTGCATCCACTTCAGTGGATAGTTCCATCTGAATCAAAGTGATTTTTATCTGCAAGGTAACATGAAACTTCCTGACAGTGAGAAACACTTGAGTGAATACAAGTGTAGGTAGGTGGAATTAAACAAGCTATAAATTCTTCCCCAGAATAGTTTCCCTTTATGATGCTTTATGGGCATATTATGAAGGCCAGGAATTCTTTCTTTGTGTTCTACACAACTATGGTATAAGATTTCAAAAATTCTTTCTGGTGCAATTCTTCAGACATGGAATGAATTCTGCTACAGGTGCTCTAGTTTCTTCTCTCTTGCTTCTTTTTTCACAGGTCTTTTATATATCATGGTGACCAGTCAAGGAAGAGGGGGTATTTAGTGCCACCTTTTTTGATGGTCTTGCACAAAAATTATTATGACCCAATCAGTATTGCCAATTCTTGTGATTTTTTATCATGAGTTCCCAGTTTTTCTTAAAACAGCTCCTGAAGTCGTCTGGCTTCATGAGGATAATCTCAGATTTCATTTTTTTTTAAATAAATGTCTAGCCCTCACAGCTTCAGGAAAAAAGCTTGAAAATGTGAACCAAAAATGCTAAACTAGAAGGAAAATAAATCACTACCAAATATATTATATTATATTTAAAAATCTCATGAGTTTGGAGGCCTAACACGTGATCTTTGAATGCTTGGGTTTATCCATACTGTACATTGCATGTATGGTTAGGAAGAAACATTTTTGGTGTTTCCAGCCTGCACATACCCCCTATCCCATTTACAGTAAGTGACAAGCATATGGAAACAGTATTTTTTGTATTATTCGAGTGCAGCACTCATGCTAGTTTTTTTTATTTTTTAAAAGGATCCACTCCTGTGACTTGATTCTGACATTGGCTCCATGAAGGTGGCCTCTTGTGTCTGTGCAGTGCCCCATTTGCCCTTATTGGCTCAGGGTTGAACCATGCACAAGAAGTCTCAGGAGCACGATAATTGAAATCCATACCAAAACTTCCACTGATTTCACTGGAAACAGACTGGGACCTTGTGTGTGTTTATTAAAAGTTAAGTAGCTGAAATATTGTGAGTGTTGTAAAGAGAGTGGCCTAAGTCATGCCCTCTGGTTTGCAAGGTGGGGAGAAGAATATAGGGAATGCTTACTGTCTCCCCAGCCAAGTCCGGGAACAGCAGGGCAGGATATCAGTGATTACTAATGAGAGTGCTAAGAGATGAGCCCACCTAATGCCGTGACCTATGCACCACATACATCCCCAAGGGAGCATGGCTTGCAGGTTGTGTGTGTGTTTAGCTGTCCGGCTGGCGAGTATGTATGCTGTGGTGAACAGAAAGTTCTTGTCTGGGATGCAGTTGTCTATAAAAAAAAAACCATAGCTTTGTTTCCCAGGCCAGCCAGGAGAAATCCTGCCATGGTTAGGAGTCTTCTTAAGAGAGGGTTTCATAGATTCATAGATTCTAGGATTGGAAGGGACCTCGAGAGGTCATCGAGTCCAGTCCCCTGCCCGCATGGTTGTAGCAGGTAGTATCTGTGCTCCAATCTTCCTGGACCTGTCAGGGCAACATTGAGCTTGGATTTAGCTCTTTAGTTTTACTACTTGTCATACAGTATCCAAAATATAACCATTGCATGCTTTCAATAATTTCTCAGACTCTGTGGGTTTGTTTATATGCTGCCATGGGCAGGAAAATATTCAAAAATAAAAACAGTGGATTTAATAAAACTTGCCATGCCCATCTGTGCACATACACAGGGCATAAAAGTTCCTGGAAGCTTGCCCTTGCAGAGTTGTCAGTGGCAATAATGGTATTAGAGGTTAGAAGTTAACCCAGTCATTTATAGGGTGAGACAGCGAAGTCAGTACCCTAGCAATTACAGAAGGGCTGGGCCTATTAAAATCTTGCATACTGTTTTGGTAGAAACGGTTAAGGGCATTTTTGTAGTATCCCAAATCAAATGCAGGCTATATAAGAAAACACAACAGCAAGGAATCATGTATATATCTGATGGTATACTCCAACTTGTAAAAACTTAAGTAAAATGGCTGCCTAATCCTTGACATTTTAATAATTTTACTGAAAACCATTCACCTCACAAAGCTCTCCAAAAAAAATGTAAAAAATAAACAGAAAATACAGTAATCAGTGACCATCATTTCAAACAATTAATACATGCATGTAGACTATATGGGCTTACTACAACAGATGAGAAGAACACAGAGGAGGACATGTTACATGTGGTTGATTTAATCAGTATATTATACTTTCTGTGTAGTATTATGGGAAACCACATTCCATATCTGTGCTTTATTCCATGCTGCCCCCAATGCATGAAATGCACTCCATATTCTTGTCCTCAAAGCCACTTCCCTTTCCCTGTTCGAGTCACTCTTAAAGACCCACATTTTCAATGATAAGCACAACAAGTGAACCTAACAAAACATGTACATGTACAGGTGTATGAGTGCGCATATGTATAATACGTGTATGTATTAATATAAGCTAGCGAGAGACAATATCTAGTAGCATGTGGTGGCATAAATATTTTATTGGCATGAATTTGGGATACCTCATTAACTCATGTGGTTTCACTAATTGAGAGTATGAAGGTCATCCCAAACAAATGTCTAAAAAGGTTTACTGCACAGCATATCATTATTTGTGTATGCCACCTATGTTAGAAAAAAAAGAATCACAAATATTTTTAGGGACTTTTCTATGTTTTTATTGAGACTTTTTTTGTTATCCATCTATAAAACCAAGCACCTTAATTGCCATAAATCTAACTAGAGCTCAGAATGAGCCATAAAGTCCTTTAAAATGACTCAAAAATATTTGCATTTTAAAGTCCATCATGAGGTCCTGCAGAAGTAAAGGTTTCATCTGTATTAAATTCTATAGGACATGTTCATAAGGACCACTATACATATGTACAGAAAGATGTCACTAATCAAAAACTAAACCCTGCTTGTGCTGGGAAGATCTATAGTTGTGAGGAGGAGGGGAAAGAAATATTTCTTTGGCAGGCCGATTTTAATCAAGGAAAAAATGTCACCTGTCTGAATGGGTCCCCGGGACACCCATTAGTATGGAGAGAGCAAATGAGGCAGTCAAAGGTGCTGGAAAAATTCATGTATCATAAAGGGCTGCAATTTATCACATGGATACTTCTTCCACATATGAGCAGAGGGATTAATCTTTATTTTAGAGTAATCTTTAGTGTAATCATTCATGTATTCATCCTCCCCATTCCCCTGCTTATGATTAAAGTTGTATACTGTATGCATTTTTATTTCATAAACATGTCTTTGGTGTAACATGGGGGTTCTCAAACTTCATTGCACTGCAGCCCCTTTCTGACAACAAATTTACTATATGACCCCGGGGTAGAGGTGAAGCCAGAGCCCCACCTCCCCAGGTTGGGGAAGAGGGGTCTGCAGCCTGACACCCGCCACTCCAGATCAGGGCCGGCTCTGGCTTTTTTGCCTTGGGCGGCAAAAAAGCCTCCCCCCCCCCAGCGCGGCAGGGGGGAAGGTGGCGAGCCCGCTGCGGCTCCGCTGGCAGCCGGAGCCCCGGGAGGAGGGCGGAGAGCCCAGCCAGGGCTCTGCTCTCCCCAGCGTCCAGAGCGCCGCGGGGAGGGCGGAGAGCCCGGCCTGGGCTCCGATCTCCCCGGCGGCCAGAGTGCCGGGGGGAGGGTGGCGAGCCCACCGCGGCCACGCCGCCCCCCTCCAGGTGCTGCCCCAAGCACAAGCTTGGTGGGCTGGTGCCTGGAGCCGGCCCTGCTCCAGATCGGGATGGAGCTCGGGTTTCAGCTACAGCCTTGGGTCCCAGCAAGTCTAACAGTGGCCCTGGCGACCTTGTTAAAATGGGGTCATGATCCACTTTGGGGTCCCAACCCACAGTTTGAGAACTGCTGGTTGTAACCAAAAAACAGTGTAAGCTCTCTAGACTGTTAAGCAATAACTACCGGTAAGTAAGATTCCCATCCATAATAAAAAAGTAACCAGGTTTAAACATGGTTGTGGCTGAGCTGTGTTCTAAAATGCTTTTTTCTATTCTGCATTGACAGAAAAAAACATGTTTGTTAGGGAAACATGACTTTAGACTAGGCATCCAATGTGTGCAGGGACAGAAGTTAGGGTTGAGACACACAGGGGCTGAGATGGATAGTCATAGTCTGGTTGAGGAGGTGGAGAAGGGAACAGACAGGGTTCTGGAGGCAAGAGGAGAGGAAGTGGGGACAGGAACAGGCTGGTTGAAGGGGAAGTATGAGGACAGGGACAGCCTGGCTGGGAAGTGGAGAAGAGGGAGCAGTAGGTAGAATTAAGTGTCTGGGGATGGGACCCCTGAGGAAGCCTTGCATTGAGTTCGTAGGAGTGCCGTTGGTGTATTGGCAGAGAAAATTCCCAACTGAAAGAAGAACAATTGCTACAAGCCTTGGTGGAGTGCAGAGGAAGTTTCCGCTTAGGGAACAGCAGGGGAAGCTGTTCAGTGGAGGTGGGTTGAGGGGCATGATGGAAGACTCCATTGAGGGGTAGCAGGATTGCCTGCCTGATGTAAGGAGATGTGGGGCTGTGTAGGAAGTCTTTAGTTTGGGGCACAGGAATGGCCTTTTTGGGCAGGGTACGAAGGAAAAAAAAAAACTTGCTGCAGAACAGCAGCAGGAGTGGGTGGAGGCAGAAGAATGCCCATGCCAAGGGAGCACCAACAGGTTTTTTGAAGAGGAAGAAGGGACAGAACGTGTTGCCAAGAGAGGGAAAGAGCAGGAAGAGTAGGTGGGAAGTAGGGAGTGAGGGCCCAGAAGAAATTTTGGTCAGAAGACCTTTTGGGAGGCAGAAATATGGCAAGAAAAAGGGGGTGGAACTGGGACACTGACTCCCACTCCTTTATCTCATTGCCTTCATGCTTTACCTTATTGGGTGGGGATATTTGAAGACTCAGTCTTCTGGGGCATGGGAGACTCAACACTTGACAAGACCTAAAGGTCTTCTAATCTATGGCTCAAGTGGAGACTGGGGTTCCTTGTGTCAGATAACTCCCAGCAAGGTGTTTCAAGGATTGAAAAGCTGTGAATACACAGAAGTTTCCTGTCTTTGTGGAGGATCTTCTTTCTCCATGGGCGCCTGTGATGACAGGTTCTCCAGCTTGCTGAAAATGATCTGTGTGAGTTTCATATAATGTTATTCCTTTGTCTAGGCTTCCCATCCATTGAGTCCCCTCTGCACCATATCTGTTGTATGTTAAGCTCTCCGGGGCAGGGTTTGCATTCATTTTTGTGGCTTTTGCAGTGCTGAGCATGTTGTCATTGTTTTATTAATAAATAATATATTTATTGTGTGCTGTGGTCTAAATGCATACTTACTTTGCATTATTTTTAAAAGAAACACTATTCTTACTGCATGACGTTGGTGATGCATTTATTTCCATGTGTGTTGATTTCAGTGCTCTTACCAGAGCATTATATTGCGCAAATGGTAATATCTGCCCTCTTCTTTTCTTCTTTTAATGGCAGCTGCCAGATACTGTGTTTCTGGCAACTACATCAGTTTTGCAGAGCAGATTGGATTCTGTTGGTACTTAATAATAATCTAAGCACCCTATTAATAATACTGGCTGGAACTCAATGCAATTATTTTTTGGGGAAAAGAATGGACTTAGTAAAATATTCATTTACTAACTTCATTATGGACCAGATTGTGTCTCAGATTAATGCTGTCGTGCCAGGGAGTAAGGCCCCCTGCACCCTGCCTGATCTTATTACCGCCTCTTGCAGCATGGCTGGGAGCGCAGCTGGGACAGCAGAGCTACATGCTTCATACTCTCTGTCAAGCAAGGTGGCGTGGAAAGAGGCATGGATTGGCTCTGGACACCCCAATGCACTGGCCAGCAGAACTGAGCTGGCATGGTGGGTGAAGTAATCTGCATCCAATAAAGGGCTGCAGTAAATCATCTGCACTTGAGGGCAAGGAAAAAAGAAGAAAGGAACAGTGACACTGTACAGTTTTCCCCATGCAAAGGCTTTGAGCAAACATTAAAGATAGTGTTGCCAACTCTAGTAATTTTACAGTGAGTCTTGTGATGTTTTTTGCATTTCCTCAAATTCCAGTTGCTTACATGAGAACCTCAGCTTTCATTTTTTTTTAAGAGTAAGTTTCTAGCCCTTGTCATTGTGCATAAAAGCTTGAAAAAGTGAAGCTCGGGACTCAGAAGGCAAAGAACAAAACCCCCACATTTATTATTTGGTTTAAAAATAATTGTTTTGATGATGTGATTTTTGTTGAATGCTTGAGGTTGGCAATACGGGATATAGTCCTATATGCAGTGGTTAAAGTAAGTCATATGAGAAGGGGTGCTCACCCCAGGGCCGGCTCTTGATTTTTTGCCACCCCAAGGAAAACATTTTTGCCCCCCCTTCCCCTCTTTTTTTTTTTGGTTTTTACACGTTTGCACTTTGCAATGTTTTGTTTTGTTTTTGACAGTTTAAAATTAAAAAAAAAAAGAAAACAGAGAATTTGTAGTTGTTTTTATTTCACTAATTTCCTACTAGTGTACTCATTTACTCACTGGGCCTGTCAAGGAGTGAGCTGGGCTGTGTCTGCCAGGGCCGGCTCCAGGGTTTTGGCCACCCCAAGCAGCCAAAACCAAAAAAAAAAAAAAAAAGCCGCGGCCGCGATCACAATCGCGATCTGCGGCGGCAATTCGGCGGGAGGTCCTTCACTCCGAGCCGGAGTGAGGGACCGTCCGCCGAATTGCCGCCGAATACCTGGACCTGCCGCCCCTCTCCCAAGCGATCGCCCCAAGCATCTGCTTGAGAAGCTGGTGCCTGGAGCCGGCCCTGGTGTCTGCCTGGGCAGAGCTAGAGCTGCCCCTGCACCTGAGGCCTTGGCATAGGCAGGATGTCAGCGCCAACCCCAGGGCTCATGTGGTCCGTGCGGGTCAGACCAAGTCACGCTGCTGGTAGGCTACCCAGCCTGGCTGTCGCTGCCAAGTAGCCAGAGGGGCCTGGAGCTGTGTGGGAGACACCGAAGAGCTCTGCCTCCTGCCTCTCCTTTCCCGTGAAGCACACCGGGGACTTGGTGCTGCCCTCTGGAGCTGGGTGTCACAGCTCTGTGCCAGCAGGTGCAAGCAGCGGGCGTTGGAGGGGGCTGCCCGGTCTCTCCAGCCAGGGCACAATCACCTCCACTCTCCTGGCCCCAATCCCAGTCTGAAATGGCTGTAGCAGCCTTGCCCACAGTCCCACGTCTTGCTATGCAGTGCAGGGAGGCGAGGAGGCTCTGAGAGCAGGGCTGCGGCCCGGCTCCCAAACTGGCCTAGGGCCCCCGTGGCTGGAGGGGCAACGGACCCCAGGGAGTCTGGCTTGGGGCAGCCTCAGCAACACCCCAGAGTCCCGGGCGGTCACCCCACGGCGTGGCCAGGGACAGAGCCAGCCAGGCGGAGGGCACCGCCTGTACCTCTCACGGGGAGTGAGCTGGGGCAGCTGCAGGGTTCGGCTGCTGGGGCCCGGGGCAGAGCAGCTGGTGGCTGGTGATCGCAGGGCAGTGTGCCTGGGCCTCCCGCTCCCTGGGACCCCCGCGAGCCGGCCGCGGGCTCGGCCTGCACAGTGACACGAGTTTGGCTCAGCCTGGGCTGTGGCTCCCCTCCCCTGGTAGGAGGCAGCACAAGGGGAGGGGGAGGAGGCGGCGGAGGTGGGGACAAGCCGAGGAGGAGCCCGCAGCTGGTGCTGGAGGAGTGGCCCGCCCAGCCGCCAAGTTCCGCCACCACCCCCTGCGCTTCGCGACCGGGTCAGGGCTGTGCTACCGGCTCCTGCCTGAGGGGGGCTTCCCACTGCCCATGGGAGAGCGGCAGGGACATGCTCCCCACTGAGTCCTGCCCTGCTGCACAGTCCCGGCGGCACCCGGTTAGAGAACAAAGAGCGGTCAGGATCCAGCCGAGGACACTGCCTCAGGTCGGAGCTGGGGCCCCACCATTATGCCGCCCCTGGTCATTTGCCACCTCAAGCACCTGCTTGTTTTGCTGGTGCCTAGAGCCACCCCGGCTCACCTGCTCTGGATACTGCTTGGCCCAGTATCCAGTATCTCTCCTTCTTTCCCCCTTATCTACTCCATCTACTGAAGCTTAGACCCTCCTGGCTCCCTAGTAAGCAGGTGGTGGAGGGGCTTCTCCACAAACATACAGGAGGCAGGGAAACCAGCTGTATGGGTGGATGCTGGGTGATGACGGGCCTTGGGGACTCTGGGTGGGAGAGTGAGTACTTGGGGCTGCTGGGTAGTGAGATGCCTGGTCTGGCTGCTGTGGCAGCAAGATGGGTATGCGTGTGTTGGGGCTGCAAGGTGGTGGATGGGATAGATGAGTTTGGTTGCCAGAGCTATGGTGGGTTGGGTGTTTGGAGTAGTTGGGCAGGGGATGGTGCTATGGCCCCTGGATGAAAGCGAGGGCTGCTCCCTCTGCCTTTCATCCTGCTGTTGTGATCACCTCCTTCCCATTAGCAGAGGAGAAAGGTTTGTGCTCACCTTACATTTGAACTCTTGGTCCTTCAAAACCAACACGGGGGGACTTTCTGCCAGTTATCTTGCTATGCTGTGTGGGAGTGTGCACCTCAAATAATACAGAAACTACCTGGCTTTGAGAGCAGTGACTATTAAATATCGCCCCTGGGTAAAACGGTGTTCTGATATTATTATATTGTGTCTAAGGCTGGGGGTGTGTACAATCAAATCACGGTGTTCCTCAAGATATAATAGTGAATTCAGTTGTTCATACTGCCCTCTGCCATTGGCTTTGGGAAATACAAAATTGTCTCAGGAAACATTTGTTATCCTTTGTGCAATATTTTATTGCTCTTGTCCAGGAATCAGCAGGCATTTGATTGCTTACATTTTGGGGATTTATTCAAAGCTCTGACTAAGGAGAGAGGCCAAGCTTCAGGAACTTTTCTCCTCCCTCTCTACCACAATGAAAGCAGGTTGTGAGATCTTATGTTCCCTGCCAGAAACAATTTGGGAGGTGGAGAAGATTTTACCTTTCTCTTTACTTCCTTCTCCACAAATATTCCTGTGAATATTCCTGGTGAAGTGATATTGGGGCAAGCTCTACTTCCAATGAGCGGTGTGACAGGCAACATTTTTGACATTTTCGTTGCTGCCATTTGTGTGCGTGCATGTACACATTACACTCAAAAAACTATGTTAAAAGAACATTCTTAAGATTGCAAAGTCAGGCACTCAAAAGTTAAGAAATGCCAGAATTAAGGTGCCCATGCAGTCTTAATTTAGGCCCCTTCTGTGGAGGCTAAACATGATAGCATTCAGCCATATAATTAAAGACTATGTTTCCGCTAGACCCCTGCCTCAGTAAGTACACATAATGAACTATGCTCAATTAATTAGCAGCTACTTAATATTTTTTCTCCTCGTTCAATGGTTGGTCCCATGCCTTATTTATTGCACATTATTCAAACCCTCATCTAAATACAGAATTATTAATTCTTTTTTGAATACGTGACAAAGTTTTATAAGCAAATGAAAACAAAATCTTATAAAAGTAGGTGTCAGGCAACTTTAAATATAATCTGTATTGGGCGACCTATTTTACACATACACACACGTATATATGTAAAATATCTCACTCTATAGAGAGAGAGCGATACACACTAGAACTGAAGTACAAAAATAGAACCGCAGTGGTTGCAATTTAAAAATAGCATTTTCTAAGAGCTACCACAGAGTGACCACAATTAATGCTTACACTGCATGTGGGGGGAAAACGGAAGTATCTCAGATATCACCGTGTCATAACTGTTGATTATTCTGGGTTTTTTTATTGTTTTGTTTTTAATGGTAACTACTATTTACAAGGGATTCTCATGGTATCAATATAAACCAGAAGAGTAATATGTGATATATTTTATGTATATATTCGGGGTGCTGGAACAATTTGTATAGTGTGGGTGCTGAAAGCCATTGAACCAAAGTGTAAATCCTGTATTGGAAACCACTTCAAGCCACCGGGTGTGGCAGCACCTCTAGTTCCAGCACCTATGTATATCTTTCTATGTTCGGTAATATGCTACTACATATTCCTACTTCTATTGATTGTATGGAGTTTTTCAACTGAATTATTTAATTCAGAATAATTCACCTGCAGAGCATAGAATTGACTATGGAAAAGGAAAAGATTGGGAAATGAAGAGGGAAAGTGTTGCAGCTTGAAAATCTTTCTGCGGCTATGTTTGTGAAGAAATAGAACAGTACAGAAAACCGTTGCTATAATTAACCTCTTCAGAGCACTAACTTGTGCAAATCAGTGTTTTTGTGATTTGTATCTGATACACACCTAGACAGCTAAATTGTATCAAACTGACAAAATTAACCCCCTATTTTCTAATCTTGTATCTATGGATGAACAATTAAAATGTTGTTTAATATTCTCCAGTTCAAAGACTGTAACGTGCAAACGACATTGTAGTGCCATTTGTATTTCATTTGCTTCAATGTGTTGACGTAGTGAAAAATTAAATAAAATGAATGTTGGATACATATGATTATGATAGAAATAGCTCTTTAAAATCAACAATTGCACTGAAAGATTAAAAGGCATTGCAGTTAACTCTGTTTATAGCGTTCTGGCCTTTAAAACTGATGAAGATTTTGTTCCAGACATTTTTGTAGTTCAGTCTCTGGGATTTAATCTCAGTAATGTGTTATACTTGCTATTGTCCCAGTGAATTTGTTGACAGACAGTAATTGGGTCACTGCTTTGAAATGCCCAGGGTAAGCTTAGAATTCTCTTTGCTGGTTGGCATGGCAACCATAGGGGTCGATTAAACATGCGCAGAGAGGAATCAGCAGCCTGTGGTTTGTAAATGCTGTAAACTAGAGGGAAGGAAGGGAAAGTGTAGCTCTAATGGCAAAATAGGCAGAAGATTCCAATGGCTTCTCTCCTTTCCTTTCTTTTCTACTTTAAAAGACAGATTTTATAAAAGATAAATCCTGACTTCTACAAGTAACATTTAGACCTGCTACATTTATTAAAAAAACAAAACAAAAATAACAAAAATATACTTGTTTTTAATTTATTTTTTAGTGAAAGACTGAAAAATGTTAAAAAGGAAATTAAAATACTTCAATTGGGCCCAGTTTTGCAGACATATAAAGTAACTGGGAAGGCATAAATATTTCATAACTGCTATAGATTTCTCTTTCATCTGCCATTCCCTCTCCCCACTTCCAGACCCACCCTCAAACAAGCAAATGGCAATGTGCTATGTTCTAAAGATAGATTAGCACTATTACAAATGCAGTGAGTTATTTATAGTTGGCACCAGTTCATGCTAATATATACTAGTTACATAGCAGCCTGACTTTAGATAGGGGCCATTGAGGTAAATCACACTCAGTTGTTGCACAAAAAGCAGGACAAAACTTGTTGGCTGCTGCTACTTCTCCTCCTCTATGAAAAATTCAGTGCTTCAGTTTAAACATCTACTCCTAATTTCCCCCATGCTCTGAGTTCCCCACAAGAAGACAGGACGAGATAGTTTTGTGGGGAGATGGTGTGGTCATAGGTGATACAAGGCACTCTGTGCTTCCAGGCATAGTATCTTCTGCAAATTCTTTGTTTTTGTGTGACCTGAATTAGCTCGGGGTCTTATGATAAAGCTTTCAACGATGGATGAAGAGAAAGAAGGAATAATTGATCTTTGTTGTGCAGTAACTAAGTTTCACAGCATGTAGTTGGCTCCTTTTTGCTCTCCAAGAAGTTTTCTTTTGATGGCAACTATACTTGTTAATCAAGACAGCAGCAGCAGTAGCAGAGGTGGCCTTAATCAGTTTTTGATTCATAGATCAGAAGAAGAACTTGTAGAGCTTGTAAGTGAGACCAATGAAAGTGCCTGTAGCCACATTTCAATTTGGTAATTTTACATTTATTAGTGTGGTTGTCTTTTTGAGAATGACCATGATAAAATACTAATATGGTGTAGATGGCAGGGGGACAAGACAAATAATTGATTAATAATTTAGAAACTGAAAAAATATGGTCTTATTGATCCTTTGTTACCTGGTTTGAGACAGGCTGCAGTTGCACTCATCACTTTGTATCTTGAAAAAATCACTTTTATTAATATAGTGGTTCCCAAACTGAAGTTCGCAAAATGTTACAGGGGATTCTTGGGAAAAAATTCCCTAATGGCGGACAGAGCTGTCCCTAGGGACTCTGGGCAGCACGGGGCCAGCAGCCCGGAGCCCCTGGACTTCCAAGAGCGAAGCAGATCAAAGCAAGCATATCTATCACGCTGAGGAGATTTAAACTTCAGGACTCCTTATAAGAAATAGTAAGGGAGGTGGATATTTTTTGCTGTTTTTAAAATTAAATAGGCAACTAGTATTGTTTTTAAAATTATTATGAAGAACAAGTTTAAACTTTGTTGTAACGTGAGTTGTTTGCCTGGACTACTCAAGACCTGAATGCTTGTGTAGGAGGAACTCTTTGAGTTGGCTTCTTAAATACCTTCATGCTGTTTCACATCTGATATTCCTTGATGAAACATATGAGCCTTGTTGAAAGGCTTATTCAAAGTGATCCAAACTATGAAAGTGAGATCTTGGAAGAGTGTTGCCATTTTCATAATGTAATAAAATACAGTAATGATTAATAATAAATAGTGTGTAATAAGCATTTCATAAAAACAAATTTTATAATTCTAAGATCACTGCTTTTATAATTTATACTCAGGTAAAGGAGAAAATCCCTGGAAATATTCATTTCTAGGAGGGGGTTCACAAGACTTGACATTTTAGTGAAAAGGGTTCACAGGTTGTTAAAGTTTGGGAACCACTATATTAATGTATGCTTGTGTGGTATTTGATATTTCAAGATAGGCTCCAAAGTGAGCAATGCATCTGAGACTATAATCTCATTTTTTTTGTGTTTAAAGCAAAGTGTTGTTGTTGTCAGTTAAAATAATGATATTGCAATGGAATAAAAATCAAAGTTTAACACTAGCTTTATTATAGGACCAGCAGGATGGGCTCTGCGTGATTGCCTAATTAACAACAGCAGAATTTGATGTGACTGCAGCTGAATGTGAAGTTTGTTTAAGTGAAACAAAATTGAAATCTGTGCCTAAACAGAAGTTTCAAACAAGAAAAAAGAGTTCTTCTTTGCCTTGTATACAGGAAAATTAAATGTAATTAGTCAAAGCCTTCAAACAACATAATTGATAAAACAGTTACCTTTTGTGTCTTCCATTTTTTAATTGAGTATGTGTCATTGTTTTTAAAGACTCTTGAGTCAAATTCTGATCTAATTTAAACTGGTGTCAATATTGAAATTTCAATGGAATTCCCCAAGATGTATAGTGGTGTAAAGCAGATTATAGTTTGCCTCACTGTGGCTGTTACAATTCATATTGTACCCTTGTTGGTTTTTTTTCCATTGGGCAAATATTTCCAAACGCCAATAGAATGCAAAAAATTGATAGATTTTGTTTGTTTGTTTGTTCATGATTTCAGTACAGCATTATAGGACTTCTGATTTTCAGTTTTAACTGATAAAACAATTGGGGAAGGGGGAAGGGAAAGGAAGAAAGAAAGGGAGAAAAAGAAATGGGTGTTTATCCAATAAATACCAGAAAAACAACACTTGAAATGGTTATCACTTGTATCTAAGGGCTTGTCTACATGGAGCAGTAATGCACTGTACAGGGGTGTTATTTCTAAATGTTGTGCAATAACTGGTCCATGTTGACTCTGCTGGTGCAAACTAAAGGTTCCTTACCATGCTTTAACGTACTGCTGTTTGATCATTAGGGAACATTACAAAGAGATTACTCGTGACAGTATTATGTCATGAATAATATATATAATGTCCATTACTCATTATAGTATATACAAATGAAGAGCCCCAAACCCTCTCAATTTTCCGACATCTACGTAAAACTCAAAAAATACTCAAAATAAACCCTGAAAAATGGAAGCTGTAAGCATTAATAATAATACTTCACAAGTAAACATTCCAGTTTAGGCAGCAGAGGGAGTACAAAAGTCTGAAACATTGCTTGATTACAGCTAAAAAGATTTGCAAATATTTGTCTTTTTTTCCCCTTTGTAACAAATAGGTCCGTTTAATCAATCCAGTCAATCTTCAAAGGACACTTTCCATCAGATTATAATTTTTAAAGGAACACCATCAAAATAAATTAATATATTTACTTTTGATTCCTGTTACTAGTATCAGATGAGATTATTATAAATGAACACATTTTAATCAATGAATGTATCGATACTTTTTACCAGTCACGGAATCTTTTCTTTTGCGTGTCACTCGTCTTTGGTCATTAAATTAGACTGGTCTGTAGGCATTACACTTGGTTGTGGACAGATGCTTCCCTTTGTTGCATATGTCATATGGGAGAAAAGTATGAGAAGCAGCACTCAAAAGGACAAAAGTTCATAGGAAGCGTGGTGGATATGGGCAAAACTGGGTGGCAACTTCCCTCTCAACCCAGCTGACTACCATGTTGCAATTTAAACATGATCAATGCTGGCTGAACTGTGCTGCCTACTGTGGCGGAATACAGGAAGTAGCGCAGAGGCTCACCCTCCACAAGGATTAGGGTTACCTGAGATCCACTGGGTTGTGACTTGATTTTCTCCATTAAATCTTGGGTCCTGTGGGATTCTAAAGCAATCCCCAACCCTGCCTGAAGAGAAAGAAAGTTCCAATATTTGACGCATAGAATTGTGAGTTAAGGAGATCTTGGTTTAATTTCTGGCTCTGCCACAGACTTTCTGTATCATCATAAGCAAGCCCCTTAACATTTGGCTGTTTCTCCACCAGTGAAATAGGGATGATAATAATACCAATAACACAGTGGCTGTAAAGCATCTTTGGATCCTTGGATGGAAAGTGTAATAAAAGTCTGAAGTATTAATAATTGTAATTTTACGGCTTTGCAAATGCATTCCACCAAGGACAGAATTTGTCATTCACCTCATGTTATATTGTAAGCCCCTTTTCCCCTCTTGACTTTTTTTCTGCCCTTGTTCTTAGACACAAGCACATTCTTACAGCTTTTTCAATTGCTTATATTGTAGGAAATGCTTAAATTAAAACTGTTCACGTATAGGGTTGCCAGGTGTACAGTTTTCAACCGGAATGCCCGAAAAGGGATCTTGGTGGCTCCGGTCAACACTGCTGACCGGGCTGTTAAAAGTCCAGTCTGTGGTGCAGTGGGCCGGTCTGCCGTGGCTCTGAGCAGCTCCTGGAAGCTGCCGCATGTCCTCCCTCTGGCTCCTATGCATACGGGCAGCCGGGGGCTCCACATGCTGTCCTGCCCCAAGCGCAGTCTCCGTAGCTCCCACTGGCCAGGAACTGTGGCCAATGGGAGCTGCAGGGGCTTCACCTGCAGACATGACACCACGCAGAGCCGCCTGGCCATGCCTCTGCGTAGGAGCTGGAGAGGAGACATGCTGCTGCTTCCGGGAGCTGCTTGAGGTAAGTGCCTCCTGGAACTTGCACCCCTGATCCCCTCTTGCACCCCAACCCTCTTCCCCAGCCCTGATCCCTCTCCCGCCTTCCAAACGCCTCAATCCCAGCCCGGAGCACCCTCCTGCACCCCAAACCCCTCATCCCTGGCCCCACCCCAGAGCCTGCACTCCCAGCCAGAGCCCTCACTCCCTCTTGCACCCCAATCTCCTGAGCCAGCCCAGTGAAAATGAGCGAGTGAGTGAGGGTGGGGAGAGTGAGCGACAGAGGGAGGTGGGATAGAGTGAGTGGGAGGGCGGGGCCCCAGAGATGGGGCAGGCAGGTGCGTGGCTTCAGAGGAGGGGAAGAGTAAGGGTGTTTGGTTTTGTGCAAGTAGAAAGTTGGCAACTCTATTCACATAGCTATTTTAAAATACTCAACATTGTCCCTTTAAGGTGCTTCCAGTTTGGGGCCTAAAATATTTGCCTCACTGGAGTAAGGAAAGTCACAATTAAAAGGACCCTTGATACCCTGGTTCCATGACCATGAGAATGTCATAGGATTCAGCTCCAAATGTAGAATTCCCCATCCCTTTTCTTTTATTTTCCCCATTCCCATTCTGAATCCCTCTGCTCATCTCATTCTCTCTGTGTATTCCATCTCTGTGCCCTCCCTTTTTAAGACAGATTAAAGTTCACCACATGTTAACTAGTGTGGGTTAGAAAATTTTGTACTTTTTTTTAACCTTTCTCCAGTGATGTCTAATGTTAATAAGTATTGACAAGTATTTTAAAAGAAAAAAAGGAGTGAGAGGATAGGGAGTAGGAGAGACAAAATGAAGGTAAATGGGAAGGAGAGGAAAAATGGGAGAAGGGGAGGAGAAAGAAAAGGAGAGCATAGCAGGCCTGGACACTGGCCCATAAGTCATATTTCTTGGCAAAAGAAATAATTGCTGGGAGGGGTTGACTGAGAGGCCTGTCTGAAACTGGATACAGCAATACACAATGTTCTGTGCAAGGTAGTAGCTGAGCTCAGTGGTTAAGCTTTTAACAAAAAGGTATTAATCGTCCTTAGGAATTTTCTCTTCCTCAGTGGACTATCTCCTAGAACAGAGGTTCTCAACCTTTTTCTTTCTGAGGCCACCCCCCAACATGCTATAAAAATTCCATGCCCCACCTGTGCCATAACTACTATTTTTCTGCACATAAAAGCTGGGGCCGGTGTTAGGGGGTAGCAAGCAGGGCAACTGGGCCCCCACAAAGCCAAGTTGTTCAGGCTTCGGGTGACAGGGTTTGGGGCCCCGGGCTTCAGCCCTGCATGGCAGGTCTTCTGCTTTCTGTCCTGCGCCCCAGTGAGTCTAAAGCCAGCCCTGTTTGGCAGACCCCCTGAAACCTGCTCGTGGCCCTCCAGGGGCCCCCGGATCCCTGTTTGAGAACAGCTGTCCTAGAATATGGAGAATGAAACAGTTTTACCAACTCCTATTCTATCTCGATGTCTTCAGAAAACTGTTTGAGTAAAGTGGTAAGGGGATTTAATAAGTATATCTGTGGGAGACCAAGAAAGGGTCTCTGGGACAGCAAGCATTGCTGATAGGCTGACCAGAGGGTTCAGAGAGAGGAGATTGTTTTCAGGAGGCATAAGCCATTCACTTTTCTTCTTCTCCACAACTAATCTGAGAATCTGTAATCTAATTAAACTGATGAAAAGTGTAAAACTAGATATGATGATCAAACCATTTCTTGTCATAGAATGAGATGGGTATGAGCCATTGGGCAAATTACATATTATGGTTGGGGAGGTAGGCCCTTTTAAAAAGCAACATAAATAATTTAATTTAAACAAAAATCCTATTTGCAGTGTTATAAGTGTGCCTTCCACTTTCCAGTTGTCTGAATTGTCACTTGCCCATCCCATCTTAGTCTAGTCCTTCCTCTGAGATCAAAGTTCACATTCTCTTTCCCAGAGGCATTTCAACAGCACTAATCTGAATTAAATTCTGTCTCCATCAGATATTTAAAATAAAACAAAGTTTTATGTGTTCCCCCAAAAATAGAAATACAGGAAACCAAAGTTGTTTAAACTGTAAATATGCCTTATTTAGTATTACAAAAAAGGATGGCTAACCTGTCACTGGGCTAATGATTCCAAGTATGGAACAAAATAACTTAAATGTGTGCTGGACAAAAATCTTGGTCTGATCAAGTGGGAGCAATGTCCCACCAGCTGTGTGACAGCAAACCTTGTTAGCCAAAAATCACCTCTCCAGACAGTCTAATCTAAACAAGTATCAATATATATGCACTACCCAACCACCCTGCCTAACTACTGCAGTAAAAGAAGCTGTGCTGGGGAGGAAGGCAGCCTCCTTGAGGTGGGCTTCCAGGATATGTGTGAGGAGGGGGAAGTTCTTTGTGAAGAACTTGCAAACTTCTCATGGAGGAATCCAAATGTATTGAGCCCTGTGAAGCAACATAGTCTGTACATGGTTATGGCTGGTTATCCATTGTCTCAGCAATTCTTCTGTTACTTTCAGTGTTTTAAGTGAAAAAAAGGCTCCAGAGGTGATCCTGGCAATTAAAGGATGGTAAGCCCAACTTCAGTACCAGGAAAATAGGTTGAAACCACAGTAGAGAACAGAATTATCAGATCCATGGAGGAACACACTATGTTGGGTAAGAACACTGCCTTTGTAAATGGAAATCATGTCTCACCAATCCATTAGAATTCTTTGAAGGGGCCAACAAACATGTGGACAAAGATGATCTATTGGGCATAGTGTACTTGGACTTTCAGAAAGCCTTTGACAATTTCCCTCACTAAAGGTTCTTAAGTAAAGTAGGCAATCATGGGATAGGAGGGAAAGTCCTCTCAATGATCAGCAACTGGTTAAAAGATAGGAAACCAAGGGTAGGAATTTCACAGTGGATAGAGGTCAGATTTCCTAGAGGATAGAGATAAATAGAAGAATCCTCCAAGGATCTGTACTGGGACTAGTGCTATTCAACATATTCATAAATTGTCTGGAAAATGGGGTAAAGAGGAGGTGGCAAAATTTGCAGAAAATTACTCGAGAGTTAAATCCAAAGCAGAGTGTGAAGAGGTGCAAAGAGATTTCACAAAACTGGATAAGTGGGTAACAAACTGGCAAATAAAATTCAAAGTTGATAAATGCAATGCAATGCACATTGGGAAACATAATCCCAACTATACATACAACATGAATCACTGTGGCTAGCTCTAGCTCTCTGAAAATATCTGCTCAATATGAAGCAGCTGTCAAAAAAGCTAACAGCATATTAGGAACCATTAGGAAAGTGATAGCTAATAAGAAAGGAAAAATATAATGCAACTATATAAATCTATGGTATGCCCACACCTTGAATACACATACAGTTCTGGTTGCCCCGTCTCAAAAAAGTTATTTTGGAAAAAGTACAGAGAAGGCTTAAAAATGATTAAGGGTATGGAACAGCTTCCACATGAGGCCTTGGCTACACTTGCAGATGTACAGCACTGTGAGTTAAACCTGACTTCGTACAGCTGAGTAGGGAAAGCGCTGCAGTCTGTCCACACTGACAGCTGCCCAGCGCACTGTCGTGGCCACATTTGCAGCATTTGCTGCGCCATTGGGAGCGGTGCATTATGGGCAGCTATCCCACAGAGCACCTCTTCCCATTCTGGCGCCGTGGGTTGTGGGAAGGGGGTGTGGGTGCAGGGCATTCTGGGTCCTGTCCCAATGCCCTGTAATGCATCGCTTCGCATCCCAGAAATCCCTTTGTTTCCGTCCACCTTTGGCACCATCTTTCAACGGTTTCTGTGCAGCGCGATCTGTTGTCTGCGGGAAATGGAGCCTGAACTGCTGAGGCGTATGCTGACTTATCTCTCCAGCACGTCACATTTGGCTGTCAAACTATTCCTTAAGATCCAAAGTGACAGTGAGAGTGAGGAGTCTGACGATGCTATTGAGCCGCGTACCGCATACGACACGAAATTGCTTGTGGCATTCACGGACATGCTCAGCACTGTGGAACGCCGCTTTTGGGCTCGGGAAACAAGCACCAAGTGGTGGGATCAAATTGTCATGGAAGTCTGGGATGACGAGCAGTGGCTGCAGAACTTTCGGATGAGAAAAGCCACTTTCATGGGACTGTGTGAGGAGCTCGCCCCCACCCTGCGGCACAAGGACACGAGATTGAGAGCTGCCCTGCCAGTGGAGAAGCGAGTGGCTATTGCAATCTGGAAGCTGGCAACTCCAGACAGCTACCGGTCGGTCGCAAACCAGTTTGGAATGGGAAAGTCGACCATTGGAATCGTGTTGATGCAAGTTTGCAGGGCCATTAATCGTATCCTACTCAGAAGAACAGTGACTCTGGGTAACGTGCAGGAAATAGTGGATGGCTTTGCACAAATGGAGTTCCCTAACTGTGGAGGGGCGATAGATGGGACGCACATTCCTATTCTGGCACCACCCCACCTAGGATCCGAGTTTCATTGACATTATCACAGGCTGGCCTGGAAAGGTGCATGACACATGCATCTTTCGGAACACTTGGCTGTTCAGGAAGATGCAGGCCGGGACTTTTTTCCCAGAGCGGAAGATCACGGTAGGGGAAGTCGAAATGCCCATTGTGATCCTTGGAGATCCCGCTTACCCATTAATGCCATGGCTCATGAAACCCTACACAGGGAGCCTTGACAGCAGCAAGGAGCAGTTCAACTACAGGCTGAGCCGGTGCCAAATGACTGTGGAGTGTGCCTTTGGCCGTTTAAAGGGCCGCTGGCGATCTCTGTATGGGAAGCTGGACTTGGCTGAAAACAACATCCCCGCGGTTTATATCCAATCTTTAGGAATCAGTGTTTGCTACGAAGACAAGCAGACTTGCAGTGCCTGTTTATTTCCTGGGCTAAGGAGTCTTTACTTTATGCAATAATAAAGAATGTTTTCAAAGCCAAAAAATCCATTTATTGAAAAGAAACAATGGGGTGGAGTGGGGAACGGTACAATCACAGATTCGCGTATGTCCTGTCTGGTGTGCTGTGCAGTGAATGCTGCACTTCAGGATAGCTATACTGCATGGTGATGGGGGTTGAGTGCAGAGGGTAAGGGTCGTGGTTTTCAGGGCTGGGTGGTGAAGATACTGGTGCTGGAGGCAGCTAGTGGTGTGAAGAACACGGAAGTTGGGGAAAGTGGGTTGGAGGTGACAGTGGGGCACAATGGAAAGAGTTTTGGGACAAGGGCTGGGGGGGGGGGCATTTGCGCTTGCGGTACTGCTCCTTCTGCATGGCTACGAGCTCCTGGATAGTGTCTGCTTGGCACTCCAGGATGCTTATGAGCCGATCCGTGCTTTGCTGCCGGTGCTCCGTGCTTTGCCGCCGGTGCGCTGCGTTTTCCTGGCGGATCCTGCTTTCTCTCTCTCCCTCCAGTTCTGTGCTTTCTCATTCTCTTTAATAGATTGCCGCATCACTTCTTGCAGCATGTCTTCTTTGCTTTTTCGCAGTCTCTTCCTGAGTCTTTGCAGTCTCTGAGCAGGCAATAAGAGGGACGGCTGAGGTCTCAAGGTTGATACAGCTGTATAGGTAAAATGCAACATTTAAGAGAGGCAGCATTGTTTATACCAGACAGAGTAATCATTCCCCCCACACTTAAGGAGTAGAAAACACACAGGGTCTACACAATAGCATAATTTTCCCATCCGAAACAGAGCACACATATCCCAAAATGGTGAGTAAGGGGGACTGATTGTTTCAGGGCTGCACTGTCCTCTGGGTTTCTGTGCCTTGGGGAGAGCCAACAGCTTCAGGGAGCACCTACACTGAACACTGTCCCAACATTTTTCACAGGAGTTCGTCTTGGAAGATATCTCGCTGCTGAGGGTGACCTGAGGGAAGCAAGGGAGGGTCTTCTACTGCAGTGCGGCTTCCGCCCTGGCCCATATGCAGCTTGCCTGTGTGCAGCAATAGTCCCCCCGCCCCTCGCAACACAGTGGCGTGGACACGTTAGCCTGGCTGGGACAAGGACCACGATGGCTCTCCTGATAAACCTGCACAAGTTCATTGCACACATTCTGGATGAGACATTCGAGGAGATTACTGAGGCTGATTACCGCGATATGATAAACCACATCAATGCACTATTCTGCATCTAGGTATGCATGCCTGACCCTCCTTTCCCAAAGAGCCCGCACCAAAAAAATTCCTTCCCCCCCCCAAAAAAACCCGCTTACTGGGAACCTGCTCTTCTGTTTGTCCTCCACCAAGTACCGGCCACTGCGACTGGCTACCTTCCTCTTGGCCTGAGAAGAGCTCCTGACTGCATGGCTCCAGGGATTCTGGGGTGTCTCCATCTGGCCCACCACCCTCACTCCCGTTTTCCTCCTCCTCCCCCCCGCCCCACACCGGCTCTGAAGTGTCCATGGTGGTGCTCGGAGTGGAGGTGGGGTTAACCCCAAGTATCGCATCCAGCTCTTTGTAGAATCGGCAGGTCGCAGGGGGAGCACCCAAGTGGCCGTTTGCGTCGCAGGCTTTGCGGTAGGCACTCCGCAGCTCCTTCACTTTAATCCTGCACTGCAGGGTGTCCCGGTCATGGCCCCTTTCCATCATGTCTTTTGATACCTTCCCGAAGGTATCGTAATTCCTACGGCTGGAGCGCAGCTGGGACTGGACAGCTTCCTCCCCCCAAACACTGATGAGGTCCAGCAACTCGCCATTGCTCCATGCTGGGGCTCGCTTGGCACATGGAGGCATGGTCACCTGGAAAGATTCGCTAATAGCACGCCACGCCGGGCTGAGCAAACAGGAAGGGGATTTTTAAAATTCCCGGGGAATGTAAAGGTTGGGTCACATGGTTGGTTATCTGAGGCCAGGGCAGTAGAGTTTGAACTGATGACCAGAGTGGCTAGAACAGGCATTGTGGGATACTGCCGAATACTTCTGGAGGCCAGTCACAGAGCATTGGGCAGCCATACTGGCGCCGCAGCGCTGCAGCGGCAGCGCAATACACGCTATTCCTCTTGGGGACGTGGAGTACATGCAGCGCTGCAACCACAGAGATACAGCGCTGCAAATACCTTGCCAGTGTGGACGGGGAGTGAGTTACAGCACTGGGGGCGGCTTTACAGCGCTGCAACTCGCAAGTGTAGCCCAGGCCTAGGACTGTTTAGCTCGCAAAAGAGACAACTGTTGGCGGGGAGGGGGGGGAAAGGGATACAATAGAGGTCTATACAATCATGAATGGTGTGGGGAAAGTGAATAAAGAAGTCTTATTTACCCATCCCATAACACAAGATAGTGATCACCCAATGAAATTAATAGGCTGCAGGTTTAAAACAAAAGGAAGTACTTCTTCACACAATACACAGTCAACCTGTGGAACTCATTGCCAGGGGATGTTGGGAAGACCAAAAGTATAACTGGGTTCAAAAAAGAATTAGATATGTTCATGGAGGTAGGTCCATCAATGGCTATTAGCCAAGATGGTCAGAGATACAACCCCATGCTCTGGGTGTCCCTAACCCTCTGACTGCGACAATCTGGGACCGGATGACAAGGGATGGATTACTCATTATATTGCCTTGTTCTTTTCACTCCTTCTGAAGCTTATGGCACCGGCCAGTATACTGGGCTAGATGGACCATTGGGCAGACCCAGTATGGTCGTTCTTATGTTCATTAGTCTGATCTCTGGCTTATATGATCCCCTGCTTCTGGTATATTTGCTTCCCTCATTGTTCCAGCATAGTAAGAGTTTGCTGATCCTGAGCATGCTGTGCATGCCATGTAGTTGTACAGGCCTTTGCTTGGTGGGATGAAAGGTAAGACTTGAGTCTCTGGGATGGTGTCCATGCACATGCATAGTGTTCTTCATGAGGTAGTTGAACATTTTTGAAAATTCTATGGAAGTTTTTTGCAAACATTTTTCAAAAAATTTGGCAAAAATTAATTTTTCAAATTTGAAATTTTGAGAAAAAATGTTTGTGGAATTTCCATTAATCATTACTTGTCCCTAGAAGTGCACTCAGTAGGAGTTGTATGAGCCATGGAGCTGTTAGTAGTAGTAAAGCCAACTTCATAATGTATCCACAAATTGGACATGTGCATGTGACATCTTTAAGTATATATGGTTTAGAAATCAAAACAAAGTTATGGCAATTTAAATGCCTTTCCATTTTCAAGCCACTCCAACTCATTGTGGTGGATTTTCCACTCTGTGACAGGTCTGATCATTCCCTTAAGGGATTGGGGGAGGGTGCCTATCTTCTTCTGTTGCAGACTCTGGTCTGACAGATCTTTTTTAGTTCTAACAGCTCTGCTTCTATGAAGTTACTGGGGCACACAGCAATAAACTGGGTGGTCGATCTAGTTTGTCTGTGTTCACTGGCAAAAAGAAGAGTTCTTTACAAATCATAAAGACGTGTATAACTTTTGAGTTTATTATTTAAAATTAATTCCTTTTTTTCTCGCCTTCAGTCATCTATGCATGGGCAGTGCTTCATTGCTTCACTCAAATGCTGCCTTTGAGGCAGCTGCATGAGCTAATGAAGAGCCATATGTTGTCCTTTCTCTACCCTCTCCTTTCCACCCCTACTCCTTTCAATTTATTTAATCTCCACTGCTTCAGGGCACTGACATCCCAAAGTTGCTCCTGAACCCTGTCAGTTATTCATTAGTTTGTTCAATAAATTTACTCACTACATTGCTTGTTTCAGTTATCTTGCATGCCATTTTATAGTACAGCTGTGGTACTACCCCTTTGAGTTTTAACCAAACCCTGAATAACTGAAACTTTATGGGTAATTAAGGTTTGCTTATATTCCCTATGTGGGGACACATCTGACTTCTAGATGTGGGGGCCAGCTGCCATACATGTCCTGCATTCGGTGCTTAGGGAGAGGTGAAATCCTGGCCCCACTGAAGTCAATGGGAGTTCTGCAGTTGACTTCAACTATAGCACGAGCTCAGCAAAACTGGATGGCAAATATGCTGAATTTGATCCATAGATGAAGATGACCTTTTCAAAGATCTCAATTTTTAATCAAACCCCAATTTATCTAAAGGGTTCAGATATCTGTGGATTAAAGATGGTTTGTGCTATAATTCTGTTCAAAAACAGTAAGATGATCATAGATGAAAGCCAAGCCAAGAAAATTCTGTTCTCAGTTACCCATATGGAGTCCAGTTGAAGTTAGTGATATGTGAATGTGAGAGCAAAATCTGGACCTTTTACCTCATTTTGGTTACTGTAGTAGTTGAAAACACTACAAACAGTAGTTTACCCATTTGAAATACCCTGTAGTTCAAATTTTCCTGCCCCGCTGCTTTCTTGACCTGGAGGCCTTCCTGACCCAGGCATTTATTTTTTCACTGTGTTGATTATCACTGTACTTTGTATTCAGTGCTTCCCATACATATTTTTGATCTAACTCAACTTGCTGTAAATGTGCTCATGATACAGAACTGTGCTGGAAGCACTGACCATGTAATGCCTAGATTGACTTGCATACATGTTGATTGACAGTAAAGTGCCACATTGACTACAAGGTTTTGATTTTTATCTGATAAAGCTTTTAATTACATTTGTGACAACAGGCCTGTTTCTCATTTCACTTAGACCAGTGCAAATCTATTGAGTTTGGGGGAGTTATTGTTGACTTGTACCCATGTAAATGGGAGCAGAACCAGGCCCAGTATGTTTTACTGTTTTTTATATATAATATTCTGCTGATACAATCTTTCTCATGGTTTGTTTTCTATAAGATACTGTGTATGCTGGCAGGCAGGGTCTGATTTGTGTAGCTGTTGCCACCATCAGTCACTCCTTCCAGAAACAATACAATTGTTATAGCACTAGGCTCAAACCTCATTTTATTTTACACTTCTTTCAAAGTAGTATATCTTTCCACAATGTAGTTTTTTGAAGTAAGATCATCATTAAAGTTCCAATATAAACTGCACAAGTGAACTACATTTTGTTTACTACTAATAAAAGTTATGTTTTTACTGAAGTAATCAGAACCATCTCTTGTTACAGATACCGATAAACTGCTAAACAATTTTTGTTGCATAAGCTAAAAATACAGTGAATTATCGACTGCACTTCAAAATGATCAATGAATTAAAATTGCACGAATCATAATTTGCTATGACACTGATTACCTTTTCCAGACTCAAAGAAGAGCTCTGTGAAGCTCGAAAGCTGGTCTTTTACACCAACAGAAGTTGGTCCAATAAAAGATATTACTACACCCATCTTGTGTGTCTCATGAATCATAATTTGATAGTTATTCAAAATGTAAAAGCTCAGACAACTTTTTAAATAAATAATTGCACCAAATAAGTAATTGCTAAAAAGGTAAGTTAGAAAACCTTTATCATTTGAGGCAAACTTAAGATGTAGAGGAGGCTTACTTTATACCTTCATAGAGTTCATAAATCCACCAGTGATGGATCAGAAGCATGCAATGTTTAGCCCAGATGTTGCATAGACTTAAGTACGTGTATAATTTTACTCATGTGAGTAGTCCCATTGATTTCATACAGTTATGCATGTTCTTAAATCTTTGCACGATTAGGGCTTTTGTCTTATTTAACTTGCGCATTTGAGACTTTTTTTATCATAATATGTAATACATTTATAAAATAAGATATAGATATCATAGGAAAAATAGGGACTACATTACTCCTAAAGGAATGAAATATGGAACATTCTGGAGCTGCAGTTCTACCGGTTTCCAGATTGGACAATTTTCTTAGTGACTTACATAAATTGATCACTATTAGATGATGCTTGTTTTGCCCTGTGGCTATACTAGAAACACTGATTTAAATTGGTAAGAAAGTTAATTAACCACTGCTGTTAAATGTACTTGGAACATCATCATGTTCCATTAAATTCAGTGTAAACTTTGTTTAAAACAGTGTAAATATAAAAGTGGGTTTCAGCAGTAAAGAGGTTAAACATTATGGAGGCGCTGATAAGTGCTCCATAGTTAAAGGTGCACCAAAAATTTCTTTTCACCTCACTCCCCCCATTTATTTTAAGTGCCATGACTGAAAGGGCCATCGACTTGGAACTGACCACTAGGAATTGTCCCTCCAGGTCACAGTTCAGGCACACTAGTTGGACATCTAGGGAAACTTGACTATTCTGTTCAATATAGTTTTTTTTCTAAATGCGATTAATTTTATTGCATTTTTTTTAAAGTACAAAACCGTAAATGACTTGCAGTTTACAGATGTTTCTGAATAACTCACGCTCCAGTAGAAGAATGCTATTACCCAGTTTTACAACTCCTCAGAGCTACAAGGCCAGACAATACAAAACTAAACAATATAAATATAACACATTAGGGTAGGGATTACAGTAATAGGAAAATATGTATATAAATAGGGAAAGGAGGGGACTAGGACAGGGAGTGAAAAGGAGGAGGGATAAGTTGAATGAAAGTCTGGATCTCTCTGAGCTGTCTCCAAATGTATCTAGAAACAAGATCTATTTTTAAAAAAATTCATATTATTGATCTCTATGGCAACAGACTATTCTTGCTTTGACCACTAATTCCTATATAGGTTTTTATATGGCGCTCATCACCATAGGATCTGAGCACCTTCCAATAGTGTATTAAGCAATGTGATTAACATCTGTCACACGTTGCTTGTTCTCTTGTCCTTTCCCCAGGAGGAGAAGTGAGAACAGTGGAGTGTCTTGTTTTGGTAGGATTTCCCCCCCCCCCCCATCACTGCTCATGCTATACCTATTATGTGGATAAACAAAAGATTTTAGTCTCTGGGAGTTTTGCTCCAGTACCTTTCAGAGCGTTACATTTCACATTACAAGAAAAAAAAGATTTACAGAGTTCAAGCCAAGTGCCTTTCCCCTTCATATTGAACTCTAGATGCTTATAAAATTTAATGAAGATTAGACTCCGTCCTTTGCTTCCTCTGCAAAAAGTCCTGTAGATATTGTTTAGATGCAGCATGTTTTTGGCTGATTAAAAATAAAGAATTGGAGATAATTTATTCAACCCTATCAAATCGAGAGAAAACCAGATAGATAGTTAGAATTTTAATAAAGCACAGCTGTAATAAAATTGTAACAAACTACAAAAAAATTATAAGGCAAAGACTTTTACCCCAGTAATTGAGGTTTTTGGAAATTAGCAGGGAGACTTTATTGTTCTACAGATCAAATACAATAAGACAGATTTAAACAAATAAATAATACTAATAATTGAGTGGTACAAATTTCAACCACATGAAGTTCTCTAGTTCATAGCAAACTTGCATGAAAAAAGTGAAAATCAGACTTTAATAGGGATATATATTTTTTCCCAAGGAAACTGCAAATATAAATGCACTAGAATACTTACGATCATATTTTTTTACAATTTTCTGTTTTATTGTTTTTATATATTTTAATTTGTCTGTAAAGCATCATCTATATTTACAGTATTATAGAAATTACAAAAATATCTCTATTCTTTCTTTTTCTTACTGTATTACCATAAGTTTACAAAATCGTCTGAGGGTTGGTACCTTATCATGTGTTCTCTTTTCCTGTGAGGAAACTCACTTCAGAAGGGTAGAGTTTGGCTGGGTCCATTGTGAAGGCCAGGGTACTGTTTGATACTTATTTAATCATATCATAGCATTAAAGGTGTATGCAAAGGACACATGGTGCTATATGTTATATGTTATATGAAATTTACCATTTGACTTTAGATTTATTTTAAGACTAGGTTTATGCTGCTAAACTTAAATTCATTGGACAATATCCTAAATACAGCAAGCATTCACTGAACAGTGTCTTCCCCATACTACTATAGTTGTATTAAGCAACAGAGGGTCCTGTGGCACCTTTGAGACTAACAGAAGTACTGGGAGCATAAGCTTTCGTGGGTCAGAACCTCACTTCTTTAGATGCAAGTAATGGAAATCTCCAGAGGCAGGTATATATCAGTGTGGAGATAACGAGGTTAGTTCAATCAGGGAGGGTGAGGTGCTCTGCTAGCAGTTGAGGTGTGAACACCAAGGTTGTTGTATTAGTGTGGGATAAAAATGGCTCCCATCACTATAATATCTGAACACCTCATAATCTTTAATGCCTTTATCCTCACAACGCCTCTGTGAATTGATATTATTCCCATTTGATAGATGGGGAACATATGCACAGCGAGGCTAAGTGATTTGCTGAAGATCACACAGGATTTCTGTGGCAGAGAATGGAGAGAACCTGGGTCTCCCAAGTACCATGTTAATCCCCTAACCTTCCTCCTTCCATCATGTCTCACTTCCAGAATGGTTAAAGTGTTAAATTCCATTAGAAACTCAGAAAGCAAGTACAAGAGCAGCTAGTCTTGGCCAGTTTTTGGTTTACCGTTGTGCCAGTCTTAAAACACTTAACATATTTGCTTAGTAATCTGTGCATACTGAGGTAGAATAAAGCAGTGTCTTTAAACCTAGTTGTGACAGGGGATTCAGACATAGCAGTGCCAGTGAAGGAGGATAGAGCAGCAGGCGGTTGTGCTACACCAGGGATAGGCAACCTATGGCATGTGTGCCGAAGGCAGCACACAAGCTGATTTTCAGTGGCACTCACACTGCCTGGGTCCTGGCTACCAGTCTGGGGGACTCTGCATTTTAATTTAATTTTAAATGAAGCTTCTTAAACATTTTAAAAGCCTTATTTACTTTACATATAACAATAGTTTAGTTATATATTATAGACTTATAGAAAGAGACCTTCTAAAAACTTTAACATGTATTACTGGCACGCAAAACCTTAAATTAGAGTGAATAAATGAAGACTCGGCACACCACCTCTGAAAGGTTGCCAACCCCTGTGCTACACATTGTTGAATGGAGGCAGCAGTCTCCTTGCTCAGATAGGATGGGCTGCTTTGGTACTCAGGAGTGAGGGAAATTGTCCTTGTTGCAAAAGAGTCTGTCTAAAGAGGCTGGGAGGAAGAATTGGGTGATGGAGGATAGCTCAGAGTGCTTAGAACTTTTGGTGTAATCTTCTGTAAATAACATTAGTAAAGTGCTTTGAACTCCTTGGATGAAAACGGCTATAACTGCCAAGTAACGTTTACTAATTCCTCGCTGTATCCACGGATACAAACTTAACCCGTTTTTTTTTCAAATAATTACGTTTTGTTCATTCATCTTTTTCTTCCTGTATGCCTTCCAGAGAATTGGATGCTGAAACATATTAATTGAAGGTGTCTAGCAACATATAAATGCATCTGTTCTGTTACAGGGTGCATAGCCAGGCTTTGGGTTGGAAAATACAAAAGCCCTTGAATCTATTGATCAAGTATTGGCATCTGTATGGAGTTTGGCTGACCTAACAGTTGAGATGGATTTCATATATGGGTTGTTCTTTCTTTAATTTTTTTAGCACACCATAGGTGAGGATTGTTTTAATTCTTTGAAAGATTGACAACTTTTAAAATAGCTTTATATTGAATTTTTTGGTTATGAAAAAACCCAAATGCTTGCATGCACTAATACCGTCCTTAAAAAGAGAAATCAGGCTATTCAGTCATATGCCTTAAGTGTTCCTAAATAGGTTGATTGGGTTTGAGATGCCTTACCCCATAAATTATCAAACACCATCTCTGTTCCAGACTAACCTTTCAGGAGTTATTAGCAGAATGGAGTTATTTATACATGGGAGTCCTTGATTATTTCTTTATTCCCCAAGAAAAAGTCCTGTCATCTGAAAGCATTTTTATTTTATATATTAAGTAGTAGCAATAGTTTTATTATATATGTAGGCCAATGTTCGTCTAACTGCAAGTGGCTAAAATACTAGCATGGAGCAAAGTGATCATTGTACACAGATTTCAGCAACATGGAAACAGCCTCTGGCAAAGCATAAAAACCAGAAGCAGGTTGGTTTGATTGCATACTGTATGAGAACTGCCTCCTCACATTCTGTTCATGTTAATGGTCCTGATGCTTCTGATGCCCAAAAGATCTCTGCCTCCACATAGGCTGCTGTTGATACTATATGGCCATGGGTCTAGCTGCTACAGGTTTGCCCATGTTAGGAATAACATCATTAAAACTTTTTTCAATACAGTTCTCAAGATAAGGTCACAGTTACTACAACCCTTTCTTCTTGAACAATTTATAAAAATATTAACAAAGTTAAGTTCTGTTCATGCTTGGCTGCCCAACTGTGTTAACTGAAATGTTGCAAAACAAAGTATTTATAAACATTGTCCTATCTTGGTGAAAATGTAGTGTAGGTGGAGGGAAAATGTGCTCAGTTAAAGACAAGAGTAACACATGGGATCTTAATATGTCATGACAAGAAATATTCATTGCCATCCCCAGAAGACAGAACTAAAGGGTTCAGAAAGTTATTAGCTAAATTGTAGTCTCTGTATGACATGAAGATCTTTGAGTGAGTTTGTTTGCATAAAGGCATGAGTAGCACAAGACTAAAATTAACAATTTGGGATGGCTCAGAAGGAAATATGAAAAATCGAACACACTGCAACTGAACAGCAGGGTTATCCTTGCATTGGCTACCATCACTGTTTGTTTGGGGGCTAGGGGAGAATGGTTGGAAGAGAAGACATTTAATCAGTGTTGAAAGAATGTATTTTTACATGTAATATAGTGAATAAATTATTCATGAACAGTTCTTCCTTTTGGACAGATTATCCCTGTAATGTTTCCAGGGTCAGTATCTGAATAAATTATATACTGAATAAATAGACGCAGCAAAGAAATATCTTATACACCTGACATTTTTGGAATTTGTCCAGATTTTGTCCTTTGGCACTGGCATTAATTATTCTTTCAGAGTCCTCTCCTTTTCTGTCCCATCTGGATTCACCCCCTTTTGTGTTGCTGTAGCTGAGTCACTGTTTATGAGCCAAGTACCATGTTAAATTCTCATTTCCTGTGACTTGCATGAAAAAGGCACATTATATGATTTCCCGTTATTTCACATATAAATTCACCTATAACAGGGTTTATGTAACTGCACAAAACAAAACAAACTCCCTCTTCTTGGCTTATGCTGCATGAATTTAAATATTTATTTTTAGTTAATGAATATTTTACATATAGTATATTCCCCATTTAAAATTATCTACTTTAATTAAAATGTCTTTTGAAAGTTTTCCCTTTCCTTTTAAACTTGGATTTACTAAGTGTTTTCTTCCATGCTTTTACCCAAAGCTTAAATGAGTAAGCTCTTGAATGAGTAACCCTGTTCATTTGTGTGTCTCATAAATATATAGGCTAGGCTGTGCCTGAAATGCACAGCCCTGAATAGTGGGCGATATGGAGCTTTACTACTCTAGGCAGAGCTTGGGGAGGAATTGTTGGCTTGATCCTGCCAGTTTTCCCTTTGATTTCAGTGTGGGAAAGATCAGACACTTTGTCTCTCTTTGTTGCACAGGGTAGTGTGGAGTGGCTACAGGGCTATACCTGTCTGCCCTAAAGGGATGGTTAGTTCCCATAGGGGCCAAGGAGGAAACAGCACCTGTGCTTCTCCTTGGACCTTGCTCAGGGAGTGCAAAGAATAGAATGGCTTCCCCTTGCTACTTACATTTTAAAAGGACTGCAGTCCAGCTGCTAAGCAAATTACTTCTGTTCGGGGTTTTTTTTTTTTTTTAACAACAACAATTAGCGACTGAAACTATAACTGCATCTTGTTTGCATCCATATTGTTGCATATGCATCTTCCACACCTAAAACCCTGGACTTCCATGTGCAAATTGCATGTGCAGATAAGGCAACATGGCTATCTCTGAACAGTTTGTATGGCCAAACATAGTTTATTCATGCAAATTCAAATTTCTGGCAGAACGTTTTCTGAGCACAAAATTGCAAAATTCTGAGCACAAATTTGGAAAGTAGTTTTGAAAATCTGGCCCCAGCTGTTGGGTCTTCAGACATTATATTGGCAAAGAACAAATGGTTTTCAACAAGGTTTGCAGAGGAGAATGGGTTGAGTGGTTATATGCCTTCATTTTTATGCACAATTTTGTAACATCTGTCTTCATTTCTAACACATATGGAGAAAGTTCTGTTCTTGTTTTATTGTCATTTTTTTCATGTGATTTTCCATCATTGCAGATATTTTGTGAATTGTCTGCTTGCTGTGAGCCAGTCTTGACAGGGGAGTAGTTTTGTTCAGTGTCCCCTCTCCTGCAAAATAATTAATATACATATTGGTCAAGATTTTTTAAAAAGCTTTTGGGTGCTTGAGTTGAATTACAGGGTGCTGAGCACCTGCTTTTGGTAAAATAGGCCTTTGTGAGGTGTCATATTTGGGGCCCAGTAACAAAGGCAATCCAAATAACTAGTCACTTTTGAAAATGTTAGCCATTAATTTAACTACTTTCATAGCACTGCCAACATGCTCAGAGATACAGAACCCAGAAGACACACACCCTGCCCTGAGGTTATTCTAATCCAGTAAAACAAAGCTCCCAATATCCCCCAATTTTTCCTGTTTTCTCTGGCTAAGGGTTGTAATTCTTTGAATTTGTTTTGGGACTGGTCATAGTAGTATTTTTTTTTAAATTCATGACTTTTATAGCTTTATTGTGTGTGTGTGTGTGTGTGTGTGTGTGTGTGTGTGTGTGTATAATATATACACATATAATATATCATCCACTGAGATTTAAAAAAATTACTAGTTATGGATATTATGCCAGAAGCCTCATGCTGTGAAGATTATTGCCTAATGAAGGTCACTTTTTCAACTCACGTGGAATAATTTTCTCTGTAAACTAAATCTAGTGATCACAATTGAAAAGGAAACATTTGCCAACAGTTATCAGACAATTTGGTATCTAAAATGCTACAGTAAGCTCATTATGCCAAAAATATGACATAGATACAGCATGTCAGGTATAACTGTGTGGTAATGGTTGGCAAAATGGGCTTTTTAATGTCAACCACAATAGAGTTCACTAATAAATTGAAGAAAAGGAAGGATTGAAAAGTAGGCTTTTTCCTCCTTGCTTTGCTTTTTCCAGCTTATATTTTAGGACCTGACACCTTGCTGCTTCTTTGCACAATATATTTCGATGTATTTTCTGTTTCCTTTTGAGTTGCATTACTCAGTGCCTTTTGGCTTCTGGTATGTGTCAAGATTCTGTGCACTAGCTGTGTGACCTTTTCTTTGAAGTAATAGAGTAACCTGCAGAGCAGTTGCTGGGATGGATCTGAAAGGCAACCACTTTTAAATCAAGATTGGATGTTTTTCTAAAAGATCTGCTCTAGGAATTATTTTGGGAAAGTTCTATGGCCTGTGTTATACAGGAGGTTGTAAGGTCCTGTAGATTGAGAACCTGGGCCTGCAGAACTGCCAGGCAGCTGGCATCTCTGAAACTAATGGACTCTGTCATCAGCTTGTGCTCTACTGCCCACAATGTGCTGTGGACGCAGGCCATGGGAAGTCTTGCTTCAAGGGGTCTGAAAGGCAGCAGCCCCATGGCTCCTGATAAGTTCCCCACCCTATATAAACCTAGTGGGTGTTCCAGGAAGTATCCAGGCAACAGTGTGGATTTCCTGTAGCTGCCATGACCATTGCTCCTCTCTTGACCTCAGCTTGATTTGGATTTCAGCTTCTGATTTGGCCCCTGAAGCCTGACTTGGACTATGACCCTTGGTATTGACCACGGCCTGGAACCTGACTACACACTCCTCTGCTACTCCTCACCTCAGGTTTGGCCCTGCTCTGACCCTTGGTCCTGACTGCTTGTGTTGGGATCCTAACAGAGGTCAGATTAGACTATCACAATAGTCCCTTCTTCTTTGAGTGCTTGTTCATGTCCATTCCACATTAGGTGTGTGCGCGCCGGGTGCACAAGCGTCGGAAACTTTTCCCTTAGCGGTACCCGTCAGGACGGCGGGGCCCCCGCCTGAGCGGCGCCACTGCGCTGTGCATCTATACCCCCACTGGTCCGACCCCCTCCAGTTCCTACTTACCATCCATGGTGACGTTGGAACAACCTCTTGCCCTCCTACGAGAAGCAATCCCTTAGCTTTAGAGTACTTAGCTGCTATCAGTTCATTAGCATTCTATTGTTGTGGACACTTAATAGATTAGGTGCTTGGAGGCTTCCAGCATCCACCCCTGTTCGCAGGGCATACCGCAGGCCCACGGGTTTAAGGCTTGCGCCACGTGCCGCAAGCCAATGCTGCTTAATGACCCCCACGACTCCTGTCTACGTTGCCTGGGGGAAGTACACCAAACAGAGAGGTGTAAGATTTGCAAGGCTTTTAAGCCTAGAACAAAGGAAGAGAGAGACTTTCGCTTGAAGCAGTTGTTGATGGAGGCAGTGCTGCAGCCATTGGGCCCGGAGCGGCCGACGTCGGTTCCGGCTCTAGCCTCTTCGGTGCGGAGTGCCCCGGAGTCGTCAAGAGGCCAGGTGCTGGATAAGCACTGCAAGCCGTCAGCCTTGGAGAAAAGTAGGCCACGGCACCGCTCATCCTCCCCAGTGCAGCCCAAGGCCAAACCAAAAGAAGGGCGCGGACGTTCCCCACAAAGGAGACTGGCGCCATCTAAGGACCCGGGCACCGGAAAGAGCAGGATGGACATTGTGCCAGCGCCAGCACCGATGGCACCGGCGCCACAAGTCCCACTGAGTCCAGCCCTAAGTGAACTCAGTGAGGATGACGGGCTTGAGGGAGTAATAGATCAGCTGTCCACACCTGACATCTTTGAGGTGGTGAAGGACCTCATCGGGTTGTCGGCGGTGAGCCCCGTCCCAATCAGGGAGAAGCCTCCGGCACCCGGGCCTGCAGTGCCGTCGAGGGGAAAGCTGGCAATGGTGCACCGTTCGAGGACACTCTCCCGGCATCGCTCCCGGCGTTGGTCCCGGTCGAGCGTCGAGTCTGTGGACTCTGTTACCCCTGACGCAGAAAGAAGCCTCGGTACCGGAGACAAGTCAGCGCACGGGGTTAGTGCAAGGGAACTGACGTTCTCCGGTACCCTCCAGAGACCAGCACCAGGAGAAGGCGAGCCGACCATCGCCGAAGTCTTCCAGAAGTCACCGGTCCAGGTCTCAGGAGCACCGGTCCCGGTCCCGATCGGCAAGAAGCCGCTCGTCAGCCTCCCGCCAGCACAGGTCGATGGCACCGCCATGGCCTTTGCGCTCAGCATCACCGGAGTCCGGCACTGACTCAGGCCAATACAGTTACCTGCACTGGGCACCGGACAGCAGAGCATACCAGGCTGGGTGGCAACCCCAGTGGGCACTGGCCCTTCTGGACCCCTTAGGCCTACCACCAGTGGGAAGGGGCTCCCTCCAGGGCCAGCTACTTGGTGCATTGGTCCCAGTCCCCGCACCGATGCTCCTCCGTGTGGGAAGCTACGGTGTCCAGATCACCTGCACCGTCGCCGAGCAAGAGACCGGAGAAACCAGCACTGAGTCCGGTGCCACCCCAGGGTCAGCTGTCCGGGCCCGAGCTGGAAGCCCCTCCTCTGGGGGAGGGGGACCAAGGGGACCAGCAGGAGGAAGCGGAGCAGCTGCTGACCTCCTCATCATCCCCGGATGAAGCAGTGGCAGGCACAGCAGTATCAGGACCGCCACCAATAGACCACAGAGCCCACCAAGAGCTGCTGCATAAGGTTGCTCATAACTTGGTGTTACAGGCGAGGAGACGGTTGAGCAGGAGGACCCCATGGTGGACATCCTGAGCACAGAGGGTCCATCCAGAATAGCGCTTCCGCTCATTAAGACCATACATCGAACTATAAGACTATATGGCAGACCCCGGCCTCCAGCGCTCCAACAGCCAAAGGTGTGGAACACAAGTACTTTGCCCCGTTTCTTGTTTTGCCACCCAAGCCCATGTTCCCTGGTAGTCTCGGCGGTAAACGAGGGAGAGCGCCATGGGCAGCATGACCCTAAGGCCAAGGAAGCGAAGTGCCTGGACCTTTTTGGCAGGAAGGTGTATTCCTCAGGGGGCCTCCAGTTGAGGATTGCTAACCAACAGGCCATCCTCAACAGACATAACTTCAACTCCTGGGCGGCAGTGGGAAAGTTTAAGGACAACCTGTAGGGTTCCCAACAGGAGTTTACGGCGCTGGTGGACGAAGGCAAGGCCGTAGCAAAGACCTCTCTCCAGATGTCCTTGAATTCGGTGATGCAGCGGCCAGGACAATCGCATCTGGTGTGGTCATGCAATGCTTGGCGTGGCTACAGGAGTCAGGACTGCTGCCTGAGGTCCAGAACTCGCTCCAGGACCTCCCCTTCGAAGGGTCCGGCTCTTTTCGGACCAGACGGACGCAAAGCTGCATAGCCTCAAGGACTTGAGGGCCACACTCAAGTCGCTGGGTATGCACACCGCGGCGACCCAAAGAAAGCCCTTCAAGCCACAGCCTCCTCCTCAGCATCACTACCAGCCTCATCCTAGGCAGGAGCCCTACCACAAGCGAAATGGGGATAACAGAAGGCGGGGTAATAATAATAATAATAGCTCCAATAGGCTGGGCCAGAGCCAAGGCCAGTATAAGTCTCAGCCTGGCCCTACACCAGGCTTTTGAAGGTGCACTCGAGGACAGCGTACCAGACCAATCACCGGATCCATCCCCGTGTTTCCTGAATTGCCTGTCCCGCTTCTCCCGTGCATGATCCAGCATTTCGTCGGACCGTTGGGTGTTACGCACGGTGCGAGGTGGTTACATGCTGCAGTTCTCCTCCCTGCCTGCCCCTCAACCCCCTTCCCCGTGCTCTTCAGGGACCCTTCTCACGAGCACCTCCTGGAAGAGGAGGTTTGCATGCTCCTAGAGGCAGGGGCAGTAGAGTTGGTACCGAAGGACCTAAGAGGGAAAGGGTTCTATTCCTGCTACTTCCTCATTCCCAAGGCCAAAGGAGGCCTTCGACCCATTCTGGACTTGCGCGGGCTCAATAAGTTCCTGGTCAAGGCCCGATTCCTCATGGTCTCTCTGGGCACCATCATCCCTTCCCTGGATCCGGGGGACTGATACGTTGCCCTTGACATGAAGGACGCGTACTTTCATATCACCATCCACCCGGGGCATCGCCGATTCCTGCACTTCACTGTGAACCAAGAACATTACCAGTTCACTGTTCTCCTCTTTGGCCTAGCTGCGGCCCCACGGGTGTTCACAAAATGCATGGCGGTAGTGGCGGCCTTCCTATGGAGGCAGAGGGTCCAAGTTTACCCGTACCTTGACAACTGGCTCCTGGCGGGCCGGTCCGAAGAGGAGGTTCGGTCCCATGTGCAAGTGGCCCTGAGACTATTCCGCACGCTGGGGTTCCTGGTCAACGTCCCCAAGTTCACCCTCATTCCAACGCAGAGAGTGGAATTCATAGGAGCGGTCCTAGATGCGGTACAGGCAAAGGCGAGCCTCCCGGTATCACAATTCCTGGCCATCCAGCAAGCAGTGAACTCCCTGTGCCAGTTTCCCACTACAACGGCCAGATGCTGCCTGAGGCTGCTGGGCCACATGGCAGCATGCACGCATGTCGTCAAGCATGCCAGACTGAAACTCAGAACGCTGCAGGCTTGGCTCGCCCGTGTATACCGCCCAGGCAGGGACCCCCTGGACTTGGTAGTGACTGCCCCGGGGGACGTATTAGACTCCCTGTGGTGGTGGGTGTCCCAGACAGTGGTTTGCGAAGGCATCCCCTTTGCTGCACAGCAGCCGGACCTGACACTTGTGATGGACATGTCAGACCTCGGATGGGGTGCTCACCTAGGGGAATCTCAAGACTCAGGGCTTTTGGTCGGGAGTGGAGTAGTTGCTCCATATCAATGTGAAGGAACTCAGGGCAGTTCGTTTAGCCTGCCAGATCTTTCACGCCACTTTGAGTGGTCACAGCGTGACAGTTCTGATGGACAACACGACCGCCATGTTTTACATAAACAAGCAGGGCAGAGCCTGTTCCTTGCAGCTCTGCCACGAGGCTCTCCTCCTCTGGGACTTTTGCATAGCCCACGCCATTTGCCTTGAGGCATCACATCTCCCGGGGGTGCGGAATGAACTGGCGGATCACCTCAGCAGGTCGTACCGCATGCACGATTGGACACTCAGAGCGGATGTCATGTATTCGCTCTTCCGCAAGTGGGGGTTTCCCCGGGTAGACCTGTTTGCCATCGGGGGCAATGCCCAGTGCCTGCAGTTCTGCTTGTTCCAGGGCCGCAGCCCGGGCTCAATAGCAGATGCGTTCACGATCCCGTGGGGATGGGAATTGAAATACGCCTCCCCCCACCGCTTCCTCTGGTGCACAAGGTCCTGCTCAAAGTGCGCAGGGATGGGGGAGGTGGTCATCCTCATTGCCCTGGCCTGGCCCCGCCAGCACTGGTTCACCACGCTCTTGGAGCTGTTGGTGTAAGCCTGGTAACCTTGCCCCTACACCAGGACCTCATCACGGAGGACAGCTCCTCCACCCCGACCTGCAATCACTGCATATAATGCCATGGAAGCTCTGTGGCTGAACGCTTTGGAGAGCCAGTGCTCCCTCCCTGTGCAGCAGGTTCTACTTGGTAGTAGGAAGCCCTCTACCAGGGCGACTTCCCTGGCCAAGTGGAAGAGGTTCTCGTGCTGGTGTGGGCCTCAATAGGTTCAGCCACGCCAGGCTCCGGTGCCTACCATTCTAGAGTACCTACTGCACCTCAGGCTGGCCCCGTCCTTGATCAGACTGCATCTGGCGGCCATCTCCGCCTTCCACCCGGGGCTTTCAGGGGGCTCGGTGTTTTCCCACCCAATGATGGGGTGGTTCCTTAAGGGACTGGAGAGGGTGTTCCCTTACTCACGTCCCCCAGTCCCTGAATGGAATCCAACTTAGTCCTTTCTAAACTCATGGGGCCCCTGTTCAAGCCCCTTGCTACCTGCTCCCTCCTCCACCTTTCCTGGAAGGTGGCATTCCTGGTAGCCATCACCTTGGCCAGAAGGGTATCTGAGCTGAGGGCACTCACCTCGGAGCCCTGCGGAGTATTTCATAAAGACAAGACGCAGCTCCGCCCACACCCCAAGTTCCTCCCAAAGGTGGTCTCACAATTCCATCTAGGGCAGGACGTTTGTCTGCCGGTGTTTTTCCCCAAGCCCCATGCGGACCCGAGTCACTGCAGCCTACATACCCTGGATGTCCATCAAGCATTGGCGTTCTACTTGGAGTGCACCAAGCTCTTTCGTAAATCCACGCAGCTGTTTGTGGCCGTGGGGGAAAGGATGAGAGGCCTCCGGTGTCGGCGCAGCGAATCTCCTCCTGGATTACAGACTGCATTCGGGCATGTTATGACCTCGCAGGTGTTCCAGCCCCAATGGTCACAGCCCACTTGACCAGGGCGCAAGCAGCTTCAGCGGCTTTCCTGGCACAGGTCCCGATCCAGGAGATCTGCAGAGCAGCCACCTGGTCATTGGTGCATACCTTTACGACCCACTACCCGGTCAAACAGCAGGCCCGAGAGGATGCGGCAGTTGGCAGGGCGGTCCTCCGATCAATTGTTCTGTGACTCCTACCCTCCTCCAAAGGTAAGCTTGTGATTCACCTAATGTGGAATGGACGTGAACAAGCACTCAGAGAAGAAAAAATGGTTACCTACCTTTTCGTAACTGTTGTTCTTTGAGATGTGCTGTTCACATCCATTCCACTGCCGGCCCTCCTACCCCTCTGTCAGAGTCGCCGGCAAGAAGGAACTGGAGGGGGTCGGGCCAGCGGGGATATATATGCACGGAGGGTACCGCTAAGGGAAAAGTTTCTAACGCTCGTGCACGCGGTGCGCGCACACCTAATGTGGAATGGACATGAACAACACATCTCGAAGAACAACAGTTACGAAAAGGTAGGTAACCATTTTTTCTGGCTTTGGAATCTATGAATCTACTACAGGTAATAAGAGGAACACAGGCAAGTATGCATGTATGTATTTTCATTTTCAAATGATGTATTATGTTTGGCCAAGCAAATCTGTTGGTGCTCCCTATTTTCAGAAGCATAAAATCCATTAAAAGTGTCAAGTGGAGCTTGTATAGTTAGGATGTTTTTCTTTAGCATTAATGATTTCTTGTACAGGCAGATATGGTATGTAATTCTATGAAAATATACACAGTTGTTTATGGAAGAAAGTGTAGGGGAAATTTTTAAAGGCACAAAGAGAATTTAGCAGCAAAATGTACTGTGAAGTTCTTTAAATGCTCATCGTTTTAGTCATCGTTTCCTGTAATCTATCTAGAGCTCTCTATTTAGCTTAGTTATATACTGTGCAAACCTTTTTAAATTATGAATAAAATGCATTTTTTGCTTTTAAAAAAATGTACATGTTCTTGTTTTGTTAAACTAGAAAGTGTTGTAACGCACTGCACAGCATAATAGCTATTGCCTCCATTTAGCTGTGGAATTGCAAATTGTAGAATAAAATATAAAATGTGTAATTCAGTACATGAAATTGCAATATTATTTTACCTTCTTTTACACAACAGAGTAGATTAATAACAAGACTCTATCAGATCATGCTGAAGACTTTCTTTATGTTCAATGAAAAGTAAATTTCTTTATCAATCATGTGCTCTGATGAGGTTTTGTCATATCTATAGCCTTGCGGTTAGCTTGATCTATGGCAGATTTACTTATCTGATAGTCAGATTAATTTAACTAGGCAGATAGATTCTTTTACTATTCCTAACCTGGAGTTTGGGTTCACTTAGAGTGTATTTGTATGCAATCATGGGGTGTGATTGCTGCTTGTGGAGACATACCTGAGATAGTTTTAATCTAGCTGGCTTGGGTACTGGTGCAGTGAAGCTGCGGCAGCACATGCTTCGGTGCAGGCTAGCTGCTCAAGTAATTACTGACGGTTCTCGGAATGTTTGTACAGCCCACGATGAAGTGCATGCTGCTGTGGCTTCACTGCTCTGGTACCTGAACTAGTTAAATTAAGTCTAGCTCAGAAACGTCGACGTGAGTTGCAATAACACCCCATGATGCGGTATAGACAGACCCTTAGACTCTTTATATGTAATTGTATGTGATATAAATTTAATAGGATTTCATTGTTTAAACAAGATGTATATAATCTGATACCGTATTGCTAACACTGGTGATTTTATTGTGTCTAGGGTGTTTTTTACCTATCTTATGAAGATATGATGAAAGGCTGTCAACTCACAAATTTCCCCTCATTCAAAACAACCAGCATCTCCTAGAGAGACAAGCTGGATGAGGTAATATCTTTTATTGAACCAATGTCTGTTGGTGAGAGAGACAAGCTTTTGAGCTACACAGAGTGGGAGGGATAGCTCAGTGGTTTGAGCATTGGCCTGCTAAACCCAGGGTTGTGAGCTCAATCCTTGAGGGTTCAATTTAGGGAACTGGGGTAAAAATCTGTCTGGGGATTGGTCCTGCTAAGAGCAGGGGGTTGGACTAGATGACCTCCTGAGGTCCCTTCCAACCCTAATATTCTATGGATAATCTACTATTACTGTCTGAAGCCAGCAAGATGGCCACTGTTTCCCTACACTCAATCTGCATGTGGAGATAAGGCGGCTCTTAATAAAGTTGACTACCACATCCCACTCTTTTCAGTGAGACTGAAGCCACATCCTCCCCCAAATTGGCTGTCACGCTATGGTTCAGTGGCTGGACAGGACGCAGGACTGTGAGGATCAGCAGAGATATTGCTGCTCCTCACAGTCCCTGTGTCCTGTCCAGCCCCTGAACCATAGCGTGACAGCCAATTTGGGGGAAGATGTGGGGGGAGCAGATTGGGAGCAGGACTCAGAGTTAGGAGTGGCAGGGAATGGGGTGCAGAGGAATATGGTGGCTATGGGGCATGTGAGGGATAGTGATGGGGATGGGATATAGAAGGGGTTAGAATGGCAGCTCCCCCAGTCTAAGGGGTAGTGATGGGTAAGGGGCATAGTTTCAGAAAAATTCTGGGGACACAAAGTTATGTTAACATATAGAACATTCTCTGTCACAAATGGCATCACACATGAGAAAAACTAAGCATGAGCGTCCAGAGGAAGGTAGTATTGCCGACTTTTGTGAACTGATCACTAGTCATGAGATTTTTGAGCCTGTAGGAGGAGCTGTTGTGATGATGTTACAAACTCTTCTATTCATGCGCTTTTCCAGGGTTGGGCAGAGCTGTATGCGAGAGCCTTGGCGGTAAGGACAAAGACCTGTCCTGTCTCTGAACCCTGCCTTCAGTGTTTTGTCCTATAGCCATGAGGATTTGTGGAGCAGGGAGTGAGGGAAAAGCTGCTCTTGGGTCTGGGGACCAAGGAGCAACATTTCACTGCTTCCTGCTGCCTTGACTTCTTCACTTGAGATGTAGGCAGAGGGGAAACCTTGGGGAATGGTGGGGGGAGTCAGGGAAGTAGTACTGCTGAGTCTGGGGAAGGGGAGAGCCCCAGGGGAAGGGGAGAACCCCAGTCAAGTCAGTAAGAGGAAACGAATGGCTGTTCCCCTATCTTAGGGGTAAGGAGACAGCAATTCGAGTCTTCAGCTGAGCAGCCATGGAGAAACATGTGTTTTTGTGTGCAGTAAAGGTTGACTTTCAACCTGAAATGATCACACGGACATAGCTGGAGGAAAGTTTAAAAAGTCAAAAGAAAGACTTAAAAAAATGGTGATGTTTTTAAGTTCTCATGATGCATGGGATCTCAGGATTTTGGGGGATTTGACTTGTGATTTTGATCCCTTGAGTTTGGCAGTACCATGATGGCCAGTTGGTTAAAAGCCTGGCTTTTAACCAGGTTTCATTTAAAGTAGCTGTTTCTTCCAAATTCTCTTTCCAAAATTTCTCTGTAGCGATAAACCATAATTAGCTTACAGAATGTCACTTTCCATAGCTTTGCTGGAAACACACATTTAAAAAAGCATTCTCTTCACATTATCAGTAGTTTTTATAAAATAATCTACTTCATCTTATAGTACACAACTTTTGTTGCAGATCTATTAGCTGCGTGCAACAAAGGAATTTGGTGGATTTTCATTAAAGGATTTTATTAATTGCCATGCAGGATTACACTCATGTTAAATAATAAAATGAAAAAAATATTGAGTGGCTGCTAAAATATATGGAAATATACCTATCTCATAGAACTGGAAGGGACTCTGAAAGGTCATAGAGTCCAGGCACCTGCCTTCACTAGCAGGACCAAGTTTACTACCAAATTTACTCTTGTTTTCTTGTATTATATAATTGATCTCATGGCTATAGGTAGCTTTCCTGATTTCCTTCTAAGACACATAGAGAGTTACCAACCTCCCCTCTCTTCACCTTGTTCCAAATACTGTGTTGGAAATTAAGTGCCTGCTGTTGTTCTGAAAATAACAGAATGCTACCATTGTCTTCAATGAGATCTGGGTTTGTCAATAAAAGCATAACCACAATGTTAAAGAAAAAAACAGGAGATGTAATTACCTATGTGTCTGTCTATTTAGTTATAAAATGAGTAAAGATGAGTCAGGCTTTCTGAAGTAATTACCTTAATGTAACAAAGAAACGACTTTAAAAATAGCTAACTACCAGAAGAATGAAAGAGCAATCTTATCAATAGGAAACTAATGCTTATTCTGCTAACTATGCTATGAGAGCCTGACTATAATTGCTTTTGTCTAGAACTCATATTTCATTGCTCCAGTAGTCTACCAAAGCAAAGATCTGGAGCCTTTCTCTCTTATCTCTTGGGTTAGGACAGCTGGGTCTTCAAAACATCTGTTCGGCTAATCAGCTCTTTACCCACAAACATTGACCCCCTGTCATTGAACGTTGATCCCCTGTCAAAACGGCATCAAACCTCTGACTTTTCACCCGTGGTGGATTCCAGTGTCAGATTAGCATTACCAGTTTAGAATCAAAACTAAAACATTCATTCTATACCAGCATCCTTGCTTGTTATGATAATACCATGTCTATATGTTCAATGGCAGCTACCTGAATTAACCTCACAATGTACTTAAAGAAGTTAATTTTTTTTAAAATGAGTAAGTCACAGCACATAGTGGAGACTGAAGTGCTGCTTCTAGCAGAGTCACTGGGGATGTCAGGGGATTATTTAAAATTCAAACTGCAGTTTCCTTAAAATCATTTTTGAAAAATATGTCACTATTATAGATAGAGTATGTGTCACTGCTAGTGATAGATTAATGATGACTATGGCCAGAGTAAAAAGGAGGGGAAGGGGGAATCTAAAAACATTTCAGTGTGTTTCAGGTCTGAGATACGGTAGCCCTCCTATTTCTTGGAGTGTTTCTTTATTTTCTCTAGTAAATATCAGTACTGCCTGTCTTGGGGCACCTGTTTAGAGCAGATGAGCCCACTGCAATTCTTTAATTCTGTGGTTGATATTGGTTTTTAGAATAGGCCTAATGTTCAACACGTATTTCATGCTGACTTAAGAGGGTAAAAAACACACAAAATTAGACCTCCACAAGTCTGAATTTAGGTCCGTTTTGCCATTCTATACAGTAAATAACTCAGGTGTGATAACAGGGATAACAAACTTACCTATCTGATAGTTGTTTCATATTGAAGAATAATGTGGTTCAGGATTAAAGATTAATTTATATTACAATAGTATTTTGACCCTCAAGCTTATGCATCGTTTACTTAGGTATTTTTAAAAAGTTTCCCATTTTGTTTTCTCAGATTTTTTGCTTTTACAATTTTTTCTTTTCCGATACTGATTGCAAAGCCTCCATAAAAATGGTGTGCATTGTGGTAGTGCTTATTAGATGCACTAGTAAATAATGATCTGTCATATCCTTCCTTAGAAGCATCATTTTAAGGGTCCATCATTAAGGGCATTTAATTTTTATTTCAATTGAAATGTACTAAAAATTAAGTAATTTGGCCATCTGCTATATATTATACCACAGATATTGCCTTCCCTGGGTACAGGGGAAATGTGTGGTTATCTCAGATAGTGACAAGTGTCAAATGCTTGGATTTTAAAGGTGACAATTGTAAATTTCAGTTCAGGAATCATTTTTTGGTTAAAAAAATGGTTCAAAAACATTCTTTTTCATACTCATTACTCAGAAATGATGTTGAAATCCATTTTTGTTAGATTCAGCTGAAGTCAATGTTCCGCAGTGTTTGTGTACTCCAGCTTACACCATTGCTCTGCTTTGTCAGCCAAGAACAGTGGCATTTGCAATGTAGGCTCTAGCTGTAGTCCTGTTGCTATAGCAACTATTGCCTTTTTTCTCCTATAACTAGCAGCATCCCAAGTTAAAAATGCAGAATTAGCCAACCAAATCAATTTTATGCCTGTTATGATTACCATTAATTCTAATTCTGTCTGTTCACTCTTCGCCCACTCAGCAATTCATTGTGGACAGTTTCTGCCCAACCCTTATATGACTGCATTTTGGGAAGAGGGGAGGGAATTATGTTCCCTCGGTGCTCAGGGCAATGAATGGATTGCTCTGTCCCTACCATTTTTATATCACATACACGGAATAACACAGAATTCCTTTAATTAAAAGCAGCCATTAATACATTATAACACAGAAATAGAGATTAGAAAACAAGATGTTACTAATATAATTAGCTCATATCTTTAAGACATAGCCGATTTGAAGGATTAGTGCAGAGTCTGAAAGAGGATAAGTGCTTCCTGGAACTTCCCAGGATGCAGGAGAATACATCCACTTATGGAGGGCAGCCTGTTCCCCATTGCACATCAGTCCTGTACTACAGCCTGGTATGGATGGCCCTAGTCCTTTCCGATCCAGTGAGGGGAGCAAAGGACCGCCAGGAGATAATATTTTCTTATTCTGTAAATTGACAGATGAAGGAATATGTCAAGACAAAAATTCTCTGGTGGATGTAGGCTCTGATATTCTTTACTTCCTAAACACCTGGGTACTTCATTTATGTTTGTTTATTTTTGACGTATAAACCCTAAAGGGCCAGCCATCTTATACTTTAGGTGTCCCTGGCAATTCGTTAAAAGCACAATTAATGTGAGGAAAAGAAAGTTAGGTGTGATTTTTATCGGTATATGTTATTAAACATCCATTAAAATGTACACACACAAAATGATGAAAAATATTTTCCAAATTTACAGCAAGGCAAGGTAAGGAAAAATGCTGCTTGAGAACATATTAGAGTTTGATTTAAGGGTATTTATTTTGTATACTTTAACACTTGATTTTGACAATTTGTGTTTTATGCAGTGTGGTTTAGCTGTGTCAGTCCCAGAACATTAGAGACAAGGTGGGTGAGATAATATATTTTATTGGACCAACTTCTATTGGTGAGACAGAAAAGTTTTTGAGCCACACAGAGCTTTTCCTTCTTTAATTTGTGTTTTTAGTAGTTATAAGCCTTTAATTTTTTAATCTCAACTTGTATTCTCATTAAATAATTATCTGACCCCCTCATAATTTTCCACAACTGTGAAAATTTAAATAAATAAAAATCTAAAAAATACATTCAAATAGATATTGATACCATCAATCCAAATGATAAATAAAAATGAATTCTGCCAAGCCCAAGCATAACTAATGGACCAAATAAAGAGTGTGGTAGAGATACAGAAAATACCTCGCCCTCATTAAACATCAGTCCCCAAATGCACCTTAAAAAGTATAGGAGTACTTGTGGCACCTTAGAGACTAACAAATTTATAGTCCACGAAAGCTTATGCTCTAATAAATTTGTTAGTCTCTAAGGTGCCACAAGTACTCCTGTTCTTTTTGCGGATACAGACTAACATGGCTGCTACTCTGACACCTTAAAAAGTATGAACCTTTTAGCATGACATGAGGGTAAAATGGATCTGATTTTCAGTGAGAGTTCCACACACTTAAGGAAACAAAATATCTGAGTGGTACATTGTAAATGTAAATTGGAGAGGAGAATTTTGCCCTTAGCATAGAGGTAATATAATATTAAGGTGAGGGGCACAACCTGATTTGCGTTGGGGTCTTAGCCCTTTACCATCATCATTGAGAATCTGTACCAACTGACTCCAGTTTAATTGTTAGTTCTATAAAAAAATTTCAGTTGGTATGGCCTCTTCCTGGAACAATGCTGTCACCCTGGGAAAAGCTGGCTAAATCCCAGGCAATTCTTTGAAAGTGTAGGGACATGTTCATTGGAGTTGGAAATATGGTGATGTCCCAACACAAACTCAGTCTTCAACCTAATCTAGGTGTCAAGTTTTAGGACAGAAGAACCTGTTCTTGACGGTCCATGGTGTTTCATTCACAGTGTGAAGCTGAATGCATGTTTAGTTGAACACGTGGAACTTTACTGAACACTGTGGACCGCTCTCTCCAAGTGGCTGAGCAGCCTAACTCCTCGGTGTTCCCTGTTCCTCTGGTGTGCCTTCAAAATGGTCTCTCCAGGGAAGACTTGCTCTCTGACTCCAGTTCCACTGATCATGGTACATCTTCCTTATTTTACAGACATTTTAATATAAATATTAAAAACAAATATTTGATGCACAGACCCCACCACTTTTCCCTTCGGCCAGAGGTTGCTAGTACATAGCCAAGTTGGAGTCTTGTCTTTATCACAGAGAAGACTACGGTTACATAGTCTTTGAGATAGTTTTGTGTCCTCAACAGGTGACCTTGCTGGGAGTGACTTACCTCTGTCTTCTTGTCAATTGTCTCCGAGCCTAGCAAACTGTGTCCCTGTGGTGTCTCCTTCCTCCCTGTGGAGTTGTCCTCCAGATGGTTCTCTGTCTCTCCATTCAGTGACGATCTCTGTAGGCTTTCCTGGGTGTTGAGTCTGCTGGCTTGTAGGTGTCTCATGTTCCTTTGGATCACTTGTCCCTTGCGCAGTCACCTCATATGACTGGGTGCCTCAGAACCCCTCATGACTCCTTTAGTTCACTCCTTCTGGGGTCTCTCCAATGGCTGGATTATCGGGCCTGTAGATGCTCAACTGACCTGTTGTATTTTAGTGCCTGCTTTCTCTGATTGTTGGCTATCTCCTCTTCATCCTTCTGGTTGCAACAGGTTCCCCCTCATTGATATCAGAGTTTTAGGCCTTCCTCTCATCAGTACCTGCACTGGACTGTTTTAATACCCCTGTGATGGGATATTCCTGTGTGCCAAAAAAGCAAAAGAGGTCTGAAGCAGCCTTGTGTAAGAATCTTGGCTGATTCCACCTTACCATGACTCTATGGGTATGCTGGGGAGGAGGTGTGGTGGTCAAGCTCTCATTTGCATGCAGATGTCTTGAATTCTTCTTATGCAAATTGGGGTCATTGTTGGTGAAGATGTGCAGAATGCCATATCTCACAAAGCGGGTCTTCAGTTTGTCAATCACTGACTTGCTACTTGTATCAAGCAGGGTATCAACCTCTCAAAAATTTTAACAGTAGTCCACTGTAATCAAGTGCTGCTTTTCCTGCTCCCACCTTTTCCAATGGTTGGGTGCGTAACTCAAGTGGTAAGTCTTTTTCTGCTTCTATCACATGGATGGCAGATGTTGTATCCTTCTATCATGGAGCGGAGTCGTGTATTCATTCCTAGCCAGTAAACACACACTCGAGCCCATTTAAGACAGCTGTAAATGCCCAGGTGTGAGGCGTGTATTTTTGGCATGACATCCTTATGTAACAGCTCTCTGTCCTCGAAATGTAATTCCACCCTGCACACTCAGCTCATCTTTAATTTGAAAATATGGTTCTGCTCCTACCAATATTTGACTTTTGTCTTCTGGCCACCCTGTTAGCACGCTCTCTTGACTGCCTGTAGTGTGATGTCCTGTTCCATAGCCTCTTCCCATCAGCTTCACTGTTGAAACCGGGAGAGAGTGCAGCATGTTAATGTAATCAATGTTCAGATTCCTTTCCCCCAACTCACTGATGCTGGGTATATGTGCCCTGCTCAGGGTGTCAGCTAACACCAGTAATTGTTCTGGACAATATCTGATCTCTACCTGGTAGCACTGGAAGTCATCGACATACTCTGCAATCTCTTTGGAGCACTAAAAAGGGTCTTTGCCATCATGATGTCTAGAGTTTTGTGGTATCACTGGGCGCCCCACTCATCACTGGACTGGCGCCTCATCCTGATAGTCTTGGGATTAGCTCAAGGCCAAGACTCCTCCTCCCCCGTCCATGGTTTGCACTCTGTCTCTGCTGTCCGCTTGCAGTCTCAGCAACCACAGTGTCCTCTTCATGGCTTCAGATGCGTGGGCTCTGCAAGTATGTAACAGCATGTCAGATCTTGCTATTAGGGATCTACTCAGTCCTATTCAACATCCTGTCTTGTGAGCTGAAGCATGGATTCTGCTACTGCAGGCAGGTGTGGACAGAACTTGGACTGGAGCTGGCATGACTCTGATTGCCTTGATATTGTTAGAATCACTTTCAATCCCTCTCCTGTGAGCAGGTGTCTAACATATGTCACCTCACACCGTTTGAGTCACATTTTTTCTGGGTTGAGTTTTATGTTCTTGTCCCTGCATCACTGTAGAAAAGCTGCAGTTTTCTGTCATGGTCTCATTCAGCTTCTCTGTCAATGCCTCCTTCAGCTACAATGAGCATATAGTCTGCAATTATTTTCACCCCCAGGTAGTCCTTCCAGCGCAGCAGTGAGTGTTCTCTGGAACACCTCTGTGCTGGGTTTATGCCCATTGGCATGCTTAGCCATCTGTAGTCACCAAATGGTGTTGCAAAGGTTGTCAGCATGCTGCATTGTTTATTCAAGCTTATGTGCCAGAAGCTTTTCCTCACACATAGACTGTAAAGATTCTGGGCTTGTCTACAAAAACTTAGGTTTGTGGCAAGCTAAGGGATGGATCTATCCTGACTAGCCTGCCATGGTGCAGCTGTCCATGTGCACCCTGCTTATGGATAATGACATTTTGTTAATGCACTTTGATCTAGTCCTGTTTCAAAGTGGACTAGCTCAGAATGCATTAACGAACTCTTCAGGCTCATCAGCAGGGTCCATGTGGACAGTTAGAGCGCAGCAGGCTAGTGCAGGGTAGATTCACACCCCAGCTTGCCATAAACTAAATATTCATGTAGACAAACCCTCTGGCTTTGGACAGTTCTGGCAAGATGTCATCAATTGTAGGCTGTAGATTGTGGCATCTTTTCAATGCCTGGTTCGGTGGCTTTGGGTCTATGCTGATGTGCAGTTTGTCTGATGGCTTCTTTACCATCATCGTGTTGGTTGTCCAAGCTGTACTGGTCTGCACAGGTGCTATGATACCCCTGCTCTGCAGACTTTTGAGCTCTTTGCATACTGGATTATGTAGTGCCGATGGAATTTTTCTTTGTGATAAGCACAAAGGAAGACCACTATGGGGTCTACTTCCAATCCCAGACAGTAAACATGCTCTTGAGCCTGCAGCTTTCCTTTGAGGCACTTGTCACCTTTGAAAACATCCCCATTTGCTTTTACAATTGACTCCATTGTCCATGGGGCTCCCCTTTTTGCTTCTTGCACTGCAGCTATAACGCTGTGACACTGCACCCTGATCAGATCCATAGTTTGTACGACTGTATTCCTCAAGAGGGATCACTATCCCAAACTAAGGTTGATACCATATTTTTTGGGGGGTACAGGGGGGTTGCTACTATGAGGTCACATTTTCCTAGGGGCTGCATTATGCTCTCATTGTACATTATTAGAGTGCATCTGCTCTTCGTAATGGGTGTGTCCCCCCAGGGAATATTGGCTCTCTGACTCAAGTTCCACTGATCATGATACACATGGAAACTATATTGACATCTCTCTATCAGCCATTCCACTTCCTTCCAACATGTAGTCTGTAATAACTTGGCTCTTAGGTATGATGTTGGGAGACTTTGAGCATGCTAAAAGAATCCTCTACCTGCTTAATACAGTAATATGTTCTCTTTTGCTATCAAAATATCAGTGAGCTAGGAAAGACCTTTACCTGGGCAGTGCCTCTAAGGTATTGGACTGTCACTCACTGACAGCTATGTTCGAGAGATAATTAAATTCACTGTGAGCTGTATGGCTGAAATTACTTCAAAATGTAGGGTCTAGCTTCCAGGAATGAGGGATCCCAAAGACATTCAGTGAGTTATTAATAGTTTTTCCATATCTCATTTTAGAGGGCAGGTAGTTTTTGCATGTTCCCATGATAGTTTTTACTTTTTTCCAATATGTCAATTCAATTGAGAATCATATCTGAGCATTGAGAACATATCTTTTGAGATACTAATGGTAGGTAACAAAGCTCATTACGGGAGATTTATGGCCATAACATAAACAAGAACATTCAAAATACCAATTGAAATAAATTTGTAGGATTTGTGCTTTTTTAAAAAAATCTGAAGCTTGTGCAAAAAATGAAGGTGTAGCATATTCAAAAATATGTGAATTAGAAAGAATTTGTTTTTATGTAGCAACTTATCTTTGTGAGAGCCAAAGGGCCTTACAAAGTGAATTATGTAATAATGGAAGATCATTGCCAGATGTGACAAGTGGAGCTGTCATTCAGAAAATAACCTTAGACAGTAGAACCAGCACATTCAGGGATGAGAATTTCCTCTTATCTGTCCCTTTTTAAAGGTAATGTAAATTAATTATAATAGAAATGTTGAATCTTATAACTTAGATGGAACTATAGTTTATGCCAAAAAATTATTCCTTTCTTTGTAACATTTCCTGCACTTCTATGTTATTTTACTCAACTCAAGCTTTTATTCTGAATTGTGCCTCAAGAAATTGAAGTTTATCAGGTGCTGTGGGAACTTTATCAGCCTCCTGGATAGGCAGAAACAACTTCAGTATTTAATTTCCCATTTGCACATACCTCTGATTTGGAGAGATGTCACTCATTTTAGTCCCAAGTTACCTACATTTCACATAAATTTGGTGTCACTTAGCTTTTATTGTTAAAAATTATTTACCTCAGCAACAGAGATTCATGGAAGTTAGGTGATAGAAAAAGTTATTTACCCTGAAGGAATGAATGCCACATCATTTTAAGTTTCCTGTGTAAATAATTCCTTTATGTGCCTCATTTTGGGTTGATATCACGTGCTGTGCCCCACAATGGGACTATAGTAGCTTGACAGGTATGCCTTTGTGGGACAGCATGTCTAGCATTACTACTCCTCATAGTACACCACTTCACTGCAGGTACACATGAGGTCTGAGTCCCAAGTCCAGACACAGAATATTCCTTTCTGATTCAGAGATGCAGTATTGGAGTACAACAAGCTAACAGTATTGTTTTTAGAGCAGAAGTCTATACAATCATATAGCTTTTAGGCCTGTGTTGAGAATGAATGCCCCAGATGGAGGGTTCCGCTCTTTCTCTCTCCCTCCTTATAACCTCGCATTTCTAATATAACTGACAATAGTCAGTTGTTTTTTCTTAACTCCTTTTAGAACAACACATCAGACAGGCTGATTTCAAAATGAAAGGGAGGAAATGGCAGAGGGGAGAGAGTCAGAAAGAGATGGCATATTTAATAATAGATCAAAAGTGCTAAAATTACTACATCTCAGCATGCTGTTCATTATATAGAACACCTCATACACTTTACTGAGTCACATGCTGTGAATGAGAGAATGTGTTTTTGATCAATGTTAATCCAGAGAAGAGCAACAAAAATGATTAAAGGTCTAGAAAACATGACCTATAAGGGAAGATTGAAAAAATTGGATTTGTTTATTCTGGAGAAGAGAAGATTGAGAGGGGACATAACAGTTTTCACATACATAACAGTTTGTTACAAGGAGGAGGGAGAAAAATTATTCTCCTTAACTTCTGAGGATAGGACAAGAAACCATGGGCTTAAAATGTGGCAAGAGTGGTTTAGGTTAGACATTAGGAAAAATGTCCTAACTCCCAGGGTGGTTAAGCAGTGGAATAAATTACCTAGGGAAGTTGTGGAATCTCCATCTTTGGAGATTTTTAAGAGCAGGTTGGACAAACACCTGTCAGGGATGGTCTAGGTGATACTTAGTCCTGCCATGAGTGCCGGGGACTGGACTAGATGACCTCTTGAGGTCCCTTAGAGTTCTATGGTTCTATGTTGTGAGAATGTTTTGGTCAGAGTCTGATTTTTAACCTTTAACTTTCATGTGTTTTATTATAATCTAAAAATTCCTTGACCTCATCTCCTTTTTGTAAGAATTGTCATGCAAAACTATTGTAATTAGTTCTGAATGTGAACAGTAACAGCTCTCTAGTGCAGGGCCCGTCCCTTTTTTCTCATGTGAGATTTTTTCCTTTACACTAACTGCACAGAGGCTTAAGAAAGAGTTGTCTTCCTGATGTGTGTCTATACCCTGTGGTATTAGGATTCATGTGGATTACACTGTATGTAAGTGTCAAGTTTAAGTACTGACAGTTACTAATATATTAGTTGGAATTTGGAGATTTTGAGTCCAATGTTTTATAAGCAGGCAGGTGACGAAAAAGGCTGATTTTGCTGTATACTTACCAAGGGATAAAGTAAATGATTTGAAAAGGGTAAGATATGACTGTTATTCAAAGGCACTGTATTCCTCACAGGAATAGCTCCCTCATATCTCAGTTGTAACCCAAGGATCCTTTTCTCCTCTTTAACACTTTGTGTGTCGTGTACATCAGTCTCTTCTAGCTGAGAAGGAATGGAATGGGCTTCATGTGGACCCTGTTACTGCCACTCTATAATATGCTAGAGGGATCACTGATGAGCAGTATGAGCCATTTCTTCAAGGACTTCTAGAAGGTCTGCTCTTGAGACGGACTGGACACCGGTAGTGCCAAATGATTTTTCTCAACATCCTTCAGGATGAAGCTGTAAATGAAGAGCAAAAAAGCTAAAATCAGACATTGAATTCAAGTCTCCTGGACACTGTTACCACTCAGCTAGCAAACAGGCCGTGTTTTGAAGTCCTTTTTGTAAAATGGCCATCCTTGTAGGCTTCAGACTTGAAGTGGAGAAATAGGAACGGGCCAGTAAAAATCTACAGAGGTAGTGGAAAAACCACAAAGGACCAAACATCAAAATATTGCAAGAATAAAAAAAAAAAAAGCTGACAAGACTACAGGACAGCTGTGGAGGTTTAATTATATAAATGTATTTTTGACTGATATTAAAAGCTGGGTAAATTTTCATAAACTGTTTTTGTGGGTCTTGTGAGTTGTTCCACAGTCATCAAACAGCCAGAGGATTAAAAATAACATGAAGAGTTCAGTGGCCATTTTAGGATGCCCTATTTTCTCTTTTTTGATCACTGAGACACAGTATTCATTATAGGGATCCCACACTTCCCAAGAGCATGATAGTATCTTTAGATTCCAAAATAAACTGTATATTAAAGGCCTCCAAAACAGCTTTTAGTGTTGGTGCAACATCATCATCTATCGACATGCATATTTGTCCTCCAGGACAAACAGTTAAAAGTGGCAACCTAATGGACAGCATGACCGGTAGATGGCACTACTCAGTCAGACTAAAATTTCGGTCTTATGATAATGGGTTTGATTCTCTATCCCCCTACACATGCACAATTCCCTCTAATATCAATAATTTTTTTTCCTGAGAAAGGTCTTCATTACTGGGACCATCATGTATAAATATTTATTACCGTGTTACAAGTAGCCACTTGCAATTAAAAAGACATTAAAGCTGTCTTTTAAGCAGCTTTAAGAACTGAACATGCTGTACCTTTGTAGAAGTTGTATATTCTTATTATCAATGTGATTCTTATTTAGATTTATTGATATATTTTTAGAGTTTAAATTGACCTTGTTGCTAAAACATTTTCAGTATTTATAGCAGGTCTCCTGTAACTAGAACATGTGCTATGTAAATGGAAAGTGTATATGGAATTCTTACTGTAAAAACAACTCAGTGCTGGAAAGATAAATTTTAAAAGATAAATAAGTAATTTGGAATTAGGACCGCTTTCCCTGCGAGGATGTACAACTTTAACAGCATGTTTAATCTCTGCTGTAAAGGATTTGACAGTGTACTTTTAAGCAGCTTTAAGAACTGAACATGCTGTACCTTTGTAGAAGTTATATATTCTTATTATCAATGTGATTCTTATTTAGATTTATTGATATATTTTTAGAGTTTAAATTGACCTTGTTTTATCATTCCAAATCAATAAAACATTTTCAGTATTTATAGCAGGTCTCCTGTAACTAGAACATGTGCTATGTACATGGAAAGTGTATATGGAATTCTTATTGTAAAAACAACTCAGTGCTGGAAAGATAAATTTTAAAAGATAAATAAGTAATTTGGAATTAGGACCGCTTTCCCTGCGAGGATGTACAACTTTAACAGCATGTTTAATCTCTGCTGTAAAGGACTTGACAGTGTACTTTTAAGATTTCTTTCAGCTCTTGCGCTGTAAAATGCTATTGTAAGGAGTTTATAATTTTGGCAAATCCTTTTCTACAAAATCCATGCATACTCTTCTTGGTTGGACTAAACGTGGTGAATGTGCACTCGGATCACCTTCTTGTCCCTCCACAGGAGAGTCATCTCCACACATGTGCATCTTTCATCTGCCAAAATTCATCAGTCTTTTGACTCATGCCTTTGAAAAACTGCTCCATCGATAGCTCTTGATCTTTACCATAAATTTTGTTGAAAGAAATTGCAGATCCCTTCAAGAGGAACTATGGGCATATTTTATAATGTAAAATAAATTTGGTCATTTAAAAAGTAATCCTTTGAACATTATGAAAACTTTACACACATGCATGCGCGCACATACAGAAACAAATGATAGTTTCTTAAAACTTCTTCCAATTGCAAAGTCTCGTGTTCATTTTAACATCATACTTCAATTATTAAAGAAATATTTTGTGATCTGAACTGAGAATGTATGTATTCTCTTTGTATGGCATGCTTTACCCAATGGTTTAAAATACCATCTTCAGTGCCCTTGGATTCTATATTCTGTTCTATATGCCAGAACTTGGCTCATAATGTATTGCTTTATGGTTTTCATCTGCATGGATTTTGGATTTTTTATTACTTTTCTTTTCTTTTCTTTTTTTAAAAAAGGTTACTTTCCTTTTAAATAAATAAACCTATCTCTTTTAGTAGTATTTAAGGCTAAGTTCTGTAATCATCCTTCAGGCAAAATTCTAATTGAAGTCAATAGTAGTTTTGCCTGAGCATGACTAGACAATTTGACCCAAAATATACCAGTATTTTTTTCAGTTCACTTTTTTACCAGTGTCTTGGCTGATAATACTGTTGGCTGCTACCAGGAGGAAGATATAAGTTGGGTTAGCACTATAAGGCAGATTCCTGGTATCTGATTCCTCAGCATTTTGAGGAATATCACAAAGGTGATGCAGTTGGTAAGGAAGTTTTAGTCTGTGCTACTCTCAGCACATCATTTCATTCCTAACATTCATTGTAATAAGAAATGGAAACTGCAAGTGATGATGTCAGATGGGATGGTATGAAAGAAAGGGACATGGGTGGAACAGTGACAAAATAAATTGTAAACTCTCTGTTCTTCTGAGACCATTCTCTTTGGTTTATGTACAAAGGGCACACAGGGGATTGTACAAGGAAGGGAAAAAGAAGTGATACCATGAATGCCAAACACTTAATCCTTCTAGCCCAACCCTTCTGTTGTTGAGCTTTTAGCCTTTTGCTGCTAAATGCTGTAAGTAATAGTATGTTTGAGAACAAGTCCACACTCTGATACCGAACAACACCAATCAGGTATATAGAAGAATTATGCAAAAACTAGTATTAATGGAATGGCTTGAACATTATGCAGCTTTGCTTAGGCTTTGGACTGTACATTCTAGAAGGTGACATATCCAGCACAATTTAATTTGAACAAAGACAACTGTGGGGTGTGAACAGTGGCTAACATAAACTGAATAGGTGCAAATTGGAATTGCTGTAATTTAAATTGCAAGGATCATTTATATTTACATAATATGAGCTGGGTTTTTTTCAGCCAGAGAATCATTTTATAGAGCACTTTTTTTCTTAGCAAATTTTGTCAATCTGATCTTCAGAAATAGTTGTCTTGGTAACACATTCATTTTGCTTACATCTATAAAAAGGCAAGGTAGAAAACATTAATCTGGATAGCACAGTTTCTTAAATCTTAGTCTCCCATGACATGTATGTTTTATTTTGGTGTTGGATTACATTTTAATTATAGCTGCCAAATAATAGACACTTGTAATATGTATTGATGTGTAATATCTCTTATGCAGCTCATAGGCAGATGCACTATCCTCACTTATTCAGCATATAATTCACATGAGTTTTAATTATAAATTCTTCAGGGCAACAACTGCATTTTCCAAGGCAGCTGCAAAGTGGCATGCACATTAATAGTGCTATATGAGTATTAATAATCACTCTAAACAATGGATTGTGGAATAGAAAAGAAAAATAGTATGCCACCTTTGTGTTATCATCCTTTCATATTAATGGTTACTTTTTCCTAGACATGTCTCCACTGAATTCTTCAGCTAATTTAGCATTTGTGATTGTTCATATATATTTTATTCTGACCTTCATTAAGTTAGATTAAATATATGATGAGATTTTTTTTCCCTTCATGTGTTTATTGTGAGTTAAAAAACCCCACAATATCTGGTATTTTTCTTTCTTCCAGGGTAAACTAAATGCTATATCTGCAGGACATTATAATTGCTATTGAGATTTTAAATAGTAAAAAATCCCAAATCTTTAAACTGGTAAAGAATATGATGGAGAAATTGTTTGGGTAAATTTTCAAAGAATGAAACCCAGAGGGTATCTGCTTTAGAACACCAGGATAGGAGGAAAATAATAATAATCACAAAATTCCTGGACCAAGTTTTGGGATACTTTAGGCATATCATACAATCCTCACTGGTGATTCAAAGTAGCCAGATACAGTGATTGCAAATAAACACAGCCAAACATGCTGTATCAGCAGAAAGATTGTAGCTGGTGAAGAGGAAAGTAGACCCCACGTCTGTTTCTTTCTAATAGGGAGGGTGATTAAGTGATTAAAAGTGTATTAAAATAGGAATTTGGAACCTGTGACCACAAGCTTCTTGAATTAAACACAGTAAGAAATGCTGTAATAAAATTTAACATTACAGGAGTTTTAGAATTAATAAAAACAAGTTCAAGGGAAATTAAGAAATCTAATCAGTAAAGTGAAATCCCCCACTGCAGTAAGAAGTCAAGGAATCCTAAGAGACACCACAATTATGCCAAAACAGGCCACATTTCCATGTAAAAAGAATGAAAGAAATACAAAAAATGTCCAAGTGGCTTCATGAGGATCTGTTAAAAAGAGCCTTGAAAAGAAAAGGGAAACGGGAGGCAACCAAAACAGGAATTCTTAGAATCGACTAAATTGCCAGGGGAAAAAAATAATGGCAGAACAAAAGCAAAATGAATTAATTCTAGCAGAGGAGTTAAGGGGAAAATAAGAAGGGCTTCTATAAGTGTATCGAGGGAAAAAGAGAAAATAGGTCCATTAATAAGCACAGAAGATGAGATTAATGATGACTAAAGAATGGCTGGGAGCCCAATCCTAAGGTTCTTAAATAGGCAAAATCCTACTGGTTAAAGACTGAATAAAAACTGAGGGTCTTGCTTTCTCTCTCCTCACTGGCATGTGATGTGAAGTGCAGAATTGTTTATGAAATGTTTTTGTCATGTGGAGAGATGGAGGGCCTGGTGTGCTGGAGGACAGCTCTCAGAGCCTGTGGATCACCTGAGGTGCTGCTTTGCCATCTGGCTACAAGTGATTGTTGGAGAGGATGGCTTCTACAAGACCTTCTCTGCCCACAGTTGTTGCCTGAAGTCCTTTTAAAGCAGTGTTCTGCAGCATGATGAGGGAAACTGACACGGCCCTGCTTGCTTCTGAAGTGGCAAAAAAACCTTTCACCTTCCTTCCCTTCTTATTCCAGCATTCTCCCCACAGGTCCAGAGAGCTTGAACCCATAGGAGCTCTTGAGGGGTTTCCATGGGGGTTAGGGTAAAGAGGGAACATGCTGCAGAGGCAGAATTCTTCTCCTTCTACAAAGCTGGTTTATTTTGGGTAATTAACAGAGGTCTTAAAAATGAATTAGTTACATGCTTTTTCATGTGGCCCCAGTACCGGCTAGAATAATCTGAAGCCTGCCATAACTTGCGCCTCCTCCCGCCATAGACCCTATGGACATTGTGGGAGCTGGGAATCTCCAGGGCACGGGAACCAGCCCCAGTCATGCTTCCTTCTCCCTGACATGTCCCCTTCCTCTTTTAGCTTGCCTCCAACACACTCTGAGCACACCCTGGAATGCCCTGTGTGCAGGGGTCTTCTGTGGGTGCTGTATGTAGCTGACTCTATGCCCAGGAAGATAGAGCTGTGTGGGTCTGTTTCACTAGGGGAATTCACATGTGGCTGCATAGAGGCTCCTGCAGCTGCGCATGGGTAAGACACTTAACTTTACAAGTGGAAGGATACTACATAAAGATTTTGATTCTGTGTATGAAGAAACACAAATATTTGTTTTGTGGTTTTGGCTTTTGTAAACTCAGTTTACACTGTTTAGCAAACAATCTCTGGATGAGATTAATCTCTCTGCAGAGAGCTCGAACACTGCTTACTCCTTACTGATGAACTGCACACAGTGTACTGCACAACCGGATTGATGTATAGATGAGCTCTACGCTGACCCTGAATAGTTGGATATGAAGTTGCTTGTTGGGGATAGGCCAGGACTTCAGCACTATGGCTACTGGTCCTGGAGGAAACCTTAGCTAGGTAGATTTGTGATTGTGTGCCCAGTAGCTCAAAACTGCCACATAGGGTTTCTATGGATTGACTGTATTGCAGCTCATCCATGAATTCTGGTGATTTCCATGCCCCATGACAGAATTTCCCTGCAAAACCTGTCTCTGTAGGCTTTGTGTGAGGCATGGTGAACTTAACCCTCTGACCCCAACTTCACGTTGCACTATTGGTGGCCCTTTTGATCATGTGGCCCTTATCTGATCGAGAATTCAAAACCTACCATGTGAATTTACTTCATGAACTCGGCTAAAAATTTCATTGTCCAGACTGAGCAAAAGGATTCACTTCCAGGTTTTGCTGAGAGGTTCACAGGGCAGAAAATAATGAACATAAAACAAGCCATCTAGTTTTTGTATATGTACCCCAAAGCAAGTGACTATTGTGTGGTTCCTGGCTTTGGACTAATCCTGGACCTTTTTATTTGTGTATTTATTAATATGAGTAGAAGGACGTGATAATACTCTTTTGTTGAAATCCAATTTTAGAATTAAGTTCTATACAGTTTCTATTCATTTAGCGTGGCAGATATCGCTGTGCTTACCATTGTTTCCATCATATGTGGTCAATATATCCCCTGTATAACTGGACCTGCTCATTACTGGTAATTACTATTATTAGCATAACCTTCAACAACAATAAGTGCGGGTCTGTATAGTACAGAAAAACTGGTATAAGCAACCACCGTTATTAGGCAAAATCCTGAATTAAAAGACCACCAAAAACATCCCCAAATATGTTGATTACAATTCTGCCCCACCTTTAAAAGATCACCACCTCCACCACCATCCAATTTTGATGGTCCTTTGGGTGGTCACTATAAAATGAACTCTAGCTATGTAAAATGAACTCCAATAAAATATTTATTATCCCTTTGGAAAGTTTTACAGATTCAACTGGTTAATACTGGCATGTGCAAAACTATTGTGTGGCATTGCTCTCATGCCAGTACAAGCAGATAATAGCACAGATGTGCAAGGAAATATTTTATTGAACACTTCAGTATCAGTAGGATAGAGCTGGCATTGTATACAAACATTCTGTAGTGTTTTCTGGGATTATCTCTAAAGCGCTGGTTTTACAAGAGACTAGTCATATGACCGGCTTGTTGCCAGATATGAGAGGGGACTAGTTTTGTTGGTGAAACTGAGAGAAGGGGCATCAGCTGAGGAAAATATTCCAACTGTGTGGGCCTGTTAGTCCCTTTGAAGATTCCTCAATATTTGGAATGAAGTTGGACTCATCGTTGCCCTAGGAAAGGCCCTGGAACTTTCTTCCTCCCTCCCTTTCAGAAACTATGTTGCTGTTAGGCTGTTGTGGGAGTGAGGAAGATGCTGGTTTCCTTTCCCCTCCTGCTTCTTTTTGTTAGCAGGATGGAGCATTTCAATATTTTCAAGTTTCTGCTTGAGAAAAAAGGAGGGAAAAGGCAAGAGTGGCTGTAGAACCTCTCCCAAAACATAAATTGAGCTTAGGGCTGAAGAAGATGGTTGGGACAAAAGAACATAATGGGTTTAATGCTGATTGACTGGATTTGAGGCAAAAACAATTTAACTATTCATCCTTAGGTTAAAGTAATTGTTGAACTTGTGCAGTCTTGCCATCAACCTTTTATCTGGGGAAATTTAAAACTGTTGCTGACTCTCTAGAAAGTGTTGACTTAAATTTCACAGTACATTCTCTAAAGCAGTGTTTCTCAACCTGGGGTCGCGATTTATTTTATAATTATATGGTAAAAATGAAAGTAAACAAATTTTCAGTAATAGCGTGCTGTGACATTTTTGTATTTTTATGTCTGAATTTGTAAGCTAGTAGTTTTTAAGTGAGATGAAATTTGGGGTACGCAAGACAAATCAGACTCCTGAAAGGGGCATGGTAGTCTGAGAACCACTGTTCTAAAGAATGGGTAGACAGTTTGGCTTCACCTAGCTTTGCTTTATGTAATTTTTAGCCATCTAGTAGTGTCAGTTATAGAACTGTTCTGTGTGCTGGGCAAGCAGAACATTATTCCTCTCCCATTACCTCCCATTGTGTTGATCTGTATTGATTTGAGAGATTTGATTGATTATCCAATCCCTTATTATATCTTTAGTGTAACAAAGATCATTTTGTTCTTATACTATGAATGCAGCATGAGAGAGTTGAATTGTACATATTAGGTGATTTAATAAGACATTGCTTTTATATTTTATAGGCCCATTTTTCAGTCAGTTTCCAGCCACCACCCCTCTTTTCTGAATGGAGTTTTCAACTCAAAAGTCTCCATGTATGTATACAAATAAGAAAAGTGTTTAATTACCTGATCAGTGCACTCAGATTTATGTGTTTTCTTTACATGGTCTTGTAAGAGCTTTCGCTATAGACTGGTGTTCATAAGATATGGGACTGATTTGTGGTTCTGCCGTAGACTTTCTATGTGACCATTCCCAAATCACTTAGGGACAGATTTTCAAAAGTGCTCAGCATTGGCCTAACTGTGCTTCTATTGAAATTGATCGTAAAATTCCCATGGACTCCAATAAGAGCAGTATTAGACCAAAGCTGACTGCTTTGGAAAATTGAACCCTTAAGCTCTTTGTGCCCAGGGGTATGTCTACACTGCAAATAAAAACTTGCAGCTGACCCAGCTGACTCGTGCTCATGGAGCTTACGCTAAAAAGCTGTTTAGCTGCGGTGTAGACGTTCAGGCTCTGTCTGCAGCTCAGGTTCTGGGATCCTCCCATGTTGTGTGCACTGCTACTAAACAGCCCCTTAGCCTGAGCACAGTGAGCCTGAGTCAGCTGGCATGGGCCAGCTGTGGGTGTGTAATTGCAGCGTAGACATGCCCTCAGTTCCCCATTTGTAAAAGGAGATTATTAATACTTCTGTTCTTCACTAGGAAGTTGTGGAGCTAAATTAATTTTTATGTGGTGCTCATAGAACCATATGCTATAGAAAGAGCTGCACATAAGTAAATAAATTTGTATGCTGCATACAGTAGTGGGTAAAATGTGGTTGGTTCAGTAAATTTAGTTCTATTTGTCTTTGAAAGAATCTTTTTTTAAGAAGACAGTTATTTGTACACTCTCATCTGTATTTCTAGATTCACAAAAGAGGTGAGTGATTAGTTAAAACAAGTCAGAGTCCCTGATTTATTATTCCAGAGGCTTTAGTCCAATTTTTTTTAGCATAAATAGATACATTATTTAACAATTTAGGGCATACAAATGGATATATTGTAAGAAAAGCTCCCCCATAATGAGAAATGACTTTTGTGGATTTTTGTAATTAGCCAAAAAATTATGTCTTTAAAAATGAGTTTCTAAGATATTTGCTGTCCAATTTCAATGCCATCAGTCATCTGAATTTGTTTTATTTAGAGATACTGACTGGCACACTAAAGGAAAAAAATAGATAATTTGCCAAAGGCAGATGTTTGAAAACTGCAAACTCATATCGATGACCCATAAATCTTACTAACTCCTATTTACAGTGGAACTTTTCAAATTGGAATTGACTTTAGATATGGCTAATGGTGAAATACATCTCAAATAGAAAAAAATAAACCAATGAATGAAGAAGGGAATAAACCAAATGTTTTATCACTAGTGGCATAAGAGGTGTTTTTTGAGTGAACACCAACCTATAACAGTGTATGAAATTCAAAGATGGGTGTACTAGGATCACCAGCCAGCTCTAGGAGCAAGGGCCTCAAGGCAAAAGCTTTGAAGTATGGAATGAAATCTTGTTTTATCATTGTCATTCTGAAAAGGGTGTACATCCCTTACATCAGTACTGTTTGTAGCTGATTCTTAGTGGCACCTGAGGAGCACAATGCTGTTCAGTGGTAGGAAGCAAGAGAGAGGCACTTGAACAAACTGTTCCAAGAGTCACTTTTCATACCCAGCCAAAAAGGGATTATAATAATACAAGATAACAATATAAAAATTTTAGTAATCCTATTTGTTTCTAGTATTAATAATTCTTTTCAAATTGATTCTTCTGTAATAATAATAAACTTTGGAAAGATTCCAAACCTTTTCTGATAGGGAGGGAGAGAAGCAAGATAGGAAATTGCTTCTATATAGTAGAAATATTTCTTTTTTATTTTTCCCCAACCCCCCAGGTTGCTAGTTGCAAATGAGCCAGTCTTGGTCTCTTGAACTCGCATACTCACTAAAGGAAAGAGATGCTCAGTTGGTATCATGCCCTAGGAAATAGGTTACAGCTGTACAAGTTTATAAAACTGTGGGAAGGAGACTAAAGAAACATTGTCTATCAGGTGTCCTTACAAAGAATTTTAGTGGTTTTTCTAACACCTCCAAACGTACCATGATCAACAGGCCAATGGGACTCCTGACATGGTTGAGGACACCTCATACTGTACATGTCTAAAATTTGTAGCAGAAAGTTGTTGTTTTTCTCTTATCCAGTATCTGCTGTGATGCAAAGTCAGTGCCTAAGATCTTGACTGCTTTAACTAATGTTGTCTGAAAATAAATAATGAATTAAAGCCACATTTCTAGGGAAAAGATCCCAGTGAGCAACAAAGGATGTAAAGTAATATACTATGCAATTATGACTGAAGCTGTCACAGGGTTCATGGTGCAATCCAGACCAGTGGGGTGCCTTACAGTGCTTTGTTGCTGTAGCTCCCAGCCTGGGATGTTCCCAGCTAGCCTACAAACATGCAGGTCACACCCTGGATGTCTGTGTACTAGCCAGCTCTGTTCTCTTGTGTCTGTCTCGTAATGGTTGCCAAAGATGGCTTCTGTCTTTGCTTATATCTTCCAAAGTTCAATGAGCTTGTTTCAAGGACCATGATGACCTCATGCTGTTCTTCCCTTCCTGTGGTCTTCCTACCCACTTGCTTATTTCAATGTAAATGGGGCTTCCATTGCTTTTGGTCACATCTTGCTTAATTTCTTTGGAGACAGATAGGCAGCTGCCTTCTCACCTGTCTGGGAGGAAACCTGTTTCTCCCTGTTTGGCAACAGGCTTTAAAGCATAATATCAACGAGTATCCATACTTCCTTATGTAGTGTTAATATATACATTTCACAATGATATTAATCACCAGGGTATCATAGGCTTTCATAAAATACCTCACTCTATACATTTTTATAACACAGTAATATTGTATACAATTAGTTGATCCAATTGCTTGTCACTTGAGGTTCAGACCCCATCTTTATAGACCAGTAAACATTTTGCAATATAGTCTTTGAAAGTAAAACCCAGATCAAGCTTCTCTCTCCTGCTGGGTGTAGATGACATGCTGTCTCTTCCTCCACTTTGTTAGCTTGATATATTTGTTTGCCTAATATATAAATGGACCTTCATTGGGTCTGCCTGAAGATCAGGTTGATCAAGGAAGCAATACACATTCCTTTGTCTAGGGCAGACCTGTTTACCAACTCCCCCTGACATGCCTAGTTTAAACACATTTTAGTCTTAATTTCAGCATATATCCATAACTCTTAATAGGCACCCCATGCATACATCACTCAGGAATATTAATAATCAATGAGTTATTAGTTTTCCAATGACATATTACATGACACCTTTGAGATATAGATTACAACTGCCATGAGTTGCGGTACACTGACTTGGTCAGGCCAGCTGAAACTCATTACTTGTTACTAGTGAGCCCCTTGTCTTCTGGGACTGGTATGCTCTTAGGGTCACACCGTCCCCCTTAAAAAAGTGCAGAGGGTTAGCCACCATATTTTCTTTCCCTTTTATAAGAAACCTGTTTTGTCACCTTTGTCTCTATACAGTCTCTCTATACAGTCTCTAGGACATAATATCAGAAAGTTTCCATAATTTCACCTACAGACTTGTTGCACACATTTCAGAGTGACGTTCATGACCAGAGTAGTGTTAAATTTCAAATGATCTATTAGATGTCACTTTTAAAATAAATATCATGACCCCAGTGTGTGAGGTGTAATGAGTATGTCAGGCCTGTCAAGAATTGCTGACACAGAGTAGTGAACCACAAATGGGTCTCAGTGTCACAGTTGCCCATTTAAGGCAATTGTCTGAGTAATTCATTGTAAACAGTATGGTGACTTGGTGGCTGGTGTGAGACAGACAGCCATCACGTGATGTGGGAAAAGTGCATTCAGAGATATTTACTTCAGCTAATACCATCACTGTATAAATGGCAGATTTTCCAATTTATGAAGAATAGGCCCTGTTTTAGCAATAAATTATATCATTGTCTGTATTATCTGTTCAACATGATCATTTAGCACACCAGTAGTCTTAAAACATTTCCTTCAAATGTGCATATTAATATATTTAGATATCGGCATCTCTGTTACTATTGCTATTTTTAGATGTAACAACCTCACATTGATACAAACTGTCGCTCTTTCTGGAGGCAGGCTGTATAAGCTGTTGATTTCCAGGTCACATTTAGAATATTCATTTGGATGTTCATCCAGGAAATAAACATATGGGGAGATTGTTGAGGTGCTGGCAAGGTGGCTTTCTCATTCTTTTGTAAAGGAAAAATAGTGCTGAGTACATGGGGTGTTGGAGAGGTTTGATTCTTCAAGGGTAGCTTTTAGGAAATGTGTTATGGTTCTGAAAATGAAAATTAGAACTGTGGCCCACAGACAGCACCATTGTGGAGAAACAGTCTGACTTTCAGGAAACTTGTGTTGTAGATCAGATCTTCATCTTCAAAAACTCCTTTAAAAAGGATGAGATGGCAAAGATGTCCTATGAGAGAGTGTCTTTTGTAGGCATCTAACCTAAAGGCTCAAATTAGGAGTTGGAATTGGTGATTTAGGGATAGAAGAAGCTTTTTATGTACTACTGTAGAAATATACAAGATGCACTTTGATAATATAAGGTTTAGCATAGTATTCACGCCTCTGGTTTTCCTTTGTTCTAAAGAACAAGCATAAATCTTAATCTGAGTTTCCTCTTTAGATGGTTCTTTGTAGGATTGCCTCCTACAAGATCTCCTGTCTCACTCTGAGAGCCTTCTCTGGCCTTAGACACTTTCACTCTTTTATCTTTCTGAAATAGAGAGAAGATATTCTGGCTCCTAGATGAGCAGTAGATTAGACCAGTGGCTCTCAAGCTTTCCTGACTACTGTACCCCATTAAGGAGTCTGATTTGTCTTATGTACCCCCAAGTTTCACCTCACTTAAACTATTTGCTTACAAAATCAAATATAAAAATACAAAAGTGCCACAGCACACTGTTACTGGAAATTTTCTTACTTTCTCCTTTTTACCATATAATAAAATTAATCAATTGGAATATAAATATTGTATTTATATTTCAGTGTATAGTATATAGAGTAATATAAACAAGTCATTGCCTGTGTGACATTTTAGTTTGTACTGACTTTGCTAGTGCTTTGTATGTAGCCGGTTGTAAAACAAGGCAAATATCTAGATGAATTGATGTACCCCTGGTATACCTCCTCTGCATACCCTGAGGGATATGCGTACTCCTGGTTTAGAACTACTAGATTAGAGCAAAGTCTACATAATGGGTCCTAGACCCAGACCCAGATGCGACCATTGGTCCAATTCCATTGTCCTGTAACTGATGCTTCAAAGGAATGCAAAATTTCCATATCCCAACTATGCAATGGTGTACATGAAGGATTTTTTTCCTTCCTGACTCCTGCAGGATATCAGTTTGTTTGATGTAGCCCACGAAAGCTTATGCTCAAATACATGTGTTAGTCTCTAAGGTGCCACAAGTACTCCTGTTCTTTTTGTGGATACAGACTAACACGGCTGCTACTCTGAAACCAGTTTGTTTTGAAGCATTTTCATTATAATCTTATGTATAAATACAGATGTTGTTAATGGTCATAAAAGTGTCCAGCCCTTTTCTTATATATTGCTACATTGACACCTCCTTCAGCACTGATTTCCACAGGTTTACTATATACCATGTGAAGTAACACATGCTTTTATTTCTAAATATACTGTACATCTGTTTGATCAAGATTTCGTATTATGAGACCAGGTAAAAAGGAGGTACTGCTCAGTTTTCATTATGCCCATTATATTTTTGAATACCGCTAACAAGTTCTACATTTTTTTTTCTTGTGAGTTAAATAATTATTTTTTCAATGGCTCATCATACAGGTACCTTAAAATGACTAGTGGAACTCTGGAACTGTTGATTAGAGCCCTCAGTAAGTTAATCCTCAGAACAAGCCATACCCCACAGTAGCCCAGCAGGTCACCATGGTTCTTTTAACTGCAAAAGATGAAGAAGGTAGTAATATGGAGAGCTTAGAACACACAATCTGCTCATCCACAGTTTGTCAATAGCCAAAAGCCCACCAGCAGACATATGGTAGAACAATAAAGGAAGTTTTAAGATGTTTCTTTTCAGACATAATTGCATAGGTCAGATTATGGTCAGTAGAACTCTTTCATGCAATGGCCTTAGAGTGACATACAAAATAAATAAACAAATAAGTACTCAGATCCAATCTTCATCTTTGAATTCCTTACAGAAAAAAATGAAATCACTCTGTGCCTCACTGAGACAAAGGTAAGGGCACCAGAACATCGAACAACCCCTATACAATCAGATTTACTAGAATTTGAACCATTTACTAAAATGCTAATACTTGAGACCCTCCAGTCCACTAACTGTAAACCTAACCTTTGCCTCCCTCACTGAAACATAGCAAAGGACACCTAGCCTCCTACTGAGATCATCAAGACCTCTTCAAAGAAGGTGAATTATTAGGCACCCCAAAGAAAGCAGTAGCCTAGCCAGCCCAGAGGAAATGTACACTTAACTGCACTGGCCTTTTTGATATTTTCTTTTCAAAGTTATTGAGAAGGTGGTGGCATCAAAGCTCCTTCAGTATATACCCCCTTCCATCTGCAAGGGTCTTTCACACTCAGGTTCAGAGCAAGACACACCAAGGAATAGCCAGCTGGCATTGATGACTTTCTTATAGCCTTGGATAGGAAGTGTAATTTATATTCATGTTGTTAGATCTCTCTGCAGCCTTGTATATTTGATAATATGATACTGATAACATGTGTCGGAGAAAAACACAGTTCTCACTTTTTGTTTGGGTACAGCAAGTCAGATGCTTTATTTCTCTCACAATTGCACAGAGGGAGAGAGCTAAGCAGGTCTCTCTACAGGTAAACAATTACAGCAAACATTTATACCTTTCATTACAGACAATAACAAGCAACAGCTGCATTTTGTTTATACATAGGCCATCTTGATATCTTATTTTTCTCACTTGTTTTGACTCTAGCCTACATACAATATTTTCTACACATTATCTACACAAGGTCGCAACAACTTCTCACACAGTTCTTTCCCACTCGCCTCACACAATCCTCGCTTCTACAAATCTTGCGTTATTAGGGTTACAGTTAGCCTGACTCTTGCTAACGAACTGTCATGCATTGCAGTTCCTTCCTGTCAGTTCTTTCTCTGCTTCCACACATGTAAACAAAATCTTGCGAGGGTAAATGGGGCAATACTCCCTTAGAGTCCCTCATTCTTGTGAGGCAGATCCCAAAGAAGTCCTAGTCAGCACCATCTCCTTTACACTCAGGCCTCTATCACATCAAGTCCTGCAAGGCTCAGGATTCTCTTCTCTTTAAAATCCTGTCCAAGACAGTTCAAGAGAATAAGATGCCATGGACTCTCATGCCAACAATATGGATGACACTCAAATGTAGATCTCTTCCATTAGGTCATCTTTGCAGTCATCAAGATGTCTAAATACCTCAGAGAAGCAGAAGGATGCAGTTGTCTCAGATTCAACCCCCAAAAGACAGAAATGACGGTGGTGAGATGGGAAAATATTTAGAGGAACTTGTTTATTCTTTAACCTCACCAGACATCAGACCACAAAATGTCAAAGTGGAGCCTTGGACTCCTGGTGGACTCACCAATGATCCTGGGCATGAGGAATGTCTTCCACCATCTTCAGCTAACCAGGAAGCTACACCGCTTATTCAGAAGACCTGGCTATTACGATCCATACAACTTTTTACACCTGGTTTCACTACTGCAACTCACAGTACCTGGGTCTGAATGCAACCACCACAAGAAAGTATTTGACACCAGGCTTCCTAAACAACAAAGAACGATGCAGATGTAACCCACAGACACATCAAGATGCTTCAAATAGAATTCAAAGTCCTGGCTCTGAACTGTGTAGATCAAAATGGATTGGGACTTGAGTACCTCAGGGAGCGCCTCATTCTCCTCAGCCCTTCAAGACAACAGTACTCCTAAGAGATGGTGATGCTGGAGAGACCCAGGTTTACACTGTTTGGATTTGAGACAGAATGACCTCTAGCTAGACACCATCTTTCCAGATTTCAGAAGCAGTTGCTCTCTCAAACTCTGTACTCAGATAAGTGCACACAACTCTCACCAAAGTAAAATTTATAAATATCTGAGTACAGAATTTGCCCTTTGATGGATAAATTTTAGCTCCATGACTTGTTTCTTGGAGACTTCTATCTTTCTCAAAGCCATTCCCTGCTTTCTCATAAAATGTGCCTCTGCAATAGGAATTCTGTCACTGATTTCTATAGTAAGGCCTGTAAAATTAATTTTGGTCATTGATGTTTGCTGTGAATTGTACATTCATGGTCTGGAAAGACTCCAGTAGGGATGAATGTTGTTACAACTCTTGTCCTTTGTATATTTCAAGATGACCTGCTTGAATGAAGGCAGAATTCACCTCTAAAAATAAGTGATGTCCATGTAATGTAAACCAAAGCTGACTTTAAAATCACTGTATGATCAAAACCACAATTTTTGAGAACTCCAAATCAATTTTTGTGCCCAGGTAACTGAAAATATTTCTACCAATTAAAAGTTAAATTGTTTTGACCAAGTACTTAAATAGTTTCCTGATGATTCCAACAATAAGAGAAATCTAATTTTCCATCTTTGGTTGAGTCTTATAAAATCTTTTGACTATTTTGTTTTTGTTGTTTTTAACAGAACCCTAACAAGCAGACAAACAGAAAAAGATTGCCAGATATCCAAAACTATGACTTAAAACATTATTCAGGTGAAAGTTGCCAAGCAGTCATGTTTCAGGTAGAATTCTTGGCTTTAACCTTTGAGCACATATAGTTAATGAAACATTGGTGCAGACAACTAAAATAGCAGATTTTGTTAAATAGAGTTAGATACACCAGATGGAAGCCGATGATAAGGATGACATTTGAACAGACGAATCCCCTGCCTTTTCAAGCTGAAATTCCAGCTGAGGGGAGTTCTCAACATGTGGCCCTAGAAAGATTGCTGGAAAAGATTTTCAAGATATAATGTCAGGGAAATGACCACCCATACAAACTGACTGTCGCACTTCATCTGAATACTTTACTGAAAACAAACAAACTGGAATCTTAGAGCTTTGATTTGTGGTCTAATATTCAAATGTAATTGTAATATTTAGTTTCTTCTAGATTACTGATATCTTGCAGCCCTCTAAGAGAATGATGAAGCCAGCTGGTTTATAGTAGAATATTATGGTCCAAGACTAAGATACAGGTGAGAATAAAAGAAGAACTATACTCTCCAATATGAATAATAGCAAAAAAATGTGCCCTTATCGGTCTTATTTTTGCGCGTTGTCATGACTAAATTACACCTGAGTAGTTACCTTTTATTGTCTTTGAAAAATGACTCTTTTGTTCAAGGCTTCTGCTTCTACGTCCTACTTGGTCTTTTTCAGACTGTGCTGTCCTGGTGAAAATTAGTCACTTGGAGCTACGTTGTGAAACCCTGTCACAGGCATAGCTGGTCCTTTTAAGAGGAGTTGAGCTCAGCTGTGCCACGCCATGCTATGCCATTCCCCAAATGATTCTGATCCTCTAGGAAACAGGTTGCTCAGTTCAATGATCAGACCCAGCTGGGGAAGAGTTAAGAGACTTCCATAAAGGACTGAGAGAGCTCAGTTTGGGAGGAGAGCTACAAGAGGGAGGTTGTGTCCTGTGACTGGCTCTAAAGGGAAGGAGTGACAGTGGAGAAGGAGGTTCATGTGACAGGTCTGGGAAAAGGCCCCCCACAGGCAGATGGCCTGGTGGTAGAGTGGAATAAGGATCCAGTCTGGGGGAAGGACTCCAAGGGAGAAGCCTTGAAGGTCAGCAGCTTAGGCAGGAGCTGCACCTCCAGTGAAAAAGGCTGGAAGGTCATCACTCACTTAGAGAACTGGATAGAGGGCAGAAGAGCCTTTTGTTTTTTGCTGTTTGGACTGGAGATTGCTCCTTGACAGGGCCTTCAAGAGAGAAGGTAGGCCTGTTGCAGGACTATTATTGGCCTAGGATGGAAACAGAGTCAGAGCCATTTCTGCGTTGTGCCACAGTGGGCTACAAGGAGGTCATGATGCTACAACTTCTTACTCACTTTGGTAAGCAATCACTCACATGAGTAGTCACTTGAAATCAATGGCACTACTCATGTGAGTGACTACCCCTAATCTGGGCCTGTGTGTTCATTTCATAATAGTTTGCTTCGTTTTTTTGAACACTTGCTTAACGCACATCCAGAATTGCTACTGTTTTAAAAGATCTCAAAATAGACACTATCACCTGCATTGTCCTTCTCCCAACCCCTTTTATGCTTACAAGATTATGTAAGAATTTCTCTAACATTACATTACTTGCCTAGACACTTCTCTGGTTAGTGTATATTTTTTTATTAAAATTTCTTTGGCGCTAATGTTGCCACCCTTATTCTGAGTAGTGTCTTATTCCACGCTTATTCCCATTGTAGTCACTAGGACTAGTGCAGTGTTTCTCAAATGCAGCTACCGTGGCCACATGCAGCTACCAGAGGCTTTTTTTGCGGCCACAGCCTCCTGGGCAGTGATGGGTGGGAGCAGTGGCCCCTCCCCTGGGGCTGCCAGCAGGGGTCGGGCTGTGCCCTCCTGTGCAGCCACAAATGCCAGAGGAGCAGGCAGCTGGTGTGAGTTCCCCAGTTTCCCTGGGGTGGTGGGGCTCGGGCTTCCAGATTCAGCCCTCGGGTGGCAGACGCCAGGCTCTGGCCACAGGGCTTCAGGCTCTATCCCTCAGCTGGGGGGCTTTGGGCTCCAGCCCCAGGCTCCCCCCCAATCGCCCCTGGTCCCCACTGCCTCCCTACCCACCTCTCCATCCCTGGTTTGTTGGGGCTGCACAAGTCTGCTGTGAAAAGAGATATTTGAATGTTTGTTAATACTGTATCACTTTTCACTGCCTCCCAGCTAGCTAGCAAGTCTGCTGTGAAAAATTATACATACAAATATACATATATCAGTTTTCGCAGCAGCAGCCTTACTTGCTAGCAAGTCTAAAAAAAGCAGCTAAAAAGCAAAAGAAACAACAAAATAGAAAAGAATGTGCGAAGTACCTTATTTTGTTTCTATTCTGTTTAGGTCCAGTGAAGAATAGAGACAACTGTACATTATTTTTATTATTGAGTCTGCAAAAAAATCCCTACATAAATAAATTATGCACATATATATGCCCAAATCATTATATTTTTGTTTTTCCTAAAGTTAATTATGTATTTTAGTAAACATTGTCAGAGCTGCCATCAGCAAGATTTGGTGGCCGCACTCTAGGACCACCAAAAAATTTCTTATGAGAACCCTTGAACTAGTGGTTGTGGAATAAGGTACTACTCAACTTGAGAAAGGGTATCAGAATCAAACTCATTGTTCTAAAAACCCACTCTGTATATCCAACACAGCTGATCATTAATCTAAAATATTTTTATTTTATTTATTTGAAATTAAAAATTATTTTAAATAAAATATTTTATTAATTACCTTTCCTACAAAGTACTGAGTCTTTTTTAAGAGACAAGCAGTACCAGAGACTGATTCACAAAAAGGTTTATTTAATGTAGCCAATGTATAGGCCTAACTTTTCCTTATCAAGGAAGATACTGATATTATGACCCAGTTATGACCTAGTCAAGCAATGAAACTCTTTAGCTCTATCTCACTATTCAGTGCTATAAGAGAAGATCCTTTGTCCCAGAATTGAAATCTGTTGTTGTAAGAGGTAAAGAAACTTATTCTTGACAATTTTCAGCATGCATGGCTTACAAATAGAGGATTTTTGCCTCAGGGTAGATCCTTTGCAGTCCTCTAAGGACAGACTATTAACAGTTTAAACCTGTGCTTCATTGGGAGACGGTGATTTGGCAATTGGCCAGTGTTACAGATTTGCCACATGATACCCAAATTATATATGGATAATGCCAAAGGCTGGCATTTCACATAGTTTTCCTTTCAAGGGTGGCTATCTGTCTATTTCACATCACTCTGCAACTCTTGCAAAGGAGATCAGACTCAGAAGCAGTGGAACAGAGCTCTTTAGTCCAAACCTTTGGAAGATAATAACTTTGGGATGCTAGAAACAGAAGATTAAAAAAGAAGAGTACTGGTGTTCTGTTTTTCTTCCCCAGAGATCACACACAGTTCAGGGCAACCCTCAATCAGAGATTACAGATTTTGAAGTTCTGTTTTACACAATAACATACCTATGTATGGTAGAGGAAAGGTTCCTCACACTGCAAAAATCCCATCTGGTTACACAACTGGTGTTGTCTAATGGCCAGCTGAATCCCAGCAAACCCATTTCAATAAAGTACTTACTTTTTAACATATGGTCAGGGTAAAGAGCCTCAAGCATCTGAGTGTATACCATGTAGAGTGATGTTCTGATCTCACTGGTAACTAGTACTTCACTTCAGTCAGTGGGGTATAGTGGATTTACACTGGTATACCTTAGGTCAGGATTTGACACTAAGGGCCTGTCTTCACTACCAGGGAGATTGATGCTGCTGCAATTGATGCAGTGGGTGTCGATTTAGCGGGTCTAGTGAAGACCCATTAAATCGATGGCAGAGCACTCTTCGGTGCTCCAGCTCCCCAAGAAGAGTAAGATAAGTCGACCAGAGAGCGTCTCCTGTCGACACAGCACAGCGAAGACACAGGGTAAGTCAATCTTAGCTCTGGCAACTCTAGCTATGTTATTCATGTAGCTAGAGTAGTGTAACTTAGGTAGACTTACCCCTTAGTGAAGACAAGTCCCAACAGTAACAAAGATATATTCCAGCGGATTGCTCACACTTTTAAGGTAGTAATTTAGACAGACTCTGAACTTGTCTGAATAGGATCTCAATAAAAGGTTTCAAGATTGTCAGCTAACTCTTCATTCTGTGGAAAGAGGAAAATCCCAATGCGATACATATATGCTATTTCAACCAATTCTTCCAACCGAGGCATTGGCTGTTTAATTGCTTATTAACTATGTATCATTCTTAAATAAAATATTTTCTACTGTGGCTCCTCTTTTATTGTAAAAAGTATTTGAAAATCTGGATCTTATAAGCATTAGTTTAATTAAGCATAAAATATATCATGAGAACGTGTTGACAGTATAGCATGTTACTTACATTCATGAGACCTGATAGCAAATCTGTGCTTGAGAACTGTACATACAATAAAAAATAATGCAAATGATGCAAATGATCCCAAGCTTTGTAATTACAGAGATATTGTACTCTTGAGGATGGTAAATATTTTATAAGCTTCCTAGTGTAGTAAACTGTTTCCATTTATTCTGTTGACCATAATCTCCTTTTGCCTGCTTAGGTTATTAGATGTACTTTATTTAAGAGTCTTCATTCACCCTGGGCTAGGGATCCCAAATGGAGAGCTTCAAAGCCAAGGTAGCGTTAAATAATAATAATAATAATAATTTAAAAAAAAATTAACCAGCTGCAGCAAACCCTTTTTAGTGTGGATTTTGTAACTTATCCCGAAAACAATGCAAGTGTTGATGAGCCGGAAATGTTTGGTCAAAAATAATTGTAAGTTTAAACTTTTTATTGTAATTTTATATTCCAAAAATATGCAAAACTATGCCACATGCTAATAAATTAAAATGTAAGGCATTATGTGACCAGCATGCTTCATAAACTTGTGGGGTAGCGGTGATGGGACAAAATTTTAATTTCAAAGTGGAGTGAGAAACAGCTGGCAACAGACTCAGAGGACCTGTAGCAACTATGTGTGGTGGGGAGGGGAGTTCAGAGACTCCTGCATGTTAAGTGCCCGATTACTTTTTCTGGTTGGGACATTCAACACATAATCCTGTAATTTCATTTTCTGATAAATGTTTGCAATTCACCTGTAAACTTTATCTTAGATTTGATTTTATAAGACTAAACCACAAATGGAAAATTAGATTTCTCTTACAGTAACTCCTCACTTAACGTTGTAGTTATGTTCCTGAAAAATGCAACTTTAAGTGAAACAATGTTAAGCGAATCCAATTTCCCCATAAAAACGAATGTAAATGGGGGGTTAGGTTCTACGGAAATTTTTTTTTGCCATACAGTACAGTACTATAGTTGGGAGGTGCCCCCGCCTTACCCCACACAGGCACAGTCCACTGGCACTTGAGACAATGAGGCGGGCAAGGAGGCTGAAGGTGCTGTTAGGCTAGGAGAAGCATGTTGTGCAGCAGCAGCGGCAGCTCCCTACTCTGCAAGCATCAGGGGCGAGAGGGGGGGTTCAACCCTCAGCCCACCCACGCCACCCCTTCCCCCAAGGCCCCACGCTTAACCTGCTTCTTCTTCCCCCCGCCTCCTCCCCCTTTACGCCGCATGCTGCATCCTCGCTTCTCCCCCCTCCCTCCCTCCCCTGCTTCTGCCCGCAGCAATCAGCTGGCTTGCGGCATTCAGGAGGGAGAGGGGAGAAGCGAGGACTCGGCATGCAGGCCCCTCTCCCTCCCCTGCCTCCTGCCTATGGCAATCAGCTGGTTTGCGGCGTTCGGGAGGCAGGGGAGGGAGGGGGAACCTGCGCACTGAGTCCTCGCTCCTCCCCCCTCCCTCCTGAACACCACAAACCAGCTGATTGCCGCGGGGGGAGGTGGGGGAATGCGTTGATCCACGGGGTCTGCCGGTGGGCGGGAGGCGCTGTGGGGGGAGGCGTAAGGGAGCTGATGGGGGGCTGCCAACTGTGGACAAAGCAGGCAGCCAAATGACATTATAGCAAAGCATTGCACAACTTTAAATGGAGCATATTCTGTAATTGAGCAGAAACATAAGATCAAAACAACGTTAAGCAAGAGGACGTTAAGTGGGGAATTACTGTATTTCTCTTATTGTTGGAATCATTAGGAAATGATTTAGGTACTTACATGGCCCCATAACTATGGTATTTGTGCACTTAAGTTGGCCATATTTCAGGTGGATATAACTTGCAAACTGGCTTGAGTGAGTCTCACTGGGGAGCTGTGCCAGACAGCAGTGGAGGACCTATGATTGCGGAGAGGGTAAAGGACTGCCTGGGGACTTCAGACTGCTGAGAATTCCATTCCATCCCACTTTATCCTTGCAGAGAACAACCTGCATTCCTCCAAATGGATTTCTCAGTGAGGTCCTGTCTCCTCCCTTAGTCCAAGAAGCAACAAAGAGAGGTGGCATGTGGCTGAGTCTTTGAGGATAGCCTCACTTGTTTTACCATAATATCTTGATGTACTCTCACAGAAATTTCAGCTATGTAAAGTTTGGTGCAAATCATCTCTAAAAATATTTTACAAAAGGGTGGGTAGGTGGTTTGGGAAGAGTCCACACAAACTTCAAACCACACACCGTGGACGTGGGCCTCTTTTAGGATTAATCACATAAAATTATTCTCTTTATTCCTCATAATCTACAATTTCACCATAATCAGCCCACATGGTCCACTGTAAATCCCCCTTAACCGTGCCCAACCATGTCCCCTGTATTTCCAGTTTTCTCTGACTCCTCTAATAAGCCTCCCCACTCTAGTGTATTGATGCACCATGCACCTCCTACATATGTAGATCGGAGAGGAGAAGCAGGGATATAATAGAGAGCATGTAGGGTTGAGTAGAGATGTCAGGGGCACCGAGGGAGAAAGAAGCACTTCAACTGAGAAGGGCCTGGGGAGGAAACAAAGGGAAGAAGAACTGTCCTTTAACGAGCTACCTGTGAGTAATCAGAGAGTCTTTACCACCTGTGGCTTTTTACATGGGGAATCCAGCTAAAGGTAAAGCTAATTTGCTGGTGTGCAGAGACCACTGCCTATCATGCTAACGAATATTGTCTTGCTCTTTGCTTATACACCCTGTCTGTCTGTATCCATCTGTTGAATCTTATCTTAGACTGCAAGCTCTTCTGTTCTGGGTTTGCATAATTCCTGGCATAAAGAAACACTTGTCTATGATTGGGGTTTCTAGATGCTACAAGAATACAAATAATAATAGGTGAAGTCATATTTGGTTCTTAGCCTTTATCATGAGGATCTATGGGCTTGTTTGAATACTGCAGTAGGATAGCATGGTTACATTTCTTTCCTGAGCCTCTCTATGAATTTTAATGTAATCATACATAAACTCATTTATGTTCCTAGAACTGCCTTTGAATGTTAGCAGCCTGAGAATAAATTTGGACACTATTGGATTCTTACGAACACATCTTCTAGATTGTACAGCTCTTGGAGACTTTAGAAAAATTTCTTTCTTTTCTTTTTTTACAATTGTCATACAAACGCCCACGGCTAGTAACAAAGTGCAGAGAAAGATGAGAGCAAAGGCAGACTTCACGAAGAAAACAGGCTCTAGTGTCTTAACTGGTTTTGACAAGCTGCAAAATTGTATTTGGTAAAAAATGTTGCTGTAGATTTACTGAGACAATCATGCTGCATGATTAGAAGAGAAAGATTCTTAGAAACTCATCATTTCTGTATTTAAAGGTCAGCAGCACTGGCAAATTAGTCCTTCCCAGATCTTCTATTTAAGACTTGGAAATCTCCATTAATGGAATTTAATTTAAAATAATAAAATTATTTCAATAATGAACAGTTTAAATACCGTAGCTGCTCCTGAATAAATAAATAAAATAAATCAGCATTCGTGTTAGTTCATCCTGCTTTATGACCATGTATCTGGTCATGCCTGGACTGAGCTGTGTGTTGCTTCCTGACCTGAAGATGAGTCCGTTTTCCCAAGCCCTTCATTTGGTGTCTTTATTTCAATGGTTTTATTCTCCTCTTTCCCAACCGCCCAATTTATTATTACTTTTTTTAAGTTAGTACTTGCCTTTGGGACATTAATGCTTGATGACAATGGAAACAGAAGTCTGCTAATCTTATTGATAGGCCAGGGCAGCTGCAGTGCAAAACTCTTCATGTGCCTTGTCAGAGACCTTAATCTTCACCTACCTGAAGGGAACCGTCCATTCTCTAGTGTGTTACCTTTCCCTTCAGCACCATAAAGATCAGTTCTAGAGTTCTCCAAAACAGTGAATACAAGTTGTATCTCTTCATGTATAATGTTTTTTTGAACATGAATATAAATTTGTTTCCAAACAGGTCTGCCAGACAATTCATGTTTCTCATGGGGGTGTGTGTTGAGAACTTTACCTTGAAATATTTTTTGACAATAAGGACTATGAATAAATAGCCTTAATAGTAAAGTAAATATTAAGCCAGAGTCACCACCAGTACAGATGCTGGTAGAAGGTTTACTCTCACTCACAAACAGTGGTGAATCTCTCTGGTGGTGGAAACTGAGCCAAGACACTATGTTGTGACGGTGCTAAATGACAAAACTCCAGTTGCGCAGCAGTTGGCTTGGAGGCATAGGCTAGAAAATGGGCAATGCTGTCAGTAAAGAGGAGCAATTGGGAAGTGCACTGACTCTGAAGTTCCTCAGAGTGTCTTGCTGGTGGAACTCTTATGGAGCCTAAGTAGGGATTAAAAAAAAACACTCTACCAGGACAGCCCCAAAGCAGAATAATGGTTGAAATGCCACCTGCTCTCCAAAAGAGTGAATCATTTATTTGGGTTAATGGGCTTGGTGTTTTTTACACATCTCTGGGTGAAGATGGCTGAATTTGCCCCACAACATTTAAATTTATTTAAAATCTTTAATTACATTCATTTGTTGAAATGTTAATGAAGATAGATGTATGGTGCATGGTTGCTATATGAGGGAAAGAGGACAATACATTAGTTCATGATAAGCATTTAAAATGGTTTTTATTTATCTCATAATTGTCATATCTCTTGATTGGAGAAGTTTTCTCAGAAAATATTATTCAACTATATAGACTCCCTTTTAAATTTGAGTAACTTAGGACCTGATGATACTATTACTGCAGTTAGTGTATCAAATGTTTGTGTAGTTGTCTGTCAAGGGTCTCCATTAACTCCTGTAGGAACTTTCTCAGGTGTTTACCAGAATATGTGGCCATAAACTGGCTGTGCCCCCTCCTCCTTTTCATTTTCTTGGGACTTGCAGAGCAGCTTCCACTTGGCAGGGGGAAATGATGTCGCTTTCACTCTGCTACGCTCCTCTCTCGCCAACAGCTTCAGGGACATTAGAGTGATATTTACACTTTTTTTTCAAGTATCCACTCAACACAATGGGGTAGGGTATGATATGGACATTAATGATTTTTAAAAAGTTGTACCTGTTCCATAAAGACAGTGTTTACACGCTTCTCTGTGCTATATATAGTAATTTACAGCAATTACATATTTTTTGTTCCTTGTTTCAAGCACCATTTCTGTCCAAGGAAATCTTTTATTTGAAAAGCAAATATAAATGTCTCTGCTATCTTCTTTTAATGGCTCTTTTAACACACTGAAATTCACTTGTGCTTGACTGACTTGATTTTTCAGAACAAATAAAATGGGAACATCAATGAACTGGAAATTATGGGAATGTTACTAGTCCAAATATTCTTTTCAGTTATGTCCACAGGAACGGACTTATCAATTGTGAACCCCCCTTGTTCCCTCTTCTAGTACTTAAAACAAAAAGTTATTTTTACTGATCTCTGTTTCTGCCTTTGGTATTCTATTTTGTATATTAATTACACTGTGGAGCAGCTCCTCGGTTGGGGTACATTGTCATAGCTCCTTTGATTTCATCTGCCCCAGTGTGCGTACCAATTTTGATCTAAATTAATTTAGGATTATACATGTCCTTAGATTTATATCGAGCTGTGATGGGTTCGATCACAGAAACCCCCTGGGGACTGCCAAATGATGTGCCAAGACTACTTCTGCCCCTGCTTTCCCTACCAGCTTGGGACTCCAGCACCCTGTCTTGTTGAGCCAGTCTGCTCCAACACAGACCCAGGGTCTGAACCACAAGCCCCAAAGCTGCAGACTTAACGGAAAGCAACTCAAGCAGTGTTCCTGTCTTTAACACTCAGATGCCCAACTCCCAATGGGGTCCAAACCCCAAATAAATCCATTTTACCCTGTATAAAGCTTATACAGGGTAAACTCATAAATTGTTCGCCCTCTATAACACTGATAGAGAGATATGCACAGTTGTTTGCCTCCTCCCTCCCCCAGGCACTAATGTATAATATGGGTTAATTAATAAGTAAAAAGTGATTTTATTAAATACAGAAAGTAGGATTTAAGTGGTTCCAAGTAGTAACAGATAGAACAAAGTGAATTACCAAGTAAAATAAAATAAAATGCAAGTCTGAGTCTAATACAGTAAGAAAACTGAATACAGACAAAATCTCACCCTCCATGGTGTTCCAGTAAGCTTCCTTTTACAGACCTGTCTCCTTCTAGTCTGGGTCCAGCAATCACTCACACCCCCTGAAGCTACTGTCCTTTGTCCCAGTTTCTCTCAGGTATCCTTGGGGGTGGAGAGGCTATCTCTTGAGCCAGCTGAAGACCAAATGGAGGGGTTTCCCAGGGGTTTAAGTAAACTTTCTTTTGTGGGTGGAGACCCCTTCCCCTCTCCTATGCAAAGTCCAGTTCCAAGATGGAGTTTTGGAGTCACATGGACAAGTCACGTGTCCATGCATGACTCAGTTTTTACAGGCAGCAGCCATTGTTTACATGCTACCCTGAACGCCCTGAGGTAGACTTCTTATGTGGAGTGGAGCTTTCCAAGATACATTGTCCTTTAAGTGTTTCTTGATTGGGCACTTAATTTGCATATTCCTTTTTCAAGACTCTGACCAAATTCTTTACTAAGACTATTTAGAAATCAAGCAAGTATACAGCCAGTATTCATAACTTCGAATACAACACATGCATACAAATATGATGAATAGATTCAGTAGATCATAACCTTTACAGAGATGTGTTACATGGCATATGTAGCATAAAACATATTCCAGTTATATCATATATATATACATTCATAAGCATATTTCCATGAAGCCTTATGGGGTTCACCGTCACACCAGCTATGATACTGAACGTATACTGAAATTGTTCTGTAGTTTCTGATATTTATATTCACTTCATAATGTGTGTGTAACTTTTCCAGATCATCTCAATATTTTCCCTGAAAGATAAAAACAGATGATTTTCCCCAACATTTCTACAAGGTCCTACAACTCCCTTAATCATTCAGATTACACTCTTTTATACATCCAGTTGTGTGTGGTTCTGAGCACCTTCTGAGAGTACCTACTGTTTTCAGTGGGAATCAAGAGCATTCACAGACTTGGATCCTGTAATAACATTACTGTTCTACTGAAGAGATGAAAATAGAGTCCAACTTTCCAAAAATGACTTTATCATGATTCCCTTTTAGTCCGACAGTCACTCTGGTCAACCCTGCTTTAGGGTCCATGCAAATTTTTTGTGTGTGGGTTCCGTATCTCAACTACATACATTTTAAGAATCCGCCTAATAACTCTCTATCACGGTTGAACATATTGAAATATTAGCATTTCATCCCTCCTTCCTCCCATCCCCATATGCATGATTTGGGGTATACAAAAATCAAGGCACAGGAGTTTTAATACATGAAATGCATGTATTTAATATTTGCAATATCAATTAATAGCAATACATTTTTGAATAATAGGGGTACATGAGGAAGGGGGTTACGGATATAGCACGAACATCACTTATCGTGTGATACAACAACCACTCTTTTAAATGTGAAAAATATTCAACAAAAAACTGGTTAAACACTTAATTTTGGAATCATAAATGATTACTAGTGTTCTCTCTCAATTAAACTATGGTTGTGTCTCCTAATATGAGTAATTTGCTAGTCATCACTGTTTGTATCTGCAAATGATAACGCTGATTTTCTCAGGCCATTGCAACACAACACACGTCCTTGGCATGCACAGAATATTATATGTGGCATTTATAAGGTACATCTTTCTTACAAAAGCACTTGATTAACTTCAAAATATCTGGAGGAGCAAGCACAACATTATCTGCATGGTGTTTTGGAAGCAGAGACTTGGAACTATCGTGTATTCATCTATACTACAGTGGATCATATAGTGGTGCATCTAGCTCCAAAGCACTATTTTGCACACACCTCTGAAGATGTGCTTGTTTTACATTTTCTGTACATCTTCAGTTATTAGTGATAAGGGGCTGAGCATTGATGTTGACATGGTTTACTTTGCCAATTTTCGCTGCCTATGATTTCTGTCATTTTTCCAACATGGTGGCACAATTTGATTGTCAGTAGCATGCAACCATGAATTTGGTTGCTGGTTCAATGATATTAGGCAATAGCTGCACTGATATCATCCAGCAGAGAGAGGGAGTAATCAGCTCACAGAATCTTCAACACAGTGCCTTTGTTGAGACCAAAATAGGAAGCTACTGTATCACAGCCTGAGAGTTTATGGGCAGCTAATGGTCCTGGTACAATGTTCTGGCCTTGCTCTGCAGTAGCACAGAGTTCTATTACAGCTCTCCCTTGGACTGAGGGTTTCATACTCACTAAAGATGTTAGGCTCTGCTCAAGGTAACGGTGCAAGAGTAAGACAAATACCTCATTGTCATCTGATGATAATGATGTTTCCACCAGTTTCTCTTTTGCAACCATCACCATTTGTTTTGCAAGGATGTTGCCAGCTTCCTCATGCCAGGTGGCTATATCTTCTGTGATGATCACCACACCTCCCTGGTTTATTTAAAATGGGGTCTTGTTTCTGCCTGCGATGAATAGCTTGTGCTTTAGTGTGTGGTATTGGCGAAATGTTTTATCTTGAATGAGTTCTGTACAAATGAGGTCGATCAGTTGTTTCTTATTTTCAGTAACTGTCAAGGCAATTTTCTGGGGAGGTAGGTGTGGACTTGTATTCAACTGATGTATTCTGTTTGCTTCTGTAGCTCTGCTAGAGCTTGTGACACTCTTTGTGGTTAAGTCTTTGTACCTGTCAAGGACAAGGTGTATAACACTTGCTGCTAGCTTGTGTTCAATGTAGACTCTGAAATTGGTCACGAAGTCTTTGATGATACCATTTGCTGGTCAGTGTACTACCTGAAGAACTGCAGAACCATCAATGACTGTGCAGGTGACTTCTTGTGAAGTATATCAAGCTGATACCTCTGACTGCAGCTGTTTTTTTTTAAAGTTAGACTTAGCCTTGACAGTCCTCATGTCACCAGAGTCAGTGAACATTGATGTTGGTACAGGAGCCTGTGACAAAATATTCTTGATGTCAAGCTCTCGTGAACTTGCTTGTAAGCATGCCACTCTTGAATAGATAAAGTTAATGTCAATACCTTTGTTTTACGTGCTTTGTTGTCTCTGCCAGCATCTTTACTATCCTTGGTAGTTTGTCATAGAGCCCTGTGGGTCAGTTACGTTCAAATTCTTGCATTTAGTGAATTCCAATTATGGGCCAGCTATGATCAAATTCTTGAATTTGGTGAATTGCAATTGTAAGTGTGTCATCTATATTCACTGATGGTGGTGCCACTCTACCACTGACAATGTTTACGATTGGTCTCTGGGTGCTTTGTGGTGTCTAGGGAACCATGCACAGTTCTAGGAGCTTACTAATGGCTTCTCTGTTCATTACACCTGCCCCAATCCTTGGCTTCACTTCTTCTTTGAGGATATCTTGTATTTGTACCGCATTGTGTCATTTATGTTTGCAATGTCTTCCACCAATAAGCTGTGTATGTGGAGCCTAAGAAGTCAGTTCTCAGTGAAGAATAAACAGGCCTATAACCTGCAAGTAGGTAGTGATAGCTATCAGGGAAAATAACCAGTGAGAAGAATAAAAGACATTGCAAGAAATACACAAATGCAAGAAGCCTGGGAAACAAGCAAGGAGAACTGGAAGTCCTGGCACAGTCAGGGAACTATGATGTGATTGGAATAACAGAGACTTAGTGGGATAACTCACATGACTGGAGTACTGTCATGGATGGATATAAACTGTTCAGGAAGGACAGGTAGGGCAGAAAAGGTGGGGGAGTTGCGTTGTATGTAAGAGAGGAGTATGACGGCTCAGAGCTCCGGTATGAAACTGCAGAAAAACCTGAGAGTCTCTGGATAAAGTTGAGAAGTGTGAACAACAAGGGTGATGTCGTGGTTGGAGTCTGCTATAGACCACTAGAGCAGGGGGATGAGGTGGACGAGGCTTTCTTCTGGCAACTAGCAGAAGTTGCTAGATCGCAGGCCCTGGTTCTCATGGGAGACTTTAATCACCCTGATATCTGCTGGGAGAGCAATACAGTGGTGCACAGACAATCCAGGAAGTTTTTGGAAAGTGTAGGGGACAATTTCCTGGTGCAAGTGCTGGAGGAACCAATTAGGGGCAGAGCTTTTCTTGACCTGCTGCTCACAAACAGGGAAGAATTAGTAGGAGAAGCAAACGTGGATGGGAACCTGGGAGGCAGTGACCATGATATGGTCGAGTTCAGGATCCTGACACAAGGAAGAAAGGAGAGCAGCAGAATACGGACCCTGGACTTCAGAAAAGCAGACTTTGACTCCCTCAGGGAACAGATGGGCAGGATCCCCTGGGAGAATAACCTGAAGGGCAAAGGGATCCAGGAGAGCTGGCTGTATTTTAAAGAATCCTTATTGCGGTTGCAGGAACAAACCATCCCGATGTGTAGAAAGAATAGTAAATATGGCAGGCGACCAGCTTGGCTAAATAGTGAAATCCTTGCTGATCTTAAATGCAAAAAAGAAGCTTACAAGAAGTGGAAGATTGGACAAATGACCAGGGAGGAGTATAAAAATATTGCTCAGGCATGCAGGAGTGAAATCAGGAAGGCCAAATCACACTTGGAGTTGCAGCTAGCAAGAGATGTTAAGAGTAACAAGAAGGGTTTCTTCAGGTATGTTAGCAACAAGAAGAAAGTCAAGGAAAGTGCGGGCCCCTTACTGAATGAGGGAGGCAACCTAGTGACCGAGGATGTGGAAAAAGCTAATGTACTCAATGCTTTTTTGTCTCTGTCTTCATGAACAAGGTCAGCTCCCAGACTGCTGCACTGGGCAGCACAATATGGGGAGAAGGTGATCAGCCCTCTGTGGAGAAAGAAGTGGTTCGGGACTATTTAGAAAAACTGGACATGCACAAGTCCATGGGGCCGGATGCGCTGCATCCGAGGGTGCTAAAGGAGTTGGTAGATGAGATTGCAGAGCCATTAGCCATTATCTTTGAAAACTCATGGCGATCGGGGGAGGTCCCAGATGACTGGAAAAAGGCTAATGTAGTGCCCATCTTTAAAAAAGGGAAGAAGGAGGATCCGGGGAACTACAGGCCAGTCAGCCTCACCTCAGTCCCTGGAAAAATCATGGAGCAGGTCCTCAAGGAATCAATTATGAAACACTTAGAGGAGAGGAAAGTGATCAGGAACAGTCAGCATGGATTCACCAAGGGGAAGTCGTGCCTGACTAACCTAATTGCCTTCTATGATGAGATAACTGGCTCTGTGGATGAGGGGAAAGCAGTGGATGTGTTATTCCTTGACTTTAGCAAAGCTTTTGATACGGTCTCTCACAGTATTCTTGTCGCCAAGTTAAAGAAGTATGGGCTGGATGAATGGACTCTAAGGTGGATAGAAAGCTGGCTAGATCATCGGGCTCAACCGGTAGTGATCAATGGCTCCATGTCTAGTTGGCAGCCGGTTTCAAGCGGAGTGCCTCAAGGGTCGGTCCTGGGGCCGGTTTTGTTTAATATCTTTATTAATGATCTGGAGGATGGTGTGGACAGCACTCTCAGCAAGTTTGCAGATGACATTAAATTAGGAGGCGTGGTAGATACACTAGAGGGTAGGGATCGGATACAGAGGGACCTAGACAAATTAGAGGATTGGGCCAAAAAAAAACTTGAAGAGGTTCAACAAGGACAAGTGCAGAGTCCTGCACTTAGGACGGAAGAATCCCAGGCACTGCTACAGCCTAGGGACCGAATGGCTAGGTAGCAATTCTGCAGAAAAGGACCTAGGGGTCACAGTGGACGAGAAGCTGGATATGAGTCAACAGTGTGCTCTTGTTGACAAGAAGGCTAACGGCATTTTGGGCTGTATAAGTAGGAGCATTGCCAGCAGATCGAGGAACGTGATCGTTCCCCTTTATTCGACATTGGTGAGGCCTCATCTGGAATACTGTGTCCAGTTTTGGGCCCCACACTACAGGAAGGATGTGGAAAAATTGGAAAGAGTCCAGCGGAGGGCAACAAAAATGATTAGGGGTCTGGAGCACATGACTTATGAGGAGAGGCTGAGGGAACTGGGATTGTTTAGTTTCCAGAAGAGAAGAATGAGGGGGGATTTGATAGCAGCCTTCAACTACCTGAAAGGGGGTTCCAAAGAGGATGGAGCTCGGATCCCCACAACATCTTGCAAGCTACACAGGATGTCCAGCAAAAGTAGCTCAGTGCAATCATTGCAAAAAGATTGGGCATTTTGCTAAAGTATGTCGCAGTAGCCAGTTCAATCAACAGGTGCATGCAGTTACAATACCAGATGTTACTGTGCTGAGTGTAGACAAAATCACTACTGCACATATTCCAGAACAGATAAAGTGCACTGTAAATGTTTCTGCCATACCCTCAGGCAAATCACACTCTATTCAGTTAATGTTGGACACGGGCTCAGCAGTATCTATACTACCTGATTTCATCTATTTGCATTACTTTAAAGATGTGCCTCTTACTGAACCCAAACTTCACTTGGTATGCTATTTGAACAACTATATTCCAGTACATGGCTGCTTGCCAGCAATAGTTACTTTTGGTGATCGCTGTGTAACTGCGGAATTCTACATTGTTCACAAAGGCACTCCTATCCTTGGCAGAGATTTATTAGCTGCTTTAAATCTCAGGGTAGTTAATGGACGAATTGATCTTCCTCAGCAAAGCACTCTTGCGGTACACACACCAGTTTCAGCTGGGACCCAACTCCAGGTTGAGGAGAAACTCGGCTGTGCTTATGGGTTTCTGCATAAAGTTAAAATGTGGAATAATGTGTTGCCTGTATGACAGAAATTACGGCGCTTACCATTTTCAGTCAGGGAAGCTGTTTCAGAGGAACTTAGAAAACTTGTTCAAAAGGACATTATTGAAGAGATTAACTCCTCGGAATGGGTGTCACCTACAGTAGTGACGCAGAAGAAGGGTGGAGACATTCGCCTTTGTGTGGACTTAAGGGAGCCAAATAAAGCTATTGTGATTGACAGCCATCCTCTTCCTCACATAGAGGAAGTATTTGCAGAACTCCATGGAGCAAAGATGTTTTCTACTCTTGATTTGCAGAGCGCATACCACCAGGTTATGTTGCATGAAGATAGCAGAGACCTCACAGCACTTATTACACACGAGGGACTATTTCGTTTTAAACGTGTTCCATACGGTCTCGCATCAGCCCCAAGTACCTTTCAAAAAATGATGTCATTGATTCTGAAGAATCAACATGGAGTTCAGTGCTATTTGGATGATATTATTGTGTTTGGAAATACTACTGAGGAGCATGACAATAACCTGCAGTCTGTACTAAACTGCATCAGCAAAGTAGGCCTCAAGCTCAATAGGTCCAAATGCAAATTTAGACAAACTGAACTCTCCTTTCTGGGGCATACAATTTCACAGGCTGGACTAAAACCTGATCCAGATCATATCCTGGCAATTTCAAATGCTCCTCCTCCAACAGATTTGCAAACCTTATGTTCCTTCTTGGGTCTTACCTCCTGGTATGCAAAATTCATTCCCAATTATGCTTCTGTCATTGAATCGTTACGAGAATTACTACGGAGAAGTTCAACCTTAGTGTGGACAACGGATGCACAAATTAGTTTCGAAAGGGTGAAAGACTTGATTGTACATAGTCCAGTACTTGCATTAGTTAGTCCCGCCTTGCCCACAATTGTAACTACTGATGCTTCTGATTATGGACTTGGGGTTGTCCTCACACAACTTCATGAGGACGACACAGAGAGGACTGTTGCATTTGCTTCAAGGACACTAAGTAATGCTGAGAGAAAATATTCTACAGTTGAAAAAGAAGCACTTGCTTGTGTCTGGGCTACTGAAAAATGGAGAACTTACCTGTGGGGCCGCACGTTCAAGTTGCGCACAGACCACAGCCCTTTGACAACGTTGCTCACCACGAAAGGACTGGGAAGAGCAGGATATCTTATTGCTAGATGGTCTGCAAGACTACTTTCTTTCAATTATGAACTGGAATATAAGCCTGGAAACAAAAATGTGGTAGCTGATTGCCTTTCTCACCTGCCTTTGCCTTCACCAGATGGTCCACCGGAGGATGAGGATGTAGTAGTTGCGCTTATTACAAGCACTCTTACTGCAGTTACAAGAGAACAATTTCAAGCTGCTTGTTCAGCATGTCCAATTCAACAAAAATTACTGGAATTTCTGACAAAGAGATGGCCCAGTAACCCTAAAAACCTTGACCCAGTTTTGCTGCCTTATTTTAGAGTTCAGGATGAACTTTCTTTGCTCGATGGCTGTGTGCTACAAGGTACACACCGGCTACTTGTGCCAGAAGAATTACAGTCAAAACTCATACACCTGGCACACGATACTCATCAAGGAATTGTCAGAACCAAACAACAACTACGGGATCTGTATTGGTGGCCAGGGATGGACTCTCAAACTGAAGCACTCATAAAATCCTGTGTCACTTGCCAAATGCCTGATAAGACAGCAGTGACTTGTACTCCTCCATTACAGCCTGTTCCTCTTCCTGAATCTGCATGGGAAAAAGTGGCGATTGACACTGTAGGACCCTTTGATACTGCTCCACTTGACTGTCGTTATGCCATCACTTTAATAGACTATTTCAGCAAGTGGCCTGAGGTGGCGTTTACATCGCAAATTTCTTCTACTACAATAATTAAGTTCCTCTCTTCAGTTTTTAGCCGGGAAGGTAACCCCAAAGAACTGGTTTCAGATAATGGTAGTCAATTTACTTCCCTGGAGTTTGAAACTTTTCTAGCAGAGAGGAACATTTTACACAGGAGGTCATCCTTATATATTAGCCTCAAGCCAATGGGGAAATCGAACGGTTTAACAGAAGTTTGAAAGAGAGTTTGCAAACAGCTAAACTGGAAGGGCGATTTGTGGATACCCTTCACTATTGATTTCTTGCAAGCATACCAGGCTACACGACATGCCACAACGCAAAGATCACCCTCAGAGTTACTTCATGGGAAACAGATGACTACTAAACTGAACATTGTTGGATTGTTAAAGGCATGACCTGATGCCCCACACAAGGATGATGTGAGAAAGACAGTTGAACAGAACCAAGCAAAGTCTAAGGCTTTCACAGACAAACGGAGGAGTGCTAAGGAACCAAAGTTTGAGTGTGGTTCCTTTGTTAGAATACGAAAACCTGGAATCTTACGCAAAGGGGACCATAAATTCACAGCTCCTCTTAAAATCATAGAGAAGAAGGGACCTTACACCTATCGACTTTCTATTGGGCGGGTATGGAATGCTTCTTATCTTGCACCTGCCTATGCACCAAGAGGAGATTATGATTGTTAGAAGTCTGAGTGATGTTAGAAGTCTCAAATGGTCTGGAATGTCTGTGTCAGGTGTGAGGGGGATGATGGGCATCCCCTCCAGAACAGATATACCCATTGTGAGATGTTTTATCACTGTTCGTGCCACTGAAGAAAATATCTTAAATGAATTTTCTAAAATGGAAATATACAATGGGGCATATGCAGTATACATAAATGATTTGTTAAAGCAAACTCAGATTTATTTAGGCCCCGAGCTAACATTCTCTTGTTATAAATATTATATTTTCATTAAATAACAATAACATTTCCTAGATGAGAGAATTTTCATTATGGAAAAAACTCATTGCACTCATAACTCAGTTTTACATGTATTTTTCATGGGAACTAGGGAGACCTCTATACTGGTGAAACTACTATGCCAATTTGTCTTGGATATTTCACATTGCTTTCGTTTTGTTTCATTGTCAGTGGTGGCTAAAGATGTTAATGAAGTTTTTGCCATTAACTGTACCCCAGTTGCCATATAATGGCCAAAGACATTTCAATGGAATAATTTCTTAAATGAAATGTGTGCAAAAATATATGCCTTCATTTCCAATTATTAAAAAAATAATTTCTTCAATAGCTTATATTATGCAAAGTCTGTCTCTGCATTAACGTGATGTAAACTTTATAGAGTTGTCATGGTCTTCAGTTTCATCATAATTTTATAACTTCATTATCTGCTCCTGTGACATCCTGAAAACTTGTGTGGCAGAATTTTTAATTAATTGTATATTTTTTCACTCTTGGTTTATGACTGAAGAGAAATATAAGGTATTGCTCTTCAGACATATTTTTAAAGTTTTATATTATTTGAAAAAGTTTGAGTAGTAGAATTTCTTTTCTGTGAAGTTATGGAATATCATAAAACAATAGAATGCAAAATGATTAGCAATATTTAATTTCTTTTACCCTAATGGCTTGTGTCCCACTCTCATCAAGGCCAGTTTCTCCCTAAGGGAAAGAGGAAAGCACTTATTGTGTTAAAGAGGAAAGCACCATTTCATAGTCTTCCCCTAAAGTGGGTAGCCTGCAGTAAGCCATGACATAGCATTGATGTCTCCTGGTAAGGCTAGGGTTGGTTGTTTCACACACAACCTTCATGGATTCTTCAGGATTCAAATGCTGTTTGATTTTGGTTGCATATTATTGTTAATTATTATTATTTCTTAGTATTGTTTAGCACCTAGGAGCCCTAATCATGGACCAGAACCCGTTGTGCTAGGCACTGTACAAAACAAAGACAGTCCCTGCCCCAAGAAGCTTACAATCTAAGTATAAGACAAGAAACAACAGATGGATATGGACAGACTGAAGGGGGTACAGAAGGAAACAATGAGACAATATGGTTAGGCAGTGTCTCAGCACACTTCCAGCCTAACTATACAAGAAAACCAAGACTACTGAATTGATAGTAAGTAAACTAGTTGGAAAAAAATGAATTAAGATTTGCAATATGATGGGCAAATTCGTATCAGTAAATCCTGGGGAATTGTATTATTGTAACTTGTTTTTGTATCATAACATTTTGTCCAAAATGTGTCATCTGAAATACTACAAGCAGCAGTGCTTAAAAACAAAAAAATCCCTAAAATCGTATCTTGTCAAATTGGATTATATCCTATTAGATGACAGTGGATGCAGTGTAGCCTGGTACCTTGTAAAATGACAACACTCAATTCAACATGATGCTTGGAAAATTAGATTAAAAAATTCTCTCTTAATTTCTATCATGTGCTAGCACACCAATTAACCACCATTCCATCCAAATGTAAGTATGATTAACTTGTCATCGTGTGTGTGTGTCTGTGTGTGTGTGTGTTATATATATACATTATATATACACACACACACACACACACACACACACACACACACACACATATAAAATTTGCTTTGCTTGGTGGTGGGTTTTTTAACTGAGGGTGTTGTTATATAAGCACATTTTTAATTCAACATAAAAAATACCTAGCGTGTTCACATTATGTTAAAATGGCAAATGATGTACAATATTACGGCATCACTAAAGCATCTGACCCACCAATAATTTCTGATCCTACCGAAATCAAACAGTGACCTTTAGCCTGACAAAATTCATGCTGAGCTCTGCACCAAGGGCCAGATACTCCTCTTCATGCCTGAAAGAAGTGCAGAAGTGGAGGACAGATTTGCAGCTCCTGTGCTGCTACCACACTCTGTTGCATCATCCACCTGTTGGTACATCTGAGGTTAAGAGTTATAAGATCAATGGACTTAAAGGGATGTATGCCTGAAAGAACTGCTCTTTCCCTGACTTCTCCTTCCGACCAGTAACTTTCCCCATTGGGATGATCAGATCTCCATTGCAGCAGTCATGGAGAAGTGCCTATGGGGTGGGAGGGTGTGTGCGCACGCACGTAAGTGAGAGAGAGATCCTCAGCTAGCATAAATCAGCATAGCTCCAGTACTTTTGCTGGAGCAATGCCAGTCTACACCAGATGAGGACCTGGTCCACAGCATAACTGTCTTTCCCGTCGGTGTCCTACCTGCTTTGATATTTGGGTTTCTCAGCTCTCCTCTGTTTTGTGAAATTGGAGAGGGGCTTATCGGCCTATGTGGTCAATAAAAGAATCAGGTAGAGAAGACATGGCTGGAGGCCAAACATATATACCAGTAAATAATCACAAGTGAAAGGTCCAATGGGACACTCTTCAAATATCTCCAGATGGAAGCGTTAAAATGTGGAGCCAGGTGTCAAGATTCCCTTAACATGAATAATTCAGTTGCTCGGAGAGGTAGCAGAAATCAGAGGAAAGGCCACAATGGGTAATTGTATCATCTTTCACTTTGAGTTTATGCACAGTGGGACAGATTCTGTCCCTCCTATGCTCTTCCTCCCATATTAAGACCTTGAGAAATAGGAATCCTCCTCTCATCAAACCACATGCCTTGGTATGAAGTGTTTTTACAGATGATCCATTGTGACATTTATGGCCAGGTTTTCAAAAGTACTCAGCACCCATGTGCTGAGATCTTCTCAGATTCTGGTCACTAACCGTGGAACCAGCATTTCAGAAGAGTTCAGCTCCCACTTAGGCACCAAACTAAGTTGCCAGCACATCAGATACTGCACTCTTTTGAAAATGTGTCCATGAATGTCACAATGGGAGCTGCTGAGTGTGGAACACTTTTGAAAATCTGGCTCTCAGGGCTATCCATGCCCATAGGGGCAGGCAGCATTTGACCCGAAGTGACCCTTGCAACTCTGGGCAGACTGGCTCACAGCTTGGGCCCTCTCTGCCTGCTACCTCATTAGTTAATGGGGCTACATAATTCATCCCCTTCAAAGTCTTGATCTTGGATTTTTTTGCTTATTTTTTGTGTTTCACATGAATTAGAGGACAAAAAGTGTTAGCTGTGGAAAAGGTTGGGGAAGTTAAATGGAAAAAAAATAAGCTGTCGAATTCATAACACTGTGATCTTTCCCCATCCCTCCAAGCAACCAAGAAACACTTTGGAGTGCAGTGTTTACTGTGCTGTAAATAACTAAAAAGCTCTCTAGATATGGTAAATAGTGTCTTCTGATTTCTGCTTCAATACTGAAAAAATAATTTCATTTTATATTACTTCAGACTGTCCTGAGACATTTTGAAATCAATAAATTGGCAGGACATGATGTAGGAGCAATACAGTAACATACACATATACTGTGATAAGTCTGAAGTCAATGAGTTATCAATCAGAATGTGAAAGTGTTGTACACAGTAAAAATTGTTTGCTCAACATCAAATGAGTTAGATAAATGGAAAACTTACATACCCAGAAATAGCCTATAATATTAGTTTGAGTCTGAGAAAGAAAAACTCATGAGAAACAAACTACAGTTTAATTTTTATACTCAATCTTTCATGAGACATAAGACTTTAAAATGATCACAAGCATAAAAGCAGCACTGAAACAAATTCACCCTGAAGCTGTCTAAAAATATCCAATCTAACCAAAATGAGGTAGCAAATCATGAGCATGGGGCATCATTGTTTCAAATGCATGCAATGTCGGCTTTAAAACAATGCAAACTGATACTTCATTCTTAGATTAAACCTTCCTCTCTGTTGACCTTTGCAGCCTGTGGCTTTTATTATTTCCAAATGTAGAATATGTTAGTCTTAGCACAGTATTTAAGAGATTGTACAATAGCCCAGCAGAAAGCCATGATTTCCTCACACTGTGAACCTTTTAAGATACTAAAAAGCTTACTGCTCAAGCTAATTTTTGCTAACATGATTGAATTAACATGTAAAGGCTTCAGTGAATTCATTTTGATGTCTTAATGTTTCTTTCAAAATAGATTGTTTTATAACTACCATGACTTTAACTTTTAACTTGTATATAGACAGAGCTCCTCCCTCCCCCCCAAAAAAGTGAACGTAAACCACTTTTTATCTTATAAACAAAATTCCTACATCTATGTGGTGTTTGATAAGGCCAAAGGTGTGGGTTTTTTTGCTTGTTTGTTTTAAACGAGTCATGTGGTAGTAAACTACTTTTGCAAGTGACGTTTCATGGGACTATTCAATTCATTAGTGAACAAGCAGACAGACTAATAAAATGAAGATGATAAAAGGAAAACAACTTTAATACTCACAAATAGCGTATGACCATAGTCACAGTGGGAATTCTAATGGCAGTACTAGGTAAAAATCATTGTAGTGAAAAGACCAGATGGCTAGTACGTGGAGGAGTAATAAAAACAATGTGTTCCTATGACAGCTGTTGTTTAAGTGGTTTTGGCTAATAAGCATATGTTAATGTTATAGATATTCAGAGCTGAATTTCTATAGGTCTGCTGAATTTCATGTGCTAAAATGCCGTCCTTTGATTAGGGTCATCTGTAACGTAATTTAAACGAGTAGAAGGAAGGTTTCAGAAATATCCATTGATCAGACTTAAAAACCACCAACATGCTTTGTGTTTATTTTAGGGCTTTTCAGCCCATCCTTTTGAGACCTTCTTGATGGTAAACAAAAAAACAGCTGTGTCTCAAAGAGATAGCACAGTGGCTGGAAGATTTTGTTGCTGTATTTATGCTAAATTACCATATGAAGGTTTCATCATTTCTAATGGAATTTGAAAGCCTTCTTTTACTTATGATCAAAGCTTTGTGAGCTACTGGTGTCCTAAAGAGAAAATTCTTACAAAAATAATTTGCTTCAGTGTAATACCTGTACCCCTGTTCTTTTATATGGTATGTTGGCTTTCTGGGATTTTTTAAAATTTGTCCTCTGTAACATCACTGAAATAACCCACAGAAAGGGAAAAGTTGTCTGGAAAAGCTGTGAGATGTAATAATACCCTTGGGTCTGTGGGAGTGTGTGTGTGTGTGTGTGGGGGGGGAATCTTAGAAATCTGTTGAACACAGAATGCTAAGTTCTCCTAGGGAATTCATAGAGGTCTACATCAAACCAGTTGGTCAGGATATAGAGGAAAGTGAGTGCTAGTGCACCTACTCAGGCCCAGATTGGATTGTGGTCTCCAGGCAATGCCTCCTCATTAAAGCACTTAGATGCAGATTGGAGAAGACAAAGATATTGCACATAGCTACTGGATGATGGCTCAGGTGGCTGCTCAGAGTACTGAATCTGTCTTCATTAAGTTACCCATCGTTTTGTAGCATAGCTCTTTTGCCAGGATGGTGTTGCCATGTACAATGGCTGTCATCAGGTCATGCTTCCCCATCTCCAACCTCCCATGCTGTCTGTTCCGAGGGAGAGCCTGCCAAGCATGTGGAGAGAAATGGGTTGATGCTGCTTTGGATTTTCTTCATCTGTCAGTTGAGGGCCTTAATAGTGGATTTCAGTGCTTTTCCTCTTCTCCATGATGGAAGAAAGGATTGGGAGAGAGCAGAAAAGATACAGTTGTTGTCATTTGCCAACAGACAACATATCATTACCACAAGAATTTGCTATTTTAAGAGCAAAGACATAACAAGATCCAATGTCTGGAAGCTGAAACTACACTTGAGACTAGAAATAAGTCATCCATTTTTAGTGATGGTGATTAACCATTGGAACAAATTACCTACCCATATGATAGCTTAATCACTTGCAATCTTTAAAATCAAGACTAGATTTATTTTTCTAAAAGGTATTCTGTAGCTTAACTACAAGTTATGGGCTTGATGCATAAATCATTTGGTCAAATGCTATGACCTGTGCTATGGAGGAGGTCAGACTAGATGATCATAGAACTCCTTTTTGGCCTTAAATCTCCTAATCTGTGAAAGCCTGTGATCTCAGATACCAATGTGTAACAACTTGTCACATATGTTCCCCAATTTTTATTACTTACCCTTGTTCTCCTTTTTTGTCTTTCCATGTATCCTGACTATAATTTTGAAAGGTGCTCTCTGAACTGTGATTTCTGGGTGACAACAAAAATGTGATAATACCTAGCTCCTATGTTATGTTTCATCTGTAGATCTCAAAGAGCTTTACAAAGTTGATCGGTATGGGTATCTCCATTTTACAGATGGGAAATTGACACATGGGGTAAAATGACTTGTCCAAAGTCACCCAGCATCAGAGCTGAGAATGGAACCCAAGCCTGTTGTCATCCACTCCATTGCTTTATCCATTAGGTCACAAAGCTACTTTACATACTGTATTTTTGAGAATCCTATGAGATGTTACCTGTAAATTTTTGGTGTTTTGGTGGCACGAGTCAATAGCACATTTGTGCTCTTATTTCACAAGACTGGCATTCTGTTAGCCCCATGCTCATGATTTGCTACCTCATTTTGGTTAGATTGGATATTTTTAGACAGCTTCCTACAGAAATAATTTTCTCGACGATTAAAAGGAATTACTTCAGGTTTTCTTACACTTCAAATAGACTTCAAATAGTGAGTACACCTCTACCCTGATATAACGCGATCCGATAGAACACGAATTCGGATATAACGCTCCGGGGGGGGGGGGAGAGGGCTGCGCACTGCAGCAGATCAAAGCAAGTTCAATATAACGCGGTTTCACCTATAACGCGGTAAGACTTTTTGGCTCCCGAGGACAGCGTTATATCAGGGTAGAGGTGTAGATTGCAAAAACAACGAGGAGTCCTTGTGGCACCTTAGAGACTAACAAATTTATTTGGGCATAAGCTTTCATGGGGTAGAACCCACTTCATCAGATGCATGGAGTGGAAAATACAGTAGCAGGTATAAAAATACATAGTACATGAAAAGATGGGAGTTGCCTTACCAATGAGGGGTCAGTCTAACAAGGCAATTCAATTAACAGTAGAATACCAAGGGAGGAAAAATCACTTTTGTAGTGGTAATGAGGGTGGCCCATTTCAAACAGTTGACAAGAAGATGCGAGTAACAGTAGAGGGAAATTAGTATGGGGAAATTAGGTTTTGTAATGACCCATCCACTCCCAGTCTTTTTTCAGGCCTAATTTGATGGTGTCCAGTTTGCAAATTAATTCCAGTTCTGCAGTTTCATGTTGGAGTCTGTTTTTGAAGTTTTTGTTGTTGAAGAATTGCCACTTTTAAGTCTGTTATTGAGTGACCAGGGACACTGAAGTGTTCTACTGGTTTTTGAATGTTATAATTCCTGATGTCAGATTTGTGTCCATTTATTCATTTGCGTAGAGACTGTCCAGTTTGGCCAATGTACATGGCAGAGGGGCATTGCTGGCACATGATGGCATGTATCACATTGGTAGATGTGCAGGTGAACGAGCCCCTGATGGTGTGGTTGATGTGGTCAGGTCCTATGATGGTGTCCCTTGAATAGATATGTGGACAGAGTTGGCACAGGGGTTTGTTGCAGGGTTTGGTTCCTGGGTTAGTGTTTTTGTTGTGTGGTGTGTAGTTGTTGGTGAGTATTTGCTTCAGGTTGTGGGGGGAGCTGTCTGTAAGTGCTTACTCTCAAAGGGATTTCCCCCTACCCCAACAGGTGGTGGAGAGTGATACATACCCATATGATAATCAAGACCATTCCATTGTAATTGCAGGTTATAATCCCTTCCTTGATAGAGGGCACAATAAATTATGCTATTATACTATAAAATCGTTCACTGTTTCCCTTACCTTCCACTAGTAAAATGTATCCAAGAGTCTCCAGGATATGTCCTTCGGCTTCTCCTTTGAATCCCGAGGCAACAAACTGCTTAAAAAGGTGAAAACCACTTCCCTTCAGGAATTGAATGATATCTACAATGTTTCATCTGTTCCTTCCCACTCCTGCATTTCAATGATTTCACCCACACCTTGACTGAGTGGCTGCTTCATTAATATTTAAAGAATGTCTTGCTATTTACTTGCTATTTGTATTGCATTTGTTTCTTTGGATTTTTTGCTTGACTCCTTATTCTTGATGTTTGGGCTAAGGAAGGATTTATATTTTAATACTTTTTTCATTCATCTTATCTGCATAGCATAGAGAGAATAAAAGCTAAACCAGCTATAGATAAAAGATACTACTGAGAATATTTATACAAATAATTAAATTTAAAATCTACTATTTCCCAAATTATTTTAGAGTAAAATCATGATACACCAAAGCCCAGTGCAACTCAGGCTCTTTGTGAATGAGAGAAAAGCACTGCAGCACAAGAGACACTATATGCTACACTACTGTTTCCTGGTCAGAAGTAAGGACTCAATCGTACATGGTGCTGTGTGCACTGAAGTCCCATTAAATGAGGAACTGTGCATCACTTGCCCGTCCTTTTCCACTCTAGTTTTGAGTTCTACAATTTGAAGGGTCACACTTTATATTGAGGGTATGTTTATAAAGGGTTAACAAATGTTTAATAGATGTTTTAATAAATGGTTATAGATTGTTCGAGAATCCAACGGGTCAATAGGTTGCTTATAGTGATCTATAACACGTGATACCCATTCCTGCAACATGTTTATAACACCTATTAATCATTTATGAATCCCATATAAATTAATTAGAATTAATTAAATAAATTAATATAAAGTGTGACCATTTGAATTAACTTTTATATTTTGCTAAACGGAAAACAATGGGCCAAATGTTGCACTCAGTTACAACTGTACACTTCATTGACTTCATCCCCATATTTGTACCTTTCTAATGGCTTTGAAGTTGGCAAATGGGGGGGGGGGGGGCAATACACCAGTTCCCTCAGCAGTTTGTTTTCAATTACTGGGATTGACTGCATTATGGCCTACTGATTTACCTTTCATGCTGGGACTCCTACATGTCAGAGAACTGATAGCTAAGGTCTCATGAGAAGCAAATCTAAAGGATAAAGAGTTTAGAAAAGCTAACAGTTTCCCAATGAGACAATATTAAAAATACAATTGCCAACTATTCTGACGCGATGGAAACATAGGAAGAATAGTAAGAGACAAATATGGCTCCAGCAGAAACTCTGTAATTACATGAAAATTGAAAAGTAATCCTACAGAAAGTGGAAACAAGGACAAATTGCTAAGGATGAGTACAGAAGAATAGTACTAGCGTGAAGGGACAAAATCAGAAAGGCTAAGGCACAAAATGAATTACAACTAGCAAGGGTTATAAAAGGCAATAAGAGAAAAATGAAGGATAGTGTAGGTTCTCTATTTAGTAGAGAAGAAGTAATTGATGACATCAAGAAGGTTGAAGTTTAATACCTCATTTGCTTCAGTCTTCACTAAAAAGGTTAATGGTGACTAGATACTCAACACAATTAAGATTAACAACAAGGAAGACGGAAAGTAAGCTGAAAATAATAAAACAGGTTAGAGAATATTTAGATAAGTTAGATGTGTTTAAGATGGCAGATTCCAATGAAATTCATCCTAGGGTATGTAAGAAACTAGCTGAAGCAATCTCAGAACCATTAGCAATTATCTTTAGAATTCCTGCAGAATGGGTGTGGTCCTAGAGGACTGGAATAAGGCAAACATAGGTACCTATCTTTAAAAAGGGGAACAAAGAGTATCTGGGAATTTATAGAACAGTCAGCCTAACTTTGACACTGGGAAAGATACTGGAACAAATTATTTCACAATCAGTTTGTAAGCACCTAGAGGATAATAGGGTTAAAAGGAATAACCAGGATAGATTTATGAAGAACAAATCATGCCAACCAACCTGATTTCCTCCTTTGTCAGGGTTTCTGGCCTAGGAGATAGTGGAAAAGCATCTTGATTTTTAGTAAGGCTTTTGACACAGTCCCACGTGACACACTCATAAACAAACTAATGTGGTATAGATAAAATTACTGTAAGTGGGGTGCATAACTGCTTGAAAGACCATATTCAAAGAGTTGTTATCAATGGTTCGCTGTCAAACTGAGAGGATATATCTAGTGGTGTCCCACAGGGGTCAGTCTTGGGTTCGGTACTAGCCAATATTTTCATTAGTGGCTTGGATAATGGAGTGGAAAGTTTGCTTATAGAATTTGCAGATAACACCAAGCTGAGAGGAGTTGCAAGCACTTTAGAGGACAGAATTAGATTTCAAAATGACCTTGGCAAAATAGATTTGGGTCTGAATTCAACAAGATGAAATTCAATAAAGAGAAGTGGAAAGTACTTCACTTAGGAAGGAAAAAACAAATGCATAACTAAAAAATGTGGAATAACTGGTGAGGTGGCAGTATTGCTGACAAGGATCTGAAGGAGTATAGTGGAGCACAAATGAATGTAAGTTAATGTAAAATAATAATGAAAAGGTTAATATTCTGGGATCTATTAACAAGAATGTCATACATAAGACATAGGAGGTAACTGTCCTTCTCTACTCAGCATTGGTGAGGCCTCAGCTGGAATACTGTATCCAGTTCAGGGTGCCACATTTTAGGAAAGATATGAACAAATTGGAGAGAGTCCAGAGGAGATCAACAAAAATTATTTAGAAAACCTGACCTATGAGGAAAGGTTAAAAAAACTGAGCATGATTAGTCTTAAGAAGATTGAGAGGGGACCCGATAGCAGTCTTAAAAGATGTTAAGGGCATTTATAAAGAGGACGTTGATCAAAGGTAGGACAAGAAGTAATAAATATCTGAAGCTTAATCTAAAGCAAGGGAGATTTAGGTTAGATATTAGGAAAAAAATTCTAACTAGAAGGGTAGTTAAGCTTTGTAATAGTCTTCTAAGAGAGATTGTGGGATTCCCATCATTTAAAGTTTTTAAGAACAGGTTGGACAAACACCTCCCAGGTATGCTCTAGATTTACCGGGTCCTGCCTCAGTGCAGGAGGCTGGATTTAATGACCTCTTGAGGTCCCTCCCAGCCCTACATTTCTATGATTCTGTAACTTGTATGTTTATTAGGTGTGGGATCAAGAGCTGTCTCATTTAATCTGCAATAAACCTAATGTACTGAAGAGCACATAAAAGCTAAGCACAACATTATTTTCTCTGTATTTTCATAATCATTAATGTCCCATTAATGACCGTTTTTATTTTAATGGGTTTTGTGTCGCACAATTGGTTGCAAATCTGTATTTAATTATTTAATTTTTAATTCTCATTTGCTCTGAGAATGTAACATCAGTTTACAACACAAACTTTAAATGATGCATATAGAAAGAGAGAGAATTTTCCTAAATGCAGCCACCTTTGCATCTCTCTCCCATTTGCACTTCCTGATGAATCCCTTCACTACCAGAAATGATCTTGGCCATGGATAAAAACAGCTTGGACACAAAATAAATAATATTTGAATATAAAATGAGAATGCTGTACTTGTCTTTTTTTGCTGCTGATTTGTTGTCTTTATTGCTATGCTGCATTTATTTTTATATAAATGTAGGTTTTGTATGTAATCAATGATATTAACCAATTCCATCATAATATATCAGGGTTGGAAGGGACCTCAGAAGGTCATCTAGTCCAACCCCCTGCTCAAAGCAGGCCCAATCCTCAGACAGATTTTTGCCCCAGATCCTTAAATGGCCCCCTCAAGTATTGAACTCACAACCCTGGGTTTAGTAGGCCAATGCTCAAACCACTGAGCTATCCCTCCCCCTGACAATATGATAGTCAGTCATAAAAATGGTCAGAGAGGTATAACTTGTACTATAAATCAAGATCAAATATATCACATTGTCAGCATGGAATCGGTCTGTCCTACATGTACACATTGTCCTCCAAGTAATAGCTACCCCACAGCATCACAACTCAGAGCTGCATTCTTCTGTGCAGATTGGGAAACAAAAGTATTACCATTCTGGTGGACTTAGGTTTGCTCGTACCTTACTTTGCTTATGGTACATCTGGAAGGAATCCTATAGAAGCAGGGTTTTTGGCTTTGGCAATGTCCTTTTAAGTATTTTGAAAGGTCAGAATCATGATGAGCTCAAGAGTATTGCTTCCACCACCACAGTCAACTTGCTGGGAGTGTAAGAACACACATCTTGTCACACTGATAACCCTTACACTCTTCTGTCAGTTTGAGGTAACTTGCTACCTTGCTTTCTGATCTGCACTAAAATAGTATGTAAAGATTTTGCACTCCTTTGGAATGAAAAATGCCCTATAAATGTGAATTCTTATTAACAATACAGAGTACAGCAACCAATGTGACACATCTTAGGGCAAATAGATAGATGTAAGTGGTTGTGACAGCAGAGCATCTGTGGCTCAGCAATGCAGAACCTAACTATTAGGGTCTCTCTTCCTCATGTCTGTGGAAGTTGAACTCTTGTGCTTTGGCAATGTCTGCATATTAGTGGGCAAGTAGAAGTTTGAATCTCCTCATCCTTTTCCCCAGGATGCTCATTTATATGTGGTAGCTGCCTTGTACTGAGTGAACTGTACATGCACCTACGGAACAGTGAGGTCAGCAAATGAGGCAAGCTCTCTTGAAATGATTGGAAATACTTATACAGACAGGCCCCTTCAATATAAAATACATCATTATCTTTCTTACATTATTAAATACATTATTATCTTCTTATCTAGCTCCACATGTCATTTAATTCTATCTTTGTGGATGAGTGTTCATACGCACATACTGTGTATTTTCCCTAAAGAATTATATCAATTCCACCTCTGCAGACATTGTCAAGAGTGATTCTAATGCAGAACTAATTTAAGCAAAACCACTTTATTGCACATCTCATACATTGTCAGTTGGTTGCTGACTCTTGGCTCTGTTTATATCGAGATGCCAACGTGGGCCTCACTTCTGCAAGGTATTTAAGCACATACATAACTTTAAGCATGTGATTTGTCTCCTTGCTCAGAGAAAATATAAAGCATGTGGATTAAACACTTACAAAGACAGAATTAAGTGATACAACATCATTAACATATGAGACATGGTTGCCTGTGATAGCAGGGGACTGGACTCAATGCCCCATGAGGTCCCTTCAAATCCTATGTTCTTTTCTTCTTGTGGGTATGTGAAATCTGGATATGTTTTCCCTGTATGTTAATCTCATTGTCCTCACAGTGCATGTTCACTGATTTCAGTGGCATAAACAGCTTTCTCAGCTGGGGCCATAGTCATAAACACCACAGTAATAGAATGCCTCAAACTCATTAATGAATTTACCCACACAACATCCCGGTGAGATAGGGAAGTATTATTGTCCGCGTTTTACAGATGGGGAAGTGGGATACAGAGTGATTAAATGATTTGTCCAGGGTCACACAATAAATTCATGGCAGAGCCAAGAATGGAACTCAGCCTTTTTGAGTCCTCATACCTTAACCACAAGACCATTCTTTGTTCTTTGTTAGCTTGCCTCATTTATTATTTGTTATTGAGTTTGTGCCATTGCTTTTCCTGGCTGAGTTTTTCCAATGTTGGAGAAGACATATAGGGAAGAGTCTTTTTAAACATATATTTTCTGTCACCAGGTTTCCTGAAGAGCGTTCTCAGTCTGTAATTTCAACATATATTTCCACACAAAAAGTTTGTCTCTGTTTCTTCCACCAACATAAGTTGGTCCAATAAAATACACTGTCTCTCACATTGTATCTCTTTCAACACCTAAAGAAACCATCTCCCTATCTAATCTGTATTTTATCAGCCAGGATTGTGCACAGATACTGTGTCTTTCTTTTTTTCACTTTTTGAGTATTTCTGAGTACATAGTTATCAGCAGGTATCAAATGCAAAGAAACATGTAGCCTCAAAGAGGAGTATGCAGAATAGGAGTATGCAGGAGAGATCACTTGCAGTGTTATGCTTCTGCCCATTTAAACCCATCACCCTTGTCACTTATAATTTAATCAGATAAGTCAAACAAATTCTGAGTGGGCATGGTGCCACACATGTGAAGATGTGAACGTGAGCATAAGAAAAGAACAGACCATCATAACGTTTTTGGGCAATGAACCTGGTTGTTTAAATCACCTTACCTTGTATATCTAATGCAGCTATACTATACTCATCATTGTAGTATACTTTAATTCAAACAAAACTATGATGGAACTGATGAGCATCAGAAAGCAACTTTCAAAAAACAGAAACTCTGCCTTTTAAAAGTAACATGGCCAAATCTTGGCTCCTGGCCATGATCCCTTTGTAGCATTCTGGGCAACTGAGAAATCGTCTTAGCTGGTGCTGTGTCACTTGCTTTGTCCTCCTACAGATAGATGTAGGGGCATCCATGGTTGTAATCTTCCACATTCCCCATCAATGGAGCAGTCCTCAGGAAACTGGTCTAGTAGATATAACTTTCTCATAGCCACCTTTTTTTACCCATTCCAGGTTCTGCACTAGCGTGGTTCAACTGGACCCAGGCATTTGGTCTGCACTGTACAAGTAAACAATGAAGTGCTATACTATACATGTCAGTAAAAGGTTGGCTTTAAAACAGAGAATACATTAAGAATGTCCTACTTTGTAGCTAGACTGCTATTACAGAGTTCTTTATATTGTCTGCTTCGGATTTTCTGCTTTCAAAATTGTCCTTATAAATCTTTGCCCTTTTATAGGTATTTGTGAAATACATTCAAGGCTTTAAAAGTTGTTTTCTCTTGTAAATGTTTTGCCACTGTGAGCCTTTCACTGTGTCTCCTTCCACTGGCATATGTGTGTGCCAACAGGGAGAGTTTGCACCTTCCACATTGGAGATGTGATTAGACTTTTGTAAATAAGAAGGATTTTTTTAGAATGGCATGGTTATCAACATTCTAGCTTCAGAAACTGTGACATATGGAGAAATGAGTAGATGTCAAACAGCAGAGAGGTGGCATCCCCTTGACACCTAGAGATTGCCAAATCTAAGGTTATTTTTAGGGCCAATCTCCTGTTTTCTATTCCACCCATTTCTTCTTCCTAACATGAGATTACAAATCTCCTTGAATTGTATTGTTCTTTTTCCCCACCTGTTTGCTGTTTTCTTCCTTAGCTGATGCTATCTTTCTTGCCACTCCCAAAATGTGTTTACTTTAGTAGTATTATGGTTATTAAATAATATTTAATATTTATATTATGGTAGCACCCATGGGACCTAATCAGAATCAGGGGCTAGTTGTGCTAGACCCTGAACAAACATAAAAGTTGATACAATTCATGTCCTGAAGACGTTACAATCTAGGAGGATGAGCAACACACAAGGGTTGAGGGAGAGTCAGATGATGAAGTGTTCCCAATTTTCACACATATTTGCTCTGTTTATTTTATTTTTGTTGTAATATACAGTAATTCAGTATTTCCCCAACTGTCCCTCAGCCTAATCATTTAGCACTGGACATTGTGGCAGAAGTGGGCTTTGAGAAGGAATGGGAAAACAAGAGTGTGTAGTACATTTACACAAATGCTTATTCAGATTTTCTTTTAAGGGAACCTGGCAGCTTTCCCCAAAAAGATGCATGCACAGATGTTTCTTCAGGTTCTACATGCAATCCAGGATCTCTTATGCTAACCACTGCAACATCTCCCAACTGCAAATGTCTTATGCTAAGTTATCTGAGAATGGAACAAGATGAAAGTGTTTTTCCCTGAAATTAAGATGTTTGGCAGTCATGGGATGAACAAGTGCATGCAAAAAACTTCTCATTTGTATACATTGAATACTATAGATCTGGCGGAAATGTTAACTAGATTTTATGGCGTCAAGCCTTTAAGCTTAATTGAAGGGTGTTCTCAGTAGTTTTTTAACTTCACTTAGGGCTTGTCTATACTACAGAGGCTATGGCGGCATAGCTACATGGGCGCAGCTATGCCAACATAACCCCAAAGGGTAGATGCATCCTACATCAATGGAAGGGGTTTTTCCATTCTTTAGGAACATCGCCTCCCTGAATGATAGTAGCTATGTCTTCAGTCACCATAGCTGCATCTACACTGGGGGTGAGGTTGGCATAGTGACATTGATCAGAGATGTGATTTTTTTCACACACTTGACCATCATAGCTATATTGGCCTAACTGTTAAGTGTACGCCAAGCCTTAGCTCAGTGTGCCCTTATATACATTTCTAACCAGGCTTTAAAATGGCTGGTACATCAAATGACTGAAAGAAATCATAGATCTCTATGGCAGGTGGCTTTGCTAAATATAGTTGTTTAGCAAATTGCTCACTGTATTGCTCACTGTTTGAATTGCTCACTGTTTTTCTCCTGCAAGTTTGCTGGAACAATAATTTTCCTTTTTGAATAAGAAACATATTCCCCATCATCTCTGCCGGGCATCAAAACTACAGATTAATTAGAAGCCAGTCAAGCAATCTATTTAGGAATTAATTACCTAGCATATAACCAAACTAACACTTTCAAGTTAGGTAAAGAAAGTGCTAATGTGATTCATATTCGGCAACATTATTTCTGATGTGGAAGGTGTCTTGATGGATTTGTGTGATCTTGTTAAACTGTATTTAAGATTCTTATAGTCAATGCATTATTTTTCAAAGCATACTACATTTAGTGATGGCTGCATAATAGCAATCATAAGGGAGTGTTTTGGATGAAAATGTGGGGTAATTAATCAAGCAAGTTAATCATTGTGGAATTTAATGGTGCTTTAAATCACTATTAAAAATCCAAATTCTGCCACATCATTAGAGCCAAGGTTCAAATTCTCTTTACCAATCCTGCAAAAGAAGGGTAAGAATTACACATCATTAAGGAAGGAGGATTTGTTTGATAAATAAGTGGTATTAAAAGAAAATGTAAAAAAAACCAACCCTGCCTCCCTCCCTCCTACCCCCACACACAGATACATCATTTTTGGGAGTAAAAAGTAAACTGATCAGAATAGTACAATTTGAATAAATATTCAGAATAAAATTGGAGGTTTTCAAACTGGTCTGCAGAGCTGGTTGGTCACATGGTGCTGTCTCTACTACTTGTTTCCAGCTGCTAAATTGCATGAATAAACTGTCAAAAATATATTAAACTTTCCCCAGTATAACTTTTTCACATAAGTAATTGCTGTTGTTGCCACAAAGATGTTCTGCAATGTAATTCAAGTACTTTTTCAAAGGGGCTTGGCAATTTCCCCCCCAAAATGCATGTAACCTAGTTTCTTCAGGTTCCAGACTCTGTTGTGCTAACCGCTGTAACATCTCCAAACTGTAAGTGTTTTATTAGCAAGATAACTGCAATCACAATAGGACTAAGAGTGGATGTGATCCACAAGACAATTCCTGTATTGAGAAGTGGTCCACACTGTGGTCCACGCTGATTGCACTCAACTTATCCCCTATAACTCTGATGTAGTTACTCGTGGTTTACATCAGTGTAAGTGAGATCAGAATCAGGCGTAGGGATTTTGCAAATAGAAAGCCCCATTGTTCGAATAATTTGAAAATGAACTACTGAAAGCATTGCAAAATTTACCATAGGGGACAATTGTGCAATGGCCGGGGATGGACAAGAGCTGTTCCAAAAGGTCTTTTTAATTTGATTTTTATGATCCTATTTAAAAAAGGGGGGAAAAGATGCCAATTATTTGAAAAATTTTACTGCAAACATTTAGGAAGCATAGCCTAAAAAGAAGGTAGATTTGTGTCAGAAAGAGGTAAATGCCTTTTCCTTTGTGCATTTCATTCCTTTTTTTAATAGCTGTAGACAATTTTCCAAATATATGCTACGGTTCAAAGTAAAATAAGTCTCAGAAGCAATATTTCTGCCATCCTGTCATTGCTGCTTCAACTTTCAGGATCTCAGTGTGTAACTATATGAGTAAGAAATGAGCAGTTTTAAATGTTTTTAATAGTGTCTTTGAGTTTTTACCTGTCACCAATTACCAAATAATGATTCCTTGCATACACATTTTATTTATGCAGCTCTGTCCTAAAGTACTCAAGGAGGATGGGATATTGTTGGTTTTATTTTTCTGACCATTTTTCTTTTGAAATCATATTTTATGGCAATACTTGTTTTATAATTTCTCCTTTTAAATTGTATTCATTTGACATTACAGCATATTACATGTAAACATACTTCAGCATTTTCCAAGTGAATATAGAGTATTCTATTATTAGTTTTGTCATCTTACAATACATTATAAATCAACCTAAAACAAATTAGGGCCTGATTCTGATCCCATTTGTAGATTCCTGGTGTAGATCAGGAGGGTCTCCAGTGAAGTCACGGTAGTTAAACTGGTGTAGATTCAGTGTTGAGGAGATCAGAATCAAGCCCTATTTCTCTGAGTTCATGTATCTTTTCATGTATCCTGGACACTACTGTGCTAATAAGCGATGGTCACATAAATACCACCCTATACCGGAAACCTACTGACCGCTACACTTACCTACATGCCTCCAGCTTCCATCCAGAACACACCACACGATCCATTGTCTACAGCCAAGCTCTAAGATATAACCGCATTTGCTCCAATCCCTCGGATAGAGACAAGCACCTACAAGATCTCTATCAAGCATTCTTAAAACTACAATACCCACCTGCTGAAGTGAAAAAACAGATTGACAGAGCCAGACGAGTACCCAGAAGTCACCTCCTACAAGACAGGCCCAACAAAGAAAATAACAGAACACCACTAGCTGTCACCTTCAGCCCCCAACTAAAACCTCTCCAGCGCATCATCAGAGATCTACAACCTATCCTGAAAGATGATCCTTTACTCTCACAGATCTTGGGAGACAGACCTGTCCTCGCTTACAGACAACCCCCCAACCTAAAGCAAATACTCACCAGCAACCACACATCACTGAACAAAACCACTAACCCAGGAACCTATCCTTGTAACAAACCCCGATGTCAACTCTGTCCACATATCTATTCCAGTGACATCATCATAGGACCTAATCACATCAGCCATACCATCAGGGGCTCGTTCACCTGCACATCTACCAATGTGATATATGCCATCATGTGCCAGCAATGCCCCTCTGCCATGTACATTGGCCAAACCGGACAGTCTCTACGCAAAAGAATTAATGGACACAAATCTGACATCAGGAATCAAAATACTCAAAAACCAGTGGGAGAACACTTTAACCTGTCTGGTCATTCAGTGACAGACCTGCGGGTGGCTATATTACAACAGAAAAACTTCAAAAACAGACTCCAACGAGAAACTGCTGAGCTAGAATTGATATGCAAACTAGACACAATCAACTCCGGTTTGAATAAGGACTGGGAATGGTTGAGCCATTACAAACATTGAATCTCTCACACTTGTTATCTAACTGTCTGTCTGTACTCGGCTAGCTTGATTATCACTTCAAAAGTTTTTTTTCTCTTAATTAATTGGCCTCTCAGAGGTGGTAAGACAACTCCCACCTGTTTATGCTCTCTGTATGTGTGTATATATATCTCCTCAATATATGTTCCATTCTATATGCATCCGAAGAAGTGGGCTGTAGTCCACGAAAGCTTATGCTCTAATAAATTTGTTAGTCTCTAAGGTGCCACAAGTCCTCCTGTTCTTCTTTTTGCGGATACAGACTAACACGGCTGCTACTCTGAAATGTATCTTTTCTATTTCAGGTTCTTATCCTGTGATGTGCTGATCAAATTCTGGGAGATACTGAGAGCCTAAAACTCTCATTGACTTCAGTGGGAGAGGAGGGAAATCAGCACCTTCCATGATTGGAACTTTAGAGATTAGGAGCTAAATTCTGGACTCATGTACAGCCCATTTGCAATCCCATTGATTTAAATGCAGTTGCATGGGGTTTAAGTCAGTGGACAATTTAGTTCTAGGTTTATAAATAAGGACAAAATACTTTACATCAGAGGATACGTATGACTAGGATAGAGAAGTTATTTTTCCAAAAGGAGCATTGGGCTCTGAAGTACACTTAACAATCACCCTTACATTTCTGCCTCTACCATGCTTTTATGTTTTAACTAGTGTTTGCCTCTGTGGCCTTGGCTTCAGTGTGATTGATTTCTGTAATTTCTGATGAAGTACAATAAACTGTGGTGGCAATTGAATTCTTCTGAATGTTGCTCATGACTCTGTGTGTGTGTGTGTGTGTGTGTGTGTGTGTGTGTGTGTGTGTGTGTGTGTGTGTGTGAGAGAGAGAGAGACGGGGGGGGTTATAGTTGATATGGTACATTTATTGCTGTCAATTTAAATGCTCTACTTTGATACCAATCTTTCGTTAGGAACCAGCTTATCAAGTGATATTGTCAACTAACTGTACAAAAGGGTAAACAATGGAATACCCTGAATTTTACTGTATGCTGTAATTTCATAAAAGTAAACCCAAAACCTCTTATGCTGTTTTTCTGGATTTTTTTTTATTTTTATTGGATGTAGAGATATATCTGATGCAAAAACCTGAATGTGAACATTCCCTCTCAGTAATTTTTCAAGGGTCAAGAATCAGAACCCTGGACTAGATCCATAAAAGGACTTAGGTTCTGCTACTGAGATCCTCAAAACCCCTGCTCAGCTTCTGCCTAATTCTATAGACGCCTGAATTTCCCACAGGAATGTCCCAAGGTGCTCACGTTTCTGCCAGTGAGCACGGACACAGCTGCCTCGGTCTAGGTGCCCAGGCACCTATCTCTCACGTAAGCACTTGTGGGATTTTCAAACTAGGCATTTCTTGTGAATCTTGATCCAATAGGTGTTCCTAAAGCAAAAAACAATCAATCACTCAGAAGTATAAATTAAGACAAATAATGTAACAATCCACTGAGTGTACAGCATTCAGTTTATAGGGGGAGGTGATAAGCATCTGACAGAATAAGACCACAGAGCCTCTGTCTGTTTTAACTGATTTGATTTTGATCTGATTTAACAAATTAGTTTTTTGCATTTAATTAACATCTTAATTGGTCATTAGAATAAATAAATCACATTTCTGAGAGGTTTAATTCATATCAAATGGAAATTTGGCAAACCAGTCCCTAGTCCAGATGCATTTGTCTTTTGATTGCTGAGGGCGATATTAAACAGAAATGGCTTAAATTGACTGTCATTTTATAGATCTAGAGAGTAAAACAAAGATGTTTGGTTTCACATGCTCATTACATTACAGTAGTCTGTTGCTACTTTTTGTTACAAAACTTTGGAAGCATCCAAGATATTAATCTCCGAAAGTTGGTTTCTTTTTGTGCTCAGGAAGTATAAAAAAGGAATAATTTATACCTAGAATTATAAATACTAACAGACATGCTTATCCCTTGCGGCTTTCTGTGTTACCATTACTGTGTATTGAATAAGTTTCCTAGGTCCTATGATCCATGAGCTTTATGTTTAAAACATGGCCGTTCTATATACAGACTGAGGACCGAATATGGCCACGAATAGACGTACTTTTGGCTTTGTATCATTTATGATTATTGTTTGGTGTCCAGCACCATCTGGGCAATTTACAGGTTTAAATTGAGATATTCACAGTTTCATAGAAGGAGATCAAACACCATGCTCCTGCTGCATACGGTTTGATCAAAGAGCTAGAAAACCAGAATATAATCAGTTGTGATTGTCTGTGCAAAGACAAACATTTTGCTGGTCTTACTAAAGTTGGAGAATTTATGCTTAATCATATTTCCTCAGCTGTGTGGGCATATTACTAAGCAAGCACTGCTGTCAACACATCAGTCAGGTCCTGGTCCATCATGCAACAGAATTACCCTGATCAGTCAGATGAAGAGTTCTCTGGCGAGGGGAATACCTGGTTGGCATAGAGCCAGTTATACTGTACATAGGAGATGAATTAAGGGAGGGGCATGGGAGAAGAGAAGACTCAGCTGCACCTCAGCCATCTCCTGCTGGCATTATGGTCTTGAGGGTCTGTTACCAGCCATTGCAAGTAAAAGTAGATATGAGAGTGCTCCAGCTTTTGGGGGGAGGGAGAGGAGGGTTGTGGCTGAATCAGTCCCTAGCAAGTGGATTAGTTGAGCACAGAGGTAATATACACCTATGATTCCTCCTCCTCCTCCACCTGGGCCCTATGCTGAGTGCAGCTATTTAGTGTATGTGCAGTAATAACTGAACTTCCTGAAAGACTTCAGAACTTTTTTCTTTCCTAATGCCCTTGCCATAAAGGTCAGCTTACATTTTGACATACTTACTGTGAAAAAACGCAGCTAAGAGTAGAACCAGTGATGTTTGATACCTAATGCAAGGGAAAGAGGCTGTCTGCATAGACACACCTAATTATTTTTGTGCCGTTAGCTGGCCTTTGCTGGGGGAGGAAGTACTGACATTTGCTGTTGCTAGGCAGCAGCAACCCAAGTATTCATATGTTGCCCTCCCACAGCCTCAGAAGTAGGGGACTTTGTCTGGGCCAGAAGGGGAAAGAAAATCCTTTAAGGAGTGCACTCCTCCTCGCCTCCTGGTGGCTCTGTGGCTGATTAGTTGGACACAAAGGTGCAGCATAAGTCTGTTGGCTCCTATGCATGCTCAACGGGGGGCGGGGGGAAGAGGACTTATAAGCCCTTCCCCCAGCCTGGGGCACCATTCTGTCTGGGAAGAAAAGCCTCCCTCCTGCTGCCCCTATTCCTCAGGATTACAGTAGGGCCAGGTTTTTGGGCTTTGCTGAGTACATCATGCTAGTTGCCTTTTGGGGGCTGGGAAGGAATTTTTTCTTCACTGCTAGGTTGGTCATGGCAGTGGGAGCCTGGTGGATAGGTTAGATTGGATAATTTATATTGTTGCAACGTGGCAGATCAGCACAGGTACTCATCCTGTAGGGGGTCTGGCTCCCTGATGAACCGGAATTGGAAAAGGATTAGGAGGAGGCATCCCCTAAAGAAGATGGGGAATGGGATTGGAGCTCCCAATGTCTTGTACAGAGAGGAGACAACTCCCTCTTCCCCACCGCTTTAACCCATGTCTGGTGGAAGGGCAGTGGGGTCCCAGCAATGGTGCTGGGATAAGGTTAATGGGGTAGAGGTGCGGGGTGGGGAGGCTGATGGCAGCCCACCCCCATATGGAATAGATTACAAAGGAAGGATGACCTGCACTGACCTTGTTATTCCCTGATAGTTACCAAATTAATTACTTAATAAATCTGTGGCCTAATGATACCATTCGTGGTATCTTGCCTGCCTTCCTGTGGTGTCCAGGACAATCCCTGGAGTGCTTCTTCTACTGGCTACAGTGCACTGCAATTGTCTGTTGCATGCTGCCTGGATCCTCAGTTAGACAAGCCAGTTTGTGGGGCAGTGGCAGAACATGAAATGACGTACCTGCCAGCTGGCTCCTTAGTAGCCATGTAGGAAGTATTTGTGGTAAACTTCTTTTTCACAGTTTTCCACCCCAAGTATTGCCGACCATAAATGTTCAAAAATCATGACTCAGACCCCATCCATATCCAGACATTTAAAAAATACTATATCTTGGTTCTTTTGATTTGCCTTCTGTTTTTTGAGCTTTTAGATGTCATGTTTTCTAGCTTTTTCTTGCAAATCCATTTCTCCAGGATTCCAAGAGCTGGGGCTTTAACTAAATAGGCAAATAATGGAAGGTTCACGGTGAAATTGTAAGAGTTGGCAACATGTTTTTAAAAGTTTAAATGCATGTGCAGTAACTATTTCCAATTTTGAAGTAATAAACTCACAGAAGTAGACAATTCTCTAATATTTCCAGATGGAAGTTGCTTGAAGTTTTCAAGTATTTTTAACCTTAAATTTCAAAAACCACATAAAGTGTATGCTTGTGTTTAAAAATATTTAATGTTTTGCAAATTTAAAAATACAGTTTGAATCAGCAGCATCAGGAACATTCATCGACTAAAACATAATTGGTATTATTGAATGATGACATTTTGAATAACATGTGCCACTTTAAGATAAATAATTTGATCACAAGGTAAACAGAAAGAAATGTCAAGTAACATTTTTTTAAGATGCCAACCTAGCCTATTTATATATCCTGATGTCCTAACATGAGATTCAAAATTTCCATTATTCCACCGAGGTCTTTCATGAATACATTTGGTTAGCTTCTAAACAGTCTAATAGTGCCTGAATTGATTCACCCACTGATATAAAAATATCAGTTTCTTTCCTCTTCATTGCCATGACAGGCATTAAATCCATAAAAGCTGTGTCTGCTCTGTTCAGAGATGGGACTGAGCTGCAAAATTGGGATCCAGATATTCAGATACACGCCCATCATTGCTAGGGTGCATCTTGAATCTGGAATTCTAGTTTGGTCCATCATGGAGATAGGGCCAGTTACAAAATTATGATCTAGGTTTAGATTACAGCTCTCTTGTTCTCAGCCATCCCTAGAAAAATTGGGGAAGATGTTCTGAAACGGAAGTTGGTTAGAACACATCTGTCCCCCTAGAATATCCAAAGTTTGAATTTTCTTTTCAATCCAGTTTTAGTTCTTATCTAAGGATGTTTGTACGTAAATTGACTTGTAGAAATTGAAAAATAGTTTGGCAATCCTTGGGCACCTTGGAAGATATGGTGTCATCCCACCAGCAATCAGGACATTAAAAAAAATTAATGTATCCTCCACACTGCTCACCCGCTCCTGATTATTAAGCAGTTCAGGACAACATTCTAAAATACCCAATACAATAGCAGAATATCAGGAAATCATTGCTAAATCTTCAAAGTAGATTGTGTTAATGTGAATTTAGGTACCTTTTAGTTTGTGCTAGCAGGATTTATGTGGGGGCAGTTACAGTGCAATACTTAAGTGTGCACTGCAATTCACACCTCCATAGTCTATAATGTGGGGCTGTGTAGAGAAGCCATCATAGTCACTCCCCTGTGTGATTTCTCGATGACTTTCCAGAACTAGTCCCATGCAAAATATGTCACTTTTGATTCGCCAATGTTTTGGGCTGATTTTTCCATGATTTTGTTTCATGTACTCCGCAACTTCTAGAGCTTCACTTTACGATTCAGGTTCATGTGGTGAAACTCACACCAAATCAGCATGTTTTGTGAGTTCTATATGAGTTAATTTGATCCAGCAGCCCTGTTACACCATGTGACGAATTGTTAATGTTTTGCTACAAAACTGCAAACCTCAGCCTGAAAAAGCCTGAGACAACAAGGAAGATTTTCAAATTGTTTCCCATTTTATTGCAACCTCTTTCCGGCATTTCAGATGATCTGTTGACCCCACTGTGTCCTAATATCAAATGGAGAAGTAACTGAAAAACTGTTTTCAAATGTTTCATAAAAATGTTCAGCATATTCCTTGACAGAATCTTTTATTTTTTTAGCATTGTGCATGTATATTTCTGTGGCTTTCTAAATAATAGTTGGATTCTCTCCAAAGTTCCAGATACCTACGGAGATGCTTTCAGAAAGGGAAAAAATACAAATAAAAATACAAACTACTTCAATATTCTGTGTATTCTTGTTTTTCTCTTTTGCCTTCTTGTTCTGGACTTGATAGGCTTTCTGAATACTAAGTATTATAGCCAGTACCATAATTGCAATAATGCGTGCCTGATTCTGCTGTCACACCCATTTTACAGCAGAGTAATTCCGTTGATTTCAATACAATTTTAATGGGTTTAAATGACAAAACAATCAGGCTCTGAGCCGGTATTCTTTCTGTGCATTAGGCAGAGACTGATTGTTCATTTCATGTCACTTGCAGAACATCAGCTGCAGTGATGGCAAAGAGTTCACGTAATACTAACACTTTATAAACAAGGAGAATGATTGTGGTGGTGGTGGTGGTGGTGGTGGTGTTTCTATGCCCAATTTGTGTATAAACCCCAACTGCAGTTTAAATTGCTGTACTGAGATCTAAGTCATTTATCTCCTTAATATAAAGTAAAGAGAAAATTATATACACACTCAGCACCAAATTATGGTTGACTGCTGCATAAAGAAGCACATTAGATAACTTGCAACCACTAAAAGCAGCACAGATTGGAGAAGCAAATTCTGGCTCCTCCACAAAACCTGTGCAGAGACTACTTTTCAGACCTTCTACAGCAGGAGCTATGAAGGACATTCTAGAACACAGGTTATTCCTAATCTGGGCAAGAATAGTCCACAGTGAGGAGGTGAGGAGGCAGTTGTTTGTGGGACTATTACTGGTTTAGACACCCATTATCACAGCCTTAATGTGCACCTGTTTTGGTAGCTAAGAATAACATTTTTGGAAGTTGGCACCACACATATATAGTATAGCTCCATGGGATGCCACCTACGATGCATTTGGATATAATAGTTTCTCTGTGGATTGATGAGGAATGAAATGGCCAGTACTGCTTTTATGATTTGCAATTCCAAGGCTGAGGGGGGGAAATGCAATATTGGAGAAATGGGACATTTCTTATGGTTTATGTCAAAAGTATATAGCCCCAGCAGTTCTATATTATAACCTTAAATTGAAAAAAAAAATCTAGGTAAACAAGAGGCAAAGTGAGCACAGCCACTATTGACACTGAATTGTGCCCGTTAAATAGTTTGTCACACTGCCTGGTAGAGGGCACGTCTAAGAGCGCCAATCTCAGGTCAGAATACAGGACATATACCCCAGACTGATGGGTACTCTATCATAAGATTTCACCAAATCAGTTAACAAACGTGTGTTTCCAAAATACTGTACTAATTATTATGAAGCCACAGTCACCTTCAGGCCCTTATGTACCATGCAAACAAACCAGACTTCTGTGATAAATGAATATTAAAAACAGGAAATCCCATATATTAGGTTTTTCCAGTTCCAAAGAACCAGACACTCACCTCAGATCAATATGTACTTCTGGCTCTCACCCCAAAACCACACTGGTAGCCAGTCCTTTAGTAAACTAAACTAAATGTTTATTAATATAATAAAAAAGAGAGTTATTAAATGGTTAAAATGAATTATATACATTACAGTTGATTTCAGAGTTTGTAGATCAGGATAATAGCAGTGATGTTAAATCTCCTAGCTCGTGGTACATCTCTCTGGATCACCCAAAAGACTGGGGGAACCTGTCCATTGTTCAAAGTTTCCCTTTGTTAGAAATTGTTATCCGGTGATGTGGAGCAGGAAAGAGGCCAGGGAATGATCTCTCAGTCTCCATTTGTATCCTCAGCCCATATGCCTGGAAAACTATTGTCACAAACATGGAATCAGGGTTCACATGTTCTCCATGCCTTGCTGAGTCAACGGGCCTCCATTGTCCGTATGCTCTCTGTGCGGTCCTTAGGAGGAGCCCATTGGAAGAGTTGATTCTTCTTAAGGGCCCATCAACCATGGCTGGATGATCTTGATGTAAATCTGGCTTGTGGGTGTTACAAACACAGAGCAAAGATTCATAACTTCATATACAATGATAATACACGAATATAAATAGCATAACATTGTTCAACAGATTACAACTTTTCCAATGATCCCTTACAAGATATACTTTGTATAAGATTTATCACAAACATGCAGCAGTAGTGATACATCAGTGGTTGCAATAGTGTTGATACATCACTGTTGAAACCTTAGTGTGAACATGGTCATCATTCTTTTTATATTGCATCACATAGCGTTCTAGCACAAGGTGAACAATAAAATAAAATGAGTGGAACGTATATTTCCAAATTAGTATGTTCACGGTTGTGCATGTGTAATTAAGTTGCTGGCCCTGGGACTCATGCCCTGAAAGGTGAATATACCTCAGTACCATCATGGCTTGAGAAAAAATTCTCAAATGTTTTCTAGATCACTTTCCCAAAACAGTGTGCATCACCCTGAGAGGAGTTTGCATAACAACTATATAGGTAACTAATACATGCTGTAGGTGGATAAATTATACAGTAGGTATAATATAGTACCTTAGAGACTAACAAATTTATTAGAGCATAAGCTTTCGTGGACTACAGCCCACTTCTTCGGATGCATATAGAATGGAACATATATTGAGGAGATATATATACACACATACAGAGAGCATAAACAGGTGGGAGTTGTCTTACCAACTCTGAGAGGCCAATTAATTAAGAGAAAAAAAACTTTTGAAGTGATAAGTCAGCCATAAAAATGTTGGCATATTGTGGGGCCATGCGGGTACAATATGCCAACATTTTTATGGCTGACTTAGAACAACGCTTCCTTAGCTCTCGTCCCCTAACGCCCCTACTCTACTTGCGCTACATTGATGACATCTTCATCATCTGGACCCATGGAAAAGAAGCCCTGGAGGAATTTCACCATGATTTCAATAATTTCCATCCCACCATCAACCTCAGCCTAGATCAATCCACACAAGCGGTCCATTTCCTGGACACTACTGTGCTAATAAGCGATGGTCACATCAATACCACCCTATACCGGAAACCTACTGACCGCTACACTTACCTACATGCCTCCAGCTTCCATCCAGGACACACCACACGATCCATTGTCTACAGCCAAGCTCTAAGATATAACCGCATTTGCTCCAATCCCTCGGATAGAGACAAGCACCTACAAGATCTCTATCAAGCATTCTTAAAACTACAATACCCACCTGCTGAAGTGAAAAAACAAATTGACAGAGCCAGACGAGTACCCAGAAGTCACCTCCTACAAGACAGGCCCAACAAAGAAAATAACAGAACACCACTAGCTGTCACCTTCAGCCCCCAACTAAAACCTCTCCAGCGCATCATCAGAGATCTACAACCTATCCTGAAAGATGATCCTTTCCTCTCACAGATCTTGGGAGACAGACCTGTCCTCGCTTACAGACAACCCCCCAACCTAAAGCAAATACTCACCAGCAACCACACATCACTGAACAAAACCACTAACCCAGGAACCTATCCTTGTAACAAACCCCGATGCCAACTCTGTCCACATATCTATTCAAGTGACATCATCATAGGACCTAATCACATCAGCCATACCATCAGGGGCTCGTTCACCTGCACATCTACCAATGTGATATATGCCATCATGTGCCAGCAATGCCCCTCTGCCATGTACATTGGCCAAACCGGACAGTCTCTACGCAAAAGAATTAATGGACACAAATCTGACATCAGGAATCAAAATACTCAAAAACCAGTGGGAGAACACTTTAACCTGTCTGGTCATTCAGTGACAGACCTGCGGGTGGCTATATTATAACAGAAAAACTTCAAAAACAGACTCCAAAGAGAGACTGGTGAGCTAGAATTGATATGCAAACTAGACACAATCAACTCCGGTTTGAATAAGGACTGGGAATGGCTGAGCCATTACAAACATTAACTCTATCTCCCCTTGTAAGTACTCTCACACTTATTATCAAACTGTCTGTACTCGGCTAGCTTGATTATCACTTCAAAAGTTTTTTTTCTCTTAATTAATTGGCCTCTCAGAGTTGGTAAGACAACTCCCACCTGTTTATGCTCTCTGTATGTGTGTATATATATCTCCTCAATATATGTTCCATTCTATATGCATCCGAAGAAGTGGGCTGTAGTCCACGAAAGCTTATGCTCTAATAAATTTGTTAGTCTCTAAGGTGCCACAAGTACTCCTGTTCTTCTTTTTGCGGATACAGACTAACACGGCTGTTACTCTGAAACCTATAATATAGTAATATTTTTAGCAAGTTTGCAAGTATAGACAATTACACATCTTTAGGATGGAAGGATGAGAATTATACTAGTAGGTTTAATTATGTGTATGTCTTATGTGCTATTTTGATGCCATAATTTGTTCTTAGCATAACCACATTACTGCTTTCTTTCTCTCTCTTTTTACATCACCAGAAGAAATCAATGGGAATTAGTCCTAATTTGTGGAGTCCTTTTATGCATTAGTTGTTTAGTCACTTTGGATTGGTTTATCTATTAGCACTTTCCATTAGTCTTGCCAAAATGTTCCTTAATAATATCAAGTTCTCTTTTTTGATGAGTGGTGTGATGTTTTGAGACTTATGAAATTAGTAAATTTTATGGTGGAAGTTTTGATGCTTGTTATATGTAATTATTTTTAATGTAAAATGGATTCATTGAAGTTAATTATCTAATTTCCTTTTATATAGTAGTTGAGTGGTACGTAATTCCAGAAATATGGGAATACTGTTGGTAGGTGTATTTGTTGCAGTTGTTCAAATGATATTGGTATTCCATCATTGCGTATATTAGCCAGATACTCCTTCCCAACTCATATGGTCTGATATTTATGTTCACTGCTTATTTTAAAACACTGATTTCCCAGTGTATTACCAGGATGGGTGTCTTTAAAATCAATATACAAATATGTGATTGGAGGTCTTTAGGCAAATGTGTTGAGTAGTTTGTTTCTGAACATGTCTTTTGTGAGCCTGATCTCTTCTTACACTGGTTTCACATCTGTATAATTCTACTGACTTCATTATTATCTATTATTTCTGTTATGATAATTCCCCACAGTCACTGTCCATGCACACGCTGGAAGAAACAGGATGAAATCCGTGCCCCAGGGAGGTCAACAGCAATATTCCCACTGACTTCATGTGGTACAGGATTTCACCCGCAGTCCCTGCACCAAAGAGTACATGATCTAATGGAGTTAATCCTCTCAGTTCAAAGCTGCCTTAAGACGTGCAGACACGGCCAATGGAAAATTCCCCCCATGTAAGGCAATCCTTTAACACTGTAGTGTTGCCAACATCGCTCCAGAATTCTGTTGGCAAGGAACATGTCTGGGGAAAAGGAGGCATTGCCCTGGCCATGCCTCCTATACCAGCATGATACTCAGTTTCTGGAATGGTCCGTGGGGGCTGTTGGCAGCTGGCACCTTAAGAATGGTCTTATTTGTCTTGGTAGATCAACCCAGTGCTGAGTTAGGATCATGGGACCACAAAGGTGACTTATGGGCAGTTCCCACCCCTGTCTGATCTTCTGCCAAGCACAGCTTGACCAGAGCAGAGAATCTGGCTTCAAATATGTTTTTTTTTAATTCCCTGTGTTGTTTAGTGATAATCTTACAGATTAAAATTTACAGAATTAAAAACCACCAACCCCCAAACCTATGATTTACTTTCCCATGTAGGCTATTTATTATTTTGCTATGCTCTCAGCTTGGATGGTTAAGATAGTCTGATCATTTCCTAGTCAGTTTCACTCCAGTTCTCATGGACTGAGATTACCATAATGATACAATGCTGAAGTTTTTAAGAGTTTTATATAAACCATGGAAATATTCCTAGAAATGAGGCATTTTTATGTAGTATAGTCCTCAAAATTTGCCTTTCTCATATATTAGGGCTGTCAAGCAATTAAAAAAATTAATTGTGATTAATCGCATGATTTAAAAAATGTATCACGCTCTTAAACAATAATAGAATACCATTTATTTAAATATTTTGGGATATTTTCTACATTTTCAAATATATTGATTTCAATTACAACACAGAATACAAAGTGTACAGTGCTCACTTTATACTTATTTTTATTACAAAAATTTTCACAGTAAAAAACAGAAAAAATAGTATTTTTCAGTTCATCTAAAACAAGTACTGTAGTGCAATCTCTTTATCATGAAAGTTGATCTTACAAATGTAGAATTATATATAAAAAAACAACATTAAAATGCAACAATGTAAAACTTTAGAGCCTACAAATCCACTCAGTCCTACTTCAGCCAATCACTCAGACCAACAAGTTTGGCTACAATTTGCAGGAGATAATGTTGCCTGGTTCTTGTTTACAATGTCACCTGAAAGTGAGAACAGGAGTTCGCATAGAATCATAGAATATCAGGGTTGGAAGGGACCTCAGGAGGCATCTAGTCCAACCCCCTGCTCAAAGCAGGACCTAATTCCAACTAAATCATCCCAGCCAGGGCTTTGTCAAGCCTGAACTTAAAAACCTCTAAGGAAAGAGATTCCACCATCTCCCTAGGTAACCCATTGCAGTGCTTCACCACTCTCCTAGTGAAAAAGTTTTTCCTAATATCCAACCTAAACCTCCCCCACTGCAACTTGAGACCATTACTCCTTGTTCTGTCATCTGGTACCACTGAGAACAGTCTAGATCCATCCTCTTTGGAACCCCCTTTCGGGTAGTTGAAAGCAGCTATCAAATCCCCCCTCATTCTTCTCTTCTGCAGACTAAACAATCCCAGTTCCATCAGCCTCTGCTCATAACTCATGTGCTCCAGCCCCCTAATCATTTTTATTGCCCTCCACTGGACTCTTTCCAATTTTTCCACATCCTTCTTGTAGTGTGGGGCCCAAAACTGGACACAGTACTCCAGATGAGGCCTCACCAATGTTGAATAGAGGGGAATGATCACGTCCCTCGATCTGCTGGCAATGCCCCTACTTATACAGCCCAAAATGCCATTAGCCTTTTTGGCAACAAGGGCACACTGTTGACTCATATCCAGCTTCTCGTCCACTGTAATCCCTAGGTCCTTTTCTGCAGAACTGCTGCCTAGCCACTCGGTCCCTAGTCTGTAACAGTGAATGGGATTCTTCCATCCTAAGTGCAGGACTCTGCACTTGTCCTTGTTGAACCTCATCAGGTTTCTTTTGGCCCAATCCTCTAATTTGTCTAGGTCCCTCTGTCCCTCAGCATGGTACTGTTGTAGCCGGTGTCACAAGATATTTACGTGCCAGATGCACTAAACATTCATATGTCCCTTCATGCTTCAACCATCATTCCAGAGGACATGCGTCCATGCTGATGAGAGGTTTTGCTCGATAATGATCCAAAGCAGAGTGGACCGACTTATGTTCATTTTCATCATCTGAGACAGATGCCACCAGCAGGTTGATTTTCTTTTTTTTTGGTGGTTCCGGTTCTATAGTTTCCTCATCGGAGTGTTGCTGTAGCTATTTTTAGAAACCTCACATTGGTACCTTCTTTGCGTTTTGTCAAATCTGCTGTGAAAATGTTCTTAAAATGAACAACATGTGCTGGATCATCATCCGAGACTGCTGTAACATGAAATGTATGGCAGAATGCAGGTAAAACAGAACAGGAGACATATCATTCTCCCCCAAGGAGTTCAGTCACAAATTTAATTAACATACTATTTTTTTTACTGAGCATCATCAGCATGGAAGCATGTCCTCTGTAATGGTTGCCAAAGCATGAAGGGATATACGAATGTTTAGCATATCTGGCATGTAAATACCTTGCAATGCTGGCTACAAAAGTTCCATGCAAACTCCTGTTCTCACATTCAGGTGACATTGTAAATAAGAAGCAGGCAGCAGTATATACCGTAAATGTAAACAAACTTGTTTGTCTTAGCAATTGGCTGAACAAGAAGTAGGACTTGTAGGATCTAAAGTTTTACATTGTTTTGAATGCAGTTATGTAACAAAAAAATCTACATTTGTAAGTTACACTTTCACAATAAAGAGATTGCACTACAGTACTTGTATGAAGTGAATTGAAAAATATTATTTCTTTTGTTTATCATTTCTACTGTGCAAATATTTGTAATAAAAAATAATAATATAAAGCGAGCACCATACATTTTGTATTCTGTGTTGTAAATGAAATCAATATATTTTAAAATGTAGAAAAACATCCAAAAATATTTAATAAATTTCAATTGGTATTGTATTGTTTAACAGTGCGATTAATCACAATAAATTGTTTGAGTTAATCGCATGAGTTAAGTGCGAGTAATCGACAGCCTTTACGACAGCCCTTATATATATTAGTCGCAGTTAATATGTAATATAAAATTCATGGATTTAAAAAAAAGAGAACAGGTTTCTTTTGGGGGGGGGCGTTAAATACCCCACTACAGTGACTGATTAATGTCTTTATGAAGTAAATAATTGTGTAATCTTCGTAACTATTTTTAATGCTGCAAAAACTAGGCAAAGGAACATAAATGAGATTAATAAAAATACGCAGTAGAATTTTGCTAATACATGAAAAGCAGAAAATGGAACAGGCTAGAACTGAAAGAACAAAAAGCCTACTTTTATTGCCCAGGCTGAATTAAGTGCAAAAAAGGAAATATAGCATTTATAAATCTTTCAGTTTCAGTTATCTAAGTTAAGATAAGTATGGGAATCTGTATTTTTGAAAAAGTGAGAGGTATCTCCTCATCTGGCACAGATTGGCATAGATCTATTGAAGTCAACTGAAGTGTACCAGTTTACATCAGCTGAGGATCTGGCCCTTAATTTTTAACATGATATTGTCCCTCTAATATTAAAAATTCTATACTCCTCAGCTCCTTCCTCTTCTGCCCCAAATCCTAAAATTTGGGCCTAAATTGGTACTGTGGTTGGAAGAGAAAGTTTGTAGTCACTGGACGGTTGAGTTTGGTCAATATTTTTACCTGTTTAACCATAACCCAACAAAGAAGCTACCTATCTTCCCTCTGCTACTGGTTCTTGTCTATTCTCCTCTAGCAGGAAGCGTGCATTAGGAGGTCATGCCAGACTTGGAGAGACTTTGAGAAGGAGTCTAGAGATGCTGCATGTAGACAGGCTTCCTGGGAGGTGAATGTAGATGGGCAGAAATCATGAGGCTCTCTATTCTGGGAGGCAAGTGCCATCTTCTGCCTCTTGGTGTGGAAGAAAGTGTAGGGGATCTGGGAAGAGAAATGTAAGTGCTGCAGGAGAAGAAAAGAGACATGGGATCTGAATAAACTCGTTGTAGTAATCTAAGGCTGAATATACTCAACCTTAGAGGTCTAAAAGTTAAGCCACTGTACAGCATTAAAGCTTTGTGGTTCACCTGTAATAGCTAAACTATTTTCATTTTCTAGGTCCTTTTCTGATTTCACTTAGACTGATGTAAATCAGGAGCAATGACCCTAGAGTAAGTGGAGTTATACTGGTGTAAAAGTCAAACCAGGCTCTAAGTGGATTGAGGATTTTTTACCGGTACTTTTGTCACTGTAGTCGGAGCTCAGATGTGAAAAAATTATCTAAGTTATATCTGAGTGCCAGAGTATGTGTTTATCCTCACTCCAACATGCCAGTGAGGTATTATCCCTGTTTTACAGAAGGGAACTGAGGCACAGAGAAACTAAATGACTTGCCCAATCTCACACAGATAGTCTGTGGTGGAGCAGAGAATTGAATGTAGTTCTACTGAGCCTCAGGCCACTGCCCTGATTACTGTACCATCCTCCTTTTTGGTTTTGTTTAGGTCCTCTTTTATAATCCATTAGCTGAGCAACTAGAGTAATGATTATAGGTTTAGCCTAGTTTCAGCATGGTAATCTGCTCTGAATAGAAACACCAGAAGCACAGGGAATTCACACTGCTTAATAGTTTCCTTTTAGTCAGGATTGTTGGTGTTTAATGGGTCAAACAACAATTGAGAAAGCATAAGAGCTGAATGAATCACCCTCCATTTTCTGATGCTGAGGACAGTGACAGTGTAGGCAAAGTTGTATTGCTGATGGCTGACATGCTCTTTCCGTGACCCGCAGTCTTCAATTTCCAGAGTGCATATACCATATCCATGAACACAAATATTGCCTTACATCAAAAAAGGTGCTGATGCTTTTAGAACAGACAGACAATAAAAAGTGTTATAATATTATTTTCTTTCCTATGCAGGGTGCTTTGAATGCTGCATCAAGTGCTTGGGGGGTATTCCCTATGCCTCATTGATTGCCACCATCCTGCTGTATGCTGGGGTCGCACTCTTCTGTGGCTGTGGACATGAAGCACTCTCAGGAACTGTCAACATTCTGCAAACCTACTTTGAGATGGCAAGAGCTGCTGGGGACATTATTGATGTCTTTACCATGTAAGCATTGTTTAACTTGTTGTGACTTTGTTTTTAGATGGCTGAAAATTAAGAAAAGGAAGAAAAATGTGATTCATGAAAGTACGCTTAAATAAAAAGCACAAATAGTATAACCCAAGTACATGCAATAGTATAAGATAAGCACAGTAACTGTAATTCTAACAGTGCTAATAGCTTTCTTTTCTATAAGTAATTTTTAATAAACTTTTGAATCTAGTAGTAACTTTTAGCTATTGTTTACTCAATAATTGATGTAATTTTTAATATTTAATGTATTTTGTGATCTTTATGGATGTTCCCCATATTTATAATTTTTATTAAACGGATTAAGTAATTACAGTGCATTATGTAATATATAAAAATATTCATTCATTATAAGTAATTCACTGTAAACATCAGTCATAGTTTTGCTTTGCATAAGTAATTAACTATGATACCTATCAAACACATTTTCAAGTGGTTACAAAGAATTTAGAAAAATGGTAATCCTTACTAAAAGCCAAATGTTCTAGCAAAGGTGGAAGAGGGATGGGAAAGCCATACTCCTGCAATAGCGGGGGATATGGAGACCCTATGCACAACCATACAAGCCAAACAATGATGAGGACTTCACATTTGCCAACCATTCAAAACTCATGAGTCTGTCTCCCCAAAACCATATGATTGACTTAAAAATCATTAGCCTTTGTTTTTTAAATAATCAATGTTGGGTGCTTTTAATTTGCCCTTCTTGTTTTTGAGCCTTTAGGGTTCACATTTTCAAACTTTCTCTACAGCTATGAAGGCTAGAAACTTACTTTAAGTGAAAGCTGAGATTCTCATGTAATAACACAACTTCAGGAGCTGGGGCTTTAAGAAAACCCCCAAATATCATGAGACTTACAATAAAATCACAAGAGTTGACAACACTGGACTCCACAGGTCTAGAAGACAGGGAATGAACAGAGTTTGTGAATAGCTGCTCAACAAGGTATGCTCCCTTCTCCAACCTGTGGAAATTCCCCTGGAAAAACTTACAGACTTGAGTGTTGTTCATTGCAACATCAACTTTCTCTCTGTGCCATTTTGCAAACAAGTTGCAAGGTGGGAGGGTCCCATAGCTCGGGCTCCAGCCCGAGCCTGGAACTCTACACAGCAATGAAATAGCCCTGCAGCCCGAGGGCCGCAATCCTGAGTCAGCTGGCAAAGGCCAGCTGTGGGTTTTTCTTTGCTGTGTAGATGTACCCTCAGAGCCTGCATCAACTGGCATGGGCTCACTACAAAAGTAGCTAAAAGTAGCATTGTAGACTTTCCCGCTCAGGTTGGAGACTGGGCTGTGAAACCTGGTGAGGGGAGTGTGTAACAGAGCCCAGGCTCCAGCCTGAGCAGAAACATCTGCTACTTTTAGCTCTATAGCACAAGCCTCAGGAGCCCAAGTCAGTTGACCCTTACTCTGAGACTCCTTGCCGCCGGGTGTTTTCGCAGTGTATGTGTGCCCTAATCTTAATCAAATCTGAATAAAATGACACATGATAATGGTGGTTCTTCTGTTCCTCCCTTCCTCATAAAAAACATCCTCTTCTCAGGAATTTGAAAGCAAGTTCTGATGCATATGGACCTAGCCAAAGCTGAAGGACCCTAGTTTTCATTATGGGGAGCATCATAGCTTCTCTGTGAGGGCTCAGGGAGGGACAAAGTGATTTCCCCCATGACAAGGAAAGTGACAGTGACACGAAAGGCAGTGACAGAGCTGGAAATAGAATCCAGATCTCCTGGCTATCACAGTCCTGTCCTATCACTGCCCTGCCTTACTGTGCAAGGATTTTCTTCATAGGCACTGACAATATTGCTTGTCGGATTAGTCAGCAAGAGGCGTTCATGCAAATCAAGTAAATCACCACTTTGCCATATCCAGATTTCATCACCTTAGGAGTGAGGGTTCTGAGCTTGTTATCTGATCTCTCTGCTCTGCAGTGTAGTTTATAGTGCAGCTGGGAAACATGTGGCTTCTGCTATTTTTTTTTAATCCCAGCATTTAGAATAATGTGTATAACTTGACTTCACAGCTAAGGTTCAGTGTTATCACTGAATGAGAGATCAGTCATTTTATTAGACTGTAACTTATTTTATTAGTCTCTAGGAACCCATTAGTGCAGAACTCCTGCAAATCAATGCTCTCAGTTCATAGCTAGTTTTCCAGCTTCCCCTGTCAAAAACTTAAGTGAAAGTATCAGTCAAGGGCCACAGTTCAAATGCAGATAATTCACTGGATATGATGAAGGAGCTATAAAGGCAAATTTAATTTTTTCTTGAAATCTAATTATTTGGCTCCATCCATGTTTTTTTTTTCAGTCTTACTTAAGAGCACCTGCTTCCTTGGCAGCCCTCTCATTGATCTCTGACTCCAGCTCATTTTTCTGTACGTTAGATCCAAGATAAAATCTTGAGGGAGAGCAAACTTTTTCACTGAAAGCGATGAGGTGCCATCTGTAACTGGACAATCTGTGCAAATTCTGTTTCCTGCCTTTCTATTTGATTTTAATACGTATTATTATGTCTTTAAAGGTAATTTTCTAGGGAGAGTCAATGATTGGTGTTTTGTCACAACATAGTTCAGCAGGTGGCAGTCCAAAATGCCCTTTGTAAATCATGTTGTCTTGAAAGTCAAGAAAGAAACAAAATTTTGTAAATAATGAAAATTAATCATTTCTCCCTTTTATGATTTCTTGCCTCTCCATCAGAGAACTGCCATAATAGATAGACCTTCTGATCTCAAGTTAAAAATAGAGAAAAATTATGAGAAAAGCCACCCTAAGTGATCAATTTTTCTCTTTTTTTTAAGAGGCTTTTTTCCTTAATGCTGCCAGTGATGTGAAATGTTTCTGTGTGACCCAGAGTGTGCCCCTCAGTGAAAAATGTAAAAAGCGGATTGTGTAATGGAACTCATTGTGTTGAAATATATTTAATCATGCTTATGGTTTCACTCTGGTTTATTGACATGTTGGTTTCAGTATGTCATGCAATCTAAAAATCAATCTACATCTGAGAGCTGTTCTATGTGGTTGGTAGATAAAGGTCTTTTTACTGCCGCCACGAAAACACTTGTGCAAAACCTTTACAACATAACTTATAGGCCACCCTTTATTTATTATGAGCTTTCATTCTCCTCAATGCATTTACAATCTTAGATTATTTTCTTATAGTAAGTTTTATTTTTTTATAATCATGCAATGCAATTTATGTAGATATAAGCACTCACTGCTATCTAAAAGCAGGAGCAGGCACATACCTATAGAGAAAAGCACACCCTGTGGATAGCAGAGACCTGTTCTTGCTAGGCCAGAAACAAAAATGCTAAAGTCTAATGGTTTGGTATTGTCATTGGGTTGTCTTTTAGTTACTTCAGTGACTATCACAGCCTACTTCATACTGCTAATTTTTTCCTTCAGTTAAACTGATATAACCTATGCTTTTGATGCTGAAGTTCCCAGGTTTGATCCCTGCTGATGACTATTGTGTCCGTATGTACAAAGCTACCACTCCTTACAATTTCATAGTTTAATAACATATACCTGTAACTCTATTTTCTTTTACAGATGAAAAGGATCATCTTCTGTAAACAAATAGCCTCCCTTAACCTTCAAGTCCACCAGGCTAATGCCTGAGAAAGGAGATGGCTCTTTAGAGTGCCATGAACACCCACAGACTTGGGCTTTGTTGTGTCTGGTGGGGGAGTGAGTCCCATAGTTCTCTTCTCTGCGATATAGTTCTTTTACTGTGCTCATGCCCATAGTTTCAGAGCATCTACAATGAGAATACCCTACCACCTGTCTTGTCCTCCATAGAGCAGCTTTGCCCGCTGCAGGTTTTGCCTTGCCTGCAGTGCCTTATACTCTCTTTCCCTTACCCTAAATGAAAAATATCACATCTGTGGCAGGTATCCCTCAGTCCATGATGGCAGTCCTCCATGTTTAATATACGCTTCTCGTCCTCTAGTCTCTATTTCTATTGCGTGAAAAGAACCACCAATAATATTGGTATAGGGACAAAACCATTAAAGTCAATGGGAATCTTGACTGATTAACAGTCTCAGGTTAGATGTATAGTGAAGAAGAGTTTACATGATGTATAGATGTAAAGTGTATAATCATAGCCTATGTAATAGTTTATACTTTGCTCTTCAACATAGTATATGACAGAGAAATATAAATTTCACCTGTTTGCTTTGTTCAGAAATGCTTGGAGTTGTTTGGTGCTTGAACTTGAGTTATCTCCTACCCATCATATTTATGGCTGGAATGAAAGCTCATGTGGTATCACATCAGCAGGAACAATTGCTAGTTAATGCCAGACTGTGTCACTGGCTATACAGAGGCATAATCATTTCTATGAAGAGCATCAGCTAGTAAGAAAGTCAAATAGTTAGGGCCCTACCAAATTCATGGCCATGAAAAACGTGTCATGGACCCTGAAATTTGGTCTCCCCCCATGAAATCTGGTCTTTTGTGTGCTTTTACCTTATACTATACAGATTTCATGGGGGGAGACCAGCGTTTCTCACATTGGGGGTCCTGACCCAAAAGGGAGTTGCAGGAGGGTTGCAAGGTAATTTTAGGCGGGGTCACAGTATTGCCACCCTTACTTCTGCACAGTGGTTGTTGGCCAGGTGCCCAGCTCTGAAGGCAGCGCCCTGCCAGCAGCAGCGGAGAAGTAAGGGTGACAATACCATACCAGGCCACCCTTACTTCTGTGCTGGTACCTTCAGAGCTGGGCAGCCAGAGAGTGACGACTGCTGACTGAGGGCCCAGCTCTGCAGGCAGCAGCGCAGAAGTAAGGGTGGCAATACCATACACCATGCATTCTTACTTCTGTGCTGCTACTGCCTTCAGAGCTGGGCTCCCGGCCAGCAGCCACCACTCTCCAGCTGCCCAGCTCTGAAGGCATAGCCACCGCCAGCAACAGAGCAGAAGTAAGGATAGTAGCCTCCACAGCTTCCCCTATTATAACCTTGCGACTACTCAGGACCGGCTCCAGGGTTTTTGCCACCCCAAGCGGCAAAAAAAAAAAAAAAAGCCGCAATTGCGATCGGCGGCACTCCGCCGGCAGCTCCACCGCGCCGCTTTCTTCTTTGGCAGGTATTCGGCGGCAGGTACTTCCCTCCGAGAGGGATCCGCCGCTGAATTGCTGCCGAACAGCCCGACGTGCCGCCCCTTCCCCTTGGCCGCCCCAAGCACCTGCTTGCTGGGCTGGTGCCTGGAGCTGGCCCTGCGACTACCCCACAACTCCTTTTTTGGATCAGAATCCCCACAATTACAACAGCATGAAATTTCAGATTTAAATAGCTGAAATCATGATATTTATTATTTTTGAAATCCTGTGACCGTGAAATTGACCAAAATGGACCATGAATTTGGTAGGGCCCTACAAATAGCCCAACAGAAAACAAGTAGTCCTATCTCTCTCTACAATATAAACTGAAAAAACCATAATGAATGTAACTGTATTTTTATCACAGCTGATATAAACTAGCTAGCAAAGATTCTAGGAAGATGAAAAATGGATCAAATGAAACTTTTATGGACTCAGAAATTCATGCATATTTATGCGCTCAGTTTGTAATTATTATAAATATTTTGCGGTTACAACATAAATAGGCATTGGGTTGGCTCAATGTGGTTTGAGTTCTGTAGTGCTTAATCATTTATTTATCTGAGACTCTGCAATTTCTGTTCTTGACTTTGATTATTAACAGCTTAATTAGGACCATAGTTAAGGTTTGGGGTAGTATCACTATAGAGGCGCTGGTAAAATCTAGATCCTAAAAGGATATAGGATAAATGATTGATCTTGTGTGTGATGGTGCATTATTTAATGTGCACACAACAGGGACTATTTTTTGTTTGTGTGGGGTTGTTAATAACATCCATGACTCTGACTAATTTATCTACCCAAGATCAAGATGCTCACTCCATTCAGAATGGCCACTGTTGCTTATTCTAAAGGATATTTCAGTGTTTCCATTATAAATCCTGAATATCCAGAAATGTATATACTAGCGCTAAGACAAAAATTAATTGGAGCTGAACCTCTGCACTTAGATGCTATAGAAAAGACAATTTATAAATGCTGACGTATAGATAAATAAAAATGTGCTATACAAGATCCGAATGGAGGAACACACATGTATAAATTAGTTGAAAAAATGATTTGACTTTTTTACTACCTATGAAGGTCTCTGTACCTTCTTCCTTGCAACTTTTTACCCATGAAATACTCTCCCTGAACTGACCAGTAAGATTACTACCTTTTCCTCCTTCAAATCCATCCTCAAGACCTCCTTTTACTGTAACTCCTAATAAAGAACATACGGAGAAAGCTAGTACTTACATTAGAAATATACATTTGTCATTTAAAAAAATATCTAACTAATGTATCTGTCTCCCCACACATTTGTATGTCACTTCTCTTCTTTGGATTCTGCAATTGGATCTGCAAAGGCAGCCCCTTCCATCAGTGCAAAATCCCATTAACTTCAATTGGCACTCCACAGAAACATAAAGTTCTACCTCAGGGGTGGGCAAACTTTTTGGGTCAAGGGCCACATCTGGGTGGGGAAATTGTATGCAGGGCCGGAGCAGGGGGTTGGGGTGCGGGAGGGAGTGCGGGGTGTGGGAGGGGGGGCGGTGTGCAGGAAGGGGCTCAGGGTAAGGGATTGGGGCAGAGGAGGGGTGTGAGGTGTATGAGGGGGCTCAGGGAAGGGGGTTGGGGTGCAGGAGGGGTGTGGAGTGCAGCAGGAGGCTCGGCACAGGTGCAGGAGGGGTGCAGACTGGGAGGGGGCTCAGGGAAGGGGATTGGGGTGCAGGAGGGGTGCAAGGTGCGGCAGGGGGCTCAGGGCAGGGGGTTGGGTTGCAGGAGAGGTGGGAGGTGCAGGCAGGGGGCTTAGAGCATGGAGTTGGGGGGTGGGGTGCCAGCAGGGTTCGGGCTCCAGCCCGGTGCCGCTTACCTAAAGCAGCTCCGGGGTGGCAGCAGCGCGCACCAGGGCCAGGGCAGGCTCCCTGCATGCCTGACCCGGCCCCATGCCGTGCCACTCCAGGAAGCGCTGCGGCCTCTGGGGGAGGAAGTGGGGGTGGAGGGCTCCGCATGTGCTGCCCTTGCCACGCCTCCAGGTACCTCCCCCGAAGCTCCTATTGGCCACGGTTCCCCATTCCTGGCCAATGGGAGCTGCGGGGGGCGATGCCTGGAGGCAAGGGGAATGCACGGAGCCCTCTCCCCCCGCTCCACCCCCCAGCCGGGGGCCACGGGAACGTGGTGCCGGCTGCTTCTGAGAGTGGCGCGGGGCCACGGGGGGCAATCCCACAGGCCGGATCCAAAGCCCTGAGGGGCCAGATCTGGCTCGTAGGTTGTAGTTTGACCGCCCCCGTTCTACCTGCATGGACACAATTTAGATTATAAACTCTTTGAGGCCAGAGATGGTGCCTTTATATTTGTTTGTACAGCACCTATCATAGTAGAGCCCTGAACCTGATTGGGGCTTCTGGGACCTGCTATAAAGTAATAAATATGAGTTAAACTGTTTGTCATTGCATGTGTTTGTGTTTTGAGCAGCTTTAATTGTTTTAAAAGATAATTCTAAAATATCCCTAGTCACGCTTGATAATTTGAAAGAAAAATGTAGAATTGTTAACCGTAGAGTCATCTAAAGAGATGCACCAACTTTTCATGAGGATTATTACTGCACATTCCATTATATAAAATTATTTAAATAGTTAATTAAATCATGTATTATAATGTTTCTAAACTGGATTCATATGCACTATCCACTTAATAATAATAAACTTCTAAAGAACTTTCCAACTTCATATTTACAGAATCAACCATAACAGATTCTTTAGAAAATGATGCAACAATCAGTTTTTTAAAAGTATTATTCTAATGTTTTTAGACAATAGACCTTAATGCTGTATTGAGTCAACAATGTCCTTTAAAATTACCATTAATAGGTATTTGCCCTTAGCCCATTTTTTCCTAAGAGCATACATTGTAACAAGTATGGAATTTATATGTGTTTGTGGAGGTATATTCTAGGATAGGATCAGGGGTTATGGTGCATATTGTCCTGGCTTAGCAGGGCTTCATCTGCATGACGCTCTGCTCAGATTATTTTCCTTCTGGCAAGTGGGTTGATGATAGTCAGAATATGGCTGCACATTGATAATGCTTTGGTTGGTGCTTTAAGAATGAAAATTTGTGCTTTAAGAATGAAAATCACTGCTGTGCTGAGTGTTGGCCTCAGGCCTATGCATGAGTAAACTCCCAACTACTTTTATTTGTATTAATGTGTTAGAGGTTAATAGAAACTCATTTAAAGAGCAAACATGATAAAGAGCAAAATAATATTAACGAATAAATTTCAATTTCAATTTCAATTAAAACACTATTTAAATAAAGGAGACAGTTGCTCTGTCATTGGAATGATTTGGTTACATGTACAAAATAAAGCTTGATAAAAATAACATCAGAAAGTTTTTATGCCAAAGACAGTGGGCCAGATCCTTAGCTGATATAAATTGGTATAACTACATTAAAGTCAGTGGAGTATGCCAGCATTTGGCCAAATACATTTGCAATCTTAGGCAGTGAGGAAAATTCCACCCTCTTACAAAAAGAGCTATGTTGCATAGCAATCTGACACTCCATATTCTAATAAAAGCAAAGACAATAAATATTCTTATATAAATAAAACAACATTTAGGAGGCATTTGCACAAATCTAGTCAGACCTAAACAAACATAGATGTAGCAACAATTTAATGAGCAAAGAGCAAAAAAAAAAAGAGATTGTAATCAATGCATAAAAAGAAATCTAATGAATAACAGAAGAGGTCATTAAATAGGGGGCTTTCAAAATCATAACACAGCAGGAAGGAACAGCTTAGGAGGCAAATCAACAAATTGCCAAAAATAAATTTCCTTCGGAGAAATCAATCTTTTTTTTAAAAAAAAAGAAAAACAAAACAAACCACATAAACAAAGGTGCTTGTTGAATTTACCAAACTGAGAATTCTGGAGACTGATGTCCTCTATTTACCTAGAAGATTTAACAAGCAAGACCAGAGGCTGTGTGAGTTTCTTATTCTGTCCTGTCAATGTGTCACAACCCAATAAGGGTGGAATCAACCCTAAGGGTGACAGCATAATTCAGTTGCCATCCCTGATCTTATTGCAATATAAGGCTTTGTTCCTGCATATGCTTGCATTGACGTCAGTGGGCAGCTCTCATGCATAACCTTACTTGCACATGTAAATCTTTACAAGAGCACGGTGTAATCTGGTAAAAACAAAATATTTCTGTACACACTTCAATAGTTGGATATATTACAAAAATCATAAACTGGTGGTTTAAAGCCACCATAGTCCATACTCTACCTTGATTGTAAGTTGTCTGTTGTGCCTTTTGAAGGTAAAGTGCAGAATTTTACCTCAAGCCTCCATCCCCTAAAGAAGCAAACAATCTAGGAATTAACAAGTAAGCATTTAGATGGCGATGAATTAGGGACAGCTTCTCATACCCTTACTTTTACTGAGTAGCACCTTGCTCTACAAATAGCTCTGTTGACATCATTAGGATCATGTGTTACCCAATGAGAGTAAGCTATCGGAATCTGCCCCTTAAAGAACAAGAAGCAGTGTGAATTCACATGCTACATATCATGTGCAACAAACCTATAAACTTTCCTTTATGCAGTTCCCAACAAGTTGAATGGAGATAATATTGCTAACATAATTTATTAAGTATCAGAGAGGTAGCCGTGTTAGTCTGGATCTGTAATAAGCAACAAAGAGTCCTGTGGCCCTTATAGATTAACAAATGTATTGGAGCATAAGCTTTCATGGGTGAATACCCACTTCATCAATTTATTAATAGGTTAGAAAATGCTTTAATTTGGTTCTACATGAAATTCTACTTGAAATGTACAGCGCCACAGCCTAGAAAGGAATCTCAGTTATTACTTGTCCTAGTTCCTTTAGAGTATTTTTTTTCCTTTCACCAATAGACAGGATTTGTAAAGGCCCTTTGTCAAAGGGTGTCACTGGCCCTTTTAGAGGGAACAGGCCAGTGCCCTGTGACTGGGCATCTGACCCCCAGCTCAGCTTTATAAGAGGACACCTGAGTCCTAGGGAACAGGGGCAGGTGAGAGCTGCCTGAAAGACTCAGAGACATTGGCAGGTGAGAGCTGATGGAGACCAGGAGGCTGTAGAAGGTCCCTGAAGGAAGCTGTTGCTGGGGAAAGGCTGAAGGCAGGAGGGCAGCAAGTGGGGTTTGCTTTCTGGCCTCTCCAAACCAGAGATCCAGGACTGGAGAGGGCTGAAGTCAGAGAGCTGCAGAGGGAACTGCCTGCTGACTTCTGAGCCAGAGCAGAGGGCTGAAGTCAGGGGAGTGGCAGAAGTCTTACCCACCAGTGATGTTGTGCTGCAGAGCTGGAAGAGGTCAATGGAATAGGGGGAATGATGGAATCTCTTCTGGTGGGGACGAACCACAGCAGAGGCTGTAGAGATTCCTGCTGGGAAGAGCAGGATTCCACTCCAACTGGAAGGGCTGTGGTGGCAGTCCTGGTAAAAGAACAGGAGAGGACAGAAGAAGAGCCCAAGTATGGTGAAAGGTGATGGAACACAGTATGTGCTAAAATGATGGACTAGAGGATGTGGGATTTAAGGACTAAATACACTGGGTGGGAGAAATAGACTATGTTTGGGATGTTTGGATTGTTTTGCACTACATTTTTGTAATATACCTGCCCAATAAAGGAGTATTTTTGAGGCAAGAAAGCTTGTTTTGAGGATTCCGTAGAAGGGAAATAGAGGTAAGTGCACTTGTTCTGCTGCTGGAGTGTACTTCAGGTGGGATTGACACACTTTTGCCCCCTAGCTACTTTTTCTAGCATTAACACATTCTGTTTTATCGTTTCATTGCAATCTTTAATTGACCACCATATATTCCCATTTTGTCCTTTCCCAATTCCCACTCCTAGTACAAGCTCTGTATTAACCCGATATCTCTGAAAAGTCCCGCATGGAGCCACATTAATGTTTTCTTATAACTTACATTTTTCTTTTTTTCTGAGGCATTGTACACTCTTTCGCCTTAATTGTGGTGTTATTTGGTTTGCTCCAGCCTTACTCTCTATACAATGTATGGATATTAATAATTCCTTCTTTCTGCTTGCTTATGCTGTTTCTTAATTCTCCAGAATTTAACTTTATACATGGAAACAGCTATTACCAAATCCGCCTTTATGACGTTGCGCATAAATTAAGTGGCATTGAGTTTGATAAATTCAGTAGCTTAGGGACTAGATTTAACCCGCATTTGTTTGGTGGACACCCAGTCACAGGACCTCAGAAGCCTAATGTGAGGGATGGTGCATGGGCAGAAAGTGGTTGTAAAGTGCCTTCTAGTGAGTGGCTGACAGGGCAAAAAATGGGACTTAGCTAGGGAAACTGCTAAATGCAAAGGATCAGTGCATCTCCTCAGCATTCTCCAAGGGTAGGGCTTCTGTGGATTCCCCACACACACAAAAATTGAAGCCGTAAAGCTGCCCCTGCAAAGTGGAAGCTCAGAGGCAGGGCAGGTGGCAATGTCATTCTTTGCCTTCCCTCAGGATGACTCCCCCAAGGGTACTGGGGGATCAGCTGGTACAGAGACAAATAAATTACACCTCTCTCTGCCAGCATGAGTGAATTTGATTCCTGGCCTCTGAGTAGTAACCAGTCTTTCATTGTGGCATATAATATTAAAAGAAATGTGCCTAGTTTCATAACCCATGTGCTACACTTGTATTCTGTTGTCTATTGATTAGTGGCATTAATATCCCAGGAACAAAAAACATTACTCAAATTTTAAAAGGCCTGAACACCTCTCCCCACCACAAAAAAATCGATGTTTATTTTTGTGAAGTGTATCTGTCAACCTTGAAAAATAAATTTAAAAAATGAATTGAGCTGTGCTAATCAAATCAGTATTTTAGTGCCTGCTATACCCATTGAATTTATCTGTGAGAATTGCATTTATTTTTGTTAACTTGGAAATAGAAATATTTTAAACCACTAAGTATCTGGAAAGAATTTAATGTTGTGTTCAATTTATTACCTTTGAGTTTTATTGTATTTACAATCTTTTCAATGCCTGTATTCTTCTTGATTCCGTTATCTTTATTTGGAGAAGTTACATTATACATTCATTGTATGCAGTGTTGTGGTAGCCAGGATATTAGAGAGGCAAGGAGGGTGAGGTAATATCTGTTATTGAACAGATATTCTGCTGGTGAGAGAGACAAGCTTTCGAGCTTACACAGAGCTCTTCTCCAGACCTGAAGAAGAGCTGTGTGTAAACTCGAAAGCTTGTTTCTCTCACCAAGGGAAGTTGGTCCAATAAAAGATATTACCTCATCTACCTTGTCTCATTATACGTTCAGACTGATATGAAAAGTAGAATTATACAATGCTGCCAAATGCTGGGAAATTAATTTCACAGTAATACTAAATGTGGTATCTGGATAGACAACTAAACTGCAGTAATAGTAGGACTTTATTCCTTATTCAAATAGAAGTATGTACAGAGAGAGAGAGAGAAATATGTTATTAACAGTGCTTTCTGCACAGTGAGAGAGTCAAGTGGCACAAGGCAAATCCAAGGAGAGTATTGTTTCTGTTAATCATCATCAAGTGCTTGCAATACATATGTATTTTAATTAAATAAAAATCCCCTGCCTTGGGTACAATTTTGAGCATTCCAAAGCAGTATAAAGCAGCTTGGATAGAAAAGATCTCTCATTTTCTGTTGACTGATTACTAATTTTTCAGCATTCACGATGGAGAGTGCTTAGGCTGCACCGTGTAATTGCTTCAGAATTCCTACAGTATTAATCCATTTTGGGACGCAGTAAAAACAGGAAAGGCTCATAGCTAACAGGATTTTGGGGACCAGATCCTCAGTTGTAAATCAGTGTAGGTCCATTTATTTCAAAGGAGCTATACTGATTTACACCAGTCAAGGATCTGGCTCCTAATGCCTGAAAAGCTATTGCCTCCAAGTGTGCTCAATAGGAGTATAACCAATGTATAATCTTGGGAGAGGCAATACTGGCAAACTTTGGATATACAAATACCAATCAGAAAAGCCTCTTAATCGCGGCTCTTTGCACTGTCTGTTCCACACACCGTCCTTATTCAGCAAAACAAATAATAAATGGATGTATTCTGTCACTTAGTTCGTAGAGGAGTTCTGTGCAAAGATTGATGACAGAGCATGCTGGTCTTCGTCTTCAAAAAGAGGATAATCCCTATTATGTGAACGCCTCAAGGGAAACCTTCAGATAATCAGCATGCCAGCCCAGCACATTTTCTATCTGTTCTCCAAGAGCACCCCAATCATAGAGAGCCTGATTCTTTCCCCTCAGATGTGAAAGAGCTCCAGCCTCTTGGAATACTTAAACTCCACATGGCCTGAGCTTTTGTCAATCTTTGAAGGCGATGTTCATCTTTTTTTGTTGGTAACCAAGGAGTTTAGTTAGCAGGTATCTAACAGGCACAGCTGGTCTTGGGTCCATACAACATGCATTTTGATGTAGAAATTACCATGTCAGGGTTTATGGCAGTGGTGGGCAAAGTGGTTTGTAAACAAACTGTCTCACAGCCTGCCAGTGGATTACCCTGACAGGCTGCAGGTTGCCCACAACTGGTTTATGGCTTGTGTTATGTAGGAAGTCAGACTAGATGAACATAATGGACCCTTCTGGCCTTAAAATTTTAGAACATGTTCGGTCCTGTGAGCATGTGCTTGCCTATATCAGGTAAGTAGCACCAAGCTGCTTACTTGCTGCTGTATCACCTGGCAATCAACCCAATATGAAGGAGGGATTTGATAACACCCCCTTCTTTCTCCTGGGAGCCACTGTCTAAGAGAAGGTGCCCCTCTCATTTTTTCAAATAATATCCATTACAACTTTTGACGTTATTTCACTAAATAATTATCTGGACTTTTTTTTTTTCCATTTTTTGACCAGCTCAGTGAGTGGTTGACTAATCTTTTGCAAATAATAGACATTGCAAATTTTATCACATTTGTGAATCCCCTTTTTCTTCATTCAAACAGCTGAACCCACATCAGAGTTTATATCATTTGTCACAACAATCTCTTCTCCGAAGTTCACAGCTTTTGAATGTTCATAAAGTGCTTGGGGTTTATCTTATTAACTATTGTTGTGGTTTTATTATTGAAACTGGATTTGTTAAAGTACAAGGAAAAATACTGAAGAGAACTGATGTGGGAAAGAATGAGAAGACCTATATTTTTTTTCTATCTGTAACTTGATTCTGCTGGGACAGACCACGCTGCACTTAATTGCGCCCTGTTTGTTCTTCCAAGATGACAGCACACTCAGGTGGCAAAGTACAGTGGCTGCTTCTGTTAGAAAAAAAGTGACTATTTTCTCTACAGCTATTCTCATGTCCCTCGGGTTGGATTGAATCCAAACTCATTAATTATTTATAAAGTCTGCTTAATGTGGAATAATTAATAATCAGCATTAGAAAAAATTGAGAAAGGAAAAGTTCTACAGTCACACTGATTTAATTTAGATCAATGCAAGCACAGCTTGAACTATAGGTTGGAAAAATCTTATGAACATGTTGATCTCTACCTGAATAGGTCCATAACACAAATATTCTCTACCAGATTTTGATGGTAGAGAAAACAATTCTTTCTTTACTCTCTAAAAATTGATTTTACTTCCATCAACACAATTGTTTCACAAGAACTTCATTCAAAATAGTCTTTCTTCTTTATATCAATACTGTGTGTTTACACAAAAAGCCTATGTTAATGCAACATTGAGTTTGCAAAGTCAAGCACTCTAAAGGTAGAAACTGTTGTTATAAATAAGGTTGCCTTTGTAACCTTAACTCAGCCCCTTTGTGTGTCTGCAGAATGATTACATTAATTACATGACCACGTATGATTTTTCCCACAGGGTCCTTGAATGGGTAATTATTCTATATTTCTTTTCATCCTCCTCATTCAGTGTATGGCCCCCCATGCCATTTATTCACAGCATCCAAATACTGCACTGAATGAAAGGTTTGTAATTTTGGCTCCAATCATCTTCCCCCTCTGCTCCTATTAAGGGAGCAGCCTCCTGCTCCAGCCTCCTTTCCTACTGTAATGCTATATACCGCACAGCCCCCTCTTTTTCTCCCCTGCGCCTATTCACCACATTCCACCCACTGGCTTCTGTCTCCCCCTTTGGTCATCCGCTGGACCTACTTGGCTCCTGGCATCCTAATCCTAAATGTTTTTTTGGGGGTCTTACTGCAGCATAAACAATAATACCATTAATAATAAATATTCTAAGCCATTTTACCCCCATCAGCTCCATTCAAAAGAATGTTGCATCTGAAGAAGTGATGTTTTTTACCCACGAAAGCTTATCCCCAAATAAATCAGTTAGTCTTTAAGGTGCCACCGAACTCCTTGTTGTTTTTGTGGATACAGACTAACACGGCTACATCCTGATATTCCAAAGAATCAAATCTAATTTTTAAACAATGGTAATTTCTGAATATTTCACTAGTCCTGCCCTTGAAAATGTCTTCTAGCATGAGTCAATGTCAAATTCTACCTATGTTTCACTTTTGTGATATCATATGATTTCCCTGGGCAGACCAAGGCACGCACAATCCTTAGACATTGCAAAGGTTTTAGATGGAGAAGTTTTATTTTTTTTTTAATCTCAATGTGTACTTAATCAACATTTTCCAAAAGCATTCTAGCTGTTAGTGAGATTTATTCTGAACATTTGTAAGCATGAAAATATTTCTTTGTTTTGGAGCTAAAGTACATAGGAATTAAATTCAGCCTTATGTTTGGACTATAGTTCCAGCCTTAACTATGAAGAGGCTGGTCCTCTCCATAATTAAGGAGAGCAAGACTAGAATCCTGGCCTTTCGACCCCAGAAACATGGACGTCTAACCACCTCCTGAACTAATGGAAGATTTCTTAGGTGTTAGGTGTCAGCTGGTGTAATACCAAACGTCCTTTCTAAATTGACCCCAGCCATTAGAGAGCAACATATTTTCTCACTTTTAGCCATGTGTGCATGCACATACACACAGAGAAAGAGGTTGCATCTATACTAGGGATGTGTTTTTTCAAAGGGACATAAAGACTTGTCTACATGGCAACATGCAGGAAAGTTAATCCTAATTAACTAAAAATGTGAATTAAAAGTGGATTAGTTAACCTGCATTAAACCCTATGAGGCAACTCTCATTCAGAGTGGCCTTAATTCAGTTTATCTTCATTCACTTCCACTTGGTGAAACTGCACCTGTTGGGAATTATGGGTCTGAAAAATCCTAGATTAGACAAGGCCAATTTGCCTGATCCTGCTTCAACAGAAGATAGTAGGTGTATGTCTTGTTTCCATTTATTTTAATGGAAATTATCGAGCTATTCTCATTCCTACTGATGACAATGGGAGGCTTCTAGGTTATGTTTACACTGCTATTAAACACCCGCGGCTGACCCATGTTAGCTGACTCAGGCTCACGGGGCTCAGGCTACGGAGCTATTTAATTGTGGTGTAGACGTTTGGGCTCGGGCTTGGTTCTGTGATGTGCCTTTTCGAGGAGCGTCACAGGAGATGGAGTATCTAGGGAGGCATAGCAAAGATGACTTAAAACCACCTTTTTCCCACCCAGATTCTAGGCTGCTGCGGAGGTTGAAATATATCAGCCTTTGCTCAGTTACCAATGGAGTGAACTGCATCTCAGAATCCCATCAGCTCCACTACAGCTCTGTATTTCTATAGCTCTGAGCAATATGCCATTATGGAAGTGTATAATGGCTAGTGTGGGAGGTAGAATTGGACCTATAATCAAGTTATATTTTAACTATTTTTGTCTATTTCCTTTACTATCAGGGTATATCTTTATAAATAATGGCAAGATTTGCTCCAAAATCAGTCATTTAAGGTCTTTGTGTAAAATGAATTTTATACTTGCTGAATTACCATAAAAACAATTATTTTAACATGCAAGAGCAAACATGAGATACTATGCAACTCTCTGAACAATTATGAGATTTCTAGTGATGTAGATGAATCAGACTGTATTCTTCCATCTGAGTATCTACATCGTTAGTTCAGATATCCAGTTTCTAAATACAGATATCAAATGTGACTCCTTAGAATCATCTGATTGTGAGGCTAGGAAAGGTAGCAGAAAAATATCTTGAGAGCAGATTCTTTATTAGCATAAAGCACCTTGTTAAAGGTAAAAGCTTAGCATGTTTTTTTCCCAGCCCTTTTCAGTTCATCAATTAAAAATGTTACTCTTAAGTTATTTTCTAGGTGCTGACTCAGTTTAATAATGATACATATCTTGCCCTCAACCAGGTGCCAGATCATTGGTTAGCAATTAAAAAAGCTTGTTTCAACTGTTCTCAGAAACACTGAAGACACCACAGAGGCATTTATGCTGAGACATTTGACATACAAAGTGCACATTTATGTTTTTGGATGACCTGCAATTTCACAAGCTTTTTAAGTTCAAAGATACGTTACTTGAGCTTTGAGACTTGTTGTCTTAAAACCTACATTTACAGTTATGTTTCATAGATGAGATTGAAAATATTTTTGTGGAAACTGTTTTTCAGTGCAATATGCAATTTCAATTAAACTGATTTTTTTTATTTTGACAAAATTTCCCACAGAAAGAAAAGGAACCAAAATATTTTGTTCCATTTTGAAATTTATTTTATTTCAATGTTATAATTGTATTTTACATTATTTTATTATGTGTCAGTAATAGTAGTGCATGAGATGACATATCAAGTCATGTCATAATAACATGACAGGTCATTTTACACTATTACTATGAACATTTCATAATATGACAGACACTATAATAGTTGGAATATTGTCTAGCCCTTCACTTCACCCAAGAGATGACTGGATTGCAGTGAAGATTTAAAGGATTAATCTAAATCAGGGGTTCTCAGCCTGGGTGTTTTTACCCCCAGGAGAATTGCAAACAGATATCATGGAGTTACAAACACCGGGCCCTGCCCATATTGCTAAACTGAAGGAAGATTCCATATAGATAAGTAAGGGGGTTGGAGATTGGCTGCAGAGTAATCCTGATATGGAAAAAGTTTGAAAATTTCTGATCTAAATCAAATTCTGAGATCCTGAACCCTCCACTCTGACCCCTTTCGAGCAGGTAAATGGGCTGGACCAGCATAAATGGATTATAAAACCCCATATCTTCCTGAGCAGGAATTCCCCTGACTCAGGCACTACAGAAGATAGTCACAAGGCTGCTTTTTGAGGACCTCCTCACAAGCCCCAGTACTGGGGTCAAGGCGGGGGGCAGGAGGGATACCTAGTGGGCTGGGTCACAGCATGCCACACTGTGCAAATACCAGGCAATGCTGGAGCCCATAGCACAACGTGGGGAAGCTATCATTACTTAAACCTTCCAGGAGTGTGTATTCTCTGCCAGGAGCCATTCCAGTCACTAGAGTATCCTGGGATTAGAAAGGTGAAAGGGTGACTCAAAGCCCCTCTCAGAGGCATAGCAGAGAATCTCACATTTTATCAGTAGATTTAGATCTCAATTCTTGCTTGACTCATGTGCATAGTCCCCTTGTGGTGCTCACTATGCCTTGTCTTAAATTAGACTGTAAACTCTTCAGGGCAGGAACTGGGTCTTACTACGGGTGTTTATAGCACCCACACAATGGGTCCTTGATCTCAGCCGGGGCCTCTATACACTACCATAATACAGATAATAATCAAGCTCATATTGATGTGAGTAGGTGAGCAGGACTGGTCCAATAGTTTATAAAATGTTTTGTGATCCCTTGGAATGGAAATCATTACATGAATATGTTACCCTTCTGGCAGGCGTGGCTAACAGTAACAAGGACCAGGTTCAATATGGTGTCTAGGGAATCCTTTTTAAATGCTGTCTCCAAAAACGCACTGTCCATTGGGGAATAGTGGATACAAAATAATGAGGAGAGAGAGTTGTTAGCAGAGCTTAATAACGCCTTGTGAGAACTAAATATAACGAATTGTATGGTGATGAGTAGTTAATTGAAGATTGTGACTGAGCCTCTTTTTCATGACACATTACATTTCAATATCTGTAACTGTCCAGGAAGCAAGATGATCTTTAAGGGAGCGCAATATTTCAGAATCATGTTTTCTATTCATGTTTGCTAATTAAATTTGTTGAAGTATTTTAATCCTATTACACTGTTTAGATAATAAAAAATAAATGAGAATTAATTGACTTTGGAATTATTTGGACTTAAATACTGCTCTTTTACTGATCCAGGACAATTTTTGAATACCGTTAAGTGAAGGGAGCCCTTATTTTTTTGTGTAACCATTATTCAGATGTGTCAGCCACATGCTATATAAGGCAACTTTTAAACACATCTTTAAATGCATTTAACATTATAGAACATCAGCACTGACGCTTTTTCAGAGTGCAAACTCTTATGCTAGAGGAGATCTTATTATACAACACTGAACTGTTGTTGAGATAAATAACTTTCACACTTCTTGTACAGGATTGACATCTTCAAGTATGTGATCTATGGCATAGCAGCTGCATTCTTTGTCTACGGCATTTTGCTGATGGTGGAGGGATTCTTTACGACTGGTGCCATCAAGGATCTCTATGGAGATTTCAAAATCACCACCTGCGGCAGATGTGTCAGTGCCTGGGTATGTTAATATGATAACCTTCATTACTTATGTTAATTTCAATAGCATCGTTGGAATAGGTTAGGATATGTTTACAGAGGAAATATGTCTCTAGGGAGGGGGGTTGTTATATATTCTTATATGTTAGTAGTTTAAAAACTGCAGCAAGAAAGGAATGGAATAATATGAATGGTCTCCATATTAGCTAAGCAATATCTACTGAGGAAAAATGCTATATAAAAGCTACATAATCATTAATATTCATGTTTGTAGAAATAATCACTTCACTAATTAAATGGACAGGCTCTTTTGCCCACGCTAGATGTGAAAACTCATTGCTCACTATTATGCTCTTTGGCGCAGGACCATGTTTTCATATGTGATTTTATAGTGCCCAACATAATGAAGCCCGTATCCTGATTGGGGCTTTAGGAACTGCTACATATCTGTATATAGGTTGTAATATTTAATCACAGTGAGAGCTGATAAATAGATCAGGCCCTGAACAGTTCCTCCTTGTTCAAAATCCAGCTCCACATTATTAAACCTTTTACTCATATTGGTGAACAGTTATTCAAAACTCATATTCACTTCAAAACTAAAACACAAATTGACTTCTGGATTAGCTACATGCACATTTATGCCCTAGGATTGCTTGGCCAGTCACACTTAGTCTCTGTTTACTACTGAAACAACTAAATAATTATATTTTGGGGACTGTGCTGAATAAATTCAAGGGAGTCTTTATTAGCAGAACCTTTCTGGGTTGGGGAGAGGCTACTCTAAATCTGAGAGTATTAAAGATGGGCAGAATGGGGTAGTAAATTTCTTGGTTTACCAAATTATCATTCCTTTTACCTGTGTGTTTGTCCCATTTTCTCTTCCATTCTTAGAAGCTCAGGTATTGTCACATCATTTATCAAAAATATTTTGCTGTTTGAGTGGGAGTAGGTGATTGATATACTTTTGGAAGCCTGTAGAATTTTTAAAGTTGATCATTTTATATCTTGATGATAATAGGCATAATTGCGAATAGCATGAAAATAAAATTTTATTCAAAGGAGGGCTAATCACTACGCTATATTCTGAGATGGCATATATTGATAAGCTGAAGTAAAGGCTAAGAGTACATTCTGGTGACAAAGGGTAAAAACCTTCCAAGAGCATAATAGTTATCAAGAGTCAACTATTAGAAACCAAGGCAATCCATAGCTAAACTTAACTTGAAAAGAAATCCACATATTTGAAATTGTGGAAATGCACAGTTAAGGCCATCCTAACAACTGTAACCTGCCCTATAATAATGTCACTCTTTCATCTTCTTGACTTTGTTCCGTTCATAACTACTGGCTGAGATATTAATAGTTGGACCGAGGACTTGTTGAGACCTTTAAAGATGTCTGTAGTCAGAGGCTGGGAACATTATAAATTGGGAAAAGTTACTGTACTGAGACCACCACCAAGTTCTTTGATCATGCTTTTATCATCTTATGGGCTTTGAGAAGTCTTAAGTCTATGGCTGCAGACATCTTAAATGTACAGGAGATACTGTACTAATACAACTTGTGGAGCCCAGATCATTGATTTTATAACAGTTTTCATATATGCATTCTTCAATACAAAGAGTTATGCTCCATCTACACATTAACCTTTATTCCTTTCATAATAATAAATGCCAAAATCTTATCACCTATGCCTAGGAGGATTCAATATGTACAATTAAAATTAAAGCAGTTTGGTTTTCATGCCCAATAACAAGATGAACTTGTTTGCTATGAGTGGAGGAAGTTGACAGAGAGGGTGAAATCCTGGCCCAATTTAAGTGAATGGGAGTTTTGTAGCTGACTTCAATGGAGTCAGGATTTCATTGAGAGTATTTTCCCCCCAGGGAGATTGTATGGGAGCTCTAATTCTGTTCATTTCTATATTTTCAAATATTTGGGTTTCTTTTAGGTTAAACCCTAATTTTGAATTTCCTGGTCCTTTTTTGGTAGCTATTTGATAGCTAACCTGTTTGTAAGGGTTAAAAAAATCCCAAACCTAAGATACTGACATAAGACCGGCCATCTAGCCCAGTATCCTGTCTTCCGACAGTGGCCAATCCCGGGTGCCCCAGAGAGAATGAACAGAACAGGTAATCATCAAGTGATCCATGCCCTGTCACCCATTCCCAGCTTCTGGCAAACAGAGGCTAGGAACACCATCCCTGTCCATCCTGGCTAATAGGCATTGATGGACTATCATCCATAAACGTATCTACTTCTTTTTTGAATACTGTTATATTCACAACATCCTCTGTCAAGGAGTTCCACAGGTTGACTGTGCGTTGTGTGGAAAAAATATTTCCTTTTGTTTGTTTTAAACCTGCTGCCTTTAATTTCATTTGGTGACCCCTAGTTCTTGTGTTATAAGAAGGAGTAAATAACACTTCCTTATTTACTTTCTCCACACCAGTCATGATTTTATAGACTTCTCTCATATCCCCCCTTGTCATCTCGTTTCAAGTTGAAAAGTCCCAGTCTTATTAATCTCCTCATATGGAAGCCGTCCCATACCCCTAATCATTTTGTTGCCCTTTTCTGAACCTTTTCCAATATATCTTTTTTGAGATGGGGCAACCACATCTGCATGCAGTATTCAAGAAGTGGGTGTACCATGGATTTATATAGAGGCAATATGATATTTTTGTCTTATTATCTATCCCTTTCTTAATGATTCCCAACATTCTGTTTGCTTTTTTGACTGCCTCTACACATTGATGTTTTCAAAGAACTAGCCACAATGACTCCAAGATCTTTCTTGAGTGGTAACAGGTAATTTAGACCCCATCATTTTATATGTATAGTTGTATAAGACATACAGTTACATGTATAGTTGTATATAGACATGCACTCCCAACCTTAATGAAGATGGCAAATTTGTTTGATTTCTATTTGTTTAGAAATGTTTGATATGCATTGTCAGTCGAAGAAATATGTTAAAAGCATTACAGTAGTCACTGCAGGGAGCTCTGTAGGTCGGTGGGAGTCATAGGGCAATACTCTGTATTCTCCCTAACTCTTCAACTGACCTCCTTGAGTTAGCTCTTTATTTCCTGGCCTCTCCTTTCTTCCCATACTTTGATTCCTGCTCTGGTTCTCTATGGTCTTCTTAAGATCAGCAGGAATCTTGTCATAATAAAGAACAGTGGAGTTTTTATTGGTCTTTTTATTTTAATCTAGCCTACAACTCTACATTCTTAAAATATACAGATTGCCTCAAATTTTAATTGATATAAGTCTTGTTTACATGTTTCTTTTACTTCATTCACATATTTTAAAAATAATTCTTTATATAAATAAATATATAAAAATAATGACTAGAGAAAAGCAACAATTTTTATTTGAAAAAGATATCATTAAAAGATAGTTCAGTTCTATCACGATGCTTTTGCATTTCTGCATTCCTCTTTTTCACATCACTATATGTAGGAGGATAAATTCAGAGCACAGTACATGGAGAATTAGACATATAACTCCTATTAAAAATTAAAAAGGTTGCCCTGTGTATGTAGCCCAGATGGCGCTGTTGCTGTGTAGATCAGATAAGAGAAATTAATATACTGTAATTGTAGAGTTGCCAAATGGAGATTGTGCTATTGAGGAGTGTGACAGGGTTGGGACTCACCACTGCAGCGCCTCCTACTGGCCGTCTCGGGGAATTGGTTCGATCCAGTAGGGCGCCCTCTTCTGGTGGCGTCCCGCCTGTCGTCTCGCCTTTGGTTGGCGTGCGGACTCGCGTTGCTCCCAACGCACAGGGTCCTCCTTCTGGAACACTGCCCTCCGACAGTGTCCTTCGGTCCGTTCGCGCCCCCTTCCGGGGGCGGGGGAAGGGTGATCAACAGTCTCACACCTTTAAGTCCGATCCCTACAGTCCAGGATCGGGCGTGGTTCTGGCTGACCGCTCCCTGCGGCCTATGGCTGAGCGTATGGCCAAAGGGAACAAAAAGGGGGGAAGGGGGGGACTCAGGCCCGCTCACTACTCTGAGTCCCGATCCAGAGGCCCTCTAGCAACAGCCTTGCTGTCCTCCTTCTCCTTCCTCATTTGACTACTCCTCTGGACCGCTTCCCCAACGGCCCTTCTCTGCGCTAGGCCTTTTCCTTCCAGACCTGCCGCCTGGCAGGCTACTGAGTAGAACCTTCTCCCGCTCTCTAAGGCTGGCCTGCACTGCGCTGTCCGTAGTGCTGGCCTCCCAGCTCTGGAGACAGATCTTCCCCTCTGAAGGCCTGGAACAGACTGACTGCTCTCGCCTTGAGCAGTCTTTTATATGGCTGAGCTGGCCCCTGATTGGCTGGCTCCAATCTGTCCTCTGATTGGCTCCCAGTAAGCCCTTCTCTGATTGGCTGCGCGTCTACACAGGCGCCCGGGCCTGCCGCAGCCCACCCTCTCTGGGCATGGGGCAGCCGCCCCACCACAAGGAAGATTAGCTCATATCACAGACTGCAAGAAGGCTTCGTTATATGGAATTCTGGGATATTGATCTTGTAAGTTAAAAAAAAAAAACACTACACAAAACCAAAAATCTCAACTAATAGAATCAACCAGTTGCTTTCTAGCAATGTATTCTAAAAGTGACCCAAAAAGGTATTCTAAAAGTGACCTCTTTATGGTCACATATGCACACGAAATATTTGCATTCTAAAATAATTTGAAACCACATAATGGCTGTAACTTGAAAAGTGGCACTGTAAAAATGAGGTTGTGTGTTTGTTTCAATGATTCCAGGTAGAATTTGCTCAAATTATGAATTAAAAAATATTTCTGAACAGTAGCGTTGCAGGCTCACCTGGAGGTCTGGGAATCAAGTTGAGTTCTTTTCCGCTTCAGCATCAGTTCCTGCTGATATTAATGAAGTGTATAATACATGTATGCATTGATTACACCAGTAACTACAGCTGGTCAGAAAATGTCGGGGGGGGGGAGGAGGTTTCTGGAAAAATTATTTGACAAAAAAATGAAAAAAAATGGCTTTTGTCAATTTTCTGTGGAAAATGTTGACATTTCACTGAGAAACTGAAAGCTTTTTGGTGTTCAGATATTCAGTTTTTTGACAAAAAGTGAAACTTTTGTGTTGAAAGCAGACAGTTTTGCCCTTTCTTGCCCATGTAGACAGGTCCTGAGTAAGTGTCAGTGGTAAAAGTTAGTGACTATTGTTTCAGAGCTAACTCATTGTTAATGAAGTAAAATAAGGGCAGTACAGGATTGTTAAATAAATTCAAGCACAGATCAGCAATGGTTTTTAGTCTTCATACTTACATTTCTCAATACTATATGTATATTCCATGAATTAAATAAACAGATACATAGAATGGCTGTGGAGCTTGATTAGCTAGAAAATGAGAAACAATATTCAATTATGCCTAAAGCCACTTGTGACATAGTTAATGTAGTTGAGATCAGTTGGCCCTCCCATTTATATTCACCTTGATGATCATGGTATGTATCTTTTCTAACTGTGATGTCAGTCAGCTGACTAAATGAAAGACTCATTTCTCAATCATCACAGCATCTCTTTTCTGAAACCTTGGCTTCTAGGTATCTCTTATTGCATAACTAATTATTTTACTCTTTAAAATGAAAAGTTTTGCTATTTTGGGCTGGGTTACTGCTTCAGTGTTATGTTGCTTGCCTTAATACAGTAGCCTGCCAAGAACTATCCATACATTGCCTCTGACTTTTCTTTTCTTTTGTACTCTGTTATTTAACTTTTTTTTTTTTGGTTGGCAATAAACTGGAAAAATGTTTTATTTTGCTTTCAAATTAATTGGATTATGAATGTGGCTTTCACACAGTATATGGCATTTTTTCTCAGTGTGTAAGTTTGATCAATACGTAATTTCTTGATCAAAATATTTTCTGAAAATGTGATTGAGTTATATATTTCCAAAGCTTGTGTGGGAGCTACTGCACTTTTTCCATGAGTTGTGCCTTCCTATTATGGACATAAAATAATCAAATTGTTAACTCTATCGTCCCTAGATTTCAGAGAGATTCTCCTTTAAATGTACAATTGTAGCTGCCTGCATAATAGCTCTATTGTTCATCTGATGAATATGAGTTTTGCTGACGTCATCCTTTGCTCACGTCTGGCAGGCCTATTTTTATACTAGTAGTTAGCCATCTTATTCAGTCTCTTTTATCAGTCAGATTGTTATTTACTCCCACAAATGTAGACATCAGTCTTATAGACTCAGTTGCTAACACAGTAGTCACTTTCTGTCCCATTTAGTTTCTAGACTATATGTCTGTGGATTCTTATCCTTCCAGTTAACTTCCCCAAAGTCTGCAAGAGCAGCAAACTATGTTTTTCTTCTCTGGCTCATCCTTACCAAGAAGCAGATCTTGCCACTTACTCCTGCTATGGCTGATTCCTTATTCCCCTTGTGGCTACTGTAGTATTTACCTGTTAATCACAAGTAGGAATTTTCTGTTGCTATGTATGTTCCATATGATTATGTGATAGTGAAAAAGGGCAAAGTTGAATTATATTCTAGAGCAGAAAGTGCAGGGACTTAAACAACGGATGAAGTTATTGAATCAAACTATAGAAACTACATCATGTAATTGACCAAGGGTGGTACTGTCAAGACCAGAAATGGAATAGACAGAGGTGGATAAATGAAGATGGAAGATTTTGGCAGCAAAGAAGGGGAAAATGGAATTTGGGGGAGGGGGAGATTTTGGCAGTAAGAAAAGGAAGAAGGGAATATTAGAGATTGTGTACAAGCAAATCTTTAAAAAATACAAAAATTAATATGAATAGCAAAGCTTACCGGAGAGGTGACTTGCAGAATTGTATGGACTAAATTTACTTCCACTGTCTATGTCAGAGTGGGCAAACTACGGCCCGGGGGCCGCATCTGGCCCTTCAGATGTTTTAATCTGGCCTTCGAGCTTCCAAGAGGGAGCGGGGTCTGGGGCTTGCCCTGCTCCACACATGCCATGGCTCCGTGCGGCTCCCGGAAGCAGCGACATGTTTCTCCTCCGGCTTCTATGCGTAGGGGCAGCCAGTTGGCTCTGCACGCTGCCCCACCCCAAGCGCTGCCCCCGCAGCTCCCATTGGCCGGGAACCATGAGCATTCATGGCCGGCCATACAATTTCTATACCCAGATGTGGCCCTCAGTCCAAAAAGTTTGCCCACCTCTGGTCTATGTCCTCCTAGCAGTGTGTAATGAACAGGGCTCAAATTTGGCTGGATTGCTGTGGGTCAGCAACCCAGTACCTTCTTTCAGGATCCCCTCTTATTCACAAGAATCTCAGATTTCATGTACGTGAAAAGGTCTGTAGATGTTATAGTGGTGCAGAAAATCTTTACAAAGTGAGTTTTACGGAGATGATGCAGAGATGTCTCCCTGAGTTTGTAGGGACACTAAAACAACTCAGATTTCCAAGGCCAATCATTTAAAAGTAAACATTGTTAATTCACATGGTTTATTGAAGCACGTAAGGAAAGAGGGAGGATCATATTGTGAACATCTTCATAATTTATTGTAAGGGCTCCATGAGATGATATTGATTAGGATAGTATTATTACTATTTTCACTCCCCAGTTTGACCATTGGAGTCAAGAAGCCAGAAGAGAGGAATATAGATTAGAGAGACATGTGAGCCATGCCTAAAGGGGAGCCAATCCTTCAGTGCCCAGTAGGGCACTGAAGCCCCACTGTGGGGAAGCCAAGCTGAGTGTAGTCTAGCAGAGCATATGTGATCACATTTTGAACAACTTCACAATCTACTTCGAGTGGTATCTCAAGTGGGCAATGCTTGAAAGAGTACTCCACTTCTTTTCCAACCCTAGCCTCGTTGGCATGCTTCCTTGTAGAAGCCCTGCAGGCTTCCAGCATGCCTGCCTCTCAAACCAGGTGCAAATAACCTTCCTAGAGTGCCTCCCACAGGCAGAGGTGTGGTCTTGTATATCATATGGAAAAGCAGCAATGTATCTCATTTGAGGGAGGCGTCCAGCAGAGTGCCTCAGGAATCCATCGTAAATCCAGATTTATTGGTCCATTTTGCATCTTAAAGAGTAGGTAATTGTATACACAGAATGTTGCAAATAGCACTCATAACAAAGAGGTTGGAAGAAGGGATAGGAGATAAAATGAGAAACAGGCAGATGTAGGTATATACATTTGGGTAAAAACTAGGGCTATTGGTTAATCACAGTTAACTCCTGCAATTAACTAAAAATATTAATTGTGATTAATTGCAATTTTAATCGCACTATTAAACAATAGAATACCAATTGATATTTATTAAATATTTTGGATGTTTTTCTACATTTTCAAATATATTGATTTCAGTTACAATACAGAATACAAAGTATACAGTGCTCACTTTATATTACTATTTTTGATTACAAATATTTGCACTCTAAACATGATAAAAGAAACAGTATTTTTCACCTCATATAAGTACTAAAGTGCACTCTCATGAAAGTGCATCTTATAAATGTTGATTTTTTTTTGTTACATAACTGCACTCAAAACCAAAACAATGTAAAACTTTAGCACCTACAAGTCCACTCAATCCTACTTCTTGTTCAGTCAAACGCTAAAACAAACAAGTTTGTTTACATTTACGGGAGATAATGCTGCCTGCTTCTTATTTACAATGTCATCTGAAAGTGAGAACAGGCATTCACACGGCACTTTTGTAGCTGGCATTGCAAGGTATTTACATGCCAGATATGCTAAACATTTGTATGCCCCTTCATGCTTCGGCCACCATTCCAGAGGACATGCTTCCATGCTGTCAATGCGCGTTAAAAAAACAATGCATTAATTAAATTTGCGACTGAACTCCTTGGGGGAGAATTATACGTCTCCTGCTCAGTTTTACCCACATTCTGCCATATATTTCATGTCATAGCAGTCTCGAATGATGACCCAGCACATATTCTTTGTTTTAAGAACACTTTTGCTGCAGATCTGATAAAAATGCAAAGAAGGTACTAATGTGAGATTTCTAAAGGTGGCTACAGCACTAAACCCAAGGTTTAAGAACCTGAAGTGCCTTCCAAAATCTGAGAAGGATGATGTGTGGAGCATGCTTTCAGAAGTCTTAAAAGAGCAACACTCCAATATGGAAACTACAGAACCCAAACCACCAAAAAAGAAAATCTGCTGGTGGCATGTGACTCAGATAATGAAAATGAACATGTGTCGGTCCACACTGCTTTGGATCGTTATCGAGCAGAACCTGTCATCAGCATGGACTCATGTCCTCTGGAATGGTGGTTGAAGCATGAAGGGACATATGAATTTTTAAGGCATCTGGCACATAAATATCTTGCAATGCCGGCTACAACATTGTTTTGGTCTTGAGTGTAGGGTGGGGTTTTTTTTGTACGTAATTCAACATTTGTAAGTTGCACTTTCATGATAAAGCGATTGCACTACAGTACTTGAATGGGGGAATTGAAAAATACTATCTTTTGTTTTTTACAGTGCAAATACTTGTAATAAAAATAAAGTTAGCACTGTACACTTTGTATTCTTTGTAATTGAATTCAATATGTTTGAAAATGTAGAAAATATCCAAAAATATTTAACTACATGGTATTCTATTATTAATGGTGTGATTAATCATGATTAATTTTTTTAATCATGATTGATTTTTTTAATCCCTTGACAGACCTAGTAAAACAATCCAAAACTCAGATTCAAAGAAAGTGTGACACTTTGTGAGCACTAATGTTAAAAAAATTATTTGTGGAGGACAGCAATTTAGATAAGCATTCACATTGCTGTAGAGCAGCAAATAAAACTTGTGTTCTTTGGATTACAGAAGCAGAGTCATCACATCTAGGGAATCATTTTTAAACTATTAAACCATTTTTATGAATGAACTCAGTCTGTTCTATAGATTACAATGAGATCTACAAAACAAAATATGAACAAAAATCTAGTTAGGCATTTGAGTTGTGTGCACAATATTTCTGATCAGATCATTAGTGTATTTTTTAACAATACACAGAGAACTCAAAAAAGCTGAACAGATATTGGTGGCCCTCCAAAGAAAAGAATTGACTACATCTTCGTGGTCAGCAAGGGTAGAAAATTTGAACCCAAAGGAAATAATTGAAGGATGTAAAAGGAACTCTAAAAAAAGGAGTCAGAATGAACATTGCATTTAGCCATAACAATAACAGATGCTACCACTCTAAATGTAAATAATGTTTCTTTAGTTAATATTTAATAGCATAAATCAGAAGGGTAGAAACCCCAGATTTGTATAAGGGACTGCTACTCACTTCCCAGGCTAAAGCTGTTGGGAGTTAATCGTTTGTCATATTACATAGATCTGAACAATTCTTAACCTTTGAAGTTTCACACTTCCTTTCACCATTTGCTATTAACTTTTCATAGATTTTTTTTAGATATGAATATACATTACAGTATGTGGATTAATTAGGATTATTATAGAAACATGAGAGATTGATCTTGGTTATTACAAACTAGCCCATTATTAATAGAATATAGAGCCCAATATTCTCATTTCCTTACTCTTACAATCAATTGGTGGTAGGAAGGCAAGTGAAGAAGAATCAATCAAATGACAGCAGTAAAGTAGTATGAAATATATTAGTGTTCCAACAAGGAGGGGACTAATCTAGGAGTTGTAACATAGCATGTAACATTGCAGAGAGGGATGAAGGATGAACATATCTTTGTAGAAGTAATAATGAAAGACAAACGAGAAGGGGTGTGTGTGTGTGTATATATATATATATGCTTGCATTAGGGAGTGGTAGTAATGGTGGTAAATCAGGCAAAAAACTTTGGAAGGATATCTTTGCTGTGATTTATAGATCTTTCTGTAGGGTATCAATATTTTTATATCAATGTTCCCAATCATCCAGCATCTCTTGGGTTTTTAAATGCAAATATTTAACTGCTCATATTTCACTTTTTACTTGTGCACAAGAGTGAAAGCAGAGATGAGAGCTGGGAAAGAACTGGGATTATCTTTATTTAGGTGGCTGTGGGGAGAGATGTGGAGGTGGGAGCCTAGTTGTTGTGGCCTATTTAATCAAATATTTCTTGAACCTTGGTTTAGATTTTACTGTGCTTTAAAAAAAAAAGGGGGGGGGGCGGGGAAGGGGGTATGCCCTCTGGATACCAAAAACATCCCCCTATAACTTTTTCTTTATTTTTTGGAGTATTATTTGATTTTTTTTTAAGTTATAAATGCCTCCTTATCCATTTAATATATAGTCGTGGGAAAGGATTAACATGTTTGAAATTAATAATTTTATGACATCATATTGATTTACATGGGATTTATTGGTTTTCTGTTATACATGTGAAAGTTAGAAGATATGATGTAGAAAGTGATTTCCTTCCTTGTTCTGATTACTCCCTAAAGGACTCTTCCAGTATTTAGATTCTCACTGATGGAGTTAACATTTGTGGCTTGTCAACACTATTGTAATTCTACATTTATACGATGGTAGCACATAAAGGCCAATTAATTCTACTGTGTTAGGTGACTAGTCAAGTAAAGGTTTATACTCAGAGAACTACTTTTAAGTGTATTATAGTATTTAAGCAGTAAATATAACAGGAATTTAACACTTAGGAACAGTACAATTAATTTGATAAACCTCTAAAACTTTACTGATATGTAATTGAGTTTAAGGGAGTCTAACTGCTGTAGCTTATAGATTTGTATACTGTGTATCTCCTTGAGGTGTAAGTTAATTTATTTTTATTTAGTTATTCATCTAGATTTAAAATAATAAAGTCATCTATCCAAGGCTCAAGGCACCTAAACCCAATTCATCATACAACAAATATAATTACATTAAATCTCAGCAGCATTAAAATCAATTCCACAGGAACTCGATTGTCCAGCCACCTGCCCCCTTCATCTAGGAAGCACATACCCTCAGCCTTCTCCAGAGACAGGTGTCTTTTGTAGCATGCCTGAAAAGTCATCAGACTTGTGCTATTTCAGATTAGAAGGGAGCAAGTTCCAGAGTGCCACAGTCCTCACAGAGAATGCCCTGACAACCTCTTTTGTAATGAGGGGATGATTAAAGGATTAGAAAAAATGCTTTATAGTGATAGATTCAAAGGGCTCAATCTCTTTAGCTTAACAAAGGTAAAGTCAAGGCGACTTAATAGCAGTCCCTAAGTATCTACATGTGGAACAAACATTTAAGATGGGCTCCCAAATCTAGCAGAGAAAGGTACAACATGATTCAGTGGCTGGAAGTTGAAGGTAGGCAAATTCAGACTGTAAATAAGGTGTACATTTTAACAGCAGAGTAATTAACCATTGGAACAATTTATCAAGGGTATGCTGGATTCTCCATCTCTGACAACTTTTAAATCAAGATTGGATGTTTTTATAAAAGATCTGCTTTATGAATCCAGCTCTATGTGTTCAGTAGGGACAGACTACAACTGTGGCAGTATGTCATAGGGAGAGAGGCCATTTTTCAAGTAGGCTGATCCCAGGCCGTTTAAGGCTTTAGAGCTCATAACCAATGCAGAGCCAGTGCAGCTCTTGAAACACTGGGGTCATGTGCTCCCAGAGAGATACCCTGCTCAGTAAATGTGTCCTTCAGTTCTGCTCTAGCTTTAGTCTCTGAATGATTTTAATGGCTGAAGCCCCATGTACAGCACATCTTAAGGTAACAAAAGGATTGATAACAGTTGCAAGGTCCACATCACAACCTCTTAGTCAGACACAGATTGTAAATAGTTGATTGGATCACTGCTGTAGTATGATTGTAAAACAGCAGCTGGGAGTCTAAGTTGTGAACACTATTAACTAATGGCAGATGTACTCCCTCAATTGAAGGGATGGAAGAGACTTCCACCATCTCCTCTAGCTGCTTCTCTTAACCCACCATAATCACTTCAGTCTTCTCTGGGTAGAGCTTCAATCGCCTTACTCCCATCCATGCCCCCATCTTGATTAGACACTGGCTGAGGTGTTGAACTGCATGATTTGAGTCAGATGAGATAAAGACATACAACCAAGTGTCATCCACATATTGAAAGTACCAAACCCCATGCTGCCTTACTAACTCCTCCACTAGCCCCATGTACATAATGAACAGAAGTGGTGATAATATGGCATGCTGCGGTGCCCTACGCTTGAGAGCTCTTCAGGAAGAGGAGCAATGGCCCACAACTATCCTTTAAGATCATAGAATATCAGGGTGGGAAGGGACCTCAGGAGGTCCTCTAGTCCAACCCCCTGCTCAAAGCAGGACCAATCCCCAGACAGATTTTTACCCCCATTCCCTAAATGGCCCCCTCAAGGATTGAACTCACAACCCTAGGTTTAGGAGGCCAATGCTCAAACCACTGAGCTATCCCTCCCCCTTTCTTTTCTTTCAGCGATGTCTGAAAGAAAAGAACAAAGCCACTGCACACCAGCCTTATCCATTCCCACCAGAGGCGAGTCAGCAGCATCCCGTGATCAACAGTATCAAAGGCAGCTGATAGATCTAATAATACCAGCATGTACACCTGATCATCCATTGCCAGGAGGAGATCACTGACGAGTCTGAGCCATAGCGAGGCCTATACCCAGATTTATAAGGGTCAAGGAGATCAAATGCATCCAAGTATTGTGAGAATTCTCTCACCATAACTTTTTCAACAATCTTGCCCCAAAAAGGAAGAGGTAATGCTGGTCAATAATTAGCAAGATGGTCAGTGTCCAGTGATGACTTCTTAAGCAAAGGCCATACCCTTACTTTGTTTGAAGCAATAAGCAGTCTGTCCTCTCTGAGAGGTGTTGACAAGCTCCACAAACAAGAGATCCAATCTTTACCAACTGCTCTTCGCCACAGGGGAAGGACGTGGATACAAAGCACAGGTTGTAGATGAAGTATCTCACCACCTACAGTACCTCAGGGAGCATTAACTGGCTGAAATTCTATCAGAGGTGAGGCCCTTGTTCCCTCAAGATCTTACTCTGCCATCACAAAAGCAGACAGCCCTCTGATCAATCTGAGGTTAAAATAGGCACTTCTCTACTTCATCTTAAAAGGTAGAATGTGTGGAGATTATATATTTGTGAATGGGTGGGAGTCCAGAGGAAGTCTAAGAATGTGTAATGCACGTACCGAGAGGGCCAGAATCAAGTGTCAGTTACACACAGTTACACCTTACAGCTTCAGGAGTTTCCTTATACTCTGTCACCTCTGAACTTCTCCTATGTTTCTAAGCAGTTTGTTTACACAGTTGGCAACAATATTATCACACAATAATTGTATTGGAATTGGAATTGTATCTTTTATCTAAGTTGGCTGTATTTTTATTTCAAGCCAGACCTTTGCACTATGGTAACAAAATCTTTTCAGTTTGATTTTTCTCTTTAGCTCCAAAGTGCCACAAGGATAAACATGAAATATTTCTTTAGGGGATTTTTAAAAATTAAATATTCAAAGCAAAAAACACAGTTTTCAAAAAATATATTTGCTTTTCATGTGACCAGCTATGTGCATGATACAAAAAATACAATGGGTGAAATCCTGACCCCACTGTAGTCAATGGGAGTTTTTCCATTGATTTCAGTGTGGCCAGGATTTTGCCCTGTATGTTTGTTCATCACGGGAGGGGTTTTATTGAAGTATTCAGGGGTAGGTATATGTAGGGATAAAATGTATCTTTAATTTACCACCTTCTTGAAAACTCTTGAAAACATATTTCAAAATTACTTTAATAGAAATCACTAGAGAAAAGATATTGAATTGCTTACCTTAACAATCCATTATTTAGGAAAGCCCAAAATAATATACACAGTGCTTGAAAACTCCAGTGGCAAGGAGTCAGCTTCTCCTGGTGAGTGTGGAGGCCTAAACCATCAATCTCTGCATATTTAAGCTTTAGATTTTTATAAAAATTAAATTTCTCACCCTTTTAGTTAAAATTCCCAAAGTGAACAAAATGTAAATTGATACACTGTTGTCTTTGTAAGCAGGGTGACCAGATGAGAGACATGAAATATCGGGATGCCAGCGGGGCAAATATTGGGGGTGCTGGCGGAGTAAAAAAAAAAAAACCCAAGAGCTGGCGGCAGAGGAAAGAACAAAAACAACCCCTAAGAGTTGCCGGAGCAAAGGAAAAATTGGTGGGAGCTGAGCTCCCACGGGCAGCTCCTTGCCCCGCCCCCCAGCTTGCCTCCACCTTCCCTGAGCGGCCTGCCGCATCCTGCTTCTCCCCCTTTCCTCCAGCACTTGTGCCGCCATACAGCTGATTAGCGCAAACCTGGGAGGGAGGGGGGAGGAGGAGGAGGAATGCGGCGTGCTTGGGGAAGAGGTGGGGCCAGGGCAGGGATTTGGGGACGGATCCAATGGGACAGTGAGGGGACGGGGCTGGGAGCAGGGCAAGGGTGGGAATTTGGGGAGGAATCCAATGGGGGAGGGAGGGGGCGGAGTTGGGGGGGGGCACGAGCCCTCTCCGCCTGTGCGCCGGAGGGCAAAATATTGGGACAATTTGTCCCGACCAAACATCAGTCAGGTCATGGGACAAACGAGTAAATATCGGGACAATCCCAATAAAATCGGGACGTCTGGTCACCCTATTTGTAAGTCTGCAGACAGATTTCTCCACTGGTTCTATAGCTGCTCATGACGCTGCCAGGAAGCAAGAGTAAAATTAACAAGGCTTGTATCCCTTTTGATGTTACTATTCAACAGTCCCCTAGTTAGCAGCGAAAGTGTCAAGAATCATGAAAATCTCATGTTGCTGCTGCAATAGAGTTAAGCATTGAAATTTATTTCTGGAAAAGAAGGACCAAGCAATCGAATCTGTGAGAGAGGCATAATACCAGAGGCTCACTGCCTCTTAGCAGTACCTATTGGGTTCCGGGAAGTGGGTGGGTTAAAAGATTCCCCTCCCCCAGCCTAAGGGGAGGATCTACAGGACCTGAAACCCAACTGATTTCGGGGGACAACTAATGAAATAACAGGGACAGGAGTGAGGTCAGAGGGTCAAAAGAAGGGAACCTGACGGGGACACTGAGCAGAGAACCCCGGACAGCGCCCACTGCTCCTCAAAGGCGTCAAGGGAGCCAGTGGACGCTGCCCAGAGGAACTCTGCTTGGATACGTGAACAGACAGAGTCTTCTTGGTTCTACAATGTTAATTAGAGCATGTAGTGGACCAGTAGTCCTTCAGTTGAAAGCACTGAGTCAATGGGGGGAGGGATAGCTCAGTGGTTTGAGCATTGGCCTGCTAAACCCAGCATTGTGAGCTCAATCCTTGAGGGGGCCACTTAGGGGTCTGGGGCAAAATCAGTACTTGGTCCTCCTAGTGAAGGCAGAGGTCTGGACTTGATGATCTTCCAAGGTCCCTTCTAGTTCTAGGAGATAGGACATCTCCATATATTTATAACAAAGAAGAAAAATAAAAGTAGAAGTTCTTGTTTGGTCTTAGAGTAAATATAGTTCTAAAGACTTTGTCTTGTCTTCACTTATGCCTGTGTTAACACATGCACACATAGAAGAAAGGTTCCTAAACCTCCATGTGCAGAAAGAGCACAGGAATGCAGGACCATGTATTGGGCAGTATAGTTCTAAAATATAATTAATATGAAAGATGTGATCCTATCCATTAAATTATAGTACATTTAACTACACATACTGAGGTATTAACATAAAAATAACTTTGCTTTATGCTTTTTAAGAATGCTTTCTTTCTCATTTTTGAAGCCCTAGCAGGGACTCTTAAACAGGACCAAAGCACACATTGCTATTTCTTGCAAAAGTAGAAAACCTCAACAGGGAAGATTTTTTTTTTACCCCTAAAGTGAAATTTTAAAATAAGCCCTAAATTGAAAAGCTATTCAAAAGGGGGAACAAACATGCATAGAATATTCTTTGTCATTTCTTGCTCCTAGTTTAAAAAATAGCAATAAAACTCTTTAGCTTGATAATATATTAAGAACATCTTTTGCTTTTTAGTCTGGAATTCAAAGATCTTAAGTGCCGCTATGCTGCCAAGTAATTACTTGTAAATAAATTCCTGGGGTTGGACCAGATGTTGTCTCATCATATGTGTGGCTGGGGGAAATAGAACCCAGAGAATGAGTAGAGATAAAAACTTAATAATAGTGTGGAGGGAAAAAATACTTAATTGTGCTGAACATTTTCTTTGTAATAGATGCCTTCCTTTCAATCCACACTATGTAAAGCAGTTCACACATGCCATAGTCTTTGATATAGGATCATAGGGGATGCAGACCACACTATACTTATCTATCATCTGTGTATTTGGTGAGGAGAGAGAGAGAATAGATCACTGGCAGTGATAATCCATTTCCACAATGTCTCTATGCTTAAGTCAGAGCCATTATTCTCACTTTTCTGTCAGAGCCTGCTATCATTCTTTAATTCTCTGGGACAAATTCAGAAGTGATGCAGTACAAATTGGTATGTCCACCTTACTGGATATTAAGTGTTATTGTTGCACACTGAAGAAGGTTGTAGAAGGAAAGGAACCAATAGGAGGGTGCAAAGAAGATGTAAAATAGAGCAAACCCCCAGTGTACTTTATCTTTCATCATCTTGCTCTTGATAATTGTTTTTACTGCTAGAATCCCAGCTTTCCACCTCGGTATGCTGCTTGCACTCACAGTTTACGCTGCCATTTACATCACCTTTCTATTTGTTCGCATAACCAAGAACTTGGATTTACAGTAAGCCTTTGAAAAGGTCTTTCACCAAAGGCTCTTAAGCAAAGTAAGCAGTCATGGTAAGAGGGAGGGTCCTCTCCTGGATCAGTAACTGGTTAAAACACAGGAAATAAAGGGTAGGATAAAAGGTCAGTTTTCAGAATGGAAAGAGGTAAGTGGTGGTGTCCCCCAGGGATCTGCACTGAGACCAGTGCAGTTCAATATATTCATAAATGATCTGAAAAAAGGGGTAAACAGTGACGTGGTAAAATTTGCAAACAATACAAAATTGCTCAAGATAATGAAGTCCAAAGGTGATTGCAAAGAGCTATAAAGGGGTCTTACAAAACTGAGTGACTGGGCAACAAAATGGCAGATGAAATTCAGTGTTGATAAATGCAAAGTAATGCACATTGGAAAACATAATCCCAACTATATATTCAAAATGATGGGATCTAAATGAGCATTACCACTAAAAAAAGAGCTCTTACAGTCATTGTGAAAAAATCCACTCAATGTGCAGCAGCAGTCAAAAAAGCTAACAAAATGTTAGGAACCATTATGAAAGGGATGAATAATAAGACAGAAAATACATATATCCATGGTATGCTCACACCTTGAATACTGTGTGCAGTTCTGGTCACCCTATCTCAAAAAAGGTATATTAGAATTGGAAAAGGTACAGAGAAGGATAATACAAATGATTAAGGGTATGGAACAGCTTCCATCTGAGGAGAGATTAAAAAGCCTGGGACTGTTCAGCTTGGAAAAGAGACAGCTAAGGGAGGATATGATAGAAGTTTATAAAATCATGAATGGTATAGAGAAAGTGAATAAGGAAATGTTATTTACTCCTTCACATAACACAAGAACCAGGGTTCACCAAATGAAATTAATAGGCAGCAGGTTTAAAGCAAACAAAATGAAGTACTTCTTCACACAACACACATCAACCTGTGGAACTCATTTCCAGGGGATGTTGTGAAGGGCAAAAGTATAATGGGATTCAAAAATAATTAGGTATGTTCATGGAGGATAGGTCCATCAATGGCTATTAGCCAACATGATCAGAGATGCAATCCCCTGCCCTGGGTGGTCCTAGCCTCTACTTGCCAGACTGGGAGTGGATAGCAGGGGATGGATCACTCAGTGATTACCTGTTCTGTTCATTCCCTCTGAAGCACCTGACATTGGCCACTGTTGGAAAATCAGATACTGGGCTAGATGGGCCCCTGGCGTAACCTATTATGGCCGTTCTTATGAACTGTGTGGGGAAATCTGTTTTACTTAATTTTTGACCCTTAGAGGGGCACCATCTTTTCAAGGTTCTGGAGTTCTTCTTGATTCTTCATTATCTCTTGGTCTTTCATTAGTTCATGTAATAGAGGAACAGACTCTACTAATGGTGGGCAGGGTTTGTCTATGGTGTGTGACAAAGTTCCTCCTCTACCTTGGTGGGTCCTGCGCTTATTGGCGGATTTGCTCGCTTCACAGATTCACCCTGTGGGTCAGGAAACAGTCCAGAGACCTTCCCCTCTGGTAGAAGCTATAGTCCAGGTCAATTCCTCCTGTGTTCGATCAGGAGTTGGGAGATATGGGGGGAACCTGGGCCCGCCCTCTACTCCGGGTTCCAGCCCAGGGCCCTGTGGACTGTAGCTGTTTAGAGTGCCTCCTGGTACAGTTGCACGACACCTACAACTCCCTGGGCTACTTCCCAATGGCCTCCTCCCAACACCTTCTTTGTCCTCACCACCGGACCTTCCTCCTGATGTCTGATAACGCTTGTACTTCTCAGTCCTCCAGCAGAACGCCTACTCACTCTCCGCTTCTTGCACACCTCTTGCTCCCAGTTCCTCACACACACTTCCTCTCCTCTGGCTCCCTGGCTTGACTGGAGTGAGCCCTTTTATAGCATCAGAGGGGCCTTAATTAGAGTCAGGGGCTTAACTGCCTCACCTGACTCTTAGCAGGTTAATTGGAGTCAGGTGGTCTATTAGCCTGGAGCAGCCCCCGCTCTGGTCACTCAAGGAACAGAAAACTACTTATCCAGTGGCCAGTATATCTCCCTTCTGCTACTCTGCTGTTCCCAACTGGTCTGGATCTATCACATATCCCTCCCCCCTGCTCAACACCAAGGGGCTGGGCAGCTTGGGATTCCAGACAGTGTACACATGATAAGCCATCGGCGTTGCGATGCCGACTCCCTGCTCTGTGCTGCATGAAGAACTGGAAAGGTTGGAGGGATAAGAACCACCTGGTTACCCTTGTGTTCTTTTCCTTGTTCCTTTGCATCCATTGAAGAGGGGCATGGTCGGTCACGAGGACAAATCTGCGCCCCAGCAGGTAGTAACGCAGCGTTTCCATGGCCCATTTTACGGCGAGGCATTCTCTCTCTACCACTGCATATTTTTGTTCCCTCGGAAGGAGTTTCCTGCTGAGGTAGAGAATTGGGTGTTCCTCTTCCCCAGCCATCTGGGACAGGACAGCCCCTAGCCCCACCTCGGATGCATCTGTCTGAAGGATGAATTCCTTGGTGAAATCCAGGGCTATCAATATGGGGTTACTGCAGAGGGCAGTCCGTAGGTCTGCAAATGCCCTCTCTGCTGCGTCGGACCATCTGACTGGATCCGGACCACGGGCCTTCACTAAGTCCATTAGGGGACTTGCCCTATGTGGCAAAATGGGGAATGAAACACCAGTAATACCCCACCACGCCTAGGAACGCTCGGACCTGCTTCTTATTACTTGGTCTTGGCCAATTTTGGATGGCCTCTAACTTGTTCAGTTGAGGTTTCACCAGACCTTTTCCTACCACGTAGCCAAGATATTTGGCCTCTGTGAACCCCACAGCACACTTAACAGGGTTTGCCGTAAGGCCAGCTCGCCTGAAGGTATCAAGGACCGCCCCCACCTTCTTCAAATGGGTTTCCCAGTCTGGGGTATGAATCACCACGTCATCCAAGTAGGCCGCAGCATAGCTGGCATGGGGGCATAATAACTTGACCATGAGGCATTGAAAGGTAGCTGGGGCCCCATGTAGTCCAAAAGGAAGGACTGTATACTGGAAAAGACCCTCTGGTGTAGAGAACGCCGTCTTCTCCTTTGCACCTTCAGCTAGGGAAATCTGCCAGTATCCCTTTGTCAAGTCTAGGGTCGTTAAGTACCGGGCATTCCCCAGACGGTCTACTAATTCGTCTATGTGGGGTATAGGGTAGGTATCAAACTGGGATATCTCATTTAGACGCCGGAAGTCATTGCAGAACCTCGTGGTGCCATCAGGTTTGGGCACCAACACTATTGGGCTGGACCACTGACTATGAGATTCTTCAATGACATCTCCAGCATTTTCCTGACTTCCGCTTTTATTTCCTCCCTTTTGGCTGCTGGCACCCAGTCGGGCCTCATTGTTACTCTGGCCCCAGGGTTCGTGACGATGTGATGATCTGACCCAGAAGTGCGACCCGGCTTTGTTGAGAATACATCTTGATATTGGGCGATCATCTCAGTTACCTCTTTCTTCTGGGCTGTCGTTAGATTGGGAGACATGCTCACCTGTCCAGGATTTTTGTTCCCTGGGTGTAGGTCTTCCCGAACCACTGTGCACGCCTCTCGGGTATGCCAGGGTTTCAGAAGGTTGACATGTTATATCTGTTCTAGTTTTCGACATCCCGGTTGTCACACCTTGTAATTTACTTCCCCTACGGGTTCAACTATTTCGTAGGGCCCTTGCCACTGGGCCAACAGCTTACTTTCGGCCATGGGTACCAGTACCATTACTCGGTCACCGGGCTGAAACTGACGAACCTTGGCTTGACGATTGTAGTAGGTTTGCTGGGCCTCTTGGGCCTTTTCTAGGTGCTCTCTCACTATGGGAGTGACCTGGGCTATCCAGTCCCTCATCTGTAGCACATGCTCTATTATGTTCTTCCCCACATTGGGTTCCTCCTCCCAAATTTCCTTGGCTATGTCCAGGATGCCTCGGGGGTTGCGCCCATATAATAGCTCAAAGGGGGAGAATCCAGTTGAGGCCTGAGGTACCTCCCGGATAGCGAACATAAGGTAAGGTAGTAGAGTGTCCCAGTCCTTCCCGTCCCGACTTACCACCTTCCTTATCATAGCCTTGAGGATTCGGTTAAACCTTTCTACCAACCCATCAGTCTGCGGATGATAGACTGAAGTTCTTAGGGTATGTATATGGAGCAGCGTATAGAAGTCCTTCATTAGCTTCGACATAAATGGGGTTCCTTGGTCAGTTAATATCTCCTTTGGTAGCCCCACTCGGGCAAAGATCCCCACCAACTCCTTAGCTATCGTTTTAGAGGCCGTGTTTCGCAGGGGGACGGCTTCTGGGTAGCGAGTAGCATAATCCAGAATGACAAGTATATATTGCAAAAAGAACAGGAGTACTTGTGGCACCTTAGAGACTAACAAATTTATTAGAGCATAAGCTTTCATGGGCTACAGCCCACTTCTTTGGATGCATATAGAATGGAACATATATTGAGGAGATATATATATATATATATATATATATATGTACACACATACAGAGAGCATGAACAGGTGGGAGTTGTCTTACCAACTCTGAGAGGCCAATTAAGTAAGAGAAAAAAAACTTTTGAAGTGATAATCAAGATAGCCCAGTACAGACAGTTTGATAAGAAGTGTGAGAATACTTATAAGGGGAGATAGATTCAATGTTTGTAATGGCTCAGCCATTCCCAGTCCTTATTCAGTCCTAAGTTGATTGTGTCTAGTTTGCATATCAATTCCAGCTCAGCAGTCTCTCGTTGGAGTCTGTTTTTGAAGTTTTTCTGTTGTAAAATAGCTATCCGCAGGTCTGTCATTTTATGACCAGACAGGTTAAAGTATTCTCCCACTTGGTTTTTGAGTATTATGATTCCTGATGTCAGATTTGTGTCCATTATTTCTTTTGCATAGAGACTGTCCGGTTTGGCCAATGTACATGGCAGAAGTATATATTGGTGGCCCCGGGCTGTCTTCTCCAGGGGTCCCACTAGGTCCATGGCTATTCACTCGAAGGGGACCTCTATGAAGGGAAGGGGTACTAAAGGTGCCTTCAAGTGGAGACGGGGACTGTGCAGCTGACACTCCAGGCAGTACGCACAGTGCCTCCACACTTCTTCATGTACTCCGGGACAGAAGAACCGTCGTAGGACCCTGGCCAGGGTCTTCTCTACCCCCAAATGTTCCCCAAAAAGATGACTATGGGCAAGACTTAATACAGCATTCTGGTGTTTTTGAGGTACTAGGATCTGCTGTACCTTCTGCCCCTGTACTGGTGCAACCCAGTATAAGAGATCCTTCTTCATTATGAAGTAGGGTCCTGGTCCCTGGGTTTTCCCTTCCACGGGGACCCCATCTATTTCAGTCACCTCCTTCCTAATGTTGTCGTACTTTGTGTCTTCTGCCTGGTCCCGTCCAAAATTTCCTCTCCCAGGGCTAATCTGCCCGAGATCTAGGGGGCCAGTCTCTGTTGCCTCTACTGGTTTAGAAGTGTTAGGGTGGGGGTCAGACTCGGGTGCTTCTCCCTCCTGGGTGGCCTCCTTTTCAGCTGCTCGGGTCCACCTACCTACGAGAGCGACCCTCTGGCTTTGGGTCAGTATTCGGGTTCCCAAGGCCTTAGCTGCCCTCCTTTCCCTTTTTGTCTTTCTACCCTGTCTGGGAGTGGAGAACAAATCTGGGGATATTTCAGAGAAGACTGGGGGTTGACAGTCTACTGTGGATGCCTCACTAACTTCAGGGTTTCCCCCTTTCTCCAATCCCCTTACCGGGAGTAAGTCTCCAAACCCTGGGAAGTCCCTCCCTATGAGCACCGGGTATGGGAGTGTAGGGACTACACGTGTTGCTACCTCAGTAGTGTTCCCCTGAATCTCGATTTTTCCTGGGATGGTAGGGTAATAACCAACTGTCCCATGGACACAAGTTATCCCCGTATGCTTAGCCAACAGCAGCTGACTATGCTTTATGAGCTTCCCTGAGATAAGCGTGATAGCACTCCCCGAATCAACCAGTTCTGTGGTCTCTACCCCATTTAGTTTCACTGGTCTGGTATACATATGTGGGGTTAGTGAGACCCCGACAAGGTGGATTAGGGAGCATGGGTCTGCCCAGTTTCCCGGGTTACACTGCATAGGCTCCTCAGCATTGGGACACTGTGCAGCTATGTGTCCCCACTCCCTGCAGGCATAACATCTGTATGGAGCCCTAGGCATTCCCAGGTCTCTTGGTTTGGGCAGTCTAACATCCCGATCCTCTTCTCCCTCAGTGTTCCGACTCTTTGTGGCCTCTAGTGGGCCTTCAGCCCCTCTCTTTTTCCACCTGGGCCCTCTTGGTGGCCCAGTCACCCGAGCTTTGGGGCTTGATGCTGCTAATTTAACCCGGGGTGCCTCTTCCTTAACTGGTCAGGTCAGCTCCCTCGCCGTCCTTCGCCTCTCTACCAATGTGACGACCTCGTCGTAGGTGCAGGGTTCGTTCTGGCTTACCCAGGCATGAAGGACTGGCGGTAGTCCCCTCATGTATTGGTCAATGACCAGAACCTCTAGTATCTCTTCCGGATTCCGGGACTCAGTTCGCAACCACTTTCGTGCGAGATGGATGAGGTCATACAATTGGGACCTCGGGGTTTTGTTTTCCTGGTACCTCCACTTGTGATACCGCTGCACCCGCACTGCAGTCGTTACCCCAGATCTGGCCAGGATCTCTGCTTTCAGCTGGGGGTAGTCTGCTGCAGACTCTTCAGGCAGATCATAGTAGGCCTTCTGGGCCTCCCCACACAGGAATGGGGCAAGGATGCCAGACCACTGATCTCGAGGCCAGGCCTCCCGTAGGGCTGTCCTCTCAAAGGCCAGAAGGTATGCCTCTATATCATCCTCCCGCGTCATTTTCTGCAGCCAATGGCTGGCCTGTATGAGCCGCATCCCATCATGGCCACGGTTCAGCTCTGTAAGGGGCTTTACCTGGCTTACCAGTTCTCGCAACATAGCTCGGTCTTGAGCAGCCTGGTCCATCAGCAGGCGATTAGTCTCTTGCTGCAGCCGCACTGCCTCCTGTTGGGCAGTTGCCTGGACACGGGTAACCCCTTGCTGGGCCGCCATAGCTTGTATCAGTGCCCACACTATGTCATCCATTGCGGTGAAAAAATAAATAAACCTTCTCCCTTTTTTTTTAATCACCCTCGTTCTTCTGCCACGCTGTGCACCCCAAATCCCACTCCTGACACCAGTTGTGACAAAATTCCTCCTTTACCTTTGGTGGGTCCTGCACTTATTGGCGGATTTGCTCGCTTCATAGATTCACCCTGTGGGTCAGGAAACAGTTCAGAGACCTTCCCCTCTGGTAGAAGCTATAGTCCAGGTCAATTCCTCCTGTGTTTGATCAGGAGTTAGGAGGTATGGGGGGAACCCGGGCCCGCCCTCTACTCCGGGTTCCAGCGCAGTGCCCTGTGGACTGCAGCTGTTTAGAGTGCCTCCTGGTACAATTGCACGACACCTACAACTCCCTGGGCTACTTCCCCATGACCTCCTCCCAACACCTTCTTTGTCCTCACCACTGGACCTTCCTCCTGATGTCTGATAATGCTTCTACTTCTCAGTCATCCAGTAGTACGCCTACTTACTCTCCGCTTCTTGCACACCTCTTGCTCCCAGTTCCTCACTCATACACACTTCCTCTCCTCTGGCTCCCCGTGGCTTGGCTGGAGTGAGCCCTTTTATAGCATCAGAGGGGCCTTAATTAGAGTCAGGGGCTTAACTGCCTCACCTGACTCTTAGCAGGTTAATTGGAGTCAGGTGGTCTATTAGCCTGGAGCAGCCCCTGCTCTGGTCACTCAGGGAACAGAAAACTACTTATCTAGTGGCCAGTATATCTCCCTTCTGCTACTCTGCTGTACCCAATTTGTCTGGGTCTATCACCGGTGTAAATTGGTGCATACTGCTACTTAACTCTACATCTAGCCATGTTTAGCTTTCTTTTATTGTAGTAACATAGACAGGAACATAGTCACAGTATTACAGTGATATAAAGTCCTCATACTGGATTTTATATTTGGGTTTTTTTTAATTATGCAAAAGAACTTTCTTTAGAGGAACCAGAAAATGTGTTGCTGTTTTCCTCATTGTTTAAGGTCTAGCTTTTTCCTGGTTTGTTGTGCAGATCATTCAGATCAATTATTTAGATTAGTTCCTCACTCTCAGATTCAGTGTTTGATATGCATTGTAGGAATTCAGACTTTAGGCTGTCATTGGGACTATCATGGGGTGCAGCCCTCATCGCCAGACTGGCACCTCCTCCTGGTCATGCTGGGGATTAGCCTGACACTGACTGCCCTATCCACAATCTGCACGCTGGCAATCTGTCTTTGTTCCCACCTACAGCTCCTCTCTCACCTCCCAGAACTGCAGCATCATCTTTGTGACTCAGCCCTCTGGCTAGGTCGCCATCCGTGTTTCCCCCTTCTGGGTGGGGATTATTTCTGTACAATCGTCCACCCCTTTCCCTAGTGGTTGGGACCTGGACCCACCCACTTCTCCGGGCCTCAGCCCAGGGACCCTGTAACTAGCAGCCTCCTGCTACTCCTCCGTAACCTCCGTCAATGCTGTTATATTTTCCTGGGCCTCTTCCCCATGGCCCCAGCATCCTCTTCACCCTCACCCCAGGGCATTCAGCAGCTCAGTCCCAGCAGCCAGCTAGGAGCTCCCACTTGCTTCTCTAGTCCCTGCTGCTCTGTCCAAGGTGTTTAGTTCTCTCAGCCCTCCAGGGACGCAGTCCTTACTCCCTGGGCTCCCAGTAGCAACTGCTCACTACTTTGCCCTGCAGGTCCCTTTTATCTGAGCATGCCGGGCCCTGATTGGTTGCTCCCTGAAACTCCACCCTGGTTTGCTGTGCTTTCTGCACCCCCTCTGGGCTGTTTGGAGTACTCATCTCCATTGCTACTTCTGGGGCAAGGCATGGTTAACCTCTTTTATGCCTATGTGGGGGAGGTACCCCATCCCAGGGACTGTGCAACTATTTCAGAAACATACTAAAAAAAATTTAGTTCCTCAATATGGGGCAGCACTGCAAAATCTCGATCAATGTCCATTTCTGAAGCCACTAAAATGTGGGTGTTTGGCTGCAGTGTTTAAGTGTAGGTTTGGTGATTGTTTTTAGCAGTTTGGCATATTTTTCTGGTCTTTATACACTTTACTTGTTCAGTACAAAAGAAGAAAAGAGCAATCATTAATGGAATACTGTACTAGTTGTCTCAGATAGTCAGCACTGTGACACTGAAGCATACTCACTGCTTCTAGATGTTACATGGGCCAACATGGGTTTTGGATCTGAAGTCAAATGGAGTTCAGTGGTTGCTATAAATACACCACTAGAATTTTAAATTGTTCTACTCCAGAAACCGGAGGTTAAAATAATAGCACTCGGAGACTACATAGCTGCAACATAGTTTACAAAACATGATTCAATGATTTGCCTAGTGACGGAGGTACATTTTCCAGTTTGTTTATAATGAGAAATCCCTTTGTATTAGTTTCAGGCTTGCAAGCACATGAGAGAGGTGCCTCGTTGTGTCTGATCCAATGCACATTGAAGTCAATGAGATGCTTTGCTTGCAATGGCATGTGATTCATTTTAGCTATGGGCCAAATTGTGGCTTGAGCTCACAAGGTAGCATAGAATCATACAAGGAGCTCCCTTACATTCCTACCAGTTATTTGCACTGGAGCCACTACATCCTCTCCTGTCTAGGAGGAGAAGAGGAGCAGAGAGCTGGTTCCACACCGTCCCCATGGTGCCCAGTGAGGTAGTTACATCAGCACATCATGTGATGTATGTTGGATCAGGTATAGATCCTGGAGCACTGGGGAGCTCAGAAGGAAAACTGTGACTCTGGAGCCATAATCTCACTCCTGGGCAGTTCCAGAGGCAGCACAATAGTGCACTGCCCCTTACTCTGGGCAGATCACAAACATCTATTAAACACAAAGAAAGTAATGGAACTTTCAAACAACAAAAAACAACACTGAGAATGCTGCATGCATATTGGGTATGGTTCTGTATTTGTGATGGAATATTCTGGTTTCAGAGTTTTTTAAAAGTTCTACTGGTTTTGTTTCTATCTCTTTCTCCTTTTTATTTCTTATAGTTTATTATGCTGACATACATCTTCATGCTGGCCTGGCTAGGGGTCACAGCTTTCACCTCTCTGCCTGTTTACATGTACTTCAATCTGTGGACCATTTGCCGAAATACCACCTTAGTGGAAGGGGCTAATCTCTGCTTGGACCTTCGTCAGTTTGGTAGGTGAATGATGTATGGTAAATATGAATTGAGACTTCAAACCCATTTAACAAAACAGCCTTTTAGAAATATTTCTTGGGAATGTTGTCTGCAAACTCTAGATGCTTCCAAAGTATGTCTAATACCTTACAAGTAGGTGCAGAATATGTATTTAAATTGGTAAACAAACCAACAAAAAAGTAATTCTATATTCTATCATTTCAATGATGTGCAGGTTTAAGGCACATCAGTTAAATTCATAGATGTCACTAAAACTGGAGTTATTGCAAACGCTACTGAAAATAGAGAAAACATGCAAAAAGGCTGAGAGAAATTAGAAATATGAACAGGAAATAAGAATATGACTGAGTCAACTAGGAAAAGTGCAAATTGCTACATACAGGGGAAACAATCTGAAACCCAGATATACAGTAGGAGGGTGGGGGTACTGGAAAGCAGTAAAAAAGACTTACTGGTGTAGGGGCAGCAGTAGACAGAAAATTAGCAATGAGCTTGCAGTGCAATACAGCATAAAAATGTAGTATTGATCTGTATACACAGTGGTACCACGTATTAGTTGGAAACTGCTACCTTCCTGGTGATAATGGCTGTAGTGAGTCTGCAGCTGGAAAACTGCTCCCGATTCTGGTCAGCTTAGAAAGATGGCAACAAAGTGGAGGGTATTCACAGATATGATAAAGGAGATGAGGGACATAAGTCGTAAGGAGGAGTTAAGACTGAAATAAGGAGGAAGGCAGTGCTGAAGCGGGGAATGAGAAACATCTCAAAATGTTAGCGGAGGGACAGACAGTTTTAAACTGAGGACATTCTTGTGTCATTTCCCTGTCATGTCTCAGTATCCACTCTCTGACTGGGAAGAGGCAGGGGCATGGCTCCTGTGCCTTGCAAAGAGAATGTCTGTACTCTGCCTGCCTTAGTCTTTGCTTAGTCAATTCTAAGCCTCTTCCTGTAGCTCTTTTGTCTATCTGATAGCTTAGCAGTAGAGGAAGAAAGAGTGCCTCAGTATCATCCAGGCAACAGGTCTCCATCCTGATCTGGAAGAAGTGGATTTGATGGACTGTTCTTTTCCATTTCTGACTGATATGATTCAATAACAGCTAGTCTTCTTACTTTGCTCCCCAGAAGATAAGTGATCTGAGAGACATTTAAAGGTCAATGCTTATCTCTGGAAATGCTGTATGGGGCTTTTGTTTTGTTAACGTTTGCATCTGTATTTTATTTATATAATCCTTATAGTTTCCATCTGGTTTGCAAGTCCTGCAAAAAAACCCACTGATCCCCTACAGGGAAGGCACAGTAACACTGTAGTTTTCAACAGGCTAATCTGTGATTTAGTATTTTGTCACATGCTAAAGGGAACAGTACAGCAGCTTCTTGTTTCCCTTGCTGTAAGCAGCTGCATTCATTATCAACAGATGATTAAGCACACCTCTGGGTAACATACTTTTATAGCCTCTAACAGATGCTTTGCACCAGACAAGCAAATTTGGATCCTGACCCTAGCACATTCTTCAGCATAAGGACAGAGAATGTTTTTGAGTGTGCCAACAGGCCTAATATGTGCACTGGCTGAACGTTATTTTCTAATATTTGAATACCCTGTTGGTTGGAATTAATAAAATCCAAAATGAAAATATAAAAAATGGGTTAAGGAATCATTCTCTGTGTTGCTTCCATTCATACTGTTACCAAAAGGGTAACATGTCATCTTCATGACAATGAGAGAGACCAATTGAAGACCTAAGAGGTTGTTTTCCTGTTATGTAAAATATGAGCCACAGTTGCTTTGTTCTACCTAACATCCAAGAATTTGGATTCCTCAGCTCCTTTGAACAAATCTACTGAATGCTTTGAATACTAAATCTAGTGAATATTTCATGTGTTTCAGGAATTGTAACTATTGGAGAGGAAAAGAAGATTTGCACCATGTCTGAAAATTTCCTGAGGATGTGTGAATCTACTGAGGTGACTAAATGGGCTACGTTTTATTTGCCAAATCCATAATAGTCATTTTAGTAAGAAGTAACTGGCATATATGGTTTCCTCTGACACTTAACTCTTTAATCCTAGACAAAGTGATAGAATGAAGGCACAAGGAAAAAATATAGTGCTTTCTTTTTTCCTAGAAAACATACTCCATCAACATAGTTTCTTCAGCTATTATTTTTGTAATTACATTCCATTAAACCTGCAACTTTTAATCTGAGATTTTACTGAAGGTTAATGTGTCTGCTACATGGTGAGAAGAAATTATGAAAAACACTATTGTCCTTATGTTTAGAAAAAAAGAGAGCACAAGGAAATGGAAGAAATTATGGTTATATTGTAACAGAACAGTAATATTTTTAAACTCACTGGACCATTTTTTCCCACTGGCGTAGGAGTCTAACTCCCATGACTTTGATGGATCCACACTTTGTTGTATTTTTTCCATAAAGAAACACCATATATTTTAATTCAGATTATTATTTTTCTTATTTTAGATCAAAGAAAACAACATGAACAAAGAAAAGTAATATCTCCATAAATGAACACACTTGTTAAAATCTTGGCCCTTCTGAAATCAATGGGAGTTTTGCCGTTGGCTTTCATGGGCCAGGATTTCACCCCAGTGCATGTAAATCTCCTTGGTTACAGACTGCAGCAACTTTGAAAACAAAATAGATGGAGTTTCTGCACTCACATAGTACTCTGAAAATAAAAGCACTGTAGTTTCATATCAACCATGCCAGCAGTGAATTTGGTCAAAAATATTACTGAATCGTTAACTTCTGCAGAACAATGGCAGCAGGAAAGTAGTCATTTGCTCTGTCAGATGTTGGCTTTTTGTTTGGTTTCCATGTAGAGTTATTACTATGAAATTTGTTTTCTTTGTCCTCTTTACAGCTAAACATGACATTCCATTTGTTCATTGTGGCACTTGCTGGAGCTGGAGCAGCAGTCATTGCTATGGTAAGCTATTGGATACACTGCCCCTGAACATACAGCCACATCTAAATCACTGACATATCCTGTTTATACATTACTGTCAGCAGTAGAATTAGCAGCTGAAAAATAAATTCAACTACTACTAGAAAAAATAAGGCATATGAATTTAAAGGGGTACTGTTAACTATTTTTTTTAATTACTAATTTAAAATGCTATTTTATGTTAGCGCCTCCTTTAAACAGCATATTCTGATTTTTTAATATTAAAATTCCTTTAAGTATCTGTTCCTCTGCTGTGTTTAGAAGGGTCTTTGGGGCAAACCGCAGAGCAATCCCACCAAACTTTTTCTTCCTCATGCCCTCCTCTGTGTGCAGATGCCTGCCTACTGTCTCTTCATTTTCATTTTCAGCTATGCTGCTGCTGTTAAAATGACAAACATCATTTTGCAGAGATTGAGGAAGAGCTTGAGCTCTTAGATTTTATCCAGGAGGAAATTTTGCCATTTTTGCCAATTAACATTGTTTATTGCTATGAATGTGGTAGAATTTTCCAAAAATATAACACGAAATTGTTCAAAATTATCTCTACAGTGTGTTATTTTTGTCATGAAGTATATGTGTGTGTGCTATATCCCTTGCCCCGCATCTGTTGTGACTATTTAAATTGTAAAGTCTTTGGAATGGGGACTGTTTGCTACTCTGTGTCTGTACAGTGCTAAGCACCATTTGTGGCTGACCCCTACGTACCACTGCAATAAATATGATTTATAATTAGGTTTGGGAGAATTCCATTTTTATTATTTTAAAATTTTGACCAATAATATCAATGTTTATTTTTAAGCATTTTTTAAAATATTTATTCATTTAAATGTTCACAGTTGCAGGAAGTATCGGGGAGCAGATAATGTGGTTAGGCCAGACAAAAATTTAATGACAGTAGACACTGAGATTCAAAAAGTTAAAGCTTTATAACAGTTAAAACACAAACTGTCAACATCACATGTCAAAATATACACGTAAAGTAAATTGCCTTAAATCAAACTCTAAAGTAAAATAAGAGAAATGCTGCTTGAAAATTTATTAATCTGTAAATTTAGATTATTATCGAGGGAAATATTTTTTGTCAATTTGTGACTGAGATCAACATTTACTGATACAAATCTAATCCTTCCAAGCCTATTAATAAGAATGCTTTTGTGGGGGATTATTTTTTCACCTATGAAAACTATGTTTAATTTACACCAAACCAGCTAGAAAACTACTGTTCATCTTTACAAATTGAAGATGTAGTTTTTACTATCTTCTACACTTTTATACTGGGCAAAGAGAGAGAGAGGAGGGAATGGTCAAGTGGTCTGAACTAATAGCCCTGTTGCACAAATCAACTTCTGTGCCTCAGTTTCCACATCTACAATACAGCTACCTCTGCTACTGTGACAGAGGAGCAAGAAAATTAATGTCTAAAAATTATATTTAATTGCTTCAAGATGAAAAGTACTGTGTAAGTAGAATGATCAGTACTTTATATTAAATTATAATAATAAATGGAAATATACCTATCTCATAGAAGGGATCCTGAAATGTCATCAGGTCCAGCCCCCTGCCTTCACTAGCAGGACCAAGTACTGATTTTACCCCAGATCCCTAAGTGGCCCCTTCAAGGGATTGAACTCACAACCCTGGGTTTAGCAGGCCAATGCTCGAACAACTGAGCTATCCCTCCCCCATTAAGTGATTAACTCTCAGCTCTTCCAAAAGCAGACTATTCTGCATCAAGAAGAAATACTAATGCCATACCATTTTAAAGAGAAAATTATATTTCCACTGCATGGCTGATCTAAGCTATATTCTCTAGTGATGGGAAATTCGTGAAAGGATCGTTGGTTCAGATAAATATTTAAAAGTTCAGCTAACAATAAACACTTAGCACTTGCGTATCATTTAATATTTTCCACACCTGGGAAGTAGTGGGCTTCCGAGGCTGCACAGTGATTTTGTGGCAGAGGAGGTTTTGAGGTTTAGGAGCTTTTGGCTCTCAGCCTTTTTATTCAGTTCCTTAGAGGCAATGCTGCTTTATCCAAACCACCAATTTTGCCCTATTGGTGATCCTCATTCAGACTTCCCTGCTTGCATAAAACAAGCTTCAAATCTTCACACGTTCTGTGGTGGCAGGAGCCATAATGGGGGCTATTTTACCTTCCGCCCCATAGCACATATCTTTATGTAAAAAGGGAGATTTCCCATAGGCATGCAATATAGACTGAGGAATAAATAGAAAGGAAGACGCAGAGCGACTCCAAACATAGGAATGACTGAGCATCAGTGGGGTCTTATAGAGAGACTGCTAGGCCCCATACAGCAGTCTCAATGGGAGTTGGGGATGTGTCTGACTCGGAAATAAGGTTCATGTTATGTTTGGGGAGCGGATGCCTTCTCAGTCCTTCTCTTGCCCAAACCAATTTAACTAGGGTTACCATATTTCAGCAAGCAAAAAAGAGGACGGGAGGAGCCCCGCCCTAGCCCCGCCCCAGCCCCGCCCCTGCCCCTCCCACTTTCCACCCCCCCTCAGAGTCCCCAACCCTCCTTGTCCCCTGACTGCCCCCTCCTGGGACCCCTGCTCCTAACTGCCCCCCAGAACCCCACCCCCTACCTAAGCCTCCCTGTTCCTTGTCCCCTAACTGCCCCATCCTAAGACCCCCCCCACACCCTAACTGCCCCCCAGGACTCTACCTCCTACCTGTACCCTGACTGCCCAAAACTTTATCCACCCCCTCCCCCCAGAAAGCCCCCCCCAAACTCCCGGACCCCCCCATCTCTTGACTGCCCCCTCCAAAACCTCCCTGCCCCTTCTCCGACCCCCTGGCCCACTTGTTGTTGGCCTTCGCCAATATCTCTGTGAGCCGTTCGTCCCGGCAGGCTGGCTGGCAGGGGAGGAGGAGCGGGGGAGGAGCTCCAGACTGCCGGTGCGAACTGCTGGAGGTGATCTGCGAATGCAGGGAGGGAGGGAGGGAGTGATCTCTGCTGCAGGAGAGGCGGAGGACGTGCTCTCTCTGGCTGTCGGAGCCCCATGTAAGAGACACCATCCGGCTGGCTGCCCTGTTAGCCATGCGCGCTCTGCATGGGGTGGGGGGGAGTCCGGACATTTACAAATTCCCCCCGGACGCTATTTTTAGCTCAAAAAGCCGGACATGTCCGGGGGAATCTGGACAAATGGTAACCCTAATTTAACCATCTCTGATAATAGCCCCTCTATGCTGATATGTCAGTCACACAGAACACATACCACTTCTGAATTAGTTATCCCGTCACATAACTTTCAAGTATGACTGCTTCTAATGTTACTTTAAAGACAGCTTTTCTGAGTGAGACAGTTTAGGCAGGTTGCAGTTTTGGTAATTCCCTAAATTATAACCACAGCTTGAGCACAGTCCACTTACAATGCCACTCTGAGACAGCATGCACAGCAGATTGCATAGATTTTATAAGGGAGCGTGTCTCCCATTTTTTCTTGTGTAGTTTGCTCAGCAGAAAAATAATTAGCTACACTTACACTAATAATCCCATAGTTAGGCTTCAGAGTAAACATCTAATTGAAATGTATTAGGAAAGCTCACAATTTTCTTAGAATTAGTATCAGGCTGTTGACAGATTCAAGACAATATAATTACATCAGTTTATACTTGGCTCACACTTTGAAGGTTTTCTTCAGAGACATAAAGGATTTAAATAGGGTTGTTTTTTTTAACATGAAAGATTAGATGCTGGATCCCAAGGCAGGAAAAAGTAGCAGCTCACTGAACTGCTGCAGACAAACCCTATTTGAACCCAAAGTGACAGCAGGTATTTCCAGAAAGATTTGAGGCAGCTTGGGGAAAAAAGAACTAACTAAGTGCTCTTCCCTCGCCACTTTGCCAAAGAAGTATTATTTTATCTATGGCCAATAATTTCAAGTTAAATGTGTGGACAGAGCACTCTAACTGGAGAAAGCCTTAATATATTCATCAGAGAAGATCATGCATTTTCTGATATTTCCCTCTGATTCATGAACTGAAGAGAATAGCTTTCTAAATAGCTATTTAAAGCAAGTGAACGCATTGTTTGCTTTTGTGTTAGATTATAGTAAGCAAAGAGGGAAATAATTTTTAAGAGGTAGGCAATCTGGCAAAGAAGGTGAAGGAAAGGGAGCATTTCTGATGACAAATTATTTTAAGAGAAGTTAAGAGTATTTAAACTGTTTAAATATTTCTGCAAAGACTGATAGAGGTTTCCAGGTATCAGTAAAAGAGAAGGCTAAATTATCAGTAACCTAAGTGGGTCCTCTAAAGAGGGGGGGTAAAGGGTGTCGGAAGCCCCTCCCCAGCAGTGCAATGGGCAGAAAAGAGCGATAATAGGTTGCCAGTACTCCAGATGTGATCAAGGAAGGTGACCAGGATGGACCACAGTTCTTCACAGCCCATTGGGGTGTGTTGTGGTAGTGTGGGTGCTTGGTTTATTCCATACCCTATGTACACTGGCATGTGTAGCTACTGCCACTTCTAAGCACCCATATAGCTCAACAATATTGGGACATTATCATGGCTTTTTCACTCCAGGACCTCTGCTCAGCAGATTCTTCCTCTGCCACTCCTAGCATTGCTTGGCTAAGAGAGCCCATTTGTGTTTAGTCTTGTCTACCATTCCATGTTCATGCTCACTTTGTATTCATTGAGCTAATTTGGTTTTGTTTTTTTAATTACTCAGTAAATTGTACCCTGAACCATTATTTCCATAGAAATCAGTGCATGCAATCGTGGCAGTTATAGAGAGATATATTAGTTGCATCATATTAGTTATAGATCATGCCTTTTGGACCACTATTGCATGCAACTGTTCCGATAGAAAATTATTAAGATTACCAAAAGCTAAGCACATGGTAAAATTCTGGCTGCAGAACTGCATGCATGTATCCGAGGACCGAATTTGGTCTATAAACTGAAGTGACACCAAGTGACAAATTCTGCTCTGAGATACACTCATGCCACTACGTTGTTATGTGTTTTGTTCATGAAGCGTAGGTTTCCATTGCATGGTTGCTCCTGGGTGTAAATGAGGGAATGTCTGTCCTTCAGGCAGGTGGTGAGACAGGAAGTTTTGCATCTAACTTCTAAGCTCTATGCTGGCAGAATCCCAAGTTGTTTCCTGCCTCAGGTTGAAGGAGCGGATGGTCTCCTGTTTGAATTTAAGGCACCAGCCTGAGTTCTTTTCAGCCTTCCTTAAGGCTTGTTTATACAGTGGTTGAGTCCAAACCAACAGGGTGTAAATTCTAGTGTTCACTACCATGTTGCACACTAACTGCCCATCCTATTTCAGACAATACTAGATTAACACACACTAGGGAACCTTTTAGTGCATGCCAGTAGGGTTCACATGGGCCAGTTAGCGTGCAACATGCTAGTGTGCACTAGAATTTAAATCATGCTGGTGTGGACTAAAGCACTTCGTAGACAAATTCTTAATCTTCCTTGTGGAAAAGTAGAAAAAGAGGTCAGCCAGGAACAAGAAACGTCACCCTGGATGCAGCCCTATTATCCAGCCCTCAGTTGTGGACCCTGGATGCACACTGAAAGGTGGCTGTGGTGAGGAATCCTTGCAGTCTCATGGAATAAAGCTCTCAGTTCCTAGTTCTGATTGTTCATGCAGTATTGGACTTCAAACCTGTCACTTAGTTCAGGACTGAGTATTGGCTTTCCTGATCTTAAGTCCCATGTATTTTGGGGATAAACTATTATTCTAAATATGTGCTAGCAAAGCCAAAAAACCAGACCTGTTGGTCCTAATTCTGCCCTCAAGTGCTTGCATTGACTACACTGGAGCTCTGTTGCATGTGTCCAAAAGGCAATGTTTGGCCCTCAGGCATTGAGCAGTGACTGCAGATTTTGAAGTATTGGAAAATTAAACTAATTTATGTTTTTTTCCAAAAAATGGATGGCAAATTGTGGCTTGGATGCTGTTTTCTAGGGAAATATGAATTTTAGGGAGTGTTTTAGCTCAAAATATTTAATCTCCCTCCTGAATTGGGATGATGAATCTGAAAGGACATATTTTATTTATTTGCAGTGGTAATTTTTTTTAATGTCAAAGAGTCCATCTTAGCAATATGCCATGTAGAATGATTGTGACTAGGGCTATCAAGCGATTAAAAAAATTAATCGTGCGATTAATTGCACTGTTAAACAATAATAGAATACCATTTATTTAAATATTTTTGGATGTTTTCTACATTTTCAAATATATTGATTTCAATTACAACACAGAATACAAAGTGTACAGTGCTCATTTTATATTTATTTTTATTACAACCTAATACAAGTACTGTAGTGCAATCTCTTTATCATGAAAGTTGAACTTACAAATGTAGAATTATGTACAAAAAATAACTGCCTTCAAAAATAAAACAATGTAAAAATTTAGAACCTACAAGTCCACTCAGTCCTACTTCAGCCAATCGGTCAGACAAACAAGTTGGTTATAATTTGCAGGAGATAATGCTGCCCACATCCTGTTTACAATGTCACCTGAAAGTGAGAACAGGATTTCGCATGGCACTGTTGTAGCCGGTATCGCAAGATATTTATGTGCCAGATGCACTAAAGATTCGTATGTCCCTTCATGCTTCAGCCACCATTCCAGAAGACGAGTGTCCATGCTGATGATGGGTTCTGCTTGATAATGATCCAAAGTAGGGTGGTCCAGTGCATGTTCATTTTCATCATCTGAGTCAGATGCCACGAGCAGAAGGTTGGTTTTCTTTGTGATGGTTTCGGTTCTGTAGTATCTGCATTGGAGTGTTGCTTTTTTAAGACATCTGAAAGCATTCTCCACACCTCGTCCCTCTCAGATTTTGGAAGGACTTCAGATTTTTAAACCTTGGGTTGAGTGCTGTATCTATTTTTAGAAATCTCACATTGGTACCTTCTTTGCGTTTTGTCAAATCTGCTGTGAAAGTGTTCTTAAAACGAACATGTGCTGGGTCATCATCCGAGACTGCTATAACAGGAAATACATGGCAGAATCTGGGTAAAACAGAACAGGAGACATACAATTCTCCCCCAAGGAGTTCAGTCACAAATTTAATTAATGCATTATTTTTTAACGAGCATCGTCAGCATGGAAGGATGTCCTCTGGAATGGTGGCCGAAGCATGAAGGAGTATATGAATGTTTAGCATATCTAATATGTAAATACCTTGCAACGCCAGCTATAAAAATGCCATGTGAACACCTGTTCTAACTTTCAGGTGACATTATAAATAAGAAGCAGGCAGCAGTATGTCCCATAAATGTAAAGAAACTTGTTTGTCTTAGTGATTGGCTGAACAAGAAGTAGGACTGAATGGACATGTAGGCTCTAAAGCTTTACATTGTTTTGTTTTTGAGTTCAGTTATGTAAAAAAACAAATCAACATTTGTAAGTTACACTTTCACAATAAAGAGATGGCACTACAGTACTTGTATGAGGTGAACTGAAAAATAGTATTTCTTCTTTCAGAGTAGCAGCCGTGTTAGTCTGTATCCGCAAAAAGAACAGGAGTACTTGTGGCACCTTAGAGACTAACAAATTTATTAGAGCATAAGCTTTCGTGGACTACAGCCCACTTCTTCTGTTTCATTTTTATAGTGCAAATATTTGTAATAAAAATCATAATATAAAGTAAGCACTGTACATTTTGTATTCTGTGTTGTAACTGAAATCAATATATTTGAAAATGTAGAAAAACATCCAAAATATTTAATAAATTTCTATTGGTATTCTATTGTTTAACGGTGCAATTAATCACGATTACTTTTTTTAACTGCAGTTAATATTTTTGAGTTAATCACGTGCGTTAACTGCAATAAATTGACAGCCCTATTTGTGATACATCATTTTTTAGGCACAGTCCTTCAAACTGCACACACTCAGCCTCAAAGGTAGGGCTCATTGTTTTGACTTGCATGGACAAAAAGGGATGGATCCCTTTAAGGACGGTTTCCTCCTTCACCAGAATGACATCTTCATGTTTGGGAGAGGGAGGTTAAAGAACCTCCCTCTCCCAAATCATGAAGATGCAGGATGAGGAGGCAGGAGCTCTGAGGAAGACTGTTGGTTTTTGTGCAACAGATGGGAGGCCATATAAATCTTTTCCCCTATGGTCTGACTACCACTGCCTATTGGACAAGCAGCACCCCTCTCAACCAGATTGGCACACAGCAGCCCAGTGACCTAATGGATAGGACAGGAGATTAATTTCAAATTGTTGCACTTGACAGCTGTCCAGCACGCATACTCGTTCCATAGGGTCTGGTTCCCTGACAAACTGGAATTGGAAGTAGACTATGGGAAAGGAATCCCCTAAAGAAGCTGGGGAACTTGCTTGGAGCTTCTAATGTGCTGTACAGCAAGGAGACATCCCTTTCCCCCTAGCACTAACCTTCATATGTGGTGGGGTGGAGATAGCACCAGACTGAGACCCTGTAGGGAGGGATGAAGGGCTGATGGCAGCCCTCTAACAAGAAAGAAAGATAATCTGCACTGTAAAAGTTATTGTGGGATAGTTCCCAGATGACTGAATAAAGATGCAGTCTAGTTAAAACACATCCCTTTTGCCTTGGCTGTTTTCCTGCCTGTGCGAAACAATGACAGATCTTTCCCATTAATGAATTGAGACTTTTTAACAAGATCGTTGATATTCAAACATCGGTCCTTTGCAAAGCTGCAGATTGATAAAACTATTTTAAAATTCAAAGATTTAATACAAGTGTCTGGCTGTAGCCAGAATATAGATATTTGTCTACAACAATCAAGTTTTTTGTGTTCATCACCAGTCATTTAAGAATTATATTTAAGAATTTTTTCCATCTATAATCCCAGGGACTTCTGAGAAGCTTAAATGTTACAATTAATTACTTTTTAAGAATGTGTATAGTCACAACAGTCATATACTGTATTATATTAACACCATTGAATATAGGGATATCTGCAAGCGCCAAATTACTTCATGTGTGCAGATCTATTTCCTCCTCACTAGCCTTCCTGAACAGGAATGGGATTTTTGTTTTAGTGTCTTTATAGAGTTGTCAGAGTTAGTCTTATTACGAAAGAAAAGAGTTGTTCACGAGTGCTAACTCCATCCATTCCCAAATGCTCAAATATAGAAGAATCTAAATTTTTGTCAAGGAAATACTTTTTTTAAGAAACACATTCTGCTGTAAACTTATTTTGAAGAGCAAAATCATTTCACCCTTGGACCTTTTCTTCTCACTAGCTTACCCTATCTTTTGAGTTCAGAGTTGTATATTAAGGATACAATTGCTTGTGTTTACAAATTAATTACATGCTCATTAATCCATATGCATTTTCCAGCTTGAAAAATGAATGGGTCTGTTGGCAAGTTATTATATAGTACCTGTCTATTTTTAATTGATATGTCATATAAAAATTAACATTACAGGTCTTCTGGAAAGAGAAAAATAATCTGTTCTCTTGCAAGGTTCTCACTCTGGGTTGCACCACTCAAGGACTAGACTGATAGGACTTCTCATGCTCTAAACGTTTTTTGGCTCCTAAGAACAGTGGTAGCAGACAGGAGTAAGAAACAGCCACTGGTGCCTAACTTATCTGTAGTTAGGCACCATCCTGCACTTTTAAACTGCTGTTCTTAGAACTTTCCTGTCAGTACCTGAATGAGTAGGAAGCAAAGGCTCTACAAATAACAATATAAACAATAAATATTAAATTTACTGAAGGAAGTAGAAAGAATACCGAAAGGTTCATATATAAATAAAAACACAAATTGATATTTCTCCCAACTCTGAGGGGTGATGGTTAAGTTAGAATCTTGCAGTATTATATCTGCAGAGAAGCAGAATTACAAAAATATATAATTCCTCTTGTTTTAAGATGCAAGCTGAACAGGATTCTTCCTTCTGGAGAGGAAGTGGCTTGAGATATTGCTGTAAGAAGGTGTAAACATTAATGCTGCAACAGGACCAATAGCAATAAGAAAGAAAAGTGTTGTTGTTTTTTTTTAATGGTGTGTGCGGTGAGTAGATTGGCTCCCAAAAAACAGCCTTATATGATATGAAGCTCATAGGATGCATTCAGAGGAGAAGAAAATTTTCAAAATGTTGGCTAACTCAAATAAGGGACATCCAAATTAAATTCTAGGGGGCAGAAGAGTTTGAACTCCCCTTCTTTGGACACAAATACTGAAAGACTGAATCAGAATATCTCCCTAAAGACCAAATGAGAGGAATAGGGCTTCATAAGAGCATGGAATGAGGACGATGTGCTGCCTGGCATAATTCTGAAACTGAAATATACCTGAGGCAGGCAATGGAAGCTGCCCTGTTTCAGATTGAATGAACCTTGACATGGTCCTTTAGCTTTAGGCCAGCCAGGTCGTAGAAGTGTGAAATTCAATCAGACGGCCATTGAGACATGGCCTTCTTAGTATCAGTGTTGCTTAGGATATTGGTGTCAAATGAAATAAAAAGTTGCATGGACTTTGAAGGAACAAAATGGGCTTACAATGTTATGTGCAATGAGGAAATTGGACCACCACTTTGCACTGCCTACGGCTTGCGTACTCAGCCAGTTCTGGGCTTAACTCACGGCCAATCACTTGCTGGGGTTTGTCCAAGTCCTCCGTAACACACCCCTTAGTTTAAACAGTACATAACCCTCTTGCACTCATCTATCCTCCCAATTGGTACCCCTATTTAACCCCTATGCTTGGATTACACGTGTCTAGGTTCCTTTGCACTTACATCTTGTTCCCACTTTTTAAAATTTATCTGAAGGGGATGAGAGACTTCTATCCCTGGCTTAATGCGGTGGTAAATTAAACTCTCCTATTTGGATGTAAGTCTCAGCTCCCCAATCAGTTCACAAGCTTGCATCCCGGACGAGCCCCTATCTGAAGGAACAAAATGGACACCGTGTAGAGTCAAGCACGTGGGTTTTTTACACACAGTGCTGGCGGAGTGTCACTTTGCTTATTAGACTCAGAGACCCATCCAAGCAATTGATTACAATAGATTATATAGGTTATCTGTGGGCGGAGGGAAGTGATGGGGTGGGAGGTCCCGAGCCCCTGGATAGGTTCTAGCAGCAAGACAAGATAAGCACAATAAGCCAATAGTCTAAAAGATTACATAATGGCTCCGCTCAGGGTTCAGGTTAACATGCAACATACTGTTGAGACAGAGGTGTTTTTCCTCAAACAATGTATAAAGAGTATAAATATAAAATATATAAGTTGAATTCTGATTTGGGGGTCCATGGCAATGAGGTAGCTCTTCCGGTTGTCCAACAGGTATGTTCCTGTGGGTTAAAACAAAAGACATTGAAAAGTATATGGTAATAGAAATTGTTTTCAGGGTGCCCCATTGTACTCCTAAAAGCTAACATTGGCATCTGGGGGGAAGGGGGATGCATCTGTGGAAGGGAGGATGTCATATCTCATACTGACATGTTTGGGCCTCTCCATGAACTGTAGGCTGGTATGGAACTCTAGGGAGGGTATTTGCTATCTCCTTCCTGCACTAAGGAGTGGACATTTGAGGTCCCGTCCAAAGTTTGGTATGTCTGTAACTTCTGATAAGGGCACTAATTACCGCTCCCCATCTGGAGTTCTGCTGACTATGCTTATCTAGTAAGAAGCAAGGTTGTCTCTTGTTTATTCAGCTTCTCTTAGCCAATATTGTTCATTGTTAACTAGGCCCCCAGCTCAAACCAAGCTTTGGACTTTTGGCCTATGTGAAAAGTTGCTGACAGAGCCTGTGGTCAGAATTTTACACACACAGCAAATGGATCATGGCCCTTCAGACTTCCTAATGGCTTCACTGTGCTCCAACTAGAACCCCAAGGAACTTTTAACAGTAAGAATGGGTGTTTGTGGAATCTCCATCGTTGGAGATTTTTAAGAGCAGGTTAGACAAACATCTGCCAGAGATGGTCTAGCTAATACTTAATTCTGCCATGAATGCAAGGGAATGGACTAGATGACCTCTCAACGTTCCTTTCAGTCCTACGATTCTATGGACATGTAGTCATGGGAAGAATGTTGGCAGTGTAATGGACTCATTAAAAAGGAACTCCAAAATCATGTTGGAGCAGAATCTTGCATAAATATAAACCATCACTTTATTATTTTAAAACTTAGTATCTTGAGGATCAGTCATTAGATCCAGAATTTTATTTAGTTCTACAAGCTTAAGTCATTGCCACTAGAAAATGACTTTCTTTTTAATAAACTTGAGCTCCAAAGGAAATTTCATTGGGTTTGTCAGGATTGTGATACTATGATTTTTTTAATGGGGAGGAGGGGCTTCCGGTGTGTCAGACACATGTTTTACTTAACATGGGGCTGTAGAGACACTTGTTTACTTTTAAATAGCTCATGATAGGCCAAAATGAAATTGGAGGGAGTTAGTCTTCAAGTTCGTTTCAAACTGGCAAAGAAGTTCAAACATTTATGTGTAGATAAAAAAAAATGTCCTGTTTTCTCTATGTTGCCTTTCTCCATGTCTCTGAGAAAGATTTGTACCTTTTCCAATCACAAGTCCTTCTGGTAGATGGTAGTCAAATGGCCAGGAGGACCTGAGCCCCCATTCCTCACATACTCAATACCTATTGAACTCTGCCCTGTTAGGAGCCAAACTTTCATGGATAAGGTTCCAGATTAGGGTAGAACAATGTGCCTTGTGTGCCAGGGAAGACTCTATTTGATGGGATTAGTTTTGGTCAGTTGCAATCCCAGATCAATAAAGTTGAAAGCCAATTGCCTGGGCCGTAATAGAGTGATCAGGGTTACCAAACCTTTGTCTCTTCTGAGCTTTGCCAGGAGTTTTACTATCAGAGGTGAATGAGGCTTCTTGTTCAGTTGTGTGGCAGAGATCCATCACCAGGGTTCCCTCTTTGTTCCAACACTCCCTGATACAGAGACCATTCATGAATACCTAGCATGGATCAACTCAGACTGACTGTGTGCATGATCTCCTTCCATGCCAGTTAAATGATAATCAGAACTTGTGGGACAAAGCCCACTCTCACATCTGCAGCATTTCTTCCACATAGACGTTATTGTCCATTTGAATCAAGACCACCTTTCTGGAGCCAGTGTCAATGAACGTTCCTAGTACAGGATCACCAATTTATATTTGTTGTTCTTGGAGAGACCAAGGTTCCCTGAGTTCGAAGCCCTGTTTAGCGTGCCCCCAACCCAATTGGATTAGATTGGGGGTGTGTTCGGAAGTTGATTCTAATTAATTATAATAGTTAACATGAAAGTCTGCTTTATAGATGAGCCTTTCCTTTTCCGCCTTTGTAGGAGAGGGTAAAGGATAAGACAGAAACCCTGGGAGAATCCAGGATGGCTTTGTCGCCTTGCCTTCTGTAAAGATGTCTCCACTAGTTTCCCAGGTTCTATGTGTCAGGGCAGTTCCTCAAGCATTTCTGGCCTTTCTAAGAAGCCTGGAGCCAAGCAGATATATGGGCATCTACTTCAGACTACACAGTTTCTCCTGCATCAGAAACCACCTACACCTTATGTTGAACCAGATCCATAGTCTGATTGTAATAGTGATGTACGGCTGATGGAGGGGCTCTTTTGTCACACACTCTCCTTGCCGCTAGCAAAAAAGGGGAAAGAGGGCATGCCTGGGACACCCCTGTGCCATGCTGATCCTCCTCTATGTTTTTGGCCTTATGGCCATTGCAGCCAAATGTAAGTTAGAGCAGTCTGTAGGCTGCTCTATCACAGTGCAGAGGGAACATGCCATGCACAGAATAGCCCCAGGATCAATGAAGTTCAAAGGTGAGCTTTACACCGATTTTGCACTCCACTCCCTAACCTGCTCTGCTCAGTGCATTTTGATCCCATCTAAACATCTTGATCTTAATTTTTCAATATTCAATACTTTGAATATATTCTGTTTCTATGCATTTAGTTACTAACTCCCTATCTCCTCTCTTACAGGTTCATTATCTCATGGTTCTGTCTGCTAACTGGGCCTATGTGAAAGATGCGTGCAGAATGCAAAAGTATGAGGATATTAAGTCAAAGGAGGAGCAAGAGCTTCATGATATTCATTCTACCCGCTCTAAAGAGCGGCTCAATGCATACACATAAGAGAAACCTTGTCTTACTTTCTAACATTTGAATGCTTTGTTGTTTAACTAAAGGCCATCTAACCATTAAAAAAAAAAAAAAGAAAGTGCTTCTCACAAAAGATAGTTAGGGTGACTTGTAAATCGCCCAGGTACAATTTTTGGTTGTCTAGCACTTGGTTTCCTAATTAGTTAATAGTTTGTGTGACCATTCTCTACTGCAAAGCTCCTAAACAGCCTTTCCTGAATCCTCTTAAACAAATTAGCTCTGTTTGATCGAGGATACTAACTATTGTCAAATACGGAGATGTGTTTGATTTTTTTAATCACTTTGTATGTGTTATGCATAACACCTTTTGCATTGTTTCTTATATGGTTTTGAAAAAAATAGCTTTTTATACTTTTTAGTTTTAATTTCAGTATCTACTTTAACTACAGGTATACGTCAAAGGGACCATTGCACATTATGTACAATATCTAGAGAAATCACACTGATGAGTTTCCTTCATATTTGGAAGTCTTGCCAGATGGCCTAGTCGCCGTCTTGATTGTGGGTCCTAAGAACATTTTAAACAATTAAAGGTGCAATTTCTAAATTTGTAATAGTAGGTAAAAAAAAAAGTGCTTCTTATCTTTGTTAACATTGTATTATTATTGATGTTCTTAAAGAATATTCTCTTTCAAAGTTTTATTGGTGAGTATTCCTGTTTATATTGTGAGCATGCAGACCGTGGTGCTAATAATGCATGGCCTCTTGCCTGTTTAAAGGATGTTATACCACGGTTACCTTTAAAGAGTTACAGTATATAGACAAATGTTAACTAAATCATATAGCTATGCGTAGGTTTGTGCAGAATGATCTCTTTGTAATTCAACAATGGTTATGCTGAATTGGAGCTGTTCATGTGCTGATGTGAGCAATTACTGCTTAGCTACATTTATGAAAGTGATATATCAAAAATACAGCAACCTTAGAAGTCAGAAGTTTTTTACCTGCTTTAAAAAATTTAATGGATTGCACCTGTCTGAACTATATACATATATTGTATGTGATATATTCAAGAAGGCTTCCATAAATGCAATAGCTTGGCTTGCAGCTTTCCTACACATACTGGTTTACCTGCATTATGTGAAAGTGAGGTAAAAGGCCCCTTCAGAGCTTATTGTATGGAAGTGTAGAAATATAGCTGAACCTTTATTTTGAGTAAGAAAATGTTAACAGAAAGGTAAGTCATTAATTTGAAGGAAGTACCTGTATAAAATAACCCTACAAAAATCAGTATTATTGGACCAAATTTGGTGTTTGTTTTTGCTTTTTTTTTTTTTGCCTATTTCTAACGCTACAAGAATGCTGTAAATTGTCTTTTAAAGTGATGTATCCTGACAAGACATTTTTGTCAGTGTTAAAAATCCTAGATAGTTTTGTGCACTTATTGGACCATTGTGAATTCTCTCTCAGTGTAAGTGCATTTCTAATAAAAGTTCTTGAGTAAAACTCTTCTTTGTACTATTACTAGTCATGCATCATCAGTAATTTTTAACAATTCTTGTAGTAAGTAGAAGGTAATACTATAGTTATTTGTGGCATGGTTATGCATTAAGTAGTATCAGCTGATTGATTTTGGATTTTGTTTTTGTTTTTGTTCCTTTGTTTTTGTTTTTTTACACTTAGGCTGTCTTACGAGGTCAACAGTTTTCTGGTATGTGCAGTACCGGTTCTGCAAAAAGTACTATGAACCTCCTTTGGATTCTATATTGTAGTGTTTCAGTTTAGTGTCTTAAACAGTTTGTGACGATTTTTAAAACTATGTCTTTTAAACTCATGTAATGATGTTGATGCTTTTGGCTTTTCTCTGGTATTAGAGTTTGTATTTTCACAAAGAATGCTTTGTAGCAGGCATTACAATTAATCTGTTTTGTACATAAATGTGCCAACAGCTTGATGGTGGCGTTTTTGAAATGTAGAACAAAGTGCTTGCAAAAATGTAATAAACACACTTGTGTACTTTGTGTACTTATTAGTAGTCCTTGATGTGTTTTTTTTTCTTTTGTATGTACAGTATGAATCTAGAGATGGAAGAGAGTGGTTAGTAGTGCTGGCTGCAAAATGATTTTCTCATCTTGCAAATATTTTTAAGAGTTCAACATTTTTCCCTTCTCGAATTGGGATGAAAAATTGAAATTGTGAAATTGTGAAAATATTTGGGAACTAGGTTTTTTTGCTGCAGGTCAATCAGAATGCGTTGATAATTTCAAAAAGTTTCGTTTGAATGTCAGCCTTTTTTCTATAACTTTTTTCAGACTAATTAGCTTACATTTCAAAAGGAAAAACCAGAAAACAGGAATTTTTTATTTAAAAAATGTCAAAATGAAATGTTTTGGCAATTTAAAAAAACATTCTCTATGTTTTTAGAAGTCCAGAAATTTGTCAACTCTCCCAACCCTGTTTTGCTAAAATTTTAAGTGTTAACAAATCAACATTTTTAATGAAAAAATGATTAATCCAAAAATGGTTAACCAGCTCTACTTGTTAGGTAATGTAGTCCCATCTCTCTGCCATCAGAGGATTGTTCTTGAATCACATGTAGGTAAAGGGCCCAATTCACAGCCCTGCAAGACGAAGGTCTGCCTTACAGGCAGAAGTGAGACCATGGGAATTTGAGAAATGTCACCCAAACTACAAATACACAGTTCACCATATCAGAATACCTGGTCATTTCCAGTACTGAATGTCAGATATCACTTACAATACATTTGGGCAGAGAGGAAAAATTCAAATATACTTTTCCAAAAGCTAGAATAGCAACACTCCTAGTGGAAGGAACTATCATTTCAGACAACAAAAAATGCCTACAATGCACACACACCCTGCATCATACTATATTTGATGATTGGTTAATAAAAGCCTGATTTTTCTTCAAACATGAAAATCAGCGTTCACAATGTGGGAGTCTTTCCAGAATTTTGGAGTCAGTCTAGTGTTCTGTGTGTTTCCTGAGGATTGCTTCGTGATGAAGTGGGGAAGCCTTGCATGTTCCATTGACCCTGAGAGTTATACTGGTGGGAGATTTAATACCTATAGGGCCGCCCAACCCAGACAGGTCCAAGGGTAGGAACCAGATGGAAAGCAATCCACAGCCCTCCAGGTTAGGGGTTGAGCGATAAGCCAACAACTTATCCTTGTAAAAAAGTTAACGTATAAAAACACAGCAAGGTAGCCAGTCTGGCAAACAACATGAGAGACAGGGATGCCTGAGCCTTGTTCATGCTGTAAGCAAAGTATGACAGCGCAGGAAGGATTCAGGTGCAGGGTTCTATGAATCTCTCCCAAAATCTCTAAGAGCAGATTCAATATCAGACATGAGCTGTCCCGTTCCAAGAATAAAAATACATTCTAAAGACAGATTTTTACAGAGTCAAACGAGCAGCACAGGCATTCCAGTTCTTACATCTTAATATGTCCTGCATATGCGTAACTATTGAGAACTCGCATTCATTCAGATACCAGAAGGTCTTTCCCATCAGCTCAAGTGAAGTAGACTAGGTAGTCTCTCATAGGATCCCCTGGTACTGAGGGCAATGGCGTTACAGTGCTAATAAACATTACAGTGACTAGTGTCTGAGACTTCGATGATCCTCATGCGTGTACTTCCTATCTGATTGTGAAGTAATCTATATGTCAAAGATGAGTTTATAATTGCTTAAATAATGCTAAATCAGTAATGACAACTGATTAAAACTATCCATTCATATTTGTGTTCATTACTTACTTAACGGTTGTTCACAGTGTTTGTGTATAGTACTTTCTATGATCATGATTGCCTTAGCTGACATCATGGCAAATGGGAGGCATGGCAAATGAGATGCAGCTGAGCATCAGCAACATAAGTCAGGGGAGGAAAAAGGGTGCCCCACACCCTGTCAGTCATAATTTATAACACTGTAGGTCAGTGCATATTTGATTATTCTTGACTTTCCCCAGTACAGAGTTGAAAACCTAAGATGAGGTGTCCAAAAATAGATTCCATAGTGGTTGCTTCTGCCTAGCCTTGAACTGTGAAAGTCATGCCTCTCAAGAGCTTGATAATCCATTTTAATAGCTTTATATGAAACAATCTAGTATATTAATTGTCAGTTGATATTCCGAGAAGAGCAGGCAGTTTAGCAAACTGGGCTATGCTCTGAAACTTGTTTCTGTCTGGTTAGCAATGTGACACAGCATATCTAGCAAAATGTTACCTGCTTTCAAAAGGAGTAGTTCCATAGATCAAAGAGAGATTTTTTTAATAGTATCCTCGAATTATTTCATCACTAAATATACTGAACTTGAATGTACAAGGTAAGTTTTCCAAGGCCAACAAATAACGATGATCAGCTTTTTATGTTACAGAGATTGAAATAATAAAAAAAGAGGATTTGATGGCATGGTTACAAAGATACCTGTAAAACCTCCACTACCATCTCACAGGTCTCCTGTCATCAATATACGGATTATGAAATGGTAACCTACTCAGATGAATTATTTAAACTTTTATATTTAAGTAAAATTTACAAAGATCTAAAAGAAAAGGATACAAATCCTGGTGGAAAGAGAGCTCTAGAATTTTTCAGCATAACTTACAAGAGCTGCATAATGTAAATCGGTACAAAGAACAAGCTTTAACACCTATAACATATTTGTATAGCAGAGCTATACTTTGAATACATTTTACATGCTTAGAAAATGCTGATCCAGTAGGATCACCATAAGAAAGTTTCAGGAAGTAATAACGTGTCTTTGAAAGGGCTGTGGGAAACATATACAGCAGGGGTCGGCAACCTTTCAGAAGTGGTGCGCCGAGTCTTCATTTATTCACTCTGATTTAAGGTTTTGTGTGCCAGTCATACATTTTAACATTTTTAGAAGGTCTCTCTCTATAAGTCTATAATTTATAACTAAACTATTGTTGTATGTAAAGTAAATAAGGGTTTTAAAATGTTTAAGGAGCTTCATTTAAAATTAAATTAAAATGCAGAGCCCCCGGACCGGTGGCCAGGACCCGGGCAGTGTGAGTGCCACTGAAAATCAGCTCACATGCCATAGGTTGCCTATCCTTGATATACAGCATAGAACAGGCAAGAAAGGGACTGAATTTTTTTTAAAAAAAGAACAGGAGTACTTGTGGCACCTTAGAGACTAACAAATTTATTAGAGCATAAGCTTTCGTGGACTACAGCCCACTTCTTCGGATGCATGGGCTGTAGTCCACGAAAGCTTATGCTCTAATAAATTTGTTAGTCTCTAAGGTGCCACAAGCACTCCTGTTCTTTAAGCGGATACAGACTAACACAGCTGCTACTCTGAAACCTGAATTATTTTTGAAGTCTGCATAGAACAGAACATTTTAAAGATTGCTTTAGTACTATAATAAAACCAGCCATTCATTATTTTGCTTTGATGTGTCATGAAGGAATAGGAACATGCCTTTAACTACATGAGAAAATCCATTAATTAAAGGAGTGACTGAATGTGACTAGTTAAGATTGAGCTGGTAGAGTTACAGTAAAGTCTTGGAGCAGGGGATTTCTGCAACAGTACATCCTGTACGCAGCACTAGTATATTACAATATGTACTAGCATACTTTCTTTACAGTTAAAAATCTTTTTAAAAGACATCACCTTTTCAATTCACCTTAGCTGACTCAGGGAAGCCCAGATTGCACGCCTCCTTTGTGCATAATTCATCCTGAGGTGCACAGGCAGTGTTTGCACAGCCATTTCCCCCCAAATTGGCAGTTTTTCATTTCAGCTGAAACTGTGCTAACCGATGCTGACTAGACAATCTAATGAATCAGTGCATGCCCTGGCCACACCCACTTCTTATAAGCACCACCTATTTATTGGGCTGGGCTGGTGAGCCACAGGTCACCTGGAAGAGAACAAGTTGGAGGGACTTTTCATTGCTGCAACCTCTTCCATCCTGTGTGGATTCTTAGATACAACCATCATGATTCCTGTTTCTCAGCTCTTCAGGAGGACTGCTGTAAGTAGCTCCCATACCTAAGTTGTTCCTCACAGCAGTTAACATATGGTAGCAGGTAGACTGTCCTTCAGACTCTGCCTGTGAGATACATGATTGGGAATGGGTTGCCTTTGGTTTTTGACGTGGTGATGAGGGTCAGCCAAGGAGTAGAACTCCCATGGTTGGTTGGTGGGAGGGTGGTTAGGCAGGGAAAGTGGGTCTTCCTTGTGCAAGGGGCACTGGTCTCTTTGTTGATGCCTCTTAAAACTCTAGGCTGAGGCTGGGCAGTTTGGTGCCAGCAGCAGAGAGAGAGAGAGCTTTAATGTCTTCAGGTCTCAGTAATTCAGATATGCCTCCTCTTTTCATGAATTGCTGGAGCTCTGTGGCTGGAGAGGATGATACAGGGGATATGTGTGTATCTTCCATGAACTCCTAACAGCATGGATGGATATAGCACAGGGAAGCTCCTTTCTCAGACACTGCTACAGCTGTGGCAATAATGGGAGTATTCAAGCTTGCAGCAAATGAGTTGCTGGCACCAGATCCAGATATGATAAGGGGCTCACATAGACTCCCTACAGCTAGAAGTGCCATAAGGTCCAAATAAGCTTTAATACGAGCCATATTTTTTAAAGTGCCCCTCTAAATGTTTGCCCACTCCTTCGGTGCAAAAGATGCTTTTTCAAGTGCAGACAGGCACATCACTGCTTAGGAAAAGGTTTTCAGTGGATAAAAAGAGGAATTTCAGTCTGTAGCGGTGTCAGTCCTGTACCTTTCTATACATTCAGCTACATTTCTTTTAGAAATTAATTTCAACATAGGACCATTCATCCCTACTGTGATTAATTGACACTTATAAACTATTTCCTATGAGCAATTTCTCTAGTTTGATTTTCATGCATATATTCAGCCCAACTAATGAATTTTTTGGCTGTTTTCAGCTGATTAGACAGATTGGAAAACGGCATTGAGAAAGCAGCTGGGGATGCCCCTTGTGTAGGGGAACCCCTGGTGATGTCAAGTCAGAGTCAATGGCTCTATGCCAGGTGCTCTTCGTTCCTGTCCTCCCAACACAGGAAATGTGTCAGGGCATAGCTGGATGTGTTGCACACCTGATTTAACTGAATGATCTGTTGTTGTTTGTGTGATTTAAAACACCTCTGAGGATCCGGGACTGGGGGAGAGAAAGTGGCAGAAAGTGGCTTTGAGCCACCGCTCTTTGGGTGAAATCCTGGCCCCATTGAAATCAATGGGAGTTTTGCTATTGACATCAATGGAGTCAGAATTTCATTGTACCTTTTGGAGGATCTGGATTCTAGAGCAGCCAATCAAATGAAATGTTTTTTTTTTTGTAATTGAATTGTTCAGGGGGGGATGTTTTACTTTTCAAAAGTGGCTACAGTAAAAACCAAATCATTATCACAGGTAGCCTGATAACACTCTAGATGTTTCCTTGAGATATGCACAGCTCAGATATAATGACAACAGAAGTGTTTCATAATGTGTGAGTGTTAGTTCTATTGGCATGGCATTGTCTCTGAGGGAATCACAGACCTCAGCCCACTCCAAAATCTAGTCAGTGGCTGACATGTTAGATACTTTTTTAATGCTCTCATTAAAAGCAAAGGAAAGATAAAACAACAAAAACAGCTAACAAGAGATATCTGTTCATCTTTTAAGCGTGTAATAACTGCAGATGGTGAGAATAAAAACCCATAATAAAATAATGTCAAGGCTAACTTTAAATAAAAATGTGAGGAAATTCAGTAACAAGGCAACCATTGTACCTATGTGTATAAATTATACCTATTTTTGACTACCACACTCCTCAATTATATAGGCAAATATGTGGTAAGCTAAGAACATAGTAGCAGCTTCAGGTCTTCGCATTTATCAGTTTAATTCAGAACCTGACTCTTAGTTTTAGTTGTTGTCATTCACATTAACATAAATGTAAACAATGTGCATCTGGTTCTTGAAGCTGGGTGTTTTTCAAATCATCCAAACACTTGACAGAAATGTTAAGCACTATGGTATAACTGTATGAAGTAATTAATCATTAATTAATGTTTGCAAATGTGTTGCTGAGCAGTTCTTCCTGCAGCTCAACTTTGCATTCCAAATGCTGTTCCTTTCCTTCCCATATACACATCATAGCTTTTTCTAGTCTGTTCGAGCCTCAATTTAAAGTTTTTTTTTATATCCCCTTATTCCTCCTTTGAAAGTCCTCAGCATCATTATGGCCCTCCCTGTGGCAAAGAATTGCCAGCCATGGCTTCAGCTCTGCTGTATAACCCACTGGCACAAGGAGTAGCATTAATTGACTCTGAGAAGCTGGAAGCTATGTCCAACAACTCTCTGCCACAGCTACTGATCATACTTGACCTGATGTGTTCCCAGCCTGGTTGCCCAAGATCTGAGGCCAAGCTGATAACTTGCTCAGATACCCTGCAAAGACTATAGAGCAGATCACTAATAAATTAAAACAATCATACCAGCCATAACAGACTATTTTATTGTCCTTCAATATATTTTTAATAAAAAGCAGTTGAGAGAAATCTGTGTATAAAACGTGGGAAAAATCTGGAAAAGGCAGGGTTATATGCACACAATAAACAGGTTACATTAAACTCTAGGTAGGTTCTGTGCCCTGTTATGCATTTATTAATATAGGAAGTAGGCCCCTTTTCTACTGTACAAAACACATATCTTAAAGTTGGTTTCTCATTTCCTACCTTCTAACTAACATTCAAGACTTGTTCTTATTCTTTCTTCACGTCAGCTGATTGGACAAAAGCACATTTTCATAAAACTGCAGCATGAGGGGTAGTCACTATGTGGTGGGGGGGAGAGTGGCTAGGGGCTATGGCAATCAGAAGTTCCAGTCTGCCATGATCAAGAGACAGAACCTGATCAAAACATTTTTTAAAAGATTTCTATCTGAGAATAGAGGTTATGTAATAAGATACATAGGGTATTAAAATGAGACCACAGTGTATGTGTATCCTTTTTCCTGAGGGAGCTAACTATGAAAGAAAAGAAAAAGCAGTGTTTTCAAGTACACAGGACTAACAAAAATTGTAGTATTTTGGATAATTTCTGTATAATATCATATTTTTACATTAAAGGATACACATTCAGATATCAGTGTGTACTGAACTTCACATAGACCTCTGATAGAATAATAGGAGTGAAACCAACAGATTTATAGACAATTAAAAAGAGTTATGTAGAAACTACTGTATAAACCTATGTAATTGTCATGTTATGGCAGGGAGTCATCAGATGGCACCATTACACACAGTCACACAAGTTCTTTTTCTTATTTCAAGTTTTTAGCATTGGAAGAAATTGCTGCATTGTTGGTTTCCTGATACAGTTTTTTGTGTGAGCTGTGGTAAGCAGTAAAAAGAGTTTGCTGTTTTCCTTAATCTCTCTATGTAGAATCAATTCTTTGGGCAGGGTTCGCTCCTTGGGAACAAGGATCGTTTGGTGTTTGGGCTAAGATCCCTGAAAAAGGAAATTGCCTGCATGATGTGGTTGACCACTTCTGTTCCAGGACTGGCATATAAATGTAAAGAAACAAGCAGCACTAACAATATATCCAGACTTAGTATCACTGATTTCTCCTCCAACAGAAAGCTGACTGACAAAGCCCCAACATCTGCTCCCTCTTGGAAGGGGTGGGGAGAGGGCAATGGTACTTTCTAGAGATTTTTTTTTAAAGTATTGAAGAGAATTAATAGAAAATTATTTTCTGATATATAATTTTATTTATTGGCTTAAAATGCGATAGAAAAACTATCATTCTCCATTACATTCTATATAGGATTTCCCCATAAGGGACCCAAAAAACATCCATCAAAATAATCTATAATAAGAATTTTATTTATCCCTATGTTCACATGGTTTTATAGAGACAAGTTGGTGTAATTCTCAGCAAGTCTACACAAATGCATTACTTCACCTTTCACTGCCCAAAAATCATCAGTGGCTGAGTGGCTTGGAACAGTGGCAAAGGAATACGTAGTCTGTCACCAGTTCAAATCCAGATCGGGTTGGCTCTCAAGGCTCCTTCCCCACTCTGAACTTTAGGGTACAGATGTGGGAGCCTGCATGAAAACTTCTAAGCTTAACTACCAGCTTAGATCTGGTCCGCTGCCACCACTCCCAATGTGCTAATTCCCTTCCCTGGGTAGCCTTGGGAGACTCTTCACCAATTCCCTGGTGAATACAGATCCAAACCCCTTGGATCTAAAAACAAGGAAAAATCAATCAGGTATTAAGAAAAAGGCTTTTAATTAAAGAAAAGAAAGGTAAAAGAAAACCCTCTGGGAGAGATTAGTATACCAGCTACTCTCACAGACAACAGATTCCAAACACAGAGGATGTTCCCCTGGGCAAACCCTTAGTTACACACACACAAAAAAAAAAAAAAAAAAAACCAAATACCCAATTTGACTGTTCCTCTAATTGTACAAGACAGGTTACAAAGAAATAAACATAAACCTATTTATTTCCTTCACTAATACTCACTACTTAATAAGAGGCTGAATTCTGGAGCTTTCCCACTCCGGTCCAAAGTGAAACTCAACAGACAAAGGGAACTTTTCTCCTTCCCTTTGAACCATCTTGTCCTCCCATTGGTTCCTCTGGTCAGGTGTCAGCTAGGCTAGGTGAACTTCTTAATTTTTTACAGGTAAAAGAGGCATTAACCCTTAACTATCTGTTTATGACATTGGCCGTGACTGACAGTCACCATCAGAGAGCAATTCCGTTGTATTAACTGGTGATCTGAATTACAAGGAATTCACCTGATCCTAACATCAGAAATGCTCCCAATATCATAGAATCATAGAACTGGAAGGGACCTCAAGAGATCACCAGTCCCCTGCACTCATGGCAGGACTGAGTATTATCTAGACCATCCGTGATAGGTGTTTGTCCAACCTGCTCTTAAAAATCCCCAATGATGGAGATTCTGAGAATAGAGGTTATGTAATAACCTTGGTCAAGTCTTCCCTCCTCTCTATAGGTATGTAGGTATGTGACAGGCCATTTTGTCTTCTTATACAAATGACTCTAATACCACCAGTTGGATAAAACCCATGTATAGTTTATATATGTTATCTCAACCACCCCTTTTAGAGTCCCATACAGCAACTCTAAGTACAGTGACAACAATCATCCTCCTTTGCCAAAGGGAAGAGATCTCTCCATGCACAGATCTCTTTTTACTCTGGCCTTAGTAGTCTTTCCCACTCACTTGCATCCCCCCCTTGCACTGCCTTCCTGTGTGCCTTTAAACTCTTCCAGTTAATGGGTTCACTAGCTCCTTAGATCTCAGACTGATTGAGTAATTAGCCCCAGCTTACCTCAGTCAGGTTCTTCTCCAAGGAAACCATTTTGAGTTACAGTGTCCAGAGTGCTGGTTCAGCTGCTGGTTCTCAGCACTCTGTCCCAGGGTAGTCATTGTGATCTCCCCATTTGATATGTCCAGCATGATTCTCCAATGTGTAATGCCGCGTTAAGCTGGCAGAACTCCACCAAAGTAAATCATAAAAATGTAGTGAAGAATAAGGGCCTTTGTCACCAACCCCAGAAACTGCTATATACTCAGCTGACCTGAACATCACATATGGATGATCCTAGAGTATCAATAGGCAAATGGCTTTGGAGAAAGTAATAACTGTTCTGAAACTTCTCTCATTTCTAGTATCAAAGCACTGAGATTCAGGAAAGTTGGGTTAATAATGGGCCTTGACTCAGTTGCCTTGAGACGGTGGGATTTGTGCCACAGGGACTGGACTATAGAGTGCAGAGTACTCTGAACACTTATTACAAAAGTACCAGTAGCGCGTCTTGCTGTTGTGTGGTAGAGGGGGTGTGGATGGCTACAACTGGGGCCTGTGGAGTCATCCCACAAAGAGATTCCACCACCAAGGTTATGATTCATAGATTCATAGATTCAAGGACTGGAAGGGACCTCGAGAGGTCATCAAGTCCAGTCCCCTGCCCTCATGGCAGGACCAAATACTGTCTAGACCATCCCTGATAGACATTTATCTAACCTACTCTTAAATATCTCCAGAGATGCAGATTCCACAACCTCCCTAGGCAATTTATTCCAGTGTTTAACCACCCTGACAGTTAGGAACTTTTTCCTAATGTCCAACCTAAACCTCCCTTGCTACAGTTTAAGCCCATTGCTTCTTGTTCTATCCTTAGAGGCTAAGGTGAACACGTTTTCTCCCTCCTCCTTATGACACCCTTTTAGATACCTGAAAACTGCTATCATGTCCCCTCTCAGTCTTCTCTTTTCCAAACTAAACAAACCCAATTCTTTCAGCCTTCCTTCATAGGTCATGTTCTCAAGACCTTTAATCATTCTTGTTGCTCTTCTCTGGACCCTCTCCAATTTCTCCACATCTTTCTTGAAATGTGGTGCCCAGGACTGGACACAATACTCCAGTTGAGGCCTAACCAACCCAAAGAATGTTGTTGCCAAAGAGAAGGCAGGAGGAAACCTCCCCGCAACAAAGGTGGGAAGGTATCAAGAGGAAAGTCCCTAAAAAGGAATGACTACATTTCAGATAAGTAGCCAGTTTTAGAAATAATTTGGTTTGAATGTAAGATATATTTTACCAATAGCACTAACAGCTGTATAATATTACTGAGGCAAATATCCTAGTAAGAGTAAAATAGAAATTTTTAAAAAATTAGATGTTCTTCTGAATAAGAAAAACATCCGTGTTAACTCTAGCTAAGACCAAAATTATATTGGCTGCCAGTTCTGAGGCTTTAGAGCAGGGGTTGGCAACCTTTCAGAAGTGGTGTGCCGAGTCTTCATTTATTCACTCTAATTTAAGGTTTTGCGTGCCAGTAATACATTTTAACGTTTCTAGAAGGTCTCCTTCTATAAGTCTATAATATATAACTAAACTATTGTTGTATGTAAAGTAAATAAGGTTTTAAAAATGTTTAAGAAGCTTCATTTAAAATTAAATTAAAATTCAGAGCCCCCCGGACCAGTGGCAGGACCCAGGCAGTGTGAGTGCCACTGAAAATCAGCTTGCGTGCCGCCTTTGTCACACATGCCATAGGTTGCCTACCTTTGCTTTAGAGCATAAGTTAAGTATCCGACAGCATTATGGACTTCACTTTTTTTTTCAGTCTCTCTTATGTAGGAACTACCCCATCATGTCAATAACAGTGTGAAAATGTTATATAAAAGGCACTAACTGTGGGTGAAATGAATGTTCTTATTCATTTTTGCAGTCATTCACAATTGTATTTGAATATACTTTCCAACAAAACGAATTGGTCTTCCTATGTGTTATTTTGTGATTTTTAATGACAAGCAGAAAATGGTTGAACAGGAAGATGGCTACATAGAAGTAATTACATAATTGTTCCCATCTTGAAATTTGTAAAATACTGACATCTAGAGGAGAATGCACATGGAGCAGAAGCATGAATTTAGCTAACAAAAAGAAAATCTAAGTTAGATAGCATACCAGAACCGGTCTCTTTGCTCTGTGTGTATGTTTAGAAATATTCCTGGTATTATAGCTTAGACTTTTCTAGGAACATCCAAGTCAGGCTATAAATTAATTTCTTAATTATATTTTATACAATAAGTCAAAACAAGGATTGCACTCCTGTGCCACTGGTGCACAAGGCATGGTTTAAAGACATTTGTTTTCAATCACCAGATAAATGCACCAATGACCAACAGACATACACCTCCTGACATTAATAATATTGTTCCTAAGATACTTTTTTTGCAATTTACTTTTTAAAAAAGTTTTGGTACAATTCTATGCATCATATCCGTCCACTATGAACAACAGTGTAGTAGAAGTGTAAGGGAACATCATGGTATTATTTACATCTATTTCTTTAAGGGTCTGGTTTTTCCACTGCACGATACACATCTAAGGAATTGAAGTCAATGCAGGTTACTCATATCCTCCAGTAGGAAAACAGAGTCCCTGGACTTTTAGGACCTCTTTATGATCTTTCAGTCAGTCCAAATGTCCTTCCAGCCACTTAATGTTAACAGTAAAATTAAATTGTCTGGAATCCCAACCCCAAAACAATTACTAGATTATGATGGTTAATGCATTAAACCAAAAAACTCCTGAAATATTTCTATGATTGTCATGGTAGCCATGAAATCACATCTGTGTAGACATTAATGTCACCCAGCAACATAGCAAAAGGGACTTCTCATCAGACAAGCATACAAAATGCTCAGCAAAGAAATGAGTGATAACTAGATGAATAGTGCACTCATGTTATTCCACATAGAATTCTGTCCTAGGAATTTCATACAAGGTGGACACATGGTTTAGCCATGAAACATTCACTGATTTTATAGGCACGTGTCAGAGTCAATCTTGAGAAACAATTTGATGGAGAAGCAGGGCCGGATCCAGGTACCAGCCCTCCAAGCATGTGCTTGGGGCGGCACCTGGAGGGGGGCGGCGCTCACCCGGGGAGACCGGGGCCGCGGCCGGGCTCGCCACCCTCCCACCGGCGCTCCAGCCGGCCGGGAAGAGCGGGGCCGCCCTCCTCCGGCCAGCTGGGGAGAGCGGGGCCGCGGCCAGGCTTCCGGCCTTCCTCCCGGCGCTCTGGCCAGTTGGGGAGAGCAGGGCCCCGGCCAGGCTCAGCACCCTCCCCTGCCGTGCTCCCCACCGGGGGTGGGGGGGCGGCAGGAGCCTTTTTTGCCTGGGGCGGCAAAAAAGCCAGAGCCGGCCCTGTGGAGAAGGTAGTAGCCTTTTGGATCAATTCAATGAGGACGTTCTATTGTATCAGGAGTGGAATGGAAAGGTGTGAAGAGGACTTAGGAGGAAAGATCAAGAGTTTGTTTTTTGGCCATGTTAAATTTCAGCAGATGGGGAAACAGCCAGAAGCAGATGTCAGAGACAGGCCAAAGTGCCATGTGAGGGAAGATTGAAAAAATTGGGTTTGTTTAGTCTGGAAAAGAGAAGGCTGAGAGGAGACATGATAGCAGTTTTCAAGTACATTAAATGTTGCTACAAGGAGAAGGGATAGGACCTCTGAGGATAGGACAAGAAGCAAAGGACTTAAATTGGAGCAAGGGCGGTTTAGGTTGGACATTAGGAAAAACTTCCTAACTGTCAGGGTGGTTAAGCACTGGAATAAATTGCCTAGGGGGGTTGTGGAATCTTCATCATTGGAGATTTTTAAGAGCAGGTTGGACAAACACCTGTCAGGGATGGTCTAGATAATACTTAGTCCTTCAATGAGTGCAGGGGACTGGACTAGATGACCTCTTGAGGTCCCTTCCAGTCCTATGATTCTATGCAGGCCTGGGAAGAGGGAGAAAGACCTACTTCTCTATTCCTGATGTATGAGTCATTGATGTAAAGTTGGTAAATGAGATTGTTCAAAGAGATGAAATCACCCAGGAGGAGGAGGAGGAGGAGGGTGGGTTGAAGGAGGAGAATTCCCCTTTCATCAATTATCACATACTGATTATCATTGTTTGTAAGAAAAGAATAAGTGTACAGACCCCACAGTAAACCAGGGCAAGGCATAGAGCAGTTCTGGAGTAGGGATGCCCTGCCCCTCAGCAGTTTCAGGGCTTGCTGCAGGTGGAGGGTTAGTTTAAATGGGCACTGATAACCAGGGGAAGGGTGTGTTTGGGAGGGAGCGAGCTACAGGCTGCACTAGCAAGTGAGGCTGATGTCTGGATCTGTGAGAGGAGTGGCTACAGCATTGTTAAGGCTACTCTGGAAGCAGTGGTCCAGATTCCTCCCACCTCCCCTCTTTGGGATCTGGAAATTCACAGGAGACTATGAAGAATGGGACACTGTCTCACTGGCAGACTAAGTGAATGCTCCCATATCTGTGACCACACCTCAGAGAGACGAGCCACAGCCTGGCAGGAAGTGACCCAGGTTAGTATAGCTTGGGGTGGACCAAAGGGTGGTCTGGACACTATAACACCCCTTTATGATCCTGGATTGGAACCCAGTGGAGTGGGTGGGCCCTACTACCCTGACCCTCTGCCATGACAGAACTCTAAGGGGGGTGGAATGGACAGGGACTGAGGCATATGACCCTGCCAGGGCTCCCTCCAGAACAGCCAGGTCAGAAAGAACTTTGGAGCCCCTGCCTGACCACTAGGTCAGCTGGCTATCAGACTGACCTTCTACACAGTAAAATGTTTCTTACACAGTGGCATTTTCTGCTGTATTCCAGATATGTGATTTGTGGAATGTAGCAATTTACAGAGCCTGAGAAGTGTAATAAATAGAAACTTCAGTAGGAGAATTGCATATGCACTTAGTATAAAATTTTAGATCACCTTATATGACAAAATTGTTTATCCAGTTTCGTATTGTTAACATTAACCCAGTAGCTTGGGGAGTAGAAGATAAATCTCTCATTCTGAGTTTTGAAACAGTTGATTATTCACATTGCTGTGACTTAACCTGCCAGAGAACACTACAAAAGGAATTTTTTATGATGTGGCATTTGTATGACGCTGAGTGACTCCGAAGTGTCTTCACTTCATAGGCTGGCACCAGGCACTGGTAGTGTATTTAATGATAAAAGTAGTAACTGGAATGTAAATGAAAGGCAACCTGCCAGAAAGCAGGGAAATGGAATGTAGTAATAATGCATGCTTATGGGACTTGATTCAAAGGAGGGAGCTATGCTTTTGTATCAGATCCCCATTGCAAGACAAAACCTGTGCCAAAGAGGCTCATTTGAATGATACATTGATCAGATCCAAAAAAAGAAATCAATGTGGGTTTCTTGGGATGTGCAGGGCACAGTACAGTCTCTCTGGCTTTCTGACAAAACTAGTGCAGCTGCTCTCAAGATGGAATAGGAATCTCGATTTATCAACTTAAGGAACTTTACCATTTGGCATTGGTTAGGCAAGTGGCAAGCTAAGACTTTAATTTTTCTGCTAGTCTCTGTTCATTCTGTTACATTATCCCCCTAGCCACTCCACCTTGTTTATCTGTTGTGTCCTTTCTGGCACCTGGACTGCGAGCTCTATAGAGCAGGGACTGGCTTCTTTATTTGCCTATACAGTACATGACATACTGGGGGCCCTGATCCTTGATTGGGGTTCTTAGGCAATGGATAGGCAGCTGGTGTGCTGATACCACTGCCTATCATTCTGGCCAGTATTATTTCATTGTTTCTTTGTGCTCTCCCTGTCTGTTGTATCCAACTATTATATCTTCTCTTATATGTAGATTGGAAACTCTTTGGGCAGGGCTGTCTTTTAAATCTGTGCTTGTACAAAACCTAGCACAGTGGGGTCCTGGCCCATAACTGGGGCTCTAAGTAGCTACTGCAATACAAATATAATTATTGTCCAAATAAGTGACAGCTCCAGTAGAAGAGCTCTTGGTTTTCCCAGGCAATCTCTGGAAGCTCTCCTATGGCTCCTTGCAGATTAGCTAGCAGGTATGAAAAGGAGCAGGCAGAGAAAAGTGTTAATTAGAGCTGAGTGAAATTCCAAATTTCTATCCCGAGGGACATTCTGACACTGTTACATTTGTTTTCATCCCATAACAGGATGAAAAGTTGAAACTTAAATTTTTTACAGAATGAAAATTCTGAAAACAATTTATTTGGAAACGTTGAAACATTTCATTTTGATATTCCTGAAATTGAAATGTTTAATTTAGCAGATCATCGTTGAACTGCATTTTGGATTGCTTTATGGAAGTCATAGTTCAGGTATACATTGTCTTCTATGGGGTGCGCTCCCTGGAGGCCATCATACCCCACAATGCAGAGTTGTGTGGTTCATCAGTGGAGCTCAGCCCATGGGAGATAATGGGGGCCTGAACTAAAGCAATGTGGTGTTTCTCTGGCCTCTGAAATGAATACATGCTTCTGGCACATAATCCCTTTGAGAGCTGGATCAATGAGCATATTTAATTTTCATCAGTGACACCTCTCCTTTAATGGAAAGTATCTTCTGTTTCAGTAGCTTCATCATCATCAGAACTAGTTAGTCATAATTACAATACAGAGGGGCTCCTAAAACTAACCTTCTGATTCACTGAGATGTTTTGAACCACTTATGTGAAAATTAGGAAATTTTAATATTGCACCAAATCCACATTAATTCCATAATTGTCCTGTTCACCTTGCTTCAATGGGAATACTCACAGGAGCAAGGATCAGATGCTATAACAACATGGTCAGTTAGGGTCTGGCCCCCCATATCATGCCTCCCCCCCCCCAGTTATTGTGGCAGGGCCACTGTGATGAGGTGTCCACTCCACACAAGGCCTGAAGGGGTTAAGGTAGCAAGGTGGGCCAATTAACTGCCTAGGATGCACCTGGAGGAGAAGTCAGGGAGTAATGAGGGTTAATTAAAAAGGAAGCTCAGCTGGACAGGAACAGGATAAAGCCCAGTAGCTGAGAATAGAAAAGGGCTGTAGGGAGGGAAACTACAGTCACTCTCGGAGTGAGAAGGCAAGGTACAAAGTAGCTCAGGGATACAGCAGTAAGGTTCAGGACTATGCAGATCTGGACTGCTTGTTGTAGGGTCCCTGGGCTGGACCCCCAGGGTAGAGGGTGGATGCCTGGATGCCTCTACCCACCACTGGGAAGAGTTGTTGTTAAGGGGCAGTGAGAGGAAAGACTGCCTGGGACAGTGGGTCCTGAGTGACTTTGAAATCTCAGAAGAGGAGGACTACAATGATCTGGCTGGAGAGCCATGCCACGGAGCAGATGCAGTTGAGTCCTGGGAGAGCAATGAAAAGAGATTTACAGAGTGCAGCCTCAGGAAGGCTCATTGGGCTGGCAGAACTAATCAGCAAATGTGGCCAAAAGCAGGCACTCCAGTGGTGAATAAAGCACCCTGTGACAACTCAGTGAATAATGCAGACATGATGGTCACCCCTGATACAAGGGGGTGGATGAAAGACATGATAGTTGCCTTGAAAAAGTGGGAGTATAAGAGATTGCGAAGGACTGTAAGGCAGTCATCCCTGATACAAGGGGAGTGTCAAAGGCTGTAGGGAAGAAAAAAAGAGAGAGATAATGGCGCCACAATATGTGGAAGCCTTTTTGCAGAAGGCACTTATACCCTTCCAGGCTGGACCCCAGAGTCACTGCCTCTGCAGAAGGGGAATGATGAATAGCAGGGATGAATCCAGGCCCTACTGAGGCAGGTGCTGGAGAATCAGCAGAGACAATGGGAGGCACATTTGTACCTGCAAAACTATTTGACACAGCTGGCTGAACAACAGCTGTATTTATTTAATCTCATGTGGGAGGAAATTAGCAGAGGCGACAGAGATTGAGACTGGAAAGGAGGCACTGGGGTCAGGAGGCTAGAAGCTCGGCCAAAGGAATGTTACCATGGGAGGTGGAGGGGACACCTTAAAAGGGAGTGCGCCTACCCATATGGGGATGAGACGCTTTACTTGGAAGGCGGGAAAACAAGAAAGCCCAAGTGAGCCCTACCTGTGGGGAGAACAGGGAAGTGAGGGGGTATGTTTTGCCTGCCTCCATAAAGGACATATAAGGAAGGTATGCCCTTATATGAACTGTGAGGAGAAGGCTAGCTCGGGAGAGGGGGCGAGGAGGGTGAAGGTCAAAGCATACCCTACAGATGAGGCAAGGACAAGGGTTTGTTTTGGGTGCCGAGAGGCCAGCCATGTAAAAGGCACTGCTCTCTCAAGAAATTGTGGGGTAGTAAAGTGACACACATGGACACCAGTGGGAGAGGGTGTGTGTGTGGAAAGAGGGTGTCCAGTGACAGGAGTATGCTGGAGGCTGGCAACCACATACTTGTGCTAGTTGTCATCAAGCTAGCATGCTAAAAATAGCAGTGTAGCTGTGGTAGCATGCCATGGCAGTGGCAAACAATGACACAAACTAGCTGCCCTAAGTTCAAACCTGTCTGCACCCTGTGGGTACTTACTCAGGATAACTATCCCATCCCAACTCTTGCCGCTGCCCATGCTACTATTTTTAGCATGCTAGCTCAATGAGACCTAGCATGTGCGTCTACATGAGCTGGGGATCACGCCCCCTGTTCCAAATGTAGAAGTAACCTGAGGGATTTGTATGCTTTCAGCTGGAGCTGTAATTCCAGCTCGAGGAGACATACCTCTGCTAGCTCTGATCAAGCTAGCATGCTAAAACTAAAGTGTAGCTACAGTGGTATGAGTGGCAAGAGGAGCTGGCTGCCCTGACTATCTGCCGACTGTTACAGATGGGCATGTATTTGGAGCAGCTAGTCCCACCTGCTGCTCATGCACAGAGGCTATGCTCAAGCTAGCATGGGTACATCTCCTCGAGCTGGGAAGTTACACTTCACCACTCAAAGGGTGAACATACCCTAAGAATCATCAAGAATAAATGGGGATTAAGGTGTCTGTTAGCCAGCTTTTTGGATCTTCCTGATTCTCTTACAGCAATCTTCCATGGCCTCTGAACTAAGGGAATTCCTCCACAACTATTAGAGACCTCTTATGCTGCTCATGCATCTTTTTGACATGGCATAAAGGGGTCACAGTGAAGGGATGAAGTTCACTCCCTATATTCCCTTTCATAAAATAGGGAGCCTTAACCCCTGCTGCTTTATAAATAACCAGGTGGTGGCTGCTCATGTATACAGTCACCTCTTTTCTACCATGACTTTTAGCATTGCGAATGTGAATGGCACAAAGCTCTGAGAAATATCCTATATGAGGGGTTGGTGAATTATAATGAATAATGAAAAGTTTCAGAGTAGCAGCCGTGTTAGTCTGTATCCGCAAAAAGAAGAACAGGAGGACTTGTGGCACCTTAGAGACTAACAAATTTATTAGAGCATAAGCTTTCGTGGACTACAGCCCACTTCTTCGGATGCATATAGAATGGAACATATATTGAGGAGATATATATACACACAGACAGAGAGCATAAACAGAGAATATGATACAGTTCTGCGGTGACCTAGAATCCTACTTTCGACGTCTCCGACTCAAAGAATATTTCCAACATACCTCTGAACAGCATACTAACCCACAGAATCCTCCCTACCAGCACTACAAAAAAAAGGATTCTGCGTGGACTCCTCCGGACGGTCGAAACAACAGACTGGATTTCTACATAGATTGCTTCCGTCGACGTGCAAAGGCTGAAATTGTGGAAAAGCAACATCACTTGCCACATAACCTCAGCCATGCAGAACACAACGCCATCTACAGCCTCAGAAACAACCCTGACATCATAATCAAAAAGGCTGACAAAGGAGGTGCTGTCGTCATCATGAATAAATTGGAATATGACCAGGAGGCTGCTAGACAGCTCTCTAACACCACATTCTACAGGCCATTATCCTCTGATCCCACTGAGGATTACCTAAAGAAACTACACCATCTGCTAAAAAAACTCCCTGACAAAGCACAGGAACAAATCTGTACAGACACATGCCTAGAACCCCGACCAGGGGTATTCTATTTGCTACCCAAGATCCATAAACCTGGATATCCTGGACGCCCCATCATCTCAGGCATTGGCACCCTAACATCAGGCTTGTCTGGTTATGTAGACTCTCTCCTCAGACCCTACGCTACCAGCACTCCCAGCTATCTTCGAGACACCACTGACTTCCTGAGGAAACTACAATCCATCGGTGATCTTCCAGAAAACACCATCCTGGCCACTATGGACGTAGAAGCCCTCTACACCAATATTCCACACAAAGATGGACTACAAGCTATCAGGAACAGTATCCCTGATAATGTCACAGCTAACCTGGTGGCTGAACTTTGTGATTTTGTCCTCACCCACAACTATTTCACATTTGGGGACAATATATACCTTCAAGTCAGCGGCACTGCTATGGGTACCCGCATGGCCCCACAATATGCCAACATTTTTATGGCTGACTTAGAACAACGCTTCCTTAGCTCTCGTCCCCTAACGCCCCTACTCTACTTGCGCTACATTGATGACATCTTCATCATCTGGACCCATGGAAAAGAAGCCCTTGAGGAATTTCACCATGATTTCAATAATTTCCATCCCACCATCAACCTCAGCCTAGATCAATCCACACAAGCGGTCCATTTCCTGGACACTACTGTGCTAATAAGCGATGGTCACATAAATACCACCCTATATCGGAAACCTACTGACCGCTACACTTACCTACATGCCTCCAGCTTCCATCCAGGACACACCACACGATCCATTGTCTACAGCCAAGCCCTAAGATATAACCGCATTTGCTCCAATCCCTCGGATAGAGACAAGCACCTACAAGATCTCTATCAAGCATTCTTAAAACTACAATACCCACCTGCTGAAGTGAAAAAACAGATTGACAGAGCCAGACGAGTACCCAGAAGTCACCTCCTACAAGACAGGCCCAACAAAGAAAATAACAGAACACCACTAGCTGTCACCTTCAGCCCCCAACTAAAACCTCTCCAGCGCATCATCAGAGATCTACAACCTATCCTGAAAGATGATCCTTTACTCTCACAGATCTTGGGAGACAGACCTGTCCTCGCTTACAGACAACCCCCGAACCTAAAGCAAATACTCACCAGCAACCACACATCACTGAACAAAACCACTAACCCAGGAACCTATCCTTGTAACAAACCCCGATGCCAACTCTGTCCACATATCTATTCCAGTGACATCATCATAGGACCTAATCACATCAGCCATACCATCAGGGGCTCGTTCACCTGCACATCTACCAATGTGATATATGCCATCATGTGCCAGCAATGCCCCTCTGCCATGTACATTGGCCAAACCGGACAGTCTCTACGCAAAAGAATTAATGGACACAAATCTGACATCAGGAATCAAAATACTCAAAAACCAGTGGGAGAACACTTTAACCTGTCTGGTCATTCAGTGACAGACCTGCGGGTGGCTATATTACAACAGAAAAACTTCAAAAACAGACTCCAACGAGAAACTGCTGAGCTAGAATTGATATGCAAACTAGACACAATCAACTCCGGTTTGAATAAAGACTGGGAATGGCTGAGCCATTACAAACATTGAATCTATCTCCCCTTGTAAGTAGTCTCACACTTGTTATCTAACTGTCTGTACTGAGCTAGCTTGATTATCACTTCAAAAGTTTGTTTTCTCTTAATTAATTGGCCTCTCAGAGGTGGTAAGACAACTCCCACCTGTTTATGCTCTCTGTCTGTGTGTATATATATCTCCTCAATATATGTTCCATTCTATATGCATCCGAAGAAGTGGGCTGTAGTCCACGAAAGCTTATGCTCTAATAAATTTGTTAGTCTCTAAGGTGCCACAAGTCCTCCTGTTCTTCTTATAATGAATAAATGTATTTGTTATTGTGACTAGTTTAGATTGTAGTCAATTCAAAATATGTCTGATCTATGTTCTGGAAAGCACTATGTAAAATTGTGTTCTAATAATGTATTAGAATAATAACATAACTGTAACAAAGGATTAGAAAATTATTTCCTAGCACTGACCCTTTGTTTAGTTTAGAATCAAACAGTTTCTGGAAGTTCTGAAATCATTGAATAACTTTCAGTGATGGCTTCAGCCTGTGATCTGAAGGACAAATGCAAGTAATGGCTCTGAATTAAGTCTGTTTTGTGAGATTAGGGTGACCAGACAGCAAGTGTGAAAAATCAGGACAGGGGGTGAGGGGTAATAGGAGCCTATATAAGAAAAAGCCCCAAATATCGGGACTGTCCCTATAAAATCGGGACATCTGGTCACCCTATGTGAGATCTCCAGCCCAGATATGCAGACTCAAGATGTTTTGGAAACACATCCAGAATTCTTGGACACTTAACTAAACTGAACCCAGATTCAGACCCATTAGAAATTTTCTCCTTGCCGAATGTGACCTATAAACCTTCCTCAGTAACACTGAGCGGGGTACCTCACCAGCAGCTGCTCCATGTGACAGGTGCAAGCTCTTCTTTCAGATGATCTTTGTCCCCTGCAATTTGTGTTATTGGAATGAATTGTAAAAGGGCTATATCTTAAGACTACCAGAAAAGTACAGCTAGTGTGAAATGTGACTACTTGTTTGCTTAGTGGCACTTTTTGCCATGTGCATATAACAGCTGACTTGTTTTCCCCATTAGTCTGCTGAAACCTGAAGGCGTGGACCTTGTTTCAGTGACCTTGTTTTTTTCCCCTTTCTCTGTAGCATGGGTGCATGTCACTCACCAAGTGGGCATATCTCACTCAGGCAATTCCCTGCCACTGTAGCTCTTGACATTGATGCACCTCAGCTGTTCTTCTGCCCGTGACACAATTGTGTGACCTGTGTGTTGTAATACTTCGAACCAATGTTGGTTGTTTGGTTTAGTGTATGGGTGGTATTGGTGTCCTGTGATGTACAGGAGGTCACAAGAGGTGATCTGGTGGTCCCTTCTGGTCTTAAACTCTGACTATAATATAAATCTCATCTTTTCCTCCTTTGTATCCCACTTGCAAAAGGGTCTTGTGAGGAGATTTTAAATCTCAAGATTTTATAGGTCAGCGAAATTCTGGCCCCATTAAAGTCAATGGGAGTCTTACCACAGACTTTAATGGGGCCAGGATTTCACCCCTATTGCTTCACTGTTACTTTTATTTCAGGATAAGGAAAAACAAGAAATATTTTAGATTGAAAGTGCATGTATACGGGGAAAAAACAACATGATTCTAATAGTCAAGCAATTTTAGTAACAATACCTCAAAGCAGATTCAGGCTTGGATTCATTAATATTAGTGGCGAAAAGCTGAACTTGAAGTTCAATGGATTTCCTCCAGCCCAGCTACAATGGACGTAGGTCCATTATATCTGAATGATTCAGATAAATGGGTTCAGCTCTGGCTCATCTAGACTCAAAGCCTCCACATACTTTGGGAGGCCTTAGAAATCTAAAATGGCAATGGATCAGCCAGTGTGGAAAGAGGGGGAATAATCCAGTTAATAGCTTCATCTCTGGGATAGCTGGGCTGATGTTTAGCAATGCATTTCTTTACTAAAACACTAGCATACACCAAATATTTCCACAAGGTGGGGCTATGATGTTTCATATCAGGAATTCTGTATACCACAGGATTTGGTTCTTATATTGTACTTTTTTAAACCAAATGTTGTGAATAGAAATTCAGAGATCCAAATGAACTATATGCATCCAACAAAACAGTATAGCCTTTTGTAGAGTATCGTAGGGCACATCTGGATGTCTGTGTTAATTAAATTGAATAGCCCTACCCAAGAAGCTATGGTCTTGGGTGTGTTCTTCTCAATACTTGTCACCTCACTTAGTATTAATCAAAATGTTCTTACATTTGTTTAATCATAAGTCTCTTTTCACCAAGGTGTATTTTCACAATTACCAATAAAAGTACTAAGAATTGTATGGATTTTGCCTTTGTAACAGGGATGATAATGACTGTGGCAATGGTACCATGGAAGCCTAATATAAGATAATATTGGATGCATAAGGTGCCACAAGTACTCCAATCTATTTAGTTCCACCAAGAGGTGGTTTGATCATGATCTATATGTACTTACCTGGGGAAAAGATTTGAGAGTAGATGCTTCTTTAATCAACCACAATACACAGTCTCTATATTACATATAACAGTCGAGCAAGGAAATATGGAACATGACAGGTTAGACATGCAGCCAAAGTAGACATGTGCAAGTGTGCCTAATTGCATATGCTTAAATTCTAAATTGCAGCCTGGTGTATTCAGTGTGGAAGAATTAATATCAGTACAATAACCTTAAACTTCTGCATTTCCTGACATTTGGGCATTTGACTTTGCAAACACTGCTTTCAAACCTGCAAGTGACAATGTGTGCATGGACATCAGTGCCCACACAGTCCCACTAAACTAATTCAGCTATTAAAACAGACATAGAATAATAGAATGTCACCAATTCTTACTAATGACTGGGAGACACTCTGCAGATGACTGAATTTTTGCTAATTAACAAGGATGTGAATATATACACCATCACACCATTTACTTTATTTAATAATCCTGTATTAGCACTTACAAAGCACTCTGCATCTTAAAATTCCATATAAGCATTAAGATTTACACAATAGACAAGCATAGTTTAGTTTAATCACTTAAGGTAACAGGAAAGTGTGGGCACCGCAGGACAGTTTGTAGAGTTATGACAGTTAGTCAGAGAGATGGCAATACATTTAACTGTTTTTTTAAACACTTGGAAAAGGGTGCCCATAGGCTTAAGGAGGGAAGGCAGACCACAAATTTCAGGTGAGGTTTCATTAATGGCATTCCTAAGAGGACAGAAAGAAGCTAGCTCAGATCCTTCTACGCCTGGAATGAAATCTGAGCCTCACTGAAGTCAATTTTCAGAGTAGCAGCCGTGTTAGTCTGTATCCGCAAAAAGAAGAACAGGAGTACTTGTGGCACCTTAGAGACTAACAAATTTATTAGAGCATAAGCTTTCGTGGACTACAGCCCACTTCTTCGGGCTGTAGTCCGAAGGATGCATCCGAAGAAGTGGGCTATAGTCCACGAAAGCTTATGCTCTAATAAATTTGGTAGTCTCTAAGGTGCCACAAGTACTCCTGTTCTTCCTTTTACTGAAGTCAATGGCAACATTTCCATTGAAGTCAATGGGACCAGGATTTCACCATAGGAGTTTAGGAGTGGGATGTAGAGCATTGCTTATCACTGAGGTATGGATGGCATATTACATATAACACACTTTATGAACAATGTAACCATAATGCGGCCAGATTCTCAGCTGATGTAATTTAGCTCCATTGACTTCAATACTTGTACTTTTCTATTCATTTTAGTTCCAGTGAAACACAGATTACTCCTTAGCAACAACGTTCAACTCAAGTTCTGAAGTACTCCGTGTGTTCAGATCCTGGCCTTTGTGGAGTCTCCTCTGCAGTTGGCTGCTTTTCTTTTTATCTTAACAGATTCATTTGGTTGAATAGTGGGGCATTAGTACCATAACATGTATTTGAGTCTTCACGTTTTTGGAGGTTTGAAGCTGTTTTGGTGGGCAATAAGGATCTGCAGTAGCCTTTTAGGACCAGGTGATCTGTTACACCAGTGTAAATCCAAGGTAGCTTTGCTTTAACAGTGCTGCTTTGGATTTACAGCAATGTAAAGGAGCTCAGAATCTGGACCATCTTCTCCAGATTTATTTGTACTTGCTTTTGCCAGGGGCTATTATGTTTGTGTGTTCAATTGTTTTATTCAATTAGGAGGATCTTTGTTCTACTGGTGGACACCCTTACACGTGCTGACACTGTTTTAAATGTAAGTGCGGTGAAGTGGGACACCAGAATACACATGAGGCGGATGGGGAGAATGCTGCTTGTAGATGTACTTGACTGGCCTTTAATAAAACAATGTTTGCCTTTTAGTCAGATATTAAGGCTTGAGTATCTGCTTTTCATAGGGTTTCTTTTATACTTTTAAATTAATAATTTTCTTAGCTTTGCTCCATTGCCATAGAGAATTTGTTTTACTAAATCAATCTAAGTAATGTCTGAATGTTAATATTTTCTATAATCCTATCTTTTAATTTAATTTTGAAATAAAGTCAACAGATCATAGTACATAGGACCCATGGATTTCTCTAATGAAAATACACCGTTTATTATATGCAAAGTTTTTTTTTTTAATATAAAAAAGATTTGACAATGCATCTTAAGGCAGCTCAAATCCCATCTCTCACTCTGGTCCTTCTAGTTTTCTTTTTGACTACACTGCAGTCTCACCATCTCCTCACGTTCATAGAAGCTTCTATTCTTCCTTTTATTGCACCATCCTCCCCTGTCTTCAAATCTCCCAATTACCTGTCTGTCCCCTCCAAAAGTTTCTCCTTAATTGTAACACCACCTAGAAAAAAACAGCTTAGAAGAACAAACAGAACGCACACCATTCATAATCAACAACAACCCCACCCCCCTTACACATACCTAGTTTATATGGAGTCTGATCCAAGACTCGTGGAAGTCAATGGTAACCCTCCTTTTGAATTCATGGTTGCAGAAACAAGCCCAGAAAATATGCATTACAAACTCAAGCAGCTGGATAATCTTACTGTTGTAACTCATCCTCCCTATCTCTGTTCTCCATATCTATCATCACATCTCCATGTTTAAACTGTAGGAATGATGGATGAAATCCTCACCCTCACTCTGATAAAAGGGCTGCAGTGGCATAAAAGGGCCTAATCTGTCTGACACAGGCAATGACGAAGACAAACATAATGCTTCCTTCCAAGGACCACTCACTTGCCCTGGTGTAGGAGTGTGTCAGGGCAAGGTTGGGGCAGGCACACAGAATGAAGCCCTATGAAGATTCCAGGCAATGTTGTGGTCTAGGAGCAGCCTGGGGAGGTGGCCATAATTTAGAAAGGCTGTCCAAATTACACCAGGGACCTTTCCAGTCCCTGAAGCAGCCCAGGATTAGGGGGGCACAGAGATGGCTAATGTTACCTTAACCCCCACGTTTCTGGGACGCAGGTTTAGAGATACAGCACAGACTCTTACCCCATGTATTTAAGAAGCTCTGAAAAGCACCCTCGCACATTTTAGGCACTGAATAAATAATTAAAAATAATTGTAGTTCTAATCCAATGGGAAGATACATGTACAGGACTTCCCCCTATTAATGTAAGAGCTATTACATGTTCAGCAGTGAGAGAATCAGGGCTTTGATAAATGCAAGTTAGCTGCCAGATGAAAGCACCATGGTAAAGGCATGCTAATTTGCTACTTGTTGGTATTACTGTACATGCTATTGAACAGCTCAAGGAACCTAAGAGCTGTTTTTACAATGAGTTTATTCATAAGAAACACAGGGAGTTTGTTCCTCCCAACGGTTTTAAAGCCTGAACTTCACTGTTTAAAACTCTCCAATAGGCACCCAGATAGTCTTGGCAGTAATGAGTCCCCCTGAGCATTACTGATTTCCCCTCCATCTTTATTTTAGCAAAACTTGGAAAATGATCTCTTACTAAATACCATGAATAAGGTTTGATTCAGTGTCAAAGATCTAGAGCTCCAATGTAATTTACAATAACTATAGTGAAAGCTGGTGCCTAAAAGATTCAGTGGAGTTCACCCTCCTGGCACCCAACACTCACTCAGCCACCTCCTGAGTCCTCTGGTAGAGGCCAGATGCAGACGTTTAAATGTTGAATAGAAATACCTCTACACTCAACCCTGCTGCCTCCAATCCTCTTGCTCTATTCAAATTCTACCAGTTCAGTGCTGCAGACACAGCCAGACACCTAAAAGCTTCTAATCTCCTTCCTCCCTGCCTGAAGCTGAATTCCCAGAGCTGTTTCAACCCCGGCTTCAACTCACTGTTGAAGATCCTTGACACTGCTGAGCCCTCCTGCTGTCAAGAGTCCCCACCTCATTGCTGTGTCCTAGCAACCTTGGAAAATGTGTCATTACTTAGGGTTAGAAGTGAAAATAAAGCCTGATTCTCCACTACCTTGTGCCCTACACTTCTGCAACTGGGGTATGGAATCATAGAAATGTAAGGGCTGGAAGGGAGCTCAAGAAGTCATCAAGTCCATGCCCCGGTGCTGAGGCAGGATAAAATAAACTTAGCCCATCCCTGACAGGTGTTTGTCAAACCTGTTTTTAAAATCCTCCAGTGATGAGGATTCCACAACCTCCCTTAGAAGCCTATTCCAGAGCTTAACTACCCTTATAGTGAGAGAGCTTTTCCTCATATCTAACCTAGATCTTCTTTGCTGCAGATTAAGCCCATTGCTTCTTGCCCTACCTTCAGTGGACATGGAGAACAATTGATTGCAGTCCTCTTTATAACAGCCCTTAACATATTTGAGAACTGTTAACAGGTATCCCCTCAATCTTTGTTTCCTAAGACTGAACATGCCCAGTTTTTTAACCTTTCCTCAGAGGTCAGGTTTTTCTAAACCTTTTATCATTTTTGTTGCTCACCTCTAGACTTTCTCTAATTTGTCCACATCTTTCCCAAAGAATGGTGCCCAGAATTGGACACAATACTCCAGTGCTGAGTAGAGCAGGATAATTACTTCCTATAAGACATGTTTGCTGTTTCATACTGATAACTTTATATTAATTTGTGATCTACTTTAATGCCCCAGATCCTCTTCAGGAGTACTATCACCTAGCCAGTTATTTCCCATTTTGTAGTTGTGCATTTGATTTTTTCCTTCCTGTACTATTGTAGTACTTTGGACTTGTCTTTATTGAATTTCATCTTGTTGACTGCAGACCAAATTCTACAATATGTCAAGGTCATGGTGAATGCTAATCTCAGCCTCCAAAGTGCTTGCAACCCCACCCAGATTGGCATCATCCAGAAATTTTGTAAACATACTTTCCACTTCATTATCCAGTCATTAATGAAAATATTGAATAGTGACTGACCCCTTTGGGGCCCCACTAGATATACTCTCCCAAACTGACAGCAAATCATTGATAACTACTCTTTTGAGTAGAATCTTTCAACCAGTTTTGCACCCCCGTATAGTAATTTCATCAAGATCACATTTCCCTAGTTTGTCTATGAGAATGTCATGTAGGACTGTGTTGTCTTGATTTTAATAAGTATTTATCTTGTCTACTGCTTTCCCCCCATCCACTAGGCTAGTAACTCTATCAAAAAAGGAAATTAGGTTGTTTGGCATGACTTGTTCTTGACAAATCCATGCTGGGTATTCGTTATAACCCTATTATCCTCTACATCCTCTAGGTGTTTACAAATTTATTTTTTAATAATTTGTTCCAGTATCTTTCCAGGTATCAAAGTTAGACTGACTGATCTATAATTCCCCTCATTCTCTTTGTTCCCCCTTTTTAAAGATGTTTGCCTGTCTCTGGGACTCCTCCAGAGTTCTCGAAGATAATTGCTAACAGTTCTGAGATTGCTTCAGCTACTTCCTTACATATTCTAGGATGAATTTCACCAGGGACAGTTGACCTGAATACATCTAACATATTTAACCCTGTTCTTTCTCTATTCTGGCTTGAGTTCCTTCCCTTTTGTTGAGTATCTGGTCTCCATTAACCTTTTTAATGAAGATTGAAGCAAAATAGGCATTAAACATCTAGGGTATCTTGATATCATCCGTTATTAGCTCTCTTTCCCTGCTAAGTAGAGGAACTACATTTTTTCTTTGTCTTTCTTGTGGTCTTGATGTATTTAAAAAACTTATTGCCTTTTATGTCCCATGCTAGGTGTAAAATGTTTTGAGATGTAGCCTTTCTGATTTTGTCCCTGCATACTTGTGCTATTCTTTTGTACTCTTCCTTATCAGTTGTCCATGTTTCCACTTTTTGTATGATTCCTTTTTGAATTTCAGGTCTCAAACAGCATCTGCTTTGCACAGATGTGTATGACTGCCCCAACTACAAGGTGGTAATAAAGCAGCACATGGGTTGGTTAGGTGCATCCATTATAAGTACTTAAGTCAGGGCTTCTCAATCTGGGGATTGTGAAGTGGTGTCAGGGGGTCAAATCATCCAGACCTTCCCATATTGTTAAATGGAAAAGGTGGATCTTAGTATGGAAAAAGTTAAGAACTGTTGACTTAAGCAGTTTAGTTAAAGTCAAAGAAGAGTGAACATGGAGTTGGACAAGTAGGATACAGGAGTTAAAAATATAGAAGAATTCAGCAAGAGGGAGAAATTTCTTAATTAAACTTTAATATCCATTCTTACTGCATTAAACAAAAAAAGCCCAGCAGATTTACAACACACTTGGAGACACAGAGGTGTGGCTGTCTGATCAAAACAACCACAACAAAACAGCATCAGGCAGTGATTATATTTTGTTTTGGAATTGTGTTTGTAAATATTTAGTTTTTATGAAAATAAGAGTTCTAGTTTTCAGTGGTGCACAGGTAAACTATTACATTTTAGGAGCTCTTGTTAATACTTACAATCCACTACCAGCTTTTGTAAGACAGTAGCCATAAACAATGAAGAGGTGGTCAGCCTCCCTGCATTGTCTTTCAAATTTTGTTTTCAAATGATGTTTTCAGTCATCATCCACTAAATACAATGTCCGCTCCAGAGAAGATGGTATATATGGAAAATGTATTCCCCACACATAGGAAAACACCAAATAATATAGAGTTCAATCCTTCAGTCTACACTTAGGCAAGACTCCCAGTAAAGTCAATTGAAGTTTTTGCTATAGTAAAGACTCAAATACTGGACCCATAGAATCTTGATTTATAATTTCTTTGCTGAACAGCCACAAGATGCCATTGTGGGCCTGCTATGAGGAGCTGTTATGTCTGCAAAAGTCAAAATGAATGTCTTGAGACCTCTAAATAAACTGAAAATATAAGACATAAGTGTGGATCTATTTCACATATTTACATAAAATGAAAAATCAAGCAACTCTCCTAGTGTAGATTCCAAAATAAATTTTGGAATGCTTTCAAAACTTTACCTAACCAGTTAGGTATATTGAAAAATTAAAGCCACAGCTTCTTTATATAAACCCAATAACACCTCCAATCATCCACAAAACATCCATTGTTGAGCTTTAGGTGTTCTGAGATGAGGTAAAGTAACTTTTAGGTAACCTGTGAAACATGATGCTTTTGGGTTCATAAGAAAAAAACCAATGAGTAAATAAGACACTCAAGAAAAGAACAAAGTGGTCAATAAAGAAATGCTAGGCACATTTAGCAATTGTGAAATGCACTTACCGTATAGTTTGTCTGAAATTTCATATCTTAAATATTCCTTTCAAAATGTTTTTTTTATTCTTGGTTAGAAAAGTTAAGTTATTGTTTTCTGTTCTGTACACATTTTCAAAGCAGAAATTTACATTCATAAATTAATGGAGATATCCCATCTCCTAGAACTGGAAGGGACCTTGAAAGGTCATCGAGTCCAGCCCCCTGCCTTCACTAGCAGGACCAAGTACTGATTTTTCCCCAGATCCCTAAGTGGCCCCCTCAAGGATTGAACTCTCAACCCTGGGTTTAGCAGGCCAATGCTCAAACCACTGAGCTATCCCTCCCCCCATTCATGATAGCAATCTAAAGATGACTGTTTTAGGAATTGAGTATCACAAGTGGATATGAAGAGACAGAGTGGAGATTACCAAAATGAAGCAAAATTTTTCAAACCTGAGTGCAATCTGCCATGCACAAGCTCAAAAAAAAAAAGAATATTGCAGAATTAGACTGGGTTCTAAGAAGGTTGACAATTATGAGGGGTATAGAAAACTTCTCATATGAAGAGTGATAGAAAAGGACATGATAAAAATATATAAAATAATGAATACAGACAGTAGATCACTTTGTCTTAGAGCGCAAGAACGGAGGGGCAGTAAATGAAATTTAAAAGATGGCACATTCAGAAATGAGGAAAGGAAATACTTTTTCACATAGCACAATTTAACTTAGCTTTAAAGTGCATTTAACTTGATTGATTGCCGTGACATGATCAGCATTTTTAAATAACACAAAAGGACCTAATGAGGCTCCCCAGTTAGAATGCCCTGCAGAAGGATAATATCATTTGACTGTGTGGACTAAACTGCAAGAGCTTTTACATGTAGTGAACAGACATGCCAAACCCACCAAAAAAAAAAAAAAGCAGAAATTGGGCTTGTTTTTGGCTTAATTGGCTTGTGAGTTACTTGTTGGCTAGTTTTTGGCTTGTACTTTGTTGCTTGTTGTAGCTTGTTGCTTTTTTTTTTTTTTTTGATTAGCTCCTGGCAAGCAGGGACAAGGGGGAGCAAGCAGGGGCAAGGAGTAAGGGGAAAGACTCAGGGGTGCACAGCGAGTCCACCTCAGTCCCAGACTGCACGCCGTGGGGATCTAGTCACATAGAGTGTTGGGGGTCTTAGGGATTGGCTTGTTTTGAAATGGGATTAGCCTGCTTTTTGGCTTATTGTGAAAGTTGGTGTGCTTATTTGCCGCGTGAAAGTTGGCAACTGTGGTAGTGAATTGCTTTGAAGTAATCACTGTGTGTTTGTGTGTGTGCGCACATGTAGGCACATGTGTTCTCATGTGTGCATGAAGGAACAGACCTATAATAACAATGAACTAAAGAGCCAGTGGTGATAACTATAAAACCTTTATAAAGCTCCAAGTCCAGACAGAGAAAGCAGAGCTGACTGTTTTTTAGAAACAGATCTCAAAAAGTGTCCACATATCCAGCAAACTCTCATCTCTAGTGTCAGTGAAATCTTCCTCTCCTCGATTTTAATTTCTTCCACACCCAAACTCTATTAGGAAAAAGTCTCAGATGTTCAGTGCTGCCAGTGTTCTATAAATCTTGACAGTTCATTGGGTTAACAGGTTCAGTCACAGTCCTTCAGAGTTATAGATTTAATCTATAAATTAGTAGTCTGGTTTAAAGAGATTATTTATGCTGCACTGTAAGTGAGCAGCTCTTGGCAAACAAATAAGGGCAAAGGCCCAGATTTGTAAAGGTTAGGTGCTGCTCCAGTCAGTGTTGCAAGGCCTAAGGCCCAGATACTCAAAGGTATTTAGGTATGTAACTCCCAGGTTCCAAGGCTAGTTTCATATAGAGAGGAAAGCCTAGCGGGCCCAGCCTGGGGCGGAAGGAGTGTTTTCACAAAGTCAGTGTGGAAGTAGGGGGCCTCTACATGAATTGCCCTCACTTCCCATAAACCTCCAAGATTCATGCAGCTTTTAAGAGATGCTTCATGTCTGTGAATGGAACCCAATGCCTTTTCTGCACCAATGAGGGGTTGGGTAAATCTTGCCTCCCTATGGAATGATCAAAACCCAAATGGGGCCCTTACTTATATATGTGAGCTATTTTTTATCTATCTGATTAAACAGTTCCTTACTAGTTCAGCTGATGCTGCAGATCATTAACCATGATAGAAAAAGAAAATTCTGCTAGATTTATTAACTCATAACAAAGTTGGTTTTATGTTCATAATAATATAATTAAGAACGGGTAAAAATGTACCTTAGGGTCATTTGCCCCCTTATATCCCCCATAGGGTTTGGTGAAGGTTAAAGACAAGTTCAAGTAATATTTTTTTTCATGAGTATAGAAAAGTTGCCCAAGAACTGGCAAATTGTTTTAACATTCTGGCAAAGAAAAGCCTTGTCTTCCCTAAATAGCAGTTGTTTCATGGCTTTTTGAAATGTCTTTTCCAAGGGTTAATGTTCCTTATATTCAGAAGGTTGAAAAAGCTACTAGGGGGGAAGCTGTTCTAGACTTGATTTTAACAAATAGGGAGGAACTCGTTGAGAATTTGAAAGTAGAAGGCAGCCTGGGTGAAAGTGATCATGAAATCATAGAGTTTGCAATTCTAAGGAAGGGTAGAAGGGAGAACAAATAGAGACAATGGATTTCAGGAAGGCGGATTTTGGTAAGCTCAGAGAGCTGATAGGTAAGGTCCCATGGGAATCAAGACTGAGGGGAAAAACAACTGAGGAGAGTTGGCAGTTTTTCAAAGGGACACTATTAAGGGCCCATAAGCAAGCTATTCCGCTGGTTAGGAAAGATAGAAAATGTGGCAAAAGACCACCTTGGCTTAACCACGAGATCTTGCATGATCTAAAAAATAAAAAGGAGTCATATAAAAAATGGAAACTAGGACAGATTACAAAGGATGAATATAGGCAAACAACACAGGAATGCAGGGGCAAGATTAGAAAGGCAAAGGCACAAAATGAGCTCAAACTAGCTACGGGAATAAAGGGAAACAAGAAGACTTTTTATCAATACATTAGAAGCAAGAGGAAGACCAAAGACAGGGTAGGCCCACTGCTTAGTGAAGAGGGAGAAACAGTAACAGGAAACTTGGAAATGGCAGAGATGCTTAATGACTTCTTTGTTTCGGTCTTCACCGAGAAGTCTGAAGGAATGCCTAACATAGTGAATGCTAATGGGAAGGGGGTAGGTTTAGCAGATAAAATAAAAAAGAACAAGTTAAAAATCACTTAGAAAAGTTAGATGCCTGCAAGTCACCAGGGTCTGATGAAATACATCCTAGAATACTCAAGGAGCTAATAGAGGAGGTATCTGAGCCTCTAGCTATTATCTTTGGAAAATCATGGGAGACGGGAGAGATTCCAGAAGACTGGAAAAGGGCAAATATAGTGCCCATCTATAAAAAGGGAAATAAAAACAACCCAGGAAACTACAGACCAGTTAGTTTAACTTCTGTGCCAGGGAAGATAATGGAGCAAGTAATTAAGGAAATCATCTGCAAACACTGCGAAGGTGGTAAGGTGATAGGGAACAGCCAGCATGGATTTGTGAAGAACAAATCATGTCAAACCAATCTGATAGCTTTCTTTGATAGGATAACGAGCCTTGTGGATAAGGGTGAAGCTGTGGATGTGGTATACCTAGACTTTAGTAAGGCATTTGATACGGTCTCGCATGATATTCTTATCAATAAACTAGGCAAATACAATTTAGATGGGGCTACTATAAGGTGGGTGCATAACTGGCTGGATAATTGTACTCAGAGTTGTTATTAATGGTTCCCAATCCTGCTGGAAAGGCATAATGAGTGGGGTACCGCAGGGGTCTGTTTTGGGACCGGCTCTGTTCAATATCTTCATTAATGACTTAGATATTGGCATAGAAAGTACGCTTATTAAGTTTGCGGATGATACCAAACTGGGAGGGATTGCAACTGCTTTGGAAGACAGGGTCATAATTCAAAATGATCTGGACAAATTGGAGAAATGGTCTGAGTTAAACAGGATGAAGTTTAACAAAGACAAATGCAAAGTGCTCCACTTAGGAAGAAAAAAATCAGTTTCACACATACAGAATGGGAAGAGACTGTCTAGGAAGGAGTACGACAGAAAGGGATCTAGGGGTTATAGTGGACCACAAGCTAAATATGAGTCAACAGTGTGATGCTGTTGCAAAAAAAGCAAACGTGATTCTGGGATGTATTAACAGGTGTGTTGCGAGCAAGACACGAGAAGTCATTCTTCCGCTCTACTCTGCTCTGGTTAGGCCTCAGCTGGAGTATTGTGTCCAGTTCTGGGCACCGCATTTTTAAAAAGATGTGGAGAAATTGGAGCGGGTCCAGAGAAGAGCAACAAGAATGATTAAAGACCTATGAAGGAAGGCTGAAAGAATTGGGTTTGTTTAGTTTGGAAAAGAGAAGACTGAGAGGGGACATGATAGCAGTTTTCAGGTATTTAAAAGGGTGTCATAAGGAGGAGGGAGAAAACTTGTTCACCTTAGCCTCTAAGGATAGAACAAGAAGCAATGGGTTTAAACTGCATCAAGGGAGGTCTAGGTTGGACATTAGGAAAAAGTTCCTAACTGTCAGGGTGGTTAAACACTGGAATAAATTGCCTAGGGAGGTTGTGGAATCTGCAACTCTGGAGATATTTAAGAGTAGGTTAAATAAATGTCCATCAGGGATGATCTAGACAGTATTTGGTCCTGCCATGCGGGCAGGGGACTGGACTCGATGACCTCTCGAGGTCCCTTCCAGTCCTAGAATCTATGAATCTATATCAAGCAATCTCACTCCTCTTGCTAGTTGATAAAGATAAGGAGTGGACTCCTTACTCAGACCCTACGCCACCAGCACTCCCAGCTATCTCCGTGACACCACAGATTTCCTGAGAAAACTACAATGCATTGGTGACCTCCCAGAAAACACCATCCTAGCCACCATGGATGTAGAGGCTCTCTACACTAACATCCCACACACAGATGGAATACAAGCTGTCAGGAACAGTATCCCTGATGATGACACAACACAACTTATTGCACACAGCACAACTTATTGCTGAGCTCTGTGACTTTATCCTCACGCACAATTATTTCAAATTTGGTGACAATATATACCTCCAGACCAGTGGCACCGCTATGGGCACCCACATGGCCCCACAATATGCCAACATTTTTATGGCTGACCTGGAACAACGCTTCCTCAGCTCTTGTCCACTCATGCCCCTTCTCTACCTACGCTATATTGATGACATCTTCATCATCTGGACCCATGGGAAGGAGACCCTGGAAGAATTCCACCATGATTTCAACAGCTTCCACCCCACCATCAACCTCAGCCTGGACCAATCTACACGGGAGGTCCACTTCCTAGACACCACCGTACAAATAAGCAATGGCCACATTAACACCACCCTATACCGAAAACCCGCCGACCGCTACGCCTACCTTCATGCCTCCAGCTTCCACCCCGGTCACACCACACGATCCATCGTCTACAGCCAAGCTCTGAATCGCATCTGCTCCAACCCCTCAGACAGAGACCAACACCTACAAGATCTTCACCAAGCATTCTCAAAACTACGATATCCACACAAGGAAATAAAGAAACAAATCAACAGAGCCAGACGTGTACCCAGAAGCCTCCTGTTACAAGACAGGCCCAAAGGAGAAACCAACAGAACTCCACTGGCCATCACCTACAGTCCTCAGCTTAAACCTCTCCAACACATCATCAGTGATCTACAACCCATCCTGGACAATGATCCCTCACTTTCACAGACCTTGGGAGGCAGGCCAGTCCTCGCCCACAGACAACCTGTCAACCTTAAGCAGATCCTCAACAGCAACCACGCACCGCACCATAACAACTCTAACTCAGGAACCAACCCATGCGAGAAACCTCGATGCCAGCTCTGCCCACATATCTACACCAGCAACACCATCACAGGACCTAACCATATCAGCTACAATATCACCGGCTCATTCACCTGCACGTCCACCAATGTTATATATGCCATCATATGCCAGCAATGCCCCTCTGCTATGTACATTGGCCAAACTGGACAGTCACTACGCAAGAGGATAAATGGACACAAGTCAGATATCAGGAATGGCAATCTACAAAAACCTGTAGGAGAACACTTCAATCTGCCTGGCCACACAATAGCAGATGTAAAGGTAGTGTCAAAGTTAGACTCAGGACTCATAGTTTGTCAGACCACTCTGTTTTATTAGCACAGCGCTCTGCTAATACATTCAGATAATGTGAGCCTCCATGCAAGATTCAAACAGTCTTATTTATACAGATAAAAGGGTGCGAACTAAACAAAGGGACAGAGAGAGCAAAATTGTAAAATTTGCATAGGGCACAATATGCATATCCTGCTTCCTTATTAACTCTTATCGATCTAAGGCTAATGCTTCACCAATTGCCCTTAAGTGGGGCAATTCATTAAGCAGTTAATGTCTGCTTTCCTGTCCCCCTGGCTTGCAGCATTTCTCATTTCTACTTAAAGGTACATACAGCATTCTTTAATTCATTCTATTTCTTTAATATAATTCATTTCACTTTCACAATCCCTCCTTTTGGTCAAGCTTACGCAAAGACCAACAATTACTGGGTTCCACATATTAATCGTTCTTTATCTCTTCGTTCATCAGTGATATTTCGAAATCATCATATTAGCACTCTGTTTTGGGGCAGTCACTTGGGTGGCATACCTTACACAATTCTGGATACAACAGGAGATTAGCTGAAAGCATACAAAAATCATTAGGATTTCAAACAGGATAGTCAGGGCTCCCTGAAACAACCAGTTTCCTATGCCAGAGAAATTTAACAGGTTACTTAGCCACTTCCATAAAGAACTCAGCTCTTCATGGGGAAGATATGCGATTTGTTCTAAGTGTCTAGCGCGATCTATTACTTCCTTGGGTTCGTCAGGTATGAACACACAACATTCTTTTCCAATGAGAGCCCAGGTCCCTCCTTTGGCCGCCAGCACAATGTCCAATGCCTGACCGTTTTGGAGGGCCATCTGTCAGATCGCCCCTGTTTCTTTGGCCAGGGCTTTTTTAAACTCTCTCCGATTTCATTTGCCATTATTTCAACTACTGCTTGTAACCTTAGGAGCCTTTTTGCATGGTGTTGAAAGATTGTATTGTTTTCACTAAGGTTACTGTAGGGGGAACATGAAATTGATTTTTTTTCTGTTTGATCCTCAGGTCAAGAAAAAAATTCATATCCCCATACCCAGCCCGCCACTTTTTTAGTTTTATTCGAATAATCTCATACACCATTGGCCACAATATGCTGAAGGCAACGGCTTTTTCACAGATCCAGCTCTGTCCATTACACACTCAACACCAATGACCTTTTCCCTCCATCACACTTATCCATTTAGATACATTTATTCCCACTGCTTCCCAAGTGTCATTATTGTTCCATGTTTTGTTAAACGGACAAGGTCCTCCAGTGAGGTCTGGGGAATTGAGTGGGATTGCCAGGACAGGAACACCAGCTTGAGAGTGGGCTGGGATGTGGCTGCAGACCCAGCAATTAGAAATATTAAGGGTCTGAGCTATCCACACTTGCTGCTGGATAAAAGAATTGTCATTGTGGACTCCCCAGACCTTAAGACACCAGCAGGCGAGGAACAGGCGCCACCAGAGGCTCATGTTGGAGGCAAGGCCCTGCTGGTTCTGACAACCTCAACTGAGGGAACCGCAGTCACGGTTTTACATCCACCAGGCAGCAGGCGCTAGGCTAACTACTGCTTCTTTTTGGGCCTTGCTTTAGGTCCTCGTCTGCTTCTGGCAACCCTTACGAGAGCGTAGATGGTAAGGTATTGCAGGCTGTTCCTCTACGTCTTCTTCTGGAGTCAAAATTGACTCTGCGTGGTCCTGAGGTGATTGGTTTGCTGGGGGGGGTGCCTTCTTACACTGCGAAGCATGTATGCACGCTGTGATGCCAGACAGTTTAACAGCCATCTGGATAGTAAGCAGTACCTGATGATTCTTTGATGTCCTTTAAGTCTCTTTACTTCTTCTTCCTTGACTCTGGCTATAACAATGGCCTTCACACCTTATCTTTTCCTGATGCATACATTCCTTATTCACACAGATTGAGAATACAAACAGTAGTATTTTATATGGAGCAAAAAGGCATTGCAAATTAAACCTTGCTAAGTTTTACAATCAATAACCAAGACAATTTACATTGAGACCCAGGCCTTCAATGTTCCTCTAATCTACTTAACATAGACACAATAGAGAATCCTGTTTCTTACTTACTAAACCTTAAAACAAAGAAATGTATATTTAACTAGAGGCCTACTTTGTAATACATATAGGAAACCATAGTAGACATTATAACTTATTCTAAAACAAAAGGGTGACCATAATCAGTCATAAGGATTGTTCTGGTCTGTCATTCCTTTCTGCTATTCAAAAAGGTTGACTGACAGGGATGAAATCAAATCATACATTAATTCTTATGGGACATTATAAAATCCTGCTCCTACATATCCCCCTTTTGACACTAAGATTATTAATCGCCAGTGTCACTTCTTATTTAGTCCACATAATAGAAAATACTGGGAGGTGATTTGGGCCTGTGGCTCTAGCTTTGCATACATTTGTTTTATCCAACAGCACATTTCAAACGTTACAATTAAACACATACAATTTAAAACCAAAACCAATTAGGGTTAGTAACATTAGTACTCCAGTAGTTGTGGGAGACCATTCAGAAAATATGTTATACCAATGGTAAGCTGTTATATCTTTCTGCAGTGGCAATTCTTAACATGTTGCCATTTGCATGTATAATATGAATGGTTCGGTTTCCCACATTGCCTTTTTGTTTGTTTTAGGAACTATGTTACCTTTTTACCTTTTGTAAACACATTACTTACATTACATTTACATTTGTCTATTGGAAGGTTGCTAACACTTCCATTCTTTTAAAACACTTCCCCCCCCCCCCCAAGAATTAACACATACACATAGCCCATTATACAGTACTTTGGTCTCATTATTCATTTTATCCCACATACAGGATCCTAGTGAGATGTCTTTACTACAGGGCTTTGGAGCAACAGGCATGGATAACCATACCCACTTTTATTTGTTTCTTATTAAGTTGTCCTGTATCTGATATTAGCCTTTTCTGAAAGACAAAAATAACATTTTTCTACCCCTTTTGGGATGGCATTCATTATTGCTTAAAATATTCCTTTCTTTTACAAATACCCTTGCTGATTGCAGGCAAAACAAGAGGAATTACCTCCATATTTTCCCGTGTTTTTGTTCTATAGGCAGGCCAGGTTTTAATGGCTTCTACCTTTTAAGAGTTATGGGGAAATTATCCCACTGTTCAGTCATTAAATCCATGAGGTGGTTTACCTCAGTTTTCCCTTTACAGCAGACCAAGGTTACAAGGTCTTTCCTGCTGTATTAAGCTTTAAGTTTGTTCACAGGTAACATCTGAAAAGCATCATTACCATAAAGGATTTTTTTCCCCAAAATCATACACACTATACATTGTTACAGGGGTACTTATTAACATTAAATGTATTTTAATTAAAGGTATCTTGTTATACCGTGCCTTTTATTTAGACAATTTATTTGCTGACCAGGTATGTTCTTTATCTGCAACTTCTTTGTGCTGGCAGTTCTCTCACTTCCTTTATCAGTTAGATAATTTGCATCAACACTGGCTTGGCTTTTGGATTCAAAACCATTAGCAGAGCTCAGAGACTCTGTCTTAAAAGGAACACAATTAACTTTTACCAGAGTTTTGATTACTTTTAACTCTTGCTTCCAAAACACACACAGATCTGAAAAAGAAAACACAGTCTATTGTGGCTCCTTTGGAGCCCTAATAGGATTTTAATTAAGTAGCATGTTTCGTTTGCATTTCTTTTACCCCCTCTATAATATACACTGCACACGTCTGCACATTCCTTCTATACTTTAACTTTTAAAACATTAGCCATATTAATTTTTACATAAGGTGTAACTGTTTCTTTTGTTCTTAGAGTTTTATGTACCCTTATCAAAGTGTCAGTCTGATTACACAGAGCCATTTTAAGGCTCAGTGTTTCTAACATTGCTTCTTTTTGTTTTGTGCACCTCACCCCTGCTGTTGCTTCAGAGGGCCACTGTCTTTATTCTTTTCCTACAGCTTTCATTTGCTATTTTGTTACAAAAACAAACAGAATCCAGAATCTCTCCCTATTTTTCTGATTTTGACTGTCCTGCTGCAGTCATGACTTGGTCTTTATTTGAAAACATTTAAATTTTGTAAAGAATCAAGTTACCCCGTAAGGGTTAAATACCAAATCTCAAAGTCAACCAACACTGATTACCTGTGTCTGGCAAAAAGGTCTGTCAGTTTTGCAACTTTGAATTAAAGAGTCAAATGGATTTTTAGTGGTCTTATAAACAAAACAAAACCAATTTATCTTAAACTTACAAAACAGGAGTTTTACAAACCTCACATATTCCCACAGACAGACAGATACATATACATTTTCTTTCCCTTAACATCCCTCTTACACTGCTTTGTTTTTACATAGCTGTACATAGATTACATTACCTTTATACATTTGGGGCAGTTAAGTTCCAATAGAACCCCCCCTATGTTCTTTTAGCAAATTTGACTCAATTGTTCATAGTCAAATTATTTTAATTAGATAGTCTCTTTACCTGGATTATTTACAGACATTCCTCTGGAAAAGGGCCCATTTTTCCTTTAGAATGGCTGCAAAGAAACCAAGAATTCTTTTAACAAGATCCTTTTTAACATTTTCACAAAGTTTAACTGTTTAATTCTCTCCAGCCTCTGTAGAGTTAACTTTTCACTCTCTTTCCTTAAATCACTTGTTTATTTCCCAAAATGACACCTTTATCAACTCAGATTTCACCATTTTAAGTATTGTTCCAGGGGTTCATACTTGCACTTACTCCTGACACTATGCCCTTAGGGCTTCCAACCTGTTTGTTTGTTTTTTTTAGTTTCTTTATCTGTTGCTTGCCTGCTTGTCTGGGCCCAATCCTGCTTTTTCCAATGAACCATTTTTGTGAGTGATATTGTGGTCATTTCACAATTTTGAAAGAAATGCTTAAGGAAAGGGACCAGGAAGGGTGGGGGCTAGTTGAGGAGCCCACCCTCCTTGCTGAATTGGTAATGGAACACTAAAGAATCAGTTTCTGAGGCAGACAACGAAGGGGAACACAACAAGGGGCATTTTATCCTTTTTACAATGAGAGGGTGAGAGTGGAGTATGAAGGGAATTGGGATCGATCCAGGGTTGTTGGTTTTTTTTTTTTTTTTTTTTTGTCAGAGAACAGGGTGAAGGGGAGCGCTCAGTCTGGTGGTGGGAGAGGAGGCTTTTAATAAAGCTTTTAACTTATTATTTGAATATTTGAGAGAGGCGAGTTTTGATTTTGTCCACCTACGATTTGCCTCTTCCCACCACTGCAGAAACAATTAACCTCTCCTTTAGCCAATTTAGTTTTAGGCTGGCCGAGTTTGTTTTTTTAAGATGTCCACTCGGTCCTTGTTCTGGGGTTTTAACAATGGCCACTGAGTTTTGGGATCTCCCTGAGTTAGCCTAGACCATTTTTCCAGAAATTTACAGGAGTCCGGACCCTTCCTAAAACTGAGCCGGCGTTCCTTTAGGGAACTGTCCCGACTTAGACGTCTGGTTACCAATACAGGAGGACTTTACACACACCAATCACACAAGAAGGAAATTCGGGTTCGTCAGAGCGATGCCCGGTGCAACACACAAAAGGAGCCCACAGGCTACTGCCTCAGTCGCCCTTGCTTTCACACCAAGGGTTTTACCCAAGGTGCGGTGCGGCTGCGATTGTGCAGATTTCACTCACTCAGACCGTGGGGACAGGAGCCCCTTGGTCGGCCGATCCCCGGACGGAGATGGCACCCAGACTCAAACACTCCACAGGAGGACGGATAGACACAGAGACAGAACAGTCCTCAGTCCGGACAAAACACAGAAATAATTACCTGACCAGATTCCTGATGTCAGATCCCAGGATCCCTACCAGAGCAGAGTGGGAACCAACAGGTTCGATGGCGTAGACCTCACTGTGGTCGTGCACCGTTCCGTTCAGGAGGAGGACCGCTCGGGCCAAATGCCCAGGTGCCGGCTACCACGGTCGTCCTACAAAAATGGTCAGGAATCACACAGCCCCAGTGAAGACGGTTGCCATCTCGGTGGAACCTCCAAATTGTCAAAGTTAGACTCAGGACTCATAGTTTGTCAGACCACTCTGTTTTATTAGCACAGCGCTCTGCTAATACATTCAGATAATGTGAGCCTCCATGCAAGATTCAAACAGTCTTATTTATACAGATAAAAGGGTGCGAACTAAACAAAGGGACAGAGAGAGCAAAATTGTAAAATTTGCATAGGGCACAATATGCATATCCTGCTTCCTTATTAACTCTTATCGATCTAAGGCTAATGCTTCACCAATTGCCCTTAAGTGGGGCAATTCATTAAGCAGTTAATGTCTGCTTTCCTGTCCCCCTGGCTTGCAGCATTTCTCATTTCTACTTAAAGGTACATACAGCATTCTTTAATTCATTCTATTTCTTTAATATAATTCATTTCACTTTCACAGTAGCGATCTTACAGCAAAAAAACTTGAGGACCAGACTCCAAAGAGAAACTGCTGAGCTCCAGTTCATTTGCAAATTTGACACCATCAGATCAGGATTGAACAAAGACTGTGAATGGCTATCCAACTACAGAAGCAGTGTCTCCTCCCTTGGTGTTCACACCTCAACTGCTAGCAGAGCACCTCACCCTCCCTGATTGAACTAACCTTGTTATCTCCATACTGATTTATACCTGCCTCTGGAGATTTCCATTACTTGCATCTGAAGAAGTGAGGTTCTTACCCACGAAAGCTTATGCTCCCAATACTTCTGTTAGTCTTAAAGGTGCCACAGGACCCTCTGTTGCTTTTCACAGATTCAGACTAACACGGCTACCCCTCTGATACTTGGTCATAGCATGAGGTGTGTTTCTGTAGGATAGTAAGAAGATGTCCAGACGCTTTTGAATGGATAATTGTCCCCTTGCCGATTTCAAAGCTTGTTGCATTATCTGCACAAATCATAATCCATTGGTGGATGGATAATATGGTGCTGAAGTGATGTGGTGTATCCCATTTGCCTTCATAAAATTTCCAAACTCCTGAGAGATGAACTGCGGTCTGTCACTCACAAGTTGTTCTGGCAGGTTGAAATGACTAAAGAGTCCCCATAGTTTTTGGATAGTACTCTCTGCAGTAGTGGACTGCATTATAGAGACTTCTGGCCATTTAGAATGGGCATCTACCATCACCAAGAACATGCTTCCTTCTAGTGGGCCAGCAAAGTCAAAGTGAATACGCTGCCACGGGTTTTCAGGCCAGTCCCATGGGTGTAGGGGTGCCCACTGGGGTGCATTCCTCACACCCTGACACTTTTGTTTACTGGCACACTCAATGTGTCCCTTTTTGCCACAGTGTCGACACACCAGGATCTTACACCAACATTCTGAATCATGGTGACCCGGCTTACCACAGCTGTAACATTCCTGACTCCCCACAGTTTTGTGGGGAGGTTCTTGTGACACTTTATGCACTCTAGGGTATGCACCAATGTATTGTGCCTCCTTTGTAGCCAGTTCTATGGATACCGCAATATCAACGGTCTTCTGTAAGGTAAGCTGAGCCTCTTTATAGCTTCCGTATAGCTTCACTGTGCAGGCCACACACTAACCTGTCACGTAGGGCATCATTTAAAATCTCCTTAAATTCATAGTGTTCCACAAGGTTTTTCAAAGTTGCTACAAATTGTACAACTGTTTTGTCTTCTTTTTGGTCCCTTTTGTGGAACCAATATCTTTCAGCGATTACCAGGGGTTTGGGGAAAAAAAGGGGCCCCAGGATTTCCACAATGTCACTGTAAGATTTGGTCTCTGGCTTAACAGGGTGTAGTAAGCTGCGTAGCTTATGGTACCTCCCATAAGGCTTTATGGGAATATGACATAACTAGAATATGTTTTGTGCTGCCTGTGCCATGTAACATATCTCTGTAAAGGTTATCGTCTACTATATCTATTCATCATATTTGTACGCATATATCATTTTGTACTTGAGGTTAAGAATATTGTCTGTATACTGGCTTAATTTCTAAGTAAGCTTTGTGAGGCATTTGGTCAGCTTCTTTAGGAAGGAATTCGCAAGGTTAAGTACCTAATCAGGAAGCACTTGGGGAACAATGCATCTTGGAATGCTCCAATCCACATAAGAAGTCTTCCTGGAGACATACAAGATACCATGTGGACAATGGCTTCTACCTGTAAAGACTGAGTGACTCCAGAACTCCATCTCGGAGCTGGATTTGCGTAGGAGTGAAGAGGTGGGGGTCTCCACCAGGAGAGATTTAGACCCAAGAGACCCCTCCATTTTGTCTTCAGCTGGCTAAGGAGAGAGTCTCCCCACCCCCTAGGATACTTGGAAGAAACTGGAACAAAGGGGTGTGAGTAATTGCTGGACTCTGGATAAAAAGGGATTAGACTGTAAAAGGGAGCATTCTAGAACTGGTGAGGATCTTATCTGTATTCAGTGTTTGATTAGAAATAGATTTGCACATTTTATTTTATTTTGCTTGGTGACTTACTTTGTTCTGTCTGTTACTACTTGGAACCACTTAAATCCTACTTTCTGTATTTAATAAAATCACTTTTTACTTAGTAATTAACTCAGAGTATGTATTAATACCTGGGGGAGCAAACAACTGTGCATATCTCTCTATCAGTGTTATAAAGGGCGAACAATTTATGAGTTTACCCTGCATAAGCTTTATGGAGGGTAAAACAGATTTATTTGGGTTTAGACTCCATTGGGGAGTTGGGCATCTGAGTGCTAAAGACAATCACACTTCTGTGAGCTGTTTTCAGGTAAACCTGCAGCTTTGGGGCAAGTAATTCAGACCCTGGGTCTTTGTTGGAGCAGACGGGAGTGTCTGGCTCAGCAAGACAGGGTGCTGGAGTCCTGAGCTGGCAGGGAAAACGGGAGCAGAGGTAGTCTTGGTACATTAGGTGGCAGCTCCCAAGGGGGTTTCTGTGCTCCAACCCGTCACAGTAGGTCTTAGCCGCTACTTAAGAATATTGGCACCTTCTTCTATTCTGCAATGTCATTTGCAATAACAAAAAGCTCAAAATGCTCAGTATATATGTGCCATTGCATGGTAGTCTCCTCAGAAGATTCCAGCGGCACCGTAAGTGTAGCCATGGTTTAAGTTTCGGTTTGCATCATCAGTGCAAACCAGCCAGTTCCCACCCCATTCCAACAGCAAAAAGGTTTTTTGTTTGTTTTTTTAACCTTGACTTCTATCTTCTTCTGTTCCTGGGGCAGCACAAGGATCCCATTCTCATTGCCACGTTGTTGTATCCCTGGAGGTAGTGGTTTTAGGAAGAAATCACTTGAGACGCAGAGAGCTGTAGACCTTGAAAAGCAGCCATTTATTGCCACACACTAGCCAAAAACTAGCCAAAACTGGCTGGGCTATTCCTTAATAAGCTAACTCAGTTGCCATAGCAACAACAAGATTCTATTACTACAACAACCAAATACACAACAAAAACCTCAAGGGACAATAGGGGAAACAGGCTTAGAAGGGGCTTTTGCTACAAATGTTCCAAAGCACAAGCTGATGCACAGAGGATGGAGGCTGATCAAGCCCCCGCAGGCACAACCCCACTAGAGAAATATGCAATTCTGAAAAATGGGTAGTGTCACCCCATGTGGCCTTGTAGCACAGACAGCCAAATTCTGGCTGCCTCCTGAATTGGTGAATTTATGCACTAGGGGAGAAGATAGACTCTCTTCACCCTCTACCACCTCTAGCACAGCCACACAATTGGTGGCACAGTTTTCAGTTTCCTCTGTTATGATTTAATATGGCTAAATATATATGTCTAGGAAGAAAGAAGGTAGGCCATATTTATATGATGGGGGACTCTCTCCTGGGAACCAGTGACTGAAAAGATTTTAAGGTTGTGGTGGATAATCGGCTGAACATGAGCTCCCAGTGTGATGCTGTGGCCAAAAGGGCTAATGCAAGCCTGGGCTGCATTAACAGGGGACACTGAAATAGGAGTAAAGGGGTTATTTTACCCAGGGGCGGCTCTATGTTTTTTGCCACCCCAAGCATGGCAGTCAGGCGGCCTTCGGCGGCATGCCTGCGGGTGATCCACAGTCACACAGATTCGGCGGCGTTTCTGCGGGTGATCTGCCGGTCCCGCGGCTTCATCGTACCCACCGCCGAATTGCTACCAAAACCGCGGGACCTGTGGACCTCCCACAGGCACACCGCCGAAGACTGCCACCCTCACAGCAACTGGCAGGCCGCCCCCAGCGGCTTGCCGCCCCAGGCACACTCTTGCTGCGCTGGTGCCTGGAGCCGCCCCTGATTTTACCTCTGTATTTGCCACTGGTACAACCTCTGCTGCAATGAGGGTTGTGGTAGATTCACCAGCACTGACAATTTTTTAAAAATCAAGATTGGATGTTTTTCTAAAAAACAGGCTCCAGGAATCATTCTGGGGGATATTCTATGGCCTGTGTTATACAGGAAGGCAGAGTAAATATCACATTAGTCCTTTCTGGCCTTTGAATCTATGGATCAGAAAAGCTTCTAGGAGTACTCCTAGCACTGCCTGGCTGGGAACCATGTCTTCTTCCTAGGTGTTTGCACAGTACTAGACAATGGGGCCAAGACCCTCATTGGAGTATCTGGACAATGCTGCAATACAAATAATGATAATTATAAAAAATACAAATACAAATAGAATATGGATGCTCTGCAGATCAAGAAACTGAGAGAGAGAGGGCCACGTTTTCTGATCCAGGCAATCTGTGCTTGGTGTTGGATGGAGGTAGGCAAAAGTGACAAAAAATCACCTTTATTTTCCTTTTTTCTGAGGCAGCTGGATGATAAGCCAGTCACCATTTTCTGCTGTGTACCAATGGTCCTCCGGTATAGGGATGGCGCAGGCACACTCCCATTCCTCCAACCAGGGAATAGGTAATTTAGGATCACATGTATATTGGTAAAATGAAATACCATGGCAGCCTCTCTTTCTTCATTCTCTTTGATGTAAAGCAACTGAGGAAGATCAAATGATTACAGTCAGATTTCAAATGAAGGCCTGGTCCTGCAAAGGGATCCATCCATGTGGCTGGACCCCTATAGCTACACAGCTCACTTTGCAGAACTGAGGCTTATCACTGCAAAAAGAATTGCTTCTATTTCTGCCTTCCCCTCTTTTGTCAATCATTTATCAAAGGAATGGACACTTATATATCTACACAAGGAGAATAAATTTATTCTGTAATGTCTTCAGTTCTTGATAAGAATATCTTGCTTTGAATCAAATCATTAGAATACAAACATAGCCTCATTTAGTTTAAATATTTAGTATTGTGGCTGGCTGACCATTCTCCCTTTTCTCAAAAGCTATTCATACTTTTAAGAGTAGACAACCAGAATGGCTAATGAATTAAGCAACAGAACATTAGTAAAGTCAAAATAGTACAATTTACATCCACCTTTTACAAAATCCATGAGGTCCATGGTACTACATCACTTGACAGTGCTATGAAGGGGACTAAGAAGCATTAAAAATGTAACACATTCTCATAACAAATGCTATGATTGCTGTCAGATAATTTGTTTTCTTTGGTGTACTACAGGATCTATATCAAGAAAGATGACAGAAAATAACTTGATAAATGGCCCTTTTACTTCCCCAGCAGCTCAGAGGGATGTAAATAGAATGATCCCATTATAGCTGCAAGATTATTGTGGTCTAAAATCCAACAATAATGTCCATAAATGCAAAAGATTTAAATTTGGAGCCACTGAACAATATATCTGATCTAGATAAAATCCTAGACACTTACTTTCTCTTGGCAAGGGACAAACATAGTAACAGGGCTGAAATTAAGTTAAGCGGCTGACATTTGTGACAAGGCTGATGTCTCTCTTTACTACAAAAATTCAGAATGTTAAATTCTTATTGTGCTTTTAGTTACTTGGATATGGGCTATTATCTCTCACAGGACCACAGTGCCAGCTTTAATATGTGTGTTTTAACTGCTTGTATGTTCATCGAAGGCCCTGTTATGCTAAACATTGTACATATACATAGCAAAAGGCAGCCCAAACCATGAAGCACTTACAGTCTATACAGACAAGAGGTAAGAGAGGTATAGATATTCACTTGGAGGTCACTGGCACAGCCAGGAATAGAACCTACCTGTGACCATTATTAAAGATTACATGTTGAAAGGATTGGAAAAATATATAGGAGACAAAAAGGAAGAGATACATGAAATTATTGAAAAAATATTTTATTAGTTCACAATCACTTTCAATATTGCTAGTGAAATGCAGCATCATTTTTTTGTGCATTGAAAGAACAGTGGATATTTTATCCACATGAACTCCTAAACTGGCTGGTTAGGAGGCTGTGAAGAATACACCCAGTTCACACACAAGTAGTTCCTGTTGGTATGTATGCAAAGATTTTATGAACTACACCTGTAACAGTTGGAAGTCCTAAAAAATATGAAGTCTAGGAAGTTAGATGGGAAGTGTCAATAGAATAAAGCATGCTGTTACTTTTGACCTTATATTGCATCTGAATATGTGTATAAACACTAGCATCAGAAAGAAAGGCACACACAGTGAGCTGAAAACACTTGATAAATAAAAGCTGATCTTCTCTTCAGCTCTTGTAAACTAAACCACATATTTTCTTCAGTATTACAATACCTGAATTGGCCAGAGATATTACATTATACATGGAGATTAGACTGGAGCTGAATTTAGCAGAAAGGGAGAAAGAAGCCACAGAATTTTAAGTAATGCTGTGATATTGCACCCTCTGTGGTTGCTGTGAAGATTTGCTTCCTGTGATGAATAATACATGTAGTATTCTTTATTTCATAGAATAATAGGCTACTTAATGAAAAGTTTGAAAGAGGTTATAATTCACCTGCCTGAAGAAGATCCCCCCCCTCAAAAGGTAGATGGCTCATTATAAGGCTAAGTTGTATTGGTACTGGCAAAAATACAGAGAACAGTTTATATATATATATATATATATATAAAATCCGTTTATAATTCATTCTCATATATAAACTGCTCTCTGTATTTTTGCCAACACCATTTTCTTTGGTTACTTCAGGCAAGTAATTTGTAACCTCTTTCAAATTTTATATATATAATTTCTCATACTACAGAAATCCAATTTGCATCTGAGTAGAGATAAAGATGCATACTGAGGTATAAAGATGCAAGACAGATTAATATGGCACTAAAGGATAGTTTCAATATGCTACCTGCTAAGAAGACAAGGAGGACATGCAATATTGACTTGACCTGGCATTTTTTCTTCATTAACTTTTAAAGCAGGGAAGGCTTTGCATATGTTTTTGTGCATTTACAGGTTTCATTTGAGAAGGATATTGTGTTTCAAGCAAAGCAAAAGAGTGTCAGTAAAGTTAAGCAGAATCTGTCTGTGGAACTTTAATGTAAAGATTCACATTCCAATATAAAGGGAACAGGGCTTTTTGGTAACTACTGGCTGTAGAAAAATGAATGCAATCTTTAATATCAGTCATTCCATAACAGTGTTGCACTGAAACTGACTGGGCCCAGTAGGCTAGAGGGCCTTCAGCTTGAATGGGAGTTAAAGTAAACGTCAAATTTCTGAGTCAACTTGAATTAACTAAAATGGATATTCAGGTACTTCAGCTAATATAAAGATTTGAGTTGCCTCAGCTAGTCTGATTTAATTACTAGCACCCTGGGAAGCAAATGTACAATGTTTTTCAACTTCTTTATAATTTCATACAGAAAATTACATTAACAAAATGTTAAAACTGCACAGTTGAACACTCACAAAGTTCTGGTTCATAAAGGACCAGAATTAAGGCTGCTTTTACATGCTTAGCTCTGCCCTCTTCTGCATATGCATTACAGTTGAGGGCTTGATTCTGCTCTCATTTACATCAGTGTACAGCAGAATTAACTCCATTAAAATGAATAGAGTTACACAGGTTAAAAACCAGTAGAGATCAATATCAGGCTCATAAAATTTAGACGGAAAAAGAAAAAAAGATCAATGGAAGGCGCTTCATATTCCAGAACAATGAAACTCGATTGGCTTCCAAATGTTTGTGAGTGGTGAATATACATTTCATAACCCAATTCCCTTGCTTGAGTCTCTGCAGTTCGTTTCTACTGCAGTTGAATTGAAGGTGTTTAAGGAGTGCTTATTTTACACATCCTAACTCTAATGGTTATGCCAAAGTGCATAGGAAGGAACCCTACCCCTGCACAGCTTACTTCAGGCCTTTTACATTTAAGTCAACTATGTAGTGAATTGGCTAGTCACATAGATTTGGGGTTGAGGCAAGGACACCTGCAGACTTGAAGGTGCACAGAGTAAGTTTCAAGGGTTCCTTCAGACCTCAGACAGTAGGAATTTTAGCACTTTGCATAACTCCCCAAAATCTGTATCTGCATGTTGGTCAATGAAATGAATCTGAGAGTTCTGGGGAAGGAAATGCTGCTTGTGTCACATCAGCAGGTGGGAAAGAGAAGGAAACCGGGCTTTAATAAGGTGGGGAGATTCTATCCCACCCAAAGATGGGGACCCCTTCTCCACTCAACACATTCATGGTTCAGACCTACTATAAAGGGGGTGAAATCTCTTGTGGCTGCCCCAACTAATCTGAAGTATTGGGATGACAACAACATATGGAGGGAGCACATGAACTCTGCCCAGATGTGCTGCTTGTGTGGGAATCACAGAAGAAGATCTGTATGATGTACATGCAACTGACCTATAATGTTTTAATGACAACTGTATGTTGGTGTGAGTATGGGCAATGTACAATACTAATGCATGAAGTTTGAAAGCATGAGAGGTGAAATGGATGCTCTGTTCAGGTGAGAGGGGCTGACTTTGCCTAGATTACTTGAGAAGTGGCCCCACTCAGGTTGGTCTTTCAAGGGAGGGAGAATGGGGGGAGTTACATGTATATTTATAAATATCATATGCCCGTGAGGTTACCTGTGTAATATTCTCCTGCCTGAATGCATACAGTTAAATCAAAAGGGTTGTTGAGAGATCCAAACAGGGAAGAAAAAACAATGACACAGATAAGTCCTTGAGGAAACAATAGGAAAGTTTATTGGGAAATACCCCCTTACTTGGCTTTATCCAGGCTAAGAATAGTTTAGTCTTCCCAAGGCTAAATCTAGGAGCAAAGATTTAAAGATAAGCCTTAAAGATGGGTTGGGGGGGGTGCCCTGACGGTATCAGTGAGAGCTGACAGACAGAAATGGCATGCTACAAGTAGGATGCTCTCCTTCTGCCAGACAGAGAGGGAGTTAACTGGGCTAGATGAAAGCTACCAAAGTTTGCAAAGAAAGATTAAGGTTTAGTGTGATGGGGTGTTCACCACACACTAGCCTGGAAGGGTAATGAGGCTGAGAAAGGACCAATTAACTGGATAGGCCACACCTGAGAGGAATTAGGTGGCCTACACAACCCCTGATTTATGATGGAGCCCAGCTGAGGAGGAAGTCTGCAGTCACTCTCTGGGTATTAAAGGGGAATCGGAGGAAACCTATGGGTGGGAGAGCTGAGTGGATCTGGGCTTTGAAGGAAGGATTTACCTGGAAGCTTGAGAGAGGTGCAGTAGGAAAAGGCTCAGGGAAAAGACAGCAAGATGGAATGTTGCAGATGGGATGGTGCAAGATGGGATGTTGCAATGTGCAGCGGCCAATGGGAGCTGTGGGAAGCAGCAGCCAGCATGGCCCTGCGGCCACTTTGCCTGTAGGTGCCGATTCCCACAGCTCCCATTGGCCGGGAACAGAGAACCATGGCAACTGGGAGCTGCAGCGGGTGGTGCCTGCAGATGGTCAATATCAGCAAAATGTCTCGTGGCCAACAATCAGATTATCCCAGTGGTCCACCACTGATTTAGAGGTTCCCTGATCTGGAACCTGGAGTAAAGGGCAGGCCTCAGTTCCCCTAGTGCCACTGGGGAAGTGACACAGTCAGGGCAGTGGATTTTAAGACTGCCTGGGATGGCTTATCCTGTGGGACTTTAATTCCCTAGAAGAGAGAAAACACATAGTGACCTGGCTGAAGGGCCAAGCCATGAAAAGGGAACATACTGTGGTGAGAGCAAATGAAGGAAGGAGGCATCAGCCCTGGATGGAGCCAATCCCAAGAGCAGCTAGGAGGAGCCCTAATGGTGAGTGGATGCTTTGACAGTTATGCAAGAGGAAATATGTGAATAGGTCTTTATTGTTTTTACCCTTTGCTCTGTGTGCTTTAGACCATTGGGTGACTGAATGAATAATGTTTTGTTTTGAAGATACTGTTTCTATGTCACTGCAAACTTAACCCATGTGAGGCTCCCAAAGGGAAACTTGTACAGGTGCCAGATTCAGCTGGCCCTGTCACATTAACTGGGTTGGGAAATAGTGGGGGCTGCTGTCCAGAGATGCAGTGGCAGAGTGTTGAACTGTATGCTTGTGCCCGGAGAGGGGTAAAGGTAACTAGGAAGATCCCCAAAAGGGTGCAACTCGAGAGGAACAAAAGGAGTCTCAAACACAGTTTTCCCAGTGACTTTATATGGCTATAAAGATAATCTGAAGTTATAATTACGATAAATGTTGCAGAAGGATTATTAAACTGCATTATTTAGGGCTCAACACAATCTCTGTCTGTGATCAGAATGAGTCCATATGGGGAGGGGCAGATTATCCCACATCTGCCTACTTTTTGCACTTCCCTCAGATTATCTGGCCATTATCAGATACAGCACACTTGACTAGAAGGACCTTGGTCTGATCTACTATGGCAATTCCTATGTTCCTCAGTTACAAAATTCTCAGGCAAAATTCCAAGTTTCAAATCTTACTTGTTCCAGCTGTAGAGCTTGTCAAATAAAGATTTTTATTCTGACTGAAAGTTATATTTTGTGATTGTTTATGAAAAAATTATCTCCATGTGCCTCACCTTCCCTGTCTGTAAAATGGGAATAATATCTGCCTGACTCTAAAGGAATGATGGCAGGACTTCATTCATAAAAGGCATGAAGTGCAGAAGGTTAAAGACAATCAGCGGAAAAGAAGGAACCCGAACTCATGATTTTCTTGACTTCAACCCCATGGATATTCCTCTACATTGTGAAACAATGTGGCTGGTACAGAGTGAGGGCTAGGAAGAGAGGCAGGAAAGATGAAGATCTGTCAAATACTTTGTCTGCCTGAAGCATTTGGATAGTAGTCCTGGATAGTCCAGAGCAATGTAGGCCTCAGTTACGATTTGCAAATATAGCTAATTTAACCAACTCCAAAACAAATATGCTCCAGGACAAGGAATGTGCACTGCTCCTCTGTAAGAGTTAATTTCATAGCAAATTTTAACTATTGACCCTCAGTCATTTAGTCAGTAGAAATTTAAATAAAGTCACAAGATGACTCTTGTATATGCATAGAAATTGCACTTAATAAAAAGTAACCAAATATTTTTCTCCAGATGTGCAAAAACAAACACATTCACACCCAACATAAACGCTTCTGCAAGAAATATGAAAACAGGGGATTACAATACTAACTGTTAGGCATCCTTAAATACCATCCTTGGAAACCAGAATAGTTAGAATTCTATGAAGGTGACTTGTTTTTTTACAATGAGACCAATTAAAATGGAAAGGGAAGATACTGGAAGCCAATTTATGTTACTCTACAATGTATCACATTTTGTGTGTACGCTACTTTTGCTAGTAAAATGGAAATCAGGGGAACTGATTAAACACAGCTCTTTACATTAGCTAACATTTAAACTTTAGGCATCAAAAACATACAGGAAACTATTCAGAAGCATACAATGGCAAGTAACCTGTTTAATTTTCAACATGTAAAAGATGAGAGGATTCCATCATGAATTTAGTCCCTCTTGGATGGCAAGTCAATTAATGTTCGTAGTACAACTGTAAAGACCTTATTTCTGTGACATTTCAAGACACACAACAGAAACAGCAGGATAAAACTTGTTTTCATTATACAGTTCAACAAAAATCAGGCGAGATGGGTTTTTCCTTTATTTTTAAGTCCTTTCATTAGGAAAGCATTAACCATTTGTGAGAGAAGCACTAGTTCTTTGTTTTAATGTCTAATTTATGGAAATACTGTGTAAATGGTCACTAACTAGGTATACCTTCTGTCCTAATATAAAGTTATGCTAGTTGTAAAGATCTTTGTAGAAAGTACAATTAAATGATGCATACAGATATCTTGAAATTAGTTGATAATGTAACTAGTTAAGTCTCTAAACTCCATCCTTGATCTTCTAGCGTACTGGATAATGGATCATTCACAAGATTGAAGTAGTGCACTAAAAGTGTACTTAGGGCTTGTCTACCCTTACAGCACTGCAACTGCACAGCTATAGTATTTAATGAAGATGATACCTATGCCAACAGGAGAGCTTCTCCTGTCAGTGTAGGTACTCCACCTCTGAGAGGTGGTAGCCATCTTGATGGGAGAAGCCCTCCCATTCACAGTGCTGTCTATACCAGGGGTTAGTTTGGTATAACTGTTGCACTGTTTGTGCAACATTCAGAGAAAGTATACAATGAATGGGGGGAAATTCCAATAGAATCTCAAACAACTATTTTGTAATAGGTAGGTTTATAGCATTTTAAAGTGCTCCAATACTGACGTCTTTACATGTAGTTACAAGAAATTCAGTGATTATTCTTAAAAGTTCTGGCATTTCTAATTCCCATCAGAAATCATTTTATGCTAACTTTAAATTTTGGTGCTTTCTCCATTATATTTTGATAGAAAATACCTCCCTTTAAAAATTTTCTACAAAAGGTACAGCTACCCTGCACACTCCTTTTGGCAGCCTGTAGAGTACTAAGGGGTCATGTCGTGTAAACAGCAGTGTAGACGGTGAGGCACTAGTAAGGCAGAGTAAAAACACTACTGAACTCTGTAGATGTATCCTACAGGGCTTTCTGCTTGCTCAAGCTGTGTGTCCTTATCTGTGCAGCTATTTTTAGCATTGTAGAGTCTCACTTCCTCCCTGCTGCTGGAGCCTTTCCCCTCTCAGGGAGCTGTTGGAATGTTTCCCGGCCATAGGGAAAGACTCCTGCAACAGGAAGCTGACAGAGCTGCTAATACTGCCTAGCTAACTGACTGGAGCACTGGGGACCAGCAAGGAGTCAGAGGTCATAGCCATCCTCTTCACCCATCTTGGACTCCACCAATACAGAAGAACATTCGGCTCCGGCTGCAGCATCCCCATTGCTCAAGTAGGGGATGGGATTAGGGAAAGTGGGTGGCACACTGATCACATCCTTCCTCCCAGGAGCAGCCTGCAGTCTCTGAAGCCACCATCTGGCACCACACAGTCCTGTTCCCTTGGATAGTTCCACCCTCAGCCAGAGCTAGAAGCTCAGCAGCTTCCAAAGTCTTAAAAACAGTCCCAGTCAGATCCAACCCATACTTCTTCCCCATCTCCAGCATCTGCCTCTGAGCCCTCCACAAGGAAGTGCTCCTCAGATTCCAGGAGTCCCAGATTCCAGGAGTTCTGTCCAAGCATAGTTGATTGAGTCACATCAGCATGGAGGTCTCAATGGGGACAGCACAATATCTAAGGCTACGTGGGGAAACAGATACCAGCAACGCAGGCAAGGATTGTCTCCTGGTGGCTCTCCAATGTCCCAGTCCCTTACCCTTCCCAGTCTTTCCTACACTAAGACATGTAATCATGATATTTCACCAGCAATAATGTCTATGGAATAGACTACTGTCTTTTAAGATAGATGTTTCATATGTAGAATCTAAGGCTAGAACCTCAGATTTGAATAGCCACCCATTAATGTAAGCAACTCTCAGCCATATTTTTAAGCCCTGGTCCACACTACAAATATATGTTGGTATAACTACATCACTCAGAGGTGTGGAAACATTAATGAAACTTGTGATGGAATTTACTGATATGGCCCCAGAGTCGCTAGAAGACAGGGAGAAAATTCTACCTCTGACTTCCTGCTCCTACCACCTCAATACGGGGAAAGGAAAGCCACCCCAGAGCAGGAGATCAGCCCTGCCCAGGTGGAGACAGGGAACTCGTTGATGGCCTGTGGTGCTAGGCCAATCAGCAGGTACAGGGATGAGGCTGGAGAGAAAAGTAACATAGCTTAAGTGAGAGCACATGTGGCAGCTGCTACTGGGAGGAGGCGCAGACCCAAACTCAGCCTGAACTTGGATGATGGGATCAGCCTAGGGTGCAGTCCAGGCACATTCACAGCCACATTTGGAAGAGTCCCAGATGCAGCAGAGGTACCCTGGTCACCGAGCAATACAGCAGAGATTGTCTCAAGTCTAAGGTCTCACCAAAGGGGCAGAAGGTACTCTGTTTTGGGACTAAGGCCAGAGGTTGGAGGTGGGGGGGGGGCTGTTTGGACTGGACTTTTGTGCTAGAATGTAGTAATAGGTATATTTAGGCACTGGCGAATCATTACATTGGCAATTGCTGGGAGGAAGGTATGTGTGACTCTTCATAGGGGCCCCTGAACAGTCCCTTGCGGCAAGTGAGGTTTTGTCTCTGCCCAGATAAGTGGTGTCAGCACTTATTTCTGGTGTTAATTTCTGTCCCTCCGAAGGTTGTGGAAGGGAACTGAGGTTTGGGCCTAATAGGAGGTAAACCAAGTTCTCTCAGGCACATGGCTTGGGATTTGGGATCCACTCAGCCAACCTAGGATGACCCCAATGTTTTTCTACATGGCCATAAATAGTGGTGGGCTTCTCTATCTCATATTTGCTCTTACTTTCTCCCCCTCCCCCATTGATTCTGCTTCATCTCTGGTACTAATGAAGTAATGAGATGCACCTGCTGGTGAATGAGTGAAGTGCTTAGCTGGGAGAAGGCACTCCATCCTCTTACTCTTAGCTACAATTTCACGAAGAATGCTTGAGCCTTATTTGGCATGAGAATTTTATTTTCTCCTTCTTGTACTGGCTTATCCCATTTATCTTTAGAAATAAAGATTTCTGTCTCCCTCTTCTCTTCAAAGAAACATTTGTTTGGAAATGGTAACTTCAAATGTAAACAAACTTGCAACACAATTTTGCCTCCAACTGCACATGCTGTCCTCCCTGTCCACTCCCTCTTCATAGATTTTTAAGACCAGAAGTGATGATCTAGTCTGACTGCCTATATAACACAGGCCAGAATTTCCTGCATTAAATCCTTTTAAAGGTGCCTCCACCTTGACAGCTGCTGTTCATGAGCCCAGTCCTGTGTGGCACTGGTGCCCTCAACTTTCACCAAGAGCAGATGAATAGGATACAGCAGGAAGTGGCTTGTTCCTCTGGAGTCTTATGATCTGATTATACTCCCACTGACTTCAGTGGTGCAACAGTCAGGTTCTTGATGTGATAAAGCAGTAGAGTTGCTGGCTTAGGTCAGAAGTTGCTGCTTTAGTGTATTTAAACAAAAAGCTAAAGCTTTCAAACTTTATTATCCAATGTGCCTGTCTCTTTGCAACAAAGGTGAATTTCTGAACAAATCAATGATCTTCATTAAAAGCAAAGTAATTACTCAAGTAATTTCTGCTAACTGATGCATTCTGTGTGACCTTTAGAGTTGAGCACAGCCTTATTTTGCTTGCAGCTTTCCTTTGCTACATCGCTCAGTGCCTTAAAAAGATTAATTTTCTGGACACACAATCTAATTACTCTGAAAAATTCCTTTGTCAATATCAATACATAATTCTGTTTTGACTTATATGGTCACAATACATTAACTCTTAGAATTTCTTTTTTATTACTGATTTTCATAAACATATTTTAAACCCTTTCATCTTACTGCGTATCTGAATTCTAAACCAATAAGTTAGTGTAATTAGAGTTCCACAAGTACGTGCTTGGAAATTTTTCCACTTTATGGAGAAGCGGAAGTTTCTCGTAATAATACATTTCATGGATGCACGTAAAGATTTCCCTTTCTCAAACAGCAGCAGTTTACAAACTAATTCTTTTCCCACTGATCATTTTCAGTAAGGTGAATTGTTTTCTCTTCCACAAACTTCTTAGGCTATCTGACTTCAAAATGTCAGATAAGGCAGAAGTGGTGCTCCATCTTCCTGGAATAGGAAGAAGAGTCTGCATTACATTCTTCACAGAAGACAGCATTTCAATCCATTTACAGAAGAGTATACTTTATTTAATATACGTTTAAACTAAATCATGTGCTACACATGTGTTTATTCCAGGAACAAGTGAATGAATTTTGCCTACCTTTTTAATCCACTCAAAACTCTTAAGTTCCAAATCAGGAGAAGAACTAGATACTTTTAACATAGTAATAGCAGCTTCAGAATAAGGTTATATGCACTGGACAGTCTTCCTTTTTTCACAATAAAAGGGAAGGGGATAAAGTGGGAAAACCCTTTTCTGTACTGGGGAGATGGATTCAGTGCTAAAATACTTAGAATTAAGACCTATTTTTGTAGTGCTCCTAGCACTGCACTTGTTACAGATTCTCATGCTTCATCTTACTTCTTGCAAGTCTCTCTACACTTATTCTGAAATTGCAGAAAACCACAGATTTACTCTCCTCTCCACCTCTATCTTTTGTTTGGAGCATTGGGATTTGTTTTTTGAGGGGAGGGATTGGGGACTGGGTGGGATGACAGTACTGTATGTTGTAAGCCACTTTTCCTGGTCTTTAGGTTTTTCTCTTGCCTTAGAAAAAGACTCTTTAGATCTAGATCATTACCATCATTCTACTTCCACTGTTCTTCCCATAAGAAGTACATTTTATTTCTCTCAGGGGCCTCAAACCAGTGTTTTACTCCAGTGGCATAGTCAACTATTCCTCATTGCATTCTTGGACACTAAAAGTAAATAGACCATGCTAGGCAATAAAATAACGTATCTTTATACCTGCTATCAGCGGTACAGAAATCACTCAAATCACACTTTATCCCATATGGAATAAAATATGGCAGCTATTTAAAGGTGAACAGAGAATCTTCCACAACACTTTGGGAGAGGAAGTGAGGAATACACTTGAAACTATCAGCAGAACTTGGGTGTGGTAGAGATGCAGTTAATGTATCTGTGGAGTTCTGGCCAAATTCTAACAATGTAAATATTTCTTCTCTTTTAAAAAAGTGGTGTGGGAGCTTTAATGAACACAAGTGGACAGAATCTTTATTTTACATTCCACGTGAAGTACAGTGACTTCAGTGGCACTACTTCAATTTTTACCAATTGAGGATCTGGCCCTGATCCTCAAGCAACATAGGATCATCTAACATGAGCTTGGGGTAGTGGTCAACACTGGATCAGCAGGAAGCATGCCAACTCTTGATTTATCTTCACAAGAAACTTATGAGGTTAGTTTCCCAACCAGCTTTACTTAACTACCAGTTTCATGAAGCTTTTTGAAATTTCAAAATTTTTCCTATTTTTCGTGGGGATGAAACCAAGAGTTTTTCTTGGAGAGCAACCCACAGCAGGCTAGCTAATAGCCCCATGGTTAGGGCACTTAACTGGCATGTGGGAGTCCCATGTTCAAGTTTCCACTGTGCCTGATTGTTACTGTCTGTGTTAGAATTTGGCCCGAACTCCAGTGTAAATTCTTCTGGGCTGTAGTCAGTGTCTCTCTGGCATAATAATCATTTGTACAAAGTGGAGCCAATCCAATAGGAGATATTGAGAGTGACACACCCCAGAATAGCCAGTAACCTGGTGGTAAGGACTCATTTGTGATGCAAGATACCCAGTTTCAAGTTGCTGGTCTGAATCCGACAGAACAGGGACTTGAACCTGGATCTCTTATATCCTACTTGAGTGCTCTGACTCTGGCTATCGGGGGTGGCAGTCTTTCTTTTTTTTTTTTGGTCTAGAAAATCCAACCTGCAGCATAAAACTTTCCCAGCAATTTTTTTTTTTTTTTTTTTGCTAAAACTGGCTGTGACAAGTTGGACCCCCCCTCTTCCAAGGTGCCACCTAATGTACTGGGGTTTCACTGACCCTGCCTGCTCCACTAGCCTGGGCGTCTTCTCCCTGTTTTGCTGAATCAGGCTCTCCAGCCTCTGGCAGCACACAGATAGAGGTAGGGATGCACCAACAGTGGAATCACACAGTCTGCAAACAGTTCTCTATGGAAAGAGTCAACTAGGAAATTGCCCAGCACTCAACTGCAGCTCACCCCTTGAAAGTACACCCAAAATGATATTGTCTTGCACTGTACAGAAATCTATACAACGTAAGCTCATAAATTTGCCCCCTCCCTCAATGTGGAAGAAGATATGCACAACTTCTTGCCCATCCCACCCCACCCCACCCCACCCCCCATTATAAATTGCACAAACTGGGTTTTATAATAAACAAAAACAAGTTTATTAACTACAGAAGGCAGATTTTAAGTGATTATAAGGGACAGCAAACAGAACAAAGCAGATTACTAAACAGATTACTAAGCAAATAAAACAAAACATGCATACTAAACTTAAGATCCTAGAGACTGGTTTCAAGAAGTAGTTTCTCACCCCAAATGTTACTTTTGGGCTGGTTGCAGAAATTCTTGAAGGCTAGCTACCCTGATTTCAGCTTCACCATATTCACATATTCCCTTTTCCAGCCTGGGTTCAACTCCTCGCTGCCTGTGTCTTTGTTTCTCAGATCTTTCCAGTATCATCCTGGATGGGGATTCAGTGAAGAGTGAACCAAGATCAACCTACTCCCCAGCCTTAAATAGAATTTACATGAGGTGGGAACCTTTTGTTTCCCAGTCTTGACCTCCTCTTCTTTTTAGTGGAAAATTACTAGAATTCCAAGATGGTGTTTAGTACCTTGCTTTGACATTGTAGTGTCAAAGCAAGGTCCCAGGAGGCTTCTCAGAAAGGAGAAAGATTAGTATCTTCAAAGTCTTATTGTTTCCTCCTAATGGCTCATCAAGACCGATGGCCTGCTTTCTGGGGGGTGTTTCCCAACTACACACACAGTTGTAATTGTTACATAGTTAATATCCCTAACTTTAGATGCAAAAATGATACATGCATAAAAATTGGATAAACACATTCAGTAAATCATAACCTTTCCAATGATATCTCACATGACCCATCTTGCATAAAACATATCTTAGTTATGCCATATTTGTAATATAACAATATTTCTATGAAGAATATGGGGTGCAACGTCACAATGGCATGTTCCCGTGAAGGTTTGGTTTCAATGAAATGACATTTTCTGATAATCTGTCTTGTCAAATTCCTAACCCATCTCTAATTAAATTTATTTTTAAAAAGTATTTGGAGCACCCAGAAAAACGTGCAATAAACCATTGTAATTTCTAACACACCCACCTGTACGTACAATTTTTGAAACTGTATGCATGTGTACATGGGCACTTCTGCAAGAACTTGACTGTCAGGGTTTCCCAGTTACAGTGAGTGTACTACAAATGGATTTTTGAGGATGCACCAGATATTTTGAAAACTTGTCTCTAAACTTATTGCCATTGTGACGTGAAAGGTTAACCGGTTCTTTTGCCTCCTAAAAGAAATATTAGCCTCCACTTGCTTTCTATATTTAGAAAGCGGCACTGTTACATCAACTCATCTCTTTACTCACCTTCAGTGTGCTGCTCTGACTGGGCCAAAAATTATCAATGATCACAGCATTCAACAGGTAGTCAATCGTCCACTCTTCCACATAAAACACTTTTCCCTCCCTAAGTTATTCTGTAGCCAGTTGTCCACAAAAGGACCTAGTATTATCCACAGCATCCATTTACTAAGGGCTTGCTAGATATTTACAGTGCCTCTTACGTTTCCTGTTTATTAATCTCTCTGTTACTCTATGAGTACAGAGACTGTAACTTCAGTGTTTTCAAGACTTATTACAGTTTTTCATCTTTTGTGTGCTTTGCCATGCTACTGTGCAATACAGTAAAAAGTATTACATGAAATCAGAGCTGCCTATGTTGCTATAATATAACTGTATGCTGGTACTCTCCCAGTGGTGAGGAGAATTTATTTCTTCAGAACCTTTACATGATTACAGCAAATGTTTTCTCATCTCATGTTTCATCTCACTGGTTTCTAGGAGTTTCTATCAGCATTCACATCATGACCTCTTGAGTTCAAAAATTCCACCATTGTTTAGCAAATAGAACTACAGTACACACATTACACAAGACACTAGAGAACAATATGGCTGAAATATTGTGTTCTGAAAAAAAATAAAGATCATTGTTCTTGAAAAACTTATTGAACCAAAGGGCTTTGAAAAAACTGTTTTCAAATCAAAAGATGTATATTAGCAAAATATAGAATTATGTGACACACAACTGTGAAAATTAATCATAAGTGGGAAAAGAACAGAGTCTGAGATTACATCTTTCACCATAGCGTAGACTAGAAGGCAAACAACTGATTAGGTGTGAGCAATGCACTGGTCATATAACATTCTGTCTACCATAACAAGACAGTTATATTTCTATCAAGATTTATACCACAATAAACTTTGGTCATTGTGCTAGAAGGGCTGTCATTTGAATTTGATATGTGGTTCACCCTCCTACTCTCAACCTTCAGCCTCTAAACTACATATGCAGCCTCTGAAAGGTGATGGCTATTTACTTGTAGCATGTTCTGAACAGTGCTTGTTTGGTTTAAGTGACTTCTCAGCTGACATCAGCAAATTGAAAATAAATTGGGATTGCATATACATCCATGGCTACTTTCACTGAGATTCCCTGGCTAAGATAATACATTCCTCTCTCCTCAGAAGCAGAAGAACATGTAAAAAATATGCTGAAGCACAAGTGTGCCTTACTGGAATTCTTATATGCTTGAACAACTAATGTAAAACTGGGTATGTAATTCTCCATGGACAATATCTATTGCTTGATGTACACTGAAAGCAATAAACCAAACGCTTCCTCAAACTGTCCCAACTGAGCATAGCAAGGAGTGGCTTACAATCTGACAATGTACATTTATGTCATTAGTCTGCACCTGCTATTTCACATGGAGCCCAAAGATACTTGAGCATAAGCAAAAGGTTGCTAATCAGATAGGATATGGGCTTCACTTCCAAATAATGGGATGTCTGGCCTTTGTCTATAGCTGGTATTTTGCTATTCATGCAATTTACTTACATGGAGAATACTCTGTTATTAGAAGTACCATAGAGAGATATTAAAACTCGGGAGCAAAGTTGAACAGGGTAAAGGTAGATTTATGCATGGCAGGTGGGGATTTTTAAATCCCCTTATCTCTGTTTCTAGCTCTGAATTTAAATAGGTCCACAAAGATATCTGTATGCAACAGATGCTGTCATCACTTGCAAAAGTGATGACAAATAGCATAGAAAGTATTAATTATCCATTTATAATCACAACAGCACAGTCTTCACTGTCATCAGTTAGTGCAGTACCAGTTTTCTTTCCTAGATCCCTATCACGATTCCTCTTCTCAATAAGTTACGAGAAAAAAAATATAGCATAGAGGCCTATTTTAAAAAAAACTACCGAGGAAAGTTAGGCACATGCTTTCCATCCTAAATAGAATTCCTATTGACCCAATGGCAAGATTTCAGATTTATCATAAATACTTTCTAACTTGCAGAAGGAGAACTCAGTCTGTGCTGCATGGAGTAATTCACATCAAGTACCATAACTCTGAGAGTGGGGAGCTGTAACATGACGACAAGTCTGTTCAGGAAAGAACTTCTCAGAGGAAATGAGAATGCACACATGTAGGGCTGCCAACTCTTAAGACAAAGAGATAAGGACAAGTTTGAAGAATTCAAAGATTCCATTGACTATGGTCTTAGAATTCATTAACAAGAAAAGTATCTATACACTTGTATAATTAAGCTGTTTCAAAGAATTGAAAACTACTTATTCTGTGAGGTGCATACCATTTAATTTTTCAGTAAGTTCTTGACAGCAACTGGATCAGAGTGCAATGCAATCGGCTACTGTATTCTTGTTCTACAAAATAAAAGTGCTTTTAAAATTGTTATCTCCTATGTGAGGTAGAAAATTCATTAAGACATTTGATTAATCCTTCAATATCATAGAATTATGCATGAATGTGTGGTCATATTGTGCAATACATGACAATTGAAGTTGGCTTGCAGACTGGGTTGAATAATTTCAAAATGGTGAAGGAAGGTTTTTCCATAGTTTTGCTACTGATGCATTAGCAGCATACTGTTGTATTATCCACCTTCAAAGATTTCTCTTTCAGCTTTGAGTAAATCTCTGCAGCAGCTTCAGGAGCATATGTCAACAGCATCACAGAAACCAGCATGTCTTTCATGTACATCATTTTCTTTGAACTCTCTCTCTCTCTCTCTCTTTAAAAGGAACATTATTAAAATACATTACTTGCAGCTCAACATGTCTTGCTGTTCTTTAGTTTTTCCAAGCCAATATCAGTGGACTGGGTAGCTTGTCCCTCACAATGGTCTTAGACTGAACCATTAACTGAACTTAGAATTGACCAATAATTGGAAGCTTAGAAGTGCAAAAAGAACTAACATTTGGAACTCACTGCCAGAAAATGAGTGACCACTAATCTTTCCACTTCCAGAACTAAATGCAAAAATAGCTTCAACTTTTTCACACAAGTCTTTTTGCAATATACACTTCACACATGTCCACTTGCACACTCACTAAAAAAATCCTCTAGAAATGAGTAAGCTATCTACTTTATAGGCTGGAAGGGAGGAGCAAGACTTAGCATTATTATATCTACCTTTAAATGTGTATGAGATGCTCAGATACTGTTAGAGGTAGGCTTATAAAAATCCATGATACTTGCTGAATGAAGTCCAACTCCACTCTCAAGTTTTGCCTTGCATTTCAGAAACTGAAAAACTCAAAGCAAAATTTATTTTTAGTTGCTGAGTTTCACCTGGTTTTGCTTCAAAACTGTGAATTTCATGTGGTGTCCAAGCAAACTGTAGATTGACCCAGGATCAAGTTGGTATTTTCCCAGGTCATTTGATAAACTGGTTCTGAATTTGGAACTAAACTTCAAGTCTGGTAAGCTTTTTCACTTGATTTTGTGTCTCATGAACATTTTCCCAATATTTTACTTTTGAATTGTTTTAGCCAAAATATGAGGATCTTCTGTAGCAAAGCTTCATTTTAATGAAGATGGGGAAACAGTGACATTGGAGAGTGGTCCATTCCTGGTCTCATCTGTCTAACTATTTGCTAGATACTTCATAGCAAATATTCAAAAATTATATATGGGCTCATTTCTCATGACTGCCATGAGCTGGTAAATCTCTATATATAGTAATTATACAGGTATTGGTGATGCTTTCTTGGGACACCTAGAGCTATGAGACACTTTTTGTTACTCCTCTGCCTTAAGCACAAGATACATGCTAGTGTTACACTGTGTCAGTTCCAGGGCCGGCTCCAGCATTTCTGCTGCCCCAAGCAAGGGGGGGAAAAAAAAAAAAAAAGCCTCGATCAAGTTCGGCGGCGGCAATTGTGGGGAAAAAAAAAAGAGCCGTGATCGGCAGTGGCAGTTCAGCGGCAGGTCCTTCCCTCCTAAAGGGAGTGAGGGACCTGCTGCCCCCGAATTGCCGCAGGTGCCGCCCCTCTCCCTTGGCTGCCCCAAGCACCTGCTTGTTAAGCTAGTGCCTGGAGCCGGCCCTGGTCAGTTCCCTGACACACCTAGTCAGTTAGCAACCCAAACAAACCCCTCCAAAGCTCTGCCAGCCTTTACTTTGCTTTACAGGTTGCCAAGCCTGTTGGAAGATCATTCCCTTGAATTATCCTGCCCCTGTCAGTAGACACCCACAGAAATTACCAAGTTTGCAATATCCAAAGAGACAAGGTACATGTCAGCTTGTTGATTCAATTAAGAATTCATTCTTTGCTTAATATCTCAGTACTGAGATGTACTATGATAAAACATGAAGTTTATTAGCAAAGATAGAGCTTTAAGTGATCTAAAACAGGAATAATGGAAACAGATATCATTACAAATAAAACAAAAATATAACACTTCTAAGACTGAACAACTTTAGCAGGCTAAAAACTTTTGTCTAAGATAAGTATCTCACTTAAAGCAACCACCAACCCCTGTGACCAGGATTCAGCTTTCATGCATGCAAAAAGTACTGTCCTTTTTTGCTCCCTCAGTGATGGATCCTAGAATGTCTTTTTGCTTCTCCTAATATTTCCCCTAAACTCTGTTTTGACGCCAGAGACAAGACAATTGCCTCTATGGTTTTAGTATCCAGTGTCTTCCCATGCTGATTTCACATCTTTTCCCCTCCCTCCCCCATATCAACCTAGCTTTTCCTGTTGACTGGCATGCAAATGCAACTCCCATTATGTTTTGGCTTCTACAAAGCTTAATTTTTACATTAGACCTAGGCAGACAGGTAAATCATCAGTCCACCAGTTAGTGTAGAGGGGCTGTTAGAGCTCTAGTATTTGCCAGATTTGGTTTTGGATTTCTCACCGGCTGTTCTATGCATGTACATTGTTCAGATGTTTTTGTTCTTTGAAAACCTTGGCAGATCCTATCAAATCTCCTGAAGGGTGAGCCATTTCTCTTTCTAGGCAATTCTGATATGCATTGACTTTATTTCCCAACTTTCTCCCTAGTGTGCAGCTGTTACATCACTCATCCTTTAGCTGGAAGGGGAAAATATGCAACCTATTCTATGGGCCCTATCTTTTAGACAGGAGAATTAGAGTATCTGCTAAAAAAATCGAGTTGATAGTAGAATTTTGCTGCTGCAGGATTGAATTCAATTCCAGCTTATAAATATCTGGTTGGAGGTTATAACCTTAGTGGAAACAGACATGCATTCAAAACTTGCCATATGCATCTGAAACCTTGACTACCCGACTAAAAAAATTCCAACTGGTTCTATAACCAGTGCACCTCATGATAGCTTAGTAACACCATCTTTTTGTCACCTGTGTCCAACAGAGACTTGACTACTTTAATACTCAAACTTATTTTAAAATCAGCTATACTGATTTTAGAATCTGGATGATTTATTTGTGTGATCTTGCCCTATATAGTAGACTCGTTAAATAATTAGTAAGCAGTGCTGGTTCCAGCATGTTACCATCGGTGTTAAATATCATAAAGTCCTCAAGATTATATTGTAATTTGTCAGTACGTGCTCATAGACTAACAGACACATTATCTAAATTTATCTAGCTTACCAAAGGAGGAGATATTATGAGGCACTAATTAATGTCTTTTCAACAACTCTCCTGCTGGTGTGGAGTACGTTAATGTGATTACTGTATTTGTTACTAATTTATTGCCAGTTTAAGGTGTAGTACTTTTAGAATCAACAACAACAAAAATTAATGGAACCTATAATGAGTATGTGCAGTTCATTGCAACAGGAGATTATCAAGACAAATACTGTGACTGACTTTTTTAAAACAGTGAAGAACATGATAAACATTAGTAACATTCGGCCATGTAACTAAAAGTGGGCACTGATACAATGATATGAGTAATCGGGTACTGAGATACTTCAGATGGAGTTTATCCCTCCTGTGCAGAATTTCACAATTGAGTAGATGCTTCACTATTGGACTTCTGATAGTGGACTTCAAGAATTGGCCATTGCTAAAAGCAGAATACCAGACTAGTGGGACCAATAAACTGATACAGTAGGTCAGTTCTTATGCTAACTTGAAATTATTCCTTGCTACTACTGTATCTCAAGGAGTACAGTAGTTGAGCAGTATGTTTGCCCGGGTCTACATTTCCAATGGAACTAAAGGAACTAAAGCTGAAATAACTGTCTAAAGGAAACAATATATGGTTTAATTAGCCTTTATAAAAATATAGTAGTAATACATCCAAATTTCAGTTCTGTTAGAGGCTGCAAGGGGATTGCCCATCTAGAACGCCAAAACATATTGTCTCTCTGACCAACAGAAGTTGGTCCAATAAAAGATTTTTATCTCACCCACTTTGTCTCTCTAAAACATATTCAGGCAGTCAATTTTCACCTCCAAAATGTGTCTGACTCTGGAGGAAAATGTGATGCAAAACTATCAAATGTTTCACTTGTTTGCAAATCTGACAAAAGCATGCTTTTTCAATCACTTTTCCCCAGCTGTGTGACTTTTTTTTTTTTTCATAGAGCTCTAATCAATGGTACTCATATCTTCTTCCGTCAATGAAAAGTAAAACTATCATAATTCTCTGGTGTGTAAGATGCACAATTTCAATCCATTTGAAAAATCTGAGAGGTCAGAGATGCTACTCCAAATTAAGTAAAAACAGCACTACGTCAGTCCCAGGACAGGTGATGTAGCACTTTGTGTCTTGTCATGTTCAGGACATATTCACGGCAGGTCCAACACTGTTTTTTCCTTGAGTACTATTGGTGATACTTTAGTTATTACCGAGTTGTCTCTTATTACAATCTTGTTTAGCAGTATGGGACCCCAACACAGGAGAGCAAGGAATGAAGATATATAGTACATATGCTTGCTGATCTTCAGCTAGCAGATGATGATGATGATATGTTGCAACTGAGGGATAAATTCTGCCCTGCTGCCACCCCAGCTAGATTTTCCCTTCTCTATAACCTGCATTCTCACCACTCTTCTTAAGCCCAACATGCAGATATACAGTATCGTCATGGACTGGTAAAGTTTGATATATGTAGTCTCAGAAAAATTGACCGTCTCCAATAGAAATGAGATGGTCTTCCTATCCTAAATTTGGGATAAGGTTAGAGTCCTCAGCTGTGCTGTGTACGGTGCATCTTGATTTGTATGGAAAATCCCTTATTATCCCTGCACTTATCTATGTGCCCACATACTGTGGACAAGAAATCATCCTTTCTTGTACATCTAGAATGTGTCTAGCACTATTGCTAAGTGAAAAGGTAAGTATTTCACACAAAGAAGTGAAAGGAAACAAAATGGTTGGTTTGAAACTTTTTTCACAAAATTTTTCATCTTTTGAAGAAGATTGAAGTGAATCTTTTTTTAAACAGAAATCTGCAAAGTTTCTCAGTGTTTTAATGTGAAAAATCCCCCTTTTTTCCCCCCCAAATCTGGCCACCTTTTTCTAGTGGATTTTTTTTTTATAAAGGGAGTGTGCTCTTTCAGAGTGAAATGAAACATTTCAAAACTTTTTTTTGGAAATGAAATTGAAAAATATCAATGAAAATTATTTTTTCATTAAAATTTAATACACTGTCAAAAAAACTTCAACCAGCTATAACTTAGCATGTATGGGGTACTAGCACAAACACATTAATAACAAAAAAAGAGGATTTTACTCCCCTCTTAGCCAAAGCACTGTCACATTTCAATATAAAAATTCTCTCTTTTGGCCTCCCTGAGAGAGCTCTGTATGAGCCCAGATTTGACAAAATTCAGACTCAACGTTTTATGAGACAAGTTTTGAAGACCGTTTTCTATCAGTTGCATTTATTTTACCAGGAACTGCTAAATTATTTGGTTATAAATTCCTAAGCATGATTATCCAGTGATTAGCTTTGTATTCCAATTCTTTTTTTTTAAAAGTCTATTGCTCTAATCAGCAATAAAATGAATTGTTCCATTTTTACTACTGATGAAGGAATGACCGTTTTGTAGGCAGTTTTTAAAATTGCAAAATGTAAAATGGTGGTGGTATTTTTTAACAACAATATATGCACCCAGCAATGTTTTATTTCATAGTAGAACATCCTAACATTTTTAGTTTGGGTAAGACAGAATCATTTATCTTTGCTTAGAACCCTTTTGTCCTACCCATGTTGTCTGTGCAAGGATGCTGTGAGCTCAGGAGAGGTATTATAAAATAAACTATTTAGTAGAAGCATCCATTTGAAGAGTGCATTATGTCAAAAAGATTTCTATATATAAGGGTTCTTAAACCCTCCCTCTGCAAGAGGAGTCCTCGAGTCTTAATTTTTGGTCACTTCCTTTGGTTCATATTCTCATGAGTTTTCCTCTTAGCTAGAGTTTGACAGATTTCTAGCTGACAATAATAAATGATTTGTTCTACTGTAGCACCTAGGAGCCATAGTAGAGGACCAGGGCTCCATTGTGCTAGGCACTATACAAATACCCAACAACATAGATGCTCCAAGGAGATAACAATCCAAGTATAAGATGACAGATGCACGGATAGAAATGCGGATACAAGGAAACAATGAGACAATATTAGTCAGGATGATAGGCAGTATCAATATCAGCAAAATGTCTCACGGCCCACAATCAGATTACCCTGTTGGGCCACGGGAAGCTATTCACATCTTGTCTGTAACAAGCTATTTGTTTTTCATTTTCCCCCTTGAAAGCATCTGAGTTTTTGACATCCTGCCTTATTATGTATTCAGTGTTGTGAAGCAGTAAAGTTGTCATTATTTAAACAAATTTCATTAATGTGAAGGTGATGTGAGTACCTTTATTCTACTATTGGTAAATGGGAAGCATCTTGAAAACAAGGAGAATGCTCTGTCTAGGAGTCTTCAAGCAACTCCTGTTGCTAGGAAACCATGCTTTCTTTGTGTATTTTCAAAATGACTAAATCACCTTGTCTGGCTTCAGAGACAAGAGCAGAGGAGGAAAGAGGTAGCAAGTGAAACACAAGCTTTATTTTTTAACTTTGCAATGTGCTTGGCTCGGATGATGATGATGAGTAAACATGATTCAGTATGACTGTGGAAGCAGAGCTGAAATCACTAAACTTCACCAAATAGCTGTACATTGGAGCAGGACCTGGCTTATCCCTTCCATCAGGACTGGAGAACAGCCACCCATAGATGCCCCTTGACTCTGACTGACTTGACCTGTGAGTGGGGCCTTAGATAGGTGGGATTTGTGGTGAGACAAAGTTTTGGGCTTCTCTAAGCTAGGCATGATGGGATATGTATGTGTGTGTTAAAACTGCTGGTATCTTCACGTGGCTTTCTCAGATTCTTCTATTCAAAATTGGGTTCTCTTGTTTCTTTTGATTGTCTTTGGACCCAAACAAAAAGATACTCATGTTCAATGTTCCCAGGGGACTCTTGAGTGTTTGTAGGCAGGGAAAATGGAGATATTTGCAAAAATCTATTTCCTAACTCTTATTTATTTGGCTAATATGTCTATCCAGATTTAACAAGACTAAAACCAAACTGACAGGAAGAAAATCCTGTAGTATGGTAACAGTCTAACTGGATTCTGAATAATCCCAGTAATGATAGCCTGAAAAACTCACAGCACATGTGGCGTATATAAAACTGTTTCCTGTGATGCTGTATGGGAAACATCTATGCAGCAAGAAGGATAAAAATGATAAATCACAGGGAATGTTTGATTTTGCTTTTGGTTAAAACTTTCTAGGACACCATCAATTTGCTGATTACACTTCGGTCTAAACATTTTATACTTGCCATTGTCAAGTGTACCAACTAGGAGCTTAGAGAGGGGGAAAATAGTTTATTTATATTCTATATTTGAGAGGACTTCATGTTTACTGTCTACCTTGTATGAACAGTGTCCCCATTTTGTGTGGATCTTCAAAAGTGACATCAAAGAAAAATATCACAGAAAATTAACATTTTAAAATGTAAAAAAAGAAGGCAAAATCAGGGACAGGAGTAATACTAGAAACAATCTGACTTATTTTTAAGTCAGATTGTTGCATTTCAACCGAATGATGCCCCTTTCGTCCTATAGTGGAATCATTTCTGCAAGAGGAATTAGGATCCAATCAAACTGCCACTGAAGTAGAGGGATATCTTTCCATTGACTCCAGTGAAAGCTGGATCTGGCCATTAAGAACTAATTTCTAAATTTTAACTGACACTATGGGTGTTCCTAGAACACAAAATTGTAATATGTTGTTCCATACTTGCAGAATGTATACTTACGGAGCATTACACAGTAGAATTTTCTGCAAGGCCAGAGCCTTATTTGGCATACAATAACACTAATACAAGTCCATTGAAGTCAGTGGAGCTGTACTGATTTATACTATCTGTGGATCCTCTATTAGAAACAATGTTCATTTTTTTCATTAACAAATAAGCCTATAAATATCTTTAACAAAGCATTAAAAGATTATTTTCCTGACATCCACATCTGTGAAATGTTGCAGCTTAAGCTATTATGACTCCTTTACACCTATGCAATTCCAATATATTCAAACTCTGGTGTCTATTAGTATATACCTGTGAATTCCATTGTCTTCAATAAGGTTACCAGGTGTAACTAAGGACAACTATAGTGGTGCTATAGGGTATAGTTGCATATATAAGACGAAGTCCCTAATATCGGGACGAGCTCAATAATATCAAGACATCTGGTCACCCTATCCTTAATTCACCAAGAAAGATCACTTAGCAACAACCAGCATTATATCTTGTTTTCTCCCTAAGATCGTCTTCCTTACAGATTTCTGCAAATTACTACATTTGTACATAATTTTCCTCTCCAACGTCCCAGAACAGAATTCACTCAAGTCAATGGGAGACTGACATTGACTCTTATCCCACAACCCCTGCAAAGATCATATGTATTCTAGATAATGTTACAGTATCTGAATTTTCATTATGCCAAGTTTTGCTAACAATTACACATCATGTACTAGCCATCTGAGTCCCAAAGAACAAACTAAGTCGCAGACCAATAAATACATGTCACATATGTATAGTCATGTGGTATGTGCCCATATACAACTTTGCAGGACACCACGCACAATCCGTATATCAGATCATAGCAACAAAATGAAAAAGGTTTACATTTATGAAAAAACTTTGCTCTAGAGTTTCATAGCAGCTTTTTGCAAAGCATTATCAGAAATAAAATGCATTGAATGAATGCTAAAAACATTTTCTGTCACAAAATGCAATCTGTGAAATCAGACTGGGAAAAGGCAAAACTCAGACAATCATAAGCTCTTGGTGGATGAACAGAAGGAATAAACATGACCAGAGCTGTGAAATTATTTTAAGCGGAATGCAACTTATTAAAATATCGATATTTTCACCACAACTATGGAATTGTTTTTTATAGAAATGGATAGTTACTTGAATAAGGACTAACCTTGACTAGGCATTGAACCAATGTCTCAGCAAAGCTCTAGAGGACAGAGTGCTGCAGGACATGTTATCTTTTAGAAACATTTTTAAAAAGGAAGTTCTTTGGGGTAGAACTTCCCCTATGCCTGTATAGTGCTCAGCACATGTTGGGTGCTAATGCACAGTAAATCAATTTCTTAATAAAACAGTGAGAATAAAGGTCCCAATGACTTGTGGCTGTTAGAATTCTATGGCATTTTGTAATATTAGAAGTGTTTGATCTCTGTGCCCTTGCCAAACATCTTCTGTAATTATATTCACCTATCTTAAAAATCAACCCTGGTTGGAGAAAATATTCTTCATATTCTGACCTAAAAACTGTTCCTGGCACAGAATGTGTTGGTGGTTTTGTATAGTAAGTGATTTAAAATATTTAGGATAAGATTTTTATATGGTTTCCCCTCAGCAATATGGACTTTGGCACTTTTCAAAATGGAGTCAAATCTCCATTTTGTCCCCAAAGGCAGGAAAATTAAGGAGCCAAAGCTGTGGCGCGAAGGGCCGGTTCAAACCAGTTGGAACTGCTTGGAACTGTCATCCCCTCAGAACTTTCCCACCACTCACTCCTTATAAGCACCTGTGCCACGTCACCATGGTGATGTCCGTTCAGGAGGCAGCCGTGTGCAGTCGGGCTTTGCATCTCCGGATCTAGAGCTGTGAAAGATCCTGTGACACCAACAACTTACCTACCAACCAGGGTCCGTTGGTCCATCAGCAGCTTCAGTTCCAGCAGCCGAGATCCAGTGTTCCTCCCCAAAGGCCAGCGTTTGGCCTGAGGTTAGAAGGTCCTGGACCCACCGCTCACTATCATCTGACCTGTCCATAGATGACATTGGATTAGCAGTAGGCTATATAGGGGATTTGATTTGTTTTGTTCTTGTTGCCAAGGGAGGGGTATATTGGGTCTGAGCTTCAAGCTCCTTTGTTGCAGTCTACTGTTTGCTGAGTGTTTATGTGTTTGCTAATAGTTTTCCCCTTACCCCTTTTATGTAATCAATCCTTAATACAATACTTACCTGTTTCCAACATAACTTTTGTCCTCTCCTCTTCTTTCTTACACCAAACTTGTGAAGGAGGGTGAGACACAGAAGCTGCTTCCTCAGGTGATAGACCCTGATAGCAAATCAAAGAACCTGTACCTGTAAAAGGGAAACAGAGAAGCACATTGGGGTTCATTTAGATTTAATTTTTCCCTGGTTACAAATGGTTGCTGAGTTCCACCTGAGAGGCAATTTCAGTTGTAGTAAGTACTACCTAGGGTATTGGGTTTTTTTTTGGGGGGGGGGGGGGGGTTGACAGCAGCCATTCTGTTCAGTAACATTTATGGCAGACTATGAAGAAGAAATTATACACAAACACATGCAAAGCTAGATAAATAAATGATTCCAAAGTGGGTGCTCACTTATGAAGATGTTTAGTTTTTACCCCCACTTTGTGGCTACAAAAGGTACAAAGCTGTGAATTATTTTTTGTATTATCATGGTGCCTAGGAGTACTACTCATGAACCAGGATCCCATGACAGGTTCTGAACAAAACGACAGTCACTGTCTCAAAGAGCTTACAATCTAAGCAAAGAATCAGGCCCCCAGCTGATTTGCCTTCTACCTACATACAAAGTTTTTGGAACGATGATTCTGAAGCAGATTTGGGAACATCTCAGGAAAGGAAAACATAAGATTTCACCTTTGTGTATTTCAAATGATATTTCATCTTTATTAAATGTATCTGTGACATACCGAAGACAGCTTTAATATGAAACATTCTACTGAATATTGGAAAGATTCTTTGTCCTGGCAGAAGCTGAATGGATACTTTATTTACCCAGACAGTAAGTTATTAGTTACAAAGTGCAAAATAAAACTGATATTTTTGATAGCAAAAGGTTACAGTGGCTTGGTCATCTGGAACCAAAAGGCCATATGTCATAAAATCAACTTACTATCACTGTCAGCGCATGAAGGAATAATACATACAACTTCTTGCGCAGAAGAATATTTTGCTATTTTTCTCTGTTACACTTCTGCATTTATATAGGAAAATTAAATTTATTGCTGAGTTTGAAAGTTCTTCTAATAAAGACATAAAAATCCTAACATGAACAACATCAAGCTGCTTACCAGCCAATTAAGTGCCTGTCAATCTTCTCTTAAGTGACAAGACATGGATTATATTAATCCTTTTACATACCAAGTCAAGTTCGGCCTTAGCAAACAAATGCTGTATTATATAGCATTGTGGTTTGCACATTTTACTCCTGTTAAACATCAAAATAGAATAGTTACTTTGCAAAACAAATCCACTCATTTACGTACATATGTTAATAGAGTAGCTAATATTAGATCAGTCTGTATCTACAATCTACAAACCTGCTTTTAGCCATTGAGAATAATTTCCCCTCCCCCCCATTTCTATAGCACTTCCATATCAGGATCTCAAAGAGCTTTACAGACATTAATGAATTAAGGCAGGCAACACCCATATGAGTTTGGTATTATCCCATTTTTAAAAAAATGGGGAAACAGACATGGATAATTTAATTTAAGGACTATATTTGGCATTAAGCCGCAGCACGGCATTGTGGACACAGCACGGCATTGTGGACAGTGCATTACAACCTGAAGCTGCCAGGACATGCTGCTGCTTGAGCCACCTTTGTTTTTGTTTGTTTGTTTAAAGGCCTCTCCATGTAGGGTTCCGATATTAGTGGCTTTGTCTTATATATGCAACCATCCCCTCTCCCTCAGGAAAAAATATGTCCCAATTTTTCACACTTGCTATCTGGTCACCCTGTCTCCATGTCTGGCCAGCTTTAGCTGGTTCAGAGCACTGAATGGGTCCATAGTCATCCTCCCCCCCCCCAAACCCTTTGCAATGGCCAGATTGGCAAAGATTTTAGAAGTGTGATTAATGGTGTGAAAAGCAGCAGAGGGGCCCTGGAAGATAAATATAAAGTAGGGGCCCTCAGATTTGGACAAGCAGATGTCAAATGAAAATTACGGTAAGAGCAGTTTTGGTGGAGTGCAGAGGGTGGAACTCAAACTAAATGGGATGAAAGATGGAGTCTGAGAGAACTGTGTGGTAAAGATTCTCCTCCTACCTCTTTGATTTCACAGTGTATCTTTTTTTGGTGAGTCTTGCTCCTCTATCTCCCACTCCATGGCAGTATCATGGGGCTCTGCCTCTGGCCCTCTCATTCCCTTCTTCTTCTCTCTGAGCAATGGTATCCACTCATGGTTCCAGCCAACATCCTTATGTTTGATTGACTCACATACCTGTCTCCCTCCTTCCACGTCTGTATATCAGCCTGTCTGTGATATTAGCTGGATGTCTTGCTGTCAGCTTAAACATTAACATGGCCAAAGTTAAACTCCTGATCTTTCCTCCAAAACCCTCCTTGCTTCCTCCATTATGTCATTGTTGACAACACTGCTCTACTCCTTGTCACTCAGGCCTATAACCTGCATGGCATCATCAATTCTCTCTCAACTTCACAGTTCAAATCCAGGCTGTCTCTAATTCTTGGCCCTTCTTTCTCCCTTAACACTTCTAAGATACACCCTTTTCTTTCAGATCAGATGCCTAAATTTCCCATACAGACCCTCACAATAGTGCAGTCTTTGTTCAGGTCTTCCTAACTAGATATTGGTTAAACTTTTCAATCAATTTCATTTCAGCAAAAAATGCATATTTATTAATACCAAAATGCCTCATTAATTCATGTCAGTTTTGTTGACTTTTTCATGTAAAGCCCCTAAAATTCCAAAAGGCAAAACTTTTCATTTTTTAATTCAGTTTTGTTAAAATCTCAATCTAAATTTCTTTTCCTTTTTTTTCTTTTCCAGTGGCAGAAAAAATAATTATTTTCACAGATTGATTGCCATCACCACATTGTCCCACATCTGATCCATTCAAAATTCAGTTGCTGAGATCATATTTTCTTCTTTTTGCTCTAATCGGGTCATCCAAATCATTCCAATGACTTCCTCTCTTTCCCCACAAATTTTTGTCATCACTATCATGACCCTTCACAACTCTGCCTTAACCTACTTCACTGCACTTGTCTCTTATGCCATCCTCTACCACTTCAGCTCTGGCAATAATGCTATCCTAGTCTGCTTATTTGCCAGCTTCTCATGCAGACACTTGCATGCCTTATTTCCCCATTGTTTCTTAGATACCATGGAATTTGCTTCAAAGAGAAAATCTAGGATACATACCTAAACACACTTAAAACCACCTACCAGAGAAGTTGATTGCATCATGGAAAGGGCCACCCACATACCCCAGGAAAACCTGCTTCAAAACAGAACTTAGGGAGGGTACTTGGTCCTGCTGTAAAGTTGCTTTAGAGGGGACTGGACTCAATGACCTTTCAAGGTTCCTTCAGCTCTATGAGATAGGTATAGAGTAGAGGATGGCATAAGAGACAATCTACCTGCCCAGTGAACACAATCCCCCAGTTGTCACCTACCACTTCATACTGGAACCTATATGGGGTATTCCCAAACAATTACAACACATAGTTGATGGGCACCACACCCTGAAATAAATCTTTCCTGAACCCCCTCTTCTGGCCTTCAAACAACCCCAAGTCTCGACACGCTCATCAGAAGCAAGCTCCCCGCAGACCAAGACACATCAACTCAAAGCAGCACCAGACCTTCCACCAGATGCAAAACCTGTAGACATATCTCCACTGCTATGATGATCAATACTTGCAACAACAAACTTTTCAAAAATGTGTAGAATCATCACAACATATGGTGTACCTCATCCAGTGCATCAAATGACCCAACAATTGTGTGGCTAAAACCAGACAATCACTATGCTCTCTAATGAACTCACACAAAAAAAGGGTAAAAGACAAAAACACCATATTATCCATTGGCAAACACTTTTCACAAAGCGATCACTCTATATCTGATCTCTCAGTACTCATCCTCAAAGGAAACCAGCATAACACCTTCAAAAGGCGACCCTGAGAATTTAGGGTGTATCTCCACTGTACACTTCTTTTGGCAGTGCATAGTCCCCCTAGCACCAATATAAATAGCAGTGTAGGTGGTGAGGCAGGGCTTAGCCAAGTAGAGTAAAGACATGCCTGAAGGTTGTGTGTACGTACTTGAGTACATTCTATATGTGGATCTCTACTTGCCCAGCCCCTGTCTTTCTGTCTACACTACTATTTTTAGCAGTGGAATGTTCCACTGCCTCCCCACTGCTAGAGCCCTTCCCTGCTGGAGGAAAAGACTCTGGCAGCAGGGAAAGGCTGCCCCCCTTCCTCACCACAGTGAAAGGCTCCAGCAGAGGGGAGCTGCTGCAGCCTGTCCCCTCTACTTCCTCTCTGCCAGAACCTTTCCATTATATGTGTAGCTACACAGCTGTGTGGACTCTGAGCTTTTCACTATGGCATGTAGTTACACACATGCTACATGCTGCTGCCAGTGGTGTGTAATGTAGACATAACCTTAAATTCATAACTCTGCTGAACAGACATAATCATGGGCTCAAACACCAATTTTATGGCTCACGGTAACACACCCCACTGTTCACTAACCCTTAATTGCCCACTCCATTTTAAACATCTATCAACATCTAATCACACAAGAAAAATATGAACACAGACAATGAATTCAGTTATAAAAGAAAACTGAACAAAACATTTGCTTTTCTGCCTTAGCAAACTAAAAGTATTTAATATTCTATCTCAATTATTTTAAGTGGAGATTCCGTTAAAAAAAGTGTGAAACAAGTTAAATTCAGATTCTTTTTCCTGTAATGTGTAGAAATTTCAGAAATACATTGGACTACAGAATTTCCATATGTAAATATCAGAAACATAACGGTGTCACAGGGAATTAGCTGTAAGTAGACTGAATTTAGTTCTTATAAACAGAATTGACTGCTGTAAGCTTCCAACCTATTTGCACTTCCATTTCATGATTCCTTCTTTTCTTAGATAAGGATGCAGTGTGAATGTGATCTGCTTTTTTCCGTCTGTAAATAAAAGTAAGACGCTCTGCAATGTGACAAACTTGGTTCTGTTACATCAAAAACACCTCTGATTTTCAATTTAATGATGTTCCTAACACAGTGTTCCCATCTAATACAATTTAGTTGACAGCTTTTGTTGCTTGTGTATGTAAATGTGTAAGCAATGGACGGAGGATTTTGGAATAAAATAGGGCTGTCAATTAATCGCAGTTAATGCAAGCAATTAACGCAAATCAAATTAACTAGATTTAAAAAGTTGTGATTAATCACAGTTTTAATTGCACTGGTAAACAATAGAATACCAATTTAAATTATAAATATTTTTGGATGTTTTTCTACATTTTAAAATATATTGATTTCAGTTACAACACAGAATACAAAGTGTACAGTGCTCACTTTATATTATTTTTATTACAAATATTTGCACTGCAAAAAGATAAACAAAGTGTTGTCTTTTCAATTCACTGCATACAAGTACTGTTGTGCAATCTTCTATATTTGTAAACTTCACTTTCACGATAAAGAGATTGCACTTCAGTACTTGTGTAATGTGAATTGAAAAATACTATTTATTTTATTTTTTACAGTGCAAATATTTGTAATAAAAATAATATAAGGTGAGCACTGAACACTTTGTATTCTCTGTTGTAATTGAAATCAATGTATCTGAAAATGTAGAAAAACATCAAAAATATTTATTACAAATTTAAATTGGTATTCTATTAGTGTGACAAACTGTGATTAATTGGGACTACTTTTTAATCTCATGATTAATTGCAATTATCTTTTTAATTGTTGGACAGTCCTAGAATAAAATAAACATAATGCAAGAGGGAAAAATCATCCTAATAATTCTGTTAAATACAGGAGCATTCCTCTTTAAATACAAGCTTTAGCAGTTCATTCTATGCCAAAAGGGAAGATTATAGCTGAAACTCAATAGATCTTTAACATGCACAAAGGAATTAATGTATTACTCAATGGTAGGAGCTAAGTTTTCATGGAGAAATAATGTAATGTGCAGTTAAAGGCATTGTAATAGGCTTGAAATACAGTTAGAGTTTGGATTTCTAACAGTATTTAATGCTTCATCAGACATGCTATACAGAGAAGGAAAGTGAACACATGACTCATGATATTTGAGGTTAAAGTGGGAGAGAAATTTTAGTCTAAATTCAGAGTACTTCCACTGGGGAAAGAAGAGTTACTGCTTGGTTTTAACCGAGGGGGACTGACAGCAGAATTTGACTCTTAATTTTCAGAATATTTTTAGAAATACTTTTATTCTTTGATGACAGGTTTCAGAGTAGCAGCCGTGTTAGTCTGTATCCGCAAAAAGAAGAACAGGAGTACTTGTGGCACCTTAGAGACTAACAAATTTATTAGAGCAAACTGTCTGTACTGGGCTAGCTTGATTATCACTTCAAAAGTCTTTTTTCTCTTAATTAATTGGCCTCTCAGAGTTGGTAAGACAACTCCCACCTGTTTATGCTCTCTGTATGTGTGTATATATATCTCCTCAATATATGTTCCATTCTATATGCATCCGAAGAAGTGGGCTGTAGTCCATGAAAGCTTATGCTCTAATAAATTTGTTAGTCTCTAAGGTGCCACAAGTACTCCTGTTCTTCTTTATTCTTTGAAACCATGTACATTTCTAATAAATGTTTTGTCCAAACAAACCAAAACAATTAAAGTTATTTACAGAAGTCTAGTCAAAGCCATGCTTCTGCCAAATATATTTCTTTCTCAAACTTTTTAGAAATTGAAATAGTTTATTATTACCTATGTGAAAGTAAATTGCAACTCCGATACCAGCCCTTGTTCATGGTTCAGTTTAATTACCATCTCTGTTCCTGTAAAAAGAACTATGCTACCCTAGAGCACACTGCATTAAGTTGCGCAGCACATCACTGCCCATGCACTATTCATGTTCATTTTTTTTAGAATGCAAAGTAATCAGTGAAGTGCTCATGCATAAATTGGTAACTTTTCAGGATGCTGTAGTCCAGTCAAACAGTTTGCATAGCTCTTAAGGATGAATAGTTCAGAATTCATTGTTTAGATCATATCCTTAAGGCACAGCCCATAGTTACAGGTGGTGCTGACCTGTGGCACTCCAGGCAAGTACCTGGAGGCATTCTGGAATAAGGCAGACTACCTCCTATAGCTACACCATATGAAAGGGAAGTATACATACAGCTATGTCCATTTTTGGGTGCAGGTTACTCCCCAAACTCCATTTGTGAGGCTAGGGCAATGCCTCTTTCCTTTCCCCTGTGAGGTACTGAATATTCCTGGAAAACTAGGGAGGGAGCAATCCCTGTAGTCCATAGAGTATTTTTTACTGTTTAGAGTGCAGGGAGTACTATGAGGCCTGCCCCTTATACAAGCCATGAAAATTGAGAGGGAAAGAGAATCTGTACATCTGTGTTAGGGGCAGGCACTCTTTGGCCTTATGTTATTGATGTGGGTAGTAAATTACATTTGCAGCTACAACAGATGTGTTGCACTTTTTAGTTCAGATTTGGACTTTTAATCATTGTGCACTTATTAGAACAGATGTTGGCCAATGACAACAGACACAAATGCATTCTTAAAAAGTGAGACAAAATAACCACCCAGTACCTTCACGTGAAAATAAAATAAAATAAAATAAATGTATATGTGTAGCTTGATGACTTTAGTTCATTAAAATAGAGCAAGAAACAGTATAATTTATAATTATGGTGTACAAGAACCTTCAGGGGGAAAACATACTGTGAACTAAAGGACTTTTTAAACTAGCAGAGAAAGTCATAACAAGAACTGATGACTGGAAGCTGAAACCAGACAAATTCAAATTAAAAATAAGGCACATTTGTTACAGAGAGAATGATTAACCTTTAGAACAAATTTCCAAAGAAAGTTGGGGATTCTCCAACTCTTGATGTCTTCAAATCCTTTCTGGAAGCTATGGTTTAGCCAAACACAAGTTATTGGGATAAGTACAAGAATAACTGGGTGAAATTTAATGGCCTATGAGACACAGGAGGTCATACTAGATGATCTAAAGGGCTCTTCTGGTCTTGAACTTTGTTATAGTTCATAATGAAAGTCTCTACTAGAAAAAATCCTAAACTTATTAGAGTTGGTGGTTTTAAAAATAGATATTATCAATCACAAGTAGTAGTCCTAAAAATTACTGTTAAAGACCCATATTCTGATGTGACTTCAGCAATGTTTGAATATGGGATTTTAATCTACTGATTTTTAATCGACTCACACTTAGTTTAGAGTTTTATAACTGAAGGAATTTGATTTGATAAAGGGGCAGGCAAATGTTTAAAGTTTATCTTCCAGACATATCTCTGTCTGCCAACACAAAAGTGCTCTGGTTCTGACAATTCAAAAGTGATTTTGGCCTGTTCTTTCTCAAATAACTATGCTTTATTTAAACTGCCTGCTATTTAGTGTATCTCCAAGTGCAGATATAGGATGACAGGTGCTAAAGCGATAAGGAAATTTGCCTCTCCACCTCAAACATAGAGGCTCGCCCTTATGAAAATTAATTTAACAAGCACTTGCTAGCATGGAAGCATGGCCAAAGCACGCATAAGAAGGGCGAGGAAGGAAGAAAATAATATCTTGAGGCCCCTTCTAATTCTAATTCAACAACTTTCACCAACAGTTTGCTCCTTCCTGTCCCTCCTTAAGACTCAGAACGCTATCTGTTCATAATGTCTAGGCAGATGGCAATCTACATTGTACATGATGCTGATGTAAGTGAAAACGTGTTTTTATTACTAACTCTACCTCCTTCTGCCTCCTTCTGTTTGTTTTATCATCCTGTTGCATCCTGTCATTAATATAGGTTGTAGGTTCTTTGGGGCCGGGACTGTCTCTTACTACATGTTTCCACAGTTCCTAGCACAATGGAACTCTGATCTCTATAGCCTCTAGGCACTACTGAAATACTGCTTAAAAAAAAAAAAGCAAACAGAATACAAGATTGTGTTCTAAGAATGTGGGGACTGGGAATACAAGTAGTCAGTATGTGCATAAAGGACAACAAATCTGCCAGCTGCAGTATGAGTTAGCATACCAGGCCTATCTGCCTTTGTCTTGCGTTTCTTATTTTGTGTAGCTGAACAACCTCTGAATTTAGAAGCCCCTGCATGCAAACAAAACATCTTTGAAAGGGTAGGAGCGAATAAGCCTACATTTTGTTTCCCATCCAATCCCTTGGTTTTATAAATTGCACTTATGATCTCTTGTAGAGGGCATCCGAGGGTGCTAAAGGAGTTGGCGGATGTGATTGCAGAGCCATTGGCCATTATCTTTAAAAAAGGGAAGAAAGAGGATCCAGGGAACTACAGGCCAGTCAACCTCACCTCAGTCCCTGGAAAAATCATGGAGCAGGTCCTCAAGGAATCAATTTTGAAGCACTTAGAGGAGAGGAAAGTGATCAGGAACAGTCAGCATGGATTCACCAAGGGCAAGTCATGCCTGACTAACCTAATTGCCTTCTATGATGAGATAACTGGCTCTGTGGATGAGGAGAAAGCAGTGGACGTATTATTCCTTGACTTTAGCAAAGCTTTTGATACAGTCTCCCACAGTATTCTTGCCAGCAAGTTAAAGAAGTATGGGTTGGATGAATGGACTATAAGGTGGATAGAAAGCTGGCTAGATAATCGGGCTCAACGGGTAGTGATCAATGACTCCGTGTCTAGTTGGCAGCCGGTATCAAGCAGAGTACCCCAAGGGTCGGTCCTGGGGCCGGTTTTGTTCAATATTTTCATTAATGATCTGGAGGATGGCGTGGATTGCACCCTCAGCAAATTTGCAGATGACACTTAACTGGAAGGAGTGGTAGACACAATGGAGGGTAGAGATAGGATACAGAGGGACCTAGACAAATTAGAGGATTGGGCCAAAAGAAATCTGATGAGGTTCAACAAGGACAAGTGCAGAGTCCTGCACTTAGGATGGAAGAATCCCATGCACTGCTACTGACTAGGGACTGAGTGGCTAGACATCAGTTCTACAGAAAAGGACCTAGGGGTTACAGTGGATGAGAAGCTGGTTATGAGTCAACAGTGTGCCCTTGTTGCCAAGAAGGCTAATGGCATTTTGGGCTGTATAAGTAGAAGCATTGCCAGCAGATCGAGGGACGTGATCATTCCCCTCTATTCGGCATTGGTGAGGCCTCATCTGGAGTACTGTGTCCAGTTTTGGGTCCCACACTACAAGGAGGATGTGGAAAAATTGGAAAGAGTCCAGCAGAGGGCAACAAAAATGATTAGGGGGCGGGAGCACATGAATTATGAGGAGAGACTGAGGGAAACGGGATTATTTAATCTGAAGGAGAGAAGAATGAGGGGGGATTTGATAGCTGCTTTCAACTACCTGAAAGGGGGTTCCACAAGGATGGATCTAGACTGTTCTCAGTGGTACCAGATGACAGAACAAGGAGCAATGATCTCAAGTTGCAGTGGGGGAGGTTTAGGTTGGATATTAGGAAAAACGTTTTCACTAGGAGTGTGGTGAAGCACTGGAATGGGTTACCTAGGGAAGTGGTGGAATGTCTTTCCTTAGAGGATTTTAAGGTCAGGCTTGACAAAGCCCTGGCTGGGATGATTTAATTGGGGATTGGCCCTGCTTTGAGCAGGGGTTGGACTAGAGGACCTCCTGAGGTCCCTTCCAAGCCTGATATTCTATGATTCTATGATTATTCTCAAACGTTTGTGATACATTGCTGTGGAAAAGGGCAGTTTATCAATAGCTTCTTGATTGGGTCATTCTTTTGTCTGTTTACTTGGGTATGGTGCTCCGGTTGCACCAACCAAACCATTGTTACACACATTGGGCTCACTCCTTCAGCTTTTATGGCTTGGAGAAAGGGTGCTGGGTATAATTTCATACTAGTCAGTATAGTGAGCCAGGTGATCACTGGAAAAAATGGGTATAAAGTAGAGGTGTGCACAAAATATATAGTTGGCAGTTTTGTTGTAGCCTGGTTCATCGCAGGATATTAGAGAGACAAGGTGGGTGAGGTAATACCTTTTATTGGACCAACTTCGGTTTGGTGGAGAAGAGCCTGTGGTGCTCAAAAGCTTGTCTCTTTCACCAGCAGAAGCTAGCCCAATAAAAGATAATACCTTACCTGCCCTGTTTCCATAAAATATAGTTGGCTCTTTAGCTTCATTTTTTTTTTTAAAGTTAGAGATCCAACTAGGCCCAGATAGTGTCTTTCAGTGCACAGACCAAAGCCTTTAAGGGTCTAGTCATACACTGTCTATTAGGATCACTGTTACTTGGAATCTGAACCCCTATTAATTGAGTTGAAAACAAACTGTTGTTGATTACTATCAGTCCTTACAGAGATTCGCCCCACAGCCTTGCAGCCTCTCATTAAGCAACAGTATTATTAAATACAGAAGTAATCCAATGGTTCATCCTGCTATTTGATGAGACAATTCTGGAAAAATCAGAGCACATGAATTCAAAATGCTTATGAGACCTCTCAATTTAGTAGGCATACTTCAGACTCATTAGAGCATGGGTATGAGCTCCTGAGAGGTAAAGAATTTACTCAGTTGGTTTTATGGCAGCCATGAACGTGGCTGAAGAGACCCACTCAAGAGAGACAATCTCTGCAACATCTGTCACATTTAAAGGTGATGTTTCAACCCTTTGGGCTCTGTCTCTGAGAGCTCTTTTCTCCTCTGCTAAGCTGGACTGCTTCCTCTCGTAACTCTGGAGACCTTGGTTAAGCTCTTGTTTCCAAAGGCTGCAGTCTTGAGTGTGATCTTCCCATTTGTCCACATCCATTTCTTTGAGGTCTCACTTGCACACATTCTTAAAATGCAATTTTGAGTGTCCTTTGGGTCTTTTTCCAGATGCCAATTTGCCGTAGAGGATGTACTTTGGGATGCGTCCATCATTCATTCGGCACACATGCCCAAGCCAGTGGAGCTGTCTCTGTTTGAGAAGTGTTTGAATGCTGGGTATGCTTGTCCATTTGAGCACCTCAGTGCTGGTGACTTTGTCCCTCTAGGAGATTCCAAAGATTCGACAAAGGCAACACATATGAAAGCTGTTCAGCCTCTTTTCCTGATGAAAGTATAAGGTCCATGTCTTGCTTCCGTACAAAAGTGTGCTGATAACACATGCACGACACACACAGATCTTTGTGTGTTCTGTCAGCATGTTGTTTAGCCATACTCTCTTGCTCAGTCTAGATATTATTGTGGAGGCTTTTCCAATGAGGATATTGAGTTCTGTTTCAAGTGAGAGGTTAACTGCGATAGTGGACCCCAGATATGTGAACTCATTCACCACTTCAAGTTCATAGATGCTGATCTTGATGAAGAGTGTTTCTTCAATTCTTTGGTGCATTATGTTAGTGTTTTTTAGGCTTATGGTAAGCCCAAAGTCTTGGTAGGCTTTAGAAAAACTGTCCATGACATTTTGGAGATGGGCTTCTGTGTGGGTTGTCACTGCGAAGAGGAGGTGTTGGATGAGGGCCTCCTGAGTCTTGGTTTTAGATCTGAGTCTTGCAAGATTTGAACAGATTTCCATCCGATTTTGTGTGCAAGTATATTCTCTCAGTTGAGGAACCAAAAGCTTGTTTCAGTAGCAAGGAGAAGATCCCAAGTGGAGTTGGGGCAACTACACAACCTTACTTAAATCTGCTATGAATCTGGAAAGCCTCAGACACTGAGACATCATATTGGACTGTGTCATACATGTTTTCATGGAAGGGTCGAGTCTTGCTTAAGATCTTGGGGGGACATCCAATCTTTTCTAGAAGTGTAAATAGTCCACTTCTACTGCCAAAGTCCAAAGCCTTTGTGAGATCGATGAAGGTTATGTAGAGGGGCTTTTTTTGTTCTCTACATTTCTCTTGTACTTGTCTCAGTGAGAAGATCATGTCGATAGTAGACATTTCAGCTCTGAAGCCACACTGTCTGCAAGGGTCTGAAATCTATTCAGGACAACTTGGGCAAAGGCTTTTCCCATAATACTAAGAAGGAAAGTGCCATGATAATTGTTACAGTCACTCCTGTCACCCTTGTTTTTATAGATGATGTTGGTGTCTCCCATTTCTTATGGTACTTCGCCTTCTTTCCAGCATAGGCAGAGCAACTCATAAAGATGTTGCAGTAGAATACGTTTTACTCATTTTATGATCTCGGACAGTATGCAGTCTTTTCTAGGGGCCTTTCCATTGGGAAGGCCTTCGATGGCAAGTCGGTTCATCATCAAGTTGATTCTTAACAGGCATGCTTTTGATGGTGTTGATGGCTGCATCTGTAACAATATTTTCATGAGAGTAAAGCTCAGAGTAGTGTTCTACCCAGAGATCCATCTGCTTGATGCAGTTGTTGGTTGTTTCCCCTGTTGTTGATTTCAATGGTGATCTCTTCTTTGAAGTTGGCTTTCTTGATCCCATCATAAATGTTTCTGATGTTGTCTGCATCAGCTGCTACTTAGATGCTCACATAAGTACAGCCAATATTCATTGGTGCATCATTGAGCAGTTTGTTGTACCTTGTTTCTTGCCACTCTCAATGCTTGTAAGGTTTTTTTGTTTGGGTCTCTCTTGTAGTTGGTTTGGCATCTATGACTGGTGTCAACACACTGGAATATGCATCAATCCAGTCGTTGGTCTTGTTTTCCTTCTCCCCAAAGATTAACAGAGCTGCATCATAGTATGTTCTTGTACTGCTGTGACTTTTCTTGGTCCACTATGGAACTGAGGTTAATAAGAGGACATCCTTTTACTTTAGATCTGTGTATTTTCTTTGGTTTAAGTTTAACCTTGCTGCATACAAGCGAGTGGTCTGTGTCACAGTCAGCACTTTGATAACTGTGGGTAATGAGCACAAAGTTAAGGTTGGCATGCCTGGTGATGATAAGATCCAGTTGGTGCCAGTGGCCAGTTCTGGGATGTTTCCAAGACACTTTGTGTTGCGAATTTGTCTGGAAGAATGAGTTTGTTACATAGAGGTCATAATAGGAACAGAATTATAGCAGTCTCTGACAGTTTTCATTCATCTTATCAGTTCTGTGTTGACCAAGACAGTTGGTCTATGCTTCATGATCAGCTCCCACCCCTGCATTAAAGTCCCCTAGCAGGAAAACATATTTGTGTTTCAGAATCTTGCACTTGTGGTGTTCAACTGGTCATAGATCTGGTCCTTTATGTCAGAAGACAAGGAGAGTGTTGGAGCATACAAACTCACAAAATTGATTGGGCCCTCAGATGTGAACAAGTATAGTGCCAAAATTCTCTCTGATCCATTTGTAGATGGCTCAGTCATCCCCAGAAGTGAGTTCTTGATGGCAAATCCCACTCCATGCTCTCGTGTTTATTCTGCCCTTTTCCCCTGCCAGAAAAATGTGTAGTCTTTTTCTTTGAGAGATCCACTTGATGTTAGCCATGTTTCAGCTCATCATTGATTATGGCAGTTTTACGTGCATTGTTAATCTGTTGAAGGTCCTCAGATAATCCAGTTGTCGTGGTGCAAACATACCAGCATCCTATCTTTAAGGATGTTTTCTTTCTCTTACTTGATTTGCCTGGTGCATTGGTTACAGTCCACTTGTCAAGTTATAAAACTCTAAGCTTCAAGCACATATTGAAACAGGCAGTCTGTGGTGGGACAACCAGGGCCGGCTCCAGGCACCAGCCGACCAAGCACGTACTTGGGGCGGCACCTTAGAAGGGGCGGCCAATGTTGGGGTGGCAGGGGGCACTCACGGTATTTTTGTGTTTGTTTTGTTTGTCAGGGCGGCGCTCGAGGGTTTTTTTTTTTTGTTTCGGGAGGGCAGCGCGGGGGGTGTTTTGGTGGTGTGGCGCAGCGCGGCGCTGGGGGAGGGGGGCGGGGGCTTCAGCAGCGCGGCGCTCGGGGGTTTGGGCGGCCCAGCCCGGCGCTGGGGTGGGAAGGCGGTTTGGCCAGCCCGGCCCGGTGCGGCACTCGGGGGTTTGGGCGGCGCGGCACTCGGGGGGGGGGGGGTTCGGCGGGACGGTGCGGTGCTCGGGAGGGGGGCGGGGGGTTCGGTAGCATGGCACGGCGCTCGGGGGTTTGGGTGGCATGGCGTTCAGGGGTTTGGGTGGCCCGGTGCGGTGTGGCACTGGGGGCGGGCGGGGGTTTGGCCAGCCCGGTGCGGCGGGGGTTTGGGCAGCGCGACGCTCGGGGGGGACGGGGGGTTTGGCGGCATGGTGCGCCGCTCGGGGGTTTCGGCGGCCCGGCCCGGCGTGGCGTTGGGGGGGGTGGGGGGTTGGCCAGCCTGGCGCAGCGCTGGCGGGGGTTTGGCCGGCGCCGCGCAGCGGGGGTTTGGGTGGCGCGGCTCTCGGGGGGGGGGGGGGGTCGGGGGTTCAGTGGCCTGGCGTGGGTCGGCAGGGACGTGCTCGGGCTGGGGGCTGTTACGGCGGGGCGGCGCTCTTCTTTTTTGCCTGGGGCGGCAAAAAAGTTAGAGCCGGCCCTGGGGTCAGCACCCTATTGTCTGGGGGCTGCCCTGTTCTATTGCGGGTGGTGGTTGTCCAGTGAGATACAGTGATCTCTGCCACCATCGGAGACAGCCCCTGGCGCTCAGCTCTAAGCCAGTCGAGTAAGACCTTTAAACCGATGACTGCTGCCTCCCGTGTTGTGTCAATACTTGAGGTGAAGCTGGAGTACCTCTCCAGGGTCCAAGCCTGGGCAGATGATATGCAGGCCCTGGGTTGCCCATGCATCAGGACCCCCCTCTCGGTTTCACTGGCAAAATCCAGAGGAGAGAGGAAAAACCAATATATCTATTACCCGATCCGCTGCAGGAGTTACCGGAAAGATACTAAAATATCTGCCCACCTTTGGGGCTCCACTCCATATTTTCTGTCTGAGTTTACTCTCATAGCCTTACATTCTGTTGAATTCACTCATAAGGTAGTGGGGATTTTCTGTCAGGGGTTGCTCCCTTAGCCTTACACCCTGCTGGGCTACCCACAAGGCAGTGGATTTGATGAGCCACAGGTAGTACCGTCTACTCTCATTACGGTAGCAGGCATAGCGTTACCTGACCTGACAGAAAACCCCACAATAAATAAGTCAAATACCACAAACTAAATAAAGCTCCATACAGCCAGCTGAACATTGTATTTTCACTACAATTCACCAAAAACATCCAGTGGCTTCACTGGGCCTACTCCTACATTGGTGTACAGAGGAAGAAGAGGACACAAAGAGCCTGTTGGAGAGTACAAACAGTGTTTCCTGTGTGTGCTCTTGCAGGCACTAGTTTCCTGAAAGGAAACAAGTTGCAGAGGTGTGTGGATGCCTCTTCTCCACTCCACACCAGGAGCAAAGGAGATCAAACATGGAACTGAATGCACTCTTTGACACCGTGAGGAACAAGTGGCTACAGCATGCACTCACCAAATCCCCAATAAAAATTCTGGTGCTCTCCGCCAGAATGCCTACTGGGATTCCTTCTGAAGCAGGCCCTTCTGAAGCTTCCTCCAGCATGGGCTATGGTTTAATATTCAGTTTGGCCTTTAGTTTATTATACAAGAGATATCCACTTCCTACTGTCAGTCAGAACAGGTAGATTACATATACTGAACTTCTTCGACCCTGAGGATAGACACAATGAGATAACAAGAACGTTTACAATCACCCAGCAACAAGATTGAAATCTCTATTATTCTGCTGTATAATGAGGAGCAGTGACTAACTGCACAGTCACACTCCAACCGTCACTGTGGAGAAAATGAAATTTGTTATTAGCTTAATGAGGACTAAGAGGGAGTCTCTCTGCAACAAATACATTTTTGTCACAAATGTAATGGGAGGAGAGAGAGACACACACACAATAGACATAGCTGGTAAACACTGCAATACAGTACAAATACAGGTATTCCATGCTATCATTCTCTGTAAGGGCTCTGTAAGAGTCCACTGTAAGGGAGTAGAAAAGAACCCTATTTAGGTGTATAGAGAGTGATAAGGATAGTTCACTATAAATTAATCAGGCAAACCAGGTTTAAAACCCTCTGTGAAAAGCAGTGATAACAGGCATGGGGAGGTCACCGAACTTTCAAGAACTACTGCAGAACACCTCCAAGTCCCTCAGAGGACAAGAGCCTAAACCCCCATGAAGCTAATTTTTAAAAATGTTTTTAATAAGGCTCTTTGAAAAGAAATGTGGGCATCAGAAACTCCAGAGAGCATGAGGGAAGTGTAGCTGTGACAAAACTGCCTGCAAAGGCTGCATTTTTAGTGACAATGCTACCACCAAAGCAAGAGAACCCACTATTAAATATACAATAGGGAATCATCTTGCATGGGCACAAAGACAGATTCAATGGCTTAATAGCTTTTTCTTCTAGCTCCAGATTCTATGACTGAGTGGAGAGTGGGAACATTGTCAGGTTGACCAGTGAAAATTATCTGTATTGAAAAATTTCTGCAACTTCCAATTTGAGAACTTTCAGATGCTAGGCACTGATAATCAGTGTTATTACTGAATAAGAGTAATGACAATCTAACCCTTCCTGCTACAATGCTACCAACCAGTTTAATGGATAACAAACTTAATTGGATCTGCAAGGTGCTGGACAGCTTTAGCATAAAAAGGGGAGTATATGCAGGGTAGGCCTCTCTTCCCTTGGGGTGCTCTGATGTCCATTAGCCAGCTAGAGAGATGCAAGATGATTGGTTCTTGCTTCCCATAGTCATTTATTTAAATCCAGGCTCAGTGTTTATCAGGACTCTTCCGTCATTTTTAGCTGACCCAACTATCCCTCCCTGCCTCCCTCCAGTTATATGCTATATGAACTGTGTGTTAAAGTTGCCTGTTCAGGGAGGAATTTATCCACCAGGGTTGAAATGGCTGGGGCCATATCAGCTTTTTTCTCTTACTCATCATGGAGACACTTGGTGACTGCCTGATCTGTTCATTCCCTCTGAGGCACTTGCATTGGCCACTGTCGAAAGACAGGATACTGGGTTAGATGGACCTTTGGTCTGACCCAGTTTGGCCATTCTTATGTTCACAGCTAGGTTAAATAGTTATGGGATTTAGAAATTTAATGTAAAGCATTATGTGAATGTTAGTTTGTTGCAACTTGTTCCTGATGTCTAGTGTGGATAAAAGGCCAAAGGGCCCATGACCAGAAAATAAGAGATGTGGTTTTGCTGATGGACCCCAGGTCTATTTAAAAAAAGGGAGATCCAAAGTCCTTGCAAACAGGGGACTGTCTTTGATACCTTCCATTCCAGTCTCAAGGTGAGAGGAGGAAGCAGAGCAAGCTGAATCCCTGGGGTAGGCAATGAAAATTGTACCCTGGTAGGTGCCTTGTAAAATCCCACACTAGACCCATCTAAATACCTGGTATGGGGAGATGGAGCAGATAGTGCCACTCTCTGACAATCAGTGTAAATAAAGTTGCAGCCTGCTATTTAAAATACACCCCTGAATCTGTATTCATTCACTGGTGTGTCCACATCAATGAACTGTCAACAAGTACTGCTTCAGCAAAATGCAAGATTTCACAGCAAGTGTTAAGCATTGTAATAATAACAATCAAATCCTAAATCTCCAGGAACTAATCCAAATGTCTAATTTAAACAATTGAATGTGAGGAGACAATTAGAGAGAAGAGGAGGAAGAAAGGAAATTGTTTCCCCAAAAGAAAAACAAAATCCCACTGAAGCAATAATAGAAATTTGAAATCCCATATAAAATTTGCTATTGGTTCAGCCATCCAAAAGACTACTTGCACCTGCCATATAAAGGCAAAAACCTTGAGAAATTAACACCTGCTGTATTCAGAGCTATTTGCTGATTTTTAATGAAATGGTCAGGAAGTCTGGAATTATATATTGTAAAATGCTTTTGGTGCCAGACTGTAAAAACTGAGAACCCTGTTTTCAAACAGGGACTCATGTTGTCTCTTTCTTCTCTAGTGATAGAAAAACTGATAAGAGACCAAGACATGTCATGAAGAGATGACTAGAGCAGTTGATGCAGTGGTTCAGCTTCTGTTGAATTTCAGCTCAAATAACCTGCCACTTGTTTGTGGTGGAGAATAGTGATGTAAAGTCAGTGGAGAAAGAGTACGTATGCAGCAATCAATGCTAGGGACTGATGTTGGCTTATGCATGATGTTTTTTTTAACTGGTTCAGGTCTCAGAACAGGTCTAGGGACTATGATTTTGCCTCTGAAGTAAGAGAGGAGGTTTCATTTTGTCAACTACATGGTTTAAAAATACCAAATAATAGTGCTGTAAAAATGTGGAACTTTGAGGGAAAGGACAAAGAATCCAAAAGAGATTTTCCAGAGACATTTACAGGTTGTTTTGAAAATTAGTACATTTTATTACATAGGTTTCTTTTCTCCTGGTAATCATATATAATTCTCGTTAATATCAACATGAGTTAAGTGTGCCCTGGGGGAACAGATTAGACTCTAATTTTGGTATTTGCAATTGTATTGATTAGCAATTTTATGCTAACTGCTGTCAGTTTATAAAACTGGCTCCACTGCAATACATTTCACTGTGGATTTCTCCCCTGTGCTTGCTGATATGAGATGGATGTTGTGTGCTTGTTTGCATGATGTCCTAATATATTATATCTCCACTATTCTTTACAGACAGAGTTTGATCCTGCTGCAACTGATTTCAAAGCCACAGCACCAGGTACAAAGTCCAGGTTTGTAAAACACAAAGTAAGCCATTAGGTGTTTTTGCAGCTAGTTTTCTGAGTAGGGGGAGGACTGAAAGGAAGAGGGGGATCTCCCTTCTCATTCCAGTGATCAAAACTAACCAACCACCTACACTTTTCTATTTTTCTTATTTTCTGGTGTTCAGCCAAAATCCTGACCTTATTGCTGTAACTACAGCTGCTGTTTCTACCTGCACTGAGTTGATATGAAAACATTCTCAGACAAGGTGGCAGTATAGAGCCTTAAGTGAGTGCACAGAAGTAGTTGCTATTTCAGCACACTAGAAGGAGTAAAGGAAGCTGTTAACCAGTTCCTTAGCTGTTTTGAAGGTGGTGTACATTAAGTGTAGACGTTCCTGCATGTACACACATACCCCCTTAGTTAGAAGCTGGTAATTCCGGACCAGTGAGCAGTGAGATCTGTCAGGGTTACAAAACTGGCAGCCATGTTAAGCACCACTCAGATCCAGCCCAGGTTTGCAGGGAGAAGATACAATCTGGGTTATCCCCAGCAGCTTGGGTGACCAGACAGCAAGTGTGAAAAATCGGGACGGGAGTGGGGGGTAATAGGAGCCTATATAAGAAAAAGACCCAAAAATCAAGACCGTCCCTATAAAATTAGGATATCTGGTCACCCTACCAGCAGCTCTAGCTGTGTTGAATCTCAGTACAGTTTTCTGTAACTTTACAGAAATATGGAAAAACTTTATGGAAAAATACCATAAAGGAGGAATCAGACTGGAGGTCAAATGTCTTTGTGGATTGTATTAAATTTTTGAACCAAATCCACTGTGTGAGCCAAACAGCTTCTCATATTCAAAATTGTGGATGCTGAACCAATTGATTATGTGTTACAACTAAATGTTTTATCTAATTGCCAACATAATACTCAAGGTGAGCATATGTGAAAGTAGATTGTCAGAAGTCCCAATCCCTGAGTTGATTTTGTGAGGTTTAAATATACACATTTTAGGGTTTGGGCCCTGTGTTATATTTTTCCTTTTAAAGAGAAATAAATCTCTAGTTAGTGATGTTAGTCTAGCTAGGGTACGTTGTAACTGCTGTGCTATAATGGTTTTATCTTTAGAGTGTTGTTCAGTAAAGAAATTTGAAACTGCTGATTGTGTATGTAACTATCTTATGGTAAAGACTGGAACTAGATTCCCAGAAGAAAAGAAAAAGAAAATGAATTCTGGTATAATTTTCACTTTTAGTATTTAGAGCATTCCTACTCAGAGGTAATCTCTAGCAAGGATACGAATTCAAGTTCTGTGCAAATACTTTAAATCAGATAAAATTCTGTAGCAGAGAACTGGAAAGTAAATTGATTTATTCTGGTCTATGTAGGTTACATATGTATTTGTTTTGGCCGATTCTTCTTTGCTTAGTGGGCTTTATTCCTCTCCATGGCAGAGGTAAATATTGGATTAAAAGGCATGGCTGTGACTTTAAAGTGGTATCTCTATAATCTGTCAGTGCACTGGCTAGGCAGGAATTTTTCATTTCATACATCATTTACAGCCTGCTGCTGCAATTCCGAAAACATTAGTAGACTTTAAAAACTGTTGATAAGAAAGAAAAACTTTGCAATTTGTGAAAGTTTGGAGTATTTATGCCTGGGTGAATTGGGCAATGACTGAGCTGCTGCCACTTCAGTTCTGCTGACTGTAAAGTCATAAAAAATAAACAAATAACCCTGCTCCCAAAATACTGTAGTGTAGAATGACTGGAGCAAAACATTTTGGAAACCTTAGGGATTTCTTCGTGTAGACTTAACTTGCAGCGACATGACACATTTAGTTATATTGCTACTGCCAATGCTTTACTACCACCCCTGTAACTAACAGAAAATGCCTTTGGAGAAGCAGCCCCTACTTCTTGCATTCTTTTTACTTTGCTTCCCTCTTTCAGTCATGCTGCAAAATGTAGAATTTCTATAATGGATGGAAAGAAATTTTAAAAATAAGATGGGATGTGAAAAGTCATGGCCAAAAGTAAACAATCATCAGAGAGAAAGAAAATACTTATAAAAACGAAGAGACAATCAAGAAAGTTTTTTGCCAAATACATTCAACCAATCTAAATTTAATATTAATAAAAATCAAGGAAGTAAAAACACTAAATTCAGAGGCCAGATAATTTCTTAACTCATGGAAAATTAAGTAAGTGTTGGAAATGCACCAAATATATCTATATCTATATCTCTCTCTATATATATATGTGTGTGTGTGAGAGAGAAACTACCATCTTCTCATGAACCTTTGGCTAGACAGCAAAACATGGTGTGCAGGAGGCTATGGGCACAGAAAAAAAGAAACACAGCATTTCCAAATATTAGTAAAGGGAGGGTGGCCAGGAGGATGTCAAAGTGGCTCGAAACTGATAACACAGGAAGGCAGGCAGTTAACATGAATGTTGTGAGAACACTGCCAGCGTTCTAAACAACTAGCTGACGGATAGTACAGATGTAATGCACTGGGAATTTGGACAATGATAACGGGGAGATCCGGGGGGAGGGGGAAGGTAGGGGAGAAAGCACTCAAGGGGAGACCACAATATTCTACTGCCCTAGTGATATAGGAACTCATCTCTATAAAGAATATTACATACAAAAATAGGTTTAAAGAAAGTTTAGTTAGGAAATGCCAGTTTTACAATTCCCATGCAGTCTTAATTCTGCTCCCATATGTGACCATCATTTGCATTGAGTGAGGCTGGGGTCATGTGGAAAAAATAGTATGTGATTATGTAATTAAGACTGTATCAAAATGCATATGTACAAGGAGGTTCTCTCTTTTTCCATGAGCCCTTCCCCCTCCTGTGCTATTGCCTTCCAGCGTGCAACACTTTGTTGCACCCTGCAAGACAATATGGAAAGCACTTTGCACATCACATAAGCTGTTTCCTCAGATAATTGACTTACAGCATGTGCCTCTGCCATGTTCTTTCAGACACATTTCAGGAGACTTACTGGGTCTCTGTGGAAGAAATGAATCTAGACAAAATAAAAGGTTGTATGATGAAGGCATAAATTTTAGTGTCACTTTGGTTTTGTGAAAGCCTTCGAGAACATGCTTGTCCTTGCCATTGGCTGCTCTGTACTAAACACTGTAAACCAACAATAAGCCATCCACTTTTCCATCAGAGATTACCTTTATTTCTGTGCAGTTCCAGAATGATAGCACAGTGCTGATGGTGAAGAGTGGGATCTTAAACTTCCTTCATTACTCTTCATTGTGTTCTCAATGACTTTAGTTTGCTGTGCTGTATTATTTCAAAAGTAGAGGGATAATGGGTTTTATTTTAGGTTATAGCTTGGCTATCTCTGAGAATAGTGCAGGTAAATAGTAGGATTCTGTGGCATGTTTGCACTCAACCTGGCATTCACTTAATTTAAGGTGGTTTCTACTGCATTACTGTTAATAAATAGTTCATGAAAACGGGTTGCTGCTCCAGTTTGCATAACTCTCTATCCCATATTACTGCTCTCTGTAAGGGTGCCTTTCCTCAGCTGCCACCTCAACCCTCCTTTCTTGCTTTTTGAAATTAGATGGACTGCTTCTCACCTCTTCCAGGTATACAAGAAGTGCTAAGTAGTGTAGACGGGATAGTTTGGGATTTATAGGGCATGGATACAACTTCTGTGAAGATCTTGCCTATCTACCTATCTAATCCTAAATTATCTTTTGGAGGTTATCTGGACCAATCCCCAGCAGTGCAGCTGATTCAGGGATATGCTTCTTCACCTGCCACCTCTAGAGCTCAAAATCTGATCATACCCTGTGTTCCTTAATTTATGATTACTATAGAGCTCCTGATTCTCAGGGGTATGTCAAAGTAATGACAACCAAGCTCCAAAAACATGCACAATTGCCAGCTAACTGCAGGTGAGCGTACAGCATGAAGATTGGCCTAATGCTACTAATAAACAGCCTTCTCCTGGCAATGGACAGAGGCCATATTTCAGACTACTCACCCTGTCTGCAGCTTTCTATGCATTCAAAACTCAAGGTGCTGCTGACCTGCTTAGGTGACATGTACCCTACTTTGCAGATGGGAAAACCTTACAATAGTTCGAGTCATTCATCTCAAAGAGCCAGAGGGGTGATGACCAACTGCTCTTCTTGATAAATTTATAGTCTTTTTTTAAAAAAACTTGCCTCTGTACCAGTGTTCTGAATATGATTATTGCTAAGCTCTTCTGGTAGCAGAACCACACTTCTGGCAAACTTGGCCAGTTTCAGTAAGAGTTGCAAGGACAATTCTTTGCCCAGGCCATTCCAATTGGTGGAATCCTGGAATCTCCTAACTAATTGGTAAAGCTACAAACAGCAGGAAAACCTGGTCTTCAGCCTTGCTTAAGCTGATAAAGTCAAGATCTTAGAACTATAGCCCATATTTTTAAAACTATTGGGGTGATGCTGTTCTCTAACTGATTTAAAAGCCTAAATGTCATTTTTCAGAACAGAGTTAAGCCTTAAGAGTCTAAATTCCATCAACAGTTGCTTAAGTCCCTTATGAAAATAAGATTTAGGCTCCTAAGTCAGTTGACTGTTATGCTGCTGAGCACAGCAATGCCTAAATAGCTTTAAAAATCTGGGCCTATAATACCACAGCACTAGGCACCAAATAGGTGCTCTTAACAACAACTAACACTATTTACATCTATGGTGCATTAGCAGAGTCTGAAATATTTATCAACAGAATGTGTCTTATTACCCTTATGTACTACAGATAATTATAACTGAGTTGGATTTTTCCAGCTCTACTTGGTTTTATCTTTGAGACGTTCCCTGCTGTTTGAACTTACAACTGCCTCTTTCCTAAACAGCAGGAAACAATTTGTCTGCAATCTGTTTAGCTTGTAATACTAATTCAGTACAAAAAGTTTCTATCTAGGGACACTCTTTGAGAACAATTCTGAATCCCAGGATCTTGGCTGTGGAAGATTTGTGGACCATCTATCCTGAACCTAAGTTCTTTGTTTTTTTGGGATCCCAACTTTGGTGGCATTCTGGAACTACCATGGAAGATACAACCACACATAGAAATCAGCTCTGCTCTCCCCGCTACTACTGAAAGCCTAGTAGTCATTCCACATGATGTTATCTCCTTTTCTTAAGTGCCCATGGCACTTTCACACCTGACCAACTACTGGACCCCTACCTGTATTCAGTCCCTTACTGGTCTCCTAAACCTGTGCTATGTTTGGTCCCCTTCTGCACCTACTTGTTGCATTGTCTCCACAGATCAATCTTCCCGCCCCTCCCATTCCAACCCACTTCTGCCCCATACCAAGTGTCAAAAGGATTTTGAAGATATAGCCTGTTATAGGTCAGGGCAACTGTATCTGTATTTTCACCTTGTTGTCCACCAAGGGCACCCACTCTAGGCTTCTGGCTCCTCAGATGTTACCTCTCTTGGACACGAACCTGGGTCTCTCCCCCTCTGGGTATTTTTCCAGTTGCACAGTTCCCTGCCTATACTGTGATATCCCCAGCAAGCCAGACTGCCTAAACAGGCAAGTATCTGTGCTTTGTTTTCTCTTTGAAGGCTATGAACAGCTGTAATTGGCAGCAGTTACAAGTTACCACACAGCTCTTTCTAAGAAAGGACATTTATTCTCAAAGTGAAAGCATAACAGAGAAAACATATGAAAAACAATAAAAGAATCTACACATGCTAAAAAGTTTTCCAGAGGTCACCCCAACTCCAATCATGGGCTCCTGGTAGGTGTCAGTCCTTCAAAGCTCATAACTGGGTTTTCCCTGTGATTACAAGTTCATAAATGTCTCAGATTCAAAACCAGAACCACCATGAATAGTTCAGTCTTTCCTTTACACAGCTTGGGCCTTTGATGTTGACCTCATGTAATAGGTAATCAGCAGACAAAGGGCCACTCAGGCTGCATTTTTACCTAACAGGAGGTGGGGAGTCTGCATTCATCTGCCCCTAGATATTTCCCAGGAAAACCACTTAACATGTATTGTCCCCAAAGTCTATTCTTGCCTGGTTCATTGTTCAATATAGATCTTTGAACTCCCAGACCTCATATCACATCTCCCTCCCTGGAGAGGGTACATACAATCCCAGTCTGCAATAATACATAACCTTTGCATTAAATACAATGGACCTCAAAGATACTTAAACTTAATTCAATAAAGGGTTTCAAGGTTATTGTTGTATCTGTCAGACAGTCCTTCTTTTTCCAGCAGGCAGGCAGAAAAATGGGGCTATATTCTCTCCTATCACTATCTCATTAAGCAGTAGGACTGGATAAAACTGTCCCTAAAAGCTGCAGCAAACACCCCCTCACTCACTATAGCAGTAAGCCACCACTGAGATCCACCAGCAAAATGGAAATAAGGCAGTACCCTGAAATGTGTTGAAAAAATTCAACAACAGATATTTATGAAAGTGAATATTAAATAACATAATCAATAGTCTGATAAATAATTCAGATAAAACAACTGTTTCCTGAATGTCTGTGTCTTAGGCAGCATCACAATTCAGAACTGTTGTGCCACAGAAATCTAGGGATTTGGTAACAAAATTGAGGTCCAGTTTTGTTTCCAGAGTTCTAAGACTCAACTGCAGTTAAAAGAAGCTTGATCATGTTCCCTAATGTCACTTCACAGCACTGACCTCTCATTTACTGAACCCTCTGCTTTTCCATAGGTTTTAAATATTCTCTGAAACTTTGGGAGAAATAGAGTTGTCATGCAAGTGTGGCAATCTTGACAAGGATGCAGAGCCATATTACTGCTACAGGACCTGTGTGAAGGCACGCTCTCGAGCCGCACTGGAATGGGCTCAGGAAGCCACACCCCTAAACTCTACTGGGCATGCTCCAAATGCACCAGTATAAAAGGGAGCAGCTCAGTTCACTTGGGGCTGACTGCTGAAGAGGAAGGACCTATGGAAAGAGTTCAGTGGAGGGCAACAAAAATGATTAGGGGGCTGGAGCACATGACTTAGGAGAGGATGAGGGAACTGGGATTGTTTAGTCTGCAGAAGAGAAGAATGAGGGGGGATTTGATAGCTGCTTTCAACTACCTGAAAGGGGGTTCAAAGGGGAAGGATCTAGACTGTTCTCAGTGGTACCACATGACAGAACAAGGAGTAATGGTCTCAAGTTGCAGTGGGGAGGTTTAGGTTGGATAATAGGAAAAACTTTTTCACTCGGAGGGCAGTGAAGCACTGGAATGGGTTACCTAGGGAGGTGGTGGAATCTCCTTCCTTAAAGGTTTTTAAGGTCAGGCTTGACAAAGCCCTGCTAGGATGATTTAGTTGGGGATTGGTCCTGTTTTGAGCAGGGGGTTGGACTACATGACCTCCTGAGGTCCCTTCCAACCCTGATATTCTATGATTCTGGCTCTAGCGAAGGATCAGCGGAAGCCAGCGGCAGTGGGAGCGGAGACACCACAACCCAGCTGTACTTTAATATTTTTATTTTCTTTATTTGTTGAGTGTCAGCATTGTACTTCGCCCTTTATTTAAAATACATAGCACCTGCTACAAGTAGTTCAGACAAACAAAAGAGTTACACCCATGATTAATTTGCCCCACATGTTTCAACTGGTAACAATTCAAGCTTAAAGCTGTACAGATGTCTAGGACACAAAATAATCACTGAAAAGATTCACAGAAGAAGTGGGTTTTAGGGGCAATTAGAAGGAATAAAAATCAGGTATTGAGACAAGAGAGGCAGTATCAGGAATAAAGGGCAGTATGGAAGGAAAGATTGGGAGAAGGAGGGTTTAGGAAGGATGAGATGAAGCAGAGATGTAGCCCTGGGATTGTGTGGCATTTTGAAAGTTGGAACAAGAAAGCTAAAGATTATTCCAATCCTGAATGTTGCACTAGAAAAACAGAACCAAAGTTTTCTTACTAACTGCATAAGATAGGGTTTCACATTTATCAACTTAATTTAAATTAACACTCAGAGGCAAAATTAAAATACCCCATTTCTTGTCTACTGGAATAAAGCAAAGACATTCAGAAGGAACAGGAACTCTGTAAAGCTGAGAGATTTCCTTGTGTTCAGGTGCTATCTCATTGATAATTCTGCTACCTTCAGAGTTTAGAGGAATAAGCCACTGTTTTGTCCATCCTCTTTAAGGATAAAGGCCCAGGCAGGGACATGCACATCCAGGAAATGAATGCATGGCTGCATGGATTATATTGATTGGAGGACTTTGGCTTTGTTGACCATGGGATGCTGTTCCAGGAAGAAAATCTGCTAGGAAGAGATGGGGTTCACCTGACCAAAAGGGGTAAGAGCATCTTCATGCACTGACTCACCAAACTAGTGAACAGAACTTTAAACTAGGTTCAAAATGGGGAGAACCATACTAATCCTGGGACCTTATGACATTAACTCAATTAAACCTTGTAATGCCATTACCAATTAAGGTATCAGTGGGTAGTCGATCCCTAATGCCTACCACAATTTTACCATTAAAATTTCCATACTCCAGGTGGATCTTAGACAATTACAAGAAATTCAGGTAGGGCCAAAAGGTTTATATTTATATTTATGTTCCTGCCCGCTAGTTTGTCCCCTTCCCGGGGGGGACTTAACCAAAGTAAAGTCAGATGCTGTATCACACTAACCCTGATATTTCAAACCAGTCACTTTTGCATTCTCTATTTCCTTATTACTACCATCCTACTTAACATTAATATAAGTCATCAGACTTCCTTCTGAGATTACACTAGCACATTTTTACACAAGGTGGCAGTGTTACTGCTTACATGGTTAGCATCTGCATAGTATCTATATATATCATTAATATCCAATGTGGAATTTGTGGTTACAGGTTGTATAATATTAAATATTGGGACAATTTGGCTTTATATGACCTGGGTTTCCACAATGATAACTGGCTTCCATTTAGGCTATCTGTTAAGAAGTTTTAAACTCTGGGCTCTGTTTATATATATAAAAAAAAAAAAAACACACACCCCAAAGTTGGGGTTAGGTTTATCCTTAAACCCTTCATCCCTTTTAAATTGGGGTTTATATATTTATAGCTTTGTTTACAATATATTGATCAGCAATTTCAGCAGCTTGTAAAACTGAATCATGGTTTTTAATCACATATGGTAGCCCTAACTGTTCAATTGTAATTGTAACAGTTTATCAATCACCATAAGCTTTTTCCCTCAGTAACCCACTTCTTAACAAAACATAATAGTTTATGAGCATACTCCACATACGAATAATCCTTAGACCTCTTAACATTTCTAAAATTTAACCTGTAAGTTTCAGAGGTAACCTGAAATCACTTTAACACAGTATCCTTATACTTTATGTAATTCAAAGCCTCATCAGTCCCCATCTCATTGAAAACCTCTTTAGCTTTCCTAGTTAATCTGGTCAATAGGACAGGCACCTGCTGCATATCTGGTGGGAACATCACAGTCATTCAAAGAGACAGAAATTCTTCCATATCTTCAGAATCTTTATAAATGGGACATATTCACTACCAATTTTTGCTATCGAGATCACCTGGACTTCCAGGCTATAAATCTTCTTTTGCTCCTCTATCACCTGGAGTTGGGCTGTAGCAGCTTCTTTTTTGCCTTAGGCGAGCTTCTTTTTCAGCCTCTAGCTGTTCCATTCACCTGCAATGAACCTTTTCCTCGGCATCCACCTGCTCCATATGTCTTTTATGCTCTTCCTGTTCCATCTCAGCAATCTTTTGTTTCTCCTTCAACCAAAGTTCTGCCATTTCTCTCTCATGCTCAAGACAGTGCTTGTCTTTCAGCGCTTGCATTCTGATTCATTCTGCCGCAGATGCATCTGGGGCAGATGAAGATGAAGGTCCTGTTTTCTGGCCACTGTCCATGAGCAAATTTCTCAGTTTTTGCTCTGGGGCTCTCTTCTTAAAGGATAACCTCCTTTGTGACCATAAATCTTCAAGTGCTTTTCTGTCAAGACCCTCATGTTTGTGGCTCATTCATAGTAGTTAATCTTTAACCCTTAAAACTCTCAGTATCAAAATTAAATTTCAAGTAGCGTGAGGGTTCTGACCCAAACCCAATTGAACTGTGGTAATGTGTATCCTGCCAACTATGCTAAATGTGACCAGGTGCCTGGATGGGCCACACTGAAAATGCCAGACTCAGGGGGACAATTCCCCCAAACTGGTCGTTTATTCTATAATTAGCTTCACCAAGCCAGTAACAAAAGCTTCTATAGTACCACACTGGTTAACAAGAAGCCAAATACAGTCCCCTTTAGGCATTCCAGCCCTCTGTTCCTATTTACACAACCAAATCTAATATAGTGAGGGGTTACTGAAAACCCTATTCACCATACTTAAAGTTCTACCAATCCCAAAGAATCAGACATTTATCCTCAGGTCAATATGAATCTCAGTTATTACCAAATATCTCACTGTCAACCAATCCTTAGTAAACTATCTAACAATGTATTAACAAAATAAGAGTTATTAATGGTTAAGGAATCATACATACAAGTATTTTTCATAGTTCATAGATCAGGATCATAGCAGTGATGTTACATCTGCTAGTTTTCAAAAATTTCTTTGGAATTATTCCAACAGGTCAAAATCCAAAGGCAGCTTAGATGTAAAGGAGTACGGCAGAAAGGGATCTAGGGGTTATAGTGGACCACAAGCTAAATATGAGTCAACAGTGTGATGCTGTTGCAAAAAAAGCAAACATGATTCTGGGATGTATTAACAGGTGTGTTGTGAGCAAGACACGAGAAGTCATTCTTCCGCTCTACTCTGCTCTGGTTAGGCCTCAGCTGGAGTATTGTGTCCAGTTCTGGGTGCCGCATTTTAAAAAAGATGTGGAGAAATTGGAAAGGGTCCAAAGAAGAGCAACAAGAATGATTAAAGGTCTTGAGAACATGACCTATGAAGGAAGGCTGAAAGAATTGGGTTTGTTTAGTTTGGAAAAGAGAAGACTGAGAGGGGACATGATAGCAGTTTTCAGGTATCTAAAAGGGTGTCATAAGGAGGAGGGAGAGAACTTGTTCACCTTAGCCTCTAAGGATAGAATCAGAAACAATGGGTTTAAACTGCAGCAAGGGAGGTCTAGGTTGGACATTAGGAAAAAGTTCCTAACTGTCAGGGTGGTTAAACACTGGAACAAATTGCCTAGGGACGTTGTGGAATCTCTGTCTCTGGAGATATTTAAGAGTAGGTTAGATAAATGTCTATCAGGGATGGTCTAGACAGTATTTGGTCCTGCCATGCGGGCAGGGGACTGGACTCGATGACCTCTCGAGGTCCCTTCCAGTCCTATAATCTATGAATCTATAAAGTCTGCTAACGTCTTTCTATACATTGTCCAGGGTATTCCAAATGACTATTTGGAAGATCACAGTCTCACAGCTTAAACTTTCCCTGTTCAAAGTTCAGCAGACTGGAGATGAAAGGATCAGGACCAAGGTTTCTCTTTTATAGCTCTCTAACAGGTTGAGAGAAATTGTCACAGCAGGGCTTTCCTCTGAGGAAGACTAGACAATACAGGTAACTTCAAAGCAAATGTCCATAAACTAATCTTCTATTTCCTATGCATACACACAGGTTAAACTAATTACACTATAAGACAACAGTTGGTCATTCATTATAACAAAGATAGTTAAGTTGAAGACTATGTAGATAAAATTAGTTTCCTGCAGTATTTCACATCTTTGATTTTAAGATTAACTGACCACAGATGCAATGAAAAGGAATTAGCATCTAAAATCTAATGGGTTACACTTGTAAACTTCTAACAAGATGAAGGTAAACACAAACAAATATATTTAGCAACTATTCTTTGATTCTTATCAATCAAAGTGAATGAGTTAGGGATTGCTAATCTAATTAACAATTCTTTGATACCTATACATAAATGGATTGTCTTGATTACAATTGCAAAGTCTCTTAAGTTATGGGTCATATACAGCTTGGCTGGTCTGCCAGCATCACAAGAACATTTAGGAAAATTAGGTGTATTCAAGTCAGCAGGGTCTGATAAAATTCATCCTAGGATACTTCAGAAACTAGCTGAAGCAATCTTGGAATCATTACCAATTATCTCGGAGACTCCTGAAAAATGGATGAGATCCCAGAGGACTAGAGAAGGGCAAACATAGTACCTCGCATTAAAAAGGGTGAACAAAGAGGAAGCAGGGAATTATAAACCACTCCAGGTATTGAAGTTAGGCTGAAAGATACTGGAACAAATTATTAAACAATTTGTAAGCACTTAGAGGATAACAGGGTTATAAGGAATAGCCAGCATGGATTTGTCAAGAACAAATCATGTCAAATCAAGCTAATTTTCTTTTTTGACAGGATTACTGGCCTTGTGGATGGGTATGGGGGGGAAGTAGTAATGTGATATATCTTGATTTTAGTAAGGCTTTTGATACAGTCCTACAGGAAAAAGGTGATGGGCTTAATCTGCAGCAAGAGATTTAGATTAGATATTAGGAAAAACTTTCTAACTGTAAGAGTAGTTAAGCTTTGGAATAGGCTTCCAAGGGAGGTTGTGGAATCCCCATCACTGAAGGTTTTTAAGAACAAGTTGAACATACACTTGTCAGGGATGGTCTAAGTTATTTGGCTCAGCCTCTGCACAGCGGGCTGGAGTTGATGACCTCTTGAGCTCCCTTCCAGCCTACACCTCTGATTCTATGATCCTGCTTTTTCCAGGAAGGAGAGAGGACAGCAATGCCATCCTCTGTGGCCTCCTAGTAAAGAATTTTGCAAAATGTCATCCCTGCCCTCTCATAGACAGTTTATAGTTGTGCTGCTGCATGTCCTGTGATTTTAGGGCTGTGTAGGTAATCTCTCTGGTTAGAACACAATAAATTTGTTTAATTAATTTTATCTTTTTTTTGCCCTGTTTGGAAATTCTCTGAGTACAGATACAAGATACTTGAATTTATTCACTTACTAAAAATTCATCACTTTCTCCAGTGAATAATTCCTGGTCCAGAGATCATTTGTATCAAATTCATTGGGAATTGCATTGCAATTCCCAATGCATTGGTTAGTTTTATAAATCTATTTCTAGTCTGAAGTATTATTTCTAGTCTGAAGTAACAAGAATACACTAATACAAAGAGAGACCAAATTCTTCTCTTACTCACACTCATGAAATTCCACTGGAGTGAGTGAAGATATAGGAGTGTGACTAATGGTAACATTAGGCCCAGTAAATTATAGGGAAAGAAAATAGATCTTAAATGTTCAGATTACCAAATCTGTAGCTACCAGATTCATCCAAGAGTGTGAGAATGAAAATGGATATATTGAATTCCTAGCTTCCCCTCTCTCTAAGTCAGTATATAGTAAGATAGCTCCCTCCCACACAAACAAAATAACATGCTTCATGGCTCTCCCCCGCTCATAATACAGGGGTAAGTGGAGGTAGAAGGGAAGCTGGAAGACTTCAGATTTATTTTTTCTCAAATGAGAGCACAATGTTCCAATACTTCAGGTGACTGAGATTTGAACCCTTTTTTCTTCATGCTATTGCCAGATGCTATAGTGTGATAAGTTTTCTTTGTTTGCCTGTAACTATATTAAATATAAATAAATGTCTCACCTAATCTCTTACCCCATCACTCCAGTTCTGTCTACCAAATTGTCTTATTAGAGAAAATGTTGGTTGATCATTAGCCTTTTTTTGAAGGGTGGAGGAAGGAAGTTGGTGGGGAGGAGGTAAAAAAGACCACTTGATTGCTACAAATTCTGCAGAGAATGACTTTCCCTTTTACCTTCCTAGAGAATATTTCTCTTTTCCCTTCCTTTCCACCAACACGTTATGCAATTAGTATTTCTGTAGCATATAAGGTAACTGTATAAGTGCTGCTTTTAAAATGAAATTGCTTTCCGTCACTCCCTTTCCTCTAACCTCTTCTTCCTGTGCAATTTGTTGTGAAATGACAGTGGTACAGGCAATGCTCAATGCTAAATTAATCTCTGGAACTGAGAGAGATGTAAACAAACTTCACCAGATATTAGAATTTCAAGTCATGAATATTCATGTTAGTCATGGCCTTCAGTTCACAACACCAGTTCAGAATACTTAAACTATCACTGTCTGAGAGGATTTTGACAGAAACCAGCCTGTTAAGTATTTTTCCACTACAACATTACATTGTATTGATTCATCTATCAATAAAACAAAGTATAATATACAGGTAAATACATTCTTCTGCTAACAATTTACAATATACTGATATATCTCTGCACAAAACAAAGGAGGTAAACACATTCATAAAAAGATAATTTATCTAAAGTAACTAAAATAACTTTTATCACTGTCCTCAAGCAGATTATCATGGGACTGATTCAAGCTCAGTGAAAACACTTCATAAATCGCATTTAGCGTCCCTGGGCTAAATCTGGACAAGCCATCAGAGCCATAACTAAGCATTTTAGCGCCTGGGGCAAGCAATCATATTTGCGCCCCCGAGAGGTGACGTATGTGTGTGGGGGCACATGGGGTGACATCCCTCTTCCCCCATTTCTGCCTCCCATTTAGCACAGAGTTTTCAAACTGTGGGGTGTGCCTCCCTCAGGGAATTAGTCCCACAGTTTGAAAACCGTTGGCAGATCGGAAGCTGGTGGGAGCTGCCCGGCCTGCTCGGGACGCTGGTTCTCTCTTGTGGGAGTCAGGGTACTGGTTGGCCGCCTGGCAGCCCTCCCTGCCCTCCTCCCTAAGCTGGCTGCCTCTGCACAGTTGGGTGCTCCCCAGGCAGGGCAGGTGCCACAACTCCAAGCTGCGCCCCGACACACTGTTGCTTCTGTGCCAAAGGAGCCTGGTGCTGGCGGTGACACCTCCTGGAGCCGGGCTTTGCACATGGAGCCTAGCTGCCGTGAGATGCTCCCCAAGATGTTCCCTGCAGTACTCATCCCCCTAAGGCATTGCATTGGGAGGGATAGCTCAGTGGTTTGAGCATTGGCCTGCTAAACCCAGGGTTGTGAGTTCAATCCTTGAGGGGGCCATTTAGGGAACTGGGGTAAAAATCTGTCTGGGGATTGGTCCTGCTTTGAGCAGAGGGTTGGACTAGATGGCCTCCTGAGGTCCCTTCCAACCCTAATATTCTCTGATTCTATCTCAGCAGCCTGGTCACACCCTGCTTGCTGCCTAGGGACCTGCTATTGCAGTTGGGTTACTCGTCCCACACACCCTGTGTGCAGAGCAGAACCACTCCTTGGCTGCCCTGCCCCAGGCTCGTGGTGATACAGTCTGAGCCCAATGCCCTGCCCAGTCTCTCAGGGCAGGTGCCGGCTGGGAGGGTGGACTCACTCCTGCCAGCTCCAAAAACCAAGGCTGTGAGAACAGAGCAACCCCTAGAGGACACTACTGGGGGAAAGAGGGTATTTGGGGAGTGCTGGAGGTGGTGTCTGTGTACTGGGAGGGATATATGAGGAGTGCTGGGAGGGGTACCTGCAGCAGGTGACCCACTGGAGGTGGGTTGCTAGTGCTGGTGAGGGATGGAATGGCTTAATGGGGGAGTCCCAGCTGGCTGCTTGCCAAGGGGATGCTTCAAGCCCCATTCCCTGTCCCCTTCTCTTACTCATCCTATCTCTTTTCCCACGGTCCCCTGCCACTTTCTCCCACTCCCACCTCCCCATCCCCTTTCCTGTCCCTCCACCTCTTCCCCTCACCTCATCCCCCTTTCCCTGCATTCCCCCTTCCCCCTGCAAGCACTCACCCTTGTCCAGAAGACAGGATGTTGGCCACGCAGGGTGCCCAGCACTTGTAGAAGGGGAAGCCAATGAGTACTAGGACTCAGGAGGTGGTATCCAATTGCAGTGGCACCGTCCGCAGGAGAAGCAGCACCATACTTCCTCCGCTCCTGGCCCAGGCCTTTTTTTTTTTTTTGGGTGGAGGGGAGAAGGAAATCCATGAACTCTGGCTGACACTGCTAGTCCCAATCCCGTGAGGGGTGGGGGAGCTGATGCTGCTGGGCTTGGTGCTGCGCTGCCCCATTTTTGTGCCCCCACCAGCTCTGCACCCTGCAAGCCATTGCTGTTTAGAGCATTCATGTTTTTCATCTTCCTTAAAGTCCTCATTCTCATATGTAAACCTGAGGCTAAATTTATAACACTTACCTCTATTATTACAGACATGGCCAGGAGATTGAATGCATATTGTGAATGATTTATGTGGAAAAAATGGTTTAAAGAAACATTTAAATATTATTTGACTGAAATAAATGCTAAAAGATTAAAGTGTGAAGGTCGCTGCTTTATAAGGAGACTTTCTTCAGAAATGACATTTAGGAGACATCTAATAAGCCCCAAATAAACTCACATGAGGGCCTAGATTAACCTGAGCTGTCTCATTTTATTTTAGTTATTAAAAATCCTGTAAAAATCGGGGCTGCTTTTACAAATATTACATGTCTATGTGAAGATGTATTCCTGTTCTAATTATTCCTGTTACATGTGAAATGTGTTAAGTATAAATCTAATTCAGGCACAAATATGATTAATAACTGTCATTGTGTGTGGAGGGATATTAATTTATAGTTTTACCCTCTTAAGTAGTTTGATTTAGTTGGTGTGGCATTCTACCTTATTCTTACAAAATGCTTATTCTTGGGAGGCCTTTGCATTATAGGACATTGAGGCAATCTAAGCAAGACATACTGCCTGGAGGTATTTCTTTTTTTCTTTCTTTTAAAAAAAAGATCTAGGTAAAACTTTTAATCTGTTCCCTATCAATGCAGAATGTACTTGGCCAGTGTATTGTCCATTCTAGTTTTAAAAGTGCAGTGGTGCATTCTAGTGCAATGGTTTAGTCACACTGCCCAGGTTAGAGAACTGAGAGGAGAGAATCAAAGCAATTTTACTTTCAAACTAGTTCTGTGCTTGTTCGTGCCTCTTTTTGTACCAGAATAGCTCTTCTGGATGAAGGATCAATGTGAAGTCAGCAGCTCTGGTGCTCAATTAGTGCACATCTCACTGTGGGCTCTTTAGTAGCAACAGACATAGGACCTCATGAAGGATACCTGCCTTGCACAGAACAGATTGGCAATCACAGCAGAACACTGTGGTTCACTTCAGAAATTGCCCTAAATTAATGTGTATATGCAAGTAAATAAATTTAATGGAGACCCATCTAACAATTTAATCTGGAATAGCCATGGGGGGCTTTCACCACTCCTACTGGGGATCTATTCCTCAATCCTCACTGTTAGGACATTTTGCTTGATATTCAGCTATTGCTTAATAATCAGTTACTCTTAGTTATAATATTACTTAGCTGCTACACAGTTCTGTATATTTGAAAAGGACTGTACACAGATTATTATAGCTCTTGGAACCACATGAAATAATCCAACCACCTCCCTCTAACATGGTTATCATGTCTGTGAATTCTAGTGAATATAATCCCAAATTTGTGTAATTCCAGCTCGATTAGCTGCATATAACCTACATCGGTTTGATTAGAAACTCCGATGGACTGTAAAGTGTAGTTTGCTAGCTCCAATGCATTCTTATTAGATGGCATTAGGACCAAGCATTCAATGCTGTTCTTGCTGCTTTTTACTCCCCTTTACCTGACATTTACATATGTTGTTGTTTTAATCTTCCCCTTTTCCTTCACTTTTATTGGCTTTTCTAAGGCCCTAATTCAAAGTCCACTGAAGTCAATCAAAATATTGCAATGGACTTTGGAGCAGGCCATTTCTTACTTCTAAATTATTAATATGTCTAAGGTAGTATAGTGCCCAGACGTGTTTGTAGTATTCTAGATGTAGTTCATTTCCTGCCATACAGTCTTTAATGTGATGCCGGTGCCTTTGCACCAACACTGAACTGCTTAAATTTGAAGACCAACAGAGCTTAAACTCTGTATTTCAGTACCATACAGAACAAAACATATTTTCCTTAGCATTTATTTGGGGAGATGGGGGTGGATTGTTTGTTTATCTGTGACCATTTCCTTTTGTTGGGTATTGTTGGCAGCAATAAAGCCTAGTTCAAACAGGAGGGGGTCCCTAGCTTGAGTACTCCCCTATCATTTCTGGAATCTCTAAATATCTGTATAGGAACTCTATGCAAATGAAGGTCTCTTTGTAGCTGCAATTCCCACCTTCCATTCCCCCCCCCCCCCCCCCCCCCCCCCCCCCCCCGGTCACCAACAGCTGGGGACAGAGCTCCTTCCCCTCTGAAGCTTCAGTCATCTAAAGTTCTGGGTAAATAGTTTATGCAGATAAAGCAACTCTATGGCTTTTCTTCCCCTGTTCACTAATAGATGGGAGCAGAGAGCATATATCATCTTCTAGAGCTTCAGGCCACAGGTCTTACAGATTCATGTTTATGTTAATCTTGAGTTTATGACCTGAAATAAGTATCTTTGAAATATATATACCTTGAGGGAGGCATAGCTCAGTGGTTTGAGCATTGGCCTCCTAAACCCAGGGTTGTGAGCTCAATCCTTGAGGGGGCCACTTAAGGATCTGGGGCAAAATCTAGTACTTGGTCCTGCTAGTGAAAGCAGGGGGCTGGACTTGATGACCTTTCAAGGTCCCTTCCAGTTCTAGGAGATAGGATATCTCCATTTATTTATTATAAGGCATGCACTTAAATTTTTAATTTGGGTAAACTTGGGTTAAAAACCTTACTCTGACAAAAAAATTTATAGGAGATGCAAGAGGATACATTTCTTTGCAGAGCTAAGATTGATCTAATAAATGACCCAGACATTTTGTAGCAGAGGACACTAAGACTAATAGTGTACTGTATGATAAATGGAACATTCAGTCTTTCAGCTTCCAGAAGAAATGTCAAGTAAATAATAGAACTGTCCATTCCATATTCAGTTCCTAGCAAGAGAAAAGAAGTCTAGTCTTCCAGCTTCACAGGTCATAATTTTATAAAGAATGGCCCGATTTTGTCCCCTTTCTCAGAGATAGTCCTTATTCACATGAGTAATCTCACGGAAGTTCAATTGAATGATCTCTGCCTAAGTAGCCCCATTAAAGACAATGACACTACTCAGGTGGCATTGAAAGATCATGACTAGCTGGAATAATGTGGCACAGTTGCAAGACCACATACACTGTCACAGGATAGAATGCCTACATACTGTCAGACTAATGTGTCCATTTTAAATTCACACTGCATGCTGAAATAGACAGAAAAATGAAGTGGAAAACTGCTGTTTTGTTGGGGATTTAATCTCTTTTGTACATACTTCAACCTTTAGGCACAGCCATAGAATTAATATTCTAATACTCTTCACTGCCTCTGTAAATGTGAGAATACATGTGAAATAATTATGAGTAGCTTCCTGACTTTTTATGTTCCAAGTGAGTAGTGTCTTCAACGGAGCTTAATTGAAACAAACCAAACTAAAACACACAACAGAAAATAAACAAAAACACTACTATATTTGGGAACAACTATATCAGGATTATTTTTCATTACTAACTTTGTGTGTCTTGAATGGCAAACAGCAGAAACTGATCTTTATCCATGCTGAATGTTGGATAAACAGAAAGAGGCAGATCAGACTTCCTTTAGATCCCGAAGTCATGATTATATTACTTAAATGGACAGAAAAATTATCAGCAATGACCTCTAGTCTTTGTTTTCCATGCAGACTGTCATAAGGAAATGAAAGTTGATCATAATTAGAAAGCTGAAAATAAAAATTAAGGGCTTATCCTTTTATATAGGTGTCTGTTTTTGCCTATCCCAAACACAAATGTTCTTTTATGACTTCTAAAATATTTGTGAGGTACAGGGGGAAGAGTACTGGTGTTATTTCAAGGCTTCCAAATCTGCAATCAGCTCAGATATAAATTTTGGCATATCTGCTACTGAATTTACCACTCATAGCAATAAAATAATAAATACTGCATCAACATGTATTTGAATGTAAATAATCTGATGCTTTTCTGAAAACATACGATATATTACTTTTAAAAATAGCAAGGCAAATTAATTTGGTCACAGTAATTTATAAATATGCCACTTGTGCATGGTAGAAAATTTTAATCTGGGTAATAAGTCACATTTCTATAAAGCTGTCTGTAGTTTTGCCTTGCAAAAATGTGTGTATTTGAAATGACTATGCTTGCCTGATTAAAACAAAGTATAACAACACAACCCCTACCAAGCCTGAGCTACTATAAATGTCAAATAATGTGATGAGTCTAGTTTTAAAGACATGACTGTAAAAGACAGAGAAATAAGATATTTGCTACAGTAACAAATTCATTATAGAATAAGATCTGAGGAAGAATTTTTTTAGTAAAAGTGTTCTCTATGAGAGAGAATTCTCTTTTTATTTTCATTTGTTTTCTAAAATGTTTGATTAAATAAAGGTGTGTATAGCTATATATATTACCACCACCAAAAAGCCTCTGTTATTTGTGGAGTGGTTATGCTGCATTCTATCAACACAATCACTAAAAATTCAGGAGGTAGCCAGTTTAGCTAATCTGCACCAATTTAACCAATTAAGATTATTCATCCTTGGCATGTTGTGTTTCCTCTTAGACTAAGTTTTTTGGGGGAGTACCTAGCACACTATAAACTCAGCTGAAATAAAAATATTAATAATAATTAAAGAGTTTTATCCTCACTTCTGCTTTTGCCACTCATGAGCCTCCTCACAGTGAGCTCCAATCTCCAACACAGATGAGGACAAGGGAAGGAGAAAAAAAAAGCTGTTAAAAGAAGCTCTTGCAGACCCTCTGCCTGTTGACCTTGTGTTGTTTTTTTTTTTTCCTGTTTTGGTCTAACTGGGATAAAAAATTGCCTATAACCTTCTCAACTTCCAATGACATGCCCAGGGGTCAGGAAGAGAAAGGTAATGTTGACTCTTTTGGTCTGATCAGCTAGCCAAAAATTCATGGTCTAGTAGGCTGTTCCAATTGGAAGTAGAAATTGATGGCATCTGATCTTTTCTTTGTTGAAGTTTTGTTTATTTACAAAGAATATACAGAGTCCTGTGACTCTGAATGCAGAAGGACTCAAACAGCAGGAAATAACTGCTTTTGCTCTTGGCACCAAGAGTAGCTTTTTAGTCTGCACCCATGACCCCAGGTTAATGAGCCTAAATTAGAAAAAAAATCTCCCAAATGCTTTAATTATTACTGGCTCTGGTGGCATGAGGAGTGCATAAGGTCAGCTGCTTCTAATATGGTTTCTTGTTATCTCTTTTGCTATGCAAATTTATCTATGGGGGGGGGGGGAATGACACAGCATGGGCAAGATTTTTTTTTTTTAAACTGGGTGCCTAAAGTTAGGTTGTAATTTAATATTTAAGCTCCTAAGTAAGTGACTTGATTTTTAACAGTGACTGATGCTAACAGAGAACACATCTGAAATCAACAAGATTAAATTCAATAAAGACAAGCGCAAAGTAGTACACTTATGAAGGAAAAATCAAATGCACAACTATAAAATGGGGAATAACTGACAAGGCGGTAGTACTACTGAAAAGGACTTTTAGTGGATCAGACATTGAATATGTGCCAACCGTGTGGTGCAGTAGTGAAAAAGGCTAATGCAGTAATAGAAGTGTTGTTTGTAAGACACAGGCGATAATTGTCCTGCTCTACTCAACACTGGTGAGGCTTCAGCTGGAGAGGTGTGTCCAATTCTGGGCTCTACACTTTAGGAAAGATGTGGATAAATTAGGAAGAGTCCAGAGGAGAGCAACAAAAATGATAAAAGGTTAAGAAAACCTGATTTAAGAGGAAAGGTTAAAGAAAATAGGCATGTTTAGTCTTGAGAGAAGGCTGAAGGAGGACCTGATAACAGTCTTCAAATATGGTAAGGATTGTTATAAAGAGCACTGTGATCAACTGTTCTCCATGTTCACTGAAAGTAGGACAAGAACTAATGGGCTTAATCTATAGCAAGGGAGATTTAGGTTAGATATTAGGAAAAACTTTCTAACTATAAAGGTTGTTAAATTGTGGAATAGGCTTCCAAGGATGGTTGTGGAATCCTCACCACTGGAGATTTTTAAGAACAAGTTGGACAAACACCTACCAGGGATAGTCTAGATTGACTTTATCCTGCCTCAACGCAGGGGGCTGGATTTGAGGCCCTCTTAAGCTCCCTTCCAGCCCTACGCTTCTATGATCACCCTGAAGTGCTCATTGACTTTACTCCCCTCAGGACTGTGATGCAAACATAGACCAAGTTGAGGCCCTTTTGAAAATTTGTGCCTCAAATTCAGCACTAAAAGAGCAAATCATGTTTGCTGGGTTAGGCAGGACTTCATTAAATGTAATATGACTGAGAGTTTGAAATGGAAGTGTCCTATCCAGCCAGCTTGCCTGATTTCAATCCAAGGCAATTTCAGTTTATTTGGAACCTCATCCATCTTCAGTCTAGAAAGAATGCCTGAACAACTAACAATGAACTTCACCTTCAACATTCACTGCTTCCAGGGAAACACATCAGTCAGTCACTCACTCCTAAACCTGGATTATAAACCTACCTTATCACCATGTATTCTTTATCATCTCTAGAATCAACATTAATAGAGACATTGCAGCTCCTGGCTATGGAACTGAGCAGAACCCTACAGGATGATACATCATATCACTTTCTATTAGCTTCCTTTTTTGTAGAAGTTAGTCAACATAGATCGTATAGTGTATGGAAAGACTAGCACAGACCCCTTACTTCCATCCCTGTGGATATGACAGTCTGTGAATTAGATGAAGAATGGCCTCAGGAGGAGCTTCATTCACTAAGGGGTGCATGAGTGTTCCAGTGACCAGCAAATAGTTCCGGTTTATGGAATTTCTGCCTTCCCTATGTTCTCTTTTAAAAAAAGAGAAAACACCCCATAACCAACTCCACTCCCATGAAACCTATAGTATTAGAATATTAAGGTGTATACTTATGCACTCAAAACAGGACATTCAAGGTGGTATTCACAATATGAACCATATTCCTATTTGCATATGCATTACGATACAGTTTAATTATGAGAACACACACTATTTCTCACATAACAGAATAGCTACACATTTTTCTTCTACACACAACTGAGCACTAGATCATTAGTATGAATGCTTTTGAAATGATTGACTATTTCTCAAAAATGAACTTTGAATTGCATTTGATGGTAAAACATATCAAGATCTGTAACTCGCTATTGATGCTCTGTTGGGTAGTTTGTTAGCCAGAGAACAAAAATAATATCATCCGTATGTAACCACACAACTTTAATATTGACTATATGAATGATCTGCATACCAAGAAATACTGAGTGCAGAAATTCAGGAATAATGTCTGATGAATACATTTGGGCATTTTGCAACAAAATATGTAAAAATTAGGCAATATGTGAGGAATTTGAATGTGCTATTCTTTCTGAATTATTTATGTAGCTCTCGTCTACAAGCACTGAAAGAAATATGGTAAGTAAAAACTTTCATTAGTTAGATAAGGCAGCATTTTTAAACTTTCTATTATCTTTCAGGACTAAAGAACAAGAGTTTCCTTTTATTGCAGTATCTACTACTCAAACCAGAATCTGATGTTTGCTATGTGCCCCGCTTTTGACAAGGGATGCATAACTCCCAGTGCAACCCATTATCTTAATAACAGATTTTGCAGCAGTATGTGGCAAAAACATTCACCAGAATCTTATCTCATCTCTATAAAACTAAATAGAATGAAATATTGAGGAGTTTGACTCAATGTTTTCTCTGGGAGTCTGACTAAAGCAATTGTTACATTTTTATCTAAGTTATGCTGATTTTTTTAATTTCACGTTTCAAATCTAAGGCCTCTAACCTTCTCCAAGAACAAATAAAGTCCTCACTTCAAGACCTCAATTGCAGCTGTTATCACTTTCTATCTAGTAGAACTTTATGACTCTTCTTTTCTATGCATGTAACTGTTGCGCAGTAGGAACACTCCATCACAGGGTGTCAGATTGTGCGGGGTTATCCAAATGGGTATTTGATGGTCCAAGTGGCCTTGGGTCTATGTAGGGGCCCTGCAGCTGAGGGTAGTATGGCCCAGTGGCTAAAGCTAGTAGGTTTGTCCTTCTGCTCAGGGCAGCACAGCCTACTGGCCTAAGTCTATGAGGCAGCCTGGCAGATCAGGGCAGTATGGCCAATGGCTAGAACCAGTAGGGCTGTCTTTCTGCTCAGGGCAGCTCAAGGCAGTATGGCTCAATGGCCAGAAAATACTCAAGACAATAGAATTTGTACACCAAAACAATAATATGAAGTTGATTTTCTATTTGCTGTGGCATCAAGGACACTACTGAACTTTTATTTTGCATACTTTAATCTTTTTAGGATTTCAATAAATGTATCACTTTCTCGATTAATATAAATACGCGATTTGTTCAGCCTGCAGCCCCTATAGCTGTGTCTGGTTTCATATAAGTCACTTTAGGATTAACACGAATTATGTTTTTCTCCTACATAGTATATAAATCTTTATGATGCAATATGTACCTGAATAGACCTCATATTGGTGTAGCCTTAGGACATTTTGAGAATTTTACAGGAGGTGATGAAGAAGAAAGATTCTAATTTGTCAGACAACTTTTTATTCTGGTGCCAAAGATGGTCCCTTAAATAGTCATTTACTCTGGCATCTGAGAGAAAATGAGCTTATTAGAAGCTTAGAGAATCATTGTCTTACTTCTCTGAATGTCAGCAGTAACTCATCATTTTCTTTCCTCCTTTAATACAGTAAATGCCTCTTGCAAGGTCAAATTTAGTAATTCCTATTTTCTTATTATAATTTCGTTCCTCTTTCTCTTTCTCAGAAATATATTCCCCTCAGATGCTCACTTGGAAATAAGTTCATTGTCCACAGTATGCTTTCTTTGGCTACACAGTAAGAGTGATTACCCATGAGACCTATTCAAACTAGGATGAACTAATACAGTGATCTGACAGAGAGCCAGTTTTTGGCCAGTGACTGACCAGAAGTGCCGTTTTTATAAATTGCTATTTAATTTAGTACTCTGCAAATACTTTTAAAACAAAATTCAGAACCTTTAAGAAGAGTCATAAGTTACTAGCATAGAAGTGGATGACTATGCAAATGAGAGAGTTTAATGTTAATATGAGAGTGATTGACCAGGACCTGCAGGAGCATGAAACACACACTTACCCCCAGCTGAATTTTAAAGCAGAAGGCTGCAACTTTATTAGCTCAGAGGGCTTCACAAATAGGAAGGCAGAAGCTGCCAGTAACAATCAGCTCTCTCTTGCCCCTCACAGCTCAGCCACTGTCAGTGAGGCGAGGCTAAGAAATACATCCCCAGGCATTCTGGGGAAAGGGGAGGCTCTGGAGCAACCTCTTTTCTCTCAGGGCTTCAGCGGTTGTTTATCCCCTGCTGGTCCAATCAAATGTTCCCCCCAGTTGAGATGGGGAGCTGGAGGCATTGTGCTAATACATGTGTTAAGCTTCTGAGCATGCTCAATCTGAGTTAGTTGTTTCTAGAAGCCTGACCAGATTGAGACTTAAGTGGGTGCTCATGCAGTTAATGAAGATGGGCATGTTTCTCATTAGCCATCATAACTCCTAAATCTTCACTAAATATTTAGACCCCACCCCAAAACTGGAAATATTATTCTCATCCTTCTGTTAAATAATTGCAAAGAAGTACCCGCCATGACTAGATATAGCAAGTAGACTAACCTAGTAAGTGGATTAGAGAGGAGATTTCACCTCAAGCACGCCGGATTTTACTGTTAAAATATATATTCTGCACATAAAACAAACATGTTGACTGCAATTTTAAACTGATCAACAATCAGTCTGAGGGTTGCAAGGAAAATATGATGATTTAGGTATGTCTCCAAGAGTGATACAGTAGCTCAGAACAGATATCTATAATGGAAAAAATAACATGATTTTTTTGCAATTTCCCACAGAAACATGCTCCAGTTAAATCTTTTCTCTTATCAAGAAAGTTCATTTGTATACCAAAACACTACATTTTAAATCAAAGACTTTGTTTTAGGTGCTCTAAAAATTGCGTATGCATGCAAATTGGATGGTTATAGGCACAATTGTTCAAACGGCATACAAAATAAATCCCTATCAGATAACCATTTGGAAATTAATTGCCCATTGTACAATTTTTCACACACAAATTTAAAGGCCAATTTTGAAAATGTGTCCCTCATTTGAAGTCTAATTAAGATTAAATATATGTAATATACTCAAGGCAGCTATAACGAAATAGTTGCTTGTGATGTCCAAGAACTTCATGGATTAGCTATATAACATTGTGTGTATTAATTACACTTCTAAAAGCAGAACAAAGTCAGGAAATTGATCTAGTATAAATTTCCCCATATATTCCTGTTTTGGTCTCTTAGCTGGTTTGGATTTAAATGCACTAAGTCTCATGGTTTCTCGGTATAACATAGATAATACAAATGTTATATTACTGTCATAACTATAAAGGGAAGGGTAACAGCTCTCCTGTGTACAGTACTATAGAATCCCTCCTGGCCAGAGACTCCAAAATCCTTTTCCCTGTAAAGGGTTAAGAAGCTCAGGTAACCTGGCTGGCATCTGACCCAAAAGACCAATAAGGGGACAAGATACTTTCAAATCTTGGGGGGCGGGGGGAAGGCTTTTGTTTGTTCTCTTTGTTTGGGAGTTCGTTTGCTCTTGGGTCTGAGAGGGACCAGACATCAATCCAGGTTCTCCACATCTTTCTAAACAAGTCTCTCCTATTTCAAACTTGTAAGTAAATAGCCAGACAAGGCATCTTAGTTTTACTTTGTTTTCTCAACTTGTAAATGTACCTTTTACTAGAGTGTTTATCTTTGTTTGCTGTACTTTGAACCTAAGACTAGAGGGGAGTCCTCCGAGCTCTTTAAGTTTGATTACCCTGTAAAGTTATTTTCCATACTGATTTTACAGAGATGATTTTTACCTTTTCCTTTAATTAAAAGCCTTCTTTTTAAGAACCTGATTGATTTTTTCCTCGTTTTTAGATCCAAGGGGGTTGGATCTGTATTCACCAGGAGTTGGTGAAAGGAAGGAGGGGGAATGGTTAATTTCTCCTTGTTTTAAGATCCAAGGGGTTTGGATCTGTATTCACGAGGGAATTGGTGAAGGTCTCTCAAGGATATCCAGGGAAGGGAATTAGCTTTGGGATGGTGGCAGCGGACCAGACTAAGCTGGTATCTAAGCTTAGAAGTTTTCATGCAGGCCCCCACGTTTGTACCCTAAAGTTCAAAGTGGGGATACAGCCTTGACAATTACTATGGCACTGCCTGAGGCTCTAAACCCCTTTCCTCTATTGATTTCACAGTACTGTATCTGGTATTGTAATCTACGGTTATACTGCTCATCAATTCCCAGAAAGCTGATTGTATTTTCTTCCCAATTAATTTTACACTCCAGTTAATTATGCTCGTTTCCTGGAGTTCAGCAGCCAGAGAATAGCAAACAGCGACTTTTGTTGTGTAATTGTTCTTGGAGACTTACAAACAAGTGTAAATTCTGAAATTAGAACAGTGAGCTTTATATTTAAATGGCATGTTACTTGCTGAAAGAAAAATTATGTTTTTAATCTGTTTTTAAGTGTTTCAAATGTTAATGCTGTTGGGAGTTCAGGTTGGGGACAGAGAGAGCATCTAGGGGGTTGAGAGTACAAGTGAAGAAGTACAACCATGTCAGGAAATGAACAGTATAAAGAGAGTCCCTGTAGGAACGCATGAAGGAGAGAAAATGGGGAGCATAAGAATCTGAATATATAATTGGTGGTAACAAAAGCTGGAAAAAAACTGGAGCAAAACTTGCCTGTGGGACTCTGCCATAAGTACAACAATGATAAGGACAGTGAGAAGAGCATAATATCAGACAAGGTAATTTACAAACCTGGAACCTCAAAATTCCAGCTGCCTTCCATGAAGGGAATGCCTTTTAAAAAAAATACATTAAATCAATGTTAATGAATGGATTTCACTCTGCAGGGCAGAAAATCCCTGCAGATCAGGGAGAAAAAGACTGTAACTTTGGAAGAGATACTATAGTCACAAAAAGATGCAAGAACTAATGAAAAAATAGACTAAATTCACTGATTGCCTAGTAGGCACCTCATCATATACAAAAAGGAGAAACTGTGCTGAGAAGGAAGATATGAGAAATAACTTTGTCAGTGAATTACTGGAAATCCAGCGTGTGGCTGGCCAAACCTTGGATAGGGCAAAGGATTTGTGACTTCTCTGATAAAAGCAGATTTGAAGAGCAATGGATTAACTCCTCATCACAATATTCTTTATATGATGAAATTTTAGAAGTTTGCCTTTTCATTTCATTGTTGTCAGACAATCACTTGTAGCTCTATTGATTTTCTTCTTCATGAAACTGTGTAGAAACGTACGTTTTCACTAGAATTGTGAATTTGTTCAAAAAGTACAGTTTCTGCTATTGATCTCAGACTTTTTATTTAAAGTATATGCTATAATTATACCTGAAAGCAAATTTTGTCCATTGCATATGCACAATTATTTTAAAGAATAGTGTATATTTGAGGTAAAACATATCTGTAAGCTAACTATTTTCAGTGGTTATTTATGACACCAAAAAACCTCCTTGTTTTTCATACCAGTTTTAACACTTCAATGAAAGATTATGGAATTCTTCAATGTGATTACACTGAAAATAATATGCCCTGTACTTGGATTTAATCACAACATTTGTGATTGTACATGATATTCCTGAAAATACTTCGGAAGCATTAGTTTAAAAATAAAACTCAGGCACGGAAGGAACACAGAGAATGATTTGAATAATTTTGTCCTGAAAGCTATTACATAAAAAATGTAAGAGCAGTATGAGGTGTTTTGTGGACAGCATAAAAGTACTTCTAAATTCAGCATAATTTCAAGAGATTGCTCATTTTGAGGACTTTTATATAGCCTCTGGAATGGTGGGGGAAATTTGTGGTTTCTAAACTGAAATTTAGTGGAGAAGATTGTGACCTCTTTCACATTTTCTTGATTTTTGACGTCTTCAATAATTTTTCTGTTAGAGCAGATGTAAAAATTAGATGGTAATTCTTATATTGGGGAAACAAGAGGTAAAGAAAAAGACCAAAGATAAGAGTGTAAAGAGAAGTTATTGTCCAGTATATTTATTTTTAATAATTCTCACTCAAATTTAATTTAATTTTACAACAATGTTACTCTGATATAGCAATGTATTGTCTGTGGCATTACATACTTTATTACATTTCCTCTTTTGCAAATTTTCTAACTTCCTTATTGCTGTATTTTGAATAAATACTATTAGAGTCGGGAGTTGAAGTGAAAAAATAAGAGTCTTATTAGGAGTTATATTCAACTGTTGTATACAAGAAAGCTGGGTGATAGATAATATCAGACCAGTGTTCACACAGCTCCACATAAGAATATAAGAATGGCCATTCTGGGTCAGACCAATTGTCCATCTAGCCCAGTATCCTGTCTTCTGACAGTGACCATTGCACAATGTTTCACATAGAATAACAGAACAGGGCAATTTATTAAGTGATCCATCCTGTGTCATCCAGTCCCAACTATTGGTAGGCAAAGATTTAGGGACATCCAGAGCATGGGGTTGTGTCCCTGTACATCTTGGCTAATAGCTACTGAGGAACCTATTCACCATACACTTTTCTATTTCTTTTTTGAACCTAGTTATACTTTTGGCTTTCACAATATCCTCTGGCAATGAGTTCCACAGCTTTACTGTGCATTGTGTGAAGTACTTCATTGTGTTTGTTTTAAACCTGCTGCCTATTAAGTTCATTTGATGACCCAGGTTCTTGTGTTATTTGATGGGGTAAATAACACTTCCTTATTCACTTTTTCCATACCATGCATGATTTGATAGACCTCTATCAATACCCCTTTAGTCTCTTTTCTAAGCTGAACAGACCCAGTCTTTTTAATCTCTCCTCATAGGAAGCTATTCCATGCCCTTAATAGTTTTTGTTGCCCTTTTCTGTACCCTTTCTAATATATCTTTTTTGAAATAGGTCAACCAGAACTGCACGCAGTATTCAAGGTGTGGGCATACCATGGATTTATATAGTGGCATTATGATATTTTCTGTCTTATCCTCTATACCTTTCCTAATGGTTCCTAACATTCTGTTAGCCTTTTTGACTATTGCTCTCCATTGAGCAGATGTTTTCAGCAAACTATCCACAATGACTCCAAGATCTCTCTCTTGAGTGTTAACAGCTAATTTAGATCCCATCATTTTGTATGTATAGTTGGGATTATGTTATCCAATGTGCATTATTTTACACTTATCACCATTGAATTTTGTGTGCCATTTTGTTACCCAGTCACCCAGTTTTGTGAGATTCCTGTGTAAGTCTTCACAGTCTGCTTGGGACTTAACTATCTTGAGTAGTTTTGTATTGTCTGCAAACTTTGCCACCTCAGTGTTTACCTCTTTTTCCAGATCATTTATGAATAGGTTGCACAGCACTGATCCCAGTATGGATCCTTGGGGGAGCCTGCTATTTACCTCTCTCCACTGTGAAAACTTACTATTTATTTCTACCCTTGGTTTCTTGTCTTTTAACCATTTACTGATCCATGAGAGGACCTCCCCTCTTATCCCAGGACTGTCTACTTTTCATAAGAGCTTTTGGTGAGGGATCTTGTCAAAGCTTTTCTGAAAGTTCAAGTACACTATATTGACCAGATCACCCTTTGTCCATATGCTTGTTAACACCCTCAAAGAATTGTCATAGAATAGTGAGGCATGATTCCCCTTTACAAAAGTGGGGTTGACTCTAAACCCAACATATTGTGTCCATCTATGTGCCTGATAATTTTGTTCTTTACTATAATTTGCCTGGTTCTGAAGTTAGGCGTACAGGCCTGTAATTTCTAGGATTGCCTCTGGAGCATTTAAAAAATATCAGTGTTAAATTAGCTATCCCCAGTCACCTGATACAGAGGCTGATTTAAGTCATAGGTTACATATCACAGTTAGTAGGTTTGCAATTTGAGTTCCTTCAGAACTCTTGGGTGAATACCATCTCGTCCTAGTGACTTATTACTGTTTAATTTATCAATTTGTTCCAAAACCTCCTCTAATGACACCTCAATCTGGGACTGCTCCTCAGATTTGTCACCTAAAAAGAATGGCTCAGGGCTCCCTCACATCCTCTACAGTGAAGTCTGATGCAAAGAATGCATTTAGTTTATCTGCAAAGGCCTTGTTTTTCTTGAGTGCTCCTTTAGCACCTTGATTGTCCAGTGGTCCCACTAAATGTCCTACTTTTGATGTACTTAAAAAAATGCTATTAGATTTTGTGTCTTTTGCTAGTTGCTCTTCAGATTCTTTTTTGGCCTGCCTAATTATACTTTTTCTCTTGACTTGCCAGACTTGTTCCTTTTTATTTTCCTCCACCCACGCAGCTCTCTCAGCAGGGTGACAATACATAACCAATGAAATACAAAATAGAAGGGTTATATCAACAGAACAAATTCCCATTGACTGACCATACCATAAAGACAGAATAATTACCTAACAACTGTTGAAAGCTTATTAAACTTTTTAGGTGTTAAAAAATACTGTATATGTATCTTAGAGAGACAAGGTGGATGAGGTAATATCTTTTATTGGACCAACTTCTGTTTTTGAAAGATGCATGTTTTCGAGCTTCACAGTGCTCTTCTTGACTTTCTCCAGATACTGTGGTTTTGGCATGAATTTATAGCCATCTTATTGCTGACCATCCCTTTTCTGTTAAATATTCCACCTCTTCTCCTTTTATTGTGTTTGCCTGTCTCTCCCTGAATTCCTCCATCTATCATAACTTAGTTCCGATGAACTAATTTGGCTGTGTAACTTGCTCACCTGACCCAATGTTTAAGCAGACAATGAATTTATTTCTTGAAGGTCTCTGACAAGCTAAAAGCTGGAGAAACCTGCAGGTAGAACAGGCAAAAGTCAGAGATATAGTGTAGTGAAACAAAGAAAGAAACCAGTGTAAAGATGTTTGAAGTGGGAAGAGGAATTCGTAAATGTCCAGAAAAATGATTTTTCTATATAGTATGAAGATAAACTGCAAAGATAATAAGAAAGTTCCATCAGCAATATGCTTTGAATGCTCCCACTCACCGTGATAACTGGGCATTCAACAGCTAATGCAAAAATTTATTTTTTAAAGAAGGGGTGGCCAACCTGTGGCTCCGGAGCTACATGCGGCTCTTCAGAAGTTAATATGCGGCTCTTTGTATAGGCACCGACTCCAGGGCTGGAGCTACAGGCATCAACTTTCCAATGTGCCGGGGGGTGCTTACTGCTCTGCCACAAGCCCTGCCCCCACACCACCCTTTCCCATGCCCTCCCCAGAGTCTGCCATGACCTTGCTCCTTCCGCCCCCCCCCCCAACCTCCCGCATGTCACGAAACAGCTAATCCGGAGGTGCAGGGAGGGAGGGGGAGGTGCTGACTGGTGGGGCTGCCGGTGGGTGGGAGGCGCTGGGAATGGGTGGGGGGGAGCTAATGGGGGGGCTGCTGATGTATTACTATAGCTCTTTGGCAATGTACATCGGTAAATTCTGGCTCCTTCTCAGGCTCAGGTTATCCATCCCTGTTTTAAAGGAATCCTCTCGCCTCACCTCTGGCATGGGTTTGATTTCACCTCTCTGTTTCTCAGCTGTGCATATTTATGAAGAAATATTTTGGAGGGGTACTGCAGGAAGAATCATTTTACATCAGACCCACGAGTTTCCTTTAACTTTCAAATAGTAGACCCTGCCCATTTGAATGTTTATGAAAATATTCTGTTTCCATATTTCTTTTTCTCCATCAACTTTGTTGAATCAACTCTATAATGGAAGTTGTAACCTTAACTATGCCTTTCCGCAGTACCTATACGTAGTTTTCAATTTACAAGTTATAACCCCACATGCAGATTATGAATGTTTTAGAATATGCTAGTTGAGCTGGTGTGCAGGTTGCACATGAGTTAGTCCAGTCATGAGAGAGGAAACTAATTATTGGTTTAATCTGCTTGGATATCTGCAAGCAATCAGACAGCCAGCAGGACAGGAGGTTTTGGAAGTCCGTTAGATCTTTGGGAATATCTGTGCTGTTCTTCAGTACTTGCTATACATGTGACTAGTTCTAGGCAACTTGTTCTTAAGGTAACTTCAAGTAAACATCGGAAGGCCTGATCTTTAGGGAAATTACTTTAAAGAGCTGAAAAAAGCTGCAAGATAAAGTCAATTTCATAGTCAATGCCTTTAGCTTCCTTCAAAAATATGACATACACTTCCTTTCTTCCTGTTTCTTGCCTTTATGCTCTGTTAAATCACATTTCTAGCAATGCGATTTCCTGGCATTACATCCGAGGTGATTTGCTGTAGTAGAAATTTGCTCTTTAAACTCACCAATATACTTATGCAGCAATAATTGTCAAAGAGGTAGTCCAGAAAGGGCCATTCACTTTAAAATGAAGTCCCTATACCAGAACCATAAAAGCCTCCAGTGTGGACACAAGGAAAGTGTGAAAGGTAATAAAATACAAGACAGTGTGTAGGCTCCCCTCCAGAGTGGACAGGAGGGGAGCCTACGCACTGTCTTGTATTTTATTACCTTTCACACTTTCCTTGTATTTTATTTTGGGGGGTGGGAGGGCAGGTTGGTAAAATGGAGAGATTGCCAAGAAACTCACCCACTTCCCATGACATTTCAATAGCAGCAGACATAGCAATAGATATATCAGAAAAAATGTACAGAAAGTCTTGTGCTAAACAAACCATAGTCTACATTTATAAATAGGGTCTTTCAGAGTGAAGGATCCCAAAAGTGCTTCAAAATTACAAGAGTGATGGTTAAAATTAGGGAATAATGGGTGAGGGGCTCTGGTGATTACATTGTTAGTGGGCTTTATTAATTTTTTGGTTGTGTATATTGCTACTGGTGTACAGTATTATCTGGAAGTAATTGCTAGAGTCTGTATATTTTATTATATGTACTCTTCCAAGGATTCCCAGAGCCTGGCATGTGCATTGCAATATAAAACTAAACAAACAAAGGAAAGCACATATAGAGTTCAGCACACCTGAAATGCAGCAAGCTCTAGGGTGTGTGACAGCAACCCCACACTGGGCTGGAAGAGGTTAATGTGAGCCTGTGGACTCAATCAGCCTGACCCTACTACACCTGGTGTCAAACCTGGAGAGAGGAGTTAAAAGGGTTGAACTCAGCAAGAGACGCCTGGCTGGCATCAGGTTGCTGAGCTGTACTGCTGGCAGACAGAGAGCATCTCTAATGGTAGGCAGGCAGGCAGGCCTGCAACAGGGAGGCAGTTTTGCAGGAAAGCAGGGGGAATGAGTCCCCCCCAGGATTCTCTGTGCTGCTGGAGGGAGCTGCAGGGAGAAGAGACTCCTGTGGGGTCAGGGAATTTCCCTGCTAGGTGAGTGGAGAAAACTCTCCTGAGTAGAATCAACTTGGTGGCAGAAAGTGCTAAGAAGGTCTGCAGTGAGTCTGGGGAAAAAAGCTTAGAGAGAGAGGAACTGATATACTGTGAGCCTGGGAAGAGGCTGTGGGAAAGGTACAAGGCAGGAAGTGACCCAGGGTGGCAGCGAAGGTTTTGTGTAGGCAGGTTTTGACTACATATTAAAGGGTGCCTGGACTGGAACACATTGGAGAGAGAAGGCCCGGATTTCCCTACTAAGGAAAGTGTGCTCCCTGACAAGGAGTAAGGACTATTGAAACCCCCTGATAACAGGGACAAGGAATAGTGAGCCCTGATTTGGACCCAAGGCTCAATGTAAGGTTGATGGACTAGTGGTTTACCATGTGACCAGGCCAGAAGGCCAAGTTGAAAGAAGAAGCAAATCACTCCAGAGCTGGACTGGCTGTAGGCATGGGGATGAGATAAGGACACCATGCTATGCAATACCCAGTCACAAGGGGGCGCATTATGAGTCACACTTGTACACCTGCCCCCAAGGGTTAACTGCATAAAACTTAATGTATCCATCTTGGAAGAACGAGATAATGAGTTACATTTTTCTAGGATATGAATCTGTGTGTTTCATTAGCCACAAGTAGGCCGTGTTGGAGGAAAGTGATGTTGCAAGCAGGCGGTGATGTAGCAAAGCAAATTTTATTAAGAATGCGAAAAAGCCAGAGTCAACAAGCTGTGAGCCCTGTTTTTTTTCTGGTAGCAGTCTGGCCCCAGCTTGCATTCTAGAGCCTCTGATGTCATACCAAACTAGATCCCTTCTCAGACCTGACCTTCTTTCTGAAAGTCCTTTTCTTCCTACAGTTGTGGTTTTGGGGAATATAGATGTTTCACACCAGAAACACAGCAGTATTAACTATCACATCTGATTCACAGCGTACTACATGAATTCTGCATTGCACTGAATAATTGTTAAAACTTTTAATAGGATTCTGAATAATCTATGGGGAAATATTTTGACTACAAAAAGCTTGTATCTCTAGACTTCGTTGTTTCTGGCCTACAGAGAAATTCACCTTATGGCATTGCCTTGGGCCTTTAGATTTTTTTGCCTAACTTCCCCAGATTACTTACACTTATTTTTACTTCATAATTAATAGGCCTATTTTTGCTGTAGGTCAGCATCCCAACCTACTGTCCCCCCCCCCCCCCAAGCTCAGTGAATTTCTTTACTCATAACCTTTGGAGAAAGCAATTTTCCAACAGATCATTAAATGCAAATTGAATGAAACACTGGCAGGCTTCTACCTGTAAAGCTATTTTTAAAGAAAATTCTTATCCTTCCTAACAAAAATTATACGAAGTGTAGTTAGTTTTATTATTGTATCTATCATTATTTGCACATTCAGAGTATCTGCAGTATTTCATTATTACCAAACTTCAAAAACAGACTCCAACGAGAGACTGCTGAGCTGGAATTAATATGCAAACTAGATACAATCAATTTAGGATTGAATAAGGACTGGGAATGGCTGAGCCATTACAAACATTGAATCTATCTCCCCTTGTAAGTATTCTCACACTTCTTATCAAACTGTCTGTACTGGGCTAGCTTGATTATCACTTCAAAAGTTTTTTTTTCCACTTACTTAATTGGCCTCTCAGAGTTGGTAAGACAACTCCCACCTGTTCATGCTCTCTGTATGTGTATATATATATATCTCCTCAATATATGTTCCATTCTATATGCATCCGAAGAAGTGGGCTGTAGCCCACGAAAGCTTATGCTCTAATAAATGTGTTAGTCTCTAAGGTGCCACAAGTACTCCTGTTCTTTTTGCGGATACAGACTAACACGGCTGCTACTCTGAAACCTAACAAATCTAGGTTAATGTGCTGGTTTTGGATTTGAAAGCACTGGGCTTTTTCTTTCTCCACATTTTTAGTGATATAGCACTGTGGCTAGAAGAAGTATCTGAGTAGATAAGGGTTTCAAAAATACATAGTTCTTTAAGATGGGGAACTGTCTAGAAAATAATTCATTGTGATGGACATATAGAATCCAGTTCTCCACTGCCTTGCATCTGTGTGGTCATTTACACCTGAAGACAGTGACTTGTGTTTTATATCCACTTTACATAGATATAGGTGATTGCACAAGGTGTAAAGTAGCAGAGCTTATAGAGGTGGGAGTTGAGGGTGATCAGAACCTATAGGTCATGTTCCGTTCATTAACTTCCAGGACTCAGCCTGTGATATCACTAAAGATTTCACACACTTCCATTTGTGAGGAAATAATACTCAGTATTTCTGCCCTGTGATTTTTTTTTAAATTATTTTTGATAAAATAATCAGTAAAGTTGTAATAAACTGTGCGCAGTTACATATGCATATTCATTCCAACACATAGGTACTTCAGTCTTGCAAATGTGACACATGTCATATTACAGTTGTAAGCACAGCTACACACCTGATTTTATGTAAGGGAACTGTAGAATGAAATATTAATGAAAGCATGAATACCACCAGTGATAGATATAGGCCTTGCTGCAATCTCCCACGGATTCCCAAAAGCAACATGTACCCCAACTTCATCAAACTTGCACTTTAACACAAAACCTTAATGTCAACAAGGAACCTTGGGTGAGTTAATTAATATTTTTTAAGATCTTTCATCCAAGGATCCCAGTTGTCACGGAAAAACAAAATGTAGTAGCAATATATTTTAAATTACATTGCCGTTTTCATTTTGAAACTGCATTTTAACAACCTTTCCATCCCTCTTTCTCCTATCCTGCATGGATCTATCTGCATGATGGTATTTCTACAAAAGGAGAATACCATTTGAGTTACACAAATTACATGAGAAATTAATGCGTCGTCCATTTCACCTGTCCCCCAAAGCCTCTGATGTAGTATACAAGTGAAGATAGATGACTTCCAAAACACTGCAAAGATTTGTCATTAGGAAATGTCACTGGATAGCAATATTACTTTCTCTGGTGTGTTACTTGGCAGTATTTAAAATTAATAATATTCTAATTATTCTTCCTAATACAATATTCTTCCCATTGAGATCAGCTGTAATAAAAATATTGGCTGTAGCCATTTTTGACAAAAAGAAGAAGGCAACTGAATAAGCCTTCATATTGAAGCTCTTGAGTACACCTATATCGTACAGTTTCTTTCTTTAATATTTCTGAGGTATAAAATCTTGGAATTATGTTTTCTATCAAAGAGTAGGTGCAAGCAATGTTGGTTGTTTTTTGTTTGTTTGTTTCTTCCACATCATTATTTATGGGGAGTTTCTGGTACTAGTATGAATTTATCTTGACACTAGTCTGATTCATTGGGCTATTGGAGAAGGAGGTCGCCACAGACTACACACTGTAACAAATTGCTGCTGCAGAAAACTGTTCAAACAGGCATCTAAAAAATGGAACTGGAATGATCTCTGTGTAATAATAGACTGTAAATGAGCATGTGGGGCTGCAGTTTGCTTGCAGGGAGAAAGAGCCTCAAGTCTTGACTACTAGAGTTCTCAGAATTCTCATAACTTAGATGTTGATCACTTATAGATTTCTGAGAATTACTTATTCATAAAGGTTATTAAGAGAATAGCAAAGAAGAAAATTAATCAGCCCTATCTGCAGCAGATTATCAGTTCAAAGCCACAATTTGGGAATGTAACTAACTGTGCTCTCCACACCAAACCTGGAATCCTCTAGAAATCTATTGATTTGAGGGCATGTTGACCTTGTCTCTAGCTTGATCTTCAAGTATTGTCAGTACAGAACTCCAGTATGGGGATACCTACAAGCAATACAAAATTTCTAAGGAAGTGGGAATGAGGAGGACTGTGGCATATCATGGATGCAGGCAGGAGCAAGGAGCACAGAGTTTTGATAGGGGAAGGTACTTTATTAAAGATAACCTGGAAGTGATTTGGATGAGTCAGTACTACTTCCAAGCGTAGTTAGACCATCAGTGTTAACTATTTCAATCCCTACCAGCCCGGATTGTATAAATGGTTTACTGAACTGGTTATCAGATCTCAAGGCCAGTTCAAAGATATTTGAATTCTGTAAAGATATGATCTGAGGTCAGAGAAGTGACCTTATATATTTCCAGGAGTGGTGCACTCCAAATTCATGCCTTCAAGGGCTCCTTGGGACTAGTCAAGTGTGCTCTCTGGCTTGTAGGACTGGGTCCTTTAGCTCACAGCATGTTTTCAGACAGGTTTTAATCCACTTTGACAAGAGTTCAGAACTAAGAAATAGCCTATCCTCTAACCTAACCATGATAAATCACAAATGATTTCAGGGATCTACAGAATGTTTTTGTTATATTCATGTAGTAGTTAAGGGCTCTCCTAGCATCTAGATTGTATAAACTGACCTTTCCTGACAGTGAATGTAGTTCAGGGAAGAAGACAGGTCAATTGAGGGTTTAAAAATTATTTATGATTTTATGGATGATTTTGGGATGAGGATGTAATACTATCTTATCTGTACTGAAGTCTGTAAGGTGGATCTTCCATTAAAGCCTAGAACTCACTGACTGGCTCTCTTGATTGATGTTATCATCATCACAAGGAAGGTAAGCCAAGATGGCTGCCTAAGGTTAGGCTCCATTCACAGGTGCCACATATGTGGCATAACTTTCAAAAGTGGAACAGTGAACAAGAGTGAGCGAGTATAAACAAGTATCAGGGGGGTAGCCGTCTTAGTCTGAATCTGTAAAAAGCAATAGAGGGTCCCGTGGCACCTTTAAGACTAACAGAAGTATTGGGAGCATCTTGCATCTGAAGAAGTGAGGTTCTTACCCACGAAAGCTTATGCTCCCAATACAGGGACACTGAGTATATACAGGAGCCATTGAAGGGGCATGGAAGAGTGATGTTTGCCATCAAGGGAACATGAAGGAAAAATACAAGGGGACAAGGAGACCTCAAGAGAGAGGGAGGAAAAACTGAAGGGAAGGAATGGAACCTTGGGCCTTGCTCAAGTACATTTCTATCAATGCAATCAATAATAGTTCATGAAATCACTAGTTAGGACAACATTATCATCCATACCAATCTTACTTAATATACCTTATTACCCAGATACCATGACACTCGTGTGCACTCACTAACTCCTCAGCTCCACAACAAATTCCCTTTGGTCATACCCACACTGCAGGAACCTACCTTTTCAGTCACATTCAAATGAACAGTCTGGTCTCTCACTTTTCACCATGTACAGTAACACATTATAGATATAAGGAATTCATTTAAATCTAGATGAGGTCAGATTTGAGGTACTGATTAGGCACATGCATAGTGATTATATCCTAGAACAGAGAAGGAACTGTGGAGCAGAAGTGTCTGTGAACATTATAATGTCTGAGTGGTAAAGCAGGTGACTTGAGGCTGATATGAATTTTAATATTGCTCCAACTAGTGATTTCCTTGATTTTCAGTGATTACTTTGATACAAAATACACTTGAGCAACCTTAATTCTAAATTAATGATCAGTGTGGTGTAGTGTGTGTGTGTGTGTGTGTATACACACACACACACACATTATTTTAACAGAACACAGAATATTTGAATTTTTAGTTTGCCCGTTAGTGAATTTAAACAATAAATCCTATTGATGCTACCAGAAACTTTAATTATTGATGAGATATTTTACATGATGATTAATCCTCCTTTGCAGAATTGAGAGAGAAGATTTTGAGAGAGACCACAACAAAGAGTCAATCCTTTGGTGCCCGTTGCTTCTAAGAATGTATTTGTCTTCAAAATTACTTACAGATTGCTTAAAAATAAAGCAATAACATGGGGCTAAATTAATCCCTGGTGTAACTCCAAGTCTTTTGCAGGATTATATTAGAGATGAATTTACCCTTCAGTGTAACTTTTAAAAGGAATAGAAAGATTACTGCATTACCTAGAATATAAAATGAGATATTTTAATATGTTGTGGTTTGTCAGTATCTAGAATATGTTAATCCAAGTTTTAAATTGCATGGGATAAAACCACACAGCAGCAACAAGGGTTCTTCTTCCAGTAGTGTCCCTGTGAGTGCTCCACTCTTGGTGTGCTTGAGCCTCCTTGATAGGAGATTTCTCATGGCCATGGCCATTCGTCCCGTACATGAATGTTACTCAGTCTCATGCTCCATGCCATTGTTATTAAGCACCGTGCAGGCGAACCACCCTCAGTTTCTTCTCAACTGCCTTAGTCTGAGACAGAGCCGTAGCAGCTTCCCTCATTGAGTTTTACATCAACTGTGTCCCTTTAGTTCTTTTAGTAGTTAGCTTATTATAATTGCTGTCAGTAGTTAGTACTTAGTAGTTTTAACTGTAGTAGTATTAGAAAAATCAAACAATTTTTATATATAAAAGTTTTATGTATATATAGATAGATAGATAATTTCTCCCCTCCTGGGAGGGCATGCCCAGTTCCTCCAGTTTTAACATTGCCTGTCATGCTGGGAAGCAATCCTTGTGAGTGACATACACTCCCGGTCCATCCATAGCCTTGGGAGATCTCACATTTCCCAAAAGTGCAGCTTCTGTCTTATATTAAAATCTAGAGCCAGAAAAGACAGGGAGATCAAGCTCTGACTCCTCATGATTAAGGCTACGAGTTTGTCATGGAAGTCATGGATTCTGTGACTTTACGTGATGTCCGTGACTTCTGCAGAGGCCAGTATGCCTGGTTCAGGGGCAGCTCAGGCAGCCCTTGCACCAGGCACATCAGCCGCTGCTTGGGCAGTTTCGGGCCGTGCTCTGCCACCCCACCCAAGCAGCCATGCCACCCTACCCAAGTACGCATGGGGCCCCCAAGTTTTATTCACTGGTATTTTTAGTAAAAGTCATGGACATGGATGTGTCACGGGCCATGAATTTTTGTTTACTGCCCATTTTTGTTTACTGTCTGTGAATTTTACTAAAAATAGTAAAACGTAGCCTCTCTCATGGATAGCTCACTGTGCCTGGCCTCTGACCTTGGACTGGGGATCCATCCCCATACACTGGGCTCCAAGTAAGTCCAGTACCTCCACTGTCTCTGAAATGCACTCCGCAAGGGCATCTAAGAGGCAGACCAAGATTCATCTCATAAGACTCCCAAAGAACATCCCCTTGAGCTGTCTAGGTAGGGAATCTACTTCAAAGAAGTTGTGGTCTCCAATGCCTCCAGACACTTTGGCACTCACTGGTCTCCAACCTCCATGAGGTTGCAGGTTCCTCAGATACTGAGGCCACTGCCAAACCTAAAGACTGTAAAGATCCAGGATCCATCTTACCATTAACAGAGGAAGGTGGCAAGAAAAGCATTACCTCTTATCACCCAGTTTTGAAGATGTTCGCTTGGGCTCCAGCTGGACTCTCCTTGGTGCAGCAAGATTCACAGTGCCATCAGCTCCCTCATCCATTATCACTTCAGTGTAGGCCATGGACACGATACCGACAACTCTCTCTGTACCACAGGAGTTTTGTTTTCCCCCAAGACTTTGCTGTGTCCAAGATGCCTGACTCACCATTACTCAGCTCCAGTATACTTTTGGAACCAAGGACTTCTAGGTCTCTGGACAATCACCCAGTACCAATGGTTTCACCTCATGTTTCTTCCAGTGCACCACTGCTACCGAGTGATTTGGAAGAGGAGGATTCTGATGATGAATCAGTCTCCCGAATATCAGTGCAAGGCTCTCTTCTCCATTCCTATAGAGGCTATTTTCCAGAAATCTCAAAGGAGATTGGTGTCACTCATGAGAGATGACCACAAACACCATCTCACTAGTATGAACAACCATGGATGCCTCCACCCATACCATATGCACCACCTCCTTTGCCATACTGGGACCCTTGGGTGTCATGTCACCAGCAATTCTCTAGGGCTTCGAGCACCACCAATCACAGAGATAGACAGCTTTCATCACCCTTCCTTTGTAGAATACCAGAACCTCAGGAAAAAACCTTTGAGAAACAAGGAGAGAGATGTCTTCGTCAGCCCTAGTTTCATCAGCCAACATCTTTTCCTCATCCCTGGATGAAGAAGTTATGATTGATGATGGTTTCAAGCAGTTTCAGGACCTTGGCAAGAGAATTGTAGATTATTTACAGATCCCTCTTGAAGAAGTCAAAGAACTGCATCATAATCTGCTAGACATCCTTCATAGAGTTTCATCTGCCTGTATTACCTTGTGTGTTAATGAGGGTCTACTGGACCCTGCAAAGATTATCTGACACACCCTGGCCACAATTCCGCGTACATGCAAGAGAGCATATAAGAATATTATGTGCCATCTAAGGACTCTGAATTTTTATTCTCTTCTCCTCCTCCTAATTCTTTGGTGGTCGATGGGATTAACAAATGCCCATGCTAAATCCACACCCTGTGACAAGGATCATAAGAGCCTTGACCTGTTTGGTAGAAAATTGTATTCATCTGCTACTGTATAATTCAGAATCACCATTTACTAGGCTTTAGTGGTGAAATACAATCATACAAATTATACCAAGCTGAATCATTTATTGAGCATCTATAAGCAGAACATAGCAATTCCAGGCAATTTTTGTAGAAGGCCAGCTGCTCACCAGAACATCTTTGCAAGCCTCCCTTGATGCTACTGAAACTGCCACCCATTCAATTTCTACAGTGGTAGTCATGAGAAGGGCCTCCAGGCTCCAGCTCTCAGGATTTCCAAAGGAGGCCAGCTGCCGTTAAACATTTTCATCATTGATCTGGAAGTAAATATAAAATCACTGCTGATAACATTTTGCAAATGACAAACATTAGTGGAGTAATGATGGTCAGAGGGCAGTCACACACCACAGTTTGGATTGTTTGATAAAATGGGCCCATTCAAATAGAATATGTTTTAATACAGTCAAATGCAAACTCTTACATCTAGGAAGAAGGAATGCAGGTCATACGTACAATGGAGGATTGTAGCTTGGAAAGCAGTGACTTTGAAGAGGATTTAGGAGTCATTTAGGAGACAGGAACTCAACATGAGCTCCTAGTGCAATGCTGTGACAAAAAATGCTTAACTTCTCTTTGGATGTATAAATAGGGAAGTGGGGAGCAGGAATAAGAGGGTAATTTTACCTCTGTATATGGGAATGGTGAGACCAATACTAGAATACTGTGTCCAGTTCTGCTCTCCACAGTTTTAAAGGGATGTTGAATAATTGGAGAGGGTGCAGGAAAAAAAACAAACCCAAAATTATTTAAAGGCTGGAGAAGCTACCTTAGAGTGAGAGACTTAAAATAAAAAGATCAAGCTCTTTAGCAAAAAGAAGATTGCAAAGTGACTTGATTAGTGTCTAAATGCCTTCCCTGGGAGGAAATAGCAGGTACTAAAAGGCTCTTTACTTTAACAGTGTAAGCCATAACAAGACCCAGTGGCTGAAAGCTGAAACCTGACAAATTTAAATTAGAAATTAGGCACAAATATTGAAGGTGGAACAAACTACCAAGGGAAGTGGTGGATTCTCCATCTCTGAATATTTTAAGTTTAAGAAGATATGCTTTACCTAAACACATGTTATTGGGCTCAATACCGGGCTCTCTGGGTAAAATTTAATGGCTTACAATATTCAGGAGGCCAGACTAGATAATCTAATGGTGTCTCCTGGCCTTAAACTCTATGGAGCAAATTCATGTTTTCCCTTATAGTCTGCATAAATGTTCTCTTTCATAATTGTCTCATTGTTCCAAGTTATAGATGCTTTTGTTATGCTAAATAGTTGATCTCCCCCTATGCTGTTTACTAGAGTGTGTCACAGTTTTTTTCTAAATGGTTTCTAGCTAGAAACTGCCTTTTTTGACTAAATGGAAATTTTCAAGAAAAATTTCATCAAAAGTCTTTGTCAAAAAACCAAAATGCTGAAAACATAAATTTTCAGTTTTGGGGTAACAATTTTTTCAGTTTAAAACGGGGAAATAATTTATTTTTTTCAATGAAAATCTAAAACTTTCAAACAAAAATAATTTCCTGACTAGATCTAGTGTTTATATCTTTATAGACTATTGTCACATATCCAAACTATATATATCCAGTGTTGCCAACTCCTGAAATTTTTATCATGAGTCTTGCTATACTAGGTATTTTTTCTTAAAGTGAATAACTCAAAATCTCAACTTTCATTAAAAAGTAACTTTTCTGCTCTCTTGGTTATGGAGAAAATGTGAACTGAGTTTACCCTAAATGCCCAGAAATGGCAAAAGTCATGTTGTATTCCAAAACTTTATTGGCCTTTTATGCTCCCATATCACTTTGCAAACTGATGTCCAATTTGCTGTCCATATCACTACTAAATCCCTGGTGATATTCCAAGCAGAGAGCAGCATAAGCAAAAGCTTGGGGGTATTTCTAGAAGACTACAAAGAGAATGTGGTGGAGAGTCAGGCCAAATTTGTAAGTTGGAAATAAGGCAAAAGGTGAGGCAGGGACAGAGTTGTTGTGCAGAGTCTTCAAAGGGAGGATGAACAGTTTGAATCTGACATGGAAACAGAAGTGAAGTCAGCAAAGCGACTCAAGACAGGATGTGCATTTGGAATATATAGGCCAAAATCTTGTCTGCAGCATAAAGCCTGAGAAACCTCAATTCTCAGTATTAAACAGTCAACACCTGCTCTATAAAGTGAGACTTGGAGCTTGGTTTTGGCTTTTAAAAACCAAATTCTAGGTATAATTTTATTAAATTTATATTTTATTGATTCCCCTCCCCCTTCCAAAAAAATAAGGGAACAACAACTACAAAAGGGGGGGAAAGGAATGGAAAGGGAGGGAAAAGGAGAGCAATGTCCCAGTTTCCATCTGCTAGAATTAATCAAAGATTTATAAGTTAGATCAAATCTTTTCAGATTTGTCTGAGGTCCCCCTTCTCCAAATTGTTACATGCTTTTTAGCTGCCAGGACATCCAAGTCACTGTGCCACACTAGAAATATTTTACATTAATGTCCGAGTTAGGGTTGGAGAAGATCAAGGCAGTAAGTAAGAGCTTACAGTAGAGACAAAGTGCATACTTAAAAAAACAAATGAATAGGGCTTGCTGGATAGAGAATAAATCTAAGAGGAAGTATGGTACTAGAATACAGAGCAGACATGTTATTCCAATAGCCTGCGTACAAATCACTTGCATATCATGGAGTTATATAGTTAATTACATTAGCATTTGTCAGCAGCACTCGAAGCAGTGGCAGCAACAGGGATAAATTACTTCATAATCCAACTAAGGTAAAATCTAATCAGCTATCTACATGATTGCATGTCATTGCCGAGGTTATGTTAAGGTTAGCTTTATATGTTTTCCAAAGTGTTGGTAGGCAAAATACCAGCTGAAAGGTCAGGATCAGGAATGACATAATAATGTCTTTAAATATTCATGAAAGAACCAAATCCGCTACCAGTTCTCACAATGATTTTAATAGCATCCATGCATTCCATATCTGCTGCTCTTGTGTTCAGAGAAATTTGAAGGCTGCTTTTTCATTGACTCATGACTGTACTTCAGAAAGGCTCCCCAGCCTTCCATCTATTTTACTGTTTATTAGAATTCTGTCAAGACATCCCCCCACCCATCAGAGCTCCTCAGCTCACCACTTCAAATTTAGTATATCACTCCCATACTGGCTTGATGTGGCTGAATAGGACTAGGCATATAAAACAAATGGCCCTGCTGGGATCATTGACAGAGTAATTGCTTCAGATTATGTACTGGATAAGGAGAAACTCTCCTTTGCCCTGAAACATGAACTGCATGCAGTTAATTTCTTGTAGTGAGCCAAGAAGAACCAAAAGGCAACAATTACTCATTAATAGCGAATGAAGGCTGATTTATGTAATACTCATTTTTTTGGCCTTACATTTGATGCTATGTCAGCATAGACTAAATAGAATTCACACTAAAGAAGACAGAAATTCAGCTTTATTTTTTTTCAAATATCATCCTTAAACAATCAAATATATTTCATGCTTAGCATTTTGTTAATGTATTACCAGAAAGAGTAGCATATGCCTAAGATTTAAAATACACATAACAGTATTTGCTAGCACTGAGTCCAGAAAAATATGTGGGCTATTACCGGGCCCTTATAGACTCGTAGACTTTAAGGTCAGAAGGGACAATTATGATCTTCCTGTCTGACCTCCTTCACAGTGCAGGCCACAGAATCTCACCCACCCACTCCTGTAACAAACCCTTGAACTATGTCTGAGCTATTGAAGTCCTCAACTTGTGGTTTAAAGACTTCAAGTTGCAGAGAATCCTCCAGCAAGTTACCCATGCCCCACGCTGCAGAGGAAGGCGAAAAAACCCCAGGGCTTCTGCCAATCTGCCCTGGAGGAAAATTCCTTCCCGACCCCAAATATGGCGATCAGCTAAACCCTGAGCATGTGGGCAAGACTCACCAGCCAGACACCCAGAAAGAATTCTCTGTAGTAACTCAGATCCCACCCCATCTAACATCCCATCACAGGCCATTGGGCATATTTACCGCTAATAGTCAAAGATCAATTAATTGCCAAAATTAGGCTATCCCATTATACCATCTCTTCCATAAATTTATCAAGCTTAGTCTTGAAGCCAGATATGTCTTTTGCCTCCACTGCTCCCCTTCGAAGGCTATTCCAGAATTTCACTCCTCTGATGGTCATCTTATTTATTTATCCTTACAAAAGAGAAGATGCTAATCCACTGGCAACATGCTCATTTGCCATGAGCAACATGAGGTGAATTCTCAGAGCAGGCAGACTAAGAGTATGCCTACACTTGCTGGTAAATTGGCACTGCTGCAATCGATTTGTGTACTCCACCTCCCCGAGAAGCATAAGAGAAGTTGACGGGAGACACTCTCTCATTGACAAAGTGCAGTGTAGCCACTGCGGTAAGTGGATCCAACAATGTCAACTTCAGTTACGTGAGTAACGTAACTGAAGTTGTGTAAGTTAGATCGGTTTACCATGGTAGTGTAGACCAGCCTTAAGAAAGTCAGTAGTTTAAAACTCACTTCTCCCCTTCCCCCACCCACTTGGGTTGTGCCTAACATTCAGCCTCACTGTGATACCTGGTGCCTGCTGTATTGGAATACCAAACATGAGCTGGTTATGTCTCAGCAGCCAACTGCCATTGGATCTAAGAACCACCGCAAAACTCACCATTTTCCAATCCAAGTGCACTTCTTTAACTTTGCTTTAATTAATAACATACTGTAAGCATACATTACAAAATAAATAGTAATAGTCCATACACAATTTTCCTCCTGGGGAGAGGAAGAAGCCTCATGTGATAGATTCTCATGATGCTTATTGCACTGTTGGAAGGCACTCAGATATCACAGTGATGGCCATGGTATAAGAACCTGAACAGACCAGAATTTCATGGAACCCTGCACTTGTCAGATCTATGTGGGATAGATGGTAAACTATTAGGAGCTGACTTCATCTTTGTGCATAGTATAGCATATTATCTGTGCTAAACAAATAATAGCTTACAAGGTTGGTAACATTTTTAAACTCAGAGGGGTAGCCGTGTTAGTCTGAATCTGTAAAAAGTAACAGAGGGTCCTGTGGCACCTTTAACAGAAGTATAGGGAGCATAAGCTTTCGTAGGTAAGAACCTCAGATGCAAGTAATGGAAATCTCCAGAGGCAGGTATAAATCAGTATGGAGATAATGAGGTTATTTCAATCAAGGAGGGTGAGGTGCTCTGCTAGCAGTTGAGGTGTGAACACCAAGGGAGGAGAAACTGCTTCTGTAGGTGGATAGCCATTCACAGTCTTTGTTTAATCCTGATCTGATGGTGTCAAATTTGCAAATGAACTGGAGCTCAGCAGTTTCTCTTTGGAGTCTGGTCCTGAAGTTTTTTTGCTGTAAGATGGCTACCTTTACATCTGCTATTGTGTGGCCAGGGAGGTTGAAGTGTTCTCCTACAGGTTTTTGTATATTGCCATTCCTGATATCTGACTTGTGTCCATTTATCCTCTTGCGTAGTGACTGTCCAGTTTGGCCAATGTACATAGCAGAGGGGCATTGCTGGCATATGATGGCATATATAACATTGGTGGACGTGCAGGTGATGTTGTAGCTGATCTGGTTAGGTCCTGTGATGGTGTTGCTGGTGTAGATATGTGGGCAGAGTTGGCATCGAGGTTTGTTGCATGGGTTGGTTCCTGAGTTAGAGTTGTTATGGTGCGGTGCGTGGTTGCTGGTGAGAATATGCTTAAGGTTGGCAGGTTGTCTGTGGGCGAGGACTGGCCTGCCTCCCAAGGTCTGTGAAAGTGAAGGATCATTGTCCAGGATGGGTTGTAGATCACTGATTATGCGTTGGAGAGGTTTAAGCTGAGGACTGTAGGTGATGGCCAGTGGAGTTCTGTTGGTTTATTTTTTGGGCCTGTCTTGTAGCAGGAGGCTTCTGGGTACATGTCTGGCTCTATTGATTTGTTTCTTTATTTCCTTGTGTGGGTATCGTAGTTTTGAGAATGCTTGGTGAAAATCTTGTAGGTGTTGGTCTCTGTCTGAGCAGATGCTGTTGGTCTCTGTTGGAGCAGATGCGATTGTACCTCAATGCTTGGCTGTAGACGATGGATTGTGTGGTGTGACCCGGGTGGAAGCTGGAGGCATGAAGGTAGGCGTAGTGGTCGGTGTGATTTCGGTATAGGGTGGTGTTAATGTGGCCATCGCTTATTTGTACGGTGGTGTCCAGGAAGTGGACCTCCCGTGTAGATTGGTCCAGGCTGAGGTTGATGGTGGGGTGGAAGCTGTTGAAATCATGGTGGAATTCTTCCAGGGTCTCCTTTCCATGGGTCCAGATGATGAAGATGTCATCAATATAGCGAAGGTAGAGAAGGGGCACGAGTGGACGAGAGCTGAGGAAGCGTTGTTCCAGGTCAGCCTTAAACTGTTGGCATATTGTGGGGCCATGCGGGTGCCCATAGCGGTGCCACTGGTCTGGAGGTATATATTGTCACCAAATTTGAAATAATTGTGCATGAGGATAAAGTCACAGAGCTCAGCAATAAGTTGTGCTGTGTCATCATCAGGGATACTGTTCCTGACAGCTTGTATTCCATCTGTGTGTGGGATGTTTGTGTAGAGAGCCTCTACATCCATGGTGGCTTGGATGGTGTTTTCTGGGAGGTCACCAATGCATTGTAGTTTTCTCAGGAAATCTGTGGTGTCACGGAGATAGCTGGGAGTGCTGGTGGCGTAGGGTCTGAGTAGGGAGTCCACATATCCAGACAGTCCTTCAGTGAGAGTGCCAATGCCCGAGATGATGGGGCGTCCAGGATTTCCAGGTTTGTGGATCTTAGGAAGTAGATAGAATAACCCCGGTTGAGGCTCTAAGGGTATGTTGATTTGTTCCTGTGTTAGTGTAGGGAGTGTCCTGAGTAGATGGTGCAGTTTCTTAGTGTATTCCTCAGTGGGATCTGAGGAAAGTGGCCTGTAGAATTTGGTATTGGAGAGTTGTCTGGCAGCCTCCTTCTGGTAGTCAGACCTGTTCATGATGACAACAGCACCTCCTTTATCAGCCTCTTTGATGATAATGTCAGGGTGGTTTCTGAGGCTGTGGATGGCATTGCGTTCTGCACGACTTAGATTACGAGGCAAGCGATGTTGTTTTCCCACAATTTCTGCCTGTGCACGTCGGCGGAAGCATTCTATGTATAGGTCCAGACTGTCATTTCGACCCTCAGGAGGAGTCCATGTGGAGTTCTTCTTCCTGTGTTGTTGGTGGGAGGGTATCTGTGTATCAGTGCGCTGTTCAGTGTTATCTTGAAAGTATTCTTTGAGTCGGAGGCGGCGAAAGTAGGCTTCCAGATCACCGCAGAACTGTATCATGTTTGTGGGGGTGCTGGGGCAAAAAGAGATAGGACAGACTCTTCTGCTGGGTTGAGTGTGTAGCTGGATAAATTGACGATATTGCTGGGTGAGTTAGGGGTACCCCTGTTGTGGTCCCAAGTGGCAGGTAGGATTTTAGAAAGCTTACGGTCCTTTTTCCTTTGTAGAGAGGTGAAGTGTGTAATGTAGATCTCCTGTCTTATTTTAGTAAAGTCCATTTGTGTGGAGGGTTGGTTATTTATGAAAGTCTCCAGGTTAGAGAGCTCTTTCTTGATGTTTTTCTGTTTGCTGTATAGGATGCTGATCAGGTGGTTCCTCAGTTTCTTTGATAGTGTATGGCATAATCTCTCACTGTGGTCTGTGCAGTATGTAGATAGCATTTTTAAACTGTATCAAACAAATGCATTAGATCATCTCACAAAGGATTCAATATCTTAAAACTTTGCAAAATTATACAATACACTCGGATGCTAGAACAACTTTTAGAGTGGGGATTTTGAAGGACATTGAACAAAACTGTAAACTCTGTGTATGTTCAAAGCCAGGCATTTAGTTGCTATTAGTATTTCACTCCAGGGGTTCTGCTGCACCCCCAAAACCCATAGGTCCAGTGCTCCTGAATATATTGTAAAGAAAGAGTCTCCTGACACCTCCACAAATACACATGCTACAATTGGCTTTTGAGAGTGATATGACTTAACCAATTAGTATGTGCTGCGACATCATACCTCAAAACAAGAGCCAGTGATCTAAGTGGACATCAGATTATATGGTGATAATCACCACCACCTGTACAAATCCCTGGTGCCCTGATCATGCAAAGACTTGCTAATGTGCTTAACTTTATCTTTTGTGATTACAGTGCATAAAGTTAGGCACACAAGTAAGTCTTTGAAGGATCAAGACCTAAGAGTTTGTCTACATGGAAAAAAAAGTCTGTGATAACTAGTGCAGAATGGTTATTGAGCTTTTGGAAGTGGATTAACCTAAAACCACAAAAAGCTACTCATTACATAGAATAAGAATGTCCTTATGGGGAGTTAATGTAGAATAGCTATTGAGCTTTAAATTGACACCCTACCTATTCTGCACTAATGTTCCCCATGAATTCTTTCTGTAGAGAAGTCCTTAGGTAATTAGATGGGTGCTGATTGAAAATTTCCCCTATAGAACACAGAGGTGATCAGGAAAGAGAAAAATACTTCACCAACTTTTTCTTTGTTTTTCTTTTTTATTAAAATATTTTGACCAGCTCTATGTAGAGGAGCTCCCACCCCTCAGGCTGGTTCTTATATATATTGATGACATTTTTATGAATTACATGAATAAACTAAAATAGCTAATCACTACTAATAAATTAAATAGCAACATGAAAACCTACAAATTAAATATCAGCAAGTTATCAGGACCCAATGGCATTCATCCAAGATTTGTGAAGGAATCGAAGAATGAAGTGGCTAGGATGTCAACAAAAAATATAACCCCATAAAAATCAGTTACTATACTAGAAGGCAGCATATGTTTAACCTATTTTTTTTTAAAAGGCTTGCTAATGGTGGGGTCAGGGATGAGGGGTTTGGAGTGCAGGAAGATGTTCTGAGCTGGGGCAGGGGGTTGGGGCACAGGAGCGGGTGCAGGCTCTGGAAGGGAGTATGGGTGTGTGTGTGTGGGGGCTCTGCGCGCTGCCTTCTCCCACAGGTGCTGTCCCCACAGCTCCCATTGGCCACGGTTCCCATCCAATGGGAGCTACGGAGATGGCGCTCAGGGCAGGGGCAGGCAGCCCACAGTCCCATAGCCATTCCTCCATCTAGGAGCCAAGGGACATGTTGCTGCTTCCAGGAGCCGCACAGAGCCAGGTAGGGAGCCTGCCAGCCCTGTACCAACCAGATTTTTAAGGCCCGATCACTGGTGCTGACCGGACCCACCAGAGTCCCTTTTCAACCAGGCATTCTGGTCGAAAACCGGACACCTGGCAACCCTAAGCAATACAGAGGTACAACTGCAGTGTTTCAGCTACATCATTGCTACAGCAATGGAAGGGTTTTTTCTATCTGAAGTAAATCTATGCCCTCAAGAGGTGGTAGCTAGGTTGATGGAAAAATCCTTCCATTGACCTAGCAGTGTCTATACCAGGGCTTAGGTCAGCTTAACTATGTCTGTCAAGGATGTGACTTTTTCACGTTCCTGAGTGACTTAGTTAGTTTGACCTATGTTTTAGAGCTAGATTAGGCCTAAGTAGTCACAATGTGAAAGGTAAAAGTAGTCCTATGGTTTCTCTACTGCCCTCACTTTTGGTCAACACAACTCAGTTGAGCCTTTCCCCTTTTAGAGTAAGAGACATTTAAAATGTTGAGCCTAAATAGGTTCAGCTGTACCCAGTTAGCTTCCAGCTGGGCATACTTCCCTGAACGTCCTCTGAAATTAACCCTGAAATTTCAGGCCATGATCTGACTCAGTGATGCTTTTTCCTAAGGGAACAACTAGAGTAGGGAGGGGTGCTGTAGGACTTCGGGGTTCCCATCCAAAGGGTGCAGAAAGACCTGAATGCCCGTCATATACATTATCTCCTGCCACTTACAGTTGTGCCCCACTTTTATCATGGGCAATCTGCATTCAGGTGCTACTTCCCTTAGACAATATAGCTTAGAATATTGCTTCACAATAAAGACCTGAAAGTTTTGGGACTGGATGGCTCCTGGACCGAGGCTGGACTGGTCTGAAATGTGGAGGGTTAGATGACATTTAGGCATACTCAAGAATACATATTTTACTAAATTTAAAGTATTAATGCAGCAATTTGAAGGAGACAGAACCCCTTTCTTCTTCTGAACAAAACAATAAATGGATATTAAGATACATAACATTGTGTATTGCTATATAATAATGGCTATTTTCAAATTAAAATTTCATTTCTCTTTGTTCATCCTATGTTAGTGATTGACAAGAGCAAGTAAACAAATTCACATTTCTCTGACCTTCCCAAAAACTCCAAGCTATTGGACTTACTGTGTTAGACTCGAGACTTGGGTAAATGAAAAGGGCAGAGGAGTTTAATTTTTTTTTGTTTGCCACTGAACTCTAGTAAAAACCCTTAGATACCAAAAATGTTCCTTACTGGCCCATTTTTCCCACCATATGCTCTGGACAAGCAAATGAGAACCTCAAGTGACCTCGTTTATGCTCCTAAAATTCAATTTGGATTGAGCCAGGATTAGACTGTATAGGAACTCCTTCCCTGAGACTGTCTGTCCTCACAGCTTTTTTAAAGGGTGTTGTAAGTTTTTCATGTTGGGCTAATTTTATCCATGATCCTTTAATTACCCATGTCCATGTAGCCTTCTGTACAGATGTATGCTTGGGGGTGTGCAGCTGAGCCACTGGGCCTGGTTCATGATTTTTAATTACTGAATTATTTTATCTACAGCCCAAAGGTACCTTTTTGGAAATTGAGGAGGGGGGGCTCAGTAAAGTAGGAGACTAAATGAAAGCCATTCGAGCAGAATTGTCAAGATTTGAATGTTCTTTTCTAGTGTATGCTTCGTTAATGATGAGAAACATCAGAACTGACATTTAGATTGTCACAACTGGAACTGGACAGCATAGGAACAGGATATTCCTCTGCTTAGAGCTGCTCAGATTGCGATGCTGTGTGCAGTGGGAAGAGAAGGGGCTACTTCTCTTCTATTCTCCACTGTGAGCAAGTGGCCAGGGAAGAGAGTGGGGAGAGCCTTGGCTATGGCCTTCCTACTTGCCTGCCAGAGAAGCTGTCTGTATGGGTATACTGGGTGGCGCAAAAAGGAGTGAAGTAACTTAGGGTATGTCTACGGAATAAAAGACCTGCAGCATGGCTGCAGCTGGCCCAGGTCAGTTGGCTCAGACAGTGGGGATAAAAATTGCTCTGTCGACATTCAGGTCCGGGACCCTCCCTGCTTGGAGTCCCAGAACTTGGGCTAATGTCTGGGCTAGAACATCTACACAGCAATTTTACAGCCTTGCAGCAGGTGTGCTGGAACAGTGTATATAGTGGGTTTGCTGCAAGCCATTGAACAAAACTGTAAACCCTGTATATGATGGACACCACTTCAAGCCATGGGGTGTGGCAACACCTCCAGTTCCAGCACCTATGCTCTGCATCCCAAGCCCTGCAAGCACAAGTCAGCTGACCCAGGCCAGCCTCTACAATTGCTGTGTAAAGAAACCCTTATTCCCCACTACAAAGGGACACATCAGTGGAACCGTGACTTTGAATCACAATTCATTATTTGCTCCTGCTTTGGTGCAGCTATATGCTCCTGTGATAGGCTGGCTCACACTCACTGGCAGAAAAGCAGCCCTACGGAGCCTGCGCTGGAGGCAGATGATTAGAAAGGGGCTAAGAGGCAGAGCAGAGTTTGGTAGCTGATTGGAACTTGAGGGGAGAAGACCAGGCTCCTAGCAGGGGGAAGAAAGCCCAGCAGTTGATACTTTCCCCTGTGGTTTAAGTATGTTTAAAGTTTTAAACCCTTATGTATCCCAGGTGACTTTTAGATGTCAATAATAAGCTTTGCTTTGAACCTAGGTTATTTACTATCCAATGATAGCTCACAGTTTGGTGTATATGCATGTGTTATTACTATTAATGACCACACACATACATATCTAGGACAGGTCTTTTCCTGGCAGACATCCCTGCACAGGAGTTCAAATATCCTGTTAAGACGACAAAACAAATAATCATTTAGGAAAAAAGTATGTTCTTTAGTTGGGTTGTCTGTAGAGCTTCAGAGTCAGTTAGGAACTGTATAATGTCTTCTGGCTCAGGTACCATCATGCTAGTGGGTGTCATTCTCAGGTTGGTTGGCTGGTCTGCAATGTCTATGTCTCTACTTTCCTTGGAATGAGAAGTAGCAGTATCAGCCATCAAGTTGTTGTCATATGGTGACCTCGAGAAGAGCACATCTCTTCCTCATTTACTTTTTAGGTGAAACTCAGGGTATTATCAGCCCACAAGACCTCCTCTTGTGACCTTCTGATCAAATAAAGTGATCACACATTTCTCACCCCAACTGCATTGGCCAGTCATGATTAGGCAATGTCATTCTGACCCTTGGTCCAATTTTGGGGTTCTCCTTTTAGGGTACTGCTTCTGAGTCATGGCCACGAGTCTGTTTTTCCCAGATAAATAGCACTGAGTGAATAACAGGAGGTGATGACTCTAGTGAGATGATCTCAACCCTTTGTATTTAGGTGAACAGTTGAGACTCTTCAATAGCCTCTTGACTATTAGTGCCTATTGTCTTCCTGGTCTTAACTTATGACCCATTGCCCTTTGACTTTAAAGGCACAGTCCCCAATACCACATCTTCCCTTCCAAGCCAAAGCTTAATAACAAAAACACCTAAAAAGCTAACATTAATATGCCACCCAATTCAAAAACTTATAACCAATCTAACTAAACTTACTATGTTTTTTTTAGTCTCTGCAGTGCACTGTGACTTGGAATGGTGTGCTCCCTTCGAACATCAGATATACTGCTGTGAGGAGATAAGTCCACTTGTTCTGGTTGTTCCAGGTCCTGGGGCTTCATTGAACCCTGAACCCTTCTCAAACAGAATGGCAGACTTAGTGCCCCTTATCTTCTTCCCTTCTGGGATCTGGAGAAGGTGTTGCCTATTTTTTTAGACTGTGTCTCTGGGGTGACTACCTCATATGATGGGGGGCTGTTACTTGGGACCCCACTGCTGTTTGCGACCATGGTTTCACATTCCATAGAGCCACACAGCATCATTTTCATGAAGTGGTAGAAGCTCTCGTGACCCCAAATCATACTGAGTCTTTTGTTTTACCATATCTGTTTCTTTAAATACCTGCAAGTTCTTAGTGACACTAACACATGAGGTGTTCATGTTTGCTGGTGAGATTGTTTCTTTTGTGATACGAATTAGATGGAGGCAGAAATGTGTAGCTTTAGTTTTTTCAGGCTCTCTGAACTATACGGGAAAGGGCTGCCCTGAGTATTATGTACTAGGAATACATTTAAATGTGTTTAATAAATCCAATTACATCTTATCAAAAACATATCAATGTAAGGGGCACAGTAACACCATTAAAGCAGCAAATCACCATAGGGTGTGCATTAATGAGCTGTTGGTAACAGAAGGCATTCATTGTAGTGAACTATTGCCATTATAGTATGGCTTCATTGTTTCTGGCATGTTTTTTAAAAAAAATACTGCTCTTTTATGACACCAAAATATTTTGTATGAAAACCATTTTTTTGCTTACAATTTCCATGCAATCCAAAAGTAATGTTCAGTTAAAAGAAAGTTTTCATGGAAAATTTTCCACTAGCTCTATATGTAATCTTTTCACTATGAAAAATGCCCCTATGATTTGAGAAAATAGGAGGGAAAAAGTTAAATACAGTTTCTATTTTGTGTTTAGAATTGCTGGAGCGTGGGGGGTCCTAGCTAATTTTTTCATTCTCCTCCAACCCCATTCCCCTGACATACTCCTTGAACTACTGGTACCTCTTCTATATGTACCCACCTCCCCATCAGATGGAGCTTTGAGGATAGGATTGTCTTGGAGAAACTTGGTTATTGCATTTACTATTTTTATTCAAGATAGGTAGCAGCTATGTACATATCAGCTGTGATTGGAAGCCTATTCAAGTTAATGTGAATCTTTTCATTAATGTGGAGTGCGTTTTGGATCAGGCCTGTTGTGAGTTAAATGAGGTAAGACCTAGGTAAGACCAAAGCAAGTCTTTTCAGAATTCACTTCTCTATTAGGAATGAACTGTTGTATTAATTAAGATTAAATAAATGGGGTCCAGAGTGAAAGGTGTTAACGTGATCCTGAAACTGTCCAATATTAAACAGTTTTAAACAAGGTTTGGTATTGAGACCTCAACCTGCTTTGTATCATGGCAAAAACATTACATCTTTTAACTTTTTATTAAAGATACAGAAAAGAAAAGGCAAAACAGCTAAAGCATTTGAAATGTGAAGTATTAAATACGGAAAGTTAAGGTTTTTATTTTGTTCTCTTTCCCTTTAGCTGGAGAGAGCTTTTAAGAGGAAACAGCCCCTATTTGACAATCTTTTAGTGATATTAAAGATGGTTAACTGTTCTTCTGGGAAAAAGAGAAAAAGTTAGTTGAACTGGGTTGCAACTGTTGTTGTTAAAGTGTGTTCCCATTTCTGACAAGACAAAATAAAATGAGATGGGAATAAAACCCCCAAAGATAGAAATTTCAGCCTCTCTCTGGTGTTGACTTTCACTTGCAGTCTCACTAATGGAAAAACACAGGCACAGCACGTGTCTTATACTTATTAGCCACTCTGCGATATGGCAAACTTGTACCAGTATTTAGCTATTAAGGGCATTGCTATTCCCTGCCTCTCTGGTAACAGGCTTACAGCAGTGTTGCAAAATACATAGTCTTGGCTGGCTAAGTCAAACTCCTATTAGACAGAAAGAAAAAAAGAGAAATGGGAATGAAGAAATGTGTGTGTGGTGGTTGGGACACTTTCAGATTAGAGCAATAATGGCTCAGCAGTATTACAGTGGATCCCAGGAGACCAATCGAAATGGCACCTAGGATGGCAAAGCTTGCCTCTTCCCTTTCTTTTAGTCAGTAATTGTTGTGTTCAAGTCCTCTGACATTTTTTTTAAGGACCCCAAAAGTGAGTGATGGGTGGAATAGTCCATCTCGTTATTTTGTTTACCAATTTTGGTTCATTAATTTCTAGTTCCACACATGGCTTTTGTTTACCAGGCATAATTTTAACACACTTACATCAGTAGTCTTGTTTGCACTAATTCAGTTTTTTTGTCTCCCTTTTGCACCTTTTCCCATCAACGTTTGTCATAGGTGGTTATAACATTTCATAAACTTCTATCCACTTTCCCACAGTTAGTGGGGTAGGCTTGCCCAGCTCCAAATAGCACTACAGAATTCATCATAGAATGTTCAAAGTCTGCTATGACCATTTCAAGCTGGGACCATACCAACCTGTGAACACGGTAGGATTCAGTTCCATGTTGTTATAAACTTTAATAGATTTTCACTGAAGTGCTAGCACAAAATATTTTCAGTGTAAAGCTCCACCATAATCCTGATCAGAACACTCCCTCCACACATCTGTAAAGTAAAAAGAAATGGATTTTGTATGATGTTGTAGTGCCATTTCCCCTTTTTAAAAGTAAGGCACACTAGAAAATCTCCCATCAATTAATGTTTATTATGAAAGGATGAATCACATCCAAGATCATGACTCTACATCTGGAAAACAGGTTCCAGGAGCAGCATATTGAGTCAATGGCATTGCAGAGAAAGGGATATGATAGTAGCACATCTGTCATTCACTGAGCATTTAATAGCAGGACTGACTCAAGAGCCATAAGAGTATATTGATCACCATAAAATGCCATCGGCTTTGATTATGCTGGAGGCTCAATGGCTTGATTTATATTCCCATCAGCTGAGATTGAAAGTCTGAGGGGATGTCTCCTAAAAACTGACATTTGCTTCAATATTTTGTCTACTGAATTTTTTTCTTTTTCCATTATTGCTACTAGTCCTGGGCAAATAACTGATTTGTCACCTTGCTGGAAGTTCCACAAAAATCAGAACAAAAAATTCAGTTTGGGTCAACCTGAAAATGACTTTTTTCTGAATCAAAAAGTTTGGGGAAAATGTTTTAGATTAAACAAAATATTTCCTTCAATCTAAAATGAAATGTCAAAATGTCTAGCAAGTAAACATTTGACAAATCATATTGAAAAATCATTTGTTTTTGCATATTTACTTCAGCTGTGGTAACATATGTATAATGTGGCATTTGATCACCTAAATAGAGCAATAAATGCCTTCTTTCCCCTCTGATTTACACTTACAAATATAAGATATGAAGTCAAGAATCAGTGATAGCAAGAAGAGCTGGGCGAAGATTTTTGGATTAATAGTTTATTCCCCAAGAATAGGTTTGGGTTGGGCTTTGTCTCCTTTCTTTAGTAGATAAGGATTATCAATGTTGGATCAAGCTTTGACATGCTTTAGGTTTCTTGAAGAAAGACAGGAATGAGGAATATATGGATGTTGAACTCGAGAACCTTACTGGTCTTGGAGAAGACCCAAATTTTACTACTGCATTGTGTGCCAACTGTAGCCAAAATGAGTATCAGTATAAAGGAAACAGTTTCATATTACTGTGATTAAAAACCATCTCTGCAACGTTATGTATATGTGTTTTTAATCACAGTAATATGAAACTGTTTCATATATATATATATATATATATATATATATATATATATATATATATATATATATATATATATATATATATATATATATATATATATATATATATATATATATATATATATATAAATAAATAAAATCTGGGTTCAGATTTGGCGTTCTGGTCCTTCTGTGCTCCTCATTATGATTCCACTAATAGTCTATATAATATAACTAATAGTGGAATCATAATGAGGAGCACAAGTTATTTCTCTAGTGCCAAATTTATTGCCAAAAATCAATGTCATGATAAAGTAAATGATGCAGAAGGACCAGAACTCCAAATCTGAACCCAGATATCTGGACTTGGGTAAATTCCATTCCAGATCCAAACTCTGTATCTGAGGCTTATCTTTGCAGTAGATTGAAACTGGAACCCAGATCTGTGAATGTGGCGACTTGGAGATCGGTCCCATTATTTATATTATTTAATGGAGAAGACAAAATATCCTAGGGGCCCCACAGCAATAAATATTGGCACAATCCTTGCTCTGAAAGCTCACAAGCAACCAAAACATGAGTAGGTGCTGGGATTGAAGGGCCGTAATAAGAATATTGTCAGGAGCAGTCCTACACATTTTGTAGGCCAGGATGGAAAATGTTTGGTGCTCTGCCCCCAAACAGCTGAACCCCTGTGCCACGAAAAAAAAAAGAAACCAGCCCAATGGGGAGCAGAGCGCACAAAAAATGCCAAGTGGCAAAGCTGTTTGACTCTCCCTGGAAGTTGGCACCACCCTCCTCGCCCACCATTAGAACTAGCCCTGAAGATAGTTGTACTCATAAGTACACACACTATTGTTCATTTTGATGACTGCATTTTTAAAAATACTTTACTCATCCTCACTTGTAGTAAACTTGGTGGCAGGCATTAGCTTTGAGGGAGCATATGAACGAGATGAGGGAGATAACTAAGGTTTTGTCTACACTACACACCACTGGCAGCAGCCTGTAGTATAGGTGTAGCTAAATACTGTAGTGAAAAGCACACCATGTCCACACTGCTGCGGGTGTCAGTAAAAGGCACTGTCAGAGTGGGAGCTCTTGCTGAGCCTTTCCCTTCAACACAGGAAAGGCAACAGGGAATGGATGAAGCTTTTTTCCCCACTGCTGGAGTTCTTTTCTGTGGCATGGAGTGGCTCCAGCAGTGAGGAGGCAGCAGGACACCACATTGCTAAAAATAGCAGTGTAGACAGGGAGGCAGGGCTTGGGGTGGAGAGTCACTTAAGGTACGTATTCAATATGTACCCACACCCTTCAGGTGTGTCTTTACTCACCTAAGCCATAGCTCACCAGCCATCTATACTATTATTTATACCTGTGGTGGGGGGCTACACAGTTACATATGCTACACACCACTGAAAAAAGCATGCAGTGTAGATGCACCCTTATTGAACTGATTAGAGGATGGTGTTTCAATAGTGAGGAAAAGCATGGCAAAAGGAGCAGAGATCTCCTGGGAGAAGGAGATGAAGGCTGTATTGAGGTTAGAATTGCTGGCAGAGCAGAGCAGTTGGGTGTAACATGCCTGAGGATGTTGTGAAGGCCAAGACTATAACAGGGTTCAAAAAAGAACTAGATAAGTTCATGGAGGATAGATCCATCAATGCTATTAGCCAGGATGGGAAGAATGGTGTCCTTAGCCTCTGTTTGCCAGAAGCTGGGAATGGATCACTTGATGATTACCTATTCTGTTCATTCCCTCTGAGGCACCTGCCATTGGTCACTGTTGGAAGACAGGATACTGGGCTAGATGGACCTTTGGTCTGACCCAGTATGGCCGTTCTTATGAAAGGCTACCAAGTCAAGAGATGTGAGTAGTTTTGCATGGCATAGGGCCTTGAAGGCAAAGACAAGAAGCCTGAACTTGATATACAGTACAATAGGGAGCCAGTGAGTGACTTAGAGGAGAAAGGGTTGAGGCTTTCTGTTGTTCTGCATATGAACATAGTCAAAGCAAAAGGTGATAAAAATGATTTTGGCAGTAGCATAAAAGGAGGCTAGTATCAACAAGACTCGCAAGGAAGCAGTTGCAGTAGTGGCAGCAGATTACATATGGACTAGCTATTTGGCTATAAAGTGAGGTAAGAAAGGGGAGAACTTTATGGGTGATGAAGAGTATAAAGTGGTAGGATTTTGCCAAAGTCTTGGTGAGGAAAGAGATGAAGATCACCGCCTAGATTAAGAGCCTGATATAAATTAGGTGCTTTAAATCACATTGGTGATATAAATCATAATGGAGACTAGAGTAAGAGGAATCAACCACTGTGCTGCTTAATGTTGTAATATATTGTCTTAATCAGCATGTGTACTGTATCACAACTAATTTTTCACTCTGAATTATGGTTCACTGCTTGTAGGTATTTAGATACAGAACATCAGTGTTAAGATTGCGCTATGATACCTGCTCATGTTTTATTCCTTCATGCTTTTCACACACACTACCAGTACATTTCTGTAAATACTTTTTAAAAAATTGCAGTGAAAGAACCACACAGTACGGTTACAATTATCTTTCTTCTGCAGGACTCTGAGAAACTTAGTTGTGCTAATGTTTATTGTCCACTTCCTGCATGTAAGAGTAGAGCATGTCCCATAGATAATCCCATTGACTGCAGTGGGGCTATTTTGGGGAATAACTGTTTACCACTATGAGTAAAGGGTTCACTATCTAGCCCAATGAAACTACTTGTGAAGTACAGTACTACTCAGTATGAATAAGAGTGGCAGAAACACACACACACACACAGTGCGCACATGCAAAGTAAGGCTGTAAAGAAGCAAATCAGTTCTTTAAAAAAAACTTGGGACTTGGAAATCGTATTTAATATGAAAAAGGAAAAATCTTTTCACAATTTCAGATGTAATTGGAAATAGTAGCGTTGTTCACCCTGGGCCAGTGTCAGGGCTTTGCTGACTAGATGTAGATTTCCTACCAGAGAAGTTTGCAAGCACTTTACATTGCTCTTTCCCAGATAGTCTGCCACTGGGAACTGTCTCCACAATCTATGCAGGTGAAAGCAAATGCAGATCCTGGAGTCAGGGTTAACTGAAATGTTTTCCTCATAAATACATAATTAGTATGACAACATAAATGCCTGTGGTTAAAAAAAAACCATTGTAATATATCAAAGAAATAAGTATTTATCTAAGCATTTCTATCATGTTAATACCATGGTATTAGAGTACCTAAAACCTGAGCTAAAGTCATCATATTGGTTTCTTTGATCCTCTTTTACAGTTTCCTCCCTTTTGTTAAGAAAATTCAGTGCTGTAGAATGGTTGTGGGAATGAGGTTTTTAAAAAAAAAATGCAAGGAAAATATATTAAATTAAGTAATCCTAAAGAGTAAAGCAAGAAAAATCTGTTTACAACACAAAATGCTACCGAAGTATTCAGATGAAAGCCCCTTACCGATTTTATTAATCCTCATTTACTACAGTCTGGGTTTTTATGCCAGAAAAAGCACAGGGAGAGAAGTGTGACTGGACTGTTTATATCATCTCAGAATTTGCAGCGGGAATAGGGAAGTGTTGTACTTCAGGTACAGTAGTTAGCGGCTTGTGACAGATGTGACTTCCTGGCTTTTCACCAGGACAAAATTGTTTCTAGCTGAAGTAATCAACCACACAGAACTTAATCCATCTTGAGAGTTGGCTCTGACAGTCAGTGATTCAGCTATAAACTATAGGATTATACATTGGGAAAAATCTCAGGTAGAAGAAACCAATAAGACAAGACATATGCCAACGGAAACATCCTTGCAAAATACTAGTTACATAGTAGACCACACTAATTTTTTGTTTAACTGGTAAGTAGCATTTTGGTATCAGTCATCATGCTTAAGGACAAGCATGTAGATTTTGTACCTAGTTTAGTAAATTTGTGACAATTTTTCAAGATTATAGAATCAAGTGTGGGATGCTTTTTAAGTGGAGGAGAGGAGAAAACCAGTGAAGGGCTCAGTAGGGGGGGGGAGGGAATTTGTGAGCTGGGTGGCAATCTATCCATCCATCCTCATTGCTGGAACTCCAAAACTTGCTTGGGGCTCTCCTTTTCATTTTGACTCCTGTAACCTGAGCCAGAGTGGGAAGCAGCCAGAGTGAAAATGGGGACCACAAGCTATCACTAGATTCCAAGAATGAGGAAAAATAGATATGACTGAAAGCTGCATATGGCACTAGTCAGATATTAACATGTTTACAAGGAGGAGCTTTTCCTTGGGTGTCTGATCATCCAGTGTCCTCTATAATTTCTCTTCTTCACTGAAGTACAGTATAGAAATGTCGAATGATGACTCAAAAGTCAAAGGAACTATCATCCGCTAAACGAAGCATTGCCTACTTGCTATTATTATTGGAGAGATTTTCATGTACTCTCTGGTCCCTTTATCAGGTAAAGGGGATGGAGTGGTGTAAAGGGGATCTAAAAACCCTGGTTTCACCCAGGGGACAAATCTCTGGTGCATGAACTGAGAAAGATGGCCACAGGCTGACTTCTGAGTACCCTCTCAAGCCCTAGCATGCATGATGGGGGCTTGCCCATACGTTATGCCTGATAGTGCCTTATGTTGCTGGTGGGTAAGTGGTATAAATTATAGCATAGGTTAGAACTAATTTATTTAGGCTGGAGAACCATTGTGACCTCTATAGTAGCCCACAATCGAAGAAGCATAAAGATGGCTTAATTGCTGTGCTGCAACTCTAATCTGACTTCACCCAAGCCACTAAACCCTTTGAGGTTCTGAGTCCCATTTTACTCCATATTTCAGAGGAAAACATCTGCAGAACAATGATTATTGAAAGAGGATTGTGGTAGCAGAACATATTGTAGGGTATGTTACTGCAGTGGGATGATATAATGTAAAGCATATGGATTCGTGTCATAATAGTCAAAGGGAACAAAATTTTACTGATGTGTAGCCATGCTGCTGAAAGCTTGTTACAAATTCCTAAATTTATAGGAATTGTTAGAAAATTAACAAATTCCTAAATTTATAGGAATTGTTACAGCTGTAACAATTCCTATAAATAATGGTTTGGTAATTACTGATCAGGAAAAACATTGTTTTTTCCAGGGCCTTAATATTATGACAGGATACCTTAAATTTTAAACACACACAAAGTTCAGAAACATTAATCTTGTCACTGACAGAGCACCTGGATGAAAACAATGTATCTAGACGTTATGGCTTCATCCACAATATACAATGTACGCAGTGATGAAAACAGTCTTCCAACATGAGTAGGAGAAAAAATGTGCATACAGTATAAATATTTTTGGGAATCTCATCTTCATGGCTTTCTAGACATCACATATACATAATGTTTTGGTATATTTGGGAATAATGCATATTTACTGGAAAAAATAAAAGTTCAGATATTTATATTTCTACAGCTATGCCAAGCAAACCCCCAAGAGCCCAGACTATGAAATCATTTCAATCCATACATTTTATGAGAATATAGAAAAATCACTTTGACAATCTGAAAAGTGCTTTGGGTTCTATGGATGAATGATGCTATATGAATATCAGATACAATAATAATTTTACAACTCATGATCTGGAGCTGCACAAAATTTAATGAGGCTGGGAGTACACAGTGTGTAAAGTTAAATTTATGCAAGTGCAGGACTAGGGCCTTAAATTACAAGGTTTTGGGGGCAGAGGTTCTGTTCACTGTGTGTGTGTGTGTGTGTGTGTGTGTGTGTAGTGCCTACCACAAATCTCTGTAATTTAAATGTTAAGCAGAAGCCACACAGATCTCTTGATGTTGTTACTAACTTGAAATTCAGCTCAGTTTTGTCAAAAGGGTTTAAAAAGAAAGGCTATGAACTTTTTAAGCACATGTGGTTTGACTTCAGGTGTGGCATGGAATCTATGAGAATGTCTTAATGCAAGACCAGATGAAATTTAGCATACTCCTTTAAAAGATTCTCCAAGAGATCCAAGAAACTGGCAACAATGACCAGGGTTTTCAATCTACTATTTTTCTTAAATAGAAAAATATGATTAAAGCTCTCTAAAATAGAATTACAATGTCACCAGTGCAGAAGGTAAGGTGGTCTGAAATAAAGCACATTTGCCCATTCAATGAACAAACACTCATCTCTTCTGTCACTTCAGAAATATGGACCTCTTAACAGGAAATTAAATTTGATTCTTGAGCCTTTAGTTGAAACAATATAATGTGCAGGAAATGGGTTATATCATTTAACAGAACAATGTTGTCCACTTTAAAGACTCATTCACTTCAGATTATTCTACTGTGCTAGATAAAAGGTTGAAATGAATAACTTCATGGTAAAATGAAATTAATATCATAATTGCTATGACTTTTTCAAAGTAGAATGTCATTTCTTTTAAAAAATGATTTGGCTTTTAAAGTTTGTTTTCCTTCCTTTGACTTTTCTTTTGAGCACTGTGCTGAATATTAATAATGTCAGACTGAATGCTACACAAAATGATTTTGTACTCCATGTCAGAGAGAGGTAAGATTTCTTTGACTGATATTTCGTATTGAAAATCCTTTAATTCCCACACTGTCCCCGCCCCCCAACACAATCAAGCATTAATCATTCAAAATTGATTTCAAATGACCTTATAATTAAATTGAATAAATATCTTTGCTCCTGTGTTCTTACATCTTGACACAAAAATCTCATCTTAAGGTGTCAGCTGCAATTAATACAAGTCAACACATTATTACTATGTGTTTAATTGGTGTTCTACAAATTTAAGCTGGCTTGAATAACTGAAAGTGCTTTTCTGAAACACACAATCAGTTTTTATGCTATACTGGTAAGGATAAGAAAATAATATTCAGAAATCTTATCTTTCCTTGGTATGTCAACACAGGCATTGAAAAGACTTTTTTTGGCGGGGGCGTGTGGAAATAAGTACATACATTCTGCCAAATAGATCATAGTGGGCACGTAAAGCAAATTTAACAAGTAGAGTAAATATGGTTTCATATCATGAATGTTGTATGAGGCTGTAGGGCCTTACATCTTTACTCATAAATGTTTAAATGCTTGCAATTTTCCACTCCAGTAATTTAAAAAGAAAAATATTTTACCTTTATGGAAATTTGTTTGAATGCACAAACTCATTCATTGTCTAAATGGAGAAATGTTGTCTGAGACTAGAAATAGTAGGGTTTACTATGTAAAATTCTTCCTGTTCTTACACAATATTCTCCTACTTTAAACACTTTTGAAAATACCACCCTTTGTGCAAGTTGGCCAGAAAACGTTATGCTACTGATCCTGAAAATGCTTTAACTATAAGCATGTGAATTATCACATTGATATCATGTGTTTTCAGGATCTTGGCTTTCATTGGCAAGCTACTTTAAATTGGACAGAACTGGCATTCTCCAAAAAGTTTCATTCCACTTCTACATCAAAGTATTGATCCTGCAAACAGTTTGCAATGAGACTGCATAAAGTTAATCATGTGCTAAATTCTTTGCAAGATTGGGGCCCAAGGTGCTTGGGGAGGGAGGGCGTACAAATGGTGAAGTGTGGATATACCAAGCAGAAGTCTCACTAAGCTTATCTTGCAGTGCTCAATCAGATAAAAAGTAGCTGATAGGAGACGGTAAATTAAAATAGCATCCACTCCACCACTTTAGCTATACTCACACCATAGTAAACAACATCGAAGTGGCCAATAGCATATACAGGAGCCAGCTAATGTAAAATGGAACTCTGAAAGTCTGTTTGTGGGCACAATATAGAAATGATATGAATCAGACCTATATTTTGACAAATAGCTTTTTCATATATCTTTCCCTTTTCTTGATAATATTTAATACAAGTATAATACATATTAATATACATTTTACATCATTTCATTTGTTTATGGAAAATAGATTATACTACAAAATGTTTCAAAATAAATTACATGGAGTTTCCATGTAAGTCTCTAATATCTAATACATGTAAGCCTCTTGATGCCATAGTTTTGAGTGGCCCTGAATGTAATATAGAATCTTGTTTGCAGTGTAAGAAATTTTTACAGTAAATCCATTCTAGAGCCCCCATTTTACAGATATTATACAGTGTTTTTTTCTGTGCAGATTAAGCCTCAGGTCTAGCCTGTTACCAATGAAGTCAGAATTGAATAGCAAAAAGCCCATTAATTTCAGTAGAAGAGAAAGATCAGACCCCTAGAAATTACTGCCATGGACCAGGTTGTCCAAAAGAATCCACTGGTTTTATTGATGGCTTAAGACATATTGCCAAAAACTGTATAGCTCCTTTTGCATGAGAAACAGAAAGCTAAATCATTAGTGCTGCACTTGTACTATCTCTTGAGTGTACATGTAATGATCTGAAATGTGAATTTCTTCAGCTTTTCGTCATGATGACACAAACAATGGCTTGTTTCTCTCAGAAGACCAGCATGTGTGTAAAACACATGGAAAATGGTTAGTTTACAGCATGATTAAAATAAAAAGTGAAAGATGTAGAAAAGAGGGCTGTACATACACTGCAACAGAACTGAATAAACTTGGCCTCAGGTTAAGGATTGAGAGCTGTACTTGGATGTCTAAAATACAAAATAACCAAGTCTTTTTATACATGAAACTGGGTTTGGCTAGGAGGTTCAAAAGCACAGTCTGACAGGTGCATGCTGTTCTAAACTCTACCAAAACTAATCTTTTAAAGATTTTTCCCTTGGTGAATAAGGACATTGCAAATCTTGAAGAAAGTATGCTTGCTTCCCTGTGGAGAAGTCTGGAGTTTCATTGCAGGCCTCTAGATCCAATTACTTAAAATAAGAAGTCGGGGAAGGGATCAATAGTGAAAATATGCATTTTTCATACCATGTTGAAGGGAACATCCACCAGTTAGCATGAAGTTGGCACTAGCAAAAGGAGAGGAATTTTCCCCCTAAACATCTCAAACAATGTTAGGGGTTTACACTCTGCAAGTCTCTCATGAAGTCATAGATAAGGAAAGCTGCCTAAATCTGTGTCCTTTAGCACAATGAAATATAATACAACACAGGTCCAGTACTAAATCAAAGGTGAGCTTGGTTTTTGAATGGGTGATGAAAAGGGGTGTCCTAGATTTAGCTGCTGCTTGCTTTAAATATTTTAATTTTGGGGGTATTCAGAATAAATGTGGATCATTTTTTGCTGGAATAAAATTGAAAAACCAATAGAATGTACTGTAGGTAGCAGAGTACCAAGATGATGTTAATGAAACACAACACCTCTCCCTTCCTCCCCCCATTGCTGTGTTGGTTTCCAAGAGGATTCTGTCACAAGCTGGCATTTTACCAAAACATTTTCTAATCACACCCACTGTTTATGCAGGAGATCACTTATCAGAGAAATACTAACTTAAGGAATCTTTTATTTCTATTTTTCCCTTGCAATATTGCAAACTGAGAAATGTGGCGATTTTTTTGGAAAGCCCCAAACTCCTGCCATTCTGGATATTTATCATCATCTGAAATCTTTTTTTGCAAGACATGAAATTCCTTAGTAAGAGTTTTTAAGAAAGATGTCCAAATACTCTTGCCAAAAAAAAAAAGTCTTTGCAAAGCATTGGGGTTTTGTGTGTGTCACATCAAGTTCAAAATGCTTAGGTTTAATGACCTAGCAGAATAAAATGTTCATGCCACCAAATATGCACTTAGGACACTCAACCTCATCTACCTGTGGTTGCATGCAGAAATAGACCCCCAGAAAGCAGCAATCAACCATTCTGTCAGTGATAGGTAAATGCCGAATAGAGTACCAGTGCAACTACTTTTACTTTGAATAAGCTGAAAATTTGTAAAAAGATGCAGAAAAGATAAGACAACAAAACCACCAGTTAATGGATAATGTTCTCTATATTTTTCTGGGGGTGATGTAATAAGGCCTTAGATTACTTATCCATGAGAAAGCTGTGCAGATTTTAGTTAAATTGGTGTATCCCCTTTTACAGACACTTTTTTTGTTTATGAAGTTAGCTTAAACTATTTAAGCTAAGTTCTTTCCCATTGTTTCCTTATGTAAATCACTCCCTCAACTGATAACAATGTTATTGGTTATATAACTCACAGACAGTATAATTTGATTACCCCCCCGCCCCAACATTTAGCATACATATCTCCTTGACAAAACTGGCCTGCAAGGAGGCTCCAAAGACAGCTCTTCCTGCAAAATGATATGGGGAAGTTCCTACTTTCATTAAAATAGGATGTTTGTGATGGGTTGGGAGGGGCAGCTCTTCCCCTACTAAGGCCAGGTCTACACTACCCCCCTAATTTGAACTAAGGTACGCAACTTCAGCTACGTGAATAACGTAGCTGCAGTTCGAAGTACCTTAGTTTGAACTTACCTTGGTCCACACTCGGCAGGCAGGCTCCCCCGTTGACTCCGCGGTACTCCTCTCGCCGAGCTGGAGTACCGCAGTCGACGGCGAGCACTTCCGGGTTCGACTTATCGCGTCCAGACTAGACGCGATAAGTCGAACCCAGAAGTTCGATCGCTCGCCGCCGAACTACCGGGTAAGTGTAGCCAAGGCCTAAGAGAATGTTCAATATTATGGCAGTTTAGGATGGAGAGACAGTGTGCTTTATCTAGCTATTTAACACTGGCTGGTCAGAGTTACCTGCCTTGACAGGGATGGTGTGCATTCAATCAGTATGGTCATCCTAGCCTTCCTGTCTAGTCTGGATACCTAGTGATGCCCCTTAAGCTTGAAACTCCCTTTCTGAACTGATCCATAAGGTCATTCCCCTCTTTCTTCAAATCTCTCTTCAGGACTTACCCTTGCTGCAATGTTTATAAAAAGGCTAGTTTAAAAGCCCAGGATAAGGATAGTTGGCACATTATTTTTAATATGCTTTGATTTTGCAAGTGTATGTAGAAGCTGTGCATATTTGATAGCAACTTTCCTTGTTCCCTTCATGCTAATCTCATTGGGGCTAGAACCTTGGTTTCATATATGTATGTACAGCACCTAAAACAATGGGCCCACAATCCTGACTGCTATTGTAATGCAAATATAAAAGCTACATGCTGCTATGCACCAGGTGTCCCTAAACCTCCAACTGCCAGAAGCTAAGACTGAATGACAGGAGATGGCTCACTAAAAATTCTGTTCTGTTCGTTCCCTCTGATGTATATGGCATTGGCCACTGTCAGAGACAGGATACTAGACTAGACGATCCAGTATGGCCATTCTTATGTTCTGGGAAAAAGTTGCTACAATAAAGTAACATTTCTTCCCTTTAGTGGGCCTTAGATACCCTATTCTCTAAAAACATGTAATGCCAATGAAGTGGTATGAAGTGCCAAAGTAATCGCAATAGCTGGTGTAAGTATGCTTACTGAGGCAAATACAATCTAGTTGTTTTACCTTTGCAGCTGACCTAGATAATTGATAATGAAGGGCTTCATCAGAAATAGATTACAGCATCCCTGAAGCATTAAATTTATTTCAGAACTATCCTCCAGGATCCACAGAGAGGTAATTTGTGATTATAAAAAGTTAACTCTGCTGTTTACTTATTGATGAATAATAATAAAAAAATTTACTATGGTGTATTTCATATGATTGCTGATTTAATGTGTCACAATATTGACCTTGGATATTTTAAAAATCAATATTGACATGAGCTGTGGGGCATTCTTGCTGAGTTCGAAAGGTAAATTAAAAATCTTATTTGCACAGTATTATATCTGTGTTGGTTTCAAAGGTCAAACAACAAGGATATTAAAAAAATGTAAAGTAGAGAGTATTGTTAGACTTCATTAGACTGCTGTATCTGTGGGCTACTTCCGACCTTATCTTCTCTTGCCTTGAGAATGATTGCTGTTTTTCCTCACTGAAGCCACTTTCTGCTCTCAGCTGATGGGCTTTATACAGGTCCCTCCTGTTCCTGTCCAGCTGATCCTCATCTCTAATTAGTCCTTGCTCACTGCATGCGCCTCCAGGTGCAGCCTAGGCAGTTAATAGGTCCCCCTAGTCACCTTAACTCCTCCAGGTTAAGGTGTGGGACAGACACCCCATTGTGTGTGTGTGTGTGTGTTCGAGAGAGAGATATCATTATTGCTCTCTCTATTAGTACTATCATATAAGTGCATGCTAAGGTGCTACAATTTAACTCATGTACTATTAGATGAAATAGTATAGCCAATATTCTTAAAAAATAATAATTTGATTTAGACATTAAAAGATTTTCAATTATGGCACCAGAGCTGAAAAGTGAGCAGAAGTTAATATTACCAAATGGTATTCCTTGCACATATCTGCTTCTTCATTCATTTAAAAATGTTAAAGAAAGGAAGAAGATGGGCCCAGTTAAAATTTAACTATATTTAATATAGCTTGTGAAATTAAGGGATCATACTATTAAGCATTCAGAATACAGAAAATGTAACAGTTAAAGTTGCACATAAAACTTATTTTTGCCTCCATGTGGTCTATGTATTAAAATATACTTTTAAATTATACGATCACTTATTGCTCAAATAATTCAATATAACGATTACAAATTTATTGCAAACCTTATTCACACATCAGTCTTTTATAGAAAAATGCATTGTTACAATAGTTCAATGTATTTTTTATGGGTTTAGACACTTTATGTAACATCTCTTCTCTCTAAGCCACATACTATACATTTTATTTTTCACTAAACGGCAGGACATTCCTTTAGTTGGAATTCAGGGTTGGGGATAATTAGTTACAAAGCTAATTTAGTGGGCCATGATCCTGAAAACCCTTAAAGAGGTGCTTAGTTTTAAGCATGTGTGTAGCCCCAATGAAATTAATGGAACTACTCATGTGCCTAAAGACAAGGGTTTGCAGGATCAGGGCCTTATTGTGTAGTGTTGCACAAATGTGTACTTTCCATGTAAATTACTTTCCTGGACTGTCTGGCACACAGTGCAGTACACAGTAGTATTGAGATTGAAGGGAAAAAAGTATGTAATTTTCACACAGCTATAGTCGTATCTTCCCTTATATATCTCACTCAAGACAGTCCCTCCAGCAGCACAATGACCTTTGTTTCCACTCTGAGGCACTGCAACAGTGATGACTCAGAACGTTGACACCTGCTGATGATTCACCAGCTTTGGTGGTGTTTAGAGATCTTCCTCTACAGTTATTTGAAACAGCCTGGTCCTTGTTTTTTTACATGAAATTTGACAATAATGTAGCATTTTGTTCATATTGCAGGAAAACACCAGAATAGCTTTCCCAGTCAATAGGTTTGGAACCTGTGACGTTAGACCTCTAGAGTGGATCCCACTTGTTTGGTTCTAAAATTGTTCTCAGGTGATCCTTGAAACTATGAAGGCTTTTTGAGTCAATGCATCAAGTCATTTTATGTTCTTCCCCCAGTTGAACTCTCCTGCATCTCACTGAAATCCCACAATGAACTGAAGCTTTGTTTTTCTGTTCAAATAAATTTTAAAGACTATCCCAGAACTGTCAGGCTACAAGGCCACAAAATTCCTTATCTCAGCTGAAAATCAATTTGATCAAATGAAGCCTTTATGCCATTTGACAGTTTTGTTCAGTAGTTACTATTCCCTCATAATAGTCTTGTTGCTAATTTCACCTTCTCAAATGCCTAACGGTAGTGGTCCCTTGTCCACAGAGCAGCTCACAATTCAGTTGAAGGGGATGGATAGAGCCCGTGATACTGTTACACTTACATGTACAAAAAAATAATAAAAAGATGAGCCACATCAACTACAGGCATAAGTTTCACTGGGGCCAGCACCAATAACTCCCAGTGAATTCAACAGAAGCATCCATCTTTTCTGAAAACCAGACCCTGTGGTACCACCATCTGAGGCAGGTGGCTGGGAGATGTCTATTAGAAAAATGAGTGATAGATGAATACTTGTTCCATGAGAGATTCATAAATGTAGCAAGTGGGCTGTCCTGTGCTTTATTATTCATAGATGACATGTAACAGTTATTACATTTTTTTTCTTACAAGGGAAGTTTCAGATTAACAGCTGTAAACATTTATAAAATCCACTCACCTGACCCAAAAGCTGTTTAAGTCAATGGGAGTCCCTCTAGTGAACACAGTAGGGTTTGGCTCCAGCTACTTATGCAAACTATCCTGACAATATCAATTAACTAAACGTAGGCAGTAGTTTTTCTTCTGGCATTGGTGTGATAAGTAAGGTGGATAGGAGAATGTTACTTTTTGGAGGGGGTGTGTTGGATTGTTTTATGGACATTTGGTGAGCTTGAATTTTTGTTTTTAATGATGGATTTGTTAATGAACATGATCAAACACATCCTCTGACATTTAACATATTCAGCAGTACTCTTTGGACATCCTTTTCTATTGACAAAGCAGTGCTCTAATACAGTTTAAAGGAAGGGTTAATGGGAATGAAAATAATTCTAACCAAGTAATTAACATTTAGAGCTGTTCATACTGTAACATTTTCTGGGTCACACAGTGACCAGCATTCTCTAGGGGCTATCAGATTTCTTGCTAATGGACCAGAGTACAAAGTTAATTAATCACTTATAGAATTAAGCCAACTCTGGGACTAATGATGGTATTTCCATATAAATAAATAAATGAATAAATACATTGCCATTAAGCAAACAAATGCAGCATTTTAGAACTTGTTTTACTTCACCCAACCAGAATTGCATTCTTCCCAAAGATGACAAACCTCACTTTCTAATTCTTCAAGACAAATTTTAACATCTCAATTAACAGGCCAGTTTGTGTCTTGCAAACAAAACAAACAAACCAAAAAAACCCCCAACCAAACAAAAAAACACACCCTGTCAGGATGGAGAACTTTGTAAGGATCACTAACAGGATACTCTTCCCCACACTCCACAGAACAGAACAAGTTAAGACTTCAGATTCAGTGGATCTCTCAGTATTGCTAAAGACAGAGGTGTCTGCATTGAAATCATGTTGGCAACATCTCCGACCTATGGCTGTCCCTGGAACCACACATTTAGGGGGTTCTTATAGCATAGAACTCCAATGGAAGAAACCTTGCAAAGCAAAACCACTGAGTTTTGAAAAGTTCCAAGTATATATAAAAGCCATGATTCTTGTCTCAGTTTCACCAGTGTATATCAGGAGTTAGTCTACAGAAATCAATGGAGAAAAACCAGTGTAAAACTAATGGGAGTGAAAAGATAATCAGGCCCATTGGTTCATTCATAGTTAGAGGAAATATAGCTCAGCTTGTGTCACCAATTTTCAAAGTTTAGATCTACAATAAGAGTTGTCTCTGGGATGAGATTTAGGTTGAGAAATTATATACCAAGATTTTGTTTTAAATACAGGAAAACATTGAATAAAGGCTTTGGAGAGCTCTCATTGTTGCTATTTCAGGTAAAAAAAGCTGACTTTTAAAACATTAAGTAGTTGAGAGTCAGTCTAACATGGGACTGTTCTGATTTTATAAAAAAAACAAAAACAAATTAAGACCAAATATTTAAAGAGTGACTCTATTACTATTATTTGTTGTATTGAGATATTACCTAGTGCACAAATTGAGGGCTGAGGTGCCACTGTTCTATGCACTGTACAAATACAGTCTTTGCTGCAAAAACCTCATCTAGAGCTAAAAATCTGGAGAGGATTTAAACTTGAACCTACTTGATTGTGCTCAGAAATCAGTCACACATCTGAAGCCAATCATTAATACCCCAAATTCACTGTGTCCTGAATTGTATACCCACAGATAATTGTTGGTGCAAAACTAGATGTTGGATATACACTGTTAATATATTAATTCTTTACATGACTGATTAATTAGAGCCAATTTTTGCTCAGTTACACCAGTGGAAATCCAGACTGACTTCAGGGGACTTTCTTCAGATTTATATCAGTGTAAGTGAGAGCAGAAATTGACAGAATTTTTTATTGTCCAACCAGAATGGTACATTTTCTGGAATAATCTGTGATCTGTTTGATCAGTTCTCTCAGCCTGACTCCTCCACCTCAACCAAGCTTCACAATCATCATCACTGTGTACCAGTATTACATTTTTTGTTTAAAACTTAGTGAGAGTGTGTGTGTGTGTGTGTGTGTGTGTGTGTGTGTGTGTGTATAATATAGTCTTTTGTCTGGTGAAAAAAATTTCCCTGGAACCTAATCCCCTCATTTACATGAATTCTTATGGGGAAATTGGATTTGCTTAACATCATTTCCCTTAAAGTCACATTTTTCAGGAACATAACTACAACTTTAAGTGAGGAGTTACTGCAATTAGTTAAATTATTAATACAGGTTCTGTCCACCTGCTGTGCACCCAGCAGCAGGGAAAGAGGAAGCACAACTGCTGGACCTGTAAATAAAATGGAGATATGAACTTCACTGCTCACAAGGGTCCTGTATGTGTTGATTCTGTTGTGGATCATCAGTGGTTTCAATAGCTGAGTTGGTGCCTCCACAAGGCCCGCTTATTATGCTCCCCTAGCCTGCCTTCTCCAACTACCTCAGGTTCAGGGAGGAAGCCAGAACAATGGGTAAGCTTCTTTGTGGATTTGAGGCAGGAGCTTCCCTGCCTCTGGGAATCCTGGCTCCATCCACCTTTCAGTTGATCAAGGGAGACAGAGCAGTTTTGAAGGGAATTGGTGCCTCACCACAGTCGGTTTATTAACCTGGAGGGAGAACAACCAGTCCCCCCTTAGTGAATATGGATTAATGGAGGCGAGTGAGCGGAAAACAGAGATGCCCCCATCCAGAAAATACCACCCAATAAAAACTGGAAACCTTACTTAAAAAGAGTTCCCCAAAAATTCACAAAGTATGAAATAATTTGTTTTTGATTTTTTCCAAAATAAGTATAGAAGCTGTAAAGATCTCATCACAGGAAATAAAAATAAAAAAATCACAACCTGAGCTATGGACCCACTAATGCATCTCCTTAGTAATCCATTTTCCTGACAGACAATTTTAAGAAACATGGCATGATTTTTCCTCAATAACTGTAGAAAGTTGAATGTGCCTAATTAAAAAGTCTTAAGCATTACTGTGAAATTTGACTCTAGACTTTCAGGACAACACTATGGAGAAATCAACCTGAAGAGGCAAAATTTCCTGTTTGCAAAGTAAACTGTGTGAAACTGTGTGTGGCAAGACACTGCAGGGAATTAAAATGAGCTGGTCCTCAGTGATTTTATTTCTATCTTGCATACATACATTTAAAACCTAGTCACAGTCCAGAGGAAATAGTGTCCCAGGGAAAAATACTCCATTTTTGTTAGCACTTCCAACATTTAACACTGAATAGAAACGCACAGTGCTGTTATCCAAGAGAATTAAGGATTAAGTCACTCAAAGAAGATAGTGTATCTGGAGGAAAATAAGCCTGGGATACTAATGACTAATTCTCTTTGGTCAAATCAAAGATACTTATCATATATATTTGAAAGTAACTTGGGAATCAATCACATATGATTATGGAAGAGCAAAATTCTCAAGTTATTATTTAATAAGATGTTCTAGGTTTGTATTCTCCCTGATGAGTATTGTGTTGGTTAAAGTTTGAGTTAGGGTCTGCAGAGAATTTAATCTCTCTTTCTGTATTTCACATTTCTTACTAAAAGCATCAACAAAGTCTGCCTGTTTTCAAACAAAATACCACTTTATTAAGTGAGGTTTATAAATTGCCTAACTTCCTTAAAAGGAGTATGAGCCATGAACTGCACTACACAACATGAAATCCTCTTTTTCCATCAATAAATATGCAGACTCAATTACATTCAAAACTACATTAAAAGAATCACAATAATTGTGCAACCTTAATTCAGCCTGCTTGTGCATCTGCATTATGATAATCTTTAGTCACACAATGTTTTTTCCACAGGACCATACTGTGTATCAGCCACCTTTGCAACATTGGCAGCTGGTGCCCAACATAAGGGTAGATCTGGGGCTCACAATTAGATAACAACAACCAGCAAATGATTTGTGGGATGGGGAAGTCAGAAATAATTTCTGATCTCCCAAATAAAATCAGACAACTAAATAGTGTGGAGTCTTTCTCCTCCCTCAACAAATACATTCTCCTCTCCCAAATTAGCTCTTCTGCTAACTTCCACCATAGTTCACCTGCTCTTCCTGAAACTGATCTAGCAGCTCTCCTCTGCTCTCTGTCTTCTTCCCTTCACCAGGTCATAGGTCCCTTTGCCTCCCGGCTTTTCGTCTCCCCTTATATGGTCACAGGGCTTAACCTGCAACAAATGTTTGGGGAGAGTCTTTAGACACATGTTAATTCCCTCAAATTAACTGTTAATAAATGAACTTGAGTGTAGACAATCCCCATAGCCTCGTCTTCACAAGGAAAAAAAGGGAATTTAAATACGTTTTGAGCAAACCTGTGAAAACTAGCTCATGTTCAAGTCCTACTAAAGATGAGGCTGCTGTAGTTTTAACCCATGTTAGTAGTTTGAAGTAAATGCTAGAGAAGAACGGCATGCAATCATAGTTTGAGTATCTACACTATTTTCAGAGCTCACATGGTCAAAGGTTATTTTATGAGTAGAGTTTGGGAGAGTTGCACCACCTTTGCCCCCAAACCCGCTCCCCCATCTGACAATTGTTTAGAAGGGAAGAAAATGACCTTTACTTAAAAAAAAACACACTAGTTTTAATAGGCTTTTCAACTAGTCTTTCAAATCATGTGAAAAAATAAACTTATCTGTTGACACAGGAGGGAACATAAAGTCTCTCTCAGTACTGAAGTCCCTCTGGAGAAGGTACAGAGTTCCGTAGGAGATACACCAGCTACATCAGAAAGATAACTAGCTGGGAGTTCAAACTAACCTTGATGCCTCCGGCTGCCATTGTTTAAATGCCTGTGGTGGGAGGGAAATGTTCTCCCCTCAGCTGAGAGAGGAGGGGGAGAAAGAAAAGAATGTCTGAGCTGTAGAATGCTCCCCAAATTCTGCATTACATGCAGGTCTTGTATGGTGTGCAATAAATAAAGCCTGGAAGCCACACTTTCAAGTCTACTCAGTTTCTATCTGTGCTATATGAAACATGAGGATAAAAAGTAATATTAAACAGATGCCTCATTTACTGACCACCTCCATCCTGTGCACTGATTGAGGCAGGGTACTGTGGAGGAAAACGGTTATCAAGACTATTTGGGACCCTCTTGTATCTCTGACATACTTCATCACAGGAGATGACACAATAAGGCTATGATGTCAGTAGCTTATGTCCAGTTGCTGCTTGGCAGTCCTATAACATTCTCATCTCCAAGAGCAGCATAGGCAGGTAAAGCTGTTGAAATTTCATTCAAGAACTGGATCAGGGTCATCAGACAAAGTTATGGAAAGAGGAAAGGGACCCAGATGAACAGCAGAGAAAGAAGCATCAAGGGAGAAGAATAAAGTAATTGTCACAGAGAATCATGTAGGAGAAAGAGGAATCACAAGGGATTGCATGCAGAAGGAACCATGAGAAATTGTGAACTAGAGGATATGGGGGGACCCTGAGGGATTGGGTGCCAGAGCATGAAGATGAGGGACACTGAGGGATCATGAGCCAGAGCAGGAAGTCACGTGTGCTGGAGGAAGAGGAACTTTGATGGATAACATGAGAAAGAAGGAGGAAGACAAGACACCAACGGATTGCATGCCAGATCAAGAGGAGTAGGGATCATGATGGATCACATGCTTGTGGAGGATGCAGAGGAGGGACTGCGTGGCATCATTCACCAGAGGGAGAGGTATTCACACACGAAAGGAGGAGGGTCTGCAAGGGATCATGTGCCAGAAGAGAAGGGACCATGAGGAATCATGTGCCTGAGGAGGATGTACTGAGCAGGACTGCAAGAGATTTCACACTGGAAGAGGAGGAGGGAACACAATGGATCGTATATCAGGAGGACAAAAAATGACTGTGTAGGATCATGTGCCGCAGGAGGAGGACAGATCATGCACCATAGAGGGAGGACGGACTGCACATCAGGAGGAGGGACAGCAAAGGACTGTGCTCTAGTAGAGGAAGGACAAATTTCCAGTGCTCTAAAGATGGGGCAGGGAGAGAGAATGGGGTGCTAGTGAAAATTGGATCTTATAATGGGAAGTGTTGGGGAAACTTAGCTATAGGTGTCAATAACAGCTCTGCTTATAGTATATGGAATTAAGAACAGCTGAGATACTAAATGCCACACGTGCCTCAACCTGTGATCAGTCACAGGATCTTAGGGAGTCCTCTCTGGCCAAGAGAGGCTAAAGCAGGGGTCTGCAATCTTTCAGAAGTGGTGTGCCGAGTTTTCATTTATTCACTCTAATTTAAGGTTTTGAGTGCCAGTAATACAGTTTAACATTTTTAGAAGGTCTCTTTCTATAAGTCTATAATATATAACTAAACTATTGTTGTATGTAAAGTAAATAAGATTTTTAAAATGTTCAAGAAGCTTAATTTAAAATTAAATTAAAATGCAGAGGCCCCTGGACCAATGGCCAAGATCTGGGCAGTGTGAGTGCCACTGAAAATCACTGCTGCCATCGGCACGCGTGCCATAGGTTGCCTACCCCTGGGCTAAAAGATCTTTGAAGAGGAGGAGCATATTGATGGTTGTTCCTCTGTTTTAAAATGTTAGCATCTCATGCTTTGACTTGAAGCAAACTGAAGACTCTATGGATGAGATTTTTTTTTTAAAGGAATTCTATCACAATTTAAGTAGAACACTGAGGTTTGACACTCTTCTAGCCAATCAAATTGGAGGACATACAAGAGGCAACTTTCAATTGAGACATAAGTAATACATCTCCTTCTGGGGTAGCCAATGATGGTTTCTTTTTGGGGGTGGGGGAAGAGGCATGGAATCACTGTAGATTGAGACTCTACTGTGGTTGTGTGCACTTTTTTTTTTTTTAAATAATGGAGATATCCCAGCTCCTAGAACTGGAAGGGACCTTGAAAGGTCATTGAGTCCAGCCCCCTGCCTTCACTAGCAGGACCAAGTACTGATTTTGCCCCAGATCCCTAAGTGGCCCCCTCAAGGATTGAACTCACAACCCTGGGTTTAGCAGGTCAATGCTCAAACTACTGAGCTATCCTTCCCCCTGTCACTTGGTTGTTCGCTCGCTCTTACATCTGGCTATGAGTGAGCAGACAGAATACAAGATAATCTAATACATTTAGTTTAATTGCCATTTCCTTTGCTTAATGTGAAGATAAATATATTTACCGGGGAAAGTATTTGATTGCCAATAAGCAAATCTAGAGATGTAATGAAATGATATAAGATAATCATTCAGGAATTGGGGACTCTCAGGTTTTCTTTTAGTCCTAGAGACCTCTGAGATACAATTAGTTCATAAAAACTTTATCCCTTATTACTTAATTAATTCAACCACTCCACTGTTATTGACCTGAGGGACTGCTACTTACGCCATTGCTGTGGGTGGGGGCCTCTTTGAAGGCAGGAGGCCATAATGATACAGTCCTGTGGCATGGCTGAGTTCTACCCAGATGCTTAGGTGCCTGCACAAAGGTGCTTTAGTCAGCTTTTTTGGTGGAAGTGAGGGTAAATTTTATCTAACGTATTCAAGCAGTATCTACTACCATTATTTCTCATGAAAATAAATCTTGGTAAGTGGTTACAATGTCTGTTGGAGCTAGAGTAAAATTAATTGATCTTTGAAGTTAAAATTAGTTGAAGGAACAAGTGTCTTAAGCAAGCTATCATTTTGAAATATAGCACAAGTATTTTTTGATAGGAAAATGGCTAGTCCTGTCAGGTTATTTTCATTATGCATGTTGTTCCCTCCCACAGAAGTGTATTGGAATGTCTACCAAGTATCCTTTCACCAGTTTCTGTATCTTCAGGAAACTCAATGTATCTGTTAAATAATACAGTTCCAAATATTGTACACTGTGTCTAATCCTGTAATTTTCCCACATGGAGACCTGTTGGTGGGTTGAGAATTAGTCAATGGCTATGAAACATATTGGGAACTATGCTATTGGCCAGATCCTGCCATCCTTACTCATGCTAAGTAATGCCTTACTTCACCAGTAATCCCATTGATTTAAATGGGGTACTCATGGAGTAAGGCCATAGGCACCATGAGTAGGCATGGCAGAATCCAGCCTAAAGTAAGAACTTCACTTAAAATAAATTAGGTGGCATGTAAATAATTAAAACCTTTTAAAATTCTGCATTAGCTGATTTCAAACATAAGTAGGGGAATTGACAACTCTTGCTCAAATATGTGGTAGGCCACTTTAGCTACATGCGTACATTAGGGCCTCTTTTAAAAAGCCTCGTTCCAGCCACCCTAATATCTTGTGGTTTCTGATCAGTTTCCTAAAGTGCAGGGACTTCTCAAAAATTCTCCTGCTATAGGTCCTCCTACAGGAATGTGCACTACAAGCCTGGCACATTAGAGCAGCTACTCTGTCTAGGAATTTATATTGCACTCAAAAACATGGTATCTGAATGTCCTGCCTGTATCTTTCATATGGAAGATTGATTGCCATGCTAAGGGGGTGACAGTGACGAGGTGTAGCCTCCCTCAAAGATAGACCAGGAGGGATGGCCACGCTTGCCTACAGCATGAAAGCACATTTGTTCTAACTTTGATTTCATTTTTCTGAATCAGGCCGTACCCCAGTGCTGTCAGTTGGTGTGCATGTATGTGCTCTCTGTGTGCTGTCCCAGCTCTGCACAGCGAGCTGGCTCAGAAGACTTCGATAGAACTGCCTAGGAAGACCAGATTCAGTTCAGTAGTGAAGGCACTTGGTTGGGTTTATTGTCAACAAAGCATGATACTAGTGTCCCATAGATTCTACAGGTACACTAACACACGTATGCCCATTACAATAGACCAGTCAGTCAGTGACGGGACTCTCTACTGCCCCCTAGGCTGGACAAAGGGTTAAGGCAAGGTACCTCAACGTTTATAGATTGAGATAAACAACATACGTACAACCTAATGTGTTTCAGTCATGACATCTGCTTGTTACCTCCCCGTGTACCTTGCTCCAGCTCTCTCAGGCAAAACATCCCTATTTATCACTCCTTTCAAACCCTCTTATCTGGTGTTATGTCAGGATGTACCTAGGCTAATCTTCTGGAATGTGTACACACATACCCAGTATCAGTTGCCTCTTATGAGTGCCTGGGTTTTAGCAACACTAGCAATACCTTTGCTAAAGTCATATGTTGGACAGTGAACTTGCAAGCATCTACTCTAATACACAGCCTTCAGGCTCTCTTTCTTTACTATACCCAAGTCCTCCAGTGATAGAGCAACCACTGACAAACACAGCAATTGAACAAGAAATGTAGGAAATATCTATTCAAAAAGAAGCTGCCAGCCAGATGTGCTTTGGGAGGGGGAGGTGGAAAGAAAGAATCTGAAGTGTAATATGGTATGCAGTTTATGTGCTGCTGTACAACCAGATTTAAGGGTTGCCATAGTTACTGCACTGCTGTTACAGCAGCTGCTATGATTCACTAGATTTAATATTGGCACAACTACATTGGGATATGGCAGGCAGGATTTTCTAAGCCCAGTAACAGCATTTTTGTTAGTACAACAAACAAAAGCAGTTCTATGTTAACTCATAGTCTTAGTAGCCAAGCAGTCCTATTTCCATAGTGCAGGCAAAGACAGATTAATCCATTTTGTTGCCCTCAGCAGAGACTAAAACCATTACCCTTGGCTTTGTGTACCTACAAGCAGGCAGCTAGCAGTTCTCCCCTCCCATTTACCCACTCACTTGATTCTGTTGGCTGCTTCTGGTTCTGGCATGAATTTAAATTTAAATTGGAGAAATAGCAAAGTGATCAGAGACCTTTGGAACATAACCAATTCCACAACTGAGTTAAATCATTTTGAAAATATAAATATATTTCCTCCACCCCTCATTTACTTTTATTGCATGGCTAGAGCCCGTAGAAGCCATGAGATACATAGAGTTAATCATAGGAGACTCACATTCTTAGATTTCATGACTTCACTACCTACATAAATCCAAGTCCCCTGGTATAAAGAGCAAACTACACAGTCTAGTTCACTTTGAGCACTGATGTTTGGGTTTTCCCCACTGACCATGGCTTGCATCATGCATCTTACTCTTGGTCAATGATTTCACTGAGAATCCTGTCCTTATGCTATCTATTGCTCATGTGAAGTGGGGGAGGGAAAGGAGGCGGGGGGTTGTCTCAGACAGCCACAGCCCTTCTAAGCAGGAACCAAACCACTTCTTCAACGGGTCAGCATTGTCTTTCTGCTCCACTGATCCATTGCTTATGAAGCGTTTCTTTTAAGCAGTTACCAGATATCTTTCCAGACTCATTTGTCATCTTGTTCTCCAGGTCTTAGGGGTTTGAGGAAAGTTACAATAAAAGTCCCACCTCACAAATGGATTTCACAAGGAATTGTGCAAGTGTCAGCTATGAGTGGCTGCCATAGAAGAGCAGGTTATATAAGCAACACATGCTGGATGCTGACTTTTGCCCTTGAGATTTCAGATAATGTTTATATTCCCAACAGTGAGTAATGGTTCTGCAGTGGTGCTTGAATCTGTGTATATATATATATTGCAGTCTTTAGCCCCACTATATACTGTATACAGTGTGCAAGCACAGAGTCACAGATGGATAAGTATCAAGTTTGGCGATTGGTAGAGTGCTCATACTTTTTGACTTGACCCATTCATTACCTTTTGAATGTTTATTCAATTTACCTTGGTCTAGTAATCAGAACTGGAAATCAAAAGAATAGCTTTATTGTTCAAATTTAATTGTATAGTATGCCATGATCCTAGCCAGGTCAGAAATGCCAATAATTGTAGTTCTTTTGCCTCTGGTGCTGGCTGAAACCATGCAGTGCAGAGAACATTTAAAAAACAAAACCAAAAAACAAAAACATAACACCAGCCACCAAAACAGAAAAGCAAACAAAACAAACCACAAAAAATCTTTTCCAAACTAGTTCAAACCACCCATGGTCAGGTCTCTCTCTTATTTTATCCCAACTCTTCTGCACATTCCTAATCATAATATCAACAATTTTCTGAGAGCAGATTTTACGCTAAAGGGGCTAAATCCTCTCAAGAACATAGGAATGGCCATACTGGGTGTCATAGGGTCTACTCACCACTAGGGGCACCTCCTCCTAGCTGCTCTAGGGATTAGGTCCTTCTGGATCTGGGGATGCCATCTGCCGCTCACTGCAATCCCTACTGCCACTCTCCTCTCTGTGACTCCAGATGCTCTTTCTTCATGACTTGGCCCTCTAGCCAGGTCACTATATGTGTTTTCCAATTCTGGGGTATCAAAGTCTTTCTTTATTAGCAATCCCTGGCAGTATTCCCATTCACTGCCCCACAGTGCCATTTCCTCAGCAAGTGGCAAGGAAACTTTGGCCCATACTCTGGGTTCCAACTCAGGATCCTTCTAATCATCACCCAAAGTTTGTTTCCTCCTGGACCTTACTGCCTATCCCTGAGCCCTTTCCTTGTCTTCTGGCTCTCCCCACTCTTTGGGTTTGCCAGCCTCAGAACTCCCTAGGGAGTAACTGTGGGTTATTTGTCTCTGTAGCACCAAACACTGCTTTCCTGCAACCCCCTCTGCTATGAGTTTCCTACCTCTATAAACCCATCCCAGATCGTTCCCCCTCAGCTGGGCTCCCTCATTCAGTCAGGGGATAAACTAAACCACCTGATTCCTCTCAGATCTGGCCTATCAGCTTAATTGGCCCCCTTCTTAGCCTACACTAACCCTTTCAAGATTAGTGTGGGATGAAAACACCCCATCGCATTGGGTCAGACCAATAGTCTATCTAGCCCAGTATCCTGTCTTCTCAACACCAGATACTTCAAAGGGAATGAACATTTACCCTCTGTTGTCCAGTCCCAGCATCTGGCAGTCAGGCTTAGGGACACCCAGAGAATGTGGTTGCATCTCTGACCATCTTGGCTAATAGCCACTGATGGACCTATCCTCCATATCTTATCCTCTTCATTGGGTAATAAGCTCTTCATAAATGCCTTTCCCAGGAGGGTTAGAAAAAGATTTGTACGTGCTAATTAAACCTCCTATAGTAAGAATATAATAGTTATGTAAACAAATTGCACTAATAGAATTGTAACTTTGAACTCAATGAGAGTCATCCTGCTAATTGAAGTAACACTTTTCAATTTCCCTTTGCAATTGGCATGGCTAAAGTCATTTCCTATTGTGCTTTATGCTGAATGTTTTACAGCTCAATTAAACTCTCTCCCAGCAAAATGAACAGCTGAGACATAAATCCAGTTGCCAAAGTGGTCTCAAATCATAATAATTTCAATGGGAAAGGTAAAACAAAAGCCATTTACAGAAAAAAATTCACTGTGGCATGTCCACTAAGGTAAGTAACTACACTCTTGGGAAACATTCTCAATATTACAGTATTATTGTTTGCTATTTTGCAAACCTTGTTTTTAACATAAACAGTAGCAAAAGTAAAAAGTGAGGCTGGTGTATATACATTTGATCCTCTTAACTCCTCATAGTAACCCCTTTAAATTGTGGTTATACTGAAAAGTTACTATGAAAATAGCACCTGAGGGCTCCATGTTTGTTGTTTCTGTATGGTTCTCATACCATATTTGCACAGTTTATGAGTAAAACGTTAGCTTTCCTAACTACCAACCCTGCAAGCTCAGCCTGGGATCTGAAAGTCAACCTAAATTTGTTTCTAACTCGCACCTTACCTCAAGTAACATTTTTTGCAACTGGAACTTAGTTAAAAATTCCCGGTCAAAACCTTTGTTAAGGTGACACCAAGGTTAAGAGTACGTACTGTATCAACAACAAAAATCTAAAGTTCCTTACAAGAAAGCTGTACTGAGTAATAGTAACAGCCATTAAAAAGCTAAAAAAATTAGTTAGTTTAAGCTTAAAGAAACCAAATCATTTGAAAGTATGGACATTCACAGTTAATCCAAATTACCTTAAATTTTCTCCTAGCCCCCATCTTCTTTGTGAGTGAACTATCAAAAACATACCTAGGAGAGCATTGGTTACATTCATACTAAGGCTGATGCTTTTTTCACTACTCTAAGCTTTGCTCTCGTCTCATAATGGTTATAATTTCATGATCTGGGCTTAGAATATTTGTATATGGGAGACAAACTAGCTCAATGTCTAATTTTATGTAGATAACTAGCTGGCCTTTGGAATCTTAGTCCCTGATCCTGAAAGTCACTGAGCTTCTCTAGCATTTCACAAGATCGGACTATTAGACTTCTATCCTGCAAGAAGCTTTTTATGGAGCTGCCATCTTGAGGTCTGCAGGAAGGCTGCCCCACTCTTGTATATCCCCTAAGAATCACAGGGAGGGGGCCTCAAGAAGCACAGGGCATGAAATTCCTGTCTGGAGGCAACTTATAAAAATTTCAGAGGGATCATGGGGGTGTGCAGCACATCTTGGGCCTTCCCCCCACTCACTTCTGGTGGATCTCCTGAGATTCAAATGAGGAAGCCTACTTCCCCAGTTGTCTGGAGATGCACAGAAGCAGGGCTCCATCAGGGTAACTTACGTCTCTCAAAGAATACTTGTGGCCATTGGCGGCACCTCCAGCTCCTATGGTCATTAGGAGACTGGTTAGTTCTGACATAGCCCCCATGCCTTGCAAGCTTTCAGGGCTGGAGGGTCCAAAACTCATCCACCAATGAACCTTAAGATAATCTTCAGGGCCAAACTAAAACACACCACTTCTTTCCCTCTGCAGACCATAGAAAATGTATTTATTATCCACAGCAAGCTAAAACTGAATCATTGGTCACTTAACAAGCCTAAACAGGAACATCAGTCTCCTAGTCAGGATCTGCTAAGTGTAGAAAAGCTTCCAGTGAGTGGGGTGATTATAAGGAACTCCAATGAGGCTATTGGTTTTGTGGACAGTGTGGGGCCTAGAGCCTAGAGAGGCTTGCATGGGGTAAAGGCAACAAGCGTCCAAAGGCTTGCAGCGGAGTATACATGTTGGGTGACTAGTGAGCCTCTTAAGGTCTGCAGGAGGGGTAGAATGCCCCATTTTCCCCTGACCCCCATATTTCCCTTCTTCAGTGCTCCCCATTTTGCTTCCTCTTCCCGACTGTAACCCCTCTTTGCCCCAACTATGGTGGCATCTCCCAAGAACACTTGCTGCTACCATGCCAAACTCTATGTTCTTCCCAGTCCAGCTACACCACACCTCCTAACACCCACAACAAGTGAGTTCCACAAGACAGAGGGGTTAAGAGCCTACCAAATGACTTCAAGGATTAGGACCACAGAAGTCCTTCTCTTCACCCATCCCCATAGAATAGATGAACCTAATAAACATACCTGTGATTGTGTCCCCACTATACTCTTAATTCTCAAGCTAGGATCTGGCAAAAAAGTTCTAGACAAAAATTGCATTACTGGTGGTCACCACTTTTTAGACATTTTCAATATAATAATGGTTTATGTGTTTAACTTCAATTTTGGTGGGAAAATCTCCTTTCTCCACTGAGAAGCCTCTCTAGCTATGAGTTGATACTAAGAAGTCTTCCTGTTCAGAAAAGGGCTACAGATTTACAGTTTTTAATGAAAGTTTATGCCTCCATCTGTTATTTTCCCTCCTATTTTTAGGTCACAGCATCCAAAAGGTCATTCTGATGTTAATATTTAAAATCTTAACTCTGAAAGTTTAAAATATGTTAAACTTTTGGCACTGTGGTGAACACCTCTCTTTCTATGTAGTCATAATTCAGGGATCCCTTTGATAAGCCACTTTAGACCTGTAGAAAAAATTGAGTTTGACCCTTGACTTAGAGTATGTCTACACTGGAATTAGACACCTGCAGCTAGCCTGTGCCAGCTGGCTTGGGCTTGTGGGGCTCGGGCTAAGGGGCTGTTTAATTATAGTGTAGACATTTGGGCTCAGGCTGCAGCCTGTGCTCTGGGACCCTCCCACCTTGCAGGATGTCTACGCTGCAATTAAACAACCCCTTAGGCCAAGCCCAATGAACATGGGGCTGTGATGGATTTTTAATTTCAGTATACACATACCTTTAATGCCAACATTCCTTTGTGTAATGCTTTTAGAAAGGGAACCAAAATCAAGCTCAAAATGGAAACTCAGTTGAACCCTTAACAAGGTAGATTCTGATGGTGATGCATAAGTGAGAAAAGAACATGGATCCCTCACATTACCTGGTTGGGCTCTGAACTGATGGGTGTAAAAAGTTGTGAAAGCTTATTTTTAAGTAATCAGATATGACTCAGACTATATACAGAGATCATAACTATTACATGAGAGGGTGTTATTTTTACATGGCCATAAACCACACATTAGATAGTTCAAGAAGCTATGACAGTACAAGAGTGATTGTTTCATTACAAAATTTAAGATGAAAATATCCAGAAGCATTTCTAGTCAAATTCTTCTCTCATTGTCTTTATAGTTAGGGAAGCATCAAAAATGATATTGAATATTAATGTGTGGAAAATGCACAATTTTAACTTTTTTTCTCATCTAAAGTATTAAATAGAACAAATTACCTGCTTTGTTCAATAAAAATCTTTAGCCCAGGAGTATTTTATGGGATTCACTAATAATACAATAGCACTAAATATAACAATTTTCAAAAGTGCAATTTTCAAAAGGGATAGATTCACCAAGGAACTTCGGTGTGACAATGCTGACACTCAGAGCCTGCTTGCTGGATTGGGTGCTACCAGTGAGTTAGGTGGAGGAATGTCTATCTTCTCCCTGTTTGTACATCACTTAGGTATCCAGACACCTGAAGTGAGGCTGCAGTACATATGAGCAAATGCAGAAACATAGACACCGAGGGACCTTTTACAGTGAAAAATGTAGGCCCTGAGCAAGTTTAGGAGCCTATCGGGTTCAGCAGCAGCTGATCAGGGGGTTTGTGAATCCTAGGGGGCTGACTATGGAATTTAGGTGCCAGTTAGTTGCCTAAGTCCTTTTTGTGAGTCTAGCCCTTAGGCTTCTGGAAATACACAGGAAAGTTCTCAAGAATCTCCAGTGACAAACAGGGTCCTCCAGTCATCCTTTGGATCAATGGTATGGTGGTTTTCACAGGTGTCATACAGCCATTGAAGGGAATCTACCAGATACAACGCTCCTTTGCTGAGCAGGTCTCCCATACAGCGACCACAGATAGGAAGAGAGATGGTTACACAGTAGAAGGAAATGTGATGTGTAGCAACCAATCTGCTCTGCACAACTCCCTGATCCCAGTATCTCCTCTGTGCAACAAGGGCTGTTCTTTCCATGTTGTGCAAGTGGATGGAATATATGATTCACACTGTTTCATACAGCTGTATTTAGTCTGGTGGAAGAGTTACTTTTTTATTTCAAATATGGTCTTTTTTCTAAGCAAAAAAAATTTTTTTTTAAATTTTCCATTTCTGGGATGAAACCAGAAAATGAAAAAAATTGAGTGTGTTCAGTTTTTAGTTTTGGCGGGCTTTGAGTATTGTTTTTCCTGCTCCCCCGTTTTCACTGGCAAAGTAGAAAAAGGGGGACCGAAGAAAAAAAAAGAGGTAAAAAGGGGGGAAATGGGTGGGAAGGAGGGGAAAAAAATGTAAAAATGAAGACTTTAAACAAAAATTTTCAAATAAAATTTGGAGGGGTGTAAAATGGTTTCTTTTCAGAACCTGTAAAAGGGGCATAATGGAAATTTTCATGATTTCTCCCCAATCCCCTTCATTCTTTTGACCAGCTCTAGTCATATCACTAATTAAAAATGTTGTTGTAGAATAAAATTTCATATTGCATATTCCCAGGAATAGTGTGACTTTTCATAAGCTGAAAATATTGTTCAGGCATATATTATTTGGAAAAGGATAATTATAATTTCACTGGTTTAGATACTATTGTACTGTTATAATAATAGATATTGTAACATTTTAGAGGAAGCATTGTGAAATGAAAATGCATGCATGCCATACAATGCAGTCTTAATCAGCATGTATCTTAATGTTCATCAAAAAATGAGGATTTAAAAGTCAAATTGAAATACCTAAAATTAAATATAGTTTGAGCTTTAAAGAAATTGACCGTGATTTTCAAAAATGGGTTCCTGGAGTGGTATCTTATGGCTATAGTTAGGCATTTAAATAAATGCCTTTTTTCAAAGTTCTGGACACTGGACAGTTCCTATTGATTACTGTGAGCTGCCAGGGGCTCAGCACTTTTGAAAGTCAGGCCACTTAATTAATTACCTAAATAAGAATTTAGGAACTGAAGTTTATGCAAACATTTTTGAAAATCTTGGCTATCAACTGAAGGATTTCCTGGTAGCTACAAGATCTTTATATTTTTTAATAATGTTAAGCCATCATGAATATCACAATAGCTCCATGCCACAGATTGATATAGTATCTCATAAAGGCTCTTTTTCAGATGTTATTGTGTCAGACTTTCTTGTGGTAGGTCCTTCTAAAAATATACATTAAACTGATAAAAGTATATTTAAGGAACATTAATATTATGACCAACAGACAAAAGTAAAAAGGTATCCTTTTTTTAAACTGGGATTTGCAACATTAGGGCCAGTCTGTTAAAGGTATTTAGGTGTCTAACAATGCATATAGGCGTCTAGTGGGATCTTCAAAAGCACTTAGGTGTCTTACTCCCACTGATTTCAATGGAAGACAACTCCCTTATGCGCCTTTGAAAATCATAGCCTTACTTCTCAAACTGAGCCTCCTCTTCCACGGAAGTGAGAAGTGCAGATTTGCCCAGGCAAAGGTATCTGGTAAATGCTTAGATGCTACAGTGATGGGCACTACAGAAAACTGTTAACTAAACAAATAGACAGATTTCCTTACAGGGATTTATGAAAAGATTTCCAGACTTGCAAATAATAAACATGCTGGTAAAAGAAATGATTATGCTAGCTGACTCAAACATAACCCATTATGTACTATTCTGAGAGCTACTGTTATAGCCTAAGGTGAAACATACCTGTAGACATTCTTTTTACATGGTTTAGAAAAACTGCCTCTAGCAAGGCATGAAGACAACAATGGACCAAATTCATCCCTGTTCAAACTCCATTGATGTCAATAGAGTTTGTATAGGATTGAATTTGGCTCAATGTCACAAGTAATTTTAAATGGTTTTGCCTTGCTTTATTCTATTAGTAGTTAAATGTTGTCATACTTATTCCTGTTTACTCTTTGTATTGTCTGTGAGGAATATACTTGTAAAATGAGCAGGGATTATTTGCAAATACATATTTCTGAAAAGATCATGGAAATGCATGCTTACAGAAGCACATTTGTGGGAAATTGTGGCTCCAAGTGGACTGGATTATGATCTACTGGGTCAAAAAAGGAATATTCTCTATCCATCTTTTCTTAAACTAGTTGCCTTAGTGAATTTATAGATTGGATTTTTGGTGAGTACTTAGTACATAGTGGGCTTACTATAAATAATACTAGGTATTTCTAGACAGATATAAAGGAATTGTAGATACATTCTATCCTATTACCAAATGCAATGGGATTTATGAAAATAACTCCTTGTAATGCTAACCTGTTACCTATTTTGATCCTTTATGAATTGATTTGCAGAATCCTTTATTTTTCTGTGTAAAAAGTTTCCCACAAATGCTTTTTGTATACACCGATCAACAGTTCATGATTTATAGATATCAAAGTGGCATTAGCATTTTAAATCAGTCAGCCAGGGAGCAACTGCTGATGTGGATTGCGTTACTGGCTAGACAGACTGGTTACTTTGTAAACCTTGCCTGTGTGTGAGTACAGTAAGTGGAGTCTCCTGTTGATTTCCTCATTTCATTACCCTCCTTTGGCAGAAACTGATGGCATTCGATTTCTTTCCTATGAGTCGAGGATAACGTAGCACTGATATAGTACTTTACATGTTCAAATCACTGTTTCATTAGTCAGTATTTGCACAACAACATTTAGATGTCTGCTGAGGAGGTGGGAAGATGCAACAACAAAAAACATCACAAACACTTCGTAACAGTTTGGACACTGTGTTGCAGAAAAGTGACAGCATCTAGAATTAGACAAAACTGATCTAATGACTTCTGAGATCCCATGATCCCTATTGACTGCACAGCAGTAATGAGTCTCTCTAATCTATGGTGGCAGCTGGATCTTTGTACAGCCATTAAGAGGAAAGGGCAGGAGGAGATTCCTGCTTGTTATAAGCATAAGGTAGTGGTGCTTCTTAGGACCTAGAAGAAAGAACAAAACAGACAGAGGCATTAAAACAGAAATATATATAGAACAATGAACTGACTGTATTTATGTACTACTGCCCTTTACTGGATAGAATCAGGACTGCTGTAAGGGTCCTACACTTTCCCTGACCTTCTCTTGTTGCTAACATACCTGTAGAAACCCTTCTTGTTACCCTTCACATCCCTTGCTAGCTGCAACTCCAATTGTGCTTTGGCCTTTCTGATTACACCCCTGCATGCTCGAGCAATATTTTTATACTCCTCCCTAGTCATCTGTCTTGTAATATTTCTTGTAAACTTCCTTTTTGTGTTTAAGCTCAACAGATTTCTCTGTTAAGCCAAGCTGGTCGCCTGTCCTATCTGCTATTCTTTCTGCACATCAGGATGGTTTGTTCCTGAGCCCTCAATAAGGCTTCTTTAAAATACAGCCAGCTCTCCTGGACTCCTTTCCCCCTCATATTAGCCTCCCAGGGAATCCCAGGGAATCCTGCCCATCAGTTCACTGAGGGAGTTAAAGTCTGCTTTTCTGAAATTCAGGGTCCATATTCTGCTGCTCTCCTTTCTTCCTTTTGTCAGGATCCTGAACTTGACCATCCCATGGTCATTGCTGCCCAGGTTGCCACCCACTTCTATTTCCCATACCAATTCTTCCCTGTTTGTGAGCAGAAGGTCAAGAGGAGAATGACCCCTAGTTGGTTTCTCCAGCACTTGCACCAGAAAGTTGTTTCCAGCAATCTTCAAAAACTTCATTGATTGTCTGTGCATTGCTGTATTGCTCTCCCAGCAGATGTCAGGGTGATTGAAGTTCCTCATGACAACCAGGGCCTGTGATCTGAAAACTTCTGTTAGTTGTCCAAAGAAAGCCTCATCTACCTCATCCTCCTGGTCTGGTGGTCTATAGCAGATGCCCACCACAACATCACCCTTGTTGCTCTCACCTCTAAACTTAACCCACAGACTCTCAACAAGCTTTTCTCCAGTTTCATACTGGAGCTCTGAGCAATCATACTGCTCTCTTACATACAGTGCAACTCCTCATATTTTCTCCCCTGCCTGGCCTTTCTGAACAGTTTATACCCATCCATGACAGTGCTCTAGTCATGAGAGTTACCCCACCAAGTCTTTGTTATTCCAATCACATCATAGTTTCTGGACTGTGCCAGGACTTCAAATTCTTCCTGCTTGTTTCCCTGGCTTTTTGCATTCATTTACAGGCACCTAAGATAACTAGCCGATTGCCCTACTTTCTCAGTATGAATCAGGAGGCCTCCCATGTTGCACCCTCCTCCTTGTGTTTCCTCCAGGTATCCCACTTGCCTCAGGGCTTAGGTCTCCATCCCCCAGTGAACCTAGTTTAAAGCCCTCCTCACTAGGTTAGAAAGCCTGCCTGAGAAGATGCTTTTCCCTCTCTTAGTTAGGTAGGTCCCATCTCTTCATAGCAATCCTTCTTCCCAGAACAACATCCCATGGTTGAAGAATCTAAAGCCCTCTCTCCGACACCATCTGCACAACCACGCATTTTCTTCCACAATTCAATGGTCCTTACCTGGGCCTTTTCCTTCAATAGGGAGGATGGATGAAAACACGACTTGTGTCTTTTGTATTCTTGGATGGAGGTTATCTGGACTACCCGATTTAGTCCCATTAAGCTGTTTGAGTTTGACTTCCAACTCAGATGTGGTAATTTCTACTTCCATACTGTTGTTGCCATTAACCACAGTGCCACTACCTCTAAGCTCTTCAGTAGCCATATTAAAAACTGAGGCAAAGTATTTATTTAGATGTTGGGCCATGCCTAGATAATCTTTAATCTCTACCTCATCCTCAGTGATTAGTTGTCCAACTTCTTGTTTCCTTGTTTTCTTCTTATTTATATGGCTATAGAACCTTTTAATATTGATTTTAATTCCCTTTGCAAGGTCCAACTCTTCTTGGCTTTTGGTAGTTCTCACTTTATCCCAACACTTTCTGATCTCCAAGAAGTAGTTGCTGAACCAACAAGAGGGGATGCCATTTTAGATTTGGTTTTGGTGAGTAGTGAAGACCTCATAGAAGAAATGGTTGTAGGGGACAACCTTGGTTCAAGTGATCATGAGCTAATTCAGTTCAAACTAAATGGAAGAATAAACAAAAATAGATCTGTGACTAGGGTTTTTGATTTCAAAAGGGCTAACTTTAAAAAAATTAAGGAAATTAGTTAGGGAAGTGGATTGGACTGAAGAACTTGTGGATCTAAAGGTGGAGGAGGCCTGGAATTACTTCAAGTCAAAGTTGTAGAAACTATCCCAAGAAAGGGGAAAAAATTCGTAGGCAGGAGTTGTAGACCAAGCTAGATGAGAAACATTGAATGTCAGGGTTGGAAGGGACCTCAGGAGGTCATCTAGTCCAACCCTCTGCTCAAAGCAGGGCCAATCCCCAGACAGATTTTTGCCCCAGATCCCTAAATGGCTCCCTCAAGGATTGAATTTACAACCCTGGGTTTAGCAGGCCAATGCTCAAATCACTGAGCTATCCCTCCCCTGATGATTAAGAAAAAGCAGAAAGCCTACAAGGAGTGGAAGATGGGAGGAATCAGCAAGTAAAGCTACCTTATTGAGGTCAGAACATGTAGGGATACAGTGAGAAAGGCAAAAAGCCATGTAGAGTTGGACCTTGCAAAGGGAATTAGAACCAATAGTAAAAGGTTCTATAGCCATATAAATAAGAAAACAAAGAAAGAAGAAGTGGGACCGCTAAACACTGAGGACTGAGTGGAGGTTAAGGATAATCTAGGCATGGCCCAATATCTAAACAAATATTTTGCCTCAGTCTTTAATGAGATTAATGAGGAGTTTAGGGATAATGGCAGGATGGCAAATGGGAATGAGGATATGGAGGTAGATATTACCATATCCGAGGTAGAAGCCAAACTCAAACAGCTTAATGGGACTAAAATCAGAGGGCCCAGATAATCTTCATCCAAGAATATTAAAGGAACTGGCACATGAAATTGCAATCCCATTAGCAAGAATTTTTAATGAATTTGTAAACTCAGGGGTTGTACCGTATGGCTGGAGAATTGCTAACATAATTCCTATCTTTAAGAAAGGGAAAAAAGGTGATCCGGGTAAGTACAGACCTTTTAGTTTGACATCTGTAGTGTGCAAGGTATTAGAAAAATCTTTGAAGGAGAAAGTAGTTAAGCACATTGAGGTAATGGTAATTGGGAAAAATACAACATGGTTTTACAAAAGGTAGATCATGCCAAACTAACTTGATCTCCTTCTTTGAGAAGGTAACAGATTTTTTTAGACAAAGGAAATGAGGTGGATCTAATTTACCTCGATTTCAGTAAGGAATTTGATACAGTTCTACATGGGGAATTATTAGTTAAATTGGAAAAGATGGGGATCAATATGAAAACTGAAAGGTGGATAAGAAACTGGTTAAAGGAGAGACTACAATGGGTCATACTGAAAGGTGAAGTGTCAGGGTGGAGGAAGGTTACTAGTGGAGTTTTCCTCAGGGATTGGTTTTGGGACCAAACTTATTTAATCTTTTTATTACTGACCTTGGCACAAAAAGTGGGAGTGTGCTAATAAAGTCTGTGGATGACACAAAGCTGGGAGGTATTGCCAATATAGAGAAGGACCGGGATATCATACAGGAAGATCTGGATGACCTTGTAATCTGGAGTAATAGTAATAGGATGAAATTTAATAGTGAAAAGTGCAAGGTCATGCATTTAGGGATTAATAACAAGAATTTTTGTTATAAGCTGGGGACTCATCAGTTGGAAGTAACAGAGGAGAAGAAGGACCTCAGAGTATTGGTTGATCACAGGATGACTATGAGCCACCAATGTGATATGTCCATGAAAAAAGCTAATGCGGTCTTGGGATGCATCAGCCGAGGTATTTCCAGTAAAGATAAGGAGGTGTTAGTACTGTTATACAAGGCACTGGTGAGACCTCATCTGGAATAGTGTGTGCAGTTCTGGTCTCCCATGTTTAAGAAGGATGAATTCAAACTGGAACAGGTACAGAGAAGGGCTACTAGGATGATCTAAGGAATGGAAAACCTGTTTTATGAAAGGAGACTCAAAGAGCTTGGCTTGTTTAGCCTAACCAAAAGAAGGCTGAGGGGAGATATGATTGCTCTCTATAAATATATCAGAGGGATAAATACCAGGGAGGGAGAGGAATTATTTAAGCTCATTACCAATGTGGACACAAGAACAAATGGAAATAAACTGGCCATCAGGAAGTTTAGACTTGAAATTAGATGAAGGTTTCCAACCATCAGAGGAGTGAAATTCTGGAACAGCCTTCCAAGGGGAGCAGCAGGGGCAAAAGACATATCTGGCTTCAAGCCTAAGCTTGATAAGTTTATGGAGGGGATGGTATGATGGGATAGCCTAATTTTGGCAATTAATTTATCCTTGACTATTAGCGGTAAATATGCCCAATGGCCTGTGATGGGATGTTAGATGGGGTGGGATCTGAGTTACTACAGAGAATTCTTTCCTGGGTGTCTGGCTGGTGAGTCTTGCCCACATGCTCAGGGTTTAGCTGATCGCCATATTTGGGGTCGGGAAGGAATTTTCCCCCAGGGCAGATTGGCAGAGGCCCTGGGTTTTTTTTTTGCCTTCCTCTGCAGCGTGGGGCATGGGTCACTTGCTGGAAGATTATCTGCACCTTGAAGTCTTTAAACCATGATTTGAGGACTTCAATAGCTCAGACATAGGTTAGGAGTTTATTAGAGGAGTGGGTGGGTGAGATTCTGTGGCCTGCATTGTGCAAGAGGTCAGACTAGACGATCGTAATGGTCCCTTCTGACCTTAAAGTCTATGAGTCTATGTAGTTTTCCTTGCTGATCCCTCCCATCTTCCATTCCTTGTAGGCTTTCTGCTGTCTCTTAATTACCTGTCTGAGATTCTTGCTCATCCAGTTTGGTCTGCAAAGCTTCCCTATGAATTTTATCCACTTGCTTGGGATGCAGGCTTCAGATAGTTTCTGCAACTTTGACTTAAAGTAATTCCAAGCCAACTCCACACTGAGATCTTTGAGTTCCTCAGTCCAGTCCACTTCCCTAACTAATTCCCTTATATTTTTTTGAAAGTTAGCCCCTTTGAATTCAAGGATTCTAGTAGCAGATCTATTTTTGTTTATCTTTCCATTTACTTTAAACTGAATTAGCTCATGATCTCTTGAACCAAGGTTATCCTCTACAATCACTTCTTCTAGGACGTCCTCACTACTCAGCAATACCAAATCTAAAATGGCATTACCTCTTGTTGGTTCAGTGACTATTTGGTGAAGAAATCTGTCAGCTATCACATCCAGGAAAATCTGGACTCTGCTGTTATTAGTAGCACTTGTCCTCCAACCTACATCTGGGAAGTTAGAAGTCTCCCATAGTCACACAATTCCAAGTAGTAGTTATTTCATTAAAAACATTAACGAGGTCACTATCCATATCCAAATTGGATCCTGGAGGTCTGTAGCATACCTCAAGCTCTTACCCAGGGGAACCTCTAGTAGCTTTCTTCCCCAAAGTGATTTTGGCCCAAACAGACTAGGTCTTATCCATTCCATCACTTCTAAGTTTTTTACAGTCTCCCTCATCATTAATATACAATGCTACTCCACCACCTTTGCCTTTATTGCCGTCTTACCAGAACAGCATGTACCTTTCAATATTTGTACTCCAGTCATGACTACTATTCCACTATGTTTCTGTTATCCGTATAATATCTGGTTTCACTTCCTGCACAAGTCATTCTAGTTCCTCCATTTTGTTATCCAAGCTCCTTGCAACAAACATCTTAATCGTTGCTGCTTGGCTTCGTCCACATTCCTCGTCTGATTGGATATGGCCATTCTTCTGCCAGTATTGCCTACCTTACTCTTAGTTTTATTGGTATCAGCACTAATCTTTCCTCTTAATGTCCATTCTCCTCCCTGCTGCTGTTTCTTTCTTCATTGCTGTATCCTTTTTTACTTGATTTTCCTCCCTCTCCATGTTAAAATAAGGCATGAAAATTACATGAGCATCCCCCTACCATCTCCCCTGAATTTCTAATTTAAAGATTTTTAAATCAGTTGTGCCAGCCTCCATCCCAGAAGTCTTTTTCCCTCTGTACTCAGGTGAAGTCCATCCCATGAGAATGTCTTCTGTCCATGAATGAATGCCTCCTAGTGGTCAACATCCCAAAGCCCTCCTTATACCACCACTGCCTGAGCCATCTGTTGATCATCATAATCTTGTCTCACTCTCATTCTCCTCTTCTAGGGATATGTAGATCACTGGGGGCCTCCATTTCCTTAAGCGTCTAGTTGCATCATTTGTTCCCACATGAAGGACAATAAGTGGATTCTTTCCTGCTCCCATTAGAATTCTCTTCAGCCTCAGTCCACATCCCCTATCTTAGCTTCTGGCAGACAGCACACCTTTCTGTTCTCCGGATCAGTTCTGGTGACAGGCCTGTCTGTTTTTCTTAGTAGGGAGTCCCCAATCACATAGACCTGCCTTTTCCTGGTGATGGTGTGATTCTCCGGCCTTCCTCCTGTTTTTTCTAGCTGCAAGTCTTTTTGTCTTTTATTCTCCATAAACAGCCAAGACTGGTTTACAACTCACCCAACTATACAAGTTTAATATAAAAAATGTTCTCAAGGCTAGATCATCTTGTTCTACAGTTATGACCCTCTGTCTCCCAAAAGAAAAGAAAACGGACAATACCATCTTTCTAAATCCATTCCCCCTGATGTTTCAGTTCTCCACCTACATCACAAGGACTATACATGCGGTCAGTGTCTTTGCACTGACATAGTGTAGGTTCTCAGATACCAGAATGATGGGTGGGCTACAAGAAACTGAACAGAATAGATTGCAGTCACATTTCTATTTCATTACATGCTACTAAGGAAAGCATCAATTAGTATAACTGGCAGAAGAAAAGTATATCTTAAAAGACATTTTAAAAGTCCCAAAATATATGGCGGGTTATTATTGCACTGTGGATGACCCCATTTTGGGCAATTCCAAAATGATACAGCATCTGCCAAGAGTGAAGGGTAGCCTCTTATGAATGCCAATGTCAGGGCTGCAATATGTTGTTGTTTGAGGACAGATGGGAGTTATTCAGACAAGTGGTGCTGAGTTCTTCTCTTTCTCTTAAGGTTTCATTCAGTCTAAACCACTTACGATTTTTTAGATAGAAGTTGAAAGACACTTTTTGCACAGGGATAAGGTTTTTTTCCTTAATATGGAGTGCATTTTCCCCACTAGCAGCAGACAATAATGCTATTCTTTCTATTTAAATTACCACTTTAGGCATGATTAATTGCTGTTATGCACCATCTAAGGATTTTCTAAAGAATGATACTACTGACATTTATGCACAGTGACACAGACAGATTTATGGGCAGGCCCTGTGCTGTTCTATACAACAAGACTGACTCAAATAAAATCCAGCTAAAAGCAGATCAAGAGTTTAGAAAATTAAATCTATTAAAAATGGTACTTATAATTATGAAGCCAATTCCTAGGAAGGCACTGAAAAGGCTCAGCATTTTAAATGCCTGCAAAACACCCAATGCCCATGCATATGCCAGAGTTGCCCATCTGCAAAAAGTATAGTCATTTTCTGACTGCTAAATATTTTAACCCAAATTCAGATCTTAGAGTTGCTTTTTTCAAACAAACAAAAAAACCAGAAGTGGTTAAAATCCATTTGGAAAAGCTGTAGGGACTAAATACATTTATAATCTAATCTTTACATCACAGACAAATAATTAAATGGACACTGTTTTACACAACTTACATACAATGTTTTCCCTACCCCATTATCAAATATGCAGTATCTCAATGGCTTTCTAGGTTCTTTTGCTGGTTCTCAAAAGAAAGGAGTTTAGCTGTGTGAGTAAGGCTGGGTACAGGCTGACACTCTTGAATAAAAATAGCCATCTTCTTTTGAGTTCTATACAAAACACAAACAAAAATGAAAATCACTTCTCATCAAATGGAGAATGTCAAAAATCAGTGGGGGAGAGAATATTTTCTAGCCCCTTATAAAAATCAAATGAAGAAAAATGGAGTAACTTGTCAGAACATGTTTGGAGAAGGATGAAACACAAGTCACAAAGATTCAACCACAGTCTTTTTGCAGGTACTTAGAAGTGACACAATAAAAGCAGATGTTGATTTTTATATCTAAAAGAACTTAATGTAAACTATCACACTAGAAAGTCATTTTATCTGGAGCCTTTAATGAACTAAAATTCTTTGGGCTCAATCCTACTCCCATTATCCACAATTTCTCATTAGCAAACAAATAATTTTAGCACAGTGTTATACTGCACTTTGATAAGTACAGAAGGATCACGGAATTGCTATGGTGTTGGCATACGTCTAATTAAAATCATAACAGTTCTGATTTTGTGTTGTGCTATACCAGGGGTCGGCAACATTTGGCATGCGGCTCACCGGGGTAAGCACCCTGGCGGGCCGGGCCAGTTTATTTACCTGCTGTTGCGGCAGGTTCGGCCGATCGCGGCCCCCACTGGCCGCGGATCGCCGTCCCGGGCCAATGGGGGGGGGGGGCGTGAAGCGGCGCAGGCAAGGGATGTGCTGGCGCGGCTTCCCGCCACCCCCATTGGCCCGGGACGGCGAACCGCGGCCAGTGGGGGCCGCAATCGGTCGAACCTGCCGCGTCAGCAGGTAAATAAACTGGCCTGGCCCACCAGGGTGCTTACCCTGGCGAGCCGCGTGCCAAACGTTGCCGACCCCTGTGCTATACTAATGAAAGGATGGTAACCCCTTTATAGTAAGAGTGCAATTATAAATAGTTAATGGTAGTTACCAACTGATTAACTGATTTACCATTTATTAAAACATCTATAATTACAGACTATTATAGTGTCCAGCAGGTAAATATGTAGCTTATTGCCATCTATAACATGTTTTATGGATGTGCGTAACAGTGGGTGAGTGCTATTCTTGAGAAGTGCCAGAAGACAGCATTCTGACTCCTCAAAAAAGTGCCAGAAAGACATCCTGGAGTATTCTGGTGGAAATCAAGCACCGGTGCTTATAACTATTTATCACACATACTACTCACATCTTTATAACATCCATTAATCATTAACCCTTAATAAGCCATTTACAAATATACTCAATGTAAAATGTGACTAAAATATGCAGAGGAAATAGTTCCTTCATGGAATAGTTGGAATATGATGGAATTCAATATAGCATATAGTACATCTTTCTGAATTATTCATACACAGAGCAAACAGATACTATTCTGTCAGAATGACCTTTATTTTAGATATAGTGAACAAGAAAAGTAAATGCTCCATGCGAGAGCACAGAAGTACCTGTCTCACCTCTGACAACACTAAACCGAATTAAAAATAGTTGCCTCTCTCTACAGTTGTGAGAATCCTTAGAGATTTAAAAGAGCAGTGTGGAGAAAACAAAGGCATAACAGGTTTCAGAGTTGCAGCCGTGTTAGTCTATATCCGCAAAAAGAACAGGAGTACTTGTGGCACCCTAGAGACTAACAAATTTATTAGAGCATAAGCTTTCGTGGACTACAGCCCACATGCATACATGGTATGCATCCGAAGAAGTGGGCTGTAGTCCACGAAAGCTTATGCTCTAATAAATTTGTTAGTCTCTAAGGTGCCACAAAGGCATAACAGTTACACAGCTAAATATATCCTCTTGGATTTTGCCTAATTAAAGATATGTGTGGTATGAGACCCTCTCCCCTAGCTCTGGAGTACCCTTTATCCCAGCAGATCTACAATAAGAATTTTTCATTTTCTCGGGAGAAGGTAGGCAAATAGGCTTTATTCATGGGCAAACAATATGTATGTTCTAGGCACTGTTGGTTCACCTTTGTCATCTGGGAAATGTTAGGAAAAATCATTTAATCTGGAGCATTACAGCTGGATAAATGTGCTCAGCTGATGGAGCTTTTGAAACCCTGAAACAGCAAAAAAACAGTACTACTCATTGATTATTATTGATTTGTATTGCAATAATACCTAGGATCTCCAGTCACAGCCTATGATCTCATTGTACTAGGCACTGTTCAGACACAGAACAAAAAAGACAATCCTATCATCATCCAAATCAAAAGAATAATGATGCCTAAATATTTCAGTGAAATGTGATCATATTTAAGAACTTCTAAAGTAATTTAATAAATACATTTGTATCTGCCTATAATACTGAAATGTTTCTTTCTTTCCTATTTATCTGGGATTATTTTAACTTTAACTATATATTTATACAAAGTGGCAGTGTATGACAATAGTTGGAGATGTGAAGAATTCTACTCTATATTAAAATAAAATTAAAGAGAAAATCAAAATACTTTTAGAAGCTATTGTTAAATTTCAAAAATAAATGTGATACATTTATAAGTACAAAAAAATCATGCAAGATATTGAAGTAAATATTCAGCATAATCTATTCCCTTTATTTTCTGTAGTTTTCATAGATATTTGTTTGATTCTGCAAACACACATGAATGTGAGTAACTTACCTCACTTGTATAGTCCCACTGAACACAGCGGAACTACTAACATGAGTGAGTTATTTAATACAATTTTCACGGGGATTTTGCATGTGTTTCAGTGATGAGGTCCCTGCTGCCCACTACTAGGAATTGGTTCACAGCTGTAATCTGTAAACTGTAATCAGCAAGGGACAAGCCCAACCAACCAACCAGAATATGGCTTTGAACAAGTCAGAAATTAAAGATGGAAAAGATATTTTAAGATCTTGTTATTCTTACTAGAACGGTGGGTTTGTTACATCATATTCTTGAGTAGTTTGTCCAATCTAATTTTAAATGCTGCAGAATTTAGAGGTAGTTAAATTTCTCACCTTGATTAGTCAATCTCTAGTGTTTGGTTTGATGCTAATCTTAATGTTGTTAGGTCTCTCTCTCATTTTTTGTTTTAACATAGAAAGATTTTAGAAGTTATAGGGATCACTGTAGCAGCTGGCAACTGATATGCTTTTAAAATTAGGAACATAATTTATTTGGTGACCTGCCTGTGATGGAAGCAATAGTGTTGCAAAACACCATCTGCAGGGCTCCTACTGGAAGACAAAAATGTTGGCATTTTCACCAACAGCAGCATGTAGCATCACACACACTGGGATTTTTAACTGTAGATCAAAGCACCCTAATCTGATGACAGGGAAAGTATTTGAGAACAGTTAGTTACATTTTAAAATTATGAACTTGTTTGGAGTTTATTTGTAATTTTCAGTAAAAAAAAATCGTAGTGTTGTGATTTTATCTAGTTATGTTGTAAATGTGGTGTAACTATGGTAACAGTATTTTGTTCAAAAACCTTGTGCAGTAGCTAAATAAAAGAAACTTACTCAAATCAGCTGCTGAAGAATAGACATTTCTGACAAAATAGACATTTCTAACAAAAATAATGTTGTTTATACACTCTACAGCAACAAATGTATAAAAAAACAGAAACACCTGCTCAAAAAGAGTACTGTAGTTTACAAATTTTAAATGATAAAAATATAAACCATAGAGGCTTATATGAGGAACACCGTAACCCATTCAAAATAAATAATGAATAGCTTCCTCATTTACTGCACACCTGTCCAAATTACACCCCGAATGAAGCAGAAGTGCTACACAAAAAATGTCATAATGTAATCAAAGATTGTATCACAATGCATATGTACAGAGGATAGAGTTAAGGAAACCTTAACGTTAGCATTTCCAGACTTTTTAGTATTTCATTGTACAAATTTGGCAATCGAACATCATTATGTATGAAATATCTTCTGTTTTATTATTTTCTCTGTATAGCCCTGATTCAGCAAGTTTCCTAGCATACATCTAACTAATCATGAGTAGTCCCCTTGACCTCCACAAGATTACTCATGAGCCTAATGCAAAGCCCATTTAATTTAATGGAATCTTTCAACTCACTTCAGCTGGCTTTGGATGAGGCCCTTAAATACTATACTTTACTATTTCTATAAAATTGCCAGTAAAATTTTCTTTTGGTTAAGACTACCTGAACTGGAAACCATCAGCTGCAGCAGTTACTGATGGGACAGCTGAGACAGACAGAACAACTTCTGACATGAAGAGATGCAGAGTCAGAAATAGATAATAGATTGAGTACAAGGACTCAGATATAGATTGCTTTGGTCTTCTCCATTTTGTTCTATTACATTTGAAAAGGGCTATTCTGGCCCTGAGACAAGTCATATCTTCTAAAAGGTACAAGCAGGGCTTATATTCTACTGGTACATGAGGGTATGGTGTAACAGCACCTCTTTCACAGCAACTTCTTGTTCTCTAAAAAATAAGCTTTCATTAAAATGGTAACTCCCTAGTAGTTACAGTTGCTGAGAGAGCCTTGAAAACAAGAACTGACTGTAACTATTATAGTAATGCCTGCTGGAGTTTGCAGAATCTTAAACAATAGTTCTGAAAGGTCTGAGAAGACCCATTTAGTTCAGTGGAGGCTAATTCAGATACTCTGTGCTAATACTTCGAATGACAAAATTATTAACAATTTCATTGCCCTTGAAAGTACAGCTAAAATGAGAGGGAAGATCAAATTATAAAGATCTGCACAAACTACTGTGAACAAAAGCTCATTTTGACATGAATGATGGGACTTAGGAGAGTACTGTCACTTCTTTATCATCCCCAATCAAGAGGGAGCCAAGCACCAGGAATCTAAGAGAGCTGAGTGGGGAATTTGAGCCCCTCTGCACCAAGGGGGAGCTAAGTTCAAGAAGGCCAGTGGGGCATACAAGCCTCATTAAGTGAAACCAAGCACAAGGAACCCAACACAGCCTGACAGTGTATTTGGATTCTATTGAATTGGAGCTGACTGGGGAGGCTAGAGAGCTTGTGTGATCATATTTTGAAACATCTGCAGAAACTATGGAAAGTGGCATCTCATATGGGCAATGTGACCCAAGAATCCCTTACTGCCAACTGGCAAAGGGGTTACAGGAATATTCTGATTCTGGTGAGTACATTCTAGCTCACCAAAGAATGTCATGTGAGGTGTCTAATGAAAGCCAGTGTCACACTGGTCCTTAACAGCATTGTGAAATGTGTGTACAGGTATTAGTAAAGAATTTGGTAGTTATACATAAAATATGTTTTTTAAAGTCTGTAGCAAGGCAGAGGTAAAACAGGCTTTCCTCCAGACAGGATGTAAGAAATGTGTCTTTCTCTGGCAGAATGTAAATTAAGCATTGTAAGCTAACATGATAGAATCTCACTTACCTACAAAGTCAAATGTTAATGAAGAGATGTGAAGTCAACAGGGAACTGGCACACAGGAAAAACAAGCCATCGGTGGTTATCCTGTCTGAGTATGACAACTTTGGGAGGTATATGTAGCAGCAAAGAAGCCCTCATTGTTCATCTATGATGTAAATGGACAGCACGTTTATATTTATGAAAATGGGATCTCAGTAAGCGTTGGTTGAAAACGCTGAAAACAATTTTGGATGAGATAAACTTCAAACAGGAGTTTAGCCTGACAGTTAAGTTTAGTCTCTAGAAAGTGTGTTATGATTTTGTTTGATATGTTTGTTTCCAGTTATCAAAGATTCAAGTGATCGTGAATATAAGAATACAATTATTCTTGTTTTCACAGTAAATATATCTGTGCTGTAGTTTTGTGCTGTCCCTGAGTTGAATCTTACACTGTTCCTTTGGGGATAGCAGACCTGGTATTCTGTGAGTAGCCAGTTTCAGGGGCTGGATGTCACTGGGCAACACTTCAGTGGGACTCAGGGACTGGGGTGCAGCTATTGTCAACCTGCAAGGCAAAGATAGAACTAACATAGCCCAGAGGAGGGTGCTTGAAATAGCTGAGAGTCCGGTGGTGCTAGGGAGTTGACACCCAGCTAAGCACAAGTAAGACTCCGTCACGCTGGTGGCAGGGGGTAACAAGGTGACTCTTAGCTCCAGGTACACAGAGAACCATTAGAGGCAGAACTTATATTTTTGAATGGAAGTAGGAAAAATACCACTACTGCCCCTCCCCCCAAACACACATACTTGTCTAACCCCAGAAATGGTTTCAAAAGCCTCAAGTTTTGTGTACCACTCCATTTATTTCTGTGATATAGCCATCCCTGTTTCAAATGATGGGCATTTCCAGGAAATGAGCAAATAATTTCCAATGAGCAGTTCATTTAATAAATGTCACCTTTGTTTGTTTCATTTGCAGAGTGAAGGCAGAGATTGTAAACTTTTCAAATGTCTTCCCTGTTCAAAGATATTCACTAATTTCTTCAAGTACTTCTTGCCCTGTAAATAGTTGGAATTATGATTATAATTTTTGATAACTATCAAAAGTAAATGTATAATTTGCATTTAAAGGTGTAATTTGCATCAGCCACCCACGCAAATTGCAGTGCATTTGTTTTAAATTTAAATTGGTATTCAAGGATTTTTCCCAGTGTTATTCACTCATCTCTAAGTGTTTTCTTAATCCTGTCAATGAGTCAATTGAAGAGAAATCTTTTGTGTCCAGTACAGTTCTTCCTGTGAATTGAGGTCTTTTCGGGGTGATAGACAGAAGTTAACCTACACCAGGGCTCTCTCGTGAGTCCCAGTCCTGGAATGACATCATGAGCGAGTCTCTCTGTTGGACTCAGGAGGCTTTTAGGAAGAGCTACAGAGCACCAATGAGAAGTTTTCAGGCTCCAATAGACAATCAAGACTACGGCATGTGTATTAGTGCTGCCAAGACACAGAAAACACTTAGCAGGTAAAGAAATTAGTTTTATTTGTTCTACTTTGGATTATAATGAAAGTTGAGAATTTTTAGGTAAGTGGGGAGCACAAGCTTAATAGCACAGTCTCTTCTGGCCTTAATATCTAGGAATCTGAAGGTGGAAGGTGCTGCAGTTGTTATTTTTAAGTCTAGGAGACGTTTGTGGCTAATGTCGGAGAATAACAGAGAATAATCACTTTTTGTTTGGGTACAGCAAGTCAGATACTTTATTTTCTCTCTATCAGTTGCATAGAGGGAGAGAGCTAAACAGGTCTCTCCACAGGTAAACAATTACAGCAAGCATTTATACCTTTTGTTACAGACAATAATGAGCAACAGCTGCATTTTGTTTATACATAGGTCATTCTGATATCTTATTTTGCTCACTAATGTAGACTCTTAGTCTACATTCCATATTATCTACACAAGGTCGCAACAACTTCCCACACAGTTCTTTCCCATCACCCCACACATTCCTTGCTTCTACAAATCTCACGTTATTAGGGTTACAGTTAGCCCGACTCTTGCTAACAAACTGTCATGCATTGCAATCCCCTTCCTGTCAGTTCTTTCTCTGCTTCCACACTAACAATGGCTGACCTGTCAATTTCTTGCCTCATATTAGCATAGATCTGGACCTTGATTACTCCCTTTTATCAGCCCATTTTACAAAATCATATATATTGCACGCATAGTGTCAGTGTATTAAAATGCTAATGTTTCTCTTAGGGCTTGGCAAACAATTTTCCTGCCCTCATTCCCATATGTTGGAAGTCTATGGCAAAGTATTCCAAGGAAGAGAGAACCTTTTAGAATAGGGTACAGCCTTCATGGCTGCACAGAGGTAACTTTTTGCTAAACAGACCCCTAGGTCTAAAAGACAGGTTTCTTTTTTCCCCACATGGATCATCATTTAGAAAATGTACTTTTGTCTGAAAGTTTCCATTAGCACAACTAGACTTTAGAGTTAAAAAAAATTGCTAATGTTCATACTCTGTTGTGTATATAAAAGAAATAAGCAAAACACAGTCATTATGGTAGTACCCAGGGACAGATTGAGATGGACATTCCCATTGTGCTAGGTACTGTATAAATACAGAGTATTCATAATCATAGAATTGTAAAAATGTATGGCTGGAAGGGACGTTGGAAGGTCATATAGGCCATCCCCCAGACACTGAGGCAGGACTAAGTAAACCTAAACAATCCCTGACTGGTGTTCATCTAACCTGTTCTTAAAAACCTTCAATGACAGGGATTCCACAACCTCCTTTGGTAACCTCTTCCAGTATTTAACTATCCTTACAGTTAGAAAATTTTTCCTAATATCTAATTTAATCTCCTTTGCTGCCGATTAAGCCAATTACTTCTTGTTCTACCTTCCTTGGACATAGAAAACAATTGATCACTGTCCTCTTTATAATAGCCCTTAGCATATTTGAATGCAGTTATCAGATCCCCCCTCAATCTTTTTTACCTCAGGACTAAACATGTCCAGCTTTTTTTAAGCTTTCCTCATAGGTCAGGTTTTCTATACCTTTTATCATTTTTGTTGCTCTTCCCTAAAAGCTCTTTAGTATGTCAACATCTTTCTTTAAGTTGGTGTCCAAAACTGGACCATTGTGCATTTGATTTTTTTTCTTCCTAAGTGAAGTATTTTGCACTTGTGTTTATTGAATTTCATCTTATTGATTTCAAAGAAATTCCCCAGGTTATCAAGGACATTTTGAATTCTAATCATGTCCTCCAAAGTGCTTGCAACCCCTCCCACCTCAGTGTCATCTGCAAATTTTATAAGCATACTCTCCACTCCATTAGCCAAGTCATTAATAAAAATACTGAATAGTACGGGATCTAAGACTGAACCCCGTGGGACCCTATGAGATGCACCCTCCCAGTTTGAGAGCAAGCTGTTACCATTATGATTATTTGTATTGACATACTGACTAGGAGCCCTAGTAATGGACACCATTGTGCTAAGCTCTGTACAGACGGCAGAACAAAGAAAGTCTCTGCCCTAAACAGTTCACAATTTAAACAGACGAGACAGACACAGGGTAGGGGAAAAGGCCTATAATAACAAGCAAAGAGAACAGAATGATAGTTTGAAAATGTCATATAAGTGCCATGATACTTTTTTTTTAAAAATAGTTGAATGGCGTTTTGTTAGGAGAAGGTTCTGTAGTTAGAGAGACAAAGGAGAAGGAGAGGGACCCTGATGGAAGGCGGGGGGAAGAGTAAAGGAGAAGGAAAGGGGAGAGGGGAATGGAAGCCAGATGGGGAGAGGTTGTATATTTATCTTTGCTTCATGCTATATTAAAATTAATCGTAGACACAAAGCAAAACACGGCGGTACATTCCTCATCCCCTGCCACTCCCTTGTACTTTGTCTAAAATAGGAAAATATTCATTGCTTTGTCCTTTCTGTCACCAAAGTCTCATGCTGATAACATTCTGTACCTGTGTGTGATCTCTCAGGAAATCCAATTGACCATCAATTCAAGATTACAAAAAGCTGCTTGTTTTCAGCAATTATTTCATCACTATTTCTTTTGTAAGGTGTGTGTGTGTATATATCTGGTGCATATACCTGCTAGCTGTCTGCTTAAGCTGCCTCTGGGTAGCTCAGCACATTTTATCTGGCAGTGATTGTAACTATTTTCTTGAAGAACCACAAAATCATTTCATACCTTGTCTACTGCATGATATCAGCCTCTCTCTCATCTCAAAATAGAATGATCAAATATACCCTCTGTGATCTATGCTATATGATATGTCACACATTTTCTTTGCTCCCAGTTTTAGATTGTGAAATGACTCTAGCACCAAAGCAATCCTTTACTGAGGGGGAAAAAAATCTCTTTTTGACACTTAGAACTCCATTTTCCTAGCTTGTCCAATGTGAAGTTTAAATAATATGCCCGTCTTTAAGAGCCTTTGTTCATTATCAAAAGCATATAACACTTACCTGAATTCTCCCTGCACTTTCAATGGGGAAACTATATTCTTCTTCATTTTCTGGTCTAAATTACTGTGGAGCATTTAGTAATGAGCAAACTATGTGTAGCAAAACATTTATTCCATGAGCTTAGCCCCTTTTTATGAATGTGAATTAGCTGTGAACAATCATCAGTTTTTACAAGTATGTAATTCTAATTTATCTGATAATTTGCGCACATGTATCAGACTATAGGTTGCTCACACACTATTAGTTGTGACTATTGATTCGATTAGTCTCTGTAATTCTTTATTCAATTGTTTGCCTAAATTACATAGCATTGTTTCTGTTCCCTGACTGGCTGACTCCCAAGTTGACAAAGATTTCAGGATAGCCACATGATCACTTCATATTCACATGAGTATCCATGAGCAAATATTTACACAAATATTGTTTGTTCCCAGAAATATTTTTGCAAACAATTTTCATGGAAAGCAAATGTGCTTTATATCTGAAGGCATATCTGAATATTGCAGTTTTCACCTAGCTCTAGTAGAACTTTGCTAATTTTCACTAGTTCCAACACAAGACATTTCTCCTCCCAATGTATTTTTAATAGTATAAATATATCAAATTGCAAATTATCCATACACAGAATCACCAGAAAAGCTCAGCTTTGAAAGGCATTTCTATGTGAACAGAACTGTAGTTTGATAGGTAATTTAGTCCTTCTTTTAAAACCAATTATGAATTCTGAATATTTAGAAAGATATATTTGGCTAAGGTGTACAGTTCATTTCTAGAATTTAGGGAAGGTGATGATTCATAGTCAACTTTATTCATAGTTACTTAATTGTAAGTTAAAGAACCATCTTGCTCTATTCAAAACAAATATGGTATTAGAGTCTTTCCATCAAACAGCAAGTAACCTTTTAGAGCAACAATTAAATATAAACACTCTTTCAGGAATTAATGGGAAAAAGGAAAAACTTGTGATGTAATTTAGTTTTTAAAATGAAAACACAATATATATATATATATAAAATCACACATATACACTCGGTATCTGCATTTGAAATGATATCGTGCCACACAAAATTTACCTTTGTGAAATCAGGCACTTTACTAAGTTATGTATGATCGGATCAAGACCTAACTATCAATTAATTTGCCACCGTTGCTTCTTATTGTATATTAGCAATAGGTCAGGGGTTCTCAAACTGGGGGTCGGGACCCCTCAGCGGGTCACAAGGTTATTACATGGGAGGTTGTGAGCTGTCAACCTCCACCCCAAACCCTGCTTCACCGCCAGCATTTATAATGGTGTTAAGTAAATTAAAAAGTGTTTTTAATTTATAAGGGGGGTCACACTCAGAGGCTTGCTATGTGAAAGGGATCACCAGTGCAGAAGTTTGAGAACCACTGCAATAGGTGGACATTAATTCACACATTATCCATGTAGCCACAAACCTGCTGTGCTTTGATTTAATTGCTTGGGTTATAGTCTGCAGGAAGTGGTATCTCTAGATATAACACCACACTATTTGCTCCTCAGTTAGCACTCCAGTACATATTCTGGAAGAGGATAGTCTAAGAACAGATGGAGTGAGATTTTATGAAGAAAGTTGTTGCAAGCTGGTATCCAATATCTGAAACAGGAGTGGTCTTCATGCTTTTGTGTAAGTACCTGTGGCATCTTTCCTTTCTGGTTTTATCACATGTTAAGTGTATTCCCCCTGTAGTGGTTTGGCTGTTTATATATCTTGTGTCCATTCTAGTCCTTAGAGAGCACTGACATTTTAAAGACTGCCAGCCAAATGAATGCTTAGAAGGATATGTATTTGGGGGGGGATAGGGACTTCTGTTTCTGAAAATCTGCATCCACACAGATTAAATTCTTCAAAGATCAAGTTAATGGGGCCATGTTTCTATGTTCAAGGTTAATAAATCATTCCTTAGTATTTTAGAAGCTCTAATAAGATATGTGTGTGTGCATAAAAGGGACTTGTATTACTGAATTCATTTATATTGGAAATATTTCTCTGTATTACTGGAAACCTTGCAAACATATTCTTATTGAAGTTTTATGTTAACATGTCCCAAGCGAAGTGTGGCTAATTTTTTTATAATCTCTAATCCTGTTTATCTGCTACCTCTCTATAAACTTTTATCAATAACTGCATCTGAACTGGCAAAAATCAGACCCATAAGTTCTCCACTGCAGGAAGATATAATATCATGTTATCTAACTCTACTCTATGTAGAATTAATCAACAATACTAGGAAAAGTACCTGACCACTGGCTACCGTGGTGTTTTCAGGCTGTTCCTGCTAGTACTGAATGATGTCTAGTTTTTCCTAGAATAGACAATGCCTCTTCAGTCCAAAACCACAGAGAGACTTGTTGAGTGTTGTGATGCCTAACTTTTAGGCACCTAGGAAACCAATGAAATGACACTGGGATCCACAAAACCTGAATTAGGCACCTAGGCTCCATATACAAATAATGGGGAGAGACGGGCACCTAAGAATGGAGTCCACAAAAGCTAGCACACTAGGCAGGAAGCTGCTCAATCTAGCCAATAGGAGACACTGATGAGAGGTGTCTCTCTCAAGCCCCATTCCTCTCACAGAGTTAAGTGCCGAGTCTGGGCTGGATAGGGAGGAGCCTATCTCTACTTGCAATACACAGTAGAGAACGCCTCTCCCAGAGTCGGAAAGCTTAGGCATCTAAGTTATTTCTTGTGGGGTGGGATGAGGTATGTGGTTAGAGCACTACCTGGCATGGGGGAGACAAAAGTTCAATTCCCCCCTCTGCCTGTGGATAAATAAAGGAGATTGGGTCAGAGTGAGAATGACTCCATAGCCTGTTGCTCAGTACTCTCCCCTCTGTACTATTCAATAATCCTGACTAAGGTATTTATCAAATTTATAAAACCCAAACTGTCCTCTGATATTACAGATGACATTCTTTTTTAATTGAATGGCACCCTGAGCTGTATAGGATTTTGATCTGTGTACTTTAGTAAATTTAATTTATTCTTCTGTCCCCATCTCTTGCTTTTCACAGTGCTGTTAAACAGGAAGATCCTTTTCTCTTTTCACTTAACTTGCATACATGGTATATAATTTCATTAACATGCATTTGTACATAAGGCCATTAAAGTACACGGTGCTTTACAGCCATTCATGAAGGCAGTTAATGCATTTGTTGCCACTCTTCTATGCATTTCTGATCCTGTCACAAGTTGGCAAATTCAAACTACTGACATAGGACTGCAATTGTATTGCTTTTGACAGACCTAATCCTAGCCCTCTTTCAAAGCAAAATCAGTTTTCTGATCACATGCTTATTATGAGCTATTTTCACTTGTAGTGTTATTTATTCCAGATAGCAACTTTACGCAGAGGATCGTAGGAGATACATTTCTTAGCATGTGCTTCTTTTGCTAGTGTACATTTTTGCTAGGGTACTGTGCTGCTGTGCTTTCGCTATGTGTTAACCTCCTTCCTCTCTCACTCTAACTTGTACAACATGCAGAATGTAGCTTAACATACCTGGAGAGGTTAAAAAACCCTGCTGCAGTAGACTACCATGTCAGATTTCATTCTCGTCGTACACAGTGACCAAAATGGTCAACTGGATTTTCCTGTTTGACTCAGAATATTTATCTGTATTTTCTTCCATCCACTTATTTGCTGCTTTGTTTCTTCTCTTGGTTTCTGTATCTGATCATTTTCTCAGAGTCAGAGACAATATTACAATGTATAGGCTGTAACTAGAAATTTCCCGCCCCCCCTTCCAAGCCTCCAAATCCCTTTAATTTATCTGAGGCACTCTGTAAACATACATGCTTTTACAGAGAACTCTAGGGATGCTCAAATTATTCAATAAAATCAGAGTTGATAAAATGGATAGAATGTACAATAAACTGGAAGGACAGTAGTATAATTATGAATTAGCGTATTTAAAGAGGAAATTGTGAAATTAATATCATTCCATTAATTCAAATATATTTTATTAAAGAGTAATATATTAATGTAATCAAAATCTAATTGCTAATATTATACAACTAAGATATGACAATCAAGACACTATTTGTTTCTTAGCTACCTTGGGGGGAGGGGGGGGGAGAAAGCTTCACAAAACCTGTCATTTACTTTCTAGCATTGGGCAACATTTCTCAAAACGATCAACTGCTTCTCAATCTGCTAGTCATTGCTACAAGCTTCTGTTAGTCTTCATTATTTGTAATGTTTCCAAGACCACGCTCTGTATCTCAGGACTGCTGCTAAAACTTCATTGTTAATACTATCTTTATAACCTAGTGTCAAGGCTGCTTCCCCACTCTGAACTTTAGGGTACAAATGTGGGGTCCTGCATGAAAACTTCTAAGCTTAACTACCATCTTAGATCTGGTCCACTGCCACCACTCCCAAAATGCTAATTCCCTTCCCTGGGTAGCCTTGAGAGACTCTTCACCAATTCCCTGGTGAATACAGATCCAAACCCCTTGGATCTTAAAACAAGGAGAAATTAACCATCCCCCTCCTTTCTCCCACCAACTCCTGGTGGATCAAGATCCAACCCCCTTGGATCTAAAAACAAGGAAAAAATCAATCAGGTTCTTAAAAAGAAGGCTTTTAATTAAAGAAAAAGGTAAAAATCATCTCTGTAAAATCAGGAGGGAAAATAACTTTACGGGGTAATCAAACTTAAAGAGCCCAGAGGAAACCCCTCTAGCCTTAGGTTCAAAGTTACAGCAAACAGAGATAAACACTCTAGCAAAAAGGTACATTTACAAGTTGAGAAAACAAAGATAAAAACTAACATGCCTTGCCTGGCTGTTTACTTGCAAGTTTGAAATATGAGAGACTTGTTCAGAAAGATTTGGAGAGCCTGGATTGATGTCTGGTCCCTCTCAGTCCCAAGAGCGAACAACTCCCAAAACAAAGAGCACAAACAAAAGCCTTCCCCCCACCAAGATTTGAAAGTACCGTATTTTCCGGCGTATAAGACGACTGGGCGTATAAGACGACCCCCAACTTTTCCAGTTAAAATATAGAGTTTGGGATATACTCGCCGTATAAGACTACCCCTCTTCCAACGCACACCAAAAAAAATTAAAAAAACATCAGATTTGATTTCAATATGGTAATTTTAATTCAAATGCTTATGACATGCAGGTACTTAGCAGGAAAACTGTCACTTATAAACATAAGGCTGTTTGTCATCAAACATGTAAACATAAAACAGTGCAAGTGGATTAAACTTTTCCTAATTCACTCTAAAGCTGAAAGGAAGGATAAGACAATAAACCCATGGGAGCTGCCATGCTGTTTGTTTTCTAAGCTGTCAACCAAACTGGAACTGATGATGATAGGAGGAAGATAACAAACAAGAGAGAGAGAGCAAGGCTTGGTCTACACTAAACCCCCAAATCGAACTAAGGTACGCAACTTCAGCTACGTGAATAACGTAGCTGAAGTCGACGTACCTTAGTTCGAACTTACCGCGGTCCAGACCCGGCAGGCAGGCTCCCCCGTCGACTCCGCGTACTCCTCACGGTGAGCAGGATTACCGGAGTCGACGGGGAGCACTTCTGAGTTCGATTTATCGCGTCCAGATTAGATGCGATAAATCGAACCCAGAAGTTCGATTGCCTGCCGCCGAACCAGCACGTAAGTATAGACAAGCCCCAAGTGCCGGGCAAGTCCCTGGCGAGTTAGCAACGCCCATCATAACTGCAAGCTACGGTATTTTTACAGGTTTTGCTGGCGTGACAGTTTCCCTTTAAAAGCCTTCAAAATCCTCCTGTTCGTCATCTGATATCATAAGTACATCAATGACATCTTGTGATACATTTGTAAGGCAGTCATCGTATGGATCGAATTCCGTATCAGATGGTGTGGTCTCAGCTTCGGCTTCCTCTTCATCTTGCCACAAGTAGTCGTCCTCCATACCATCTAATGAATTTGATATGCCACACTTCTTGAAAGACTTGATTACTGTTTCTGCATCAATATCATTCCAGGCTTTTATGACAAACTTGCACAAAACATCCAACTGTGGAGCACGCATGTTTCCTCCTTTTGTGAATGACTTTTCGCCGCTAACCATCCATTCATTCCACTGTTCTTGAATGCGATCTTTAAATGGCTTGTTTAGGCACACATCCAGTGGCTGTACCAACGATGTCAATCCTGCAGGAATAACTGCCGCATCTGTGTTTAGTCTTGCAAGCATTTGCTTGGTGCTGGGAATTAAATGAACATATCCCACACCAGTAGACTACATTTTTGAATAAGTCCACCTGGTCGCCTGCTCCATACATTATCAAGCCATAGCTTTACCCCGTCTTCATCCATCCAGCCTTTTTCATTCACATGTACAAAACAACCAACAGGGAACTTGAATTTCGGCATTGTTTTTCTTTTAAAAATAATCATTGGTCTCAGTTTGGCGCCATCAGCTGTGCATCCTAGTACCACTGTAAAACTGGACTTCTCGTGTCCTGTTGTTTTAATTAAAATTGTTTTTTCACCTTTTTGATGGACAGTTTTATTTCCAACCATATCAAAATTCATTGGAGTTTCATCCATATTTCCAATACTACTTAACGCATAGCCATGTTTAGTGTGCTGTTGTATTACGTATCGATGGAAACTATTTACTTTGCTATCAAGATCTGCAGGTAATTTTGGGGCAATTTTCATCTTTTGCCTCAGTACCATATTATGCCTTCCCATGAATCTAGTACACCAGGATACAGTGGCCTTAAATCTGTTGCTGTGATCTGGGTTATATTTGGCCCACTGAAGTGCAAACAAATGTATTTTATTTCGTGTCACTACATAACCGTTTTGGCGATGCTCATTCACCATGTCTGCTACATGTTTTTCGAGTTCTGGCCAATGTGGAGTGCCTCTTCTTAATGCACACTTACCCCTTGGCATACTCTTTAATGCTTTTTCATTTGCTTTCCAGTCCCGAACCATCTTTTCTGTTACTCCATATTGGCTTGCAGCAGCGCAGTTATTATGTTCCATGGCAAAGTTTACCACTTTAAGTTTGAAACTGGCTTCATATTTTTTTCTTCTTGCTGGTGGAGCCATGATGGGGTTTTGACTGTTGGACATTTGTATACTGTACTGTATGTACTGGTGCTATACTGTATGAACAGGTACAGATACTGGTGCTGTACTGTATGTGGTACCCAGTATACAACAACCAGCCAATCATGGCAAGCGATGTACCTTACCGGCGATTGGCTGGTTGTTGTATACAAAGCCTGCTTGGATTGGTCAGCTCTCCCTGCCTGCCCAGCCCTCCCTGTCTCCAAGACTATCAGAGCGGTAGCGCAAACATGCCTCTTTCACCCGTCTGGCCCGCCCTTGTATCCTATTACCTCCTTCTCTGCCTCTCAGATCTCGCACATGCGCGCCTGCGCCGCTTCACTGCAGTCCTCAGGAGCGAGATCTGAGAGGCAGAGAAGGAGGTACGGTAATAGGATACAAGGGCGGGCCAGACGGGTGAAAGAGGCGTGTTTTTCTGGGCACAGCGCCGCTCTCTCTCTTTTTTCCATACCCCGGGCGTCCCGGACGCCTGCAGCTTGCTCCGCCCTTCACTTACACCTTCCCGGTGAGGCGCCCCCTCACCTCGTCATCAGGCGGGGATGCGGCCGCGGCCGTTTTTGAGCTCCCCCCACCATATGCGGCGACCGCAGATTCTCCAGTCCGGCTCGGAAGTTTCAGCACCCGCCCTATAAGACGACACCCGGCGTATAAGACGACCCCCGACTTTTGAGAAGATTTTCCTGGGTTAAAAAGTAGTCTTATACGCCAGAAAATACAGTATCTTGTCCCCTTTTTGGTCCTTTGGGTCAGATGTCAGCTAGGTTACCTGAGCTTCTTAACCCTTTACAGGTAAAAGGATTTTGGAGTCTCTGGCCAGGAGGGATTTTATAGTACTGTACACAGGAGGGCTGTTACCCTTCCCTTTATAGTTATGACACCTAGATATGTCCATCATTCAGGATGTGATCATTGGTCCAATGAGTCAAATATACTACCCCCAATATTGGCTATTGCCAAATGTTACAGAAGAAGCTGCAAGAAACTGCATAAATAATTATGTACCCAAACCTATTTGTCTGTAGGATCTAGCTACCTTTTCCCAGTGCTACCTTTTTATGTAATCTAGCACTGAAATTAAGGCCATTAAGTAAAAAAAAAAAAAAAAAAAAAAAAAAAGCCAGCTTTCGTTAACAAAACAATGGAGGTGGATACATTGCAATGTTCCTTCCACCGATTTAACTCTCCTGCTACGCAGACATAATAAGACCACCTGGACAAGAGGCATGGAGCTTTTTGCAAAATTGGGGATAGTTTAGCTCCTTAGGGTGTTCCCACCACATATACACATTAAACTTGGCTAGGAGCTCCAAAGAAAGGAATTAGGCCATAATTTGTAATAGGAGTTTAATAAATTTCCTTATTATTATCTTTATTTTTACATACAAAGCTTTTCAACACTATGAAGAAATCTGATGGACTTTAGTACTGAGATTTATTGTATTTTCTATTTAGTCTCTCATGTGATTTTTAGCTTTGAAAATTGTGTGAATAAATGCTACAATTATAATTCTCTTTAATTATATCATAGTCATACTTATTCATAGGGGAGTAGTGGGGCCAAAATCTTAACTGGCTTCAAGACTGATACGTTTATGGAGGGATGGTCTGATGTGACCGCCTACCATGGTATGTAGCGGATTTCCAACTGCTAGTAGTAAATATCCCCCAGTGGGCCAGTGATAAGACACTAGGTGGGGAGGGCTCTGAGTTACTACAGAGAAATTTTTCCTGGTGTCTGGCTGTTGGGTCTTGCCCACAGGCTCATGGTCTGATGGCCATATTTAGGGTTAGGAAGGAATTTTCCCTGGGTCAGATTGGCAGAGACCCTGGGGCTTTTTCACCTTCCTCTGCAGCTTGGAGCACAGGTCACTTGCAGGTTTAAACTAGTGTAAATGGTAGATTCTCTATAATCTGAAGACTGTAAATCATGATTTGATATCCTCTGCCTCAGTTACTGAAGTCATGTGTCTATTACAGGAGTGGGTGGTTGAGGTTCTGTGTCCTGTGCAATGTGCAGGAGGTCAGATGATGATTACAGTGGTCCCTTCTGGCCTTAAAGTCTATACCATATTTACCTACTCACAGCATCTGAGGCATATTAACTGAATTCAAACTAGCCCATTATGGAGATGTTTTGCTCTTGTGTCAATGGGTAAGTCATTGCAAACCTAACTAGGGAGATACCATCACATTGAAAAATTGACCATATCATAGAGGTTCAGGTCGTCACATGTGTGTGAGTGCTGAAAGATCACTGTATGGGGTCTCAAGGAGAGTTCCGTATTAGATAAGGAATTCTATTTAGTTTAAAAAAATCACTCCTTTGGCAGTGACAACCCCTCCCCCCGCAAAACCCCATATAGCCACCATTTTCGTTGGATACAAATATCCAAATATTTGATCACTCAATGGGGTGTGCTGCTTAAAAACGGATGGCACAATATGGTCCGTTCTGTGAGCTTCTTTCTCTGGCTCTGCAGCAGTAAATAACTAACAAATGGTATGAAATGCCATATCCAGGGCTATTCACAAGAAACAAAATGAAGATCAACCAAAACCAAAACAAAGTCTTGCTCCTGTTTGTTAAATTTAAGCTAAACAAACAAATTGCCAAATTGAAAGCAATAAACTTGATAGGGGAAAAGTTTCAGTATGTTACAATGAAGGCATAATAAGTGAGAGACTTAAACCCTGCTTCAGTGAAGTAGGGTTTAACATATTTCAGCCTTGACAAAGCCTTCTGGAAGACACTGGCAACCTAAGATGACCAATGCACTCAGCTGATCATTCAGACTGTCCCATATCATCTGGTTAATGTTAGGGTCACAGAGATGCTCTTCACTCCTGTTACTAAGCCAGTTTCAGAAGTCTTTTGAGCTCCCTCTGGAGTCCATGGAAAAATCCACATTGCTCAAACACAAATTTAAAGGGACATAAACTGAATCTAACTCAGTTTTTAAAATTGAGTTATAAGCAGTTTTACTACATTTATCCCAGAGCCCCTTGCCAATTGCTGGGATTTTACAATCACACTTACCTAGTTTTTTAAAGTGTTTTTCTCTCTCCTGTTAGTGTGACTCACAAAACACAAGAGGAAACTGACTAACTCATTATATGATTGCAGTGTTGGTGTAGCCATGTTGGTCCCAAGGTATGAGACACACAAGGTGGATGAGGTCATATATTTTATTGGAACATCTTCTGTTGGTGAAAAAGACAAACTTTCAAGCTCCACAGAACTCTTCTTCAGCTCTGACAAATGTGATCAGACTCTGACCCAGTAAAAAAATAAATAAATAAAATTACATCACCCACCTTGTCAAACTCATTATACACAGGAAACCAAACAGCCTTGCAAAATGTTGGTAAATTTACCAACCTGTGCACAAACTCCATCTCCCAGAGAAGGACAGCCAGTCCATGCAGCTCACTGAGCCTGGTCCCTCAGCATGTGTAGACCCCAGTACTTTCTTCTCCCTTCCACCACTTATAGCGCTGGGGGTGATTCTATGTACTGAGAGACAGCCATGAATGAGTACACACTTTACAGCATCTGCTCTGGTTCCCAGCAGTACCTGAACCCAGGGAAGGTGGTGGGTTGAAGAAACTCCCAGGCTACAGAAGACTTTTACTGACTGCTATAAAAAAAAATCAAGCAAACTTACTGAAAAATAAATACTATCCAATAACATTCCCACCAGAGAACACTACCCCCACACTGCCAGTAACACACAGCCAAAGGCAGCTCAGTGGTAAGCTATTACTAATAACAACATATTAGACCTCACAGTTCTAATACTGCACATGCACATTTGTTAAGATTCCTAAGGAGAAATAATACCAGCCTCAACATTATGAACAATGGGAAATTAAAAATTCATCCCATAGGAACACTGGCATCAAAACAGTGGTCAGAGGCAAGATTGTCAGAGCAATGACTGTGGTTGAATCGGGCTGGTTTACTAGGGGAATGGATGGTGTGCATTTTTTGAGAGTGTCAGTTGCGCTTGCATGAGAAAGTGATGATGTAGGTATATGGCTTTATTCTGTTCTTCCCGGTTTAAATATGGCATGATTTTCCATTAGCAACTGCTTTTTACATTGTTGTTTTATACTTGTATACAGGCCTGCCGACTGCAACTGCAGGGCCCAGGGCAGAATAGTCAACGTGCCCCCATGCATGCACAATCCGCCCCTGCGCAGACACGGTCCGCCTGACATTTGGGCAGTGGTGCACCTGCACTGGCTGGTGCTCAGCGAGCTGCCAGCTGCGCTGCTGGGTGCACTCTTCCGGCATGGCCAGGGATTCCACATGCCCACCTGGCAGGGTTGCCAACTGTCTAATTGGGCAAACCCAAAGACTCTTGTCCTGCCCTGTCCCTTCCCTGAGGCCATGCCCCATCCCGTCCCTTTTCCAAGGCCCCGTCCCCTGCTCACTTCATCCCCCCTCCCTCTGTCGCTCGCTCTCCCCCACCCTCACTAGCTTAGCCCCACTGTGCTGCTGGCAGTGGCGGCCAGGGGTGCCCGGGCGCTTTTAAATCGTCCGGGCCCCTGGGCAATTGCCCCCCCATCAGCGGGCCCGCTTGTATATATTTATCATCTACAAAAGATATATACTTACATACCTATACACCCTACACACTTAAAGCACATCTAACTACAGATTCAGAGAGAATCTGACAGGCTGTAAAAGACGGGTTCATTTTTCAAAAGTTAATTGTGTGTTAAACACAGAATATCACAGTATATTTTCCCACCAACATCTAGCAATACATCAAGAGAGAAATTAAACAGAAGACTCAGACACACAATTCTCCACAATAGCCCACTTGAAAGTACAGTTACTTCACAGAGGACCATCATACATTCTGACCAAGATAATATTATCAGCATATCACCATAGGATAACAGAAAAGAAACATGAAGAAGGAAAGGGGGGGAAAAGTCACCGAATGGCCAACTTATCTAAGTATATTGAAGTTTCCTTTGAAATATTTTACCAAGTGAAGGCCTACAGTAGCCCTATGTTTTTTATTAAGGTGTTTGGTTTGCAAAAGACATTCTTGATGAGGCACCCTATTACTGACAACATTTTTGCTGTGCAGACCTCAAGTTCTTTCTTAATGTCACCCATGTTATCAACAACAGAGTGAGGTAAGTGAATACAATCTTGACTGGATGGGTGCCCAGTAAAATGCTAGAGCCTGCAGCATGTTCTAAATCACCAACTGGGAGAATTTTGTTGTACCCCAATTAATCTTCAGGCTCACTTTTGCCTCTGAGCTTTTCAGGGCTTCAAATGCTACAACTGGCATGTCCATTGTTTCAACAGCTAATTCTAGGTCATCAGCAGACATTGGTTACATTATCCGCAATGTATATGCCTAAAATGCATTTATGTAATGTCTGGTGAAGCACAAGGTTTATGATGGCATTGAAAAATTCTGGAGTGGTAACACATCCTTATCAAACCCCAACCGAATTCAGAAGTTGACTTTTTCTCACCCAATTTACAAGAATGCAGCTTGAGGAGTCATCACATAGAAGACTTTGTCACGGAGCTTGTCAGGGAGCCCTGTGCGTTTTAAGATCAGCCAAAGTGATTGCCTGTCAACAGAGACAAACACAACCTCGATATTAACAAATGGAATGAGATCAGGCCTTCTGAATTTTTGCGCCTTCTTGATAAGCTGTCACACTCTGAAGATCTTCTCTATCATGGAACTGCCAGGAGTTAAGCTAGCTTGTTGTGGCTTTTCTTGCTCCTTAAGGTAGCAGCAGCTGGGACTAACAAAACACAACCAAAAACTTTCCTGGGAACTGATAGAGTAGTGCCATAATACCCTCACTTAAAAATTTGCACTTTATTTTCAGTCTGAATTGATCTAGCTTCCAACTTCCAGTCATTGGATCGTCTTATACCTTTCTCTGCTAGATTGAAGAGTCCTCTTATGAAATTTCTGTTCCCCATGTAGGTACTTAGACAATGTGATCAAATCACCTTTTTTTGGTTGATAAGTTAAATAGATTTAGCAACTTAAGTGTCTACCATTTTTGCAATCCTTTAATCCTTCTAATCCTTTTCTGAACCTTCTCCAATTTATCAGCATCATTCTTGAAGTGTTGACACCGCAATGGGACAGACTACTCCAGTAATGATGACAGCAATGCTAAATACTAAGGTAATATAACCTCGTACAAGGTAGTCACCTCTTTATACATATAAGGATCACATTTAGCCCTTTTAGTCTCAGCATTGCACTTGGAGCTCATATTCAACTGATTATCCACCATGACCTTCAAGTCTCTTTCAGAACCACTGCTTCCCAGGATAACATCCCCATCCTGGAAGTAAGGCCTACATTTTCTATTCCTACACGTATAACTTTATATTTGGCCTTATTAAAATGCATATTGCTTGCCTCTTCCCAGCTTACCAAGTGATCCAGATCACTGTCTGTGACCTGGCCTCTTCATTATTTACCACTGTGCCCATAGTGATATTTATTGAACTGCTATAGTTGTAAATCATATGCTGGAAAGACAAATCTTTTGAAATAAGAATTTGAGCATAAAAATAATTAGTTATAAAGACATATCTTTAGCAACAAACTTGTTGAGAGAGAGAGAGAGAGAATCTGTAGAGAGCCAGATTCAGGAAATCTCAATACTCAAGGTTCAAGGAAGAAAGGAGCTGGCTATCAAAAAGTCAGATTGAGAGAGAAAGAAAGAGAGAGTCTGGCAGTTCATAACCACCAAAGGCAAGCGGTCATGGTTGCATTCTACATGGTTGGAGATAGACAAGGCTCTGGCCACCAGAGAGAAAAGGACCGGGAGGAATTCCACACAGCTAGAAGTTTGCAATCAATTAATACCAGAGATACCGCTATGTGGAAACTATGGAAGATACTGCTCAAGAGCAAGCAGGTCCCAGGGAATGGAGAGCTGTATGGGGCACACCTGTGGATGACACGTGGGCCCAACCTGTAAGAAAATCAAGCTTGTCCACCAAGAGTTCTGAAACTATCCCAGGAAGATAGACGATCCTTGTTGGGAATTCAGTACTTGAAAGAACATTTTGCAAGGGACAAGCAGACAACAGGACAGGGTGCTGTCTTCCCACAGCCAAGACATGAGACCTCACCTTAAGGCTGATAGGCTTTTGAGGTTGATTGTTCATATTCGTACTAAAGGCAATGTGTTGCGGGATATCTTGCAGATAGAAGATGGCTTCTAGGAACTTGGAAATGTGCTGAAGAAGAAAAATGTCCAAGCCACCTTCTCTGAAATCCTTCCTATCCCACAATCAAAAGAAGACAGAAAGCAGATGATTCTGGAAGTGAGCCACTGGCTAGGAAAGTTTCTGTAGAGTGAAAGGTTTTGGTTTTGTGGAACATTGGCTCACCTTCTCTGAGAAGTGTGGGTACATAATTTGAATGGCCTCCACCTCACTAGAAGAGGGACCATTCTTCTTGGAGACAGACTGGCTAGAGTAGTCAGGAGGGCATTAAACTAACAACAAAAGGGGGGGCGGGTAAGAAGAGGGAAAATATAAGCATTCAATGAACACTAAATCAAGATGTTGAGACCAAAATTAATCAAGGAACCAAGGGACATGAAGAGAAAAGCTATAATTGCCTCTGCACCAATGCTAGGAGCCTGGGTAACACACAAAAAGTATTTGAATTGCTCATTTATTAGCATTATTTTGATTTGGTTGATATTACTGAAACGTAGTGGGATAATTCATGTATTTGGAATGTTTAACCAATGGTTATAACTTATTTAGGAAGTATAATAGGAAAAAAATCCATTTTATTATCCTATCTTAATATTTATACTATTTAACATTTTTAATAATGACCTGGAAAAAACAAAATCATTGTTGACAATGTTTGCAGATGACACAAAGCTTGAGGCACTAGTAAATAATGAAGAGGACAGGTCATACAGAATGTTCTGGATTGCTTGGTAAGGTGGGCTCAAGTAAACAGTAGGGTTTTAATATGCCTAAATGTGAATGTGTACATTTAAGAACAAAGAACGTAGGCCATACTTACATGATGGGGGAACTGTGTTCTGGGATGCAGTGACCCTGAAAAAGATTTGGGGGTCATGGTGGAAAATCAGCTGAACATGAGCTTTCAGCTGATTTCCTGTGGAAAAAAACGTTATGCAATCCTTGGCTGCCTAAACAGGGAAATTTTGAATAGGAGTTAAGAGGTTATTTTACTTCTGTATTTGGCACTGGTGTGACTGCTGCTGGAATATAATGTCCAGTCAGGTCTGGTGTCAACAATTCAAGAAGGATTTTGATTAAATTGGAGAGAGTTCAGAGAAGTACGAAGAAAATTGTTAAAGGGTTAGAAAACATGCCTTATATGATAGACTGAGCTCTTTGAGTCCATTTAGTTTAACAATAAGAATGTTAAGGGTAACTTTTTATACAGTCTATAGGTACCTACACAAAGAAATAATATTTAATAACCGGTTCTTCAATCTACCAGAAAAAGATATAACACAATTTGATGGCTGGAAGTTGAAAATTCAGACTTGAAATAAGGTGTAAATTTTTTAACAGTGAGTATAATTAACTATTGGAACAACTTGCCAATGGTCATGGCACATTCTCTGTCACTGAACATTTTGAAATCAAGATTGTCTTTTTCTAAAAGACATGTTCTAGGAATTATTTTGGGGAAATTCTGTGGCCTGTGTTATATAGGTCAAATCAGATGATCTCAATGGTTCCTTCTGACCTTGTAATCTATGACTCTGTGATTCTATGACTATATTAATTAAAATGTCTGAGCTTAGAACCAGTGAAGCATAAGCATTCTCGCCATTAAAATAAATCCATGCTGATTTATGTAGCTCATTCCAAATGGGATAGAGGATTTGAAACTGATGTTACATCTTAGTGCAGTTCTCAGATAAGATTCTACTTTTCTTTTCATATAAGGTTTGACGGTAAACTGCCAAAAGAGTGACCGCACTGTACCTTAAGCAGGAGGCACATTGTCCGGGCTTGCTGGAGGAAGGTAGCAGTGATTTATGGGCAGGTGGGAGAAGGAGGTCAGAAGCTGCTGCCAAAAGGTGGGTGGGGGTCAGTGTGGCAATGTTGACATCCCCTAGAAACATAGGTGCAGAAGGCTTTAAAAGGGGCACGCCTGGGTGTTAGAAGCCCTTTCTTCATACAGCAGGCAAAGCAGCACCCATCGTTCCTCCTCTTGAGGTGTTGAATACCAGGTTTGGTTAGGACTTGCTGTGAGCATTTTGCTAGTCGCTCCTTTCTAGGGGGGCTGGGAAGGAACATTTCCCTCACCACCACATTGGGTTAGGAAGTGGAATGGGGTTTTTTCACCTTCCCCACAGCTGGTTTCAGAGAGGACTTATTAGTGTGCGGAGGAAAGGGGTTAGTCTATAGGTCGCAACTTATTTTGTAAGTGTGAGGGCAGATGTCCAGTGCAGGTACTCCATAGGGAAGGGATACAGTGACTGTGTAAATGGCTTGGTAAAGGACTTGAAAGGAGATGCTGGTTAAAGGAACAGAATGGGAGTGAGAGTTGGGGCTCCTATGATTGGTACAGCAGGGAGCGCCCTTTCTTTTAGCACACCTTAATCCTCCTACAAATGGAGGCGAATGCTAAGGTCACAGTCCTAGGTTGGCTGAGGGACCTGGATGGAAAATGAAGGGGGCTGGAGGAAGCTCTCGCACAGTTTTTGAATGAACGTGGAGTTGCCTGCACTGTATACACTTTTATCTGCCGGGTAGTCCCAGACATCTAATAATAAAGTTGCGGCCTGACAAAATCAGTATCCAGTGTCTGTCCTTCTTTCAGTATAGCCAGACAACTAGTAATCTGTTGCCCAGCCAGACAACTAGTAATCTGTTGCCCACACAAGGGTTACTAGCCTTTGTCTTTTCTTTTCAATTTTTGTTTTATATCAGAAAAAAAATCTAAAATTACATACTGTCACCAACAGAGAAGTCTTAAGGAATCCATGTGTAGGATGACATAAGCAGCATACTGTGGGAACACAATCATTACATGAGATTAATGTTTTAAAAGCAAGATATTGTTGCAAAGAAAAGGGAGCTCTGTCGATATAACAAAAAAATTGATGGATTTTCATGAACGTTACATAAATTCATGAACATTCAATATAAACATTGTGTCTCCTATTTCTTTTTTACTACTGATGGTCTATAGCATATTGTTCATTCAATTCAGTTGACTAATTGATACACACTTTGGATGGGAAAATTATGTTCTATGCTCTCCACCATTTACAGCATCATACGTCAATAATAGAAGGTCTAATTATACTTTATAATAATTTTTGCCAAGGCAATTTTGACATGCCTTATCTTGTAAGTCATAAATAATTACTCAGCTAGCAACAGCAGTTACTTGTTCAGAAAATAGTGCTGGCACATGAAAGCCTAAGCATTTATCATGACTATCCTAAAGAATTCCCAGAAAGCTTTGCAAAAAGCAACATTAAAAGGATGATATAGAATTATTAGCAAATAAGAGCTAAACTGCTTATTAAGTGGAAATATGTTAAAGAGCACAACCTTTTGTAATAGCTTCATAAGACTGTTTTTAATTGCATATGTGATTGCTAGGTAAAATATGATTGGCTAAGCAACTTAGAGTCAGCGTTTAAAGACAGAAGGGATCACCTAGTTTGACCTCCTCAATATAACATGCGCCACCAACACCATCCATCCCCCACACTCTATAACAAACAATGAAATTAGATGAAGTATTACAGCCCACAGGAGAGTAAATTATGCAGAGAATAGGAGGGACCAGGTGCACTCTTGCCCAAGGATCCTGCAAAAGCAGGGAAATGATCAAGTGAGATATACTCAGATCACCCACATGCTGCAGAGCAAGACAAAAATCCCCCCCAATCTGACCTGAGGAAAACTTCTTCTCGACCCTATAAATGGTGATCAGTTAGACCCTGAGCATGTGAGCAAGAACCAGCCAAACACCTGAAAGAGAAAATTATTGGTGCTACCTCAGAGTCCTGATTATAGATTGTAATGGAAACCACAAGAAAAGATAAGTAGATAAAAACCATTATAAAAAGGAAAACAACAATGAAAAAGGCAGATTGCGGAATATAACATACATTAAAGCAGGTCAAAACTGTTGTGACCTTTTCTATGCTGGAAATTTGGAGTGTATTATGGCATAATGAAAATGTAACTGCCTACATACGAACATAAGAATGGTCCTACTGGGTCAGACCAAAGGTCCATCTAGCCCAATATACTGTCTTCCAACAGTGGCCAGTGCCAGGTGCCCCAGAGGGTGTAAACAGAACAGGTAATCATCACGTGATCCATCCCCTGTTGCTCATTCCCAGCTTCTGGCAAACAGAGGATAGGGACACCATTCCTGCCCATCCTGGCTAATAGCCATTGGTGGACTTATCCTGCATGAATTTATCTAGTTCTTTTTTGAACCCTGTTATGGTCTTGGCCTTCACAACATCCTCTGGCAGGGAGTTCCACAGGTTGACTGTGCATTGTGTGAAGAAATACTTCCTTTTATTTGTTTTAAACCTGTTGCCTATTAATTTAATTTGGTGACCCCTAGTTCCTGTGTTATGAGAAGAAGTAAACAACACTTCCTTATCTACTTTCTCAACACCAGTCGTGATTTTATAGACCTCAATCATATCTGCACTTAGCCATCTCTTTTCCAAGCTGAAAAGCCCCAGTCTTATTAATCTCTTCTCATACAGAAGCTGTTCCATACCCCTAATCATTTTTGTTGCCCTTTTCTGAACCTTTTCCAATTCCAATATATATATATATATATATTTGAGATGGGGCGACCACATCTGCACACAGTATTCAAGATGTGGGCATACCATGGATTTATATAAAGGCAACATGATATTTTCTGTCCTATTAGCTATCCCTTTCTTAATTATTCTCAGCATTTTTGTTTGTTTTTTTGACTGCCGCTGCACATTGAGTGGATGTTTTCAGAGAACTATCCAAATTGGCTCCATGATCTCTTTCTTGACTGGTAACAGCTAATTTAGAACCATTGTTTTATATGTATAGTTGGGATTATGCTTTCCAATGTGCATTACTTTGCATTTATCAACATTAAATGTCATTTGCCATTTTGTTGCCCAGTCACCCAGTTTTGAGAGATCCTTTTGTACCTTTGTGCAGTCTGCCTAGGGCCTTAACTATCTTTAGTAATTTTGCATCATCTGCCAATTTTCCCACCACACTGTTTACCCCTTTTTCCAGATCATTTATCAATATGTTGAATAGGACTGGTTCCAGAACAGATCCCTGGGGGACACCACTATTTAATTCTCGCCATTCTGAAAACTGACCATTTATACCTACCCCTTATTGCCTATCTTTTAAACAGTTACCAATCAATGAGAGCACCTTCCCTCTTATCCCATGGCAGCTTACTTTGCGTAAGAGCCTTTGGTGAGGGCCCTGTCAAAGGCTTTCTGAAAATCTAAGTACACTATAGCCCCTTGATCGACATGCTTGTTGACCCCCTCAGAGAATTCCAGTAGATTGGTGAGGCATGATTTCCCTTTACTAAAACCATGTTGACTCTTCCTCAACAAATTATATTCATCTATATATCTGACCAGTTTGCCCGGTACTGAAGTCAGGCTTACAGGCCTGTAATTGCCAGTATCACCTCTGGAGCCCTTTTTAAAAATTGTCATCACATTAGTTATCCTCCAGTCATCTGGTACAGAAGCTGATTTAAATGATAGGTTACAGACTACAGTTAGTAGTTCTGCAATTTCACATTTGAGTTCCTTCACAACTCTTGGGTGAATACCATCTGGTGACATATTGTTGTTTAATTTATCAATTTGTTCCAAAACCTTCTCTAATGCTACCTCAATCTGGGACAGTTCCTCAGATCTGTCATCTAAAAAGAATGGCTCAGGTTTGGGAATCTCCCTCACATCCTCAGCCATGAAGACCGATGCAAAGAATTCATTTAGTTTCTCTGCAATGGCCTTATCGTCCTTGAGTGCTCGTTTAGCACCTCAATCATCCAGTGGCCCCACTGGTTGTTTAGCAGGCTTCCTGCTTCTGATATACTTAAAAAAATAATTGCTATTACTTTTTGAGTCATTGGCTAACTGTTCCTCAGATTCTTTTTTGCCCTTCCTAATTGTAGTTTGCAGCTAATTGCTTAGACAGTTAGCTGTAAGGTAGATATGTTATGATGATTGGACTAACTGAAAAAATTGTAATATAGGTTTGAGACAGTGCTTGGCTACCCAGGACTGAGAGTTACATTGCTCTGCCACCAGTGAGAGGTAGATTTTCTTTTGCTCATCTAAGCTAGCATAGTTAAATATATTAGTGTAGCCAAGGTAGCATGCATAGCAGTGGCAGTGGTACTGGCAAGCCACTCTGAGTACATACCTATGGGATTCAAGCAGAAGTGCTGGAACAATTTTTATAGTGGGGATGCTGAGAGCCATTGAACCAAACTGTAAAGCCTCTATATAATGGGAATGACTTCAAGCCAGGGGTGTGGCAGTATTCCCCAAATCCTTAGTTCCAGCAACTATGGGGTCAGGCAGGTTTGCACTTGGGGTGGCTAGCCTGTGCCGCCTCTGCCTGTGCTGCTTCAGCTACACTACTATTTTTATTGTGTGAATTCACATGAGGGCTAGTGTGAATATGTGCACGTGAGTTGGGAATCCCACTCATAGCTCAAAGTGTAGACATAGCGAAAGGGTCAAACAGTAACGTTCTTGAAAGAGCAGAAACAACTGGCATTGGCAGAGTATGTTGCAGAGAGATTATACATTAATTGTTCTTTGGCAATAGAACAACTCTAGTTTTGTGTTTGGGAGGTAATGAGGAAATATTTTTTGTCCCTGAAACAGGAGAAACTGAGGGAACACAAACATGTATGTTTGTTCTTAATGTGTTTATCAGGAAACACCCTGTCATCCATACTGATAAGGAGGAAAAGGAAAAAAAGAACCTTAAGCATGACTGGTCCTATTATTCCATTGGGACTAGTCATATGCTTAAAAGTTAAGCACACAAAGCTAAGTGCTTTTTTGCAGCAGGACCATGATTATGGATTCCATGACTTTCAGCGATCTCTAATATTTTCAGCTTCAGCCAAGTTCCCCGCAGCTGTCAGCCAGTCCGGGCAGCAGGTGCTGGAGTCCCCCACCTCTCACAGTGGAGTTCTGGCTCTCATCCCCCTGCCTGGGGCTCAGGTTTCAGTCATCCCCCTGCCAACTCCCCACCCTCATTATTTTTAGTGAAAGTCAGACAGGTTGTGGCTTCCGTGAAGTCTTGTTCATTGCCTGTGATCTGTCCATGATTTTTACTAAAAATAACCATGACAAAATCTTAACCTCAACCGTAATGAATGAGATAAGCAAGAATGATGCCCTACTTGTTCCAAAGCCTCAGTGACTGTAGCATACATTTATAGATGTGAACAAATTATCCCATGATTCTTTAATCTGATACTTACAAGATTTCCAGGAGTGACTGGTATCTCAGTTTTGGGGTGCCCAATTTAAGACATGTTATAGAGGCATTATTTACAGAAAAGGATGAATAAAGCAGCTTTAATGGCACTGATGGGTGATCTCCTTTTGCCATGGGATGGGAGGTGAGGCAGACATTTATTATTCTTATCCTCCTGGATCTCTCTGCAACACTTGACATTGTCGACCATGAGATGCTGCTGCCCCACTTGAGAAAATGGTGGAGGTTCAGGGGAATGCAATAAGATGTTTGAAGTCCCTCTTGGAGGCACATACCTAGAATAATGACAGGAGAGTGCACCTATGTCACAAGACCCCTCACTTGTGGAGTCCCACAAAGATCAATTATCTGTCCAGTCCTATTCAACACCTATGTGATAGCAGTGTGCGATCTGGTAAAACAACATAGACTTAAGTGCCAGTTCTAAGAAGATGACACACAGCTCTACCTATCTTTCATCACATATGACCACACTACAACCATCAAGATATCCCAATGTTTGAACAAGTTCAGTTTATGGTTGAATAACAGCTGATTGAAGCTGAACCAGACAGAGATTATACTAGTAGGCAAAAAAGAGTTTGCAGCTAAGTAGTTCCCTTTGGTTGAAGACACACACCCACAATTGGTCAATTCAATCCATAGTTTAGCAGTGTTTCTGGACAGGGCTGGCCTTATGGGTAGGCGATGTGGGTGACCACCCTGGGTGCCATGATCAGGGGGACACTGTGGTCAAGAGGCAAGGAGAAGGCCTGGAGTGCAAGGCTGCGGAAGGGAGCTTGGGGCAATGGGGGGAGACAGCAGCCATTGGGATCAAAATCCAAGTTTGTACATGGTGCCATTTTCCCTAAGGCCAGCCCTCTTTCTGGATTCCTCACTGATGCTAAGCTCTCACATGGTATAATGTAGATGTTACTATTTCCACCTGGCTAGGATACTTCCGGCTGGAAGACTCCGTCCCCTCTTGGCAGATGATGACCTGGCCTCAGTTATACATGCCTTTGTTGCCTCTTATCTGGGCTACAGCAGTGCAATATACCTGGGCATGAAGCCATCAACCCTTAAGAGACTCCAACTAGTACAGAATGCTGCAGCATATCTTCCCATAACATGGGCCATCACAAGCTAATCATACCTGTTCTACCCTTTCTTTACTTGGTTCCTATAGAATATTGAGTCAAGTTCAAGATGGTCAATGGCCTGGACCCAGGATATCTAAAGGATTGCCTAAAACTCTGGGATGAAGACCATGGTCAATAACTCTGCTCTTCAGGTGCAATGATACTTTCTACCATAAGGCTAAAACTCAGCTGTGCAGGAGACAGAGCTTCCTCAAGGATCAGTCAAAGACTATGGAACAAAATCCCAGAGGAACCAAGGACCATCACAAACGTCACCACTTTCTGCTCCAAGATGCATTTCTTCAACCTTGCCTTTTCAAATATAAGCACAGAGCAGTGTGTACATTTAACTCTCCCCTCTTCCCCAAACACCCTACACTGCACTTCTGGGAAGAGGATGAGAGAAACAACAAACTTCTCATGACATATTTTGTCACTACCGGAAGGCACTCAGCTACTACAGTGTTGATGGCAGTACAAGAACCTCAGTAGAACCTGTCTTGGAAAATAAGCCCCCCCCCAACCCCCTTTCAGATGTCTCAAGTGGGACACCCAAAATCAGTCACTTCTGAGAATCTTGTCTATGACGATTACACATTACATTACGTTACGTTACATTGCTCCAGGGGGCTCACAATTCAAAGATGGACAGACAGAGGTTAGGGAAAGGGAGAACAGGCAGTTTATATACAGGTCTATTCAATAGTAAAAGCAAACTAGTTTTGCTTTGTCCTGTACTGTTACAACATTAAGATTTTTTTTGGTCGTATTTACAACACTGTTGATTTTTTGTTTGTTTGTTTAATTCAGTCACGGCTAGACATTGTTTCATTGTTGAGAGAACAAAAAGTGACATTAGTAATACTAGCTAAAGACATATGTAATGTCTGACAGGTTTTGTGCAAGCTTCCCCATATTGCATATTGGGGAGGGATAGCTCAGGGGTTTGAGCATTGGCCTGCTAAACCCAGGGTTGTGAGCTCAATCCTTGAGGGGGCCACTTAGGGATCTGGGGCAAAATCAGTACTTGGTCCTTCTAATGAAGGCAGGGGGCTGGACTTGATGACCTTTTGGGGTCCCTTCCAGTTCTAGGAGATAGGATATCTTCATTATTTTTGGGGAGTAGGGATAGCTCAGTGGTTTGAGTATTGGCCCGCTAAACCCAGGTTTGTCAGTTCAATCCCTGAGGGGGCCACTTAGGGATCTGGGGCAAAATCAGTACTTGGTCCTGCTAAGTGAAGGCAGGGGGCTGGACTCAATGACCTTTCAAAGTCCATTGTAGGAGATAGGATACCTCCATTTATCTAAAAAAAAAAAATCTTTGCATGTATTTATCCAATGCTTTTGAATTCCTCAAAAGATGGGAGTCATCTAACATATGGTCTACTATGTGGGTATGCTCAAACTTTTTAATACATAAGTGATGGAAAGAGAGATTGCCACAGAGAGCCTGGAAATAGATCCCAAAACATGAGATTAGAGAACAGAATGTGAAGAGCAGAGATTAGTTCAAACCAGAACTTCAGATCTGAATGCCCACTGAACTGAGGGGAAAGTTCAGAAAGGACTTTGTAGCTCTGGTCCACCATTAGTGAAGAATCAGTCTCAGGTGATACAAATAAAGGGAAGCATAAGAATCTCTGCTAAAGCCCCTCCCCTGTCTCTCCCTCACTTGGGAGATTGAGTTGTCCTTCTACTTGGTTGATGAGATGAGGAGGCACCAGACAGGATAATTTGATGCGAGAAAGGCCAAGGAACTGGTGTTTGTTTCTAGAAGTCACTGCCTCCCTGTTAGTAGATGGAACAGCGGCACCAACTGAGAGGAGGAGTGCACTAGCTGGGAGCCCCCTACCCATCTTCTCTCCTCTAAATTAAGGTCTGACTCCCCAGTCTCCCTCACTCATTGGAGAAGGAAGAGACCTGCTGCTGGAGTGTGGGGAAAAGGAGGAAATAGAAGGAAAATACAAAATATATGAAATATACTGTCAGATAGATTTTACATAGTCTCTTTTTGAAACATCTTATTTCATTTTTTTTTCAGGATTGAGCCTCCATGAGTTTCTCATTTGTATATGTTTTACATGTGACATCACTTTTTTGTCAAGACCTGCATTAAATGTCATCAAACTGGCAAGCTAACCCTTCTCTTCTGAAATACTTCCAATGCCGCATGTGCTGTACTTTGGAAAGGATCTCCAGTAACAGTGTACACTGGGATAAATGAGATACAAAACATTGTAAAGGTTCATTGAGCTAACTGTTTCTGTTATTTAGAAGGCAAATGATTTGTGCTGTTTTCATGGAATGCATCCCAAAGTTAAAAAAAAATGGAAAACACTGGGACTTATGAAGTGGTGAGGTTTGCTCTTGAATTTAGGAGGGTAGACCTACATTAGATGGTGTAAGCAAACAGAAGCTATCTTTTGGGTAATAAATACAACCAGGTGGAAAGAAAATCCTGTATATAATACCTGCATTCTCACACATACACAGGTGGTATCTTCCCTATTTCAAAGTTGGCTTCACTGTTTCCAAAAGACTCCACAGAGGTGCACCAGAAAACTTCATAGTCCATGTCTCTCTGTACTCCACTTCCTGCTGCGTGTTTGGCTAGAACTGACTTCCTCTCCTTCCCTTCAGTCTTAGCCCCGTTCGTGAAGAGGCCTTATATCCAGCTGCTCTTGACATCTGGAAAAGCCTCTCTCTTTCTATTTTCCTAATGAGCTCTGCCCATACTTTCGTATCTCAGTGGGAAGTGGAGAGGATGTTTTCTCCCTTGCCTACACTAGGACAGGGCTTAATTGCTCATGCTCACTGCTATTTTTAGTGTTAACACTGTAAATGTATAATTTAGTTCCACAGAGTATTTTGGGAAATTGTATGAAAAATGTTATCTAAAATAAAGTTTGTTGGGGAACAGTTTGGATGCTTGTCCAAGGTGATTCTTTGATTCATCTCTTGATTGATGATCTCTGGATGATCTGATTCTAGTACAACTCAGCCTTCTTCCTCTCCATAAACACATCAGCAAGGCCCCCTGGTTCTCCCTCTGCAAACACGAGGTATTGCACCCTCAGGGTACGTCTATACTTACTTCCTGGTCCGGATGTAAGCGATCGATCTTCTGGGATCGATTTATCGCGTCTTGTCTGGACGCGATAAATTGATCCCGCATCGATCCCGGAAGTGCTTGCCGTCGACGCTGGTACTCCAGCTCAGCGAGAGGAGTACGCGGCATCGACGGGGGAGCCTGCCTGCCGCGTCTGGACCCACGGTAAGTTCGGAGTAAGGTACTTCGAATAGCTGAATTTGCGTACCTTAGTCTGAAGTGGGGGGTTAGTGTGGACCAGGCCTCAGTATAATTTCTTCCTTTAAGGATCAGAAGAACTCAATGTGCTTAACAGCTTCACTTTCAATCTTCATTATGTTCTAGTACAATGTGCGAGCCTCTCCCCACCACCATGCCCCCTATGACAGAGCCTGTGGAGTGGGAATGAGGGAGACAGCCATAGGAGCCAGCTAAACAGGCTCTGACAGTTGGGACTCCTTTACATCCAGGAACTCCTTCTCCTTTGCACCATCCAAGTGGGACAAACATTCTGTGGGGAGAATACCTGGCTCTGAATCCTTTAAGAAAGTAGCAGTTTATTTTTCTGAGAGAGAGTCAAGTCTATCAAACATTCTCATAATCTATAAAAGCTTTTAAAACCTAATTCTAGTTGGTTGCTTTATTACTACTGAAGAAACATATATACTGCTTATGCTGGGAACAGTTTATTCTACAATATCAATGCTAATGACTGTTACATCAGGATGGACATGTTGCAAATGAGCATTTCCTGAGTAACTTTGACTTTTAAGCATATGAACTAGAGGCCAAATGACTCTGTACACCAAACATGTACAGAGTTGTAACCCTATAACATGGAGGAAAGGGTTTATGGGAAGCCAAAACTCAAGGACCAGATTTTCAAAGAGTCATGGAGACAGATGCACAAAAGTTCTTATACAGAAATGTAATACTAGAAAGGGATGTTGATATGGATTGTTAATTAAAAAGAAAGCATGCACACGCTGAGGCAAGCACCAACACTGGTTCAAAAGGGATGCACATGAGTTATTATACACCACCTTTGTGTGTGACAATTTTGAGATCTGCCTCGGTTAAAACAAAAACAGACTATATGTACTCTGCACACTCACGCTTGCAGCAGCATCTCTCCAGCCCATCTAACAATGCAATAGGATTAGGGAAAGAAATCAAGTTTGACTCCACTATAAAACTAACTGCTGGGATGCCGGCTCGTCCCATGGGAGAAAAAACTACACCAAATAGATGTAGATGTATAGTTCATCAGAATTAAAATGACTAAAATAATACTTTTAGTTAGTAAAGTTTGGAGATGAGACTCCAAATACACACATGGAGCTGTTCCTTTGATTAACAAGGTGTCACTTACACATGGTCATTTTTCTGGAAAATAGCCACTGTTTAAGAACATGCAGATAAAAGCGCAGCACTCAACTTAAACATACCCAGAAAAGTTTGAACAACTGAGCACCTGTTTGTGCTGTCATTATGCAACTGCGTACAATTCCAGAATTTAGCCTGAAGCTTAGTGTGTGTATATATATATATATATATATTATACACACACACACAATGCATAATTCCAACCATCACAAATACAGTAAGTAACGATTATTGCATAACATGAAAATGCCTAAAATGCCTGAACAAGAAAGTGTTTTAATAGTGGTCTATCCAGTCATGATCCAAAAACAATGTGGAGGTACACCTGTTAAACTGTAGGAGGACTGTATCTAATCCAGAGTTGGATGCCTCCAGGTTTGCCCAATCATTATTATATTTGTTTATTACATATCACTGCCCTTGTTGATGTTTCTTCAAGGTGACAAGGTTCAGTGTTACTTCAGGTCATTATAGATTGGATATTGCAAAACTGAGTCTCAACCAAGCCAAAAACATTTGACGTGTTCATCCCTAATGAAAATCAAAGCTGAGCTGACCTGCTATGGACTGACTCTAAATGTAGCAGAAGTATAAAGTTTGGAGCCAGATATAATTTGTCAGGCCTTTATCAACCAATCCCACTTGTAATCCTAGTCTTACATTATTTTTATTGCGCAAAATAATATTTTAGTTGAAATTACAGCAATGTTAATAGTGTGGTGAACACTATAGCAGGAAATAGAAGGAAATTAAATATTGGGCTTTGTAAATTGATGAAGTGTGATTAAAAAACCTTCAAGCCTGAGTGAAATTGATAGTGATTTTAAAACATGCATTAAAGTCACATGTATTCCAAAGAATCTTTTTATAAACAACTTAACTTAAACAAATAGCCTTCCTAGTTTAAAAATGAGATTGTCACAGTATAGATTTCAGAGTAGCAGCCGTGTTAGTCTGTATCCGCAAAAAGAACAGGAGTACTTGTGTACAAGTACTCCTGTTCTTTTCACAGTATAGAAGATATTGACTCTGTTCTCATTTTCCACCAACTAATCTGAATGGGTAATCCTTTAACATAGGCAGTAAGAATAAAGGAGGTACCTGCTGTAACCTTGGGGAAAAGAAATCCACGTATGAATGTCAATAAGATGCTAAAAAGCCTTTTAGCTAATATTACACATTCAATAATTCGTTGTATTTCTATACTTACATTTTGTGTTGTGTCTCGATGTAGAATACTTTTACCAAAAGGGTGTGTGTATATTATATATATATATATATATATATATATATATATATATATATATATTTATTTATTTGAAGGAGCTTGTGATGCAGGATTTATTTGAATGAATTATAATATAGTTTAATAGATTATAAATTCCCAAGTCAAACTGTCCCAGGTCATTTGTAAGTACCTTGTTAATATAATCTTCAGATTTTGTATATCTTTTATAAGAAATGTCTGTCCAAAATTTTCAAGATTGAGTCTCAATGCCTGAAGTCAGTCAGCTAAATGAAACTGGCATACACACAAAGTAAGATAAAAACAAACTCTTTGCTGAAAGGTTTGCAATATAAAACTACATTATTTCTCAGAATTCAAACAATAACACATAAGAACACAAACACAGAGACAGAACAAGCAGGCTGGTCCCTCACCCAACCTTGCTGTAGGTAGGCTGTCTGCCAACTACTGCAGTGCTAGGCCAAGATCGCACACTTACCTACAGATCCTCCTAGACCTCAAGAAGGAACAAGAAAATCCTCTTAAATTTAATGTGACAACCTACAATTTTAACAGAGTTTTTAATACACCACAGAGAACTGCCTTTGAATCACTAAAAGTTAGAACCAGAGATGTTTACGTGAAACACTTCAGGTTCTCTGAATGGGCATTTAAAATGTCCAACTAGCTCTGTTGTACAGTTGGTGGTGGGACAGCTAGCTTGAAGGCTTGTGTGTCTTGGAACCCAGTTGGACTCTGTCCTTTGAAAGGTGCTCTATGGAGTTATAACATACTGACTCCTGGGTATACCCTATCTCACTGTGAGCCAGCAGGGGAAGGGTTCTGTAGCATATGGAGCGATGACAGTATGTTCTTTTCTGTGTTCTAAAGTTTTAAATACCAAAGGTCTCTGCACACAGGCAGAAGTATCAGTCTTAACATAAACCTTTGGATGGGGCTGGAAACGTAGAATGAGGCAGGAGATAAACATAGTGCACCCTCTTGTGGAGACTTTGCTTTTGTTCTTTGTCTTTCTTAATCCAAAATAAAAATCATCCGGATACAGCCATTATGTTTTCAGTATGTATGGAGAATGACCTAGAGCTATGATGAGAATGAAACTATGACATCAATTTCTTCAAGGAACTGCTTCTTTCAGCTAATGGCACTCCCCCCTTCAGATCTGACTGGAAGCGGAAAAGAAAAGTCATCTTTTCTTTATAGATGTATTTTAACCATTTTAATTGGTGGCCTAACATCTACTAATACAACTACAAAATGAACTTAAGCATCTTCCCCCTATTTAGTTAATGGATGGGAGGGACTGAATCAGGTTTTTCTGGCTACCTATACTTGTCCCATTTAGCAGCTAATGCTGCCATTGAACACTACTCATTGAACTTGATCTCCAGTTATTTAATGCTCAGGATGATGTACAACTGCAATTTAGCCATTATCAGAATAATATGTATTAAAGGTATCCCAGACCTCAGGGATATTATTTTTGGTTGTGAGATGCAGGTTGGACTTGCACAGATTTTCTGTCTGTGCCTTATTTCATATAATATAATGTGATATAATTCCTTACACTGAATACACACAGCTCAATCATCACTCCCTTTAATGAGCTCAAATATAATATTGTCAGGAAAGTATAGTTCCTAATTTGAGTTTATTATAGCTTCAGCTTATGGTTACAGAGATGATATGTTCATACTGATACATATGTTTGCCACAGTCCTGGGAAAAATCAAGATAGCTTTTGATGCCTTGGTTCAGAACATCTCTTGTTATAGTATGTTTAGTAAATCTCTTGTTTAGTATAGTAGTAAATATAGTATATTTCCCTTTTATTTATTCTACCTAAAGCTATGACTATTCGTAAATATTAAAAGACCTGACACCTCACGGAAGACATCTGGAAGTATTATGGGACTGATTTAGTAAGGTGAGCAGAAGCTGGACATGCAAAATGTGCATATTTGTAAGTCTGGTCTGTAGACACCAAATCAACACCAAAAGGTGACACTAACATTAGGCTGGCTGCCCATAGCCCTCAGGGCTACAGCCCCTTTCCCGTGCCCATGTGTCCTGCAACAGGGCTAGTGGTGGTGTGTAGCAGCATTACATTGACTCCTTTGGGCCCATTTATTCAATCTAAATTTATACAGCAGAGCCAAAGGTGTTAACATAATCCAATAACTGCCCAACATTAAATAGTATTAAAGTCTGAGGTTTAGCATAAGAGACCTCAGCCTGCTTTAGTACTATTAGAAATCCTTCAAACCTGTTATTAAAGATATAAAGGAACAGTAAAGACATTTGGAATGTAAGGCTTTCATTTTACCAACATTTCTTGTTCCCTTGAGTTGAAGACCATTTTTAGAAGAAAAAACCCTTGCTTGGCAGTCTTAGAGGGTATCGAAGATGGGTATAACCATCCTCTTGGGTAAAAGAGAAGAAGTTAGTTGAAATGGGCTGGAGCTGTTGTTGCTACTGCTGTTAAACTCCAATTCCATTTTATCACAGCTGGATAGGGGTGGCGATGTCATCTGGATCCCTCTCTCTGGACTAGTCTGTTCTTGACATCTCAGGATCAGGATGACAAAGACTTAGGGTCCCAAGGGGTGGCAGCCATGCTGGTGAAACTTGCTTCAGCAGCCTTTGTCCGTTCTTCCTTATTTTTTCCCAAGTCTCTTTTTTTAATGACCCAAAAAGGTCCCCTCATTTTGTCCATCAATTAGGCCTAAAATCAGACATCAATTTTGTTATTAATGTCTGGTTCCACATATTCTGTGCCCCCCCCCCCTCCAAGCATAATTTCAATATAGTCCTTGAATCATATTGAAGTGGCCTTTTTTGTTTGAACTAATTTAGTCTTTCTGGTTTTCTTGCACCCACTTATATACTTCATTATTGAAAATGACTTACAAAACTTTCTATCAATTGTCGATAGACAGTAACATCATATGAACTTTCATATACTTTTTACAATTCAGCTCACAAATAGAGTAAATTTGTAGGCCCAGTTATCACAACAGTTCTGGAGGAGTAATACAAAACAGATTTAGTGCATTGGAGGACTGGAAGCAATGGTTGGTTCACAAAAAAAAGCTAAAATTACGCACACACCTTGGCCTGCACTACAGCTCATTTATGCTTTTACCAGCACCTGCAGAGGTTAATTAAGTAAAGGAATATTCTATTTCAAAAGTCAAATAAAGGAACATTTTGCCAAAAGATGAGAGAGAACGAGTGTTTGAGTGTGTCATGGGGCACACCACTCACCCCTGGACTGAAACTCCCTGGACTGAAACTCCCACCCTAGTCTCCAGGTGCTAGCACAGGTTCCCTTAGCTCAGCAATCTGGGCCTTCTCTCTCTGGCCTCACTGCTCTATCCCTGGGCTGTTTCCTACCACTGATTCCCCTTTTCTTCCTAAGCTTACTAGTTTTCAAAAGCCTCCTCCCTCTTCCCAGAGAGGGGCTATAGTCACCATTCACACTTCCCTCTCTCCTGGGAGTATCTACCTTTCCCCAACAGCCTCTTCTGCTTTCAGTTCCTGGGCTTTATAGGCCTTACCTACTCCTGCCCAGCTGAGCCTCCTTAATCAGCTGCCTAATGGGTTAATTAGCCCATCTGTCCTGCATTAAACATTGCAGGGTGAGTGTGGGGTAATCACCCCAGGAGCGTGTGTATTCCTAAAAACTATGGATTACAAGAATTGCCATATTGCAGCAAAAGAGGTGTTCCATATAGTTCAGAATCCTGTCTCTGATGAAGTCTAGTACAAGGTGCTGGAAGGTGTAAGAAACTCTGTAGTAGACTGCTGTCAAATAACCAACTTTTAGGGGAAATTTCAGCCAGCTGGTCTGTATAGGATACCTGCTCTCAAACAGCATTCCAAAGAAAGCCATTTTCTCCAAATATTAAGAGTAAATGAATAAAGATAATTATATAGTACATATGGAGACAGATGAGTTAATTTTTGCAAAGTTCACTTCTGACATGGAAATAAGAAAAAGGAATTACTATATAGTAATAACCTTTGCTTATTTCACCTTCTTGCAAAGACTGCCTATAGGAATTATTATTGATTTCACCAAAATTGAATGAGATCCTTTATAAGTTTTATAAAGCCACATTTATTGCACAGGTTTCAAAAAACAAAGCAATACTAGAGTACATTTATCACCCAATGTAGCCCTCACCTTGTTTTTGTAATATTTCTACTGTGAGAAATCTCTCTTTTCATAGTTTGATATTCCCCAAGCTATCTAGATAAAATAATTTTTAATTTTAATTTTTTATAAAAAGTACTTATTGTTTTTCAGCTATTTACTTACCAACTCATAAATAAGGAATTTACCTTATTCAGAACTGGATCCATGTGAAAAATAAATGCCGTTGCATTGTTTAAGGAGCTTTTGCTCCAGGAGAGAGAGAGAGAGATTTTAGCTGATTGGTCTTTCTGTTAAAACTAAAAAAAGGAAAGCCTCAAGCCAGCAAACAGACATTTAAACATATGCTGAAAGTTAAATATTGTATTGACTGTTGAACTTAATGGAAAGGCCCCACTGAATCAAGTTCTTTCACTGCAGTCAGCCTACACAGATGCTTAAAGATAACTTATAACCTTATATGCTTTCTGGGTCAGAGCCTAAGCCTGTATTGTTTTCTTGGAGTCTCTGATCACAATGACCCAACCTTTAACTGTAAAGATTTAGGGTCAGGTGATGAAAGTCAGCATTGTTCCTTGTAGCTCTTCAGTTCAAGTGTTCCCCTCATTTGTGAGGCTCCATGAGTGTGGTATGCTATGGGGAAATGAAGGGAAAAAAAGTAGAACCAGGAAAGAGACTATTCCCTATCCATATGATCTCCTGAACAGAGCTGGTTAGGAATTTTGACAAAACATTTGTCGGAAAATGCCAATTTGTTGAAAACAAAGCTTTCTGCAGGAATGTATCAGTTTTCACTAAACTTTTGTTGGCAAAGGTTCAGGGTGGACTTTTGGACAAAGGGGCCAAATTGAGAGAGAGAGAGAGAGTCAGTTCAGTGGTTAAAGTACTTATCTGGGATGTGACAGACCCAGCTTCAAGACCCTGCTCTGTCTGAATCAAAGAATAAAGGTAAATATCTTAACAATGAAGATATTGGCTATTCTGGGGCAGGTCTCTCTCAATTTCTCTTGGAGCCGTTCTATTTGATATAAATAATTAAATATACATTAGAGCAGAGAGAGAATGACTCTATAGCTTGGTTGTTTGGGTACTCACCTGAGATGGAAGAGACCCAGATTTGACTCTGCTGAATCAGGCAGAGCTGGGCTTCAATGTGTATCTCGCACATCCCAGGTGAGTATCCTACAGTGGGGGACAGCTGTCATTTTTGTGAAAAATTTCAAAAGATCTCCAGGTTGACCAAATAGGAAATATTATAAAATCTTAAATTTTCACAGGATGGGAAAACTGGTTCCCACTCAGCTCAATCCCTGGAAGTTTGGTAGGTTTTGAGGCAGAAATCCACATGGGAATGCTGAAATGAACACCACTAATTAACTCCCCCCACAATAGCATTGTTCCCTCTCAGAGAAGAGTGCACAGTCTAAGGGCAAAGGAACAAAGCAACCACATCTTAATCCCTGCCTTTGACCCCATAACATATATAATATATTCAGGTCAATTCTTACATTTTCCTACAGACACATGAAAGAAACAGCTCTTGAGCATAATGTGCAAGTTTTTTGCAAGTTTGTACCTCAGTCCTTCAGAAAAAATATCATTGTTGTTCTTCATTTCATAACAGTGAGTCACTTCTTTCTGCTTTTCAAAACCTTCATTTTCAGCTTTCTAGCTCTCTCAACAATGAGTTCTCTAGTGTATTTCAGAAGGCTATTAAACACAGCTCCTGCTTTCTTAAAGTGCTATATTACACTTGGGGGTATCGGTATCTTGATAGTCTTGCATCATTAGACATGCCTAATCCTAATGGATTTTTTTTCTACCAAAATAATTGCTGAGTGTAAAACTTTCCAGCAAAAAACACCGTGAACAGAGTTATGAAAAGGGAATGTTTTATTTTGTTAAGGGGTTGCAATTAAATTATGTGAAATAAAGTTTGTCTTGAGATTTAACAGAAAACAGCTATAAAACATTTTAATGTCACAAATAGGCAACTCAAGATATGTTTAGATAGCTGCTAAAACATTCAACTCTCTTTAACTGCATGTGTAATTCTCACAGATCAAGCTATGCATATATAAAAACATACATATTCAGCTGTTCTGTGTATGTAACTCACATGTTTGCACTGCAGAATTTGGTGGTGTAAATAAGGGAAGGAACAGTGAGGAGCATACAAAGTTTCTTATCTTTGGTTTGGAGACTCTACTTATAGGTTTACCAGAGCCAGATGGGGTGACTCTCCTGGATGGACCAGCTAGGAACTGGGTATGGTAGGTATTAGGCATTAGTTGTTCAAAACTACTTGTGTCTGTAGACATGCAGCCTGGCATGACACATCCAGGGCCATTCTCTGAGAGTGGAACCAATGGAAACTCAAGGGAAGGAGGCAGTTTTCATAAGTAGAACAAGTGGAAGCCACACTGGAGGACTCAGTGGTGGAACAGCACAAGGACCAATAGGGTCTGCTGTAAGGATTGGTTTCAGGGACTTCATTTTTTGCTGTATTATAGACTACAGGCTCTCTCACCCCAGTGGGAGGAAGACAACTACAATTTGCTGCAGGCTGTTGTTGCAAAGAGTCAAGTGGAGTTTGAAGGAGACTGTGGAACTTGTTTCTCAGCTTTAAGGAGCTGGCATGCCCTACAGAGAGTTTGAACACCATTCCACAGAGACTAAAAAGAAACCCAGAGAAGAGCCGTAGGAGAGTGTATGTGAGCACATGTTTAACCTATGCCTACTGGGTGTGGTGCTCTGTCCCCCTTCTAGACAGAGACCATCTAGAGATGAATGAGTCTGCCACAGCCTTAGCTAAGAGCCACGTGACTTTTAGCTCATGCACTAAGCTTCAGAGGTCCCAGGTTTGATCCTGCCTGCCAACGACCAGGGTCTGTTGGCATTACACATGCACATAATTATATTTTGCATTTGAACTTGTGATAACATGTACTAAAACTCTGGGATACTCACTGAAAGTGTTGCTTGTAAACAAGAGAAGTTATTGACAATATTCACAGTTGTGTCAAGTGGCATAAATAAACTGTTGTATTGTTAGGCACATATAGAGGTTTAGCAAATGTTTTCCTTTAGAGATTGTGTCACTCCTTCCATTAGGAGATTTGACTCTGTATAATATATAAAGATATATATCAAAGTCCTGAGAAGACTAAACTCTGGTCTATGCCAGCAGAGAGAGAAGCTGAGGTACAGGAAAGGAAAGGAACATTATATATAACATGAGCATAATGCTTTCCCCCAAACCCCCAGCACATACTGTGACAAAGTTCCTCCTCTATCTTGGTGGGTCCTGCACTTATTGGCAGATTTTCTTCCCTTAGAGATTCACCATGTGGGTTGGGGAACAGCCCAGAGACCTTCCCCTCTCAGAGAAGGCACAGTCCAGGTCAATTGGGAGGTTTAGGGGGAACCCGGGCCCACCCTCTACTCCAGGTTCCAGCCCAGGGCCTGTGGACTACAGCTGTCTATAGTACCTTCTATAACAGCTGCATGACAGCTACAACTCCCTTGGCTACTTCACAATTGGCCTCCTCCAAACACCTTCCTTATTCTCACCACAGGACCTTCCTCCTGGTGTCTGATAACGCTTGTGTTCCTCAGTCCTCCAGCAACATAGCGCACACCCTCTCAGCTCCTTGCACCTCTTGCTCCCAGCTTCTCACGCTCCCCCCACAAACTGAAGTGAGCTCCTTTTTAAAACCCAGGTGCCCTGATTAGCCTGCCTTAATTGATTCTAGAAGCTTCTTCTTAACTGGCTCCAGGTGTCCTAATTAGCCTGCCTGCCTTAACTGGTTCTAGCAGGAACCTGATTACTCTAGTGCAGCCCCTGTTCTGGTCACTCAGGGAACAGAAAACTACTCATCCAGTGACAAGTATATTTGCCCTCTACCAGACTCCTGTACCCCACTGGTCTGGATCTGTCACAATACACAAACATCAGTGGCAAAATCCTGGTTCCATTGAAGTAAGTGACAAATCTCTCATTACCTTCCACGAGACCAAGATTTTAACACAGGTTCTAACATATGAAGAATCTGACTATATTAGAAAGAATGCATCAGTTTTTGGACCTGATCCAATAATGTTTACTTGAACAAAATTGCTCAGAGTTTTGCTTGAGTATGAACTATATCACCAACCCGTGTTTTCAGGCTATAGGAGCTTGTGCCTAGTGAATCTGTCATAACTGAAGGTACATTGGAGCCATAATCTCAGAGCTTTAGAGTTGAATTTGGAGGTATAGCAGGAAGAAATTCAAGACAAAACAATTAGCACTGAGAAATTAACACAGTACTGAGAAATTGTTCCCCTTACTATACAGAACAACATAGCAAAAACAGTGACGTAGCAGAGGAAAACTTTCTTCCAGTATTTCATCTGTAGATTATAAGGAATACTTATAAGCAATTTATAACAGTGTCAGAAGAAATTAAATAAGGTACATATGAACATTTTCTGAGACACATCTTCCAAAATGGAACTATTTGTTCTGATGGAAGCTCTGTAATGAGCGGCAGTCTGCATGAATGGGACTCTTTTCAGTGGCAGACAGTGTATCACAAACTGAGATATTTTATGGGGAGATTTGTTCCTGCAGCTAAACCGAAAGAAACATCCCTAAAGATAATAGATTGTAGAGCTGGGAGAAAAAGAGCTTAGAAGAGCATTGAAATACATAGGAACATATTTTCTGAACTAGTTCACACCATTGTTCTATGAAAATGTTTATCCCGCTTTCTCAGTGGTCAACAAATGATGCTTCAGAAGAAGTTGGAAAAAACCATAATGCACTTAGCCAATTGTATAGTGCTCTACCTCATGTAATAACTGTGGCTATATTACAGACTGCCAGAGATGGATTTTCTATTCCTCAGTGCTGCATTATTCAGTCTAAGTGAAGTGGCCACTGTCAAAGATACCCAGGAAAGATGAGAAAAGTGACATTGTGGAGAACTCCTGCATAGTTTGCTTTTGCTTTTGTCTATTTCTGGGGGGAAAAGACATAGCAGCTGGCTTGTCTTTTAAATGTTGCATTACATCTTTACTGGAAAGGAGTTGAAATAACTGAACATTCTTGACCTTCTATTTTAAATTTGGATTTCAGATTACACTGATGAGAACTAGATTTTTAATTTCTTTATTACAAAGCAGAGTTAAGTATCTGTGCAAGAAAAACTCCTGGGAGAGCTCTGGCATTGCAGTTAACAGCCATAGCAATTTGAGCTTCCCTTTCTGCAGTAGAATACAGCAGACACTGTAGAATTTAGGGAATTATTTTTTGAAATTTCTAGGGATGCAATACTATGTTAGGTGTTAAAACATTAACCTAGTATTATAACACATTGTAATTCCAAACTGACCCTTCCTTCTCTGTTTGATCATTAGAAAAAAGCAAAAAAGTATTGTCTTGCAACAATTTTTCCTTTAAAATGCATCCTTGAGAGCTACAATATTTATTGATGCAGTACACAGTTATGTTTCATTTGCAATAATACATTTGTCCCTTTGCCTTTTGGAATCCTGGTGATTTTTTTGTACAAGAATACACAGGGACTCAATTTTTTAAATCATATACAGTAATACTTAGCATTTACACAGTGCTTTTCATTCATATATCTTAAAGCAAGGTAAATATCACTATTCCTACTTCACAAAGGAAGAAAGTAAGGCAGAGAGGTGAACTGATTTGCCCAAGGTCAAAGAGCTAGTCAACAACAGATGTGGAAATAGAATCCAGCAGCCAGATACTGTGCTGTACCTCTCAGGATCAGGGGGTGATGATGGCAAACATTATGATATAGATTTTTTCCCCTGGACTCCAACAACAGAAAAGAGGAATGGATGAGTAGGTATGTTCTGAGTAGGTTTCTTGCCATCAAGCATAAAGGGTATGGACATGTTTGCATAAGGCTCAGCTACAAGTCATTTGGGCCATATCTACATTTACCGGGGATCGACGTTTCTGTGATAATGCAGTGAGAGTCAATTTAGTGGGTCTAGTGAAGACCCGCTAAATCGACCGCAGAGCACTCTCGACTGATACTCCACTGGAATGAGATGATTAAAGTAAATTGACGGTATAGCTCTCTCATTGATGCAACATGGTGTTCACACCGCAGTAAGTTGACCTAAGCTATGTCGACTCCAGCTACATTATTCACATAGTTGGAATAGTGTAACTTAGGTTGACTTATCGTAGTAGTGTAGACAAAGCCCTAGTGTCCATCAGTTAGTTCCACCACCTACATTTTTACCTTATATTGACTGCGAGGTTTCCCACAGTTCAGTAATGTAAGAAGGCAGCTGGGTAACAAATCAGTTCCCATGATTTAAGGAGTTGACCTTTGAGGTACAGGCCACACATGAATATACTTGAACTCAAAATGTATCTGAAACTGAAAAAGATGGTCTTGAAAGCATATCTTAAATTCTTCAGGTCTCTGGAAATGGAACATCAGGGACATTGAAATGAACATTTAAAAATAATAGGAATGGTCAGTTACACCTTCAACACTGAACAATACAAGATACACTTTGATCTGAAAACACTGAATGGCACAACTATCTGTGAATGGTAACATTAGAGAAAGACATTATAAAAGACAGTGATGCAGGAAGGGCTACTTTATGAAGTCTTTTATTTGGTCTATGTATTACCGTATATACTCGTTCATAAGCCAAATATTTTTGGTAAAAAAGTGACTCATCAAAGAGCGGGGGTTGGCTTATAAACGGGTCTACACCAAAATTTGATGATTTTAATCTCTATGGAATCATTGAATTGAATATCTAATACAGGGATCAGCAACCTTTGGCCCACAGCCCGCCAGGGTAAGCACCCTGGTAGGCTGGGACAATTTTTTTACCTGCTGCGTCTGCAGGTTTGGCCGATCGCGGCTCCCACTGGCCACGGTTTGCCGCTCCAGGCCAATGGCAGCGGCGGGAAGCAGCGTGGGCTGAGGGATGTGCTGGCTGTCGATTCCCGCCACCCCCATTGGCCTGGAACGGCAAACCTTAGCCAGTGGGAGGCACAATCGGCCGAACCTGTGGACGCGGCAGGTAAACAAACGGCCCGGCCCACCAGGGTGCCTAACCTGGTGGACTGCATGCCAAAGGTTGCCGATCCCTGATCTAATACATTGTGGTTTGTTTACCTGGAGTGTCTACAGGCATGGAGCCCCTCAGCTCCCTGTGGCCGCGGTTCGCCATTCCCAGCCAATGGAAGCTGCGGGAAGTGCCACTTCCTGCAGCTCCCATTGGCTTGGAACAGCGAACCTCAGCCACAGGGAGCTGAGGGGCTCCATGCCTGCAGATGCTCCAAATAAACAAAATGTCCCGACCCGCCAGTGGCTTATCCTGACAAGCCAGGAGCCAAAGTTTTCCAACCCCTGAAATATAGGGTCAGCTTATGAAAGGGTAATACAGTTTTTGCTATTTTTACCTATCCATTTTGAGGGGTCAGCTTATAAATGAACGGGCTAATGAACGAATATATACAGTATATTGCCTGTGGCCTCTAGAGCTCCTCTAATACAAATAATAAATAATACATCTGTACTATGGTGCTAAGTGTCACTGGGATCAGGACCGGCTCCAGGGTTTTTGCCGCCCCAAGCGTCAGAAAAAAAAAAAAAAAGCTGTGATCGCAATTGCGATTGGCGGCACTCCAGTGGCAGCTCCACCACGCTGCTTTCTTCTTCGGTGGGAATTTGGGGCAGATGCTTCCCTCCGAGAGGGACCCGCCACCAAATTGCTGCCGAACAGCCCGATGTGCCGCCCCTTCCCCTTGGCGGCCCCAAGCACCTGCTTGCTGGGCTGGTGCCTGGAGCCGGCCCTGACTGGGATGTACACAAATAAAATTAAATAGCAGCAACGTTGAGCCCCATTCAGTTCTTGGTAAATCAGAAATCCATAGAGGTTTTTAGTTTTATTGTTCTCTATTGAAAAGGGAATTAAGAGGAAGATTAGTAAGTGAGATTACTGATGATGAAATCTTTAGAAATGTTACTTAGAATAGACTGTGAAATGGCTTTCACATTCCAACATTCTAATCTTCAGGCGAGAAAGCTTCCCCTGAAACAGTGGTTTTAGTGTAAATATAAATATTTGAATATATCACAATGTAAAGATAAATTACTTCTGTCCGTGTACTGTCCTCTTCTATGCATTCTCATGAAATACACTAATGTAGCCCTAGTGGGTCTGGCTGGACAGAGACAGTAACATAGTATACTCAGTCTGTTAGTGGCATGGTGTGTTTAGCTGTTCACATAACTGCTTTATCATCTCTCTGTGCTGCATGAAAAAAATCCTTAGTATTGCACTGCCATTATTAAACACTCTAACACCCACACTGAAATAAGAATTCTGTGAGACTCAATACCCACTGGTGCCCTGTAAAATGTAGCTAAAACTGTGTTTAATTGCATTTCAAATATATTGTGGCTTCCAGACAATCTAATAAAAAGTTAACCTTCCTTTAGCATCTGCTCTAGTTCAGGTATCCAGAAAAAAAAAGTATAATAATTTTTTTATTTCAAACCAACATCAGTACTTTCTTGCTTACAGCTGCAAGGAAGCTGGCAAATTTTCATTTATTTTTTAGGTTCTCAAGGGTAATTATCGCCATATTTATAATATACAATGGGCTTGACTCTATGGCTCGTATGGTCCTTGTCTTGGCTCTTTTGTTCTGTGCAGTGCAGAGCTAGCTGGAGGTCCGTGCCCTGACATGACCCCACAGCTGTGAAGCACTACATATATATCTCCTGAAAGACAACCCTGCCAAACCCACCCTCTCTGCAAGGGGTGGAACCTGTGTTCCCCGCTCCAGTCCCTCGGAAATGAAGTCGGGGAGGCTTTCTCCACACACAGTGACCTTCTGGTTCCATGAATAGAGGAGGGAGTCTCCACAGCTCATCAACAGTGGGATACAATGGAGTCTCATATTCATGCTGACATATGAGGATTCAGCAAACACTATAAATAAACATATATATGCGAGGTCAGACTAATGCAAGAATTGCAAACACAGTTATATGTAGGACACACAAAGTTGTCCATGAACAAGGCAGGTTGCTGTGTCCTTGCTTTGCACTATTCATGTTTTTCACATAACGTGCTGTTTCTTGCTTCAAAGTGGTTGAGGGCAACATGACAAATCTGCCATCACCTTGCTCTGTCATGGGCTGTTTCTTCCCAGTTGCTGGGGTCAACTGACATGTTTTCAAGTTTGACTTCAGTGTCTTTATACCAATGGTCCTCAAACTTTTTACCTCATGCCCCCCCTTACCCTTGCCTGTACCCCACACCCCCAGAGCCGGGGCCGGGAGTGGGGCCGTGACTCCAGGGGGCGTGCATGGATGCGTGTATGGGGCTGAGGCTGGGGCCACAATGGGGGGCGGGCACGGGGCAGACAGAGGAGTGCAGGTCCAACAGCCGGGACCCATGGCCGGAAGCGGGGTCCCAGGCATGGGGCCGGCAGCTGGGGCCAGGGCCAGGAGTGGAACTGGGTGGTGGCCTTTCCCACCCTCCTCTTCGCACAGGGACTGGCCAGGTCCCCAGCCACACACCCCAAATGTTCCTCTGCATGCCCCCACAGCGGGGCGCCCCACAGTTTGGGATCCTTTATACGGTTTGTACTGATGAACATGCAAACAGATGCCTTGTGTATTCTTGATTCAGCCATGTAAATGAGATGCCCTGAGCTTTTAGGAGCATATTTTGAATACCAGATATCTGACAAACATTGAGGATTTTGATACTGACAATTTTGCCCCACAATTTAACAGACTGAAGAAAACATATATGGAACTGATCAAGTTTCCAAATGAGGCAGTGATATGTTGTCCATATCTCACAACCATACAGAAGCGTTATGAGCAGGACAACCTGATAGACATTTAGGTTAGTACTTATTTTGACATCCCTATCATTCCATAGGTGGTGTGGCAGCATTCCAAATGCAGAGCTGGCCTTGGTTATGCCACAGCTTATCTCAATCAATTATGGCATTCTGTGACAGGTTACTCCCTAAGTAGCAGAATTGCTCCACAGACCTGAGAGGAGCATTGCTGATCTTACTAACTGGGTAGACACACGCATCCCCGTCAGAGATTGATACGGTACTTCACTTTTCATTAGACTGATTGTGAAACCAAAGCAAATGACTGCATGAATGAAGTGAACAGTTATACATTGAATGTCATCGACTGAGAAACCAGTGCACAGTCATCAGCAAATAAAAGTTCCTTATGGAGTTAATCTGCCACTTTCATGTAGGAACAGAAGCACTGCAAATTGTACAACTTCCCATCATACAAATCTCGATAGATATTCCTCCGTCAACATACAGAAATGCATCCATAAGCACAGCCAAAGAAAAGGATGGACAAGAGTGTGGGAACCTGCACACAACCTTGATTGGTGCCACTGGTGACCTGAAAGGGGTCCAGTATCTCACCATTTTCCACCATTCTGGCCATTACCCCAACATAGAAGGACTGAGTGACAGAAATCAACTTTGCTGGGATTCCAAAAATGAACAAAAGTTTCAAGCACTTTTACTGAAGCTAGTGGGCTGTGAAGATCACGTCTATAGTGCCATGTCCAGACCAAAATCCACACTGAGACTAGAGGAGGATGATTACCACAAGATAGATGTTAAGTCTATTCAGTATGACCCGTGCAAGGATTTTCCCAGCAACAGAGAAGGGAAATGCCATGCTGATTATCACAGTTTGCCCTATCACCTTTATGTTTATAGAGGTGCACAAAGCTGGCATCCTTGAAATCTTGCTCCCAGATAATATGAAAGAGCCATGTGAGGTGACTTGCAATGTGGTAGCCACCCTGTTTATAGAGCTTATAGCTGACCAACAATGGGATCTAGAGGATGTCACAGGGGCCACATGGCTTGAAGAGTAGTAGCAAGGGCATGCTCTACATTCCCCTCTAATTCCTACTATATCGAAACTTCCTCCCTCTACTGAGTCCAGTGCCTCACTGTGCTGACCCCTTCTCAACACCCCATTTAGACTCCTCTTGGTAATTCCCCTACCTAGCAGCTGTTCCTCACACCAGGTTACAGAGGATGGGAGAGAATTGGGCATGGGGGGAGATCACAGAGGGTAAGAGACAGATGGTATCAAGACAATTTTGTACCCCAGAAAGTGAGAACAATCTTTAAGTAAGAGAGGGAGGGGAGGGAAAGGCAAGTCCCACAGGGATGCTGAAAAATAGAGGGGAAGAGAATCAGTGGGTCCTAGAGAAGGATAAGAGAATTTGAGAGGCACCAACAAAGAAAGGTGAGACAGTATAAAAGAATGTTTGTGTGTTGTGTTAACACAAAAGAGAAAGAAAACATAAGAAAAGGAAATGACACAACACAACTAGAGTGTGCACCCGCCATTCTGCCTGCTTACCTCCCAAAGAGGAAAACCTGTAAGACAAATAACTAAATTCTAAGTTTTTTAGGCCAGAGAGATTTCAAGCCTCCTTGTCACAGCAGAGCTGGCAAGTTAGGGATGTGTGATAGGGTAAAAGAGCAGAGATGTATGCAGGGGCGGCATTGTGCAGGGCCTTCAAAATGAAAATAAGGAGTGAATTTAATTTAGAATGAAACAGGAATCTAGTGGGGGACACGTATGTGTGTGTGTTAGAAATGGGAAAACCAGCAAAGGTGATATGTTTAACTGCAACTTGATGAATGCATTGGAACAGAGAGCAAGAGATGCAATACAGGGAGAGGAGAAGGCAATATTTACATTGGAGGTGTCTCAGAGCCATCCTACATTTTACCATTGCCTCCGTTCCCACCTTCACCTCTGTACTGCAAGTTTATTTGAAGACTGAACCCCCATCTTTAAAATCTGTCTTTGGCTTATGTGACTGAACTCAAGTCCTGAATATAAATGCTCCCAGATTTCAGGATTTTTTTTATTCAGATTAGAATCCAAATTTAATCACTGCAGCTCAAACCCATTCTAGAAAAGGTGGTGAATTATACAGACTGGTATCCATTAAAATCTTTGCAAGTTTGCCTTCACAAGTAACTAAAAGTTGATATGGCATTGGTTTTCTGATTGCACAGAAAAAAACTAAAGATTTTAAATGGTGACAACTGCAAAAAGGGACCATATTTTGGGGTCTGATCTGACAAGTGCCTCCTGTGAGGTGCTGAATACTCTCAACCATGGGTGACTTTCAATGGGAAATTAAGCTGTTCATCTTCTTGAGGATCCAGCCCTACCTACATTCTCAAGAGCGGGTAGCATTAACATTCATAATTGATTACAATATGTTTAAATCTGAGAACCTGCAAAGCCATGCAGACTGATTCTGAAATAGACTGTGAACCATTCCAAACCAACAGCCATAGGGAAGTTTTAGTCAGGGATTAAAAAACATGCAATGTAACTTGCAACCTTTGCAAAAGCATCCATGATTCATTTCAGAAGCCAGAACATTTTTTTTTCTAAATTCTGTCAATGTAACGTTATCACTGTAAGTAACTGAGATTATTGAATTAAGAATGAAATGAAACTGCAGACTCTTGAACTTTAAACTATGCCGTCTTTACAGATTACTCTGCTCCCACAGCTGAAATGTATATTTTATTGCCACTAGCTGTCAGATACCAACAGGTGGGTTAAAAATATCTACATTGCAAATAAGCCCTACTTGTAGCTTCTCTCCTCCAGCAATGCTGAATGCACACTGTGGAAAGCAAAGCTTGGTATTTGTCTCTAGTCATATGGCATAGAGGCCATCACTGTTATAATTTGCTGACTTTAATACTGTCAGTTACTGCATGAAAGCATCTCTCTCATTCAGTCTTGTTAGTTTCCTCCCAGCTCATGTCCAACAGTTTTTATATATGTATTTTAAAAGCATCCAACCTTTGCCTGTGGACTTGTCTTGGGGACTGGCTTTCAACAGGATAAAAGAAAAGAAAAGGTTGGATCGTATTATAATGCTCCTTTTGACATCCCACGACATATTGCTTTCATATGAGCAGCTTTAATAGTTCAAAGTCTCTTTCTTCTGGAACAAAGTAACTATTCGCCCTTGTCTGGTAACCAGAGGTGTATTAACCTCTTCCAAGTTTAACAGGAAATGAATTCCCAAATATTATGTAATTTGTGTGTGTTAGAGCTGTTTTCTACAGTCAGCTCCCATTGTGAACCCACAAGCGAGGTTAAATTCACTGGATTATCAGAACTCCAAATGGGACTAGGCTTCAGATATAAGCAGAGAATTTTGAGTTCTAGGAAATACATTTTTTCCTTTGTAAAACTGAGATATGGATACATTACCCAAAATTCAGTAAATAACCGGGGTTCCAATTCCATTTTTAGGTATTCCATGGGAAGGAATGTAAGTTTATGAACCTGTACTCCCCCAAATCTACAACAAGTAGTGATCAATGACTCCATGTTATCTGGCAGCCAGTATCAAGCGGAGTGCCCCAAGGGTCAGTCCTGGGGCTGGTTTTGTTCAATACCTTCATTAATGATCTGGAGGATGGTGTGGATTGCACCCTCAGCAAGTTTGCAGATGACACAAACTTTGCGACCAGGGGCTGCTAACAGGGAGTTTCGCAAGGGAGTTCTCCAGGTGAAGGAGGAGCAATACAGCACCCTTTTGGGGTAAGTGACTGTCTGTAGTGTGTGTTTGTTTGTGTTTGGGGGTTACTTGCTGTGTGCTGAGCATGTGTTTGTCAGTCTGTTTGTTTGGTTGGTTGTTTGAAGGACCGTGTCCTGTGGCTGGCAGTTGGAAGCTGTGAACTTCAAAGGAAGGTTTGAAAGATAGAAGCCTCTGGTAAGTGGCTGAGCCTTAATCAGTGGGTGGGGCATTCATACAGGCCAGGGCTTTATAAAGCAGCGCACAAGCAACCAGGGAGCTTTTGCGACCAGGGGTTGCTAACAGGGAGTTTCGCAAGGGAGTTGGGAAGGGGGCGAGGGTCCCGTGCCGGTTCTGTTTTCCCTTTATTCCCCTTAAAACCTATAAACCAACTACATTCAAAACTTCTTGCTTGAACAACCCTTTCAGTGGACAGAGAGCTGCAGAAGGGAGTTTGAGAGGGAGTTTGACAGAGGGAGGCTTATGATGGTTAGGAAGACCCGCAACACCTGTGCCAGCACTGCTTCTGTCTCCTCCACCTGCGCCTGTAGCCAGACAGAGTGCCTGAGCATGGATGCTTCTACCCAGATCCTGGTGTGGTTTTGCAGAGACTGTAACTTGCAATTTCCACTTACTGATATCCAGGCTGGGGGGACCATCCAATGTGAAAGGTACCTGCTGGTGGAATCTCTCAGGCAGCAGGTGGGAGAGCTACAGGAGGAGGTGGCTAGGTTAAGGAGCATCCGAATCCACGAGCAATTCCTGGACCGTGTCCATGTGGAGACAGCTGAGGTAGCTGTACCAGTACACAGGACTGCTGATACACCACTGGTGGGGGAGGAGATGGCTCAGGGTGGACACTGGCAGCTGGTTACTTCTGGCAGCAGGCAGTGCTCCACTCCTGCTCCAAACCCTCCCGCCGTGGTAATAGGTAACCGTTATGCTCTTCTTGATACAGGAGAGAAGGAATCACCCCCTACAGTAAAGGAAGAGAAGCCTCATACCCCTAAGGCTGGGAGGTCTGCTGCCACCACTGTGAATAGGAAACAGAGTAGCGGTGGTCGGAGACTCTCTGCTGAAGGGGACGGAGGCGCCCATCTGTCGCCCTGACATTTCATCTCGGGAGGTATGCTGCCTGCCGGGAGCCCTTATCCGAAATGTTACGGAGGCATTGTCGAGGATTATCCAGCTCTCTGACTACTACCCCATGCTACTCATCCATGTGGGCACAAATGATACTGCGCGGTGTGACACTGAGCAGATCAAGAGTGACTACAGGGCTCTGGGAGTACAGGTGAAGGAGTTTGGAGCGCAGGTGGTATTCTCTTCGATTCTTCCTGTCAAAGGTAGGGGCCCAGGCAGAGACAGATGCATCATGGAGGTGAATGCCTGGCTGCGAAGATGGTGTCACCAGGAGGGCTTTGGCTTCCTCGACCACGGGATGCTTTTCGAGGAAGGACTGCTAGGCAGAGATGGCGTTCACCTTTCAAGGAGGAGAAAGACCCTATTTGGACACAGACTGGCTAACCTAGTGAGAAGGGCTTTAAACTAGGTTCGACAGGGACAGGTGAGCAAAGCCCACAGGTAAGTGGAGAACATGGAGGCCTGGGAGATGGGTTGGAAATGAGAGGGAGTGTGGGCTATATTGGCAGAGAGAAAGGAGGGTCAGGACAAAACTGGGAGGCAAGATCAAACCAGTATCTTAGATGCCTATATACAAATGCGAGAAGTATGGGTAATAAGCAGGAAGAACTGGAAGTGCTAATAAACAAATACAACTATGACATTGTTGGCATCATTGAAACTTGGTGGGATAATACACATGATTGGAATGTTGGTGTGGATGGGTACAGCTTGCTCAGGAAGGATAGACAGGGGAAAAAGGGAGGAGGTGTTGCCTTATATATTAAAAATGTACACACTTGGACTGAGGTGGAGATGGACATAGGAGACGGAAGTGTTGAGAGTCTCTGGGTTAGGCCAAAAGGGGTAAAAACAAGGGTGATGTCATGCTAGGAGTCTACTACAGGCCACCTAACCAGGTGGCAGAGGTGGATGAGGCTTTTTTTAAACAACTAACAAAATCATCCAAAGCCCAAGATTTGGTGGTGATGGGGGACTTCAACTATCCAAATATATGTTGGGAAAATAACACAGCGGGGCACAGACTATCCAACAAGTTCTTGGACTGCATTGCAGACAACTTTTTATTTCAGAAGGTTGAAAAAGCTACTGGGGGGAAGCTGTTCCAGACTTGATTTTAGCAAATAGGGAGGAACTCATTGAGAATTTGAAAGTAGAAGGCAGCCTGGGTGAAAGTGATCATGAAATCATAGAGTTTGCAATTCTAAGGAAGGGTAGAAGGGAGAACAGCAAAATAGAGACAATGGATTTCAGGAAGGTGGATTTTGGTAAGCTCAGAGAGCTGATAGGTAAGGTCCCATGGGAATCAAGACTGAGGGGAAAAACAACTGAGGAGAGTTGGCAGTTTTTCAAAGGGACACTATTAAGGGCCCAAAAGCAAGCTATTCCGCTGGTTAGGAAAGATAGAAAATGTGGCAAAAGACCACCTTGGCTTAACCACAAGATCTTGCATGATCTAAAAAATAAAAAGGAGTCATATAAAAAATGGAAACTAGGACAGATTACAAAGGATGAATATAGGCAAACAACACAGGAATGCAGGGGCAAGATTAGAAAGGCAAAGGCACAAAATGAGCTCAAACTAGCTACGGTAATAAAGGGAAACAAGAAGACTTTTTATCAATACATTAGAAGCAAGAGGAAGGCCAAAGACAGGGTAGGCCCACTGCTCAGTGAAGAGGGGAAAACAGTAACAGGAAACTTGGATATGGCAGAGATGCTTAATGACTTCTTTGTTTCGGTCTTCACCGAGAAGTCTGAAGGAATGCCTAACATAGTGAATGCTAATGGGAAGGGGGTAGGTTTAGCAGATAAAATAAAAAAAGAACAAGTTAAAAATTACTTAGAAAAGTTAGATGCCTGCAAGTCACCAGGGCCTGATGAAATGCATCCTAGAATACTCAAGGAGCTAATAGAGGAGGTATCTGAGCCTCTAGCTATTATCTTTGGAAAATCATGGGACACGGGAGAGATTCCAGAAGACTACAAAAGGGCAAATATAGTGCCCATCTATAAAAAGGGAAATAAAAACAACCCATGAAACTACAGACCAGTTAGTTTAACTTCTGTGCCAGGGAAGATAATGGAGCAAGTAATTAAGGAAATCATCTGCGAACACTTGGAAGGTGGTAAGGTGATAGGGAATAGCCAGCATGGATTTGTAAAGAACAAATCGTGTCAAACCAATCTGATAGCTTTCTTTGATAGGATAACCAGTCTTGTGGATAAGGGTGAAGCTGTGGATGTGGTATACCTAGACTTTAATAAGGCATTTGATACGGTCTCGCATGATATTCTTATCGATAAACTAGGCAAATACAATTTAGATGGGGCTACTATAAGGTGGGTGCATAACTGGCTGGATAACCATACTCAGAGAGTTGTTATTAATGGTTCCCAATCCTGCTGGAAAGGCATAACAAGTGGGATTCCGCAGGGGTCTGTTTTGGGACTGGCTCTGTTCAATATCTTCATTAATGACTTAGATATTGGCATAGAAAGTACGCTTATTAAGTTTGCGGATGATACCAAACTGGGAGGGATTGCAACTGCTTTGGAGGACAGGGTCATAATTCAAAATGATCTGGACAAATTGGAGAAATGGTCTGAGTTAAACAGGATGAAGTTTAACAAAGACAAATGCAAAGTGCTCCACTTAGGAAGAAAAAATCAGTTTCACACATACAGAATGGGAAGAGACTGTCTAGGAAGGAGTACGGCAGAAAGGGATCTAGGGGTTATAGTGGACCACAAGCTAAATATGAGTCAACAGTGTGATGCTGTTGCAAAAAAAAGCAAACATGATTCTGGGATGTATTAACAGGTGTGTTGTGAGCAAGACACGAGAAGTCATTCTTCCACTCTACTCTGCTCTGGTTAGGCCTCAGCTGGAGTATTGTGTCCAGTTCTGGGCACCACATTTCAAGAAAGATGTGGAGAAATTGGAGACGGTCCAGAGAAGAGCAACAAGAATGATTAAAGGTCTTGAGAACATGACCTATGAAGGAAGGCTGAAAGAATTGGGTTTGTTTAGTTTGGAAAAGAGAAGACCTAGAGGGGATATGATAGCAGTTTTCAGGTATCTAAAAGGGTGTCATAAGGAGGAGGGAGAAAACTTGTTCACCTTAGCCTCTAAGGATAGAACAAGAAGCAATGGGCTTAAACTGCAGCAAGGGAGATCTAGGTTGGACATTAGGAAAAAGTTCCTAACTGTCAGGGTGGTTAAACACTGGAATAAATTGCCTAGGGAGGTTGTGGAATCTGCATCTCTGGAGATATTTAAGAGTAGGTTAGATAAATGTCTATCAGGGATGGTCTCTAGACAGTATTTGGTCCTGCCATGTGGGCAGGGGACTGGACTCGATGACCTCTCGAGGTCCCTTCCAGTCCTAAACTCTATGAATCTATGAATCTATGACAGTAAGCTGGGGAACGAGGTAGATATGCTGGCGGGTAGGGATAGGATACAGAGAGACCTAGACAAATTAGAGGATTGGGCCAAAAGAAATCTGATGAGGTTCAACAAGAACAAGTGCAGAGTCCTGCACTTAGGACGGAAGAATTCCATGCACTGCTACAGACTAGGGACTGAGTGGCTAGGCAGCAGTTCTGCAGAAAAAGGACCTATGAGTTACAGTGAACGAGAAGCTAGATATGAGTCAACAGTGTGCCCTTGTTGCCAAGAAGGCTAACAGCATTTTGGGCTGTATAAGAAGGAGCATTGCCAGCAGATGGAGGGACGTGATCATTCCCCTCTATTTGGCATTGGTGAGGCCTCATCTGGAGTACTGTGTCCAGTTTTGTGCTCCACATTACAAGAAGGATGTGGAAAAATTGAAGAGTCCAGCATAGGGCAACAAAAATGATTAGGTGGCTGGAGCACGTGATTTATGAGGAGAGACTAAGGGAACTGGGATTATTTAGTCTGCAGAAGAGAAGAATGGCGGGGAGGTGGGGATTTGATAGCTGCTTTCAACTACCTAAAAGGGGGTTCCAAAGAGGATGGATATAGACTGTTCTCAGTGGTACCAGATGACAGAACAAGGAGTAGTGGTCTCAAGTTGCAGTGGGGGAGGTTTAGGTTGGATATTAGGAAAAACTTTTTCACTAGGAGGGTGGTGAAGCACTGGAATGGGTTACATAGGGAGGTGGTGGACTCTCCTTCCTTAGAGGTTTTTAAGATCAGGCTTGACAAAGTCCTGGTTGGGATGATTTAGTTGGGGATTGGTCCTGCTTTGAGCAGGGGCTTGGACTAGATGACCTACTGAACAAGGCTTTGGAGCTGTGCTCCGGCTCCACTCCAGCTCCAGCAAAAACCTGCAGCTCCACTGCTCTGGAGCTGCTCTGCGCTCCAGCTCCGGGCTCCGCTCCAAAGCCCTGCTCCTGAGGCCCCTTCCAACCCTGATATTCTATGATTCTATTAACAGAACCCCCCATTTATATCACTAGGTTATTTACAAAAAGAACAAAGATAGACTCTGACCTCTTAATAGTAATTTAGGATGATATTTTCTTTACCTGTAGGTGTCCCTAATTATAATATTCTGATACACATAAATATGCAATTTCAGATGTGCATTTGAGAAATAATTATGGATTTGTCCCATGTAGTCTGTCTTAAATCCAGATCTAATGTGAAATGCACAGGGGACAGCCGTCTCAAAAAGTTCATGGGTACCCAGAGGGAAAAAAAATCTTCCCCAAAAGCTCTGCATAGTTTATAAAATGTAAGTTCTAACAAACCGCTGCTCTTGCTAATGCAGCTGGAATGCAAACAAAAGTTAGTTTTACAGTTCAGGTCAAACATTTTGTACAGCCATCTTAGTAACCTACAAAGTGCAGCATCTTTGTTATAAAGTATATTTTCCTAAGTTTTTGCTAAAGATCACATCCACTGGACATCTCATACAATAGCTTTGTTTTTATAAGTTAATTCAGGTAAATGTAAGTTATCCTGTAACTTATTCTTCGCAATGTAATGAAATCCTCTGAAATATGCATGGCACTATAAAAAGGTTTAAAAAAAATAATATTCCAGAGCACTTGCTTGTGTTCTATGTAAAGTATGATGACTAAGAAGAAGAAAGCAACACTCGTGCCTCACTCTATCAAGGCTGCCCTCATTCTGCCATCTTGCTCAAACTCAAATCTATATTGCTAGTTTCACCCAAGTTCTGTATCTCATTATCTCTTCATTGGGTTGGATCTTTACAAGCACTCAGCATTGGCCTTATTCTGCTCCCACTGATGTCAACAGGAATTTTGACTTTAGTTTATTATTATTTGTGTTGTGGTAGCACCTGAAGGCCTCTTATAGATCAGAGGCCCATTGCACTGAACACTGTATGAAAACATATGTAGTAAATGGGGGCTGTGTTAGGCCAACAGCAAGCATTTCTGAAAATCCCACTCAATAATTTCTCTCTTCCCTTCTTGTTTATGTGTTGATCTGTGGTCTCATTCCACATCCTCAAACTTTTCTCAAGAGACAACTTTTTAAAATAAAGGATGTAGGAGAAAATGTTGATTTCTGAGCTGGAACAAAATTTTATTAGAAAAATTACATTTTCCATCCTGAAAGTTAGGTTTAGATGTTTATAAAAAAAAGAATTTCCTCTGAGTAATAGTCATACCAGGTCTCTTATCTAGAAACTGTAGATACTGTGAGGGTTCCAAAAACTTTTATGCTAATATGCAAAGTTGATATATCATAAATAGCAAATCCCAGATGAAACATGAACACAACTTCTGACAAGTGGGATAGCACTTTATTTTACTTTTGTTGGTTTCTTAAAGGAATTTCCAGTTGTCTGCAAACTGAACAGAAAAGCTGGGAAGGAATTGTTATTTGTAAACATTTTCTTGGATGAATGTTGACCCACTTCTGCCTGTACATTGCTTGCAGACAGATTGATTAGACTATTATTCAGAAAAGCTTAATATTTTTCAACATATGGGTTGTTTGCAGAATGTTCATAGTGTGTATTTGGTACAGTAGCACCTCAGAATTGTGAACACCAGAGTTACGAACTGACAGGTCAGCCACACACCTCATTTGGAAACAGAAGCATACCATCAGGCAGCAGAGATTAAAAAAAAAAAAAAGATAAAAGAAGCATCAAATACTGTACAGTACAGTACTGTGTTAAATGTAAACTACTAAAAAAAATAAAGGGAATGTTTAAAAAAACATTTGACAAGGTAAGGAAACTGTTTCTGTGCTTGTTTTATTTAAATTAATATGGTTAAAAGCAGCATTTTTCTTCTGCGTTGTAAAGTTTCAAAGCTGTATTAAGTCAGAGTTCAGTTGTAAACTTTTAAAAGAACAACCATAACATTCTGTTCAGAGTTACGAACATTTCAAAGTACAAACAACCTCCACTCCTGAGGTGTTAATAACTTTGAGGTCCTACTGTATTAGGTCTTCAATACTCCCACTGTGTAACTGGTTATGTTAGTTGTTTCTGTTCCACAATTGAATGAATTTATTGTACATTAATGGGTCATGAACACTTAATTGGATCATTTGATTCTCACAGTGTAAGTGTAGGAGCAGGTTGTGGAGCTAGGAGGAGGTAGGCCAGGAAAATTACAGAATATTTAGGACATTAGCCTTTTTCTTTCTGGGCCACTGAAGTCAGGACTTTACATTGTCATTAGGAAAATTACGCTAGTATAATGTCATAGGTTAGGGTCAGATTTCACCTCAGTGTCATCTCTTTATCTTCACAGAAAGTAATTTCATGTGGTGTGAGCAATTCCAGCTTTAAATTATATGTCCAAATCTTTGTCTTATTTAATTAAGTACTTCTGAATCAGAGCTTTTACACAGTCCTACCTGTGAAGACCCCGTGGTGTATTTCTACACTGCAATAAAACACCCACCAGCAGGTCCATGGCAGCTGACTTGGCCTCATGGGGCCAGGGCTGTAGGGCTTTAGAATTGCGCTGTAGACATTTGGGCTTGGGCCTCCTGGGGCCCCAGAGCCCAGTTTCTAGCCTGAGCCCTAATGGCAATACTGCAACTTTATAGACCCACAGCCCAAGCTTTGTGAGCCCAAGTCAACTGACATGGGCCAGCCACAAGTGTTTTACTGCAGTGTAGACATACCCTTAAGGATCTAGCTTGAGATCCATCTGGATGGTGCGTGATCTGCAAGGAGGCTACGTCCCTTTGGGATTTGCCATGATAATGATGGTGATGAGTTGTGAAGGGTGCAGTCATCTAATTTTATCTCTCTTGTTTAAATACATTAGTGCTCTGGTCTGGATCTTTGGAAACAGACCCCATTGTGTTAAGTTCTTAACCTTATACACAGCAATATTTCATATATCTACCAAACTGTCATAGTGGAGGTGGGTATGTGGAGAAGAGCAAGAATACTAGAATATTTGGGAAAGAAAGAAATATTTAGAGATCTCTGCAGAGCAAAATATGAGTGTTTGGTATATGATAGATTAGATGATGAGTGGAACTAGATGGAGTGAATTTGAAGGGAATAGGATTGATATTAGGAACAGATCAGAGGAGAATCTGTGTTGGCAGTAGGTGAACAAGAAGAGATTAAAAACTAGAAACAGGAATGATATTGGTAATGTTAAAAGTTCTTGACTAGTATTGAGAGCAAATGTTCAGATTTTAGGTAAAGAGTCTTCGGATGCTGATGTTTTGTGAATTTAAATGAGATCTTGATTTTCAAAGTTATCCAGCTTTAGAGTATTTTTCAGATGAACACAGGTTAATTTGAAGCTCTCATTAAAGTACAATAAGTATTGCACTATAATAAGGATTACCAAGCAGGGTTATTCAGACGCGTCATTTTTATGAAAGTCATTATTGTGGTGACTATAGAACCAATTCTGAATGTCTAAGTCAGCATTCAATGTATTCAATTTAGTATTTGATCTGAATATAAAACTTGTTAGCAAACCCATTCTAAAGTGTGCACAGCCTACAACTTACATAAAAGCACAGGTAGAAATGACCTGTTCTGTTCTTTATTAGAATACTGTGAAATTGATCTGTTGCAGCTTAATGAAAATCTCTGGAATTAAGATACCTTAAATAATTACTTGGAGCATGCATCTGAATGTGATCTTCACAGTGTCCAAATATTTATAGTCAGTGTATTAAATGTTGGCTGTTTTGTTTTAAAATACTGTGGTATGTATGTTGTGAATGTAATAGATTGAAAAAAAAGGAAAAGCACCTGTTTGCCCATATATCTGTGTTTGCAGTATAGTTTAAATGGGGAATAATCAAATATGAACAACTAAAAAGTTCACAGGGTAAATACAGGCACCTGACTAGAACATCTGAATTCTGCCTTTTAGCAGTCACAGAAAATAAAAACATAAATTCCAGTTTTACAAGCCTTAGTACAGATTTAAACCCTCAAAACACAGGATTTTAACAACATAATCAGATACCCACATTTGAAACTAATACATACATTCTTTGCATGGAAATGCTTAGAGCTGCAATCTCGTGGAGAAGTGAGAAGGTAAAATCCTTTTTGTTTGCCTCAAAATTCCTTTATAGCTTATTCAGAATTTTACAGTATAAAAAAGCATTTAATTTTGTTTTGTTGCTTAAATCTAGGGCAAAGAGCTATGCTGATGTTTTCCTGCTGGTTCAGTTGCTAAGACAACATGGTCAATAGTGGCAACATTGAGTGACTAAAGTTAGGCACTTAGTAAGAGGAGTTGATGGATTTTCAGAGCTGCTGAGCAAATGTGGATAGTAGATTCATTAATTCATTTAATAAAGGTACAGTAAGTGATCTGTCAACCTTACCTCCTATGGCAGTGTTTCTCAAACTGGGGTTGCCGCTTGTGTAGGGAAAGCCCCTGGCGGGCCGGGCCAGTTTGTTTACCTGCCCTGTCCGCAGGTCCGGCCAATTGCGGCTCCCACTGGCCGCGGTTCGCCGCTGCAGGCCAATGGGGGCTGCTGGAAGCGGCACGGGCCGAGGGACTTACTGGCCGCCGCTTCCAGCAGCCCCCATTGGCCTGCAGCGATGAACAGCAGCCAGTGGGAGCCGCGATCGTCCGGACCTGCGGACGGGGCAGGTAAACAAACTGGCCCGGCCCACCAGGGGCTTTCCCTACACAAGTGGCGACCCCAGTTTGAGCAACACTGTCCTATGGCAGCACGTGAAAAAGAAAGATACAATTTGGAGATTACAGCACACAGTGTCTTTAAAGTTCAAAATTGATCTGTAGGATGATATATACTTCAGTGGAAAAGTACCAGCTACTTTTTTATAGTTTGGTGCATGAATTTACCTGTATTACTTGGTTCCTGCTCTATTTGGGGAATACGTATATGGCTTTTAGTAATTTTCTCCTAAGCTTCTCAGAGGATTTAAAGCACTGGAAGTCTACACTGGTGCAACTCTCACATGAAAAGAAGGGAAGAGACATAATAGCAGGAAAAGTAGTTAACAGGCAGATGTAAGAAATTGAGTTAAAGTAATTGTCCCACCCGCTCACTATTTACAGCTCAGTGTGTGAATTATACCAATTTAGACTCCGCTGTTCCTATTTACTTATCTGTAATTTATGTCACTGGGTATATCACCTGTGAGAATGGTCCTAACAATTTTGGAAAAAGTGCTACTATTATTGTCTTTCCTATATACTTCTCTCCACTTGTCATTTCCATTGAAATGAGCACTGCATAATATATTTTCCTAAAATTCTTGGCAAAATTGCTTATTTTTCCTCATGCAAGCACAATACTTATTAGCTGCATAGAGGGTTGAAGTTTAAATCATTATGTGTGTGCTGAGCTTTTCAGCTCTTAGTGTGACATAATCTAGATACATGGAAAAAATACATCCTCTCTTCTCCTCCAAATCCCTACTTAACACTCTTTGTCACAGGGAAAAAAAGACTAGATGACCTAATAGATCTAGTCCCTCTAATTTCTACGCTTATATAAAACACTACTTTTTGCAGTTAGCTTTTCATCTTTAATCTCCATTCTGGCATTCGTCTGCTCCCATTCTTGTGCCTGATCATAAGTCAGTTAAAATTTAAAAAGTTTGGAATTGAAACAATTTTTAGCAATCTGCATCTTGGAAATAACTATCCGAAGAGATGATTTCCCTTTCCTTTGTGGTGTGATCCCTTCTCTCACAGTTCCTTTGTGGACCATTGACTTGCGTTTGCCATTTAATTTAGATAAGGACCTGATTCTCTGGGTGCCTGGCAATAGGTGTGGTCATTTACATTTGTGCAAAGTAAGTGTGGCATTCTACTAAATTAGAATGGTAGAATTTTACATGTAAAAGACTACACAAGATGCAAGGGAATAAGGAATCAGGCCCTAAATTCTTCCGGTTAGCAGTGGTCTTCTTACATATCTTAAAGTGCCAAGCATAGCTATGGCATGATATACATAATAAAAAATTACTTTAAGTATACTTTTCCAGCCAGTTGTGAAACATAACAGCTACCTCTAGTTTACATAACAGAGAACTTGTTAAATTTGAGGCTGCAAAATCCTGCGCTAACACACACATAGGCTCTGAGGAGACTTGTGTTTGATCAATTTCCATTAATTTTCTTAAGACTTTCTGGTCACTACATTCTCATTATTTTGACAAAGTCGTGATGCATGAATTAAATTTAGATAATATAGCAGCGAATATCATCATCACTTTTAGGATTCAATTATAACCATGCTATTACAAGGAAATCTATTTGTTGAAGCCATACTATACAAGGTTTCCGTTTGCAAGTCCAAAGTCAGCTACATAATACTGTTTCAATAATGTCATGAATTGTCTTCCATTCCTTTGGGAGAATCCTTCAGAAAACAAAGTACCTCATTTGCATTTCCTAATTGAATTGTTACAAGATTTCCCACAGGACTTCAAGACCTAAATTTCAGCAATAACCTCAGTATAAGATAATGTTTGAGCAAAGCAAACAGTTTCTAATAGATTTCTCCTTTCTCTCTATTATGTATCTTTGAAGTGGTCTTGAAGATAAAAAGATCAGTAGTGAAAAAAGAATGCATTCATGTTTATATAACATCTATAAGAAACAGAAAGTACTTTTCCTTAAAAAGTAATGCCAGCAAGCTGACTCACAATGTCTTGACTTTTCCCTTAAAGGTCATCTGCAAATGACAGTAGAGAAATCCCCATCTTCAGTATTATATGCAGAATGTCCCCAAATGAAGTGGATTTAGAGCAGAGCATAGAGTGGAACCTGCTTACAGTGAGTTGGTTAGAACGAAAGTCAAATTACACAATTCTGGTAATAGTTAACCACTTACAGAGCTAAGTTATACCCTTATTTAATTTTGCACTGTAGACAGGAATACATCAAATGTAGGTCCATATTCTGCTCTAACTGTATTCCCACACAGAACCCCCTGTGCAGATAACTGCTACTACAAATTCGTAGTGGCAGCACTAACCCTATTATTGAGATGTATGGGGGATATTAGGGAGAGTTAGTACCTTTGTTGCAGGAACACGTTGTGCTCCTTAGGGAGTAGTTCATCCACTTTGGTCCCTACCTGCACCCAGCTCTCACCTGTGGTTCCAAGTGCTGTTTGCATGCTACAGTGGCCACACCCCAGTAAACCTCTTCGATGAGTGGGCTAAACCAGGTGAGGGTAACCAATGGTCACCTACTGCAGCTAAGGAAGTCCACAGTTATTATGATTCTTTGTGCCACTGGAATCTGGCTCCCACAGCTGAGAGAGTGGGACTGCCCCGGTGTAATGGCTGTCTCACTCAAAAATTTCCCACACAGGTTTTATTGCAACACTCATCTAATTAACACTATTGTTATAATTGTCAGCAATGGACTACCAACAATGTATATTGCAGAAATACCCACTACGTGGCTAGGAGTTGGTGTTCCAAATGTGGAAGATGACCTATTCCTGCCCAGAGAGAATACAGTTTAAAGACAAAGGCAGATGAAGGGCAGGAGGAAAGGGATAAAACATAAAAGCATAGTGATCAGGTTAGTGATACATACAGTTCTTGCTAATTCCACGGTTTTCTGGAGTGTGTTTTTTAAGTTGAATATACAAAATCCTTTTTCCTCTAACCTTCCTGCACAGTTCAAGTCAATAAAGCTGTATTGGTATGAGATGACAATGTGGTAAATTTTTCATGCTAGTGATCAATATACAGTTTCAAGGCTAATTTACCAATAAACCTGGGGAATGGGGACTAGAAACTTTTTTCTTTGTAAAATTGAATATAAAATCAGCATTCTGTGCATTATTTGCAGAAGGGGGGCTAAAAGTAATGTCACAACATTAAAGAAAATCAAACTTTTGTGGACCAGAAGCCCAGGATTCATAGGCACCAAAGGGTGGTCCTGTTTCATCCAGCAGCAAGCCCACCATATTCATTGGATAAGCATGGGACAGCAAATTGCGTTTAAATTCCCATCATTAGATTCTTACTCTCAGTCAGCAGCTTTGATGTCAGCTGCACCACTCTTGGCTCCCGATAAGCTAAGCTCTGAGGGGTTCATGACAAGGTGATTCATTTCATTACCTGACAGTGCATTGCAACACATACAGTACTAAATGCTACTGATGGTAATAGATTAGTTTGTTTCCCTTAAATCAAGGCTGCTAAGTAATTTCTGCCGAAGAAGGTGTGTTTCAGCTTCTCCCCATTGTCTAATTTTCAAGGTGAACTTTCCCTCCCACCAACCTTCAGGAGATAAATATATTTCAGTGGCAAGCTGAAATCTTGGAAGTCTTGTTATAGTTTATTTTTATACCACTGTTAATCTTGAATTGTTTTCAGCAAGTTTAACATTTTTCATTTTAATTTATTATGCTCAGGAACTACTATATGCAGGAAGGAGTAAACTCTAGCAGACTGGGCTGCTCTAGCTTGGTTATTTTAGGCACAGAAAGTTAAAATTTTAAGGAAAATAGTATCAAATGCTGAAATGTATGCGTCATCTTTGTATGCTGTTGGCTGTAATTCAGAAGAGGGAAGAAGAGAGGTTTTGGAAGATGTCACACCATCCTACCCAAAGTCCTGACATCACAAAAGCTATTTCAGAATTATAAGAAGTGAATTATTTAATCATATATTGTGGGATCTACCACAAAACATCAAGTGGAGGCTCAGGGGGATTCTATTGGGTTCACTTGTCCCTGGCTTTTACTCCTCTTTTCCCCCCATCACCTGTTCACAGCTATGATCAAATCTCAGACTAACATGCCCTTGGTTAGAACTGATTCACTGAAACACTTCATAAGCCTTTCCTTGCAGAGATAACTTCATAGAGAGGCAGGGTAATGATGGAGGGGAAGGATAAAACTATGTGACTGTCCCTTCTTCTGGGGTCACATTTTACTTTTACTCTTTTTCCAAGTTATTTTCTCACTGACGTTGCCTTATACAATGCTGCTGCACGGACAACAGCAAAGTTGTAAGCAAAGTTTTCTCTTATGGTGAAAGGAACATTTTGGTGGATAGGAGGGTGACTTATTTAGTTACCTGCAGTGCTAATGGGGCTCATAACATTTTATGCTGCAAAGGTAAACAGTAGGAATTTAATTCTTACAAAACAAATGCCATAATATTATTTTGAATTAATAGGATCATTGTGACGCTGTACCCCATAATGCTTTATGGGAATATGACATAACTGGAATATGATCTACTGAATCTATCTATGCTACATATGCTATGTAACATATCTATGTAAAGGTTAAGATCTACTGAATCTATTAATCCTATCTGCATAATAAAAATAATAATAATGGAGATATCCTATCTCCTAGAACTGGAAGGGACCTTGAAAGGTCATCGAGTCCAGCCCCCTGCCTTCACTAGCAGGACCAAGTACTGAATTTGCCCCAGATTCCTAAGTGGCCCCCTCAAGGATTGAACTCACAACCCTGGGTTTAGCAGGCCAATGCTCAAATGTATCATTTTTGTATTCAAAGTTATGAATATTGGCTGTGTACTGGCTTGATTGCTAAATAACCTTAGTAGAGCATTTGGTCAGTTCCCGGAGAAAGGAATGTTGAAATTAAGTACCTAATCAAGGAACACTTAAAGAACAATGAATCTTGGAATGCTCCAATCCACATAAGAAGTCTACTTGAGGACATTCAAGGTAGCATGTGACCCATGGCTGCTACCTGATAAGAAACTGTGAGTCATGCATGGACATGTGACTTGCCCCGGTGACTCCAGAACTCCATCTTGAAGCTGGACTTTGCATAGGAGAGAGGAGGGGGTCTCCACCCACAGGAGAAAGTCTATTTAAGCTCATAGGAGACCCCTCCATTTTGATCTTCAACTGGTTAAAGAGAGAGCCTCTCCACCCCCCAGGATACTTGAAAGAAACTGGAACAAAGGACAGTGTGTAAGGGGTGTCACAGTATCACAGTATCCTGCCAACTACAGCACTGTCCCTGCTGCTCCAAGTTACAAAGTATTTATCATTTAGATATTTATTATTACACTCGTCTTACACTCAAACAGCACAGTATTCTTAATCTACAGAATAGATCATTGATTATGATCTCCACTCATCATTCAGTTCATTTTAAGACTGCTCACAGAGAACAGGAACCATGAGGGGAATGCCCCCCATAGGAAGGCAGAGAATGTGAGAAACTGAGCTGAGTCTGTGGGAGGCCCTGCCAAGACTTTAGATTTGCTTATCACTGAAAAACAATCTCCCTAGTCAACCTAGTGAGATATGAGTTAGGCATAAGAGGGGTTGTGGGTGTGGAATGGGATATTTGAGGTTGAGGTTTTGGAGGAAGAGGCCAGTATCCTTCCTGCCTCATGGTTCTTTTGGTTTCTGTCCTAGCTTGGATATTCCTCAGAATCCCCAGGGGATATTTCAGGCTGCCCAGCCTGGAGGCTTCCTTGGGGACACCTCTCCTTTTCTGGCCATTGCTATTGCCCTCCCCAGAAGGCTTCCTCTGACTCCCTCTCACCTGGATGCTCCAAGGTGGGATTTCTTCAGGGGCCCATAGCCTGAGCATGCTCCCTGCTCCTTACCCTCTCTGTCCCAGCCTACCCCTATCCTACATGTGCCAACTTGTCCTGCCCCCCCTTTTCCAATCTCCCAGTCAATCTGTCCTAATTCACAGATGATGTGTGCATTTTACAATAGAATTAAATCATATGATTTTAATTACAAACAAAGAGGAGGGGGAATTTTTGTTGAGAAAAACAGATAATGCAGTCACAGAATATGATAACACTATTACCATTCTACTAGTATCGTGGGAGGATGTTAAACAGCAGCTACTGAAGTTAGACATTTTTATATCAGCAGGTCCAGATAACTTGCATCCAATAATTTTAAAAGAGCTGGCTGAAGTGCTCAGTCGACAGCTAATATTGATTTACAATAAGACTTAGAACACTGGAAAAGTTCCAGAAGACCGAGAGAAAGTGATATTGTACCAATATTTAAAAAGGGTAAATGGGATGACTTGGGCAAGATAATGAAAAATAAAGAATTAAAAGAGGACAATATAATTAATGTCAGTCAACATGTGTATATAGAAAATAGGGCTTGTCAAACAAACTTGATATCTTGTTTTGATGAGATTACAAGTTTGGTTGATAATGGTAATAGCATTAATGTGATGTACTTAGACTTCTGAAAGGGGTTTGACTTGGTACCTCATAGCATTTTGATTAATAAACTAAAATGATATAAAATTAACATTGAACACATTCAATTAATTACAAACTGATACGTCTCCAAATAGAATTCCAAATGGGAAATCATCATTGAGAAAAATTATCCCCCCCCCAATTAACATTACTTTGCACTTATCAATGTTGAATTTCATCTGCCATTTTGTTGCCCAGTCACCCAGTTTGGCGAGATCCCTTTGTAACTCTTCACAGTCAGCTTTGGATTTTATCTTGAGTAATTTAGTATCATCTGCAAATTTTGCTACTTAAATGTTCACTCCCTTTTCCAAATCATTAGTGACTATGTTGAACAGCACAGGTCCAGTACAGATCTTTGATGACCTCACTATTTATCTCTCTCCATTGTGAAAACTGACCATTTGCACCTACACTTTGTTTCATATCTTTTAAACTATCTTAGTTACTGATCCATGTGAGAACCTTCCCTATTATCCCATGACTACTTAGTTTCCTTAAGAGTCTTTAGTGAGGAGCTTTCCAAAGGCTTTCTGAAAATCCAAGTACACTATATCAACTGGATCATCCTTGTCCACATGCTTGTTGACCCCTTCAAAGAATTCTAATAGATCGATGAGGCATGACTTCCCTTTACAACAGCTATGTTGATTCTTCCCCCAACAAATCATGTTTATCTAGAAGTCTAATAATTCTGTTCTTTACTGTAGTTTCTATCAATTTGCCTGGTACTGAAGTTAGGCTCACGAGCCCATAATTGCCAGGATCGCCACTGGAGCCTTTTATAAATTGGCATTACTTTAGCTACCCTCCAGTCAGTTGGTACAGAGGCTTGTTTCAGTAATAGGTTACATTGTACAGTTAATAGTTCTGCAAATTCACTTTTTATCAACTGGAATTTTACATTTTCCTTTACAGGAGCCAATGGGTAAGAATGAGCCTTTACCAGTTCACTGATTTTTTAAAAGATGTTGTTCAGACTGGTCAAATTATCTGCTTCTGTGGCAGCAGAGCCAAATATCAAGAGAAATAATAGTTCTTTTCTTGATTTTTGTCCTGCATCACTCATGTAACATATCACAGCTTGTGCTTTAGGCTCATATGTCCATCAAGTTAGCGATGGCCATTAGGAAAATACTGGATCCATTATTGATATTGTCAGTACTTCTAGTGTGAAGAACAAGATGCTGATGGCTTGTGTGCAACCTTTGCTGAAGAAACCATTGCTTAATGTCAGCAATCTGACCAAATGTTGACCTCTTTTGAATCTTTCCTATTTTTGCAAGGTTAAATGCCATATTTCTCCTTGACTCTTGTCATCCTGTTAGAGACCTGAATATGCTGTAGAAACTGCACTTGTGCTGTTGGAGATTTCCTCTTAATGTTTAGGTGCTCATGCTGGTATTAATTAGGTCAGCTTCCTTGTATACTCTTGTTGCTGAGGTGCTGTTGAGTTGCCTGAATTATATGAAGGAGTGAATGCTTGCTCTTTAGTGCCTCTATTCCTACCTGCCTGAGAAATCCAAGAGGGCTGTATTAGGAAATTGCTGATAGACCCAGAGGGCTCTCTTGTGTGTAATGTGGCAAGCTTATTACCCCCACTGATGAATACATATATAGAACCGTTAGGGGAATCAGAGTGGAGGGATGGGCTATGGCTTTCAGTATGCTGATGACACTCAGCTCTAGATCTACATCTTGACTGATGCAGCAAGGTAGGGATGAGTTTCTTAGACATAGGGTGATCAAACAGCAAATGTGAAAAATCGGGACGGGAGTGGGGGGTAATAGGAGCCTATATAAGATAAAGACCCAAAAATTGGGACTGTCCCTATAAAATCGGGACATCTGGTCACCCTACTTAGACATTGTCTGATGGTGGTTGGGGCATGGCTGAAAAGAAACTAGATGAGGCTCAATCCAGGTAAAATAGAGCTGATAGTGGCAGATTTGAGACTACTGGACGTTATATCTGCTCTCTTGCTTTAGGTTGTGTACCTACCATTTGTTACATATCTTCATAAATTGTGAGAAAGCCTGGTTATCTAAAAGCACCTGTTCATCCAATACCATCTGTGGCTAGGATGGCCTTTTTTTAAAAAAAATCTGTATTTGAGCAGGAAGGTCATCCAGATGACAGATTTTTCTTTCAAATCCTCATCTTTGCTACTGTCAAGCATGTCTTAGCCTCTTCAAAATTAAATTTTTGCAATGAGCTCTTCATGGAGCTATATCTTCAATTTATTCCAAAGCTGAAATGGATGCAGCATGTAGCTGCCTACCTGGTGAGTGAGGTACTTTGCTTGAAGCACATGACAGTAGTGCTTCGTGATCCACACTGGTTACTGGTTCGCTTCCATGTAGAAATTAAAGGTGTTGATTTTGACTTAAAAAGCTCTATTAAGCAGGGGATTTGCCTATTTGAAAGACATACTGTCTCTTCCAGACTTGGTTTCAACAAAGCAGTTGGAGCCAGAGTCCCTTGGGATAACTATACAGGAGGGAGCCAGCAGCAGAGTGTTCTCCAGGAGGGAAATTCACATCCAGACTCTTAAGGCAGGAAGTGAAAGGCATTCAGATGTAAACAGCAGTCTTGATAATGTTGTCATTGTTACAAAAGCTGTATCTTTTTTATAATCTTACATGCATATGTTCTGGTTCAGCAGCAGGAAAGAGGATAATCATGTTTTAAATAGACCTTTCTACAGATACTACAAGTGAACAGTAAAATGATGCATATTGTGTGTATTCTGCAACAAGGAGGATTAGCTTTTATATGCAAATTAGGGATTCTGGAGGAGAACCGCTTTGCAACCTTATGAGAAAATCCGTTGTCAAAGAACAAATATTTTACACTGAGAGTTGATTAACTAAACCTAGTGGAGTTTTTATTTCTCAAGGGGCCTCTGTTGCCTAGTTTACAAAATATATGTTTTACTTTTTGGACATATAAGACTCAATTCATTAGCCACGTAAAGAGTAAGAGACAAAATAGTCACTTGGTGTGAAAATGTGATAGGATATTAAAAGCTCACAAACTTGTGGATAAAGTTGTATACCTATTATTGTTACAGGCAACACCTAAGATTACTAATACTGAAAGATTACAGACTAATAGTGACTTTTCTTTATTTTTTCAGTTTGTTTACTTTGTGCACTTGGCAGTACTTTGAATAGCCAGGTAATAATAAAGCCTATTCCCTATATAACATGTGTCATCAACAGATCTCAAAGTGCTCCCCAATCTTTTTAATGGATTTATCCTCATAACAACCTTGTGAGGAAGGGATGCATTATTATCCCAACTTTACAAATGGGAAACTCATGCACAGAAGTATGTCTACACTGAATATGGGAAGTCTGATTCCCAACGCACATAGACAGACGTGCACTAGCCAAGCCTGAGCTAGCACTCTAAATATAGCATAATAGACATTTCAGCACTGGCTCAGGCTAGCTCCCAGTGTCAAAGTCCACATGACCTCCTGGGTCTGAGCACAGGCAGCAAGTTAGCTCACGTCTGCCTACCCTTGCTAGGAATCACACCACCTAGCTGCAGTGTAAACATACCCAGAGAGGTTAAGTGGCACACCTAAGATCACACAGGAAGTCCATGGCAAAGTAGCGGTATGAACCCCAGTCTCCCACATGCTAGGTCAGTGCCACTCTTTCCCCTGCAATAGTCAGTCAGTCCTATTTGTGGGTGTCTTTCATACAGGAGAGAAAACATTTAAAAATATAGGAAATGTGACTATAAAAGAACAACACTTGGCAAGGGGACCCACGAGCAAATGGAGTACCGGAAATGATTTAATTCATTGTTTGAAAAAAAAAGACTAGAATTCAAATTGACGGTCTCCATTTAGCATGCATGAGAATTCAATTCTGTAGTGTAAATCCCCTTCCCTGTTTGGGAGGAGGGGAGGAAGGCCTGGCCAGTGCTTAGGCAGAAGGGTGTACTTTATGCAAATTGAAGTTTGGCTGATTTTTTTTTGTGTATGGACTTTTAACCAATATTACACCCACATCATAATAATTTATTCTAGACTCCATTTCCCTAGTTTGTTTATGAGAATGTCCTGTTGGACTCATCAAAAGCCCTACTAAAATCACGATATATCATATCTACAACTTTCTCCCTAACTACTAGGTCAGTAAACCTGTCAAAGAAGGAATGATGGCTGGTTTGGCATGATTTGTTCTTGACAAATCCATGCTAGCTATTATTTATAAACTTATCCTCTAGGCACTTGCAAACAGATTAGTAATTTGTTCCAGTATCTTTCCAGGTATTGAAGTTAGGATGACTAGTCTATAATTTCTAGGGTCCTCTTGTTCCCCTTTTCAAAGATAGGTATTATGTTTGGCCTTCTCCGGTCATCTGGGAACCCACCCATCCCCCAAGAATTCTCAAAGATAATTGCTAACGGTTCCAAGATTGCTTCAGCTAGTTCCTTAAGTACTCTAGCATGAATTTCTTCAGGCCCTGCTCATTTGAATATATCTAGTTGATCTAAATTTTTTTAAGCTTTCCTTTCCCTATTTTGGCTTGTGTTCCTTCCCTCTTGTTGTTAATATTAATTGTGTTAAGTAGCTGGTCACAAGTTACCTTTGTAGTGAAAACTGAAGCAATATAGGCATTAAACACGTCAGCCTTCTTGATGTTGTCCATTATTAGTTCTCCTTCCCGACTAAGTAGTGGACCTACATTTTCCTTTGTCTTTCTCTTGGTTCCAATGTACTTATAGAACCTCTTCTTATTGCCTTTTATGTCCCTTATTAGCTGTAACTCATTTTGTGTCTTAGCATTTCTGTGTCCCTCCGTGCTTATGCTATTCTTTTGTACTCATCTTTAGCAATTTATCCATTTTTCCACTTTTTGTAGGATTTCTTTTTGATTTTCAGGTCCTTAAAAGAGCTTCTTCTGGAGCCATATTGGCCTCTTACTGTCCTTCATATCTTTCCTTTACATAGGGATTAGTTTGCTGTTTAATCTTTAATATTGTCTCTTTGAGAAACTGCCAGTTCTCCTGAACTCCTTTTCCCTTATATTTTCTTCCCATAAGACCTTAGCTACCAGTTTTCTGTATTGGTTAGTTTGATTTTTTGAAGCCTGAGCACTTTAGGACCTGAAATAGGAGAGTACAAAGTTTTAAAAATCACAGTCTTCACTGTGAACTATCACAATGGCATTCTGTATAATCTCAGCTCTAGTTATAATTCAGTTTATGGGTAATCATAAAATACAGGCTTGCAGTAAGCTTGAAAAAAACTACTTTATCTCCCCTACAGCCCAACAAATTGTGAAAGAAGCTGATTAACTAAACACTTCTCCTCTAACAAAAAAAAAGATAAAGTAAATTACATGTGGAATTGGTTTTTAATCTAATATTAAACTTCAGCATAGTACACTTGAAGTGATAATACCAATTTAGGCACTGGCAGGAACAACTAATTTTGAGAGTTTGAGTAAACAGAAAAAAAATACAACAGTTTTTTAGTGAGTTACTCCTCGGTAGTCTTTGTTGTTTCTATATTTGAATTGCTCCCACAATTTTTAACTAAGTAGTTAGGAATAAGAGCATTTGTTCTCCCTCATGAAGCACAAGTCATTATAACTTTGCCTTGCGTGATATAAATTTGCCACATCCATATCATTAGTTATCAGCACATCTCTCAGAATGTACACCCAAATTGGCCTGTCTTACTCCACCAGTTAATTGTGTGCCCTCTGCTGGCTGGATCTGCAGCAATAGATTGGAAAATATTGCAGCATTATGAATAAACGATGGCTATTTAAAACAATATTATTCAACAGCAGTGCATTGCATTTTACTTTTGAAAAGGTATTTAAAATCCAGGTTATAGCAATACTAGTGTTAAATAAACTTTTGACCTACAGGATGTAAGAATCTTTAAGTGGCCTAGCATATAGGAAAACACTTTGGAATCCATATTTCTAATGTTGAAGATGCCTGAATGTTTTCATACTTTTAAGAGAATATTTTCTCCAAAATTAAGTTTGTTTCACTGTATCTACCTACTGAAGTGCTGGGAAAATGTTGAAAGGCATCAAGAAAATGAACCTCTGTGAAGAGACAGTTCAATATGAGTGTGCTTAAAAGTGAACTGCAGGCAATGAAACAGAACAGAAATAAAGCCAAATTTGTTGGATCTGTGTATCATAACAATCAAGAAAAATTTTGGAGCAGAGAATATAACATTTCAAAGTTCACTTTGTGCTTTATGAATTTATGAGCTTGTAATTGAGTTAAAATACATTTCATATGATAAATTATAGGTACATTACATTAAAAACAACAGCTGTCTCAAAGGAACAAAAGCCAAAAAACAACATCAGGAAATAACTATTACATGCTGAAATTTGTCAATCTGCCTTTTATTGCTAGGGTCTCTGAAGAGTGAGTGATTTTATTTAACCAGTTTGCCACAATTATTGGGCACAAAAGATAAAGGATGAACTTCATTTCTGCATATAACTGTTTTGAAGATTGTAGTATAGTACTTAGCCTTTTTAGTGGTGTAGTTTATTGGAATGGGAGCCCATAACTACAGTGGGCAATTATGGAATAATATGCTCACAGAGGAATGTTCTTCATAACTTATTTCAGTATAGCTTGGCTTGTGATCCCGTGAGATATCCCTTCTAATTTGTTTTTAATTCTCTCTAGTATAATTGTGGATTTTATGATTATCCAGATAAATATCTAATCCATTTTTAATCCCACCATGCTCTTGGGCTGAGCAAGACATGTTGGAAATTAGTTCCACAGGCTACTTGTGCACAGTGTATAATGGTATTTCCTTCTATCGATTTTAAACTTTGCTTACTAGGTTTCAGAGTAGCAGCCGTGTTAGTCTGTATCCGCAAAAAGAACAGGAGTACTTGTGGCACCTTAGAGACTAACAAATTTATTAGATGCATCCGAAGAAGTGGGCTGTAGTCCACGAAAGCTTATGCTCTAATAAATTTGTTAGTCTCTAAGGTGCCACAAGTACTCCTGTTCTTTTTGCTTACTAGAGCAAGCCAGGAAATTGAATTTCAATTTTATGAATAATTTTGAGGTTTTGGACAAATTTTCATCCTGAATCAGGACAAAATTCCCAAACCTCACCATTTTTCATGGAATTGAAATTCCTCAATATTTTTCTACAGAAACAATATTCTCAGACTTTCAGGCTTTCCTGGGAGCAGTGGCTCTTTGGCAGTCTGCCTGGTGAGCTGCCCAGCAGCCTGGGAGGTCAGTAGGCTGGCAGAAAACCTGCCTGGTTTCTGTCTGAAGTTTTGTTGAAATCAACATGTTCCCTCAATAAAGAAAGGTTGTCCATGATGTCACTTTTCTGAGTGGGTGAGGTTCTGTGGCCTGCAATGTGCAGGAGGTTAGACTAGATGATCATGATGGTCCATTCTGGCCTTATGTCTATGAGCCTAAATGCTAAAAATAATTCAACAATGAGCACCCGTACTTCAATGTTATCTGATACACATATAATACACCACAGCGTGACACTTGTTAGACATCTTAGCTAAAAGTAACAGATATTTGCCTTCCAGGACATGCCACTCCAAAGTAATCAGAAGCTATTGTTTCCATATGAAAGAGTGATACCTAGAAAGGAAATTCTTTGCATTACCACAGGAAACAATATGAAAGGAAAGGAATCTACATTACTTGAGTATAACACAGAAGACCTTTTAAACACAGAGCTTCAAGTTTTACAGGAAGGATATAAGGGACACAAGCTCTTTCCCCCCTAAACAGATGTTGAATCCTACATCTTCTGACATTAAATTTTCCATTGGTTGTCAGTAGGCCTTTGAGTTACTTCTGCTTGGTTTTAGTGCCACTGTACTTTTTTCTTCAGACTCTGTCCTGCCATAACTGTTTCTCTCTGTGTGTGCATGTTTCTGTGCTCCTGCCTCCAGCCTTGATTTCTGATTCATACATTGGCTTTCGTTTGTCTCTGAAGGTGTCAGACTTTCTTTAGAACAATATTATTTCTAACTATCAAAAGTTCAGAAAGTGACTTACAATCTGACATCATATGTTCTTGGGATATAACAGTACAGTATTAATATTTCTAGGTTTAGTTTAGTGATTGTTAAACCTCTCAGGTTCAGAGTTGGTTCATACATATTTGGATGTTTACCTGAAGATTATTTAAAATGATCATTTCCTTCACTAGCAACTCACCACCTAATGGCAGGTCTTTTCAGGGTTGAACTGTGTCCTTTTTCTACTTCTGGCATCTGGTCTCCTCTTCAAGGCAACCAAATGACAATTCCCTCAGTGGCTTATATTTTTCTTATTATTTAAAAGAGAGGCAGCTGGGAGTTGCACTTCAGGGCATACTAAATAACACAGTGCTTGTAAAATTTAGGCCAAAGTAATAAGATCATCAGAGGAGTTTCTGAACCCAACTGCTCTAGAACAGGTTAAGAAGCAGGCTAATCACCTCTAGAAGCTAATAGCAGCAGAAGGAATTTGGAAGAGGAAAAATTGCACTAGGACTCAGTTTCTCACTGAAGAAGCTGGAGGTAAGATCAGGGCAACGGGCTTATCAGATGGCCTTCCAAGAACATCAGTGTAGGAAATGGATCAGCAAGTCATCCTTCGGAGAGGAATTGGAGGGGCATGGGTGTGCCAACTAATACCTAAAGACACAGGAGAAAGGCAATCTAGTAGGCTGACCTCCCACTCCCCAGACAACCTGCCATAGCAGATAAAATTGTGCAGGGAACAGGAAAGGAAAAGGATTTCTTATTGAAGGAGAAATGGGGATTCCTTCTCCACGTATTTTCAAACCTTAAATATTTGATTCAGTGTCTCAGAAGGGGAAAAAAACACACTAACGCGGATAGCAATGAAATTGCCCCATTTTGGTGATATTAAAGAAGAAGCGATAGGACTCATTGACAGACTGAATAGGGAGGAGAGTAAGAGAAAGAGTGGAAATTTGAAGGGAAGCATGGGAACTGACAATAGTGCCAGAGAAGGAAGACACACAACAGCCAATCAGGAGAAAGATAAGTTTCATTATGGAAAGACTGAGTTTTGAATGGCAACAGGACATGCAAGAGACGCATGATGTCAGATTGCATAGAGGACAAGAGTTCAGGGGAGGATATGGGAATCAAGCTCATAGAATTTCTGCTTGAAGACACAGGTGATAGATGTGAGAGAGAATGTCACGAGAGCAGGTGACCAAGAACAGCAGCTTGAATGAGAGCAACAGAGAAGGGAAGAAGGGAGTATGAGAAGCCACCAAAGGAGACATTGGGAGAACGATGAAAAACCAGGGGAGTACAGTCATATAAGCCAAGAGAGGAGAAAAATCCAAGGAATAAGGAAAGATCAACTCTGTCAGAGTGAGAAAACAGGCCAAGAATGGAGAACTCTTTAGATTTAACTAAGTTAGATACTATCTAAAATTAGAAGTGAACAAAAATGCAAATTTTTATTCCAGTGATAAAACAAGTAAAAAAAACCTTTGAGATTGTTTGCTATATATTCCAACATAGAAATCTAAGTGATGTATGTGAGTTACTTCCATTTTAAAAACAAATCATTAGCCATTTTAATTTACAGTACCCACTGCCCTTCCTCCCACTCAGAGAAAGTTTCCTTTGAAAAGCTGGTGTATGACATGTTTTCTGTGCCAAAAGATCATAATCAAGGACAGAATGGCCATATGGCAGATCATATGAGCCGTCAAATTAAAACCTATCCAAGTTGCATACAACTTCACATGACAGTAGCTCCCAGCATAAGACATCTGTAATGCTCTCAAAGCTAAATTACAAATATTCAACTCTGACTTATTTTGTCTCTAATATAGTATCAATATTTATTATGCCAGTTGCAATCATTAGAACAACAGTGCATGAATACAAAATGCTTTCCAAATCTCAACAACATTGTACAAAATGAGGGCCAAATTCTGGCTCTCATTCACTCCCATGGCACACTGACATCACTTTTACATCAATAGGCCTGTACTGGAGTTTCACGGTGTGACAGAAGGCATAATTTGTCATTATATGCACAGGCATCATATTGTTCATAAATAAAGAGCAGCATCCCTGGGGTGTAACATCTGGTGTTTTGAACAGCATGCTGTTGCATTACACAACAGGTTAGGAATCAAACCAAAGAACGTATGTGGAATTGCAGGGGGCTTCAACTAAACAAGATGTAATCATTAAAAAAATATTTCTACTGATTTGCTGACCTCTAACAAAGCTTTTATTGACAATTTCCTGACAGCAGCATTTGAGATAAAACAATTCTCCTGGTTTAAGCACAAAGAAAATACTATGTTATCATATCTAACACTATATAGCAGGGATCTCAAACTCAAATCACCACGAGGGCCACATGAGGACTAGTACATTGGCCGAGGGCTGCATCACTGAAACCTTTTCATACAGTGATACAAAAGTATAGACAAAAATGAAGAGTAATATAGTATGCTATTAAAAGTCAATGTATTAACTTTTTAAAAACTGTAATGTGAAAAGTCAGTGCTAATTTTGACAGTCATTTCATTTTTGGCCACTTAGTTGGCAGCATTTTGCATTAACCAGAGCATCAATATTAGGTTTGATATCCTGAGACGAAACCAATCTCAGTGTTGCTTGCAAATGATCATCAGTAAGCCTTGACCTTAACACAGATTTGTTAATCTTCATAGAAGAGAAAATCTGTTCACATATATATGTACTTCCAAACATTGCCATTACCCTTGTGGAAGCAGAGAATAACATGGGAAATCTTTCTTGTGGAAGAAAAACGGTAGAATTCCTGAATTCCAACATCTGTATACTTCTGCTACAAAATGGTATCACACTGAAGCTCCTCTAATTCCATCTACATTTCCTCTGCAACATTGTCAATTTCCACAGCAAATGGTGTGGAAAAAAGTTGAACCACACATCAAACTGTTTGTGTAAGTTAGAAATGATCTCTGCATATTCTTTCAAGGATTTGGGTTCAACTTTTCCTAAGGAATTCGGAGTCCAGAAATGGACCAAATTGCCAGCAGTCAGCTGTTTCCCCCACAAAGTAAGCTTGACTTTGAATGACTTAACACTGTCATACATCTATGTTATCACCTGTTTTCTACCCTGAAGCTTCAAGTTCAGTGCATTCAGGTGATCAGTTACATCTGTTAGAAAAGCAAGGTTGCAGATAAAAGTGGAATCAGCAAGCTGTGGAACCTCGTTGTTTTTCATTTTCATGAAACAATCAATCTCTTCTCTAAGTGCAAAAAAATGCTTCAAAACATTTCCACGACTCAGCCATCTAACTTCAGTGTGATACAGAAGTTCCCCATGTTCACTGTCCATACATTGACTTCAGTGGAGCCAGGATTTCACTCTAAATAATTAGGGACAAATCTGGCAAACTCCTGTTGAGACAGATCCTTTGAGGAGCTGAGCATGCCCAACTGGAATTTAGGATGTTCAGCTGGTACTTGGTGTATTGCAGGATGTTGCACAAGTGAAGTTTTTCCTGAGTAAAAATCCTGAATCTCAGGATCTGATATATGGTCAGTATTTAAAAAAAACATAATAAAACAACAACTGGAAGACCTTTATAGCCTATAGGATTTCTACGTAAGTATGTACAGTAGAGTACCTGAATTTGAATGTATCTTATTTAAGAAGCTGAAGTTAACCCAATGCATAAATTTAAGTTCAATTAATAAAAATCTTAGTATGTTTGCAGACAATTCACAAACAGGAAGAAGGCTACAATGACTGAATAGTTCACCCAACTCTGCTGTCAAACAAGCACCTTCTCCTGTTATAATGAGAGCATAAATGTCCCCCACTCTGCCCCTGGCCCCGCCCCCACTCCACCCCTTCCATGAGGTCCTGCCCCACCTATTCCCACCCCTCCCCCATTCCAACCCCTTCCCCAAAGTCCCTGCCCCAACTCCGCCCCCTCCCTGCCCCTATTCCAACCCCTTTCCCAAATCTCTGCCCCAGTCCTTCTCTGCCTCCTCCCTTGGAAAGTCTTAAGCGTCGCCAAACAGCTGTTTGATGGCGGGAAGTGCTCGGTGGTAGGCAGAGGAGCGGGGATGCGGTGCGCTCGGGTGGCAGGGCGGGGAGCTTGGCTGCCGGTGGGTGCAGAATAACCACTAATTTTTCCCTGTGAATGCTCCAGCCCCGGAGCACCCATGGAGTGGGTGCCTATGGCGGGCTGCAGGAAATAACTCCGCGGGCCATGTATTTGAGACCCCTGCTATATAGTAACTCTTAACTACGATGGCTGCTACTACATAGCATTTTGAGTAAGATTTGTCATAGGACTTCACAACTTTTATGGTCACAATGTTGTTTATAATGTATCCACGAATTACACTCTAGGAAGAATATAAAAGCAGGGATTAATTGTACTCTCAGATACTGTTCATTGTATGCAATTTACATTTATTTTAATGGAGGGGGGTTGTTCATGTATCGAGGCTAGAATTTGATTCCGAAATAAAGTAATCAAATCATGACAGTTAGATAAAGAAAATAGCAAACCGTGTTAGCATTGGCTCTTTATTGCTTGCTCATAAATTTTAAGAGCCAATGCGCCACATTTCTCTCTATTGTATATCAGCTGCTTTAACAGAGGTCATATCGTTCAGAAGAAGGGTCTCTTCAGAAGCAATGAAGTTTTCTATACCTTTCTCTTAGCTTCCCTGAACTGATGAGCAGCATCAGTTCCAACTGAATTTAATATGGATGGGGGCATTCAGCATCTGAGAGGAACAGGCTCTTAGGGTGCTTACCACTGAAACATACATTGCCAACTACTGCATTCTTTATTGTTTTTCCAGAGTGTAGCATTGATCTAATTCAACGACATCCTTCTGTAACTTCTCCCCAGCCACTATAATGCTCCAATAAAAGGGGCTACCTTCCTGGACTCAAATTAAGTTATCTGGTACTATATTTTAAAGGCTAGAACAAATTTAATTTACAGTAATCTTTTAAAATCCTTCTTGTTCTTCCCACTGGTTCTCAACTGCTTAGCTGCACTCTATAGTAGAGAAGAATGCTTGATAATGGGTCTTAAGGGAAACATAGCTAGTGTATGGTTTTCTTCTATATACATATTATCATGAAACACTGATCACATGGATATGTAATGCTTGATAAAAAATAAATACTTGATCCTGAAAGGTGCTAAGTGCTCTTAATTTCCATTGAAACCAATAGGAACTGAGAGCACTCAGCGTCTGGCAGTAGGTGTTCAGCACTGGATTTGCTATGGCCATTGATTTCATTTGGAAGGTGCTTAGATACTATGGTGATGGGTGGCAATATAGAACCCTAAGAGAGCTTAGATAGGCACAATGTAAAAGTCTAACAACCCCCCCAAAAAGGAAGGTAAAGTGCTGAAATACCATCTTTTAGGTGCCCAGCTGTGCCTAAGTAAAAATACAACACGCAAACAAAAAGTGGCCACACTAATTTTTTAAACAAAGAAATTACAAAGGAGTGACTCACCTCTTACAGCCTCCTTAGGTGATGCAGGAGCTCCTGTGTACTAACTCTGAGCTTGTTCCTGAAAGATCCAAAGCATCCTTACTTCCCACTGAAGTGCCCCAGGAGGTGCTCAGTATTAGAGCTGGACGAAACTCGGGGATTTCAGTTTCTCAGATGTTTCAGGGTTGTGTTTTTTTTAATTTGCTTTTGCTCCAGTTCAGAACAAAAACAAATTCACTGCAATGTTCCAGCAAATCAAAGAACCTCCAAAATTTCATTTCAGAAACTCCAAAATGTGGTGTTCTTGAAATGAAATTGACATTCTTGTCCATTTCACAGCTGCTATTCCAGCTGAGACTTGGGACAGGAGGATTGGCAAGCTCCCTGCCACAGAGCACACAGCCCACCAGTCCCCAGGGACCTGGCTCCAGTTGAGGCTTGTGGGGCTAGCAGGCTCCCTGCCATGGAACCTAACGGCCCTGAGAGATCCAACTCCAGGTGGCAAGCTCCCTATTGCAAAGTGGGGAGGCAGAATGTTTTGACTCTCCATTCTTCCAACTGGGGGTGGAGAGGAGGGATGGGGGGAGACAGAGCACTTCAGTACTTTCCTATGGGTTCCCAGGAGCTGCGCGGGGGGGAAGAGGGGGAAGAGAGGCAAAGTATGCCTTTTCAGGAGAACATTTTGTTCTTCCGAATTGGCATTTGCCAGCGAAACAAAGTTTCATCCAAAAATGTCCAACTAGTTCTACAGTCAGCGCCTCATGAGAGCAGGCCTGCTGTCTCCTACTTTCAAATATATAATGGCATGTGTGAGCAGCACATATAAAACAGCTAGAAGAAACTGATGATGTTTTCATAAAGTTGAATGCAACTGTGATGGGGTAGTAGTGCCTAGGGATCAGTTCATCCCCATCAGGTAATGTGGCCCTTTAAGATTTTGAAAAGTCTGAGGTATTGACAAGGACCTAGGAGATATTGACAGAGAGGAAGCAGTCCTGGAGATAAGTAGTGTTTGGAAGCAAATCCCATCATTGTTTCTTTCTGGGCCCTAGGGCCAGGAGCCTTACAGAGACGGTGGGGCAAGGCTCCCCTCTCACCCAGCCAACTGGGGAGGAGATGGAGCCAGGAGACTAGCATATATGCTGTTCCTCTGTCATAGCAGGGCAGACACCAGCAGGAGGAGGCTGCCTGCTGGCTTCTCCAAGCCTGAGGACTAATTGGGGAAAATGGTCCAGTTAAGGGAGATGGTGGCTAAGGCCCGACAGCTGGCTAAATTACAACTCAGCCCCAAAGAGAAGGACTGAGCCTCCTGTTTTGAGAGAGAGTTTGTTAAAGTACAAGCCCAGCCCCATGAAGGGGGTTGGGGACTAGGGGGGCTCCAGAATGAGGGAAAGAAAACCTACCAGGGCCCAGAGTGGACATGAACTTGAGTAACTAAAGGACACTCTGTAGAATGTAGAACAATCTGTAGAATGAATTAATAAACCAGATATACATGAAGATGGTACATACATTGAACTAATGTGGTCTGAGTAATAGACAAAGAACACGAGAGGGCATGGAAGGAAGTACATTTGCAAGGCCATGAAAGAAACTTTTTTTTGGCCAGTTCATTTTATGTGGTACTTGAGATCTGCAGATTTAGATTTTTGCGACATTTTAAGGGACGGATTGGTTTGCAAAGTTCACTTCCAGTTTGCAATTGCATGCTTTGCAAACTGTGTATATTCACCCTTGCACACAGAAGTACCATGACAACTACATGTGGCCCAGATGAGAACTGTCTGCTGTTGCGTTGGAGCTGCTCTCAGTAGTGGAAGGCTGTGAGTTGGCACTGGATGTCCAGGAGCTGTAGCTGCTTTGTGGGAGACACAGACTTAACCCAGCACTGTACACCCACAAGTTGACAACCTCCAGCTGGTGATACAGGTTGCTGGGAAGTCCCTGGGGTATATCATACCCACAGGATGCTTCAAAAAAAAGTTTTACAAGGGTCACAAAGCTTCAAACATAAGTGTTGTCAAGTACGCTAGTGGAAATTAACCTGCCACTGACTTTCACAGATCAATCTCATGTCTGAAACAGCAAAATAACTTTTGTCATAAACAGCTGCTATATTTGGGTGAGTAGGAAGTGCCCCATTTTAATTTTTTCTGATCATGATCATTTTTTACTGGCCTGCACACATCTGTGGCCTACAACTCCAGGCTCATCTTTAATGTACCCAATGGATTTTGCCATTCCCTGTATCCTCAGATTATCTTAACATTAATTAAAGCATCACACTGTATTATTGCCTTTTTACTTGATTACTTTTAGGGATTTTATGTTATTTTTATAAATATGATGTTTCCATGTATGAATAAATAAGAAAGTTGGTTGGATTAAAAAAAACGTGAATACAAATGTCTGGTTTGCCTACAGCCTACACCTATCCCTAGTCTTTTTCATAACGAAGCACATTAAGGAAGGCATTTCATCCTTTTGACTAAGTTTCCTTAAAGTTTGGGGTTTCATTTTCATTCAGATTTTTTTTTTACAGCTTTTAAAAAAATCTTAAAAAAACTAAACACATTTTTGAGATCTCAACATAAGTGGAAAGGGGAAAAAAATCTTCCATTGGCAGGCTACTTTGGAGACGACAGAATCTTGATGCAAATGAATGCATACATCGTAAGGATGCTTCAGTTAATATAACAGAGTTTTGTTTGGCTCAGAGGAACCTACGCAGCCTTAATGACTTGATTATGATCTTGCACTAGCATAAATCATGATTAACTTCAGTGAAGGGAGTGGAGTCACTTTAGCGTGAAACTGGGAAAATGAGAACAGAATTGGGCCTGAAATCTATCACACTAATATTCCATTAGTTTAACTGGCACACAATGTTTTTAATAGTGTATAATATTTGAGATTATAGTTTAGCATATTAGGAGTTATGTAACATACACTGAGATAAGGGAGAGGGAGAGTCAAAGTTGCATTTCCTGAATTCTTAAAAGTGCAATCTTACTGTCTTCTTAACATAGACTTTTTGATGGAATGTTACACAAAGATTGAGCAATGCTGCCAAAAAACATTGCATGTAGAGATGGGCTGAATCAAGCCTCTGGCTGTGAAGAACAGCTCAGAAACATTGAGGATGGGAAGCTTGAGATCAGAGTTCAATTTCTGATATTTGTTTACCTCTATAAACTCTATGAAATTCTAAATCCTAAAAACCCAATATTAAGAGTTTCCAGATCCAGCTCTAAGTTGTGGGCTCATCTTTATTTGCACATATTTCCATTCTTCTGACACCTTCACATTCCCTTTTCTACAAGAACACATCTTTATAAACAGCCAACCATAAAAATATGCTGTTTTCATTCATACAGTGGAGATGAAGTTCACACTATCGGCATGCTCATTCTGACGGGTAAAGCTTTCTTCCAAGTGGAAAGTAATCTGGTTCTAACTAAGATAAGTTTCCTGAGTTTTCACCCTATACTTGATTTGTTTATACTGATTTCTTTTACTTGAACCACATTAGCTAGTGCATCACTATCAAATAGATAAGTTAATTCTACAACCACTTAGTGCAACTTGTAGATGATAAATGTTATTGATTGAATGAAATAGACCAAAGTTGCACTTGGAACTACAATAGGTAATTAGGTTTGATTCTAGCATAGGGTATGTCTACACTACGAAATTAAGTCGAATTTATAGAAGCCGGTTTTATAGATATCGGTTTTAAACAGTCGATTGTGTGTGTCCCCACATAAAATCCCCACGTCCACAGTACCGAGGCTAGCGTCGACTTCTGGAGTGTTGGACTGTGGGTAGCTATCCCACAGTTCCCGCAGTCTCTGCCGACCATTGGAATTCTGGGTTGAGATCCCAATGCCTGATGATGCAAAACAGTGTTGCGGGGGGTTCTGGGTACATGCCGTCAGGCCCCTCCCCCTCCATCACAGCAACGGCAGACAATCGATTCACGCCTTTTTACCTGGGTTACCTGTGCAGACAACACACCATGGCAAGCATGGAGCCCGCTCAGCTCAGCTCAGCTCACCATCACCATATGTCATCTGGGTGCTGGCAGACGTGGTACTGCATTGCTACACAGCAGCAGCCCCTTGCCTTTTGGCAGTAGACGGTGCAGCATGACTGGTAGCCTTCATCGGCTATCTGGGTGTTAGCACATGTGGGGCTGCATTGCTATACAGCAGCAGCCCCTTGCCTTTTGGCAGTAGATGGTGTATTACAACTGGTATCCGTCGTCGTCGTCCTCCAGTTCAATCATAGGCACCTGGGCAGACATGCTTTGTCTCCTGGAGACTCAGTCCTGCCGGCAGTCCTATTGAACCATCTTGACGATGATGGCTAGCAGTTGTAGTACAGTATCTTCTGCCAAGCACCCAGAAGATACCGAGGGCTATCTGTCATGCTGCACCGTCTGCTGCCAGCTTAAGATGTAAAAAATAGATGCACCAGATTTGTTCTGTATTCATTTGCTTCCCCCTCCCTCCGTGGTCACCTGTGCTTTCCAAGCTGGGCAAACGGGAAATGAAATTCAAAAGTTCGCGGGGCTTTTCCTGTCTACCTGGTCAGTGCATCTGAGTTGAGAGTGCTGTCCAACGCAGTCACAATGAAGCACTGTGGGATAGCTCCCGGAGGCCAATAACGTCGAATTCTGTCCACACTACCCCAAATCCGACCCGCAAAGGCCGCTTTTAGCGCTAATCCCCTCGTCGGAGGTGGAGTAAAGAAACCGGTCTAAAGGGCCCTTTAAGTCGAAAGAAAGGGCTTTGTCGTGTGGACGTGTCCAGGCTTAGTTCAATTTAACCCTGCTAAAGTCGACCTAAACTCATAGTGTAGACCAGGGCATAGAAAGGCAGAATCTTATTGTGGAGAAAACATTTTTTTTAAAAGAAACCCTCTGATATCTGCATTTAATTTTTGGGATCAGGCATTTTTGTAAATCTCTTTTGGATGCAGATTCCATTGTAAGATCATAAGAAGAGCAATTCTTGGCCCCCACCTCTGTCCTTGCACTACTCTAGCAATGCAAAAGGGATGGAGCAGCAGGGAATTCATCTGACAAAGCCAGTGCCACCCACCCCACCATTCAAATACTGAGTTGGACAAGAGGTCAGAGGGGGCTGAGCTGGAGTGCAATAAACTCCAGTGAGTATTGGCTGGCACAAGGATCCCTATGGTATTAAAATAGTCTGTGTAATTTAGAACAGCTTTTAAGTTACTCTAAGTATGGCATGGAACAGGCTGGATCCCAGTCCAGCCAAGGATAAGGGGAGCAGAAAAGTGCCTTAGTACAGGAACCATGCTGGTCCTAAGTGCAACGCATTTGGACTCAGACCAGAATTTGGCCTTATAGATATTACTTTAATACCTGTAATTTTATTAACAAAAGATGCTGTGGGTATGGGTGAACAACCCATGAAGGTTTAGGTGTGGGTTTTACAAATATGATCTTGTAGGTTGCACTAACAGGGGGTAGTGCCTACAGAATATAAACCTCCAAAAATCTTCTCTCAGACCAACCCACAATATTATCTTACATGCCATCTAGATGTCCTGGACAATTGTTTATATTTGTTCTTCCAGGAGCCTAATGTACTCCATCACTTGGGGCTCTGATGGGAACTCCCCTCTCGAAGTTTTAGGAGTTAGAGTGGAGGTTGTACATTATGAGTTGCTGCTCCTGCATTCAAATGTTCTTTGGGGCAAGACACATACTACGAGGGCCCATCTCCAGCATGTAGCAGACGAAGAGGGGAAAAGACTCTCCAACTGCAGCTGGCACCTTGGAGCTGGCAACCAATAGCTCTCAATCAGAGTGAAGTCCCACAATTGTTATTGCATGGTTGCTGTGGATTTTAAGTACAGTGGCCCTTAACTGTTTTCTCCTTCCCCCACACAGAAAAACTTGGAGGCATTGGACTGGGTTCTTTCTTAAGACAAAAACTGTAACTAGGGGTGGCCTGTGAGAATGGGAGCAGCATATGTGATGGCTTTGGGTGTGTAAACAGCATCATGATATTCTGTGGCCCTAGTATGACATCTGAGACTACAAAGCTACCCTGATTTCAGGAGCGTTAAGGGCCTTAATGATAGCTATTGTTGGCATACAGCTTTCTTCTAGTTTAGGTCATCCTAAAACAAACTAAAGTTGGAAAGTAGAAGAAGAAAATAAAGCCAGCAGGACCCTATTGGCAGCCTAACAAAGGATGCTTCTGAGATAGCAACACTTCTCATTCCTGGCCCCAGAGAAAGCCCTCTGCTGGAACAGCAGCAACAGGATGCAGACCAAACATATAGAGCCCTCTGTGGAACAGCGCGGTCATACTTGACCTCTACTCCAGAGACTGGGATTCTGGGGACCTCTCCACATGCAGGACTCTTTACTCTGGTCTTCAGCGGGCAACTGAGAAACGGCAGTGACAGACTGCAGGTGCTCTTTGACCATGGCCCATCAGAAAGCTGTGGGAAAAGCATCTAGGAAGGATGGCCCCTTGGCCATAAAAAGAGCATGGGAACCAGCAGACAGAACCCCCCGCTCATTCCCCAACCCTGCACACCAGTGGAACCAGTGTTTGGGGGCCCCTATCTTAATCACAGTGGGTTCCACACTGATATGTTACCATGTGATCCCAGAGGTTGGGGTCTTAGGTATAGGCATACACCTAGCTGAGGCACTCAAGATTTCACAGTCTGGGCTTTTGTTATGGTTACGTTTTTTTTTTTTTTGGTGTTTGGTACCATGTGATGAGTGGTGGAAGGGAATGGAGATTTTAAAATAGAATACAAACTGCACTGTCCATATTATTGATGACACACTGACTACTATGTCATTTACCCATTATCACAAAGCACAACAACCAGGTTTCCCCTATATTGAAAGTAGGGGCCGTTTGTGGCTTACTGTAGGCTCTCACTAACATTTTATCTTAACTGACTTGATTGATAGCTTGGGACATACTATGCTAATTATATAAAAAGTTTTAAAGAAAGAGCTGTTTGAAAAACCTCACAGGATGATGGGATCTATAACTGTGGGGAAATAAAAAACCCAGGTTTGAAGCTTTCAAAAGATTAGAGATTTCTACACTAAAGCTATCCTTGCAGTAGAATATTTGTTCTAACCATCACAGAATAAAGGAATAAAACTAAAAGGCAACTGCACTTAAAAAGGACAATGAAATTGATTTGAGAACTAAAACAGTATAAGCCTAAAACAACCTGGGGAAAAAAAATAAAAAACCCTTAATCTCTGTACTTCAGAGGTAAATGAATGGGAGGATTTACTGGAGAATATCGAAGTGTCAGGACAGTTGCATATAGTTAATATCAATCCAAGAATCTGCTTTCAGCCAACTATGCTTTCCCCAGAGAAAAAAGGAATACTACTAGCATTTTAAATAATACCACTCTATACATTAATAAGTGTAGAAACCAGAGATGTTTGAGTTCTGATTGAAGTTCTGCTATTTTGAGAAAAATCAAGACCACGGGGAAAAAAAAAACCTTTTGAAAATTGGTAGAAATCAACGTTTAATAGCACTAAAATAATAGAGAATGATTAAATGAAGGGGAGGACGGGAGATACAGTTCAAGAATCTGTCATGGCAGATGGTACTCTCAGCGTAATGATTTTACATTTCATTCCATAGTACTGCATCTTTTTTAAAAACACACAAACATTTGTATTATAGTATTTGACCACTCCTACAATACCAGTAAGAATTACAGAGGCACGTTACACCTAGTAGCATTAACTCAAAAACCATGGGGAGATCTATATTCCTAAAATGCTTCCGGGTGACCTCTTGGAACCATCATATAGCTGCCTCCTTCACCATATGGCCAACCCTCTGCTCCTACCTGCTCTCCACCTAGGAGCTTGCTGAGACTAGCCTTTTAGCAGCCACTGACTGCAACTGTCCCTCACTTCCCATTTGTATTTCAAAGATGGCATCCAGTTCTCTCATTGTGCCTAACTGAATGAATGTGACTGAACGGCTCTGTGGAATTGCTTCACTCTGTGGAGGGAGAGCAGGTTTGGCATTTAGGGCAAGATAGTCAAGCTATTTGATATTGAGGCAAACTAGTGAAACTGCAAATGGATCTAAGGATCTTGTCATTGAGGATGGGGTATCCCAGTGGGAATGGGGAGGCTAGTTCGGTTGCAGTGTGTTTTGGCTTGTCACTGGGAGGGAGCTGGTTAATTGGCATTTGAGAGGGGAGATTGAGACTCATTGGAGTGAGGGGAGGAGAAAAGGTTTGAGACAGTCATCCAGGTGAGTAATGAGAGTATTTTCTGGCATAACTACTACCTTATGCAGCCAGTCTTCTCCAGCAGCATATTCAAGATGCCACTTTTCATAGAAGCTTGAACTATCATCACCAGAAGAGGCAGTCTTTAGGCAAATCACAATAAATAAATAGCATGTCTGAGCATATAAAGTTCTGTCATACTGTTAAACCCAGGGCCGGCTCCAGGCACCAGCCCACCAAGCTTGTGCTTGGGGCGGCACCTGGAGTGGGGCGGCGCGGTGCTCCGGCTCCGGCCGCTGGGGAGAGCGGAGCCCCGGGCGGGCTCGCCGCCCTTCCCCCGGCGCTCTGGCCGCTGGGGACAGCGGAGCCGCGGCGGGCTCGCTGCCTTCCCCTCGGCACTCTGGCCGCCGGGGAGAGAGGAGCCCCGACCGGGACTCGCCGCCCTCCCCCGGGCGCTCTGGCCGCCGGGGAGAGCGGAGCCCCGACCGGGACTCGCCGCCCTCCCCCGGGCGCTCTGGCCGCCGGGGAGAGCGGAGCCCCGACTGGGACTCGCCGCCCTTCCCCCGGCGCTCTGGCCGCTGGGGACAGCGGAGCCGCGGCGGGCTCGCTGCCTTCCCCCCGGCACTCTGGCCGCCGGGGAGAGAGGAGCCCCGACCGGGACTCGCCGCCCTCCCCCGGGCACTCTGGCCGCCGGGGAGAGCGGAGCCCCGACCGGGACTGGCCGCCGGGGAGAGCGGAGCCCCGACCGGGACTCGCCGCCGGGGAGAGCGGAGCCCCGACCGGGACTCGCCGCCCTCCCCCCGGGGCTCTGGCCGCCTGGGAGAGCGGAGCCCCGACCGGGACTCGCCACCCTCCCCCCGGCGCTCTGGCCGCCGGGGAGAGCGGAGCCCTGGCCGGGGCTCGCCGCCCTCCCCCCGGCGCTCTGGCCGCCGGGGAGAGCGGAGCCCCGGCCGGGGCTCGCTGCCCTCCCCCCGGGGCTCCGGCCGCCCTCCCCTCCCCTGGGGCGGCAAAAAAGCCAGAGCCGGCCCTGGTTAAACCACAGAACCAAGAGGAAAATTTTACACTTGAAATAGTCTCAAGAGGAGAACTCAAGTGTTTGTTTTGTTTTGGCATTAGGTGCTTACAAAACCCTTGAAGTGCTGTGTTTCTCTCAAAGCTACTTTAGGCAACTGCTTGAGTAAACTGCTTGGTTTTTCCTTCATGTTCACAGTACGTAAGTATCATTTAGATGCACTGTGCTATGTCAAACTTTGTACTAAAACAGTCACTTTGCATTACACAACTGTGGGCTTAAGACTATGTTTCCTCAGCACTTATATCTTTATTTCTCCATAAATATTGGTTTGGTACTTAAGAAAACTACTCAAGGTATTGAAACTGCATAGCACATTGTGGCATGTTGAAAACTTACAAATGTATAGGTTAAAACATGCTAGAGCAGGTGTTAGTGTTGTGGAATATTTCAGGAGAACTGGGTCAGAAGGCTAAATTTTCTAAAACCATGTGCCTCAGTTATGTATGTAAAACATGAGTTTGCATTCTCAGAACAGATAGTTGATGCTATGAGTTTCATATTCTGGCCAGATTTTCAGCTGGAGTAAATCAGCATAGCTTCTTGGACTTCAGTGTTTATTTACTCTAGCAGAGGATCTGAACTTCTGCAATTTATCATTTAGCTGTCTCTAGGACAGAGCCTTTCACCTCTCACTTGTCAAATCCAACCCAGGTTGGTAGTGACAGAAAAGTGTTATCACCTGATGGCTATTTGGTGGTCTCAGACCGCTGCCCAAGGATAGAACACCCCGCCCCACACCTTCCAAGTTAATTAATAAGCCAAGCACAGAATAGGCATGAAGAGTGAAATAAATACCCTTCATTCCCTAGAGCTGGTTCCTCCAGGAGAGAGTGAAGATGGATTGGCTGAGCAGCATGTGGAAGCATGCACTGCCATTGCCCATACTGTTCCTTTTCTGTGGATAAGACTCAGTCTCCAGGAATGTCAGTTTGGCTCCCCGCCTGAGTATTACAGTCACCTGAAACAACTGTAAAAGACTTAATATTGCATACACAGCTATCCATGTTCACTGCAAAACATAACGGAAGGAAAATCTCTACAGGCATAACTCCACTGACATCCCATGTTTCTGTTTCCTTCTTCTAATATAGATATAAAACAGAATTATGGTTTTAAAATGGCTTTAAATAATTTTCAAAGATTATTTTAACTTGAAAGAGGGTTTGGCATCTAAAAGGCATAATTTGACAGTTAAAAAAGATGGTCTCTTCTTCCAGGTGGTGTATCTTTGGTTACTTTCCAGATTTTTGAATTTCCTACTGGAATTATAATGAGTAAGCTTCTCTTATCAATCAATGTTATGCATTTGATTATAGCATTTTCTCTGATGCTTTTGTATTTTGCAAATAAATAAGATTACAAAGTAAAATAGACCAATCGCAACAATAATTAAAGCACTATACTGGGAATAAAAGTAGTGAGTGAATAAATGATTAGCCTATCTACTAAGAGTGAATGTGAACTGCAATTAAATCTTTTGCCAATTTATCAATGGATAGATTTCCAATCCCTTGCAAGATTAAAATGAACGTTTAAAATGAAAATTTGCAGATATGATACACAATCTGGGTAATGAAACATCTTCCTTTGGAAACCATTCATGGGTGAATGTTTCCTGCTTGTTATAAATATTGCTTACTAATGAGTCTTAAAGATTTCTCATCAGATGGTTGTTAACTAAAATATTCTTGTATTTATCTACTGCAGCAATACATTCCTAAGACTGCTGTCACCCAGACTGGAACTCATTGGAAATCTATACCTGACACATTATACATTGTAGGATTTTAAAACCATCCCTCTTTAATTATTATGGAATGCGACAGAATTATGGAGAAAAGAGGAGAGAGAGCTGCAATTTGAACACACACAATATAGTTCTTTTAACCCTTGGTATGGTACATAAAGTAAGCTGGTGTTGTGACAGATAATGACACTGATCTGCTTAATTATCTTTACAGTTAGGAGCAGTACAATGCACTGAATTGAGATGGCCTGATGGACACAGTAATTAATACGCCCAAAACATCACAAATTCAGTCTTCTCTAAAAAAGATGACAAGTTTCAGAGTAGCAGCCGTGTTAGTCTGTATCCGCAAAAAGAACAGGAGTACTTGTGGCACCTTAGAGACTAACAAATTTATTAGAGCATGTTCAATGACAGACCTGCGGGTGGCTATCTTACAACAGAAAAACTTCAAAAACAGACTCCAACGAGAGACTGCTGAGCTGGAATTGATATTCAAACTAGATACAAACAATTTAGGATTGAATAAGGACTGGGAATGGCTGAGCCATTACAAACATTGAATCTATCTCCCCTTGTAAGTATTCTCACACTTCTTATCAAACTGTCTGTACTGGGCTAGCTTGATTATCACTTCACAAGTTTTTTTCTCTTACTTAATTGGCCTCTTAGAGTTGGTAAGACAACTCCCACCTTTTCTTGCTCTCTGTATGTGTGTATATATATCTCCTCAATATATGTTGCATTCTATGCATCCGAAGAAGTGGGCTGTAGCCCACGAAAGCTTATGCTCTAATAAATTTGTTAGTCTCTAAGGTGCCACAAGTACTCCTGTTCTTTTTTCTAAAAAAGATATTAGCAGTGGTAGTTGCAGGGTCAGATTCTGCCTTCACCTTCAGTTTACTCTAATCTCTGTTAATTACAGTGTCCTGATCAAATTCCAACTTTGCTCGCTGCCAAGCTAAATGTTTGTTTCAGTTGATTATTGTTTTTCTTCACCTTCTGAACTAAATTCTTTTTTATGGTTGCTGTGCAGAGCTGAACAGCTCAATAGTCACACGGGCAAGCTGTTTCACTACCTCTGTCTGTAAAATGAGGATAATGATTTTTTCCTCCTTTTTACAGCATTTTGAGATCTATTGAAGAACAGCACTATATAAGAGCTACCGGTAGGTATTATTATTTCAATTATGGACAAAATAATTCCCACATAGACTTCACAGTGATTTTTTCCTTCATATTTGTAAAATGCTTTGAGATTCAGACATGAAGGGCATTAAAATGAGAAAATCTGTCCTCCGTTACACCTATGTAACTGGTGAGATCAATGGGGTTGTAAAGGTGCAGGTCAGCAATTAGGACATAGAGAATCTATGAGAAGACATAGAAAGAAGGCTCTCTTGGCACCACTTCTTTGAATGACCCTTTGGCCCACCCTTGGCATCAGCTCCAGAGACCACAGCTTCCCCTCCCACAAAAGGCTCATGGTATGTAGGCTAGAAAGAATGCCAGAATTTGGTGGCTACTTAAAAACCTAAATAAAAATTACCATGAGAAGGCAAATATAGTAACAGTTTTAATTTAAATTAAGAGTTATAGTTCTATTACATCACTTCCTTGAGTCATGTGATTTACCAAATAAGTGACAAAGTAGTTAAATTTCCAGGGTTTGAATAAAAAACAGGCCTTAAGGAATTCACTCATACCAGTGACTGCTATTGATTACAAACTGGCATTAAAAGAGAGAAATAGACATAGCCAATGTCTTCAGGTAGTCTCTGTGACGTTGTGCAGTCTATATGGTTTTATAAAAACTTGATAATAAGTCAATATAATGTAACTGAGATAGTTTTAGAGAAAATACGGTAATAAGTGAATGTAAGTAACTGGGATATGCCTCACGCAAAAGGTCTCTTGTAAGGTATCATTACAAAGCTTATAATCTACTGAGTGTGATCATCTGATTTGTATAAATGTACCACTCTTGTATCTAAAACTAGAAATATAAAATGTAGCTCTGAGGGCCTATTGTAATTGTGTAAAGTGTGGACCATTAATGATGGTTTGGAATCTTGATGACTCCCATTGTCTGCAGATGGCTGTATTTACCTGTGAGTCTTCCTGTATATGTGTGTGCTGGCAAGTGAGTAATGAAGTCTTGCAGTGACATGTGATCATGTCACCTGAACTGGAATCCATCTTTAACCTGGTGCTTTTCCAGTGAGGGGGGGTGGAAACCCAGAGAGACAAAGAGTTCCCGCCTTATGCAAAAGATATATAAAGGGGGGGAAGAGAACAGAGAAGGGAGAAGCCATCATGAAGAATCCCCTAGCTACCACCTGAGCTGCAACAAGAGCTGTACCAGGGGAAAGAATTGTGCCCAGGCCTGGAAGGTGTCCAGTCTGAGAAAAACTTACTGAAACATCTCTGAGGGTGAGATTATCTGTATTCAGTTTGATTAGGCATAGATCTGCGCATTTTATTTTATTTTGCTTGGTGACTTACTTTGTTCTGTCTGTTACTACTTTGAACCACTTAAATCCTATTGTCTGTATTTAATAAAATCGCTTTCTATTTAGTAATTCACTCAGAGTATGTATTAATACCTGGGGGAGCAAACAACTGTGCATATCTCTCTATCAGTGTTATAGAGGGCGAACAATTTATGAGTTTGCCCTGCATAAACTTTATGCAGGGTAAAACGGATTTATCTGGGTTTAGACCCCACTGGAAGTTGGGCATCTGAGTGCTAAAGACAAGCGCACTTCTGTACGCTGTTTTCAGGTAAACTTGCAGCTTTGGGACAGGAGATTCAGACCCTGGATCTGTGTGTGGAGCCAAACAGGAGTGTCTGGCTCAGCAAGACAGGGTGCTGGAGTCCTGAGCTGGCAGGGAAAACAGAAGCAGGGGTAGTCTTTGCACATCGGGTGGCAGCTCCCAAGGGGGTTTCTGTGATCCAACCCGTCACAGTCTCGATTCACATTATTGACACGACTGCTCCATTTATCAGCCTTGCAACATTGTAGACTGTAGTCTGATCCTAGCAAGTGTGCTGAAGGCCCATACACGTTCATAACAGTCCACCACAGTCTATTACAATATCCACTTGGAACAGAAATTTTAGTTGGCAGAATAATCACCAAAATTGGAATATAGCCAAAGCACCAAGGTAAACAGCTTTATTTGAACTAAACATATAATTGGATTTCTAATAACAATTGATCAGAACCTTGAGTTAAGTCTCATTAAAAGATAGCATCCCAAACCAGCTGTGGCAATGATTCAGAACTGAGTCAAAAAAGGAAGAGAGAGTTCGAAACCATTTTTCTGTGAGGTACTTGTTGAGTTGGTTTAATCAAAATTTGATACTGATATTTGATTGGAAGGGTGGTAGGACAACAGTATTTTATTTATGTTTGGGATAAAAATCAGATACTGAAAACAAGCCTGGAGAATGGTTTAGCCAGAAATACAACCTCAGCTGTAAGAGACATAACCATGATTGACAAACTGGAATCAAACTGTAAAATTGTGAATTTGGGTTTGACCTCCAGAATTAGTGGAGCATCATAGTCCATGTGACTTTAGCAACTGTAATGCTCATGCTGAAATTAATGGAGGAGCCAGACTGAGCTGATTAAAAGAAAAACAAATTTTTAGTGAATTTTGCTACAGTATTGTTTTGCATTTCAGTTTAACATTAGCAAGGCGAAGTGAACGGGGAATCCATTTCTGAACCGTCCTAAGTGTTTTGTAGTGATAATGATCTAAGGGAGGCATAGCAAAATATGTTGCAATCAGAGCTTCAAGTTACCTGAGTACCATTGTGAATAGTTCAGTACTATCTGTTAAATCAAGACCAGTTATGAAGGTGTCATGCTTGACATAAGATCAGTTTTTGTTACTTCAGCTCAGGCATCTTCCACAATTTCTGCTAAGGTTGAAGGTCTCTCAGTCTATTAACTCAATGCCACTAGACTATTGATGTTGATTTTACTATGGCGTTTACATGCCTTCTCATGAAACGACTGAGATACAAACAGTAAGGGGCAGAATTAATAGTGCCACAGTGCTCGTCCTAGAGATTAGCAGAGCAGCAAGTCCTACAGAAGCCCAGTATACCTAAATCTTCTGTTTGACATCCTGTAGAACATTTTTTTACGGGGATAGAGAAGTTAAATTGATCAATTGGGATTCTCAGTTGTCAGTTGCTATACATGTTCAAAGTATTATTTTTAGTAAGTTGTGCGAAATGTGACAACCTATGTGGATCTAACACAATGGACTTATCTGAGTACACAACTTTTTTGCACTATTTTTCTGACTTCAGCCATTCAGCTCTTATTTCTTGGTGCAGATCAATATTTAGAGGTCTCAACTTGACTGATTTGCTTGGCAGAGGCTTCGAGGTTTATGCCACTGACTCTGCCTTACACAGTGGGGGTTAGGTATTTTAATTCTCAAACTCGTGGTGTAATATGGTGTTAGGCACATCAGATATAATAACTGTATGCTATTTTCTGAGTACTTGGTACAATCTCTGCTTGTATTAAATCAGCCTGGGGAAGTTTTATTTTATAGTACCCTTTAAACATTGGCTCATCAGCACAGAATTACCCTCTCTGTTCCACCCTTGACATGCCCCCTTTTATTTATACCATGCCCTCTTGTTGCCTTCTACTCCACCCTTTTACCATACCTAGCATGATTCCGGCTCCATTAATTTATGACAGCTCTTAATTCCATGCAGACATTTTACACTTCTGCCCCACCAACATGGTGAATTGTACCACCATTTACACTAACTCTGAATGTAGCCTTTAACATCAAGGCACTAGCTAATGATTTAGGGGGCGGAGCTTAGCTGAGGAGAGGGCCTATAAAAGCGGCCACCCAGCCAGGCAGCGGCAACAGCTGCGAGCAGCGAACAGGGCTGCTAACAGGGGAGTTTGAGGGGGAGGTGGAAGGGGAGGCAGGAGGGCATGGTGCCCTATGTGCTGTGTTTCCCCAGGTGCAGAGGGCACAGCTGAGTAGGCAGGCTCAGACAACAGCAGCCATGAGCCAAGCAGCAGAGGACACAATGCAGATGATTGCATGCAGCAGCTGCGGTATGTACATGGTCCTGGCAGCGGTGCCTGAACAGAGGTATGTGTGCATGAAATGCCGCCTAATAGAGCTGCTGGAAGAAAAGATCCGAGGGTTGGAGATGCAGGTACATACCCTGATAGAGTTTAGGAGGGAGTTCGAGCAGCTGATGGAGCAAAGGCAAGGAGGGGCTGAAGGGGAATACTCAGGGGTACAGGTGGAAGCAGAGGCAAAGACCTGTGAGGGGGAAATGCGGGGGGGAGAACAAGGGCAGTGGAAGCATGTGACCGTGAGAAGCAGGCCAAGGAAAAGGAGGGACAGTGAAGGAGAAATAGAGCTCAGGAACAGGTTTGGAAAATGAGGAAGGAGTGCAGCAGGTGGTAACTGATGTGGGCAGGATGAGGAAAAAGAGAAGAGCGGCTAGTCCCATAGACAGAGGGGAGGAGTTGATGGAGACAGCACCAAATCTGGGCCCCGGGCGGATACAGGATGGCATAAGGGGGATTATAAGGGAAAATAGGAATGGACAGGGGTTGCAACTAGAGGGAACAGGGGATAGATTAGTAGATCGCACTGTCACCAGGCAAAGGCAGGTTTATGTGATTGGGGACTCCTTACTGAGGAGGTTGAACAGGCCTGTGACCAGGGCAGACCCAGAGAACAGAAGGGTGTGCTGTCTACCGGGCGCTAAGATACGGGATGTGGACCTGCGGCTGAAAAGGATCCTAAAAGGAGCAGGTAAGGACCCCTTGATCATCCTTCACGTAGGAACGAATGACACGGCTAGGTTCTCGCTAGAGAGAATCAAGGGAGATTATGCCAGGCTGGGGAAGACACTTAAAGAAATCGAGGCTCAGATCATCTTCAGTGGGATTCTGCCTGTTCCTAGAGAAGGGCAGCAAAGGGGTGACAGGATTGTGATGATAAATAGTTGGCTAAGGGAGTGGTGCTATAAGGAGGGCTTTGGGATGTATGGCCACTGGGAGGCTTTCGGGGACAGAAAACTGTTCTCACAGGACGGACTTCACCTGAGTAGGGAAGGAAATAGACTTCTGGGAGGAAGGCTGGCACATCTCATCAAAAGAGCTTTAAACTAGGAATTTGGGGGAGACGGTTGGGAGATATCCAGTTAATCTCCACACCAGATTATAACATTGAGAGGGAGGACAATGAGATAAGAACAGATATAGCCGGGGGGGAAGAGATTGGACATAAGGAGGAGGGGGAGGATGGATACTAGACTAATAGGTCATACTAGCAGTACAGTGTCCATAGCAAATGGGATAACAAATGTGCTCCAGCGTATGGTTGAGCTGCAGGAAAGGCAGCAGGAGCAGAGACTGCCGCTACAGCCCCTGTGTAACCAACAACCCTCCTCCCCAAGTTCCATAGCCTCCTCACCCAGACGCCCAAGAACACGGTGGGGGGGCCTCCGGCCACCCAGTCACTCCACCCCAGATGATTGCCTGAGCATCAGAAGGCTGGCCTTCAATAAGAGTTAAAGTTTTAAACTGCAGTGTGTCCTTTTCCTTCCCTCCTCCCTTACCCATCTCGGGCTACCTTGGCAATTATCCCCCTAGTTGTGTGATGAATTAATAAAGACTGCATGAATGTGAAGTAACAATGACTTTATTGCCTCTGCAAGCGGTGCTCGAAGGGGGAGGGGAGGGTGGGGTGGTTGGTTTACAGGGAAGTAGAGTGAACCGGGTGTGGGGGGGGGGGGCGTAGGGTTCATCAAGGAGAAACAAACAGAAGTTTCACACCGTAGCCTGGCCAGTCACAAAACTCATTTTCAAAGCTTCTCTGATGCGCACCGCGCCCTGCTGTGCTCTTCTAACCGCCCTGGTGTCTGGCTGCGTGTAATCAGCGGACAGGCGATTTGCCTCAACCTCCCACCCCGCCATAAATGTCTCCCCCTTACTCTTACAGATATTGTGGAGCGCACAGAAAGCAGCAATAACAATGGGGATATTCTTTTTGCTGAGGTCTGAGTGAGTCAGTAAGCTGCGCCAGCACGCTTTTAAACGTCCAAATGCACATTCCACCACCATTCGGCACTTGCTCAGCCTGTAGTTGAACAGGTCCTGACAACTGTTCAGGCTGCCTGTGTACGGCTTCATGAGCCATGGCATTAAGGGGTAGGCTGGGTCCCCAAGGATCACGATAGGCATTTCAACATCCCCAACGGTTATTTTCTGGTCCGTGAAGAAAGTCCGTTCCTCCAGCTTTCGAAACAGAGCAGAGTGCCTGAAGACGCGAGCATCATGTACCTTTCCCGGCCATCCCACGTTGATGTTGGTGAAACGTCCCTTGTGATCCACCAGGGCTTGCAGCAGCATTGAAAAGTACCCCTTGCGGTTTATGTACTCGGTGGCTTGGTGCGCCAGTGTCAAGATAGGGATATGGGTTCCGTCTATCGCCCCACCACAGTTTGGGAATCCCATTGCAGCAAAGTCATCCACTATGGCCTGCATGTTTCCCAGAGTCACTACCCTTGATATCACCAGATCTTTGATTGCCACTCGCTTCTCAACTGTGAGGGCTGCTCTCATCTTGGTATTCTGGCGCTTCAGGGCAGGGGAAAGCAAGTCACAAAGTTCCATGAAAGTGCCCTTATGCATGCGAAAGTTTCGCAGCCACTGGGAATCGTCCCACACCTGCAACACTATGCGGTCCCACCAGTCTGTGCTTGTTTCCCGGGCCCAGAATCGGCGTTCCACGGCATGAACCTGCCCCAGTAACACCATGATTTGCACATTGCTGGGGCCTGTACTTTGTGAGAGGTCTATGTCCATGTCAATTTCCTCATCACTCTCGTCGCCGCACTGCAATCGCCTCATCGGCTGGTCCTGGTTTTGCTTTGGCATGTCCTGGCTCTGCATATACTCTAGGACAATGCGCGTGGTGTTCATAGTGCTCATAATTGCCGCGGTGATCTGAGTGGGCTCCATGAACCCAGTGCTATGGCATCTGGTCTGAAAAAAGGCGCGAAACTATTGTCTGACGGAGGGAGGGGCGAGTGACGACATGGAGTACAGGTACAGGGAATTAAAATCAACAAAGGTGGCTGTGCATCAGGGAGAAACACAAACAACTGTCACACAGAATGTCCCCCCCAAAGATTGAACTCAAAACCCTGGGTTTAGCAGGCCGTTGATTTCACGGAGGGAGGGGGAAGCAAATGAATACAGAACAAATCTATTTTTTACATCTTAAGCTGGCAGCCAATGGTGCAGCATGACTGATAGCCCTTGGCATCTTCTGGGTGCTTGGCAGAAAATACTGGGTGCTTGGCAGAAAATAGTGTACTACGACTGATAGCCACCGTAATCATTGGGAAGGCAGCAGAATATGACTGGGGGACATACGGAGTTTCAGCCATCATCTGATCGAACCAGTCGTAATACATCATCTACTGCCAAAAGGCAAGGGGCTGCTGCTGTGTAGCAATGCAGCCCCACGTCTGCCAGCCCCACGTCTGCCAGCACCCAGATCGCCGATGAAGGCTACCAGTCATACTGCATCCTCTACTGCCAAAAGGCAATTAGCTGCTGCTGTGTAGCAATGCAGCACCACGTCTGCCGGCACGCAGAAGACATATGGTGACGGTGAGCTGAGCTGAGCTGAGCGGGCTCCTTGCGTGGCGTGGTTTGTTGTCTGCACAGGTAACCCAGGTAAAAAGGCGCGAATCGATTGTCTGCCGTTGCTCTGACAGAGGGGGAGGGGCCTGACGACATGTACCCAGAACCCCCCGCGACACTGTTTTGCATCATTCAGGCATTGGGATCTCAACCCAGAATTCCAATGGGCGGCAGAGACTGCGGGAACTGTGGGATAGCTACCCATAGTGCAATGCTCCGGAAGTCGACGATAGCCTCGGTACTGTGGACGCGGTCTGCCGACTTAATGCACTTAGAGCATTTTATGTGGGGATACACACAATCAGCTGTATACAACCGATTTCTATAAAACCGGTTTCTATAAATTTGACCTAATTTTATAGTGTAGACATACCCTTACTTTAGATACCCTGTTGCCTAGTGGAATCCACAGGCCTGAGTTAGGCACCCAGGCTCCCTATACAATGCCTGGGGATTATTTGATGCCTAAGAACATAATTCACAAAATTCAGCAAACTGACTGGGGAGCCACCTATGCTAGCCGATAGGAAATGCTAGTGAGAGGAGTGTGGTCTATGCACCACTATCAAAGGTGCTTGGGATTCATAGCTGTGAACCTTCTCCTACACTTAGGTCCCTAAGACAGTTCAGGCCTCTCTCACAAAGAGCAGTGATGGTTGTGCCATTCCACCTTTTATCCAATGATTAGAACACTCATTCAGGCTGGCAGACACCTGCATTCACATCCCTACTGTATGTGGGAGGGGCAGGGACTTGAAACCAGATCTTCCCATTTCACTTCTGAGTGTCAAACAGTGGGCTAAAGAGGTATTTTAGGCTATACCTTCATCTCTTTTGTTGAACTGTTCCACTTTGTATAAAATACTTAAATAATCATCAGGCCCTAGACAGAGTTACTCCACAGCTTAGTGGTTTAAATACTCACCTGGGATGTGGGCAACTCATGTTCAAGTCCCTCCTCCAATGATTATTTAAGTATTTTACACAAAGTGGAACAGCTTCAACATGAGAGACTGAGAATAACCCATCCTAGAATACTTTATATAACTGGTGACTAGAACACTTAGCTGGGACGAGGAAGACCTGAGTTCAAGACCTTACACTTGTCAAGTGGAGTGGGATTCAAATCCAGCTCTCCAACATTCTGAGTGAGTGCTTTAACCACTGCACAATAGGGTATAATGGGATTAACAGCACCACCATTTTGTGCAGAGACTTATTTGGTATATGTGCTCTAAGAATTCTGTCCAGATGGGATGAGATAGGTGGGGAATGTCTGGTTTGAGGATCACAGTGGGGCTTAAGCATGAGTTGGGCCTTAGGCTTGAAATGGTTTTGAGAGTGCCCACCACCAGAAATTTAGATGCCTAGGGAATTTCAGCAACTACTGGATTAGTTGACAACTAATCAGTGAGAATCTCAGTTTTGGATTTAGGTGTCTAAAGTGGCAGTTTTGATACATAAATCTTGTTATGGATCTAGCCCAAGACATTCATAAAAATCCCACTAGGCACCTATCTGTATCTTTAGGTGCCTAAATACCTTTAAAAATCTGGCCCTTGGTCACTCATTGTTGAACAACCTTGAAACACACAGGAACAAGACAGGAAAACCAGTTGCACCCTAAGTCATTTTGCAGTAATACAAATTTAAATCTTCAAATCATCCAGTTCATATAGTCTTAAAGGTGTCTTTGATTCATGAGTTTATCCTACATGTGTACATCAAGGCAAATCTTAATTTGGCATTGGAAGTTATTTTTTGTTACCAGTATTAGATGCTGAATAGTTTCCTCTTCTCTTCAGCGGTTGCTAGAGGATTTTATGTCAGGCTGATAATAATACAGACTTAGAATAAAGATAAGATTAACCTAACAAATGAAAACAGAATATATGCTACTTGAAATGAAATTAAAATTACAATAAAGCAGTTAAATTCAAATTTAAAGTCAAATATAATTCAGCAATAGTCTTGTCGTCCACCTAGGAAATAAGAGAAATAAGAGAAAGCTTCTCCTATAATTAATTCAGTTCCTCCACAGTATTAAACTAAACATCTGATTTAATCTGCTCCTATAATTATTCTAAGTGATTTTAATTAGTACCATCTGTAAAGCAATTTGCAAACAAGTTACTTCTGTAAATATGCACATATGTTATCATCTCCATTTTATCTAAGTAGTTCTGAATTTTTTTGACTTTATGAATTTAAATCTGTTGAGAATCATAAATAAGAGGATTTTTTTCTCTCTAGGTTATACTAATCAAGCTAAATGTATGAAAAATGGAAAGGATGGATTTTCCGATCATCATGTTTAGTATTTATGATGGTTTCTCAAATAATTTCCTTTTATAGTAATGAAAAACAGGATGCTGACCCACCTTCTTAAAGGTAAAGTAGCATTGTACTAATTGAAGGGAAGTCTACTGATTGAGCACAAGACAGAGAAACATGAATTCTTGAGATCTAATCCTGGTTCTGACATTCCTTTTATGGCTTTGGACAAACTACCTAACTTTTCCATAATGGCAAATGCGAGTAGACCACACATGCATTATACAAGTATCATAAATGGAATATGCAGAAGTATTATCACCACCTGTCACCCTGGTTCTGTGCTCTGGGTCCCACCACTGGTGGTTGAAATTTTTTGAACAGAGATTTTTAATTTAAAAAAGCCATTATTCAACACCACATTTCCCCTCTCAAAATACGATATTTTCTTGGGCCTGGTCTACACTATGACTTTAATTCATATTTAGCAGCGTTAAATCGAATTAACACCCGTCCACACAACAAAGCCAGTTATTTCAAAATAAAGGGCTCTTAAAATCAATTTCTGTACTCCACCCCGACGAGTGGAGTAGCGCCAAAATCGATATTGTCATTTCAAATTAGGGTTAGTGTGGCCGCAAATCAATGGTATTGGCCTCCGGGAGCTATCCCACAGTGCACCATTGTGACTGCTCTGGACAGCAATCTGAACTCGGATGCACTGGCCAAGTAGACAGGAAAAGCCCCGCAAACATTTGAATTTTATTTCCTGTTTGCCCAGCGTGGAAAGCACAGGTGACCACAGAGAGCTCATCAGCACAGGTAACCATGCAGGCCAATAATCGAAAAAGAGCACCAGCATGGAGTGTACGGGAGGTACTGGATTTGATCGCTATATGGGGAGAGGATTCAGTGCTAGCAGAACTTCTTTCAAAAAGACGAAATGCCAAAACTTTTGAAAAAATCTCCAGGGGCATGATGGAGAGAGGCCACAATAGGGACTCAGATCAGTGCCGCGTGAAAGTCAAGGCGCTCAGACAAGCCTATCGAAAAACAAAGGAGGCAAACGGTCACTCCGGGTCAGAGCCGCGGACATGCCACTTCTACCCGAGCTGCATGCAGTTCTAGGGGGGGGCCGCCATCACTACCCCACCTCTGACCGTGGATTCCGAGGCGGGGATAATCTCATCAGCTACACCTGAGGATTCTGCGGGCGGGGAAGAGAAGGAGGAGGAGGAGGAGGACGAGCTTGCGGAGAGCACCCAGCACTCCGTTCTCCCCAACAGCCAGGATCTTTTTCTCAGCCTGACTGAAGTACCCTCCCTACCCTCCCAAGCCAGTATCCAAGACCATGACCCCATGGAAGAGACCTCAGGTGAGTTTACCTTTTAAAATATAAAACTTGTTTTAAAAGCAAGCGTTTTTTAATGATTACTTTGCCCTGAGGGCTTGGGATGCATTCGCGGCCAGTACAGCTACTGGAAAAGTCTGTTAATGTGTCTGGGGATGGAGCGGAAATCCTCCAGGGACATCTCCATGAAGCTCTCCTGGAGCTACTCCAAAAGCCTTGTGTGACAATGCGGTTCTGGCAGAACCCAACTGAGAGTGCCAACTCAGGACAAATTGCTTAAACAGGGCAGTTACAGCCCAAGGCTGGGGTTTTTTCCACCTCTAAGGCAAACCAAACCAGCCAGACTAGGAGAACTTCGGTCTCACCCCACTGGCTAACCGCAAGTCTCTCAAGCAATCTCCTTAGACACTCCAGTTTCCCAGTATTACCACCAGTGCCACACGTTATGGGGACAAATGGTTATAAAAAACAATACCCCAGTAAAAGAAAAAGGTTCCCTTGATCCCAAAGGACCAAGCCCGAGACCCAGGTCAATATACAAATCAGATCTTTCCCACAAATCACGCTGTTGCCAATCCTTTAGAATCTAAAATCTAAAGGTTTATTCATAAAAGGAAAAAGATAGAGATGAGAGTTAGAATTGGTTAAATGGAATCAATTACATACAGTAATGGCAAAGTTCTTGGTTCAGGCTTGCAGCAGCGATGGAATAAACTGCAGGTTCAAATCAGGTCTCTGGAATACATCCCCCGCTGGGATGGGTCCTCAGTCCTTTGTTCAGAGCTTCAGCTTGTAGCAAAGTTCCTCCAGAGGTAAGAAGCAGGATTGAAGACCAGATGGAGATGAGGCATCAGCCTTATATAGTCTTTTCCAGGTGTAAGAACACCTCTTTGTTCTTACTGTGGAAAATTACAGCAAAATGGAGTCTGGAGTCACATGGGCCAGTCCCTGCATACTTTGCTGAGTTACAAGGCGTATCTGCCTTCTCTCAATGGGTCCATTGTATAGCTGATGGTCCTTAATGGGCCATCAAGCAGACTAGGCAGAGCTAATCTCAGCTTGTCTGGGAGGTCACCCAGAAGCATAGCATAAGTTTGCCATACAGACAGTATAGAGCCAATATTCATAACTTCAACTACAAAACTGATACACACATATAGACAGCATAATCATAACCAGTAAACCATAACCTTGTCCTAGACACCCCATTTGACCCCCTTTATACAAGATTTGGGTGCCACTACAGGACCTTGGTTGCAACAATGATCTATACGGTCCCATTTTATGTCAATAACGTCACACCTTGCCACAAGGTTTCTGGACAGTGCAGCCTTATTCCGTCCTCCATGGTAGGACACTTGACCACGCCGTGCTTGCAGCGAGTAATATGGTATCATTGCATGACAAAGCCTGGCAGCGTATGTTCCCGGTGTTTGCTGGCATTCAAGCAACATCCGTTCTTTATCTTGCTGTGTAATCCTCAGGAGAGTGATATCGCTAATGGTAACCTTGTTGAAATACGGGAATTTAATTAAGGGGACAGAGGTGGCCGTTCCTACTGGGCTGTTTGCCTGTGGCTGAAAAGAAATCCTTCCCTGCAATTAGCCAAGTGCAGGGGGGTGGGGGAATTGGCCCAGAGCTTTTCGTGTTTGGCTAGCAGGGATCTTTCCTGATACCAGCCACGCGGTGGGGGGAGGGGTAAAGCGATCATCCCAGAGAATTCATTGCGGGGTGGGGGGTGTTAGTTTGGTTCCTGCAGGGATCTTCCCTGATACCAGCCACTCGGTGGGGGAGGGATAAAGCGATCATCCAGAGAATTGGATAGGGCGGGGGGATTAGTTTGTTTTCTGCTCCTGAAGGTTAACAGGAAAACCGCAGCACTCAACGGGCTTTGCTTGGTATGTGGGAAAGGAGGGTGCAGAAGCCGAAAGACAATGGCTTACCATGGCCACATGCAAGCCGAATTCTGTTGCCCGGACCTGCGTCTGTGATCTCTAGCAGCAAAGCCACAGGCACTCAATATTAAGAAGCAAAATGCGACCTTGCACAGAAATCACATGTGCTATGTAATGTGAATAGTGTTGGTCACCGTGAAAGAGTATAAGCATTGTTCTCCAAAATGTATCTTTTTAAAAAATTATCTCCTTTTTTCCCTCCCTCCAGCAGCCTCCCTCCTCCGTCCCGAAGGCTATCTCAGATAAGGCGTCGGAAAAAGAAGATGCGAGACGAGATGTTCGCAGAAATCATGGAATCCACCCACAGTGAAAGAGCTCATCTGAATGAGTGGAAGGACATGGTTTCAAAGTATAGGAAAGAAGCCAGTGAACATGAGGACAGGAGGGACCAACGTGAGGACATGAGGGACCAATGTGAGGACAGGAGAGACGCTCGAGATGAGAGGTGGTGGCAGGAAGATCAGAGGAGGCAGGATGCAATGCTGGGGCTGCTGCGTGAGCAAACAGACATGCTCTGGCGTCTGTTGGAGCTTCAGGAATGGCAGCAGGATAACAGAGAGCCGCTACAGCCCCTGTATAACTCCCCTCCCCGCTCACCATGTTCCATAGCCTCCTCACCCGGACGTGTAAGTACGCGGGTGGGGGGAGGCTCTGTACACCTTCCCATTCCACCCCAGTGGACAGCCCAAGCAAAAGGCTGTCATTTTTTTAACCTTTTTTTAGTGGCCTTTTCCTTCCCACCGATCCTCCTTCCAAACCCCACCCGGGTTCTCTCCCTCTTTTTATAATCAATTAATAAAGAATAAATGATTTTTAAACGATAGTGACTTTATTTTCTTTGAAAGCAAGCTGGGGGCAGAGGGAGGGTGGGTTCCTTACAGAGAATGAGACAATAAAGGGGGTGGGTTTTCATGAAGGAGAAATAAACAGAAATTTCACACTGTAGCCTGGCCAGTCATGAAACTGGTTTTCAAATCTTCTCTAATGCACAGCGCTTCTTGGTGTGCTCTTCTAGTCGCCCTGGTGTCTGGCTGTGAGTAATCAGCTGCCAGGCGATTTGCCTCAGCCTCCCACCCCTCCATAAAGGTCTCCTCCTTACTTTCACAGATATTGTGGAGCACACAGCAAGCAGAAATAACAATGGGGATATTGGTTTGGCTGAGGTCTGAGCGAGTTAGTAACGATCACCAGCGACCTTTTAAATGGCCAAATGCACATTCTACCACCATTCTGCACTTGCTCAGCCTGTAGTTGAACAGCTCCTGACTCCTGTCCAGGCTGCCTGTGTATGGCTTCATGAGCCATGGCATTAAGGGGTAGGCTGGGTCCCCAAGAATAACTATTGGCATTTCAACATCCCCAACGGTTATTTTCTGGTCCGGGAAGTAAGTCGCTTGCTGCAGCTGTTTAAACAGATTAGTGTTCCTGAAGATGCGAGCGTCATGAACCCTTCCCGGCCAGCCCACGTTGATGTTGGTGAAACGTCCTTTGTGATCCACAAGTGCTTGCAGCACCATTGAAAAGTACCCCTTGCGGTTTATGTACTGGGTACCCTGGTGCTCCGGTGCCAAGATAGGGACATGGGTTCCATCTATCGCCCCACCACAGTTAGGGAATCCCATTGCAGCAAAGCCATCAACTATGACCTGCACATTTCCCAGAGTCAGTACCTTTCATAGCAGCACCTCAGTGATTGCTTTGGCTACTTGCATCACAGCAGCCCCCACAGTAGATTTGCCCACTCCAAATTGATTCCCGACTGACCGGTAGCTGTCTGGCATTGCAAGCTTCCACAGGGCTATCCCCACTCGCTTCTCAACTGTGAGGGCTGCTCTCATCTTGGTATTCTGGCGCTTCAGGGCAGGGGACAGCAAGTCACAAAGTTCCATGAAAGTGCCCTTATGCATGCGAAAGTTTCGCAGCCACTGGGAATCGTCCCACACCTGCAACACTATGTGGTCCCACCAGTCTGTGCTTGTTTCCCGGGCCCAGAATCGGCGTTCCAGGGATAGAACTTGCCCCATTAACAACATGATCTCCAAAGCACCAGGGCCCGCGGTTTGAGAGAATTCTGTGTCCATGTCCTCATCACGCTTGTCGCTGCGCTGCCGTCGCTGCCTCTTCCTCGCCTCGTTTTTCTGGTCCTGGCTCAGCATAAACTGCACGAGAATGCGCGAGATGTTTACAATGTTCATGACTGCTGTCTTGAGCTGAGCGGGCTCCATGCTTGCTGTGGTATGGAGTCTGCAGTGTTCACCCAGGAAAAAAGGCATGAAATGGTTGTCTGCCGTTGCTTTCATGGAGGAAGGGGTGAGGCTGTACCCAGAAGCACCTGCGACAATGTTTTTTGCCCCATCAGGCACTGGGATCTCAACCCAGAATTCCAATGGGCGGGGGAGACTGCGGGAACTATGGGATAGCTATGGGATAGCTACCCACAGTGCAACGCTCCAGAAATCGACGCTAGCCCCAGTACATGGACGCACACCGCCGAATTAATGTGCTTAGTGTGGCTGCATACATTCAACTTTATACAATCTGTTTCCAAAATTAGAATTATATAAATTCGGATTAATCCCGTAGTGTGGACATACCCTTGGAAATGTCATGTTTTTGAAATTTTCAGTGGAAACTATAAATGAAAAATGTAGCCTTGTTGACCAGTTGTATTTGGTCATTGTCATCTTTGTGTTTGGTGGGGTGGAAGAGTGCTAGCTTGCACTGGCAATTTTGATTGATCAGTTCAAAATAAAGAGCATTTTCATATGTTACTGATTTTGAAAATGAAGCTATGAACAATGGGTGTAGTCCCCCCAGACTGTAAGCCTCAGGCAGGTGTAAAATTTGCCTCCTCACCTGAAGCCCTGTTAGCATGACTGGAGCTGTCGCCCCTCCCCCCTACCTCCAATATAGAAGTTAAACCACGCCTATGCTATAAACAAATTCTGCTAACAATTTTTTAAAGTGGACAATTTGCCCATTTTAAAGAACTAATGGAACAAAAGTGTTTGATATTTACACTTTTTTCAGATCACACCACCATAAGAGTGCACCCATTTATTTGTTCACTTAATGAGGCAAGGGCTGCTGGGGAGCTTTACCATCTTTTAGAATGCAAGTGTAACATACTGGACAGTATGTGTTAGGCCTCTCCACTCAGCCCAATCGAAAGAGGATGTGAGACTTTTTTATAGCTCACAATTATGGAACCTGGCTTCTAAACCCAAGCTGTAGAGACTCACGCATTTATCTTTGGAGGTCCTTGGTTCAGTCTCCTAGCTCTCATCTTGGTTGACATCATATAATTGGGGGATTGTCCAAGATTTGAACTGTTGCATGCCTCAGAAAGTTCAGGATGAGCTTATCAGTCCAGAGGAAGTAACCCAACCACTGGGTCAACGTGTGCTATGTTCTCCTCTGTGTAGAATCCACAGCTACAGAGCCTGGCAGTTTAACTCAAGCTGTAGAGACTTATACTTTGAGTCTGGAGTACCCAGTTTAATATCTGATGCTGGCCAAAATGGTATCCATTTTGACAACCAGGTTATACAGAGCTACGTCCCTATTTTCTTATTCCCATTTTAGTCAGTAAAAATAGGAAGTCCTCCCATCTTTCCACCATGTGAAAAATAAAGGAAAAGCAGGAGTTACAAGTGTTTACCTGCTAGATGAGTGGGAAATAAAACCAGCTGCAAAATGCCCAGGTTAAGATTACAACAGCTAGTTTCTGTCAAATTTAGAAGAGCCAGCTACCTCCCCATGAAAGGCATGCAGGGAACTAAATGCATGTAAGAGAACAAGGCTGCACTGATAAAGAGCTAGTAGGGATCAGCAAGGAAGGTGGTTCTATAGATAATGCTGCTTCTATGTACTGTATAACATCACTATATTGTTATTAAGATATGATGAGATACAATTAGTTTTCATTTTCAGCTCAGAATCTTTTTCAATATTATCTGAAGCACTGATGCCTTCAGTTGAATACTTGTTTTTAAGGAAAAGGTAGTCTGTCATTTTTGTTTCTCTTCAGTGTCTCATGTTGAGTCTCTCATTAAACCAAGATGTTTAAGTCTCTCAATAGCATAGGGATACACCCAAGTCCAAGACTGACGAAATTTTTTCATAAAGCCTCAGCTCAATACAGAGATAACTAGAACTGGACTAAAAGGCATAGATCCTATCACACCTGATTTTTTCTTCTTGTTTGACTTTCTTTATAATTTTCCAATTACACAATTAAATACTCAGAAAACAAACAACCCTTAGAAACTGCTCAGTCGGGGGTGGGGGGTCAAATTCACCTTAAAAATTATAAGACCTGCTATTGAATCACCTTAAAAAAAAAAAAAAAAGCTCAAGAAACATTCTTGCCCTCTAGCAGGCCTAGGGAAGCCATAAGGAAGTGAAATAACTCAGCAGAAATGCAGCGAGGGACACACCCAGCAAGGAATAATACAAACAAAACAAGTTAACATAAGGAAAAGAGTAATAGAGCTCACCAGGCCGGAGTTCAGATTCCTTCTATGATCTTGGATGTTTAGCCCGGACTCCCATTAGCAGCCTCCCCTCTAGCTCCCAAGCAGCAGTGTTTAGTCTTTCCTAGAGCACCTGTGCAAGAAAAAATGGCAGATGAGTTGAAAAGTTAACTCCTTGTTCACCAGAGACTAAGTAATGTCCCGGTTGTAACCTGTATCCCAAGCATGCAAACAATAATTAAGAATGAAGCACCTACCCGATCTGGATTTCCGGGGAGAAGGATGTTTGTGATTGTATAGTTGCAGTCAAATCTATAACCAAGTCAAAAGAAAAAAATATAAGATAATCTGTCTACATCTGTAGATAATTTTATTTTCTCCTTAGAAACACAGATAACTGGTCACATATCCCAAACTTTATGTTTTGGGCCCAGCTCAAGAGAGGATGGAGATGGGAAGTAATTGTGGCATGTATAATGATGATCCTAATCCTGGGATGTTGTAAAAGTATGAAAACTAGGGGCAAGGGCAGCTTTGTTTCATCTCATCTCATCCTCTCTCTCCCTCCCACTTTCTGTATAGCACGGGGGCGGGGGGGGGGGTAATCATTTGTTTGAAGGGGAAGTGGCAGTGAGTAGTAAGATGTGGGAGGGAAAACTGGCAGGGATCTTTGGGTTAATACAATCTTTTTCCTAGAATGAAAGCCCTGGTCCTAGAAACTCCAATTCAGGAAAGCACCTCTAATCAGAAGAGAATTTAAGCCCATGCTTAACTTTAATAATATGATTAAATTGGATTGAAGTCAGTGGAATTTAAGTATGTTCCTAAACACATACTTAAGTGCTCTTTACAATCAGGGCCAATAAAAACCCTCCACTTAGACCCAATTAATTCAGGAAAGCCCTCAGGTATGTGCTTAACTTTTACTTTAGGTCCACTCAGTAAAGGCCCCAGTTAAGCAAGGTCTTTAAGCATGTGCATACCTGTAAGCATGAGTAGTCATGTGCCTAATATTACCAGCATATTTAAGTATATTGATGGATCCAGACTTCACTTAATGGGGCTACATATGTGCTCAGAGTTAAATACAGGTGTAAATGTTTTACTGAGTCAAGGCCTTAGAAAAGAATAGGAAGAGACACTATGGGTCTGATGTCCATATTCAGGTAAAACATCTGCTGATTTACGTAAAAAGAACTAAATAATAATTAATGGAGATATCCCATCTCCTAGAACTGGAAGGGACCTTGAAAGGTCATTGAGTCCAGCCCCTTGCCTTCACTAGCAGGACCAAGTACTGATTTTGCCCTAGATCCCCCAGTGGCCCCCTCAAGGATTAAACTCACAACCGTGGGTTTAGCAGGCCAATGCTCAAACCACTGAGCTATCCCACCCCCATGTACTTTTTTAAATCACAACCCCAGTTCTAAATTTGAGTTAATTAACATTCCTGCAATAAGAACCGTGTTTTTATTATTTCGGCTGTGATATATTTTTGTTATTATCCAAACATCCTCTGGGTTTTGAAATAATTCTGTCAAATAATTGTTTGTTCCAATCTTCTCTGGGTTTAGTTGGCGGTTGTGCAGTTATACCGCTGGCTGTTTTGGGAACCAGGAAACTGCTTTATTATGTAAGGAAAGCTTAAAGAAAGAACAATGCACTCCCTTGACTAAACCTGCAGTAAACAACTGCACATTGTACGTACAAAAGAAACATGGAAAGCAGTTAGATTTCCCATAGTGAGTTCTAGGGGATGGGGCAGGGAAACGCATATAAGACTATTTTATACAAAAATAAAATTTCTGCAAACTCTCTATGGAATAAATTTAGCCCTGGTGTAGGCAGGTTGAGCTCAACTAAAATCAGTGGAATTACGTCAACTTACACCAGAACAGAACTTTGTCTATGCTAGGTCTCTTAGCATATATACTAGAATAGTAATTGTTGAAAATAGCAATACGTTTTCTCTTTAGTTTTCATGGACCAAGAAAATGCTACAGGTATTTTTATTTATTAACTACATAGCCTCTGCCCAAAGTGTTTGTAATCCAAGGCCCTGACCCTACAGGGTGTCCTGCTCGTGCAGACTACCGTTTTACTTCAGTGAGTCTCTGTGCCAGCAGAGGGTCCCAACTATGGAAAAAAAAAAAAGAACTTGCAGACTGGAGACCAAATTTTAGATGTGACCCAAGTGAAGATAACAAGCAATATAGGGGAAAGAGGGAAGCCTATTGCTATGAAACTTTTATCAGGTCATTTTTAGTTTTGCAATTGACAAAGACATTATTCCAATTAAAGTTACTAATATTATTAATCATGTTTATTATGGTAGTGCCTAGGGATTGACCAAGATTGTGCTGCTACTATACAAGTACAGGGTAATAGACAGTCCCTATCCCAAAAAGTTTACAATCTAACAAGACAAAAGTGTGCAAAAACTATCATTTGGATTTGTTTGAGCAATTCTAGAGGAAAGACCTAAGATAGGTTAATTATCACAATCACTGTGTTACATAACACAGGTTTGGGTGTTTGGATAACGAGGTGGATGGGCAGCAGGTGGTGACTGAAGGTGGGAGGGTGAGGAAGAAGAGAAGAGCAGCTAGTCCAATAGAGAGAGGGGAGGAGTTGATGGAGACAGCACAAAACCTGGGCCCCCGGAGGATAGAGGAAGGCACAAGGGGGAGTATAAGGGAAGATAGGAACAGACACAGGTCAGGACTAAAGGGATCAGAGACTGGATTAGTAGATCGCAATGTTGCCAGGCAACGGCAAGTGTATGTAATTGGGGACTCTTTACTGAGGAGATTAGACAGGCCTGTGACCAGGGCAGACCCAGAGAACAGAAGAGTGTGCTGTCTACCGGGCACAAAGATACATGATGTGGACCTGCGGTTGAAAAGGATCCTAAAAGGAGCAGGTAAGAACCCCTTGATAATCCTTCATGTAGGAACGAATGATACGGCTAGGTTCTCGTTAGAGAGAATCAAGGGAGATTATGCCAGGCTGGGGAAGACGCTCAAGGAGATAGAGGCTCAGATTATCTTTAGTGGGATTCTGCCTGTTCCTAGAGAAGGGCAACAAAGGACTGATAGGATTGTGAGAATAAATAGTTGGCTAAGGGAGTGGTGCTATAAGGAGGGCTTTGGGATGTATGGCCACTGGGAGGCTTTTGGGGACAGACAGCTGTTCTCACGGGATGGACTTCACCTGAGTAGGGAAGGAAATAGACTTCTGGGAGGGAGGCTGGCTCATAGAATCATAGAATATCAGAGTTGGAAGGGACCTCAAGAGGTCATCTAGTCCAACCCCCTGCTCAAAGCAGGACCAATTCCCAGCTAAATCATCCCAGCCAGGGCTTTGTCAAGCCGGGCCTTAAAAACCTCCAAGGAAGGAGACTCCACCACCTCCCTAGGTAACGCATTCCAGTATTTCACCACCCTCCTAGTGAAATAGTTTTTCCTGATATCCAACCTGGACCTCCCCCACTGCAACTTGAGACCATTGCTCCTTGTTCTGTCATCTGCCACCACTGAGAACAGCCGAGCTCCATCCTCTTTGGAACCCCCCTTCAGGTAGTTGAAGGCTGCTATCAAATCCCCCCTCATTCTTCTCTTCTGGAGACTAAACAATCATCTTATCAAAAGAGCTTTAAACTAGGAAGTTTGGGGAGACGGTTGGGAGATGTACAGTTAATCTCCACACCAGATTCCAACATTGAAAAGGCGAGTGATAAGATAAGAGGAGATATAGCCGGGGAGATGGGATTGGACATAAGAAGGAGAGGGGGGACGAACACAAAGAGGCCTGTAACATATTGCGTTACTAATGGGAGACAGGCTAAACGACATACATTAGGATGTTTATACACCAATGCGAGAAGCCTAGGTAACAAAATGGAGGAATTGGAGCTCTTGGTCCGAGAATTGAAACCGGATATTGTAGGAATAACTGAAACGTGGTGGCAGTCACGACTGGAATACAGGTATGGAAGGGTATGCGCTGTTTAGGAAAGACCAGAACAAAGGTAAAGGTGGGGGGGGTGGCATTGTATGTCAATAATGAGATAAGCTGTAAAGAAATAATAGTTGATGGAATAGATAACACAGAGTCTGTCTGGGCAATACTCACACTGGGTAAAAGAACTACTAGAGCCTCTCCAGGGATAGTGCTTGGGGTGTGCTATAGACCGCCGGGATCGACCCAGGATATGGATAAAAAACTATTTAATGTGTTTAGGGAAGTAAATACTAATAGGAACTGTGTAATTATGGGGGACTTTAACTTCCCAGATATAGATTGGGGAACAAACGCTAGTAGCAATAATAGGGCTCAGATGTTCCTAGAGGTTCTTGCTGATCAATTCCTTCATCAAGTGGTAGCTGAACCGACGAGGGGGGAGGCCATTTTGGATTTGATTTTGGTGAGTAGTGAGGACCTTGTTGAGGAAGTGGTTATAGGGGACAACTTGGGCTCCAGTGATCATAAGCTAATTCGGTTTAAACTAAATGGAAGGAGTAACAGAATTAAATCAAAGACTAGAGTTTATCATTTTAAAAAGGCTAATTTTAACAAATTAAGAGGACTGGTAAGGGAAGTGGATTGGGCAAACGTATTAATGGATCTAAAGGCAGATGATGCCTGGGATTACTTTAAGTTAAAGCTGCATGAGCTGTCAGAGGCCTGTATCCTGAAAAAGGGAAAAAGATTAGTAAGCAGGAGATTTAGACCGAGCTGGATGAGCGACCGTCTCAAAGGGGCGATTAGGAAAAAACAGAAAGCGTACAAAGAGTGAAAGAGGGGAGGGATCAGTAAGGAAACTTACCTTAGTGAAGTCAGAGAATGTAGGGATAGAGTGAGAAAGGCCAAAAGCCGTGTAGAGTTGGACCTTGCGAGGGGAATTAAAAGCAATAGTAAGAGATTTTACAGCCATATAAATAGGAAGGAAACAAAGAAAGAAGAAGTGGGACCGCTGAAGACTATAGCCGGAGAGGAGATTAAGGATAATCTAGGCATGGCACAATATCTCAACGAATATTTTGCATCGGTGTTTAATGAGGCCAATGAAAGGATTAGGAATACTAGCAACGTGACAGTACAGGAGGGGGGGGTACAGGAGGGGGGATTACCGTATCCGAGGTAGAAACGAAACTTGAACACCTTAATGGGGCTAAGTCGGGCGGACCGGATGATCTTCATCCGAGAATATTGAAGGAATTGGCGCGGGAAATAGCAGGCCCCATAGCGATAATTTTTAATGAATCTGTAAACTCGGGGGTGGTTCCGTTAGACTGGAGAATAGCTAATGTGGTTCCTATTTTCAAGAAAGGGAAAAAAAGTGACCCGGGTAACTACAGGCCTGTTAGTTTAACATCTGTAGTGTGCAAGTTGCTGGAGAAAATTCTGAAAGAGAAAGTAGTTGAGGACCTTCAGGTTAATGGCAATTGCGACAAATTACAACATGGTTTTACGAAGGGCAGATCGTGCCAAACCAATCTGATCTCCTTCTTCGAGAAAGTAACGGACTTATTAGATAAGGGAAATGCGGTGGACCTAATATACCTTGATTTCAGTAAAGCGTTTGATACTGTACCGCACGAGGAATTATTGGTTAAACTGGAAAAGATGGGGATTGATATGAAAATCCAGAGGTGGATAAGGAATTGGTTAATGGGGAGAATGCAGCGAGTCGTATTGAAGGGTGAACTGTCAGGTTGGAGGGAGGTCACCAGTGGAGTTCCTCAAGGTTTGGTTTTGGGACCCATTTTATTTAATCTATTTATTACTGACCTCGGAACCGATTGTAGGAGTGGGCTGATAAAGTTTGCGGATGACACAAAGCTGGGAGGCGTTGCCAATTCGGAGGAGGATAGGGATATTCTGCAGGGAGACTTGAATGAGCTTGTGAATTGGAGTATCAGAAATAGGATGAAATTTAATAGTGAAAAGTGTAAGGTGATGCATTTAGGGATGACTAACAACAATTTTAGTTACAAGCTGGGGACGCATCGGTTAGAAGTAACGGAGGAGGAGAAAGACCTCGGGGTCCTTGTAGACCGCAGGATGACTATGAGTCGAGAATGTGACGTGGTGGTGAAAAAAGCCAATGCGGTCTTGGGATGCATTAGGCGAGGTCTATCTAGTAGGGATAAGGAGGTGCTGCTTCCGTTGTATAAGGCGCTGGTGAGACCTCATTTGGAGTACTGTGTGCAGTTCTGGTCTCCCATGTTTAAAAAGAATGAACTCAAACTGGAACGGGTACAGAGAAGGGCCACTAGGATGATCAGAGGAATGGAAAACCTGTCGTATGAAAGGAGACTAGAGGAGCTCGGGTTGTTTAGTCTGACCAAACGAAGGCTGAGGGGGGATATGATTGCTCTCTTTAAATATATCAGAGGGATAAATACCAGGGAGGGAGAGGAATTATTCCAGCTCAGTACTAATGTGGACACGAGAACGAATGGATATAAACTGGCCGTGGGGAAGTTTAGGCTTGAAATTAGACGAAGGTTTCTGACCGTCAGAGGGGTGAAATATTGGAACAGCCTTCCGAGGGAAACGGTGGGGGCGAAGGACCTGTCTGGTTTTAAGATTAAGTTAGATAAGTTTATGGAGGGAATGGTTTAATAGAGAAACATGATTTTAGCCAAAGGAATACCGTGCCATGGCAGGTAAATAGTATAATGGATAACAAGGGTCAGGCTGGAGACTCTTGCCTACATGCTCGGGGTTTGGGGACTTCAACAGCAGAGTCAAGGGAAGGGGTAGGGACGGCTTTGTGGCCTGCAGCATGCAGGGGGTCAGACCAGATGATCATAATGGTCCCTTCTGACCTTAAAGTGTATGAGTCTATGAGTCTATAAGGTTACCTTAAAAGCTAGAAATGGAATTCAGATTGATGATACAGTTTCAATTACTTAGTGTAATTAGTTCACTAATAACCACATCCATTAGAATCCATTTAGGTTAGCGTAAATGACAGGTAAGATTTTTATTGAAATCAACCCAACATTTACACTAAAGAGCAAAACATGGCTCTATGCACTGAGTGTCTCTCAGTGCATAGTGTCTTCTTGGCATTAGAGAGAGTATGGTGGCATCCCATGCTAGATCTTTAAGAAGTGAAGCCCCCATGTCACCTCAACACTCTCATGCACATGAGGATGTTGGAAGACAAAGTATAGCTACCTCCTACTCCACTGTACTAGATGTTGAGGACAAGGCTCCCTAGAGTCCCAGAGCTGGGCAGCCCGTCAAGAGAAATTTAGGTCCCAGTACATCATGTTTGCTCCTATTTCACTTTTATTTATAGACATTTTGCGTCCCCACCCATGAGCTTGGGCCTTGAGTACAATTGCCCTCTCCCATCAGCCCTGATTCTGGACCATGCTAAGGTACCTTGGTGCTACTCCAACAGCACATATGGGGCCTTAAAGCAGCTGCGGAGTTCTCTGGTGTGGGGGTGTACCAGGAAATATGTGCCAGGGGGGAGAAGCAGAGCTGGAACAAACAAATATAATTTAGATCATCCCTGTGGTCACTTTACATTATATCCTAGCTGCCCTAAGTATAACATGACTGCAAGACAGTTTAAAGTCAATTTTATCCCCTCTCTCCTCAGTTGGAATCCTCCCATCCTTGGGGAGTGACTGCCCTGTTCTTCCTTGCTGCTGGGAGAAGGGGAGGACGGTTAGTGCTTTCAGATATTTTTCCAGACCCCATATCTCTTGCCACTTTCATCCATTACATTACCTATTCCATATCAAGTCAGTTACAACAGTTAATTTTCCCTGAGTGATTTATGGCCTCTCAGCCTCCAAACCTTTCTCTATGTGCTCACTGTAGATAACTATTTCCTTTAGTATCTTAAAACAAGATGACTATTTTGTGCTGAATTCTTCACTGCTACAGGAGACACTATATTCTCTACAACCCTTTCTGCGGGTGGCATGCAAAGCTTTCCTTGGCTCCCCATGTCATCACCTTTCATAGCAACAGGAGATAGAATATACTGGAGTGTGAAGGGAAAAAGAGAACTAATGTCAATATTTGAAATGATAAAAGAAGGTAGAGTAACGAAAGAAGTGAAATATACCACATGATGTGTCAGTCACTTAAAAAGCCTTTCATAAGGCACATCACACAGTAAATTTCACCTGTCTTTAGTCTAAGGAAGAGGGAGTAACGGATGGATTGTATCTGTGGCTAGAATCTAGTTTCAGCATTTGATTTACCATTTTAAGGAGAAAGTAAGTGGATACCATATCTTGCTGTTTAAGTATATGAATAATTCTGTAAATTTAATATTTCATTTTATAACCACTTCCCTCCCCCCAAAAGTTAACATACCAAATGTAGTTTAATGGTAATGTCCACTGACTAGTTGCAGCCATTAGCCAGTTTTCATAGTTGTTTTGATGTTTCCCAGCTTGCAAATAATTATCCATTAAAGCTCACCTGGGGTGTTTGGTACAAAAATCGGTCACATTACTAAGACTCTACCTATACTCTGAATTGTAATTTACACAGTTTGTTCTTGTAACATAGTGTTTGTCCAATCTCAGCATGAATGCAGACTATACTCCAACTGTGTTAAGACCGAATTCTAGACCCCTGCTTGGAGGCTACTGCAGAGCTATGATTATTTTAAAATATATATATTCCCTTTCTTCCCCTCAGTGCACACTCTGCTACAACACACTCAGCTAAACAAACATTTTATTCCCATAAATCTCCACATTGAGGAAAAGAAATACCACTTAATATTTCCCCCCTCATTTTTCTCATTTGCTTTCTGAATTTGTATATATAGGTTAGGGAAAACCCATGATTATTTTGGTTGGAATGAAACATGTCATAAAGTACATGTCCTGCCCACTACAACTAGGTGAGGTTTAAAATCCAGAAAGTCCACAAACGTGGACTGCTACTTTCACTACAGTAAAGTACCAAGGATTCCTGTCACAACCTGGTGTCTTAACAGCCACTGGTTTGTTGTAATGGGATCCAGCCATTGAATCCCACAAGCTCCTAAGCCCTCTGGGTCTTGGTAATAACTAGTTCTTGTTTCTAGTTCTGAGTCTCGCAGGTACATTCCCAGGTAAAACCCAGATCTAACGTCTGCCTTGGATAGTGGGACCCTGCAGTCTGGCTGCCTAGACACCAGAACCAGTGCCACAGCCCTTCTGAATCCACAGCTCATTAGATCGCTTGTGCTCTGGTTTTCCTAGTGACACCCTTCAGGGATAATATGTCTGTAAAGCAAGGAAATGTGAGCTTAGCTAAGGAATTTCTCTCACACACCCCTCTTAAAAAGCACAAGGGAGGTAAAGATCTTTGGGAAATAACCACTCCTGAACACACTCACCTTCCTTCTGATCTCTCCTCCTTTATGCAAGCTTCCATATTTGGTCCAGGTATTTAGGAGAAGCAAGGACCCTCCTGCCTCCACTCTCTTCTGCTGAGTCTTCTGTTTCACTGGTGAAAATGGCTTCCTTTGGCATGGAGAAGCACACCTTTTAAAAACAGTCTCTGCCTTTCTAGCTAATATGAAAAAACTGTAGCCCTCCCAGCTGCGCTGGGGGGGATTCCAGGCCCCCTTCTCCCCAAAAGACAGCGGCTCCTATTGACAGAAACCCCTTTATTGAAGCAGGTGAGGGTCATTCAGTTGCTTTATCACATCTTTCCAGACATAGCTTCCTCACTACCTCAAGTGCCTGCTACAAAATGGATAATGTAATTCACAGCATATTTTACGCTTGTAACTAGTCCTCATAACTGGACACAGATATTCACCTGCCACAACCTCCTTGAAAGACGCAGAATTGTGATTACCTCCTGCAGAGCAGTGATGACTGGAAGGCTTTCACTGCACCTTTCCCTTTCAGAGAACCATAATTTCGGCAATACATTAGTCTGCAAAATCTGATATACCATGTATGTTCAGGGCCAAAGAAAATAAGACCTCCTTCACTAACAAAAAATTCTATGGATCAGGTGAGACACTTACACCACAGTGACATAGGCAGTATGGCCCAAATCTACAAAGGTGCTTAACCAGCAGTATTAGGCTTCTAAAAGCCACTTTTAGAGTCCACTGGCACCTATGTATCTGCCTGTGGTCTGAGTACTGCTGCCTTACTCAAAGGATCTGGATGCCTATCTCCTGCCTAAGTCCCAGACTGATCCACAAACTAGTGGAAAATAGGTGTTTGTCTGCCTATCACACATGTGGGGTCCAATCCTATAGGCATGCACAGAAGTTAGCTACCAGATTGAGTTTCATTCAAAATGGCTGGAGAAGGAGCCATTGCTGGTGACCTTTTAACTTTTAGCCCAATGGTTGGAGCCCTCACCTGGGATGTAGAAGACCCAGGCTGAATTTCCTCCTCTGCTTGATGGGAAGAGAGAATTTGAACAGGCCTCCTACTTCTCAGGAACATGCTTACCACTGAGCTTTAGGACATTCTGATATGGGGCACCCTCATTCTTTTGGTAAAGCTGTTCCACTGTGTATAAATAATTAAATAGCCATTGGAGAGGAGACACTGGGTCTCCCACCTCCCAGGTGGGTGGCCTACCACTGGCTTCAGCATCACTCACTCTCTCTGGCCCAATGTCTCTTTTTGTAGGCCTTGGTGACTGAGAGATACACAGCAGATATAGAAGTAGGATTTCTTTAGGAATAGGGTTGTTATTTATTTATATTGACCTATTGTATAATTGGATAGTCAATGTATTTTATTAATGTATATTTATTTTTTCTGTAGAAGTGAATTGAGTCAAACTAGAATAAATAAAATCAATGAAGACCAGACTGATGTACTGTATGTCAGGACAGAATATCTTGTATCTATTTTCACATTACTATTTCAATAATGGTTCCTGTAGAAAGACCTGTTGGGTTTCTCCTAAATCAGAAATGAAATTTGATGTTGTTTCAGAGGCTGATATAAAGCAACCATGTAATGAACATTTCTGAACCACAAGTACTAATGTCATGGAACTCAACATCAATTAGATTGCCTTGCCTTATCAACAGAACTGTGATTAGCCTGATTCATATAAATCGAATTTCAAATACATCATCATTCTCTATTTCTTTTGACAAATTTCAATTTAACAATAAAGTGAAGCTTTGTTTATTTCTTAGATCAAAATCTGTAAAAACTATTCTTAGTTCTCTTCACCAGTAATAGGTTTTCTCTTCTTATCACCTGTTTTGGCTTTGTAAATATTTAAAAAATATCAAAGAATTAAATAATTTGAACTAGGCTTATAAATATCAGTTATATATTTGTCTTAACATTATTTTCAACATGTCAGAGCAAGAACTTTGGATTTAAGTTACTTATTTTCTTGTTGGGAGAGAAATAAATGGAGAGACTCAGAATTTTGTCCATATTATTTACAACATGTGCAGGCAATTAATAAAGTTTAGTTGTTATCAGTGTATGTCAAATATGTGGGGTTTTTATTTTTTCTTTCAATGGCATTTGCTAATTGCCAGGGAGGGTGCAAACCCAATCTGTTTGTATGCTTAAGAAATACACATTTTGTTTTAACTTGTATCTTCCCTGATGTCTAATTGTTCTGATAACTGCCAGGTTGGTAGTTCTTTGCCAAAACCTTGCTGCTAGAATGGCTACAAATTTCTACATATTTAAGATTAAAAGTGACAATCTATTAATGGTACATTGCGGTTGATGAAAACAAATGACTGTTTCATTTTGCTCAGTTCTAGATGTATGTAGTTTAGAGGATCACCTGCTATACTAAACACTAGATTGATTCCAGGATTCATTTTCATCTTGCTCCATTAAATAGCTGATGTTAGTCAAAGTCTATGAACTGCAACATGAGACAGAGTTTCAGTGGACCTGGACCAAGAAAAGTCCTCCTCTCTGGCTTCACAAATGTTACCCAGTTGCTCCTTAAAGGGTCCTGAGGCCTCTGTAACCAGGAGGATTCCCAGTAGTGTAGCCATTGGAGTCATGGTACCCAGGATCCAGGGGAACCCTAAATAGGGCCAGATCCAGTGGGGGTGGCAGTACAGGGTCTCTGTGCAAATAGAGATGGCTTCCGACAGGTCACTGGGGCTTCTCGAAGTTTGGGGATGGGCCCTGAACTCTCATTCAGAGTCAGGCAGGCAAACCCTGATCCACCCAACAGGATAATGACTTGGGGAACCTGCATGAGGTAAGTTCTCATGAAAAATAAGATCCCACGGAATTCCCGTCCATAGTTTCTGACATGTCAGGGGATGGTCTGGGCTGAAGTAAAAGTAAGAATTATAGTCCAGTTCAGCAAAGCACTTAAGCTCATCCTTGTGTCTAAAGTCAATGAGACTTAAGCAACTGCTTCAATGCCTTGCTGAAGGGAGTCCAGAAAAAGAGAGAGCAATGGAGGGGGGAAAAATAGAACTAGAAATAATGTTTACTCGTGGATGTTATAGCTTAACATGTACCCATAACAATTTTTAAACATACCAAAAGGTATATAAGTACAGAGAGGGTTTCCATTTCAGAAAATCATTTTGTCAGAGGGTTTTATTTTTATTGACACTTAGATGAAGTGAAGAAGAGAGGCAGACTCACATTTGTAAAAAGCTTATCATAGAATCATAGAATATCAGGGTTGGAAGGGACATCAGGAGATCATCTAGTCCAACTCCCTGCTCAAAGCAGGACCAATCCCCAACTAAATCATCCCAGCAAGGGCTTTGTCAAGCCTGACCTTATAAACCTCTAAGGAAGGAGATTCCACCACCTCCCTAGGTAACCCATTCCAGGGCTTCACCACCCTCCTAGTGAAATTTTTTTTCCTAATATCCAATCTAAACCTCCCCCACTGCAATTTGAGACCATTACTCCTTGTTCTGTTATCTGGTACCACTGAGAACAGTTTAGATCCATCCTCTTTGGAACCCCCTTTCAGGTAGTTGAAAGCAGCTATCAAATCCCCCCTCACTCTTCTCTTCTGCAGACTAAAAAACCCCAGTTCCCTTAGTCTCTTCTCATAAGTCATGTACTCCAGCCCCCCAATCATTTTTGTTGCCCTCTGCTGGACTCTTTCCAATTTTTCCACATCCTTCTTGTAGTGTGGGGCTGAAAACTGGACACCAAGGCCTCACCAATGCTGAATAGAGGGGAATGATCACATCCCTCGATCTGCTGGCAATGCTCCTACTTATACAGTCCAAAATATCATTAGCCTTCTTGGCAACAAGGGCCCACTGGTGACTCATATCTAGCTTCTTGTCCACTGTAACTCCTAGGTCCTTTTCTGCAGAACTGCTGCCTAGGCACTCAGTCCCTCGTCTGTAGCAGTGCATGGGATTCTTCAGTCCTAAGTGCAGGACTCTGCACTTGTCCTTGTTGAACCTCATCAGATTTCTTTTGGCCCAATCCTCTAACTTGTCTAGGTCCCACTGTACCCTATCCCTACCCTCCAGCGTATCTACCACTCCTCCCAGTTTAGTGTCATCTGCATAGTTGCTGAGGGTGCAATCCATGCCATCCTCCAGATCAATAATGAAGATATTGAACAAAACTGGCCCCAGGTTTCTTTCATGCCAAATCATATTTCCTAAGCTTGTTGCATCTGATATTTCTGATGCATGTTTTTACTGACTATATGGGGTGGGAAGGGTATCTTTTGTAGTACAGTGCTTCTCCAGTTCTCTATTTTCTTAACAGGTTATACAAACAATACTGCACCACATGTTAAGTAGTGAGATCCATTTATAACACAATATGGATTACAACAGACATATATTACTTATTTTAAATAGTTTTGTAATATAAGGCAAATAGAAACATCACTAAATTGCTCTGTACTATAATAAGCTCAAACAAAGCATATCTGAGAATGACCACAAGTTACAGAAATACAAGTACATCATGGCAAACATGAACACTAACATAGAAAACAAAATAGTTTCTCAGCAAGAAAACTAATTTGTGGATAATTATGGTAGTATTAACATGAATAAGTTATGTCAACAGAATAGATAAGGATATTTAAACTTGGATTTTATTTATTATTACTATTAGCATCCATCAGCATGGTACGTGTGCTCATTTCTCATAGCTACAGTTGGGTCACTAAATTCCATAGAAGAATGAATCACCATGCTTTCTTTAATTTTTGCTGGACATTGATGGAATCTGAGACTAGAGATGTCTGGATCATCTGTAAAAGAGACAGAGCTGGGTATCATCCTGACCACATTGTAACTTATTGTGTCTCATGATCTTCTTCACAGACTCTAAAAACAGATGTTAAACAAGTGATGTGACAGCATTGAGCTTTGTGGGACCTCCTATATTACATATATGAATGAAAGGTTTCAAGGAAAAGCACAAACCCACTATGACCCTCAAGGAGCAAAAAAAATATTCCATACACCTGACATATCTATCTATACCAGAAATTATGTTAGTAACACTGTGTGATAGTGTTGAAAGCCACCAAAAGATCGAAGCTGTTTGGCCTTTGTTTCCTTAAGGAGATCAATGATCACTGGGATAAGTGCCAGTTCCATGCCGTGATTTTAGCTGAGACCCATCCAGATAAGGTGCAAGAGGGTGAGGAAGGCAGAAAGTTGCTGCATTTGGTCTGCCACTACACATTCTCAGTTCTCTTTCCCAGAAATATGAAATTATACTCCAGCAAAACAGTAGACCAAGATATTGGTGTTCCAACATTTCTTCAGCAGAGGTTGATGGCAGCTTGCCCTCTCAGAGGAAGGCACCAGTGATCTTTTCAATTGAGAGCAGAGGCATTCCCTCCTTATAGGCTTTCCGCAGCTTGCAAAGGCCCAAATGGAGCTCACATGTAGCTGACCATACTGCTTGCAAAGTTGCTGGGAACTCAAACTGAGATGCTGGACAAAACTCATAGGGATAATGGTAAGACTATTCCCTCCTGCTTTGTCTTTGGACTCCAATAAAGGTCCTTCAATCTGAATGACCTTCTGTGAAAAATGATCAAAAGCTCCTAGTGTCATGAAAGGAGAAGAACTGACTGGAGACACTTTGGGTTGCTAAAAGGATGAGACTATCCAGAACAATTAGCTGGTTGAGATTTCCAAGACATAATGGGGAAGAAGATAAACCATTTATTTTACATGTAGTAGTGTGGCAAATTTTTATTTTACAGGCAGACATCAGATCTTATACCCTCTAAGGTTATTTTAATGTTACAGTTTTTTAGAATAATTTAACAGCAATTATATCCTTACTATAGGTATGTTCTTTTCTTTAATTTATCGTATAAAATAGCGTATTAGGACAAAATTCTCTATTAAATTTATTGGATGGGATCCTCAAACTTGCTTCTCCCCCTTCACCCTCGCAAAGAAAGAACTGTAGGGGGAAAAAGCTGCTACGTTCTGTGGTACCTCTTCAAAGTTGCTGCTCTAGTCTCCTCGCCTCTAAATCTGTTGCAGATCATCAGTAAACCAAGGGTATGTCTTCACTTACCAGAGGGTCCGGCGGCAGGCAGTCGATGTTCTGGGATCAATTTATCGCGTCTGGTTAAGACGCGATAAATCGATCCCGGATCGATCCCGGAAGTGCTCGCCGTCTACGCCGGTACTCCAGCTCGGCGAGAGGAGTACGCGGCATCGACGGGGGAGCCTCCCTGCCGCGTCTGGACCCGCGGTAAGTTCGGACTAAGGTACTTCGAATTCAGCTACATTATTAACGTAGCTGAATTTGCGTACCTTAGTCCGAAGTGGGGGCTTAGTGGGGACCAGGCCCAAGATAACTTAGAAGAATAACTTGGAGGGAAGAGATGTTTACCATAATGCTGATGGTTGCAGATTGTCATGCAATCCAGTTAGATCCATTATTCTCTTCTACAAGGTCACAGAAGTAGATTCTCCATTCTGGGAGGCAACTAGCAGGCTAGTGGCCTTAACCTGGAGCAAGTGAGGAGAATGCCACTCACACAATGTTCATAGTACTTTAATTGAAAATGCAAAATGATGTATAAGTACAATTTTGAATCTTTATAATATTTCTCTGAAATGGCGCAGATGGTCTTTACATTTACATATGAATATATATATATATATATATTCATAAATTAAATATAGTATGGCAACAATTATTAATCTATTAAGGAACAATGGAATCCTTGACTTTTATTGTACCCTACCATCTTTTAGCATTTACATAACTTTAAAGTCCTTGTAGAGAAGAGAGGTAACTGTTTTTCTTTCTGCCATAATTATGTCTGACACACTAAATATTTGGAAATCATTAACTGGCCCATCTAAATCAAAGAAACGTTTTACAAGTAACTGAGTGGACTTTCTCTGCCAGCAATTGCTGGTGAGTAAGTTAGTCAAATAGTAGAAGCTGATTAACAATGGAAGGACATTTTTGGTTCTCACTGTGGGTTGAAACAAAAAGTTATGACAATTCCTTGAGTCTAGGAGTTAAACAATTGATTAAAATCATCATAATTACATCAGTCAATGTTAAAGTTCAAGGGTCTATTTGCACCTGTTCATATTTAAATTTCAAGCAACAATAGCAAGGAATCAATTCTACGTTTCTTGAATAACTGGGAGTTTGGGTGCACAAGGAATTCAGCACCAGTCCCTCAGACTGGTTGCTTAATTTATCTCATCTCATGCCTTGATATTGTAACCAGGTGAACTAGCCCTTTGACAGAGGCCTCAGGCCCAGCACAGCCTGTTCCAAGAATTCTCTTGTTGTGTGGGAAGAGTGATTCCAAGGACTGATGGGAACAGTAGGCTTTTCAGCAATGCAAGTTGAGAAAGAGGGCAGGGCTGTATATAAAAATAAAATGCTCCCTTTTGTTCAGGGTAGACGCACACAAGGTCGTTTCAGTCAAAAGTGTCTGTGAAGATCTTTGGATCTCCATTAGGCTCTTCTGAGAGGGCAGCAACCCTCTGACAGGGCTCTTCAGTGACTGAAGTCTAGTAGGACCTGTGGTGGGGTTCTCATCTGAAAGGTTCTGTTCTATCCCAAATGAGATGAAGCTACAACAAGAAAACTGGGAGGAGAGGGGTCTCCTTCCTTTAGCATACAGAGCAGGCAGGAAATGGGAGTGGCAACTGACCTCAGTGGTGAAAACAGGAGCTTGAGTGATGGGGGTGGGTTGGGCATTTTTAAATATGCCCATGATACTTAATTTTAGGTGTCATAGGAACATGTGTATGGGCTTTCTGAGAAAGAAGCATTGATCTCTGCAGTGTCTGCTGTCGCAGCCCTATGCTCTGTCATGGCGTCTGGATGGCCAATTGTCGGTCGGAAGGTCACATCGGTGTCATGTGCAGCACCTTGGTGCCGTGTGCAGCACCTTGGTGTCACGTGCAACACATTGGGGCCATGTGACCATTCTCGAACCTTCCGCCTGGTCAATTGTGGGTCACATTGGTACCGTGTGCTACAATTCCAGCATGCCGTGTGCATAAGCTTAGCGTGCCGGGTGCAATGTCTGTTTACGTAGAGGGCACCCGCTCGGAGCCTGGTTGGTGTAGGAGCGGGGAACCAATTAGATGCTAGCACGAGTAAGGGTCTTTGAATAAAACTATGTCCCTCGCCTAAATCAGCAGGGGTGTCCGCGTGTTAGCTGGAAGGCCTGATCACCCTTTCAGCCAGGATCTCCTCCGGATTTAGCTGGCTCGTGTCGTGTCATCTCGGGTTACATCTCATCATGTCCATGGTGTCTGTACTGCTGGTCAGCTGCGCCTGGAGTGTGGTATGTACATATTAATTTTTGTAGATATTCTGTTTGTTAGGCCTTTTTTCTTTATTACTTGGTACCAAATCTCATGTATAGTGTATAGAGGACGAATTGTTACAGTTTACTCAGTTTTGTATGTTTGTTCTGGTTTGTCAGTAAACAGTTGGTTGTAAATTATCTGATTCCTTGTTGTTAAGTGTACATAGACTGTTTTATATTACTGCTCTGGTGATATTTTTGGTTGGTTACTTGTTCCTATTTCAATTGAATTTGTACTGTTAGTTGGTAAAGGTGCTCCTCCCCAGCCCAAGTTGTAATTTATCCCCCATTAATAAATGGCCACCTGTTTTTGAATTACAATCAGCCTCTGTCTCACTTTTCCTCTTCCACTCGAATCCTCATTCGAACCTGTATTGGTCTCGGACATCTGGCAGGAGGAAGCGTGGCCCACACATGCATATAATTTAGAGGGAATACTGCTTCTATGATAGATACATACATGCAGAGTAAGATAATTAATTTAGGACATAACTGTGGTGAATTCTTCACCTCGTGCTTTATACTTTAACAGCTCTTGTAATGGCTTAGCAGTCTCCAGCGTTATTGCAGTTACTTTATCTGGCAAAAATTATTTGGTGAACAGAAATTATTCATTTGAAGATTTAGAACTTTCATATGTTGAGCAAAGTATTTGATATAGCCATTATTTTATTTAACAGCACTGTAGCTATATATCAATTTTTTTTATTGTGAGGCATTTGTGTGGTCCCCAATTCTTCACCATTTATCATTTGAAGGGACAGAGCGATACACTATAGACTTTATTTTTTTGCAGTAAAATGCAAATTATTCAAAGGGAAAGCCTACATTTTAAGGAAAAAATATTACATCTCCCTTTTGTTAGCTAGAAGGGGAAATGTAGAAATTAATTGCTATACTGGGGAAAGGGAATGGAGTCTTTCAATTTATTATTTGAATTTTGATTAGTTCTGTTATCTTCTTTATTTTTAATATCTGCTCAAAGTGATTAGAAAAATGCAAGTCTAGATTATTCAGTCCTAAATTATCTGGAAACATGGTTATGGTGATGTCTCCCAAACCAACAAACTAGAGTAAATCATTCTTTTACCCCCGCCCCCCCAAGTACCCCTGTATTCTTTATACTTATTCGACATTTGGGAGGTCAACTTTCCAAAATCCAGGACTCCTTTTAAGATGCATCCTTGTGTAGTAACTAGGGCTTAGTTCTCAGTGTATTCAAGTTATTGAAAACACCTATTGATCTTATACCAGAGCAGAGTGTGTGGTGATACCTACTCAGAATGGCTGCATTTTACACCTACTGCTTGCATAGGGCTAAATTCTCACTCAAGGTGTGAGGCAGCAGAGAATCGAACTCCCTGGTCTGATAATATAAAATGCTATGTTGGATCACCAGAGCAGCCCTGGTTTTACATTTTATTATTTTGTTTTAATAACCTTCTATTTGAAGAATTATCCAATTTTTAGTAACCTACAATACCCCTGTTCACCCCCTCCCAGCAGCTTCAGAGGTGGGAAGGCTTTATCTGGGCCAGCAAGGGAAAGCAAACCCCTTTAAACATTGCCCTCCCCTCCTTATGCGCACAGCTTCCTTGGGAGTTTGAGATGGGCAGGAGGCGGGATCCTTGGTTAGACAGAAGGATGCAACATAAGCCTATTGGTTGCCAAGGGAAGTCTGATGATGAATTGGAAATAAGGTGCATGTTTTTAACAGTGAGGGTAAACAACCACAGGAACAGTTTAACAAGGTTCATGGTGGACTCTCCATCTCTGGCAATTTTTAAAGTTGAGCTTAGGTATGTATATTTTAAAGAAATACTGTAATTGAAAAGGAAGATTTGGGACTTGCATAGTACAGACCATAGAAACTAGATGAGCACATGGTCCCTCCTTTCTGGCCTGGGAATCTATGAAAAACCCTACCTCTTGCTCAGGTCTTTCTACATCCTGAGGAAAAGACCCCACATTTTCCCTCTACCCCACCCAAATATAAGAGCAGGACTGGGTTTTTGGGACTCACCGTGGGTATCCTAGGAGTTGCCTTTTGAGGTCTGGGAAGGAATGTTTCTGTCAGACTGACCTGAGTGGGCTCTTTCCACCTTCCTCTCACCAGCCCAGGGACCCAGTGGGTAGGCTAAGTTGTAAAATTCATATCTCAACTTGGCAGGTGCACAGTATTGGAAGTGGATTAGAAACAGCAGGTCCTTAAAAAAAGGAAATGGGGCTGAAGCTTCTAATGTGTGGTACTGCAGTGAAACCACCCCCTCCTCTCCATTTCCTTAACCCTTGTATGTGGGGAGGGCAGTTGGGGGCCAGCACTGTTGCTGGGACCCAGTTAATGGGTTGGAGATGGCAGTCCTTCCCCTGCTGGTATGGATTACAATGGAAGGATGACTAGCACTGGATAAACTATTGCTGAATAGTTCTCAGATTTGTTACTTAAATTTGTGGCCTAGTTAACCACATTCCTGGTGTCTTGTCTCCCTTCCGTGGTGTCCGAGGAAATAAGCCCTTTTAGAGTAAAATCATTATTTAAACTAGTTAATCGGTTGCCATTCATTCAGTGATTTAGGTGCTAATACTGGGGAATGTAACATTTTCTCTGTATTATTGCAAATGCAGAGACAGGAGTCAGTGTTTTTACCTGTCTATATATTTTCAGTAGCACAAAAAGTTTTATTCTCATATCACCTTCTTCTTGTTTTGTCTGTAAAAGGTATTAAAATACTAATTTACCAAAATAATCTTTTTTTTACAAATAGCATCACTTTCTGTACTTCAGACTCCACCATCTGAGGGAATTGCATTTGTTTCCTTCATGGAGTCTTTGCAATGCTAGAGAGAGGGGATGCCTCTTAAGGAGGAAAACCAAAACCAAACCACCACATTCATTATCCAGAGTGAAATGCCTAATAAAAAATTAAGTAAAATAGGAACAATGTCTAGCTGTGGTAATTCCCTAAAAGTAATAAGCTCATTATTTTTTGGTTTCCATTTGTCTCAGGGCTACTTTACACCAGAAGCACTATAGCGGCGCAGCTGCACTGATGCAGCTCTAGTGCATCTGGTGAAGATGCTCTATGCTAACAGGAGAGAGCTCTCCTGTTAGCAAAATAAATCCACCTTCATGAGAGGCAGTAGCTATGTCAGCAGGAGAAGGTCTCCTGTCAACATAGCACTTTCCACACCAGCACTTAGGTTGGTGTAACTTAAGTCACTCGGGTGTGGGGTGGCTTATTCACACCTCTGAGAGACATAAGTTATACCGAAGTAAGTGGTAGTGTAGACCTGGCCTCAGTCTCTGGCTGGTAACATCTGTTCTGAAAACATTTGGAGCTAATTATAATATTTCCAGAATCTGACAAAGCTATGGCTGTCCAGGTTGGCTTTATCTCACAGACGCTTAGTCTCTGGAATGATTCAAAGGCTGGAACAGACCATTGTGATCACCTAGTCTGACCCCTAGTCTGACACAGGCCATCGAACTCCTCCAAAGTGAATCCTAGAGCATATATTCTTAGAAAAACACCCAATCTTGATTTAAAATATTGTCAGTGATGGAGATACGTTGTTCCTTTGGTTAATCACCCTCACTGTTAAAAGTTTACACTTTATTTCTAGGCTGAGTTTGTCAAGCTTCAACTTCCAGCCATTGACAAATGCTACCTTTCTCTGCTAAATTTATGAGCCCATTAAATATTTGTTGCCCTGTAGATAATTTTTTTTAATCTTATGATCAGAAATGACTATAAAATCATAGAATATGTTGAACTTATTCAAGCCCTATCCAATTTAAATGTGTCTAGCAGTCAATTTATGGAAACAAGTGTATACTATAACAACCATCCATGAGTAGCATTCTCTGGTTGAGGAGACAGATTAAGATTTGGCAACTGTTCCCTAAGCACAGAGTGTGCTGCAGGCTAGAGACGAAGTGGAAATTTAGCCATAGACTTTTCCCTCTCCACACTGGGCAGCCAGCAGGTGGTACAACAGCTGCACACTTGGCTCCTAGAGCCATAATGCCTGCATGAGATCCTCCAGCAGCTTTTGCTGAGAAAGTGCACCTTCACATCATCCTTTGTCATACCCAGTAGTTTAAAACCACCATTGTGTCATTAAGATTACAGGTTTCTAAGCTTGGTCACATTCATGCTAACTTGCACACATGTAAATTAAGTGCTGTGAGAACTGGAAAGAAGGTTTGCAAACCTCACTTTAAGATTTGGAGATTGTGTGTACAGAAAGGGTGAGAGCATCCAAGACTCATATGCATAGAAAACCGGTCAGGGACATGCCCCCGGCTTTAAAATGCACCTAATTCTCCCCCCTTGATTCTAAAACTACAAAGACTGAACAGCCCAGAGAGAGGCGGCTTACCAGCAGCACATTGGTAGCTGTGTGCTCAACCACTAGGAATTATACCAGGCAGCAAATTAGAGTTGCCAACCCTCCAGGATTGTCCTGGAGACCCCAGGAATTAAAGATTAATCTTTAATTAAAGGTTGTGTCATGTAATGAAGCCTCCAGGAAAAAGTGCAACCAAAATTGGCAACTCTACAGCAGATTAAATGATGCAAGCTCTCAATGAAGCAAAGATGGTGTTTGAGTGACAGAAAACAATTATTTGAGGTGCAGGGAGGTAGAAGAAAACATGGAGGGGGGTGAATTCTTCAGTGAGTCAAACTGCAATAGCATGGAAAGAAACTCCACACTGATTTCTGTGATGAAATGTGAACTACATTAAGAATAGCAATATGGTGTTAACAAAACCCCCCACACCAAAAAACAAACAAAATCTGAAGAAACGAGTATATGCATCCGAAGAAGTGGGCTGCAGTCCACGAAAGCTTATGCTCTAATAAATTTGTTAGTCTCTAAGGTGCCACAAGTACTCCTGTTCTTCTTTTTTATAAGTTTCCTGTGTTTGATTCATTGCATAAAGTCATTTTAAAATGCAATAACTGGAAAAAGAAATCCAATAACTGCTGCTCCCAGAGGAGGGGTGAATTTTTTTTTAAATCCTCTTTTGGGGCTGAGGATGTGCATTCCTTAGCTAGCTATTGGGATAGATTAAAGTGTCACTCCATCTCTGAGTACTTCAAGAGATGGAGTGACACTGAGCAACTGCATAAAGCTGTACTTGCCCCACATAGTAAATGCTCCAATGCAAGTATGTCTCATATAATCTTTGATTGCCAAAGTATATCCATCTTTTGGAAGGAAGTGTGGGTGCTCTCAGGCTTTCTGAGTTTCCCCTACATCAAGCCTCTGCGTTTTGGGCATTATAGAAGATCTACCCTGTTTGAGTGATGCCAAGAAATGGAGTGTTGCAGCACTTATAGGGGTATGGAAATTTGCTATTTCCCCTCCCCACTTCTTCAGTTTGACTAACTGAGCTAACCAACACCACCCTCATGGAAAAAAACTGACACTGATCTATAGAGGCACAAGATCTAATTATAAAGACTTTCATGAGAGCATTACAAGCTGAGTCCAGATATACTAGGCTTCTGGTGTTTCTTTTTTTTTTTAGGGTGGGTGGGGTGTTGAGCATTATAAGAAATTCCCTAATGAGTATTTAGCAGTTACTGTTATTGTTAAATCCATACTCCTGTGTTTTATCATTTGTATTGGACTATGTCCGTATGGATATGTTAAAACTTTGAAAGATAAAATTTAAAAACTAGGGAAAAAATGTTTCCGTTGATCTGAATCTACATTTTTTTGACAAAAAAAAAATCTGGCCAAAAAAAATTATCCAGTTCTAGTCATAACTGCCATGCTTCGTTGTCTCAAATATGCAGGTCTATGCATGTACTTTAGAGCACTCAAATAGCACTAGATGATGGGTACAGATGCAATTTTCAGATATAAAGAACAAAGTGAAGGATTGTGTGAACAAATGATTTTACCTCCAATTAGATGTTAGTCACTAAACAAAGAAAGGGAATGTTCTAGTAGTAGTATTTTTGAAAACATCACTATTGGATATTATTCCTAGTCAAAGAATATTTAAGTCAATCTTCCAACTTTTAGGAAATGACAATATTTTAGCAGTGTTGCCAACCCTTCCTGTTCAGATATACAGCCCCCCCGCCCCCAATCATGAGATTAAATTTAATGTTTTCCGATGCGCATTCTCAGGGGAAATCATCCCTTTTGGTTGATGTACATTGACAGAAACAACCTGAAACGGACACAAATATACACACCTATGAGGTCAGGGGAACCTCCTCTTACTTTTGATGGATGGGAAGATGCTTCCTCAGCACAGCCTTGTGTCTACCCTGCTACAAACCAGGCACTATCCTCAGTTCCCTTCCCTGGAGATTCCCCTACCCAGTTCCCTCCCATACAACACCTGTAGGGACTGCCCTGCCTGTCCACCTCCAACTTCTTAACATCTACCTCTACATTGGACACAGTCACTACCCCCAAATGGGATTCATAGCAGCAATGGGGGAGGGAGGAAAAGTGTTTATGTAGTCTTAGCGTCTTTCATCCTCACCTTCGCTCCTTTCCAGTGAAGCTTTATTAGGCATGAGGAGGATGGGGACGATCTGCCTCTGCTGCTCAACCACTTTGGTTCCGTCTACCCCACCCTGCACAGACAGCACAATAAAGCAGACTCCACAGCTGGCAGCAAACACTGCAGTGACTTGGGCTAGAGGCAGCTTGAATTGGATCCCTGCTGGCTGCCAACAATGGCCAGTAGGGGCTAAAGCCAGAACTGCAGCATTTGTTCCAGCTCAGCCAGAAATTCTGGGCTACTAGGAACTTCTTGCAAGAAGCAAGTAAAATTACCCCCAAAGTCACAGGACTTGCAAAAACAGCATAAGAGTTAGCAATACTGCAATATTTGGCTTTGTATTAGGAATTGCTGAACTGAAATGACTGTCTGCTAATTTTTTGCTCCGCAAATAGAGTATGTTAACCCTGAGGAGACAGAGTAGGGTTGGGCTGGAGAAATTAGTATTTTAAATATTCAGTGCCATTGCCACTAAGATCTTGAGGTAAAATCTTGACCTAGTTGTAGTCAATAGGAGTTGTGCCAGGATTTCACTTCTGGAGTGAGGTAGGAGGTACTTATATTACCATGTGAAAAAAACAACACTTTCTATTCTCTCTCAGAAAAAAAAAGTTATTTTTGAGTTTTTGGGGCATTTCTGAAAGTAGAAAATCAAAAAGGAACCATGAATTAAACATGAGTGCCTCCAGGTGTCATCACCAGCCATTAATAATAATTGAGTCATCTTAAAACAAAGTTAAAAAAAAACCTTTTGTTGCTCTCAAAGACAAACCATATTGTACTCATGTTTCAAGATGAACCTTTTGTAGATAGTAGTTTCATGCTGGGAGAGCTGGAAGCAAAGTAAGGGCCAAGTCTTGCAAACATTGACAGCTTCCTCAGCGCAGAGGGTCTGAAACCAAACAGTGGCACACCACTTAAGCCTGGGCTTTGGGCTTAAGTGAAAAAGGCCTTGTCCTGGCTCTCTGCATTAATTACAGCCAAACCCCACTGTCCCAAAATATCAAGTCTGTCCCCCAAAGACTTTAAGCCAAATCTCATGACATGAGATTAAATATATGGGGGTCTTTTTATTTACGTTCTGGTGTTGGAGTATTTTGGATTCACAGTTTTCAAGCTTTTCTCTGTAACCATAAGATTGAGAAACTTTCATTATAAATTAAGTAGAGATTCTCAGACAAGCACCTGATTCCTGTAGCTGGGACTTTATGAAGAATATCAAGACACTTAGGATAAAGTTACTAGTTGGCAACCCTGCAAACACTTACACATCAATAGGTCTACTCCTATGTGTAAGTGTTTGCAGGATTAAGCATAACACATTTCTCTCTCTTCCCCACCGCCCTCCTCGTCCTTCTTTCAGGAAGTATATAGACACCATGACAGGCAATGTTGAAGTCTCAAAGTTAAGAAAAGTGACTGTCAGGGCAGAATTTGCCTATGAACAAGTGATAAATGACAAAAGTTAGTATCGAAAAGTAGGCTACATAGCAGTCTTGACATGGAGTAGTGACATTGAAAAAATCGTGGTTCTAGACTGCCCTGTTTGTAAAAAAAAGTCTTTCCATTGACTGCAATGGGAGTTGAATCAGCCACAAGATTGGAAGGAAAAAAAACATCACCACCACACTGTCATATCAAATGCACTATGTTAGAATATATTTTCTCTTTCCCCCTAGTATAATAGTGTGTTTTATAGAGTAAAGACATATACACAGTTATGCAATGATGATATCCTTGTAATGAATTGCATTTATCATGCACTTTTGATCACCTCACCCACACTCTGCTTACTATCCATCCTTTGTATTACTGGAAACAGAAGACACCTACAGAAGACACCTGAGATATAAGGTTCTACAACTGCAGCTTTATTTATGGAGGAGAGCTCTGATAGGCAGGATTTTTCAGAAGTCGTGGTTAATATTTTTCCCTACCTCCAAGATCTATAAAGTTGTACTCCTGATTCTGGTTGCCTTTTATGGGGAAAGGTATGAAAAATAATGACCAGTGAGCTCTTTTGAAATGCAGGCAAACATATTAAAAGTAGTTTTTTCTGCAAAATATGTGGCATGAACAGAATACACCAGCAGGGTCATAAGCATTTATTAGCTCTTTTTGAAGAGGATCTCCATCCTTGACTTTATCACTGGAATAACAGAGTCCTCCCAAGTTCACCCTCAAAGACTTCATATTGCACCACACCCCATTGTATAGTCTATGATGTATACATACACAAATACACATACTGTATTGTGCAGACAGGAGAATACGCTCTTCAAGATAAATGCAAGTAACTTAGTAGGTGAAAAATGTTGAGCAAAAAGGCCACTTAAACAGTGCTATTTACAAATTATTGTTATGTAAAAGTTAATATCTTACAAGAATTAAATGGATATTGCCTGGCTATATGGTTTATATTGCACTGGACTGCAGAAAGTTGGAATGTTTAGACCAAGTGTCCATTTTGAAAGGAGACACCAGCTTCTCTTCAAACTTACTTTTAAATTAATATTTGCAAAATAAGTTTCATACATGGTTGTGGCTTATTGAGAAACCTGTTTGGCAGTCTAACAGAAGTCAAGGAACGAGGCCCCAATTCAGCAGAACATTTAAGAATGTGCTAAAATCCATCCCCATCCATAGTAATTGGTTGTATCCTTCTGCCTCTCTGCCCACCCATGTGTCACCTGTCGTTTTAGGCTGTGAGAGTCCCAGATAAGGACCCTGGCCTCATGTTTGTACAGAGTAATAATAGTTTTGTTTGCAGACCTATCCTTACCCTTTCTGATGTAGGGGATGGGGGGGAAAAAGAATTGTGTAGCATCCTTCACATACAAGACTCTAGTCCTCATAGCCTTTGGACCAAGTCATTTTATTGACATCATTTGAGACTATTCATCTGCTAGAAGTACAGCACATGCATGAGTATTTGCAGGCTCTAACTGATGTGGGCATCACCGACCCCAATGGTGCCATATCCTCCATCAGGCAGTGGCTCGCTTTGGGGAGAAGCGCCTTGACCTCAAAGCTGAAGAGAAAGAGAAGGAAGGAAAAAGAAAGAACTTTCTCTCAGCAGGCAGCTGGCCTGCCACAAAATGTCTGCACCTTCTGTGGGCAGAGTTGCGGTTCCATGATTAGACCCCTGAGCCATGGGGGGAGGGGCTCAGTGGTTTGAGCATTGGCCTGCTACCTAGGGTTGTGAGTTCAATCCTTGAGGGGGCCGCTTAGGGATCTGGGGCAAAAATCAGTACTTGGTCCTGCTAGTGAAGGCAGGGAGCTGGACTCGATTACCTTTCAAGGTTCCTTCCAGTTCTAGGAGATGGGTCCTGAGATAAATTAATGGAGATATCCTATCTGTAAATCCATATATTTTATGTTAATTGTTGCATTACTAAGGTTTCTCTCTTTTTTAAAATTTTTGTCAGATACCACAGTCTGTTTAATTCAAAGCCAGTGCTATACTAACTGATAATGATTGACAGTCTTGATAAAAAGCAGGTAGGGAAATGCTTGGAAACTGTGAATAATATACTTAGAATGTTAAGGGAATTAACTAAATTACTGTACCACTGACTATTTTTGCAAAAAATTGAGAACTGGAGAATCAGGCAATTCAAAACCAGAAACCAAATAAAAATCAAATTTGTTTTACTCTATACGGGCTAGATCCCAAACCCATTAAAATCAATGGGAGCCTTTTTATTGATCCAACAGGCTTTCAATCAGACCCCTAATGGTTTTCCAAATTGCTTGATCATCTTTTCTTGCATAGATTGTATATTATACATTGCTTTTTGACAAAACACACTTCCATGGAAAAGGTGTTTTATATGACTATTACTCATTTCTATGTAATGCATACTTATTCAGATGTATGCAAATATGTTCAGAAGTAACTACTTAAGCATAGTTAAATGAGGATATATGTACATTCTGGTCTTGTATTTCTACTGGCAGGTTATTAAACTTTGTTATTATGGTCTTATGCTTACCTTGCACTTCTCCACGGCATACTCCAAGATCTTAATAAATGTAATAAACAATAACCATTCAGTGACAAACATGCAATAGGCTTTGCAAAGCACGTCCTTTTCAGGAAAGTTTAGAAAAATTAGATTGTATATTATAAATACCAGTGGCCTTGTCTCATCTATACTCTGTAAGGACTACATTTTTGGGTACTGCTAAAATACATTTTTAAAAGTAGGGTAAAATTTTCAAATAAGGATCCCTGATTTTGCACATCAACTTCTACATGAACTATGAGTATATGCATGCACACACACACACAGAACAAAATTTAAACATTCTAAAAACATGTACAGAGTATAGTGCTTGCAGAAATGCATAAGCTAAATTATTACCCAGTCCTGCAGACACATACCATAGTAATTTTACTTCAGTTCAGTGGGACTATTCATTCAAGTGTTTACAACACTCCTCCTGCCTCCAAGATAATATTGAGGTTAAAAGACCCAGTCAAAAAAGCCAAACACTTTACTTTACAACAGAGTATCTCCCTTTAATTAAGCCTTCTGAATGGAGCACTTGTAGGTTCCTACTTCAGAACCCAAATAAGACTTTAAAGCCCCAAAACAAACTTCTCTTGGTTCTAGCAGTAGATCCCTCTGTTGAAAAACCTCAGGCTCATCTGGTGTCTAAAGAGCTCAGCAGCCTTTTCCCTGTTTGCTCACAGTAGCCCAAGTCTCCCCACCTGGAAAATATTTACAGTTTAGGCTCCCTTCCTCTGTAATTTCCATTCTCTTCAGGAGAATTTCCATCTGAGCTCTCCTAAGCCTTTTATTAGGCCCAGGTGTTCCTTACTTAATTAACTGCCCTCTTGCATTTAGCTGTGATGCTCCCAGTACCCACTCCCAGCCCTGAAGAAGAGCTCTGTGTGGCTTGTCTCCCTCAGCAACAGAAGTTTGTCCAATAACAGATATTACCTCACCTACCTTGTTTGTTTCTTCCAGCTACTTAGGCAGTTACTGTCCTGCAGTTGGTTGAGTTGGCTCATTCCCTTCAATGGACCCTGTCAGAGGTGGGCTGGACATCTGACTCCCTTAAAGGGACACGGTGGATCAGATCTTTACCCTTACATAGACTATGAACTGAGCAGACTTGAATGCAATGGGTGAGGGAACCATGAGGAAACCAGTTTATAACTCCCTGATCATAAAATCATAGAAGATTAGGGTTGGAAGAGTCCTCAGGAGGTCATCTAGTCCAATCCCCTGCTCAAATCAGGACAACACCAACTAAATCATCCCAGCCAGGGCTTTGTCAAGCCAGGCCTTAAAAACCTCTCAGGATGGAGATTCCACCACCTCCCCAGGTGACCCATTCCAGTGCTTCATCACCCTCCTAGTGAAAAAGTGTTTCCTAATATCTGACCCAGACCTCCCCCACTGCAACTTGAGACCATTGCTTCTTGTTCTGTCATCTGCCACCACTGAAAACAGCCAGGCTCCATCCTCTTTGGAACCCCTCTTCAGGTAGTTGAAGGCTGCTATCATACCCCCCTCACTCTTCTCTTCTGCAGACTAAACAAGCCCAGTTCCCTCAGCCTCTCCTAATCTTGCATTCCCAAAGGCAAGTTAGAACTGCAAGAGAACAGACACCTTACACACCAGGGGAAGATCAGAAGTAGCAGAACTCTTCCTGCCCCCCTCAACCCTGTTCTGCTCCCTCCTTCCTTTACATCTAGGGTGGGGGTATTGTGGCTGTGAAGGAGGAAAGTGGACACAGAAACAACCAGACACTCTGGATATGTACTTTTTTCTCTACAATTTCCCACTGATCCAGTTCCATTAGTTGTGGCAGCAACATTGGGATTGCTAAGCTAGATGAGTGGAAGTGCCACTATATTTTCACCACTGTGTCATCTAGACCTGCTTTGAGCATGGTTGGATGACATGGTTGCTAATGCTTCTGAAACACTGTCTACTTGCATCTGAAGAAGTGAGGTTCTTACCCACGAAAGCTTATGCTCCCAGTACTTCTGTTAGTCTCAAAGGTGCCACAGGACCCTCTGTTGCTTTTTACTGTCTACTTTAGCATTCCTACTATTGCTACCTATGCTGGAGATGAAATCATGGTAACAGGAGTGGGAAATTGTAGGGAATAAATTGTGTGACTATAGCATAAAGGTCCAGACTGAGACCTTTTTGAAAATATGGTCTCTGTTATCAGTTACACGCACTGACTACCGTTGCCTCTGTGTAAAACGCATTTCTACATGCAGTAATTAGTGCAGAGGTTGCTGCTGCTGCTGCAGCCAGCACAAATCTGGATTTCAATAGGTAGGTGCTGCAGGCAGCGCAAATGCAACAGACATATGTATGCTTAAGAGAGGGCAGAGATACTTAGGCTCTTTGTCAGCTCATTGCAACAACCCCACACTGCTGTTATTTGGAGAATCTGATTATCTAAGAACTCAGATGTGCGGCGTGGTGCCCAGGACTGATGCTTCATTTTTCATTGTGTACAGTTAATTTTTAGTCTGTTAAAAACCTGGTCTATGAACACACTTTTCTCCTCAATACCAACAGTTCATTATACCTGTCATGTAAGTGACAAACCAGTTGCATGCTGCAGATGGGTATTCTACTATGCTAACCACGCCCATGCTTTTGTGGGGAAGCAGAAAGTATTGTTCCATGAGGGACAACACTACATGAATGTTAAGTTTTCTGAAAGCATTTCCCTTGTCTTATCTATAAGTTTACAGGCAAAAATCTTAAATGAAAGCCAGGATCACACTGATCATTAATATCATAGTGAAATATGTTACTCCTGGGGGAATTCTGGACCAAAAAATTAAAAATTCTGTGCAAAATATTTTAAAATTCTGCATATTTTATTTGTCAAAATAACACAATATAATCACACCAGATTCAATGATTTCGGTACTTTATTTCAAAATACCTGTCAGCAAGTACGCCCACAAAAAAGATTCCCCTAAGAGTACAGATTTAAATAAACCCCTATGGCAACCCAGTTCCAGTTGGAGGGTACTGGAGAGGGCTGCATGGGGCCCCCTGACCGAGACACATGCCCTTTCTCCTCAGAGCCCAGCCATCAGCCCCTCAGACAAGTGCCTCCCCATCCCCCAAGTCTAGCTGCAGGCTCTGCTCTGTGCAGCTTTGGCCCACCAGGGGACACAGTGCAGTCCTTGACTGCCTCACCCTTTGCCAGAGCTGGGTCTCCCATCCTGAACTCTAAAAGATTTGAGAAATTGGTATGGAATTCCCAGTCCCGGGAACCAGTGCTATGCAGTTAGGGATGCCAGGAGTAGCAACAGCCATGAACCTTTTCACAAGAAAATTAACTTTAAATGACTAAATTCATGTGATGATCATTCCAATGTTTCACTGTATTAAAATATTCTAAGTAAATTAAAAAATTAAACGAAATCAGAAAAATGCAAAACTTGAATGGTTGATTTGAAAGTGGAAATTTTCCAAGTTATTTGTTTTAAATACTGTAGATCAGACAGAGTGACAGACTCACAGATCTCAATCTGTTTATTTTAACAAAGAGAAGGGTAAGAGGTGACTTGATTATAGTCTATAAATACCTACATGGGGAACAAATGTTTAATAATGGGCTCTTCAATTTCGCAGAGAAACATTGAACACAAACCAATGACTAGAAATTGAAGATAGACAAATTCAGACTGGAAATAAAGATGTACATTTTTTAACAGTAATTAATCACTGGAACAACTTACCAATGATCTTGGATTCTCCATCCCTAACAATTTTTAACTCAAGATTTGATGTTTATCGACACAAATATGCTCTAGGAATTATTTGGGGCAGGTTCTATGGCCTGTGTTACACAGAAGGTCAGACTAGATGATGACAATGGTCCCTTCTGGCCTTGGAATCCATGAATCTATGACACGCCAGTGGCGTTCTGAGGGAAGTACTTCAGCAGCTCAAATAGATTCTGCATAGCACAGCTACCTACCCAAATTTGTGCTCTTTAAAGTGTTTTTATTGATCCAAGAAAAACATTCTTGTAATTCCCTGGGTTCTGTATATAATGAAAATAATGATGGCTACTGTTTACAGTAGTAGCTGGAGCTCAGTTGTGCCAAGCAGTGTACAAAACACATAGGAAGATCATTCCTGCCCTGAAGAATTTACATTCTGAAGAGACATGTCAGGCAAAGAAAGTTTTATTATTCCCATTTTACAGATAGGGGTCTGAGACAAATTAAGAGATTTGCCCAAGATTATACAGGAAGTCAGTGGTAGGGCCAGGAATTGAAGCCAGATATCCTGAGTCTCAGCTGAATGCCTTAACCTTAATCTTAATCTAGATCCAGATTAATCTTCCTGTCAGTTAACAAAAACAAATCCATTTCAAGATCCAAAAAAAGTCACTTTAAAAAAATCTGATTTTCCCTCCCCTTTTCACTCCTTACACACCCAAGCACATTGTTTATAACAGAAACAAACACTTATAATTTATAGACGTGATGTGCTGGCAAGCCTATGGTATTTTCCATCTTTATAACATTGCCCTAGTGCTTCCTAATAAGTATGTAGATATGAATTGGTATGAATTATAGTGTTTCCTTGCATTATATAGAAAGCCTGACAAGTCCCAGACTATAAGAAGTGCAGATATTTATTGTTCCCTTCACAGTGATATGCACTTGGCTCGAAAACAAAATGATGACAGGACATACCACATTGCTTTGAGTTACATATACATAGCCTCACATAATCTCTTAGACTAGATTTTTTTCAGGCACTGGTGCAGCTGTGTATAGTGTTCTTGAGTACTTGCTAATACTCCACTACTGGCACATCTCTAATGCAAGGACTATCCATTACAGAACACAGATTAAGGGGAAGAATGCATAATTGACTTAGCAGCAGATCGAGACCATTAACACAATAAACACTTGAACAGGCAATTTTAGGAAGATTTCCGGCCTTGGGCTACTGATAAGGTGCCAATGCTATCACTACAAATGGTAAAACAAGAAGAAAATAATTTTTAAATGACTGAAGGTGATTATGCTTTCTAAACAATTAACCCTTGGTAATTTAAAATGGATGAGGGCTCAGTACCTGCCATGTTGTGGAATACACAGATAAACTACTGTGTGTGCACAGGGAAATAACAAATGACACTGCTACAATACAATATCACACATCTTCAAAATCTGTATGCACTGTTAAATAAAGATACTGCATCTTTGCTCACCATCAAGCCTATCCACATTGCAACTCTAAATGGGGGTCTGGCACACATATACTCCTTATGCCCCAGAAATGCACAGGCTGTGCGTGGTTAGCAGCATTCGCTTCAAAAGTCATCAAGAAAGAAACAGACCCATAGCCATGCTCTGCCTGCCACTCCCTGTACCAGCTACAAATGCTGAATCTCTGTATATGGATGGTATATGGATAGAAAGAATAGTAAATATGGCAGGCGACCAGCTTGGCTAAACAGTGAAATCCTTGCTGATCTTAAACGCAAAAAAGAAGCTTACAAGAAGTGGAAGATTGGACAAATGACCAGGGAGGAGTATAAAAATATTGCTCAGGCGTGCAGGAGTGAAATCAGGAAGGCCAAATCACACTTGGAGTTGCAGTTAGCAAGAGATGTTAAGAGTAACAAGAAGGGTTTCTTCAGGTATGTTAGCAACAAGAAGAAAATCAAGGAAAGTGTGGGCCCCTTACTGAATAAGGGAGGCAACCTAGTGACCGAGGATGTGGAAAAAGCTAATGTACTCAATGATTTTTTTGCCTCTGTCTTCACGCACAAGGTCAGCTCCCAGATTGCTGCACTGGGCAGTACAGCATGGGGAGAAGGTGACCAACCCTGTGTGGAGAAAGAAGAGGTTCGGGACTATTTAGAAAAACTGGACGTGCACAAGTCCATGGGGCCGGATGCGCTGCATCCGAGGGTGCTAAAGGAGTTGGCGGGTGAGATTGCAGAGCCATTAGCCATTATTTTTGAAAACTCATAGCGATCGGGGGAGGTCCCAGATGACTGGAAAAAGGCTAATGTAGTGCCCATCTTTAAAAAAGGGAAGAAGGAGGATCCGGGGAACTACAGGCCAGTCAGCCTCACCTCAGTCCCTGGAAAAATCATGGAGCAGGTCCTCAAGGAATCAATTATGAAACATTTAGAGGAGAGGAAAGTGATCAGGAACAGTCAGCATGGATTCACGAAGGGGAAGTCGTGCCTGACTAACCTAATTGCCTTCTATGATGAGATAACTGGCTCTGTGGATGAGGGGAAAGCAGTGGATGTGTTATTCCTTGACTTTAGCAAAGCTTTTGATACGGTCTCCCACAGTATTCTTGCCGGCAAGTTAAAGAAGTATGGGCTGGATGAATGGACTGTAAGGTGGATAAAAAGCTGGCTAGATCGTCGGGCTCAACGGGTAGTGATCAATGGCTCCATGTCTAGTTGGCAGCCGGTTTCAAGCGGAGTGCCCCAAGGGTCGGTCCTGGGGCCGGTTTTGTTTAATATCTTTATTAATGATCTGGAGGATGGTGTGGACTGCACTCTCAGCAAGTTTGCAGATGACACTAAACTAGGAGGCGTGGTAGATACACTAGAGGGTAGGGATCGGATACAGAGAGACCTAGACAAATTAGAGGATTGGGCCGAAAAAAACCTGATGAGGTTCAACAAGGACAAGTGCAGAGTCCTGCACTTAGGACGGAAGAATCCCATGAACTGCTACAGACTAGGGACCGAATGGCTAGGTAGCAGTTCTGCAGAAAAGGACCTAGGGATCACAGTGGACGAGAAGCTGGATATGAGTCAACAGTGTGCTCTTGTTGCCAAGAAGGCTAACGGCATTTTGGGCCAGCAGATCGAGGAACGTGATCGTTCCCCTTTATTCGACATTGGTGAGGCCTCATCTGGAATACTGTGTCCAGTTTTGGTCCCCACACTACAAGAAGGATGTGGAAAAATTGGAAAGAGTCCAGCGGAGGGCAACAAAAATGATTAGGGGTCTGGAGCACATGACTTATGAGGAGAGGCTGAGGGAACTGGGATTGTTTAGTCTCCAGAAGAGAAGAATGAGGGGGGATTTGATAGCAGCCTTCAACTACCTGAAGGGGGGTTCCAAAGAGGATGGAGCTCGGCTGTTCTCAGTGGTGGCAGACGACAGAACAAGGAGCAATGGTCTCAAGTTGCAGTGGGGGAGGTCCAGGTTGGATATCAGGAAAAACTATTTCACTAGGAGGGTGGTGAAACACTGGAATGCGTTACCTAGGGAGGTGGTGGAGTCTCCTTCCTTGGAGGTTTTTAAGGCCCGGCTTGACAAAGCCCTGGCTGGGATGATTTAGCTGGGAATTGGTCCTGCTTTGAGCAGGGGGTTGGACTAGATGACCTCTTGAGGTCCCTTCCAACTCTGATATTCTATGATTCTATGATTCTATGATTCTATGGCACAACAGCTGTGTTTACTTTGTGTACCTCAGGATTGCACTGTACCTGTCTCAGGCATAATGACGCTCAGCGCTCTGTCTTAGGTGGTGTAACACAATACTGCTCCAAATAGGGTTGTAAAGAGAAAAAAAATTAGGCAGAGTAAAAAATGTCAACATCATTTAAACGCAACATCGGGGGGAGGGGATTTTCAAAAGCACTTAAGCAAGATAGAAAATCATCTCCCACTGATTTTCAGTGGAATTGGACACCTAACACTCATAGGCTCCTTTGAAAAATCCTAGCCTTAATTATTAATAATGTTAACATGTAAATGATCCCAGTGAGACTGAAGTTCAGATTTAGTGAGGTGAATGAAGTGGAGGAGTGGCACGTTCCCACCTTTTCTAGATCATCAACTGCTGTTTGGCAGGACCTTTTTCTTAGTTTACACAGTGATGGAAATAGGATTTTGAGGGATTTCAAATATAGGAATATAATGCATGTTTTAAAATAAAATTTAGAATTTACAGACTATTTTAGAATACAAAAGGAACTGGAGACATCCTAAAACTGCAGGAGTTCTGACTTATTTTCCACCTTTTTCTCTTCTTACCGTTACTTTGAAATGATTTGAATGTTTGTGTGAAACATTTAATAATACTGTCATGGAAATTGTCCTAGCAACTAGTGTTCAATCCTACAAAGTAAGTGGGGCTTCAGAGGCACTGCTAAAACCTTCTTAGACTATGACGGGACACTCATTGTTCAGAGTCAATGGTCGGTTGGACTATTTTTTTCTCCATGTTTGTGGACCACTCCCAACATTGTAGATGTGGGACTTCTTCATTAACTCTCACAACAAACCGCTACACCCATTATGTTTAATGGATGTGTGGTGGGTTGGGGAAGGTATGAGGTGACAATAGAAGTTAAGAGAGCCAGGAGGGCAAGGAGTGAGGTACTGAAGAAGAAAGTGACAATTTTAAGCTTCCTTTTGCCCCCCATCCTGCAGCACTTTGTAGCTCCTTTAGACACTTTTAGCTCACTGAGTGCAAGAGATACGACAGGCACTTTTCAGTACTCCACAGTTAGTTTTGATATGAGAAAGTTAAAATTACGTGCTGTCAGAAACCTGAGTATGAGGCACACATTGAGGCTAGCACCTGGTTTGGAGGAGGGGGCTCAATAATGAGCTCTGCATTCAGTCCAGAGGGTCCAGGACAGAAGGAGCAGTCCATTCTTGTGTCACATCATGGGATCAGGTCAATGTTGAGCCGCAGCAAGTCAGAGCCAAGTAGATCAGGGGAGAGGAACATAGGCAAGGTGAGATGTTGGGAGTGGAGCAAGGGGGCAAGAACTAGGACCATGGGTATCAGGAGCATGCAGCAAGGTCTGTTGCAGCAGCAGGCCAAGGATTCACCTAGTTACACAGACAGCTTCCAGATGTTTTCCCTAGACCTAAAATAGTGTTGTTGGATCAATAAGGGAATGTGGTAGCACCACCCATAAGAGCCTCTATGAGTGGGAGAGCCAATGGCGCTTGACCCTGTAGCAATCATAGGCTGCTGTTTGCCATTTTGTCAGAGCTGTTTTGCCGTGGCATGGATATGACAGCAACCCAAGTGCCAGCAGATGTGGGTTCTAGAATCATGTAGCTTGCTAGACTCTAACTGTTCCTGAAATGGAAGACAGATGTGTAGGGTACTGGGGAAGTGGGATAAGTAGCCCAGAGTGAGAGACTAAAAGAGGGAATTGGAAAACTAGATTATTGATACATTTTATGGGTGAAAGTAGTACTTCCTTCAGTCTTGTAATCGCAATTCATCCAATGTGTATACCTACTGCCTACAAATGTAGATCATGTTGTGGCTTATTGCTAGAATCACTGACAACTATGCGCGCTCTGAAAATGATTTATTAATCACACAGAATTTTATAAAATTATTTTAAAGGCTCTCCTCATAGCTACAAAAGTTTTCTGAAAGAAGACTAAAGTCTATGCTAAAATTTCAAACGTCCACCTTAAAAAAGAAAGAAAAAAAGAGTACTCAGTTCACTCACAGATAAGAGTAATACATTTTAAGGCCAGAAGAAATAAAATATAATCAAGCCCTAATGGCATATATTTTAGAAAGACATCCAGTCTTGATTTAAAGACTTCAAGTGACAGGGAATCCATCATGCCATTAGGTATATTGTTTCAATGGTTAATTACCATCATTGTTAAAAATGTGCAACTTGGTTCTAATCTGAATTTGTCTAGTTTCAGTTTCCAACCAATAGAAGCCATACATCTAAAATAGCTTTTGTTCAGACTTACAGCAGCAAAAACCACCTTTGGGCAGAGACTAACTGTGGGCATTTTCAGTCCAGGATGTAAATGTTTTGAAAATGATGAGCTTATGATGACAGTGGGCAAAGATGAGGGGCAGGGTAGGTTGCTCTGAGTCTTTTCTTCCTCCCCCCCTTCATCCAGAATGCAGGTGGAGATTGGGCTTGGGCTGGGAGATGCGGCGGGGAAGACAATTTCTCCCCCTCTCCCTGGTGCCATTGCCCGGGGTGAATGGACGGAAAAGTGAGTTGATTGTTTCTCACCCCATCATCCCCTTGCTGTATGTGAAGCACAGGATGTGTACTGGCCATCCTACTGTGCCCTGCCCTGTAAGGGAGGTATAGTTTGAATTATGTTTCCAGGATCCTGTGAATCTGACAGATCGCTAGTTTGTGGGCTCAGAAAGGAATTTTTCCTTGGGACAAGATTATCAAGGTCCTTGATGATTTTTCACCTTTCTCATTAGCATGCTGGAGGCCTGATTTTGGGTTAATGAAGAGTAAAGAAAGGCTTTAAAAGTTGTGTTTAGTTTATAAGTAGAATTTGTAATGTCATTGAAACTTGTGGCTGGTGTCCAGCATGGATGAGAAGCTCCCAGAGGTAACATGAGACTCAGGAGATACAGAACTAGTGGCCTCTATTAGCCTGGAGGAAGAAGGGGAGACCTTAAATCTTTGTAGAACGAGGTCCCCTCCATGTGTATCCTTATTCACCCTCATAGGTGATGCAAGAAAATTGAAAGGTGAACTGAATCCTTAGAGTTAGGCTGAAGGTGAGCCAATCTTGAATATTGGTTATTTGATATGGTGGCCATTTAAACAGTGCACTGGACTCAAAGAAATGCCTGGAATTTTAAGATGGGTTTAGACCACCCATTGGTGTTAAAATGTTAATAAAGTTGTGGCCTTTTGCTTTAAAATCCATCTTTATGTCTGAGCTACATGCTCCTGTATGTCCTGTGCAATGGAAATACTTTTGTAACCTTAACTACAGTAGGAACTACTGGACTCTGGTGAGACCAACACCTACAAGATCTTCACCAAGCATTCTCAAAACTACGATACCCACACAAGGAAATAAAGAAACAAATCAACAGAGCCAGACGTGTACCCAGAAGTCTCCTGCTACAAGACAGGCCCAGAAGAGAAACCAACAGAACTCCACTGGCCATCACCTACAGTCCTCAGCTTAAACCTCTCCAACGCATCATCAGTGATCTACAGCCCATCCTGGACAATGATCCCTCACTTTCACAGACCTTGGGAGGCAGGCCAGTCCTTGCCCACAGACAACCTGCCAACCTTAAGCATATTCTCACCAGCAACCACGCACCGGACCATAACAACTCTAACTCAGGAACCAACCCATGCAACAAACCTCGATGCCAACTCTGCCCACATATCTACACCAGCAACACCATCACAGGACCTAACCAGATCAACTACAACATCACCGGCTCATTCACCTGCATGTTCACCAATGTTATATATGCCATCAAATGCCAGCAATGCCCCTCTGCTATGTACATTGGCCAAACTGGACAGTCACTACGCAAGAGGATAAATGGACACAAGTCAGATATCAGGAATGGCAATATACAAAAACCTGTAGGAGAACACTTCAACCTCCCTGGTCACACAATAGCAGATGTAAAGGTAGCCATCTTACAGCAAAAAAACTTCAGGACCAGACTCCAAAGAGAAACTGCTGAGCTCCAGTTCATTTGCAAATTTGACACCATCAGATCAGGATTAAACAAAGACTGTGAATGGCTATCTAACTACAGAAGCAGTGTCTCCTCCCTTGGTGTTCACACCTCAACTCCTAGCAGAGCACCTCACCCTCCCTGATTGAACTAACCTCGTTATCTCCATACTGATTTATACCTGCCTCTGGAGATTTCCATTACTTGCATCTGAAGAAATGAGGTTCTTACCCACGAAAGCTTATGCTCCCAATACTTCTGTTAGTCTCAAAGGTGCCACAGGACCCTCTGTTGTTTTTTATGGACTCTGGTTGTAATAGTGGTAGCATTTAGAAATGAATACTAATGTGGCTGTGCAACTACTCTTCATTTCACATTTTAAAATTAACTATCAAAAACACATTTCAAAGCTACATGTTAATAATGGACATTTTTGTGGGGATACATAACATGTAGGTCAGCTGTGTATTTGTCAATAATTTCCCTATAAAGAAAGGAAAATGTCAGCTCCGTAGCATAATTACCAGTTTGGATAAAAATGGCTGAATCATTGGTCACTGGAAATCTGCATATAGTCTCTATGCACATATTTATTCCCACCATTTTTTATTCTTTGTTCCCAGCAGTCCATTCCATTTCTATTGTTTTTAGCCATATGAATAGCGCCCTACCAAATTCACGGCCATGAAAAATGCATCACAGACCTTGAAATCTGGTCTTTTGTGTGCTTTTACCCTATACTAAACAGATTTCATGGGGGGAGACCAGCGTTTCTCAAATTGGGGGTCCTGACCCAAAAGGGAGTTGCGGGGGTGTCGCAAGGTTCTTTTAGGGGGTTGTAGTATTGCCACCCTTACTTCTGTGCTGCTGCCTTCAGAGCTAGGTGGCCAGAAAGTGGCGGCTGCTGACTAAGGGCCCAGCTCTGCAGGCAGAGGTTCAGAAGTAAGAGTGGCAATACCTTACCATGCCATCCTTACTTCTGCACTGCTACTGGCGGCAGTTCTGCCTTCAGAGCTGGGATCCCAGCCAGCAGCTGCTGCTCTCCAGCTGTCTGGCTCTGAGGGCTGTGCCGCTGCCAGCAGCAGTGCAGAAGTAAGGGTAGCAACCCCCCCCACACACACACACACAAAATCCCTTATGGGTCAAGATCCCTACAGTTACAACACCATGAAATTTCAGATTTAAATAGCTGAAATCTTGAATTGTATTATTTTAAAAATCCTATGACTGTTAAATTGACCAAAATGGACTGTGAATTTGATAGGGTCCTACATATGAATGTCTGCCACATTTTCTGACTTTTAATTGTCAGTCATTTTTATAATTGTACATAATATTGAGCTACACTCATTTCCCCCTAAACTAGCCACAAGCTAAAAACAGAATAGAAAATGATTGGTTTTGCTCATGTCAAATTATAAATTTGTAGCTGCCATCAGTTTCCAGATCTCCCTATTAGCAAAACAGTTGCTTTGCTTCTGTTGATATTTCTGAACTAACTGAAAACAAAAAAAGCAGATCTGGTTTTAATCAGCTCTTTCTACTTGAAAATGTGATGCAGTTTATTACGTTGTCAGCAGTATTCCTTAATCATAAGTAACCAAGAATGAAAATTCTCTCAACATTGACAGAAAAATATTCCAACACTGCCTGTTCAGTTTGGCTACACCTTTCTGTCATCTCAATACCCGCCACACAGGGGCACTGCATAGGAACTGGCTGCAATGGCTTTCTGCCAGCTTTGGATTTCCACCTACCCAATCACATACAGTATGTTGTGGGAGTTTCCAGCTAATTTGATCCACTGACTTTGTCTCCCTTTTTGATGCTGAAGGGACACAAAGGAACAGGAATAACTGAACAGGGTCTGGTTCAATAACTATAATCTTTCACAACAAAGGAGAATAGGAATATTAAACATCTTTCAAAGCAAGGCATGAACTTAACCTAAGACACATGATTCTTTGCAAATCCAGAGAACACATTTTATAACGAGTAGCTGCCCTCTTCTCAGTGTGGTTAGCTAAGGTACATGTGTCCATGTCACCTTATAACAGAAGGCAGGCCCGGAAAGATTTTTAAAGAATACCCTTAAATTGGTTTATATTTTATGTCCTAAAATTAAATCATCAAAAATAATAACAGAACATGAGCTAGCATTTTAAAAATAATTAAATACATTTTTGATAAATAACCCATGTACCAGTATGAATAAGATTTTTTTAATCATAGAAATCTAGGGCTGGAATGGACCTTTGACAGGGCTTCTAGTCCAGTCCGTTGTGCTAAAGCAGGACATAGTCTAGACTATCCCTGGCATTTGTTTGTCTAACCTGTTGTTAAAAATCTCCAGTGACAGAGATTCCACAACCTCCCTAGGTAACTTATTCCAGTACTTAACTACCCTTACAGTTAGGAAGTTTTTCATAGTGTCTTAAATCTCCCTTACTTCAATTTCAGCCCATTACGTCTTGTCCTTTCCTCGGGAGAACAATTTTTCACTCTCCTCCTCATGAGAACCTTTTACAGTACCAACACCACCCAACAAAGCTGCTCCTAGAGTGTCTCCCTTTGAGGCAAAGAACCCTGGAATACCACCCCTGAAATGGTAGTGCTAACCCTGCTACTTAGAGTGGCAGTGTGAACATGGGTATATGCATGTACACAGCATTATATCTGTGTCCAGCACAGCATGTGTACTCTTGGGCACAGGTATAGGGAAAATAAATGAGGATTAACATGATCCAGTGCTTGGGTATAAATTTCAGTGTAGACATAGCCTTTATGTAGTAGTTGTTACCAGACTAACAAAACTAGCATTTCACAGATGGGTGGACCTGAGTCAAGCAGCTGTGATCCTATCTTCCTTAAATTTCAGAGGATTCAGATCTGGATCTGCAAAGCCACAAAGTTTGGAGTGGGATTCTGTTTAGACTTTCCCAAAATTTGATGGCACTGAGAATTAATGTGCTCAGTTCAACCCCATCTCCATGTAGTTATGATTTTGAGTGGGAATGTTGTTGATTAAAATCTTTTATTCACACCATAGATAGGCTCTAACTTTTTTTATCAGGGACAGTCTATTTGTAAAGCTCTATCTGAGTACAATGGAGGTTTTTTATTGATTGACTTAGATATAAGAAGTGAATTTGATTGTGCTAACAGATACTGCAGAAGGCATTTGACAGTTGACTGTGTTGTACTAAGGAAGTTGTAAAATCAAGACAGATTTCTAGAAGCTTTTTTTGGTCTCTGTATTGTTTCAGTTATAGGTAGCACTCATATTCCATCACAAAGTATCTTTCATCTGCTCTAGGGAAGATGACAAACTCCTGTATTTGTCATTCAGCACAGTAGGCTTAAATTTGTAAAATATTTTTAAAAATTGATTAGGTAAAGATTTTAGGGGCTGGCAAATAACTATGAGAAAATCTGTCATTTTTTTTTTAAATGAAAGTACATTGGTAAAAGTAGAGAGTGATGAATCTCACATCAGCAGAATCAGATTATTTGGTTTTAATTGAACCTTAAATCATTTTGTCTGACAAAGAAACAGTATGGACCCTGTAGCAATAATTAGTTGGAAAATTATTTGTAGTACATAATTCTCTCTACCACACACACTGCTTTTCAATGTCTTGCATAGAACTGGATGTTAAAAAACCATTATTATAGATCATGGTTATCAGCACTCAATGTTCAAAAGTAATAGAGCTTAGATCTTAGTGAGGAAAATTTGCTGATGTCTTAATGAATCAGAAACCAAAACTGTGACTTACCATGCTCCCCCTCCTTTCTAATTTGTTTATTAACATTCATGGAGCCACATTTCATTTCTATGAAGGTGTGTGGAAAGTGTATTAAGTGAATTAATTTAGAGAGAAAATAAAATTTTGGAAGCAGTAGCTGTAAAAGCAGTTGTTCTACCTTTTCCCAGTCTATATTATTTTTAAGGACCTCATCAGTGTTGTTTCCTGTCCCATACAGTGATGCTGGAACTAGCAGTACTGTACCCCCTGGCTTGAAGTAGCAATAACAACCCAAATACATGATTTCCATTATCAGCACACTCCACTATAAAAATTGTTCCAGCGCCTCTGTTCCTATATTCATTTGTTTCAGAATCTACAACTCCCATGAGGCACCACAGGAGTTCAGAAAGAGGGAGAGATTCCAAAATGAAATGTTTTGGTTCAGGAAAGTTGAAGTGAAATGTTTCAACATTCCCATATCAATTTTTTTTGGAACCTTTAATTCCATGTAAAGTTTTGATATTTTGTCCCATATTGGGATGAACACAAATAACAAAACATTGGAATTTCTTGTGGGATGGAAATTGTTTTTCAATCAGCACTTTGTGGAAGCAAAGATGAACACAGGCCTCATTAAAGTAAACAGATGATTAGGCTTTCACTGCAGCTCCTTTATGTAGCAAAAACAGACATGGACAAAGAAGGGAGGTGACTATGTGGCTCAGAGGGAGGGCTGGGGTCTGGAAGTAGATATATAGCAAGAGTTTTGCTGTGAGTATATTGGGAGACAAATAGATGCAAGGAAGCTGTTTTATGGAAAGGGAAGAGAAGGCTAGAACAAGGCTCTGGAAAAAGAGTTGCCTGTGTGCAATTTTGTTCCTATAACTGTTCAGGGAAACAGGATGAGTGTACATCTTGAAGATAAGGCAACTAAAAAAATATCCTGACTCCGTGTCACCATTTTCTTATCCACATGGAAGCCACCCTACAAGACCCCAAATTTCAGCTACTGACTGACCATAAATTCAGCAAAATGGTCTGTATACTAACAATATATTCAAGCAATTTAAAATAAGACTACTGCATATCATGATACAAGTTAACAAAGGCAAAGAAACAAACCACCACCACTCACAACAACCCCCTCCCCCCAAAAAAAGAAAACAACAAACAAATGCACCTACCACCATGGAGTTTTCTTAGTTGGATTGCATGCTTCCATTTACTAAAGATCAGTTGTTCTCTTTGTATCTGACAGAAGTGGTATAAACGCTCAGCAATGTCACCCTATATTTTAACCATTCAATATAACAGTTACATTTTGTTAGGTAGATTGGAGACATAGTGGGCCTTTTTTTGGGTTACATTAGTATTAGAAGTGAGCTAAATTAATTATTCCAGTGCTTAATGACCCTGACAGTTAGGAAGTTTTTCCTAATGTCCAACCTAAACCTCCCTTGCTGCAATTTAAGCCCATTACTTCTTGTCCTATCCTCAGAGGTTAAGAAAAACAATTTTTCTTCCTCCTCCTTGTAACAACCTTTTACATACTTGAAAACTGTTAACATGTTCCCTCTCAGTCTTCTCCAGATTAAACAAACACAGTTTTTTTCAATCTTGCCTCATAGGTCATGTTTTCTAGACCTTTACTTATTTTTGTTGCTCTTCTCTGGACTTTCTCCAATTTGTTCACATCCTTCCTGAAGGATGTCAGCATTACAGAATAAAGTCTTACCTTTAGATTAGAAAAACAATATTCCATATTAATTTTTAGCTTTTAACATTAAAATAATTGGTGTACGAGGCTAAGAGTGCCTAATTTTAGTTAAGGTGAACCTCTACCAAATTCAGATGGTCTTCAAAACAGATTTAAGAAAATGAATAATCCCATATACGGTATATGTAAAAATAGGTCTATTTGACAAAATAATGACTAAGATAAGTATATAATGGCTTTAATGATTATAAAACTTCTTAAAAATAAACTGATTTTGGACAATGAAAAACAGAATAGGAAATGTGAGAAGTAATGATTATAATGATTCAAGGTCATATTTGCTTTGTGAATATCATATTACTCACATTTTTTCATGTATTGGACAGTGTGTTCCCAACTAGTTTAGAATGTGGAAAATTCTAAATCATATAAATGTTTAAAAAGTGTCAAAATACACAAATTCTAGTTTAATTTATATTTTGCTGCCAGTACAACTATAAAATAACCAGTGTAATTTGTATATTAAGTCAAAGGCACTGAACTCAAAAAGGTTACATAATTCTCTATTGGTTAGATTTTAGAAAAGCTGAAGAGAAATGTGCACAAAAATATGCTACCAAAGTAGTGTCAAATTCATTTACATTGTGCTCCTTTCTGCCTCTCTTATAGTAATAATGGGGCAAATGAAGGTCAGATGAACTCTATCTCCATTAAATGATAGAGTTATGACAAGGCCTCCTATGCCTCAAGTGTACATATGTTCCTGGTAAGTCAACAGTTCCAGCAGAGGTGCTTCCTCTCAGTTAGGAAATGCTGCTTCTGCATAGTCCACTACTTGACAGTGACCTGACAATCAGTTGTAATTAACTAGTTGAACAGATCCAGATGAAAATTTATAGTTTAGTGGTCATCATCTGGCCCAAGGACTGTATTTTTGACATCCCTGTCAGATATCAATGTATAGTATTTAGGAACAATGAGTACTTTGTACTGCTGCTCACCAGAGGACTTCAGATTCCAGGTTTGTCAATATAGCATCTTTCATGAGCACCAGAGGCCTGATCAAACTCTCAGTGAAATCAGTGGGAAGTTTTTTCCATTTATCTCAATGGGAGTTGGATCAAGACCTAAATTCACATACATTCATTTCTATTTGGAAAGTTCAGTTTTCTAAATTTGTAGTTCTCACTTATCCATGCCTTTTACATTAATCCACTAGAGAAATTTTGATTTATAGGAGGAATAGCCATCTGATTGTAATTTTTATTCCATGTTAATGTCCCGTGTGGATAGTTGGTAGATAAAATAGCAGATATTCATCCTTTAAGATGTGAATGTTCCAGACAAAAATAAATAAATGAATACTTATACTATTTGGGACTTTACATGTCAGGTCATGAACATGGAGATATTTGCAAAAATCTATTTCCTAACTCTTATTTATTTGGCTAATATGTCTATCCAGATTTAACAAGACTAAAACCAAACTGACAGGAAGAAAATCCTGTAGTATGGTAACAGTCTAACTGGATTCTGAATAATCCCAGTAATGATAGCCTGAAAAACTCACAGCACATGTGGCGTATATAAAACTGTTTCCTGTGATGCTGTATGGGAAACATCTATGCAGCAAGAAGGATAAAAATGATAAATCACAGAGAATGTTTTATTTTGCTTTTGGTTAAAACTTTCTAGGACACCATCAATTTGCTGATTACACTTCGGTCTAAACATTTTATACTTGCCATTGTCAAGTGTACCAACTAGGAGCTTAGAGAGGGGGAAAATAGTTTATTTATATTCTATATTTGAGAGGACTTCATGTTTACTGTCTACCTTGTATGAACAGTGTCCCCATTTTGTGTGGATCTTCAAAAGTGACATCAAAGAAAAATATCACAGAAAATTAACATTTTAAAATGTAAAAAAAGAAGGCAAAATCAGGGACAGGAGTAATACTAGAAACAATCTGACTTATTTTTAAGTCAGATTGTTGCATTTCAACCGAACGATGCCCCTTTCGTCCTATAGTGGAATCATTTCTGCAAGAGGAATTAGGATCCAGTCAAACTGCCACTGAAGTAGAGGGATATCTTTCCATTGACTCCAGTGAGAGCTGGATCTGGCCATTAAGAACTAATTTCTAAATTTTAACTGACACTATGGGTGTTCCTAGAACACAAAATTGTAATATGTTGTTCCATACTTGCAGAATGTATACTTACGGAGCATTACACAGTAGAATTTTCTGCAAGGCCAGAGCCTTATTTGGCATACAATAACACTAATACAAGTCCATTGAAGTCAGTGGAGCTGTACTGATTTATACTATCTGTGGATCCTCTATTAGAAACAATGTTCATTTTTTTCATTAACAAATAAGCCTATAAATATCTTTAACAAAGCATTAAAAGATTATTTTCCTGACATCCATATCTGTGAAATGTTGCAGCTTAAGCTATTATGACTCCTTTACACCTATGCAATTCCAATATATTCAAACTCTGGTGTCTATTAGTATATACCTGTGAATTCCATTGTCTTCAATAAGGTTACCAGGTGTAACTAAGGACAGAATTTGGCTTTGCAACTGGACCTTAGTTAAAATTCTGTTAATTCATGAACCTGAATGGAGTCCATCTCACTCTACCTTTGCTCTGGTGGCTCTACAGTGGCAAAAGGGAGTAAGTAGTAGAAAAACTTTATTTTTGCCACTAAGGACAGTAGTTAGGACTCCAACTACACCAAGGGAACAAGGCTATTCATTAACAAATTACCACTTTTACCAAGTTACTTTGCTGAGTAGACTCACACTTTAAAGCCATAAATATTGGACCTGATTTTCCTGTCACTGACACTGGTGTAAATCAGGCATAACCCCACATTAGAAAAATAGAATTTCACAGTTGTAAACCAGAGTGAGAGGAGAACCAGACCCAATATCTGTCCATATACTTGAGAAATATTGAATAGCTCTAAAAAGTGGTTGGTACTCAATGGTGGTGAAAATGCATCAAATGAGAAATGACTGTTATTCTCTAAAACTAATGCATAATTTCTCAGAGAAAAAGTAGTCCCAAAATGCTGATTATTTATTATTCTGGGTGAATGGATATTTTAAGGCAGTGTTTCTCAGCTGGTGACTCATGACCACCACCACACCCCCAAATGGATCATGAAAGGCAATCAGGTGGTGGAGGGGGGGGGCGTTGAAAGGCATTGATAATTTTATTATAATCCAAAGCAAAGAAAAACTTGCTCCCCGCACCCTGCATGTCCTTACCCTTCAAAGTCAAGTATTCATCCTCTTGAAAACACCTCCTCTGAAACCTTCCCGCACCATCAAACATTGCTTAGGGCACAGCGAGGGTTCCATCAACCCTATCTAGTCGAGGCTGTGCTTTGCATGTGTTCTATGTTATCCCATAAGTTTTCCCTCTCTACGTGATGTTTGATGGAGGGATTATTTTGGTTGATCCCTTTTATGTATTCCGCCAACTGCCCAATAGCACAGTTGTCATGGCAAGTGCTCTGGTTTCATTCATAACACATGTCCCTGATATTTCCATCTTCGCTCTGGATGCCCTCAGAGATAAAGAGCTGCTGAACTCTCCGATGAATCTCAGTATCTGTTATAACTACATCCCATTCTCCACCTAGTATTTTCCTGAGGCATTTGCTTCTGTAGCTATTTAGGCACCTGTCTTTATCTTGGGTGGATTTCCAGCTTTCACAGCCATATATCAAGGTGGAAATCACATTTGAGTTGAAGGTTCATAGTTTGTTCTTCATGCTATAGGATTTTAATGACCACATCTTGTGCAAGCTTGTGAATACAGCTGCCCCTCAATACAACCAAATAGTACAACTAAAGAACAATAAAGACGGGTGGCAGGGAAGACACGGACCCACCCAAATCCTCAGCATCCGACTGGCTGTACGGGCAGAAGTCTTCTTCAGGCAGCCCTGCTTCCGGCCTTGGCTGTGGGGGAAAGGGGGGTGTAACCCTCAAAGTTTGGGGACCACTGGGGACCAGCCCTACATTTTAATGATTCTATGAAAATTCATTTTCAAAAATACAATACATGCCCTTCTCAGAATAGCAACATAAACCAAATGATTAATGCAATTGAAACCACACTGAGGACAACGGAGAAGGTTTTTTTCCAGTGCATTACAGGTTCTCTTATTTCTTATCTCTAATCTCACTTTGACTTCAATGGGACTACTCACAGTGTCCAAAGTTAAGTACATGTGTGAATCTTTGCTAGATCAGGGCCTCAGTGTGGTGATTGTATTGTCAAACCCCTGCTACATGCCAATGCACAGCATGTGTTAAATGTATGTTAGGGAACCTTCATTTAAAAGGATATAACTTGAAGTCTTGTGCATTTCAAAACATGAGTGAAACAATCTCAGATACTATACATTCCGCTGATCGCCCTGCCAAGTTTTGTGATTTTACAATTTAATTTTTCCAATTTAGATTTAAAAAATTCTCTCCTGTGTTATTGTGTGAAAGACTCACATGCACAACAGGAGATATGCTACTGGCTTTGCTGAAACAGTGAACTACTACATTCATAGACATTGTGCTCTCAAATGCATAAAGTAAACAAAATGAAAAAAATCTCAGAGATAGTAATTTTAGGTGTTATTTATAAAAGTATAGTTTAAAAAAATTTCAGAACATATTTTGAGTGTGTCCTTTATGATTAATAGCTTTTATTATTCTCTTAAGGCTGGTCTACACTGAAAAGTTACATCGGCATTGCTAGTTTCCAGGGGGCCTTAAAAATCCATACCCCTGAGACATGTAGTTAAACTGACCTATACCCTGGTGTAGACAGCCTCTCAGGGAAGTTGATTACCTATAGTGACAGGAGAACCCCGCCTGCCACTGCAATAAGTGTCTACGCTGAAGCAGTATAACTTTACAGCTGCAACTGTGTAGTATTTTAAGTGTAGATATAGCGTTAGCCCCTTGGCTTTCGTTATGTCAGGTTTATCAGAAGTAATAGAAATTGGATCAAGTCATCCTGATAGCTTGTACCTAAAATAACTATTCTGATTCTTCTTGGCTGGAGAAGTGTCTCTCAGGCCTGGTCTACACTAACCCCCCAATTCGAACTAAGGTACGCAACTTCAGCTACGTGAATAACATAGCTGAAGTCGACGTACCTTAGTTCGAACTTACCGCGGTCCAGACCCAGCACGCAGGCTCCCCCGTCGACTCCGCGTACTCCGCGCGCCGAGCAGGATTACTGGAGTCGACGGGGAGCACTTGTGGGTTCGATTTATCGCGTCCAGACAAGACGCGATAAATCGAACCCAGAAGTTCGATTGCCTGCCGCCGAACCAGCACGTAAGTATAGACAAGCCCTCAGTAACATGGTTTACAATATGATGTGCCATTTGGTTAATTTATTATAGCGAAGCAGGTCACACTGGTTATTATTAAGGTTTCCCAATACCTCCTATATAAGACCTGTTTTCAATTGCTTATAACTTTGCCAAATTTTAACAATTTGGACTGAAATTTTCCATGGTGAGTTTTCTACCTCAGGCTGAAAGTTTTTTGGGGAAAAAAGAAATAAGCCAAAATGGTTCAACTGTTTCTGAGAACAAGGCTAGTGACAAATACATTGTCTGGCAATGTTAAAAGTGTTGTGGTGACTTTTTGAGAAATTCTAGCACCTCCATAGTTTGGATCAAGGGGTTTGTGCAACCTTAATTCAGCCCCCTTATATGTATGAATTATCCTACAGTCTTTAATTGACATGATTGCACATTATATACTGCATACTATATTTTCTGCATTTCTTGACAGAAAACTGTTCTGGTGAAACATTTTCAACTAGCTCTAAGCTAAGAAAGGGTGAAGAAAAAAAAATTCTACAGCTATCCACAAGCTCAAGATCTTTTCCTCCTACCCCAGACAAATAAAGTAATTTCTGTCTTTTCTTACCTTGCATTTGAGAGCTAAGTATCTCTTACACACACAAACATCCATCTTTCTAAATTTAAAATGACTTTTTATACAGTTTCACCCTCCTGTGCTCCACTTATGATGAAAGAAATGATGTTTTGGAGGCTTGCAATTATAACTGTTAATTAACTTCAACAATTGCTGTTGTACTGGCTGGCTGAATTTTTTTTTTAGCACATTCTCAGAACCTCGGATGGTGTGGCTCCTTCCAAGCAGTGTTGGCAACACCAAATATTCAAAAATCATGAGAGACTTTTAGCATTCTCATTATTAAGCTTTTCTCTGCAACTATGAGGACAAGAAATTTACTTTAAAAATGACGGCTGAGATTATTATGTAATCAGATGACTCAAGCCAAAAAACCACCAAATATTGCAAGACTTGCAATAAAATCATGAGTATTGGAATGGCCCTTGGCTCAGGAAGTAATTCTTAAATTAGGTCAGAGGCCTATTTTTTTTTCTGTGACTCTCAAAGAGAAAGTTGGAATGTACCAGCAACAACAGCAGGTGTATCTGAGCTTCATACATCTATAGAACTAAGGAAATCTGTGTTTAAACAGCAGTTGCAAACCCTTAAAAGGTCGATGTCATGATTACTAGATAGCTAATAGTTTTAGATCTTTTCACGTGCTCTTAAGGAGCAACAAAATTCATATATACGTTAAAGAGTAATTTATGTTCATCAAGGACGTGACATCCTCTCTGTAGCAAAGAGAAAAAAAAGACAGTATTTCTAATCTCCATGCAATAAAAAAGCAATTATAAAGACTCTGAATTGCATTATCTTAAAAGGCAGTGTGGTTACAGTTAAATGGGCTGATACACCTTAAATATATTAGTTGAATTCCTACACTGTATTTATCAGAGGTAAACAGCTTTTCCTTGTTGCCTATCTCCACAACAGTACAGTGTTTGTTACAAATTCTATTCCAAAATTGGCTCCACATAATTCATTTGTACTTGTCCTTAAAGTTTTAGCATTTTGTATTTTGCTAAAAGATTAGATCTAACTATTTTAACACAGCTTATTTTATAATGTTTGGTATCTCTTACACCATATAAATGTGACAGACAATAGCAATAATTTAAACTAATCTAATCTGCATAATTGCAACACCATCTAATTTGCCCTCTAGGGTGCTCTTTACCAAAATGAACAAACAAAAAACACCTTTGTCAAGACATTATTTCCTTGTTTATTACAGATATAACTCAAGATAAAAATTCTAACATCATTCATTAGATGCTTTTTTTATATATATATATAAACACGTTAATTTTAGGCCCTGGCGCCAATCCTACACTACCTTGTGTGTGGCACAGTGAGGCTGTGCACAATGTGGCAGTGACAATGTGGTAAAGATGATAATAGAAATCTCAATGCAATATGATCACTCCGTCATCAATCTCCTCCCCACTCCGAAAAATCCAACCACCACCAGAACAAGTTAGTGGGGAATATGCAGCCTATGTAGGTTCTTCCACATAGTGAAACAATCTAGGCCCGTGATTCTCTCACATAAATTATCATTGAGTAAAAGGGGTGAAAAGAAACTAAAAGAAAAGGGAGAAAATGTCATTGCCAATGCCATAGCAGTGAAGTCATACTGGGGTTTGTGAGTTACAGAGGGGCATTCTGCAGAGAGGTGTGACCTGAACACAGGTGTTGGAGCCAGGAAGTCCTGTGTTCTAAACCTTTCAGCACTCACTTCTGCTTTAGCCTCAGACTGTTTAATTAGTGCTCACTTCTATGAAGTGCCGAGCACCCTCAACTCCCATTAAAGTCAACAGAAGTTGGATGTGCTCAGCACGTTGGCGCAATAAAGACTTTAATGAGCCAAATCCTGTTTGATTCAGTAAAGCAAGAAGGATTTGGCCCAATCTCTTTGCCTTATTTTCTCCATATTTTACTGAGCCTCTTGACTGGTCTTTCCTCAAGATCATTTCTCTGTTCTGTTGCCTGTCTTCTTTATTAATCCCCACTCACTCTAGGTTAACCCCTGAATATGGACATTTCTATATAGGGATTATTTAGTCATAACTATGATTTTGATGTAACAGCTTCAGGAACCACATGACAATCCATGAAGCTACAAAAAAAAACCCCACAAAACAGCTGACTGTAAAAATTAAAGCAGTGATAGCAATCTGTACTAGGAAGAACTTCTGGCAGTCATCTATACTAAGAAAAAATAGACATCCCTTATCACTGTCCATATTGAGAAGGGATCTGCAGTCTTTATATCACTTTTAGACAACTCGGGGAGTAAACTGCTTTGGTTAGTACAGACGTAAACTTTCCCCACAAAACTCAAGTGTTTAAAGAAGTGGTTTTTTAATTTTAATTAAATGTCCTCCGTATTTTATGTACTCGTCTGGAATCAAGAAACAAAAATACCATGAAAATGACTTTTCAATTCTCATGACATTTCTAAACAAACTATCAGAAAGTGGAGGAAATCTTGCAACAAAGCTTATTTCTCTACCACAGGGATTTTACTAAGCATCTGAACTTTTAAATGTTTATCAAAAATAATACCTTCACAATCTCTATATCAGTAGTCAAAAAACAAACCTACTATATGTTTGCCTAACATATGAAAAAGGTGGGTTGAAGACAGAAGTAGATCAAAGGTGGGACCTACTTTATAGGATAACAGTTGCAAAATTTAAAATTAATAGTCCAATATGGTCCAAATTGCTACATTCCTTACCTTGTCATATTCTAGCGAAATCTAAGAAAGTTGCATCCGATGAAGTGGGCTGTAGCCCATGAAAGCTCATGCTAAGATAAATTTGCTAGTCTCTAAGTTGCCACAAGTACTCCTGTTCTTTTTGACTTATCTTGCATATCTGAAGTACCTGAAGCAGAGAAAACAAAGTCATTATCTACTGCAGATGTAGAGGCAAAATGTACTTCTGTGAAAGGAGGGAGGATATCCCCCCCACTGGGGAGGCAAAGAGCACCACTATGGGAAACAGCTGGGCCAGGGTGGAGGAGGAATGCATGAATGAAACAGAGTTTCCTGTATGATAGACAACAGTGGGGGAAATTATGCAAAGTCTTCGATGTGTAGAACACAAAGGCATGAGGGGTGCAGCCAGCACTCTCCAATTTAGGGAATCCCCCAGCTTTTGGATCAAAACTAAGGTATATTATTGGATTCATATATACATAAGGCTAAGAAAAAACAGCTAGAGACAAAGTAAGGGCAGCACTCCTCATCCCCAAGAGTAAATATTAGTCAGAGGTTAAAGGGAATAAGAAGGGTTTTTACTATACATAAGGGGAAAAAGAAATCCTAGAGAGAAAATAAGCCCATTTAGAACTGAGAGAAGTGATTGTTTTGATGAAATTATATCAAAATCATCTACAGCAGTGGTTCTCCAACTCTTTTATTCTGCTGACCAGTTCCTAAGAGAGAGATTCCTCTCTCCTCCCCCTTTCCCCCACAACCATTAACCATCTCCTTTGCCAACCTCCCACTTCCCCAGTGACTGGTTCTCAACTTTTTTTCTTCTGCGGACCACCAGGAAAGGCTCCACTGACCACTGGTTTGAGAATAGTATGTGGTCCTTGACGTACCGTTTCAGAATAATTAATTGCAGTATTTATTGCATCCTGGATCATAGAATCGGAGTTTAAGGCAAGAAGGGACCACTGGTTCATAGTCTGACCTCCTATATATCACAGGCCACCAACACCACCCAGCAACTGCACACTAAACTCAACAACCAAAATTAGACCAAACTATTGCAACCTCAAGAGACTAAGTTATTGTCTGACACAGGCAGAGAACAGGAGGGACTGAAGTGAACCAATGCCCAAGACGCTACATAGCTGGGAATTGATTGATATACCCAGATGATCAGGCAAGCAATCCATGTCCCACACTGCAGAAAAAAAAGAGGAAAAAAACCAAGGTAACTGTCAATCCTCTTCAGCTCCACATATGATGATCAGTTGGACCCTGAGCATGAAGGCAAGAGCCAGCCAACCAAGCACAGAGAGAGAGAAGTCTCAGTACCTTAGAGTACTGGTTGACCCCAACCACTGTCTCACCTCCAGCCACATCCATCTCTGATGCTTCAGATGAAGGAGACAAAACCAGACAACCTAAAATGGTAGGGAGGGTGGGGATAAGAAATCCCTTGCTGCCACCATCACCTCCACAAGTAATCCCATCACAGAACCACACTCAAAATTGTCAAGATCTCTACTAAAAGTAATTAAGTTGTTTGCCCCCACAACTCATTGGGAGGCAGTTCCAGAACTTCACTCCTCTAATGGTTAGAAAACTACTTCTAATTTCCAGCCTCAATTTATTCAGGAATAGATTATACCCATTTGTTCTTATGCCAACATTGTCTTTTACAGTGCTGGTCCTTTAGCTTAAATAGCTCTTCACCCTCCCTGCTGTTTAGTCCCCTGACCCATTTATAGAGAGAAATCATATCCCCTTTCAGCCTTCTTTGCTAGACTAATCAAGTCAAGCTTTTCCAGTCTTCTCTGGTCATCCCAGTAGTTCTTCTCTGCACCTCTTCCAGTCTTAATTAATGTTTCTTGAACACTGGTGACCAAAATTCCAGATAAAGACTTACCATTGCCTTGTAGGATGGCATTAATACTTCTTGCTGTCTACTGGAAATGCCTCACCTGATACATCCTAGAATATTGTTTGCCTTTTTCACAGTTATATCACATTGGCGGCTCATAGTCCATCTGTGATTGACTAACACGCTCAGGTCTCTTTCCTTCTCTGCTGCTTTCAACTGATGAGCACCCAGCTTACAACAGAAATAAGTGTTAGATCCTAGATGCATGACTTTTAATTTCTTCCCATTTCTGGTCTATCATTGAGAAATTCCTGTATAACATTCCAATCCTCCTCTGAATTGATGATGCCTTCCTACTTTGTATTATAAGCAAACTTCATAAGAAATATACTCACTTCCTGTGCCTATAAATACAAATATTAAAAATGATCTGTTCCAAGACTGATCCTTGAGGAACTCCAGGATCCTTCCTCCAGTTCAATAGTTCACCTTTCACCATAATAGGAGACATAGCAGACATTTATCAAACTGACAGAACAAATGAGTAAGACAGTCAGAGATGGACTAGCCAAGAAGATTCTCTGATGACATTTCATGTGTCATGTTCCACTACTGACACATACTAGATACCTATTACCTAAACTGTACCATGTACAGTCCATGTTTCTAGTAATTTCAAAGTTGACATGATTTAAAGTAGGATGTAGGGAAGTTCAACTGTATGAGCAGAAAATATCCATTACTACTATCACACACACACACGCGGGGGAAAATGAGAATTAAATTGTTGATGACTGAGATTGGTGTTAGGTTTATGATGACCACAGCGACAGTTTAAGCATGCTCATATGGATCAGTCCAGTGCCCACATCTTTTTCCAGAAGCAATTCTGTGATTGCAAATATTTTCCAGAAAAGTAGAAACACCCCGACAGATCCATATACTCTTCTCCTCAGCATCCCCTTCTCCCTCCAGAAGCATGTACAATTTGGCCTTTTCATGGTGAATCCCCCTGCTGTCCCAGAATTGTGGGCCAATTCTGAAACCCTTACTTACACTGAGTAGTACCTTCCTTAGCAAATAGAGACTTGTGCAACTAGGTTCCATCTAACCTAGAGACCCTGAGATTCTCAATTCCATGCATATATAGCTGTGCCACTCCATGTTAAAGTCACACTGGATGGAAATACATGTGATTTATGGGATTGGGATGTATATATAGCACATATTAGAGTGCATGGGATATACATCTAATGTATATTAGATGGATGACATCTAATATATATGCACAAAATTGGAACAGTACTAAATAATGTACCGACACAGATCCAATATTGAAAATGTTGATTTAATATCTAGAGTTGGGTCTGAACCAGTTCTGAATATCCACAAACTCTGGGAAACTTTTGCTTTGTCTCTAAACTGTGGAAGTGGCTTTTAATTTTATAATAAACTGAATCAATCACCATTTAAAAAAAATACCATTGAATTTTGGAGAAGTTAACATGTAGATCTCAACTTTTCATCCTGGATCTATTTCCAACCCTTTCTCACACCTATAAAGATGCAGAAAATTAATGCATAACTGTTTGGCAAATAAAAACAGTGACTCTTGTGCACTACATGGAGTATTGCTGCTTACATTGGAAATACATCCTTGGAGACTGGCACATCTTAGCAAACCAGAATCCCCAGATCATTGTGCTTTCCCACTTCAGTTTGCTTTTCAACTGTACTTTTACTGTCTTAATCTTTGATTTTATTGAGGTTCCCGAGGGAGGATTTATACCAAAGTGGAAACTAAAAATACAGGTATGTCTTGAGGAAAATTTGTAAAAATGCAAAAGGTTAGAAAGTGGGGGTAGATAACAATGAATATTTTATTTATCAAAACAGGTTTAGCACGCTATATAATGAAATGCACTTATCATGGTTGTTGGGGGCCAAGTTAAAATTAAATGAGCTGGTGCAAAGTACCCAAGTGCCATGACTTATTAATTGAATATAAAAGGGCATGCCTTTCAAATAAATGCATGCTTCAGATCCATCTTCAACCTGCAGTAAGTACTTCCCTGTTTTAACTATGGGATGATTAAAGAAACCATTGCCCATTACCTATTATTGAGGTTTGCAAAAATAACCAAAACTGGTGAGGTATAATCCCCTATGATCAGCTTTATAAGAAGTTGTTTTATGAATAAACTCCAATATTACACACCTAACCAAAATAATCTGCTGCTCCTGTTTCACAAGTAGGCCAATTTAATTGCAATAGCATGAAACTAACTCAGAATCAGCAATAGCTTTTTTTAAATTCTAAGACGGTCATACTGTTTAAATATTTGATAATCTGTTTGCTAAAAGCATTCTTTATTTTAATTTACTAACTACTAAACTTTTATATAAGCAAGTAGTATAACCCAGTAGCATAACCCATATTTTTTATTCAGCTTGATGGCTTCCTTTGATAAACAAATGCAGCTATAGTAGGCAGGTTCAACAAGGTGAACTTTTAAGAATGCAGAGAAATTTAAATTTGAACGTGCTCACTGTTTCTCTCTAGGGGTTAAACTGGCATCATTCAAATGCACAAAGAATCCCATGCATAAACAACTGCACTGTGGAATGAGGATGCAGGCTACACATAATTTGTAGCCTTTTTAGGGCTCTTATTTTTATATATATGTAAAATCACTGGTGGGTGTGGAGACAAGGTCTCTACCCCAAAGAATTGATAGTCTAAATAAGAAAGTGAAACAGACAATGTGAGGGTAGGAAGGGGAAGGGTTCAAACAAATATATTCACAGCTGGATTTTAGCAGCATGTTATTCCAGTCTTCTCAGGGAAACAGTATTCAGTTTTACAAGACCAAAACCTGACCTGCACAGGGAAGTTGCAAAGTAGATCAGGAGATGGAACAGGAAGGGGTGAGTGAGAGAGGAGGAAAGAAGAGTGCATAAACACTGACTCCCACACAATCTCTATCCTAGGTCTGTCTGTCCCTGTTTCTGTAGTAGGGCTTTACAAGCAGGAGTTCTTACTCCAGCCCCCCCAAAAGGGTGCACTTGTTCATGCTCTTCTAATCAAAATTGTAGCTGGGTGAGGGGGGGAAGGGAGAATATTCAGTTCAGTGGATCCCCCTTTTCTCTCTCTCTCTCTCTCTCTCTAAAGTCCATAATGGAACTGTCAGTCAGGAAGACTGTCTCTTTGGAATGTAGCTTCCTTTGAAATGTCTTCCATGGCTGGACAGAAGATGTATTTTATGCCCACAATTTCCTTTTTTCCCTGACGAAACCGTGGGGGTGGGGAGCAGGTGAATGGAATGAGGGAAGACAAGAGGCCTGTAGGTTCTTAAATTTTTTAAAGGATTATCTGTGTGTTTGCTTATGGAAGCATTTACAATCAGCCTCAGGGAAATGACACCACTAGCAGCTCCTTGACTTGCCAGGGAGCATGTGCATTGTGATGTTATAAAGGTCACAGAACTTCATTAAATTGCATTCAAAATTCAGATGCAAAGTTATACTCATTCAGAAGTGATTGTTTTTGTTCATACATTTATTATCCAACCATGATTTTTTTTAGGTTGGTCATGATTATATACCCTAATATTAATGTTTCAAAGTTCAGTTGATTTTTGCTGTGTATGTGTGTGTGTGTGTGTGTGTGTGTGTGTGTGTGAGAAACAAACATTTGACAATTTTTTTTCTAGTGGGAAAAAAATGTATTTTTCTTCAACTTCACAGACCTTGAGTGGACTTTCCCCAAATATTACTAAATGATTCCCCTATGAGGGGAACCTCTTACATGGAAAATTTCAGCTGAAAAGGAAAAAAAAAATCAGATTGTAAGGAATGAAAGAAAACAGGTTACTTAGTAACCTTAACTATTTTATTAGTATTAATTATTTATACTGTAATAGTGCCTAGAAAATCTAGCTGATATCGAGACACCGTTGTGCTAAGTGCTGTAAATAATGACACAGCCCCTATCCAGGAAACTTACATTCTATAGACATGATCCTGCAACTGACTCCACATTGGTTGTTTCCAGCACCCATGTGAAGCCCCACTGATGTCAATGGGAGTCCACCCATTGAACGTTAACTGCAGAATCAGGGCCTAAGTAGGTTATGAAAAAAAATATATTCCCATTTTATAGATAGTGAACTGAGTCCCAGTGAGATTAGGGTCCCACTCCTGCAATTTGTTGTATGTGAATAGGGTCCTGAGTCCTTACAGAGCTCCACTGACTAATGGGAGCTCGAAGTGGGGGCAAGCCTCCCTCATATGCAGTCAATTGCAGAATCAGGACCTAAGTAACTTGCTTAGAGGAAGGCTGGTGCAGAGCCCACTCGGGAACTCAGGTCACATGAGTTCTAGTCTGCTGTCTTGACTATAAGACCATCCCTTCTCTTTAATATAGCTTTTGATACCAAGAAAATTCTATAATATGGATTTTCTAATTTTAAATGTTCTCTTTCTGATCATGAGTTATTCATGACCAGAGTACAATTTTCCTGAATTAATTTCTTATTCAAATTTCCATACTAACATTTTTTGGTGAATAATTCTTAGTCAGTAACTCATTGATAAGCAAATTCATTGCTAGTGTATGACATTCAGAATTTGCGTCATAATGACTGGACAGATATGTCACATTGTACATTTCTGTTTCCTGATTGGATAAGCATAACTCCTATAATCAGATTTAAAGTGTGGTTACTTGCAATTAGAAATTTAAAATTCACTTTCCACAAATAATCTGCAATCAGGAAAAAAGTGCTAGTGAACATTTCTGTCATTAAACCCATTTGTTAGAGTATTGTGGAAAGCAAAGGGTCACTAACACAATTGAAGCAATTTGTGTAATAATTGCAATAAAATATGCACAACAATTTTGTTTTCAGTACTTTTAGGTATTCACATTTCTAACATGTACTTAATGCACTTTTTAGGGTTATAATAGTCCTGTTGAATCTGCACTGTCAGAGTAGTCTTTCTGTTCTGTTGTATAAGAATATATATCCTATATTGACTAAAGTTCAGTTGTATGACTGTGGGATCTCAGAAGAGAATTTTGCATTTAAAATAGAATAGCACAAAAAGTCAGAAATATGCAGAAATTAACTTTTAGACAGTTACAAACAAAACGATTGAATTCTGTCTATGTTGAAGTCAGGGCATGTGCATAAGCATTTTTAGTCATATCTTGATTTGGTTAATTAAGAATAATGTATGTTTAATTAAAAATATGCCCTAACTTTTGACCTTTTGACAATACTATCACTAGTGAATATAAAATATTTCAACACGCAAGGAAAGGATTAATTCTAAGGGAATTATTGTTCATAAATTGGAATGATATTATCTTGTATTAAATACTGCCTGCTAATTTAATTGATAACATTGTTTCTTTTTAACAAAACCCGAGTGATTACAAATTTAGAAATTATTTGATACATGTATTATTTTACTTTGAGGGGAAAAAAGAGTTTTTTTAAATGTATACAAAAACCCCACAAAACATTTGTATTCAATGTCAGGGGCAGATCCTCCATTGGTATAAGTTAGCATAGCTCATGGAAGTCCATGGAACTATGCTGATTTACACCAGCTGAGGATCTGGCCCATAGTATTTATTAATATTGAGATGTTTCAAAGAAGAAGTTGTTCAGTGGTGTTGTGCCAGGTAGTCTTCCCCTTAAAAATATGTATGCCTAGTGCTCAGCCCACTCCATCATGTGGCATGGCTCTTTAAGATTTTGAGAGAGATATACAAGGACCTAAGAAATATCGATAGAGGAAGTGGTCCTGGAGATAGATGTTGCTTGGGAGGAAATCCCATCAGTGTCTTAAAGGTTATGGCTACACTGCAATTAGGCACCTGTATATTGGTCCCCTTCTCCCAGCTCACCCCCAATTGGCTGGGTGAGAGTGAAGCTGTGCCCATACTTCTGGCCGTGGGCGCTTAGGGTATGTCTACATACATACTCAGGCTCACACGGTTCGGACTAAGGGGCTGTTTTTAATTGACTTGTAGATGTTTCGGGGTTGGGCTGCAGCCCAAGCTCTGGGACCCTTCCACCTTGCAAGGTCCTAGAGCCCATACTCCAGCCTGAGCCTGAAGCTCTACAGTGCAATTAAACAGTCCCTTAGTCCGAGCCCTGTGAGCTGAGTATGTATATAGACCCTTACCCTGGGTCAGCTGTCACGGGCCAGACATGGGTATATAATTGCAGTGTAGACAGCCTTTCAAGAGGAGTAGTGAGGGCAAAAGAAACCTAACTTGTTTAAAGATGGAGCTTGATAAGTTTATGGAGTGACTGTTATAATGAGGTTACCTACAATGGCCCATCCACTACTACTATTAGCAAATATCTCCAGTGGCCAGAGGTGGGGCACTAGTGGGAAGAGAATTGCTTCCCAGGTGTCTGGCTGGTGAGTCTCACCCACATGCTAAGGGTGTAACTGATCACCATATTTGGGGTCAGGAAGGAATTTTCCCCAGTTTAGATTGTCAGAGACTCTGTTTTTTGTTTGTTTGTTTGTTTGTTGCCTTCCTCTGAGGCAAGAAGAAGTCACTTGCTGGCTTGAACAAAAGTAAGTGGTAGATTCTCTGTAACTTGAAGTCTAAAGACTTCGTTTAAAAACGAAGACTTGAGGACTCCAGTAATGCCAAAGGTTATGTGTCTAGTACAGAAGGGGTGGGTGAGGCTCTCTGTCCTGTGATGTGCAGGAGGTCAGACTAGATGATCATAATGGTCCCTTCTGGCTTTAAAGTTTGAGTCTATACAATAATGAAGTAGGCAGTTAGATTATGGGCTGTTCCTGGTGGCACCTTCACAGTTCATGATTGCAGTGACATCAGAGTATATGCTCCATAACTAATCAAAGGACTATGTGACCCATTGTACCTCACACCTAAAAGAATGAGCATGATACTTGGGGTGAAACCCTGGCCCCATTGAACTCCATCTCAACACACCCATTGATAAAGAGAGCCAGAAGTTATCTTTTACATTTGAATTTGCTTGTGGGGGCAAAAATAGTTTTCTGACAAGCAAGATGAATGAACAGATGTGAGTATGAACAAAATGGGGGATAACTTTAAAGGAAAGTGAAGATTTTCACATTACTCTGCACCCTAGTGTCAATATATTTGCACAATTGCACTGTTTAAGATTATCTCATAAAACTAGTCTGCACTATACATGCATTAGATATATATTCAAAAACTCAAGTAACAAGGTAGTGATTGCACAACTAAACTATTCTATACATGTGCAATCTGCTTTTCGTAATACTGTCAAGTGCATATGTAGTTGGTGGTGGGTTTTTTTTTAAAACCTACCTTGTTTGTTCTCTAATTACTTAGGAGCTCTAAATGTTATCTGATGAAAAATGTAATGGATATAATTAAGGGAAAGTAAATTAACTGTATAATTTAATTTGATCCAGTAAGTTGCAGTCAGTATTGTTCACTGTCAGATACAAGTGAACTCCAATTAGAATTGACCTTTTGCATGTTAATTTGAAAATGATTGCAATATGTGATCCACTTCACAAGAGTAACTTTATGAAACATTTTATAAGGAGTTGTTACTGCGGAAAGGGAACGTATCATCTTTAGGTTATTTTGTAAGCTTGTTAACTTAATGCATAACATATATTGCATTTATGTTTCTATTAATCCACTTCTGAGGACTGCAGTATTGGTCCTTTAGATTCTTGGTAATGTATGTTTGTAGAATGAGAAACTGTCCCAAGATTGTATATGCATTCCTTCATGTGATCAGTTCTGAATGTTTTTTCCTTTTGAATATGAGCTTAGTGCACCTTACTCATTGAACTTGGAATTATATTCCACTTATTCTGATTTTCTGATTTTCAGACTGTAAATGAGGAGATAAGAAATACATCTAGATGCATATGTATATGATTGTTTAGGTTGTTTTGAGACTCCAAAATGTTTATAAAATTATAGAACACTGGATTTTTCAGACAGAGAGAAATGAAATCTGAGGATAATTGAACACAGCCACATTTTCCAAATGCATTATGATGAGAGAAAGACCTGTTGAATATCTCTCTCCCCCTCTCTATGGCTTAGTGAGGTTAGTGTTTGTGGGTTCATGATGGTTCTCATGAAATGATTGTTGATCTCAATCATATAGTGCAAGTGCACATACTCAACTCAGTGGTACCTCCTCATGCCTGGATACAGCATTTCAGGAGGTCATCATCTATGGCATCCTGTTGGGATCTTCCTTATATCTGCATCTTCTCTCAATGCCCTGTCTGGGTGTGCTGTAGCTTGGGCCTCCAGCCAGGTCACGTAGCAATATAAACCCCTTCTGGGGTAGCACACACAGTTCCAAATAAAAGTCCAAACAAATCTTAAAACTAACAGCCCTTCTGCCCCTCTCAGGCTTCAGTGTAGTTCCCTTATTGGATCTACCCAAATCTGCTCCTGTGCTGTTTTTCTGCTGTTGCTATCAGTCTGCTTAAACCCCATCCCAGGGCTTCTTTCCACCACAAAGACCTGTCTTCTCTGCAGACTCTCTCTCCAACTGAGCTGCCTCAGTCTACTTATAAGGCCTACCTCTGATTTCTCTTGCCAGGGGGCAATTAGTTTATGCAAAGCATGACTAATTGGGTCCTTTCCCTTGCCTTGCAGGTGATGGGAGTTAAGCCCCATCATGGATGGCCACAAACTAACTCTGAAATGTTTTTGGAGATCCGAGTTCAGAAATTCTCATACCTACAAGGGAAGTTCCTTCTTTCCCTAGCCATCTCCCATCAGTCCCCAGGTTTTCCTTACAAATTGTTTTCTTCTGTGGGAATCTAGTTGCATCTTCTGCCCTTCACTAGGTCATCACCTCATCTGCTCACCTCATCTTCAGCCTTTGGAATGAAGGCCCAACCCTGTAGAGAAACAGGCCAAAAACAAATTTAAACCCTCATTTTCCCACTGCAATTGGCTCTACACTAAGCCACAAGGACAGGTGCGCCCCATAAAAACTAAAGGGGTGCTAGGGAACTCTGAAAGATTTTAGCAACCAAAGAGAAGGAAGGAGCTTCAAATCATAGCCAGGCCTAGTCCGCCCTTCTCTCAGATCAGAAGATTGGGAGGCAGCTGATTGGTGCCTAAGGTTGTGGAAGCATGATTTTTCTGGTTGGTATACTTATCCCAAGCCACATATCCCAAGCAGAAAAATCATGCCATAGCAGCCTGTTTGAAGTGAAAAAGGGAACTCAGTCAAAACTTATGGAATCAGTAGAGATTCCTATTGACCCTATGAAAAACTTATACCACCATCAACGTCAAATGCATTTTAATTCTTTACCATTTGCTAAATGGGCCATACCTAGAGCTGGTTGGAAGTTACGACAGAAAAGTTTTTCAGTGAAAAATGCTAATGTGTCAAGAAGGATTCTGGTCAAAAACAAAGAGAGAGGGAGAGACAGCAAGAGACATCCTAAGTAGCCAACAGTTTGGTGGTTTGGGTACTCATATGGGCAGTAGGAGAACCTGCTTCAAGTCCCTGCTCTGCCTGATTCAGAGCAGCGACTTGGACCTGTCTTCCACATTCCAGGTGAGTGCCGTAACAACTGGAAAATAGACTCAGTCTCTCTCTGGGCCAATTAATATATACAATTCTTTATGCAAAGTGGAAAAGTTCCAGTGGTTGAGACTGACACTAGCTTGTTGGTTAGTGGCCAAATCTGAGATGTGGGAGATCTAGGGCACATCTACACTGCCCTGCAGTTCGGACTACAGGAGTATGAATAGCAGTGCGCACAAAGTGTTGCACTGCAACTTGCCCATCTGAATGCTGCAGGTGCGAACTAAAAGATTCCTAGTTTGAATAAATGTAATCATCTTCAAACAGGATTACATTTATTCAAACTAGGATAGTTTTAGTTCACACCCACAGCATCCACACAGGGGAGTTGCAATGCAGCCCTTTATTGTGCACTGCTATTCACATCCCTGTAGTCCAAACTGTGGGGTAGTGTTGATATGCTCAATGTTCAAATACCTGCTCCTTTTGAGGCAGAGCGGGACTTGAACCTGGGTCTCTGACACCCCATATGAGTGCCCTAACTGTTGCAATATTGGCTATTCTGGGATAGGTCGCTCTCATTTTTTTCCTCATGAAAAATTTCAAAAGGTCTCCATTTCATTCTGCTACAGAACAAAAACTCATTCCAAAACACTGAATTGTTTGTGAAACAGAATTCCTGTTTTCTAATCAGCCCCTAACCATAAGATCCTGATAATCAACTGAACTCTACAGGCCTGGCTCAAACCCCATTGAAGTCAATGGAAAGACTCCCACAGATGTCACTGAATTTTGTATCAGGCCTTAAAAGAGGATTCAATCCTAAATACTTTGCATACATTTGACAATTGTTAAACAAGTGGGTGAGGTTAGTGTTTGTAAATTTCATGTCTCTGCTTCTGTCAAGAAGAAAATTTTCCAGACAAGTAGAGTATTTTGTTACTTTGCCTGACAAAACCAGGAAAAGAAAGTTATAGTTTGACATTTAGAACCGACAGCTACATATTGTTTGAAATTTTAAGTTGTTACATGGATCACTCAGGTAAAGGGTAAAGTGTCTCTCTCCCCCCTCTCCTCTGGAAACTAGAAAAAACAGCTAGAACCTATTGTACAGGACTCTGTACCTATGATCTTTGCAACTTGACAGTTTCAGAGATAAGCTGTCTTCACACATACTTTACTAATGAACTGGTAGCTGTATATTCATTTTCCAGCCTCTGCTATACTTGAAAAACATTGACTTTATGCCAGAATAAGGGTTTAAAAAGATTGTTTAAAAAGATTCATCTACTTTGAAAGTCGGTCTCTTGACATTCATTGTAATGGGAACAAGTTTATAATGCATATGACAGTAGAAAAGAAATTATAGGAAGTTATGTGGCCATATGCTACCCTATGTGAATTTTTCCCATATAGGGGACAAGAAACAGTTTTTACACTCAGAGTTTTCTGGTCCCAAGGACCTCCTAACCTCCATGGAATGAAGCAGTTCACACTATTCTGCAGTTCACACTTAGGAAGACTCACAAAGATAATCCGATAGTTTGCAGGATCATGCTGTTAGAAAGTATTATCTTACCAAGGACATACATTTGGTTGCATGCTCAGAAAGTTTCTTATATTATATGGTTCTATGCTTGTGCTTCTTACAAATGTGTGTTTTCGGTAAGCTACAGAACCCAAGCCAACAACTTCTAACACACACTCTGCAAAAACAATAGAAACATATATATTTGTCAGAATAGGCCAATTCTGAACTGGTACATCCGAATGATGTTAATGCAGTTACTGATTCCACTTTATCCACAGGTATCATACAAGCTCTTTACAAATATTTTTATTTTGGATGGACCAGGTACAGATGGTATTTTAGGTACAGCTGGTAATGCCACCTATGATTAAAGTTGCATGACACTTCTCAGTATAATACCTCATTTTCCATTGCTTATAACTTGACTAAACTAACTGTTTGGGCTGAAATGTTATATACTGAGCATTTGTCTCAGGCTGAATTTGTTTTTTTCAAAATTTTTAGTCACAATGATTTAACTGTTTCAGAGAACAAGTCTAGAGAATGCTATACATGCATTGAAATATCTCCTACATTGGGGGGCTGAAAGGACTAAGGCAGAATATAAGACTGCTAAGGAGAAATCCCCAGCAGCTGACCCATGGGTGCTTTCTGCTCTTTGCACTTTGACTGTGATATGGGACATGAAATGTTAAACCAGTGAATTTTTTTTGACTTTGGAGAGGGTTTTTTTGTGAGATGGAGAAGGAAACAAAACTCCCACACCATTTCCAGGAGAAGTTTTATACTTTAGCATGAGCCAATGCAGTTTTGCCAACAAAAGTTTTTAAAAAATATAATTTATCACTAATGTGAAATTTGAAAATTAAAGACAAATTAGTTACCACCACATTTCACAATGCATTTTCTTTCCTCACAATTCATTTTGTATTTGAAAATTCTCTTTTGTTGCTGACCTTCCAAAGAAGAGTAAAAACTGAGAAAATTGAGAAAAACAAAAACAAAAAACCCCCCAACACAGCTGGAGTCAGCAGCTTGATCAGCACACTACATTTGCAAATACTTATTCATGGGTGTGAAGTTATTCACATGCTTAAGTGTTTAAGATCAATACCCAAAAAAGTATCTTTAAAAAACAGATGTTTCAAATAATCAAATCTTCATTGTTCTGAAGATATCACACGAATCAAAAATGAAAAATGCTGTTAAAAATGACCATAAAGCTGAAAGTTCTAGATTCCCTTCTGTGCCAGAGTAATGCTTGACACAAGGAAGAGTGGAAGTTGAGGGACAGGCACCAGAGAGCTAGTTATAGCTCTCTGGTCCTTAGCTCAGCCCTAAAGAGACTTCAAGCAGCAGCAGGCTGCTTGTAGATCTCCCAGTGGTGTGGAGGCCTTTAATGGATCTGTGCCAGGAGAGGATGGGCCTAAGGATCATTGCTCCTCCATGTCCCTGCCAAGCCCTCCCACCTAAAACACACCTCTTACAACAAGAGAGAAGCACTCAGATCCCACACAGAGTTGCCCCCTGACAGGGGAATTCTTTTCTGGCCATTAGCAGCCTGTGTACTGCTTGAGTGTGGCCCGAGCACTGCCTGAGTGGCCCAAAAGAAGCATAACGGGTTAGAGAATCTGGTCATAAGAAAAGACACTTTTAATTGCTCTGTGAGGAGATCCAGTGCGCCACAAACATTGTACTAATATACTGCTAGCTGTATATTTTATTCAATTTTCAATGTCTGCTTAAAAACATGATTTCCCTGCCTTTATTTTATGCATTATATCAGTACCTTTTATTCAGAGAATTCTTTGCTTACAGGAACATCCTGAAGTGACACAATGCTGATCCCACTGAAGTCAATGAGAGTATATTTAGCAACAAGATTTGAGTCTATATAAAAAGGGTTAACATCAAACACATTATTAAAATACAGCCACCTCCAGGGTAGAATATGGAAGCCATCAGTGCTATCAATTTTTTTTTCAGAGAGAGAGAGAGAGAAAGTAAATAATTTATCCATTTTTAAATATAATAGAATTTAGACTGACAAAATGCAATTATCCAAGTTGGAACTTGGCAAGACACTGGGATTAATACCATTAGAACTGCAAAAGTGACACAAGATTTTTAAAGATGAAAGTAATAAATTTTATATCTAATCCAAAAGATGGCTTCTGTAAAAGCACAATCCTAGTAGCACCATGTTGTGTCATTTGTTTAGTACTGTTTTAGAGTAAATTACCCATTGGTTTTACCACATCATCTGCTGCAATATCTGAGTTCCAGTTGATAATCTCCCATCCAGATACTGAGTAGGCTGAAATCTGCACATATGATGGGCTAAAAATATGATCTCACGCACATTAGTAAAAAGTCCTGATTCAACAAAACACTTGAGCACCTGCTTAACTTTAATCACATCTTTAAGGGCTTTGCTGAGTCTAAATTGATGTGGGCACAATGGCAAAATGAGGACAGACATATGCATTGCATTAAATGGCAGGCCACAACTTTTGTAAAACTTTAACACAGGGGATGAATGCTACCCACCCAGAAACCACTCTCTCCTATACCAGATAATTAATTGGTTTCAGTGTGGAGATTACAGGGCTCCTTACCATGTAATCCATAATGCAGGGTATGCTTTCCTTAGGACTTAGCGCTGAGTCCTAGCACCCTACCCCACACACGGGGGATAGAGAGTACAGCAGAGTGGGGACCTCAGCCTGGAGGCCAAAAGATCTAACCTTACACATAAATCCAAGACCCATCACCAAAATCCCAGGTATATTACCTCTGGGAACTATTCATTGTACACCTCTACCCCGATATAATGCTGTCCTTGGGAGCCAAAAAATCTTACCGCATCATAGGTGAAATCGCGTTATATCGAACTTGCTTTGATCCGCCAGAGCGCGCAGCCCCCCGCCCCCCCGAGAGCTGCTTTACTGCGTTATATTCGAATTTGTGTTATATCGGGTCGCGTTATATCGGAGTAGAGGTGTACAATGAATGAATGAATGAATAAATGAAGACTCGGCATACCACTTCTGAAAGGTTGCCGACCCCTGTTGTAGAGGCTGGTAGGGGTGAGTGTGCTGTGAGGGAAGCACAGCTCTGGTTAGGGGGGCAGGACTTTCCTGATTAGGGGGCCATAAAGGCAGCCAAACAGACAGCCAGCAGAATAGGAGCAGCAAACAGAGCTGTAAACAGGGGAGTTTGAATGGGAGTTTGTAAGGGGTGTTTGGCGGTGGTGTGTGTGTCTGTGTGGTGTTCTGGTTTTGTTTTGGTGTTTCTTTGGGTCTTTGGTTGTTTTCTTTGTTGTTGTTGTTGACCAAAACACTGGCATTAATACTGTAGAACTGAAAAATGTGCCACAAGCCTTTTAAAGATCTGGGCATGCTGTCTGCCAGGAGCTACAATATGGAATGTGGACCTAAGGCTGAAGAGGATCCTCATGGGAGCAGGAAAGAATCCACTGAATGTGGAGGAGGTTTGGAATTACTTTAAGTCAAAGTTGCAGAAGCTATCTGAAGCCTGCATCCCAAGCAAGGAGAAAAAATTCATAGGGAAAATTCAGACCAAGCTAGATGAGCAAGCATCTCAAACAGGGGATTAAGAGAAAGCAGAAAGTTTACAAGAAATGGAAGATGGAGGGGATCTGACCTCCTGGAGGTCAGAAAATGTAGGGATATAGTGAGAACTGCCAAAAGCCAAGCAGAGCTGGACTTTGCCAAGGGAATTAAAACCAATAGTAAAAGGTTCTACAGTCATATAAATAAGAAGAAAACAAGGAAAGAAGAAGTGGGACCATGAAGCACTGAGGATGGGGTAGAGATTAAAAAGTAATCCAGGCATGGCCCAACACCTAAACAAACACTTTGCTTCAGTTTTTAACAAGATTAATGAAGAGTTTAGGGGTAGGGCCGTGGCTAATGGCAACGACAATATGGAGGTAAAAATTACTACATCTGAGGTGGAAGCCAAACTGAAACAGTTTAATGGGACTAAATAGGGGGTCCTGGATAATCTCTATCCAAGAATATTAAAAGAACTGGTGTGTGAAATTGCAATCCCAATAGCAAGGATTTTTAATGAAGAGTAGGATTGTACCCTATGAATTGCTAATATAGCTCCTATTTTTAAGAAAGGGGGAAAAAAGTGATCCAAGAAACTACAGGCCTGTTAGTTTGACCACAATTGTATGCAAGGTCTTGGAACAAATTTTGAAAGACAAAGTAGCTAAAGACATAAAGGTGAAAAGTAATTGGGATAAAATACAGCATGGTTTTACAAAAGGTAGATCGTGCCTGACCAAGCTGATCACCTTCTTTGAGAAGATAACTGATTTTTTAGACAAAGGAAATGCAGTAGATCTAATCTACCTGGATATGGGAAATCATTAGTTAAATTGGAGAAGATGGGGTGTAATATGAGAATTGAAAGGTGGATAAGGAACTAATCTTATTTAACATATTTATTACTGACTTTGGTACAAAAAGTGAATGTGCGCTAATAAAATTTCTGGATGACAGAAAGTTGGGAGGTATTGCCAATACAGGTGAGGACCATAATATCCTAAAAGAAGGTCTGGATGACCTAAACTGAAATATTAGAAATGGGATGAAATTTAATAGTGCAAAGTGCAAGGTCATTCATTTAAGGACTAACAACAACAAGTTTTGCTATAAACTGCAGACTTATCCATTGGAAGTGACAGAGGAGGAGAAAGACCTGGGTGTATTGGTTGATGATGGGATGACTATGAGCCACCAATGTGATGCAGCCACAAAAAAAGGCTAATGCAGTTCTATGATGCATCAGGCGACCTGTTTCTAATAGAGACAGGGAAATGTTAGTATCATTATCTAAGGCACTGGTGAGACCTCATCTGGAATACTGTGTGCAATTCTAGTCTCCCATGTTTATGAAAGATGAATTCAAACTGAAACTGCCAAAAAGAATGGCTGCTAGGATGACCCATGGAATGGAAAACCTACCTTATGAAAGGAGACTTAATGAGCTTGGCTTGTTTAGCCTAACCAAAAGAAGGCTAATTGCTCTCTATAAATACATAGAGGGATAAATACCAGGGAGGGAGAGGAGTTATTTAAGTTAAGCACCAATGTGGACACAAGAACAAATGGATATAAATTGTCCGTCAACCAGTTTAGGCTCAAAATTTGACAAAGATTTCTAACTATCAGAAGTGTAAAGTTCTGAAACAGCCTTCCAAGGGGAGCAATAGAGATAAAAACCCTAACTGGCTTCAAGACTGTGCTTGATAAGTTTATGGAGGGATGGTATGATGGGACTCTGAATGATGGCATGTGGTCCATCGGTGACTGCCAGTAGCAAAAATTCCCAACATCTGGTGATGGGACACTAGCTGGGGACAGCTCTGAGTTACTACAGAGAATTATTTCCCAGGTATATCTGCCTGGTGGGTCTTGTCTACATGCTCAGAGATCACCCTATTTGGGGTCAGGAAGGAATTTTCCCCTGGGTCAGATTGTCAGAGACCCTGGGGTTTTTTGCCTTCCCCTGCAGCATGGGGCACAGGTCACTTGCAGGTTTAAATTAGTGTAAACAGGCCCACTGACGGGGGGGACAAAGGGGGAAATTGCCATGGGGCCCGGGTGATTTAAAAGGACCCAGGGGTCCACGGACACTGCTGACAGCAGCGCAGTAGGGCTAAGACAGGCTTCCTGCTCGCCCTTGATCTGTGCCGCTCCTGGAAGCAGCTGACATTTCCCTGTGGCCCCTGGGGGGTGGGGGTTAGAGGGTCTCCGCTTGCTGCCCTGCCTCAAGTGCTGACTCGCAGCTCCCATTGGCCAGGAACTCTGGCCAATGGGAGCTGTGAGGGCAGTGCCTGTGGGCAGCGGCACGCGGAGACTCCCTGGGCACCACGCCTAGGAGCCACTGCCAGAGGGGTGTGCCAGTTACTTTCAGGAGCCGCCCAAGGTAAGCACCGGCCCCCTGACCCCTTCCTGCACCCCAAGCCCCTACCCCAGCCTGGAGCCTGCACCCCACACCCAAACTTCTCCCAGACACCTCCTGCACCCAAACTCCCTCCCAGAGCCCGACCCCTGCACCCCCTCCCGCACCCAAACTCCCTCCCAGAGCCCGACCTCCGCACTCCCTCCCACACCCAAACTCCCTTCCAGAGCCTGCACGCCAGACCTCCGCTTGCACCCAAACTGTCCCATACCCCCCCCCCCAGAGCCTACACTCCAACCCCCCAGCCCTAGCCTGGTGAAGGTGAGTGAGGGTGGGGGAGAACAAGTGATGGGGGGGGGGATGGAGTGAGCAGGGGGCGGGACCTCGGAGAAGTGGTGGGACAGGGGCGTGGTCTCAGAGAAGGGGTGGGGCAGGGCAGGGCAAGGGTCTTTGGGTTTGCACAATAAGATAGTTGGCAACCCTACCAGGTGGGCATGTGGAAGCCCTGCCTGTGCCAGAAGAGCACACCCAGCAGCCCAGCCGACAGCTTGCTGGGCACCAGCCAGCGCAGGCGCAGCACCACCCAAATATCAGGTCGGACATGGTTTGTGGGTGCGTGGGGGGCCCATTAACTGTTCTGCCCTGGGCCCCGGAATTGCTGTTGGTGGGCCTGAGTGTAAATGTATTCTCTGTAACTTGAAGTCTTTAAACCATGATTTGAGGACTCCAGTAACTCAGCCAGAGTTTAAGGGTATATTTCAGGAGTGGGTGGGTGAGGTTCTGCGGCCTGCAATGTGCAGGAGGTCAGACTACATAATTATGATGATCCCTTCTGACCTGAAAGGATATGAGTCTACATATATAAAAAGAAAAACATTCATTTTTTTTTCAAAACTGGGGAAAAAATCCCAGTCCAACCACACTAAACACATGTTTAGTGAACATAGTGCAGGCCTCCCTCCCTTCCAAAAACCCTTACCCTAAATCACTGCATTTTTCCATTGCCATTCCATTGTAAAAAGTGTCTAACAAGCAATGCACAGCAGACTTGCATGTAAATTACTCACAAATGCTGACTGTCTGTGAAATGTTTTTAGTTGCTTCACCTCTGCCTCTTCTCTCTTCCTGTTCCTCATAATTTATGTGGATCGTGAATTTTTTATGTCAATGGTTGTCCAGCTGCTTCTTTAATGTTAACACCTTCATAAATTGAGGAAAATGTTTAAAAAATTGAAAAGGAAATATTGAGCAGTTCTCACCACAATATTTTGTAGAGTTGTTTTAAACAATCATTTATGACAACACTTTTTGACTTTTCTGACAGTCACCATCTCCTCTCTACAGTCACAAAACAATCAACGCTACCTCTGTACTTGAAGCAGAGATGATGATTTATTTGCTTAGAGAAAAAGGTCTTTAACTTCCCTACCTGAGCATGAGCAGGCATAAGCATATCTATTATATCAAAAATTCATGCTCATGCAGTTATCAAGGTTCATGAAATGAAAGTCGTATTTCAAATACCTGCCCATTGCAATTCCCGGCCTTTATTCCTGATACACACTGATGTGGTGTTTGGGAGACACTCTTCTGTCTCACTGATTTTAGAGGCAGCATAATTAATTTAAAATCCCTATGTTCAAAATTTTTCTTTAATGACATGTTAGAAAATGTCACATAATTTTTCTAACTGACTAGTTTAAAATGCTACAAAATGTAGCAAGTGTGAAAGGAAATGCTATGAAATGTCATACCGCACACATAGAGCATTTGACCTCATCTATATTCCTCTGCCCTCTAGCACAGATAAAGCACATCTGACATTTGATATTTTGTGTGAGAAAATATCTCACTGAGCGTTGTCACAACCAAGTGTGTCCAATTTTTTCCTCACTGCACTAAGCATGTAGAAGCTCTGTGAATCAAAAACGTATGAATATTTCTTCAGATCATAAATCTTTCCCTTCTTTGAACCACTGCTGCCTATAAAAGATAAATGCATTCAACAGCTCAGGTAGAGTGCTATAAATACTAAATAAATAAGTGTCTTCACTGGAAAACAGTACATCTTCTGCCTTTAACATCACCATCTATCAAGTTCCTTTCCCCCCTTAAAACTACTGGAAGCCCCTAGAGCCAGAAGGACTCCCCCAGCAGCCTCTGTAACAGCTATACAGCAGCACAATGGGCTATGGGGGAAATCCCCTTTCACCCTCTCCAGGAGCTGGACCAGATTAGGGGGGTGGGGATGACATGTCCCTTCCTCCAGGTCTTGTGGGCTCAGAGGGAGGTAAAATTTCCAGGGACAGAACAAGCACCTGCAGTCAGAGAAACTCCCCCAGTAGCAGCCAGAGTAAGAAGTGCAGCACTAGGGGCAGAACAGCCCTCTTCCACCCACCAGGATGTAAGACCAGATCCCTGGGGAGGAACCCTTCTCCCAGCTTCACAGCCCCTTGACATTTGTGATGTTAATCACATATTGACTTCTTTAGTTTAGACCTGGGGCATTATTATCTATAGCTGATAGGCTGTTTGCTTTAACCTCCTCCTGCCCCTCCAGGACTATTCCCCCAACCTCACTCCCTCTTTCCCTTCCTCTTCTGTCTCTTCCTTGCTTTCCCCATCTCCCTTTGTCTCTTCCCCCTCCCTTGCTCCTTTTAACTCATCTCTCCCTGGTTGTAAAGCAGGTATTCTTATGTTTCCTTTTCTCCAAACCTTTGTCTTATCTATTTAATAAGCTCTTCAGGGAAGGAAGCGTCTTCCACTATGTGTTTATACAGTTCCAGCACACTGGTTCCCCAATCTTGGCCAGGGCTACCATTATTAATAAAGAAAGAAAAGAAAGAAAGAATCACTTTCTGTCTTTCCTTCTCTTACATTTAAAAGAATACGACAAACAAAACAGAAACAAACAAACAAGAATCATGGAAGAGGAATATTGGGTAGAGCTAGGTGAATAACTGATTTTTTGGTTCTCTGGCAGGTCCAGAATTGGGGCAGGGGATGGATTTTAGTATAGAATGTGCTGTGTCTCTGTGGAGTAACTCATCTAGGAGCGTCCAGAAACATCCAGAATAGGGTGTGGCAATTTCTAGACATGCTGAGTAGCGGTTTCTGAAATTATTCCATGATGGGCAAGGAATCTTGTGGGTTCCACACATAATTACCATTTAAGAGCTGAGCCAATAGGAACTAAGATGGGGAAAAGGCTATAAATAGAAGTTAAAGGCAGATCTGTGGACTCAGAGGCTGATTGACTAAGATCAAGAGATATGTCTTCTGTGAGAGCTGGGTCCCAAAGCCTGTACCAGTTTGGATACAGGCTGTAGATTTCTGTTTCACCAGCATCTAAGGTAGCCAATTATTAACCCAAGGACTGGAATGCTGCTGGCTGTGGAGATCCCTAGACTGTTTGTTCGGATTCCAAAGTGTTTGGAAAAGAAATGAGATGGTGCCTTTCTTCTCAAGTTCTGAAGAATCCAGATGACAACACACTACATATTATGGTCACACTATAAAGACTGACAAATCATCTCTAAAAGAAGATCAGAGGGGAATGTGTTTCTGTGGGAGTACTAAAGTATAGAAGTGTAAATGTTAAGCTGGAACCTTATATTTAAATATATAAAACAGAAACAAGTCTGTGTCAGAAACACTGATAAATTTACTAATAGCTTTTATTTAAAAGTTATTTATGGTATTCCAAATGCCATTTACAGTGTTTTCTGTGTATACAAAATGTTTGTTTTGCTAAGAAACTGTACCCTACTCTCTGTTTTCAGGTCACTCAGAACTATTAACACCTACTTATCAGAGATTTTACATACAATAGCCCTGAGATTTAACTCTGTGTAATGCTTTCTGATAGGACAGATCTCTGGCCTATACTTTAGCAAGGAGTTAAGCTGAGAGGTGCGGAAAGAAGGCGGAGTGTAATAGTGTTCTAATCTAAATAATATTGCCTCAACATCCACCTTCCCCGTTACAAATGGAATGGATCAAATTCAGAGGCAACCTACTCTATTGTTTTATTGTGTGTCAGAAAAGACAATTAAGGGTATGTGTGATATGATAAAGGTTTATAAAATCATGCATGGTATAGAAAAAGTGAATAAGGAAGTGTTATTTACTACTTCACATAACACAAGAACAAGGGGGGAGTGTGTCACCCAATGAAATTAATAGACAGCAGGTTGAAAACATAAGGAAGTACTTCTTCACAAAATGAACAGTCAATATGTGGAACTCACGGTCACAGGGATGTTGTAAAGGACAAAATTATGACTGGGTTCAAAAAAGAATTACACACGTTCATGGAAGATAGGTCCATCAATGGCTGTTAGCCAAGATAGGGATGCAAATCTGTATTTTGGGTTTCCCAAAACCTCCAAGTGCCAGAAGAATCTGGTACTGGACACTGTCAGAGACAGAATACTGGGCTGGATGTCTGACCCAGTATGGCCATTCTTATGTTTGTATGTCAAGTTTGCATGGTTTGGCATCCAGAAGTTTGAACTGAGGTTGTGGTCAGCCAGAGCTAAAGGTGACTCGAGATGTACAGAAATAAAGTTAACAGATCTGAGCTTCTATGGAGAGCTGACACATTTGCACAGAAGACCAACCCTTCTGTGCTGCTCAGCGGGTCTCTCTTATCCCATATGGCAGCAAAGCTCCCGTGGGTTTTATTCTGCCAATACATCCCCATCTGTCCTTGTGTTCTTTGTTCTGAGGAGGTTTGAAAGTGTGGAAATGAGTGATAATGAGGTCAGCATTAATCCTTACAGGAAATGTTCTGTGAGACTAATGACTAGCCATACTCATTTTGTCAGAAAACTACACTTTGTCTAAAACAATAGAGTACCCATTGCACTGTGCCTAGGTTTCCAAACAAAATATTTTCTAATGGGTTTTCTGCTCTGCAGACTACTAGGTATGGTCAGAATTTGGCCTTGTACATTTGGCTTTAACTTAATAATAGTTATTTCTCATAACCATTGTCAGTAGATAGTTGTGTGAATTCCCTTATTGATTTAGCTGATGAAGTAATTTTGCCATCTTCTTTGCATTGACTGGTAATTGCTGTCCTTTTCAGTATCAGTTTGTACATGTTATCTATTTTATTCAACATTTTGATATTTCTGCAGAGGGAAGAAAGCAGCACAGGGAGGATTAGTGGAGTAGGGGATGAAACCATGCAAGGTAGGAAGAAAAACAACTAGAAAAGGCAGCAACTGGGGTGGAATAGTGGAAGGAAAAGACTTGTAGAGAAATGGAGAAAAGGGGAGAAGGGAGATAGAGTTAATAGAGAAATACAGAAGCAAAAAGAAACCTAGAAAATAAAGGGGTAAATAGAAACAAAATGTAAAAAAATAGAAATCAAGGACAAGAGAAAGAGGAGTAAGGAGTGAATGAAAAATAAATTAAAGCAAACTACAATTCAGGTAATAAATAGTATGGAGCAAGAGTATGACTACTCATTGTACGTATCTGTAAACACAACGGCCCCTTAACATACTCCTTCCCTGCATCATCCTCATAGGTCACCTTGGTATCCTGATAGCCTGCAACAGGTGAAGTGGAAGGGAAGCTGGTTAGAGCACAAGTGTCATAGGCTTCATGCCAACTCTGCCTGTGGCACAGAGACTTTTTGAAGTCATAAACCATGGTTGTGCTGGAGGCAAAGAGAGATTTCTTTAGTTACACCATGCCACCTGCAATGTCCCAATCAACAGAACTGTTCCAGGTGGTACAGCCTGGTTAATTCAGGCTCTCTCTATCTGCAGACACAATCAAGAATGTTATGTTAGGTGGAGTTTTCAGGCTTCTTTGCAGATATCAGTAGGGTTCACATGGAACTATCTGCCTCTACAATATCACGGCTATGTCTGGGAATACAAGTGTAAAGGCTTTATTGCTACAGTTTCAGCAACTGGTGTTCATTCCTGTTCGGAAGGAGCTGGGGCAGGGAATTCAAGCCATAACCGTAAAATGGTCCTATATTTTATTAGCTGGTAAAATCCAACTGGGTGGTAAGGGAATGTTATTGGAAGGGATTGTAATTATCTTCCTTTGGGAGGCAGTGTGTGTGTGTGCGCGTACTCTCACCTTCCCTCTTGGTCTGATATGCTGACTCTCATGGCTCTTCTCTGAACCCTCCCCAATTTATCAACATTCTCCTTGTATTGTGGACACCAGAATTGGACACAGTATTCCATCATTCCATCCAGTATCCAATCATTCCAATGGTCAAATAGTGCTGCTAAGTGTATCTATTCTCCCAAGCTACCAATGTGGGCTGACTGCAAGTGCTGGGAGACTGGGTGGGTGATGAGGATAATTTATGTAGGCTATATTTTTATCCAGGCAGTGATTTTTCCTTAGATATAGCAGAATTTGCATGTTTATTTAGGCTATTACTCTTTCTTCCATGGCATATCATGATAATATATTAAATAATGTGATTCATTTGAGATCCATTTGTCCTTGGTGGCTTATGAGGAACATTAGAATGTACAAAATATTGCTAGTTAGCAGTAGACATTCACAAACTGGTAATAGCATTGTGGTAGGTGCTTCCTGAACTACTACCAACATTAATTAATGTAATTATTTATTGAAAATTCATAACAGGGTAATCTGAAACATTTAAAATACTGGATTTTGTTAGTAGGTGACAGTCAACATATAGTGTGATGTGGGCGTTAAAGGTCACCACATCATACCATTAAAAGATTATAATGTTCTGTATTTTATTTAGAAGACCAAATATTTTGAAGGATACATTGCTTTATCAACTAAATGCTATAGCTTATTTCCACCACTAGTTGTTTGTCTGACAAATTGTCTTTTTGTATGGACCAGACTTGCTGTATTGCATGTGAAGTGGTTGAAAACTGTCTTGAGCTGTCAAACTTACAGTTTTCCTTTCCACTCAAATTATAAGACATAACTACGTGGGGAAACCACTCAGCAGTAAAATCACATTTTCTAATTGAGTTGCTCCAACATATTTCAAGTGACAATAGCAACTTCCAATAGCTCTTCTAAATGTTCACATTAAACTTAATTCATGTAGAGTTTAAAGGCTTTATACCACTAAGTTCTACTAATGTTCTTCCTGGTACAAAAATACTGAACTCTATGACAGTTTTAATTACTGCAAGAGAATTGGAATAGACAGGGAGATAGCCTGCTGCTATGTCATATTGATGTGGAGCTCCACTGCGGGCCCCTTGAACACCTATGAAGGCTGTTGGGGAATGAACAAGCAAGGACGGGCAGTGAAGCTTTGGGCGATGCAGCTTCAGTGTGCTCCTTCATCAGGCTGGATTGTAGGGTTATAATTAAATCATATATACCTACACCATTAAAAATATATTCATTATTAACATTTGTGAGTCCCAAACATTATATATTTTATTGTTGTAGGTGTATATAGTTTATGGTCTTTAATATGAATAACTTATGCCCCACTTCAACTTGAGTTTCTTGTAAGTCGCACATACATAAAATACTAAGTGCTTCTTGGAGCAGCTAGTCCTAGAACCCACAAGAGGAGAGGCAATTCTTGATTTAGTCCTAAGTGGAGCAAGGTGAATATAGCTGGACTGCTTGGTAATAGTGACCATAATATAATTAAATATAACATCCCAGTGGCAGAGAAAACACAGCAGACCAACACTGTAGCATTTAATTTCAGAAACGGGAACTACACAAAAATGAGGAGGTTAGTTAAACAGAAATTAAAAGGTACAATGTCAAAAGTGAAATCCCTGCAAGCTGCATGGAAACTTTTTAAAGGCACCATAATAGAGGTTCAACTTAAATTATAGCCCATATTAAAAAACATAGTAAGAGAACCAAAAAAGTGCCACCGCGGCTAAACAACAAAGTAAAAGAAGCAGTGAGAGGCAAAAAGGCATCCTTTAAAAAGTAGAAGTTAAATCCTAGTGAGAAAAATAGAAAGATGCATAAACTCTGGCAAATTAAGTGTAAAAATTTAATTAGGAAGGCCAAAAAAGTATTAGAAGAACAGCGAGCCAAAGACTCAAAAATTAATAGCAATTTTTTTTAAGTACATCAGAAGCAGGAACCCTGCTAAACAACCTGTGGGGCCACTGGATGATCGAGATGCTAAAGAAGCACTCAAGAATGATAAGTTCGTTGCAGAGAAACTAAATAAATTCTTTGCATCGGTCTTCAAGGCTGAGGATGTGAGGGAGATTCCCAAACCTGAGCCATTCTTTTTAGTTGACAAATCTGAGGAACTGTCCCAGATTAAGGTGTCATTAGAGGACGTTTTGGAACAAATCGATAAACTAAACAGTAATAAGTCACCAGGAGCAGATGGTATTCACCCAAGAGTTCTGAAGAAACTCAAATGTGAAATTGCAAAACTACTAACTGTAGTCTGTAACCTATCATTTAAATCAGCTTCTGTACCAAATGAATGGAGGATAGCTAATATGATGCCAATTTTTTAAAATGGCTCCAGAAGTGATCCCAGCAATTACAGGCCAATAAGCCTGACTTCAGTAGTAGGCAAACTGGTTGAAATTATGGTAAAGAACAAAATTGTCAGACACATAGATGAACATAATTTGCTGGGGAAGAGTCAACATGGTTTTTGTAAAGGGAAATCATGCCTCACCAATCTCCTAGAATTCTTTGAGGGGGTCGACAAGCATGTGGACAAGGGGGATCCAGTGGATATAATGTACTTAGATTTTCAGAAAGCCATTGACAAGGCTCTTAAGCAAAGTAAGCTGTTATGGGAAAAGAGGGAAGGTCTTCTCATGGATTGGTAACTGGTTAAAAGATAGGAAACAAAGGGTAGGAATAAATGGTCAGTTTTCAGAATGGATAGAGGTAAATGGTGGTGTCCCCCAGGGGTCTGTACTGGGACCAGTCCTATTCAACATAGTCCTAAATGATCTGGAAAAAGGGGTAAGCAGTGAGGTGGCAAAATTTGCAGATGATACAAAACTACTCAAGATAATTAAGTCCCGGGCAAACTGCGAAGAGTTACAAAAATATTTCTCAAAACTGGGTGACTGGGCAACAAAATGGCAGATGAAATTCATTGTTGATAAATGCAAAATAATGCACACATGAAAATATAATCCTAACTATACATAAAAAATGATGGCATCTAAATTAGCTGTTACAACTCCAGAAAGATCTTGGAGTCATTATGGATAGTTCTCTGAAAACGTTCCATCAGTGTGCAGCGGTAGTCAAAAAAGCAAACAGGATGTGGGGAATCATTAAGAAAGGGATAGATAATAAGACAGAAAATATCATATTGCCTCTATATAAATCCATGGTATGCCCACATCTGGAATATTGCGTGCAGATGTGGTCACCCCATCTCCAAAAAGATATATTGGAATTGGAAAAGGTTCAGAAAAGGGCAACAAAAATGATTAGGGGTATGGAACGGCTTCCATATGAGGAGATATTAATAAGACCATGACTTTTCAGCTTGGAAAAGAGATGACTAAAGGGGGATATGATTGAGGTCTATAAAATAGTGACTGGTGTGGAAAAAGTAAATGAGTTATTTACTCCTCCTCATAACACAAGAACTAGGGGTCACCAAATGAAATTAATAGGCAGCAGATTTAAAACAAAGAAAAGGAAGTATTTCTTCACATAACGCACAGTCAACCAGTGGAACCCTTTGCCAGAGGATGTTGTGAAGGCCAAGACTATAACAGATTAAAAAAAAAAACCTAGATAAATTCATGGAGGGTAGGTCCATCAATGGCTATTAGCCAGATTGGGCAGGGATGGTGTCCCCTAGCCTCTTGTTGCCAGAAATTGGGGATGAGCGACAGGGAATGGATCACTTGATGATCCATCATCATGTTCATTCCCTCTGGGGGACCTAGCATTGGGCACTGTCGGAAGACAGGATACTGGGCTAGATGGACCTTTGGTCTGACCCAGTATGGCCATTCTCATGTACAAAGATCAGAAAATGGGGCAAAAATAAGGAAAAAAGAACACAAGTGGTGCAAAGAAGCAAATCTACTAAATCAGAAAGTATGTTTTACGTCAGCTCAGTCATCTTTTTTGTTACAGTACAAACATAATTGTATATGCAAAGAAAGTGTCAGTCACTCTCCCTTTGTGGTTTGAGTTCTATATTTAATTTGTAGCATGCCAGGTTTCTGATGCCATATCTCATTTTATTACAAAACCTAGTATCCAAACAATAAGTAAGTGAGTCTATGATTTTATCTAGCCTTCTAAGAGCTCCCTTGGGGTGCAAGTTATACCCAATTTAGACTCCATGAGGAATCTCATCTAGTTACAGTTGTGTGTACATCACATTTAACCTCATGGTCAGTTGCACATTGGAAAATGGATGTTAAATGGAACAGTCTAAAGGAGTCTGAGTGTAAGGAAGGATGTGTAATTTACATAGCCTTGCACTTCACCTCTGAATTTGGCCCCGGGTCTTTTCTGCAGGCTCAGAATTACAGCTGTATGAGATGGGCTAAACAAAATTTAATAGGTTATAAACCATAGAATCATAGAAGTGTAGGACTAAAAGGAACCTCAAGAAGTTCCAGGAAATCGCAAAAGTGCAAGTACGGTTGTTGAAAGTTTCACTAAATTTCATGAACCTTAACAGAACTGTCAGCAAGCTTGATAGTTATGCATCAAAATCAAGTGAAAAAAGGTGAAACTCATTCGGTTTGACTTAATTTCACTTTGAGTTAAACTCAAGATTGTGACCCTAATATGGCTTTTAACAAAAAACACTAAACCAAATAAAGCAAAACTGCCCACATTGTTACATCTCTACTCAAGACTCAGTAACTGCTGATTCTTGCTGCATAAAGTCAATGAAAACTCTGGAATTTGATCCTCAACTTCAGCCAAGAACTGTTACATGCAACTCAGGATGGGTGGGTACAATAGCCTCATGGTAGCTAGAAATTTCTGGGGAACAAGATCATTCCCTTCCTCTCCAGCCAGAAGGAGAGATTGTAGTGGAGTAAGAGCTGTTCCATGAGCACTATGCCACCCAAGGACCCCCTTATGTGGGGATACTCCGCTGTGGCCAAATAAACTAACTTTAGAGCTGTTTTGAAGGAGGAGAGTGGTGCAAAAGGACTCTAGTACAAGGGAAAATTTGGCCTTTCTGTCTTTCAGGATAAAAAAAACAAATATTTTTTTCAATCTTAGAACATAAATACTCAAAGTTGGTCTCCATGTCCTATTGCTAGGGCCCTACCAAATTCACGGTCCATTTTGGTCAATTTCACGGTCATAGGAATTAAAAAATCATAAATTCCATTATTTCAGCTATTTAAATGTGTAATTTCACAGTGTTGTAATTTTAGAGGTCCTGATCCATAAAGGAGTTGTGGCGGGGGGAGGGGGTCGCAAGGCTATTGTAGGGGGGATTGAGGTGCTGCTACCCTTACCTCTGCGCTGCTGCTGCTGGCGGCAACTGCTTTCAGAGCTGGGCAGCTGGAGAGCCCAGGTATGGTATTGTATTGCCACCCTTACTTCTGCGCTGCTGCCTGCAGAGCTGGGCCCTCAGTCAGCAGCCACCGCTCTCTGGCTGCCCAGCTCTGAAGGCAGTAGCGCAGAAGTAAGGGTGGTATGGTATGGTATGGTATTGCCACCCTTACTTCTGTGCTGCTGCTGGCAGGGAGCTGCCTTCAAAGCTGGGTGCCCGGCTAACTGCCGCCCAGATCTGAAGACAGTGCAGAAATAAGGGCAATATTCGAGTCCCTAAAATAACCTTGAGACCCCCTGCAACTCTCTTTTGGGTCAGGAGCCCAATTTGAGAAATGCTGGTCTCCCCTGTGAAATTTATATAGCATAGAGGAAAAGCACACAAAAGACCAGATTTTACAGTCTGTGATGCATTTTTCATAGCTGTGAATTTGGTAGGGCCCTACCTATTGCTTGAAAGCAACCAGTAGCACCAAAAGTGATCTTTTGGGAATTAGACGTGTCTGTGTCATTTGTTGATCAGGGTATATCAAGGTTATTCATGATCATAGTGCTATGAAACTAACCTGTTTTCCACTATCCACTTCTAGAGTCTGCTTATTTTGTTTATAAATTAAATGTAAAATGTACATACACCCTTTGCTATATAAATCACTTAAAAAGATATAAGTTGGTATATCTAAAACTGTTATACTATATTCCATTAGGACTCAATTCTGAACTCCTTGTAGTCAATGGCAAAACTTAATGGAATTAATGGAACAGGATTTGGCCTTTTGAAAAGTTGTTGAGACTTAACGCATGAGACCTTTTCTGAAGCCTCTACTTATTTGGGTGGATTTAGAATTGGAGGCCTACTAATAAATGTGGTTTTAGGTTTCCAAAAGGGATTAGTCTTGCACTGACCCTATTCATCAAGATTTTGAGGAGTGGGAGGGGGGGAAACAATTACAGTAAAAACTGTCCTAAAAAGTAACTGATATTGCCAGCTACAAAATCTCCTTGCTGAATTTGCTAACTCAAAGTTAAACCACATTATTTTCTCTGTTAATGGGGAAATGGATTAATGACCACTCAGACATATTTAACTGTATCAAACAGATTGTGAACAACATGCTTGGGTGTTTGGAAATTAGAAATGCCTACACTCCAGTGTAGATTACAAATGGACAAGGGAGTCAAAAGAAACTTATCAAGTAATCTTAGTGCAGTCTGAGAGGAAGAACTAAAGCCACCTCAATGAAATCCTACTACCCCTGTACCTCTGGGAAGCAGGACAGCAAGATTCCATGGCCAGCTATATGAAATACTATGGAAAAGTCTAGCAACAACTATTGACAATAACTCTTTTTCATGGTGTGATAAATGAAGCGGGTGAGGGTAGCTCCCTTTTATGGACACCCAGCCAGCCAGTTACCTATAAAGTCCCTCTTGGTGGCTGTTCTCTGCTTGCTTTACCTGTAAAGGGTTAATAAAGTCCCCCAAGTAAAAGAAAGGCAGTGGGCACCTGACCAAAAGACCCAATGGGAAGGCTAGAACTTTTTAAAATGGAAAAAAAACCCTTCCCCTTTGTCTGTTGTTTTTCACCAGGAAAGAGGTGAACAGGGAGCAGTTACGCTATGAGAAGCTTTAAGCCAGGTATGATCGTAGATCATCAGATCATACCTAGAACTACTTATTTGGAACCCCCAGATGTGTAAGTAGATTAGGAACGTTTAGAAAGACGCAATTAGGTTTATTTCTGTTTATTTCTTATGGCTAGTGGACTCCTCTGTGCTAACCTCAAGTGCTTTTGTTTGCTTGTAACCTTTAAGCTGAACCCCCAAGAAAGCTATTTTGGGTGCTTAAGTTTTGGAATTGCTCTTTTAAAATCTAGCAGAAGCCTAAGTTCCAGATGTATTTTCTTTCTTTTTGTTTTTAATAAAATTTACCTTTTTTAAGAACAGGATTGGATTTTTGGTATCCTAAGAGGTTTGTGCGTATGTTGTTTAAATTAGCTGGGGGCAACAGCTGATTTCCTTTGTTTTCTTTCTCATCTCTTCCCTGGGGGGTGGGGGGAGAAAGCAGGGAGGTGAAAGGGCTTAAGGTTACCCCACAGGAAGGAATTCCCAACTGCGCCTTCCTGGATTCCAAGGGGGTTTGCATTTGGGTGGTGGCAGCATCTACCCATCCAAGGTCAGAGAGAAGCTGTAACCTGGGGAGTTTAATACAAGCCTGGAGTGGCCAGTATTAATTTTTTTAATCCTTGCAGGCCACCACCTTCTTCACTCAAAGAGTGGGGAATCAGCCTTGACACATGGTCAAGAGGAAATCATCCATCAGTGCTGTCTGTGTTCCATGTCCTTGCTTGAAGCCTGATTGGGAGGGGCCTGGGATATAGAATGATATAAATGTAGGGCTGGAAGGGACCTCAAGTAGTCATCTAGTCCAGGCCCCTGCTCTGAGGTAGGATTAAGCATACCTAGTCCATCCCTGACAGCTGTGTGGCTACCTGTTCTTAAAAGCCTCCACTAACAGGAATATTTAGCAGATGTTTTAATGGAAAATAGCAATTAGCATGAGCCCTACAAATGTGGGGCAATTTCCAATTCTCAAAAGAAGGAGCAAGATTATATCCCCATCATGCAAGCAGGAGTGTATTGGGGCTTGTAAGTGCATGTTTTATCCATATTACTACCTAGGTAACAAACAGGGTGTCATACATAAACCTGATTTAGCTGAGTTAGCTCTCTGGTGACTGAAGCAGAGGGACATTTACATTTTGCAGAATAGTTAAAGTGAAAAATGCAAAAAAAGTTTATGATCCTTCAAGCGATTGCTGCCAATTACTGCCATTTCTGAAATCCTGCTGAGATTTCATTGCATACCTAGTATTTAATATTTATAGAATTAGGGGATCTATGTGGGTATTGATGAGGAATTGAAACATCTTTGATAAAAGCTCTTTGCATAACAACCTGACCACATCAGTAGTCACGTCACTGAAAGGAGTAAGGAGTGATATGTAAATACACAATAGTACCACTGCCTACTGCTAGATGATTGATTTGTTTAGAAACTTTAGGCACTTATTCATAAAAACCCCACATACAACAGAGTTATGAAACAACATTCAACCTCTAAGAAGAGACATTGAAGTAAGGGTCTCTTGAGCTTACCCCACTCAGGATTCTTGGTCAAGAGGGGTTAAGGAGTATTCTTCCATAAAGTGTAATGCTTGCAGGACTGCAGTCCAATGGACTCATGGGATTTTCTTAACCACCACAGATGAGAACAAAAGTGTAAATAAGCCTAAAATGACAGCTGGTTATTTCTGTATCTATTTCAAATTATTTCTCTGAATTACCTTTGTTGACCGTTGACCCATGGGTGGTGGGTATAATAGGCTAAGCCTCCCTTAACCTAGGCCATGGCCCCACCCTCACTCCCCCTCTCCCCCGAAGCTGGCGAAGGCTCAGCTCAGGACGGTGGCCTGGAGCTTGGGGCTTGGCTGGCTAGTGGCCAAGGGTGGCTCGGGCTGGCCTAGGGGTCTGGCCAATGCTTGGGCCAGCCTGGAGCTTGGGCTGATGCTCGGGCCAGCCAGTGGCTGGGGGTCAGGTAGACCGGTGCTGAGGCCTGCCGGAGTGGATAGGGTGGGCAGGCCGGCAGCTCAGGGTAGCTGGGGCGGGCGGGTGGGCCGGTGCTTGTGGCAGTTCAGCTGGGGCTCCTCTGGCCAAATTGGTGGCTCGGGGGGGTCTGGTGGGTGAGGAAGGGGAGGGATAGGAGCAGGGCCTCAGGCAGAAGGGGCGGGGCTGGGGCCTTGACTTGGTTGTAATTGAAGTGCAGGTGAGGCAAAAACGCTACCTTCCTCTCAGTTCAAGTAAGTATTTTAAAAAAGCTTCTGAGAAGCGTGCTTAGCATTTGAGAACGTCTTTTAAAAGATGAAGTCTCATTGCTTTGCATCTTCCAAAACATTTGACTCAGTTTTTATGTCCAATTTTCCAGTCCCTCTCCACACAGACTGCCAAGTGAATTTTTAGACTTTATAAGACTCTACCTAAAGTCTGAAAATGGTTTAAAAAATCAATAGAGAAGATATGGGGGCTAAATCCAGCCTCATTTACATGTAAGTGCCTGAGGTAGGCAATGAAGTGAATGATAGAGTTTAGCCTATGGTTTATAAAAATGGACCTTTACATTTTGTGCTAATAGACTAGTAGTAACCAACTAGTAACCAACAAACAGCTACAAGAACATTTTGGTTTTTGGCCTGGCCAGAGTATGTTCTACAGAGAAAGACTGGAGATCAAAAGTCAGCACACTTGAAATTACTCTTACAATCTGCTACCACTGCCTTAAAACACCACTTCTACAGTAGTAAGACTTGCACTGGAGATGTGTGTAAGAGAGAATAATTTGGTGAAGACAGAGATATTTCTTAGGTAGATGTGGTTCAACTATCTGTGGAAAACAATTTGTTGGATTTGGTCCCTTTTTGTCCATGAATTGAGCAAAAAAAGATTTTTAAAAGCATTCATTTTTGTTATTGTTCAACTAATAGATTTATATAATTTTCCTGTAGTGAATTCTCAGAATATTCAGCACTTGCAATTTGCTCTTCAGTCTGTCCAACTTTGAATAGGTCTGTATTTGTGAATAAGATTTCTTACTATTCACCAGCACCAGGGCCGGTTCCAGGCACCAGCTTGGCAAGCAGGTGCTTGGGGCAGCCACTCCGGAGAGGGGCGGCAGGTCCTGCTATTCGGTGGCAATTCAGCGGACGGTCCCTCACTCCCACTTGGAGTGAAGGACCGTCCGCCGAATTGCCACCGCAGATCACGATCGCGGCTTTTTTTTTTTTTGGTTGCCTGGGGCGGCCAAAACCCCGGAACCGGCCCTGACCAGCACTACACATCCTCGATCAGAGGCCTTGCCACATCCCAGTGAGTATGCCAAAGTCACATTATGAGTCCAGAGACACACAATTAGTAACAGAGAAACTAACTAAACGTATCAAACGTATCATGGTGTATATGACATCCATGAAAGGGTTAATCAGTAGTGCTACCAATCAGTAAGTGACTGAGCGAAGAGCTACAAAAGGATCTCTCAAAACTAGGTGACTGGGCAACAAAATGGCAGATGAAATTCATTGTTGATAAATGAAAAGTAATGCACATTGGAAAACATAATCCCAACTATATATATATATATATAATTATGGAGTCTAAATTAGCTGTTACCACTCAAGAAAGAGATTGTGCATAGTTCTCTGAAAACATCCATTCAATGTGCAGCGGCAGTCAAAAAAGTCAACAGAATGTTGGGAATCATTAAGAAAGGGATAGTTAATAAGAAAGAAAATATCGTATTGCCTCTATATAAATCCATGGTACGCCCATATCTTGAATACTGTGTGCAGATGTGGTTGCCTCATCTCAAAAAAGATATATTGGAATTGGAAAAGGTTCAGAAAAGGGCAACAAAAATGATTAGGGGTATGGAACAGTTTCTGTATGAGGAGAGATTAATAAGACTGGGATTTTTCAACTTGGAAAAGAGACGACTAAGGGGGATATGATCGAGGTCTATAAAATCATGACTGGTGTGGAGAAAGTAAATAAGGAAGTGTTATTTACTCCTCCTCATAACACAAGAACTAGGGGTCACCAAATGAAATTAATAGGCAGCAGATTTAAAACAAAGAAAAGAAGTATTTCTTCCACAGTCAACCTGTGGAACCCTTTGCCAGAGAATGTTGTGAAGGCCAACACCATAACAGATTTAAAAAAACAACTAGATAAATTCATGGAGGATAGGTCCATCAATGGCTATTAGTCAGGATGGGCAGAGATGGTGTCCCTAGCCTCTGTTTGACAGAAGCTGGGAATGAGCAACAGGGAATGGATCACTTGAGGACACCTGTTCTGTTCATTCCCTCTGGGCACCTGGCATTGGGCACTGCTGGAAGACAGGATACCTGGCTGGATGGACCTTTGGTCTGATCCAGTATGACCGTTCTTCTGTTCTTAATTGTCCTGCCTTCAGGGTATATTCAGTCAGTGTGTAACAGGGTGGCTTGCCCCCTTATGGGCCAGAGGCCTGCGTCCAGCCAAGGGGATTCCTGAAAAGGCACACTTGAGAGAGATCTGCTGCTTCCCTATACAGAGTTAAAAGAAGCAGAAGAGGATGGGGCTTAGAAAGTTGCAGGAACTGCAGAGAAAGGAGGCCTGCCAGTAGTTTGGTAGGAGATATCTTTTAGGGCAGGGACTAAGGCCAGCAAGGTAATTGCCTAATGTTGTTACTTTCATTTTGGTTTCCTGTTTTTGGAAAACAAATAAAGAAGGGCCAGAAGGACTGGTGAGACTGATCAGTGTGGAGTTTAGCTGGGGAGCCCAGAAGAGGGGAAAGATTGATGACAGGAGGCCTGCAGATTGACCTCAGTGCATGGCGGGCTGCTTGAGAGGCGGATGACCCCACTACTTGAATTTATTATTATTTTTATATTATGGATAGGTAAGATCAATGTTTATTTTTAAGCATTTTTTTATTTTTATTGATTTAAATTTTCACAGTTGTGGAAAATCATCATTTATGTAAACATTCATAGTTTAATATAAAGCTTTATAACCATTACAACACAAATTGTCAAAATATACTAAATAAATATTCTTAAATCAAACTCTAAGCTCTCAAGCAGTATTTTTCGACTTTGTCTATCTGTACATTCCAATTATTATCAATGGAAACAATTGTTTGGTTTTTGTGTGTAGGGTAAAATCAGTATTTACCAATAAATATCTAATTTTCCCAAGCCTGCCTACAACACTGTGAGAGGTTGTTTTGATTATTTAACGCTCCTATCTCATGTTTCATTGGCTGCATACTGTCATTCTATAATCTGCTCTGGGTGGTGATTTGCAATCAACCAAAATACTCTTCTTTATCTTGTTTATGCAGTTTAAATAATCTTACTGAAGCAGCTATTTTTCTAAATTGCTTCTAGATTCTTAGGCCCAAATTTTCAGAGGGGCACACAAAACGTGCATGTTTGCATGTGCACCCATTAAAAAATGGCAGGTTTCAGAGTAGCAGCCGTGTTAGTCTGTATCCGCAAAAAGAACAGGAGTACTTGTGGCACCTTAGAGACTAACAAATTTATTAGAGCATAAGCTTTTGTGGGCTACTGCCCACTTCTTCGGATGCATATAGAGTGGAACATATATTGAGGAGATATATATACACACATACAGAGAGCATGAACAGGTGGAAGTTGTCTTACCAACTCTGAGAGGCCAATTAAGTAAGAAAAAAAAATTTTTTTGAAGTAAACTCCCACCTGTTCATGCTCTCTGTATGTGTGTATATATATTTCCTCAATATATGTTCCACTCTATATGCATCCGAAGAAGTGGGCAGTAGCCCACAAAAGCTTATGCTCTAATAAATTCGTTAGTCTCTAAGGTGCCATAAGTACTCCTAAAAAAAAGAACAGGAGGACTTGTGGCACCTTAGAGACTAACAAATTTATTAGAGCATAAGCTTTCGTGGACTACAGCCCACTTCTTCGGATGCATATAGAATGGAACATATATTGAGGAGATATATATACACACATACAGAGAGCATAAACAGGTGGGAGTTGTCTTACCACCTCTGAGAGGCCAATTAATTAAGAGAAAACAAACTTTTGAAGTGATAATCAAGCTAGCTCAGTACAGACAGTTAGACAGTTAGATAACAAGTGTGAGAATACTTACAAGGGGAGATAGATTCAATGTTTGTAATGGCTCAGCCATTCCCAGTGATATATGCCAATATGTGCCAGCAATGCCCCTCTGCCATGTACATTGGCCAAACCGGACAGTCTCTACGCAAAAGAATTAATGGACACAAATCTGACATCAGGAATCAAAATACTCAAAAACCAGTGGGAGAACACTTTAACCTGTCTGGTCATTCAGTGACAGACCTGCGGGTGGCTATATTACAACAGAAAAACTTCAAAAACAGACTCCAACGAGAAACTGCTGAGCTAGAATTGATATGCAAACTAGACACAATCAACTCCGGTTTAAATAAGGACTGGGAATGGCTGAGCCATTACAAACATTGAATCTATCTCCCCTTGTAAGTATTCTCACACTTGTTATCTAACTGTCTGTACTGAGCTAGCTTGATTATCACTTCAAAAGTTTGTTTTCTCTTAATTAATTGGCCTCTCAGAGGTGGTAAGACAACTCCCACCTGTTTATGCTCTCTGTATGTGTGTATATATATCTCCTCAATATATGTTCCATTCTATATGCATCCGAAGAAGTGGGCTGTAGTCCACGAAAGCTTATGCTCTAATAAATTTGTTAGTCTCTAAGGTGCCACAAGTCCTCCTGTTCTTCTTTTTGCGGATACAGACTAACACGGCTGCTACTCTGAAACTTTTCATAAGTACTCCTGTTCATTTAAAAAATGTGCCCCTTAAATACTATTATTCTAGAGAGATCATTTTATATGGTCAGTAACAGATGTCATTTGTGCTCTTCATTTGTTGAAAATAGTTCATTCTGTAGAATTATTTAAAAAAAAAAATCTTAGAACAGCCATTTCTGGGTTAAATCTGCAGCCACAATAAAGGAGGCTAACACTGACAAACTGGCCCAAAATACATAGTTATAATATACTTTATATGAAATACATCAGTACATTTCATTGGTCAGAGTTGGAATTAGAGTTGACTTATGTCAGAAGGTCATTTTTGTTTGGACTAATTCAATTTTTCTGTCTGGTTCATGCATCGGTACATAACAGTCATTTATTGACCTGTTTTCCATGGTTAATTCTCAAGCAGCCAATCGGTCATAGATTATGTTGACATCTTATGAACTTTTGCATACTTTTCACCATTAAACTTAGGGTAAATGTTTAGGTCCAATAATCACAACAAACTCTAGTAGAGTTATCTCTTTTTATGGCATGATTTGTTGCAGGAGTTACAAGATTCCATGGGATTGACTGCTATTTCAAGAAAACTGAATTTTACTGCCTATAACAATGTGGGATATCATAAGAACTTGTATGTCAACTAATACAATTTGAGTGTTACTACCATAAAATTAGTGTAATTCCTTGTGTAAAAGTCAACAAGCTAATAAAAATATCAAGACAAGCCCTTTGAAGGAGACTGCCAGTTTTCTGACAACACTTTCATGAGGTCACTGTGTCATTTAATAATCTCTCGTGTTTTCTTTTGCCTACCTCTACTGTCAACATCAGTCACAAAGTAAGACAGCATAAGCACTTATTCATGAACATTGTAAGAAGCTGCTTGACATTCAAACTTCAAAGAGGTTTCTTGTGGCACAATAATTCCTATGCTTTGACAACCAATGGCAAAATGAAATGCTTATGAAATATTTATGGTCATTTCATTCCAAACATATGTGATTGTATATATTTCCTTGGATGACTTCTAGCCATAATGGCATCTAGAAAATATTTTTCTAAAAAACATGTAAACAAAAGGTGTTATTCTTAAATCCTGAAAGCATGAGTGATAAAAACAATACAGATTATTGGAAAGAGCAAAGTTCCACCTCTGCAAGTGCAGGAAATTGATCATGTGATATATTTCTATGTTACAATAATAGAGGTTTTCCTTAATTCTATAAATAGTCAATGTGCATGCAGTCAAGTAGTTGCTTTCTGTGTGTATACAACCAGTTATGTTTCAGAGGTACATGAGCCTTTTCCTCACGTGATGAGCCCATTCCTAAGCAGACATTACACTTTGCCAGATGACCCTACAATTGTAACAAATAGCACAATATGTCATCTTTCAAATTTACTCCAGGAAAAGCCTTGCTATATTGGTGACATACCTCAGTAAAGTTCTGATTCAGCTGTTATCCAAAAGGTTCATAATGGTCAGGATATACTGAAATTAAACCACATCCTTAGTGATCATGATAGCTAACAAATACTCTTCTATCTGTGGTGCTCCTGGGTTTTCCAGTGCAACAGGAAAGACCTAGTTAAAACAATAAAAATACCTGTCTTCACTTCTGGGTCATTCTTGTATACTGAAAAATAGAGATGGGCTCAGGCTGCATAATCTGGATCTGAACAGTAATCTCCCCAAGGTTTGATGGTGTTTTAGTCCAGCATTTATTTATTAATGTTTACACTGCTTCCTCTCTGCCCTCATGCTCCTTTTTTTTGTCTCTCTCACTTTAGTTGTCTGCTCCCAGTGAAGGAAGGGGACAGGGAATCAATTATTTATTATAGATTGATTATATTCTAACTGGCCTGGAGATACTCCTTCACCAATAGCTACGAGAATAGGGATCTTGAAATTCGATGGTGAATCGTTGTTTACTACTCCTGAGAATCAGAGTATTGGGAGGCGGGGGGAGGTGTATTTTTTTTTTTTCTTTTTTTTTTTTTTTTACAGTTCCCAAATCCCCCCTCAGATTACAAAACTGTTTCGATTTTAAACTATTACTAAACATGTTTTTTACAGGAGCTTCTCACTGTCCAGGCTCGTTCTATCCGGAGTTAAAAGTACAGTAAATAGAAATACATTTTAAAGAAAGCCACACTAGCCACACTATTTGCATATGTCACTATTCAGCTTATTATAATTCCTTTACACTCTCAAATACCCACAAGCTGTACAAATCTCTCATAGAATATTAAATGCTGCCAGCACATTTTCTATTCAGAGTAAGCACGCAGAGGTTTATTTGAAAACATCAGCAGATGATGGGTAAATATTTCCTCATGAAAATAATTTCATTATATCTTCAATCAGTCCACTAATTCCTTGCTAACTTAGTATGTTTTGTGGATATAAAACTATTCATGTGATACTTTATAATCCTAGAAAATTAGATTTGCTCAATTGTTACCTGCTGAGTCCTGTTGTATAATTTAACTAAGAAAATGTGTTGCCATTCTGGACTCTGAGTCTACGCTTCACTCATAAATGTGATTCCATGCACAAAACCAGACTTAGGTCTTTAAATTTTCTTTTCTAATCACTTTCGTTACAAAAAATTGTAAAGAACACTCTTATACTGGCAGGCAGATGAGCTAACATTTTCATCATACATTTTTAAGAATGTATCTTCTTATTGTATACTTGCTGATGAATATAATCAACATTATGGGTCAAAGTGAAAAATACAATATTTAGAGGTGGATTAAGAGATTTGTAGCTAAATGATATACTTGAAGAAATTTCCTATGCCATACAGGTATATGAGCCCTAGTAATACCATAGGTGTCCCTAGAGTGAGTTGTATCAAGAATTTAAAAAGAAAATTAGTGATTAAAAGGCAAAAGAGAATCTGTTTAATGGTCCTATTTCTGCTCCTACTGAAATCAATGGCAAAATTCCCAGGGTGAAATACTGAAGTTAATGGCAAGACTCCCATTGGTTTGAATAGGGATATAATTTCTCCCCAGATGACTACAGTATTTCAAGATCAGGCTCTGTACAATTTTGTTATTGTTTTTGTTATAGTTTTGGTGGCTTTTTTTAAGCAAAAAGTCTCTTTAAATAAGAAAACAAAGGAGACTATTTCAAAATGTGGCAAAGTACTTCCTGTAAAATCCACAAACTGATAAACCTGTAAAGTTTCATACAGAAAGCAGGGCTCCCCCGCCCCCCATTTCACAACAACTGTATAGAGAAACACAGACACTACACTCACCTTTATATAAACCGTTAACCTAAAGGCTAATCTTGAAAGCTTTTATCACTTGTCTTTTCCCAGTCCACCTTTTGCTCTATTATGAAGCTCCATATATTTATAACTAAAGACCCATTCTGGTCCAAGCATTATTTTAAGCTTTTCCTAATTTTATCAGAGAAAGAAACTCCTGTTGACTTGCAAATTTTCCTGATTATTCTCAGAGCAGAACAGAATTTGTTTTGAAAATTTGAAGCACATCAGCTATGCTGTTCTTCAGGTAGAACCTAGTGAAAATGAATCTTTCCAAGAAGTTGTACACTCAAAACTAAGACCTGTTTTTCAACTTCAGATTTCTAATGCTCTTCTTCTTTCCTAAGAACCAGTATGTTAACAAAATTGGTCTAAAAATAAAAAAGGATTTAAAAACTTTTTGGGTGCACTGACTGGATATATGCAAATGGTTTAGTGACAAACTGAATTTATGTCTCCCACTTTGCAAAGAACTGGATGCAAGCCAGTGATCATAGCAGAAAAGTAAATGTGCAGCAGCATGACTAAGGAGAACCAGTTCTTTTAATTCTCTGATGCATGAAAACTAGTTATGCACCTGAAATTGGTTATGCTTCAGTGGGTCTTCAGAGCACTGGGAGTGGATCAGAGAGTCTGTGGAGATCTGGCTATGCAATGGCAACTCTGATGATCAAGTTAAGTACATTAGTGAGCTTGTGGAAGAGAAATAGATATACATAATTGAACCTGCTAAGGAGAACTTGATCGGCATAAAAGAGTTTGAGTGATTGGATGAAACAGAGTTTGTGATCTGGAAGTCGAGCTGGTCAAACTCTTTGCAGAAAGCAATTCAATGTTTGTAACCATTTTTCTCCTTTGTGGATTATCCCATGAAGGGCCTCATTTTTATCAATGTCTTTATTATTTGCAATTATTCAAACATCTATGCAAACATATTTCAGCCCATGTATTGCCTGACTGCTGATTTGTATGACCATAACTTTCATAGTTTCTAGCATAAATACATGTTCTGGTGCAAATACAAATTGAAACAAATGAACGTGGAAAACCCTACCCAGCCAAACTTCTTCCAATGGGAACGCAAGGGACTTAGAAATACTGTCATATCAAATTCATTGGTTTTGCTAACACTAATGTGCATGGATACTTTTTAGCAGCATTTGCCCAGCTCTACTCTTTAATAGCATTAAAAATCTTATAAGCAGATTTGACACAAATAAATGAGAACACAGAAAGCCTTGCCATAAGTATGCCTATACTACATGGTCTAAAAATATATAATAATTTATAAAATGTAAAATGTAAATTTGAAACTAACGGACGGGAAAAATTGCAGCCATGCTGATAACAACAAGCAGCAGCAGTTAAACTACCTTCACATTCCAGAATCAGTCAAATGTTTGAAAGAGAAAAATATGTTCACAATATGCCACCCCCTTTAGATGATGTTCTGAAACAAAGTACTGGAGGTCATTGCTGATACCCTCTTTTCTTTCCTCTCTAGAGCCCAAGAATTTTCTGGCACCATTAGAAGATAAAGAAGAGACAAATAGAACATGTTTAAGAAGAGACATATTCTATTTACTTTCTTTTCTTGCATAATTATATTTTGTTCTTCATCATACTATAACAGGCGAGCTGAATGATAAAGGAAAAGAAAACAGTGCAATTCAAAGCAGTTTAGATAATAAGTCTGAGGACCTAAATAAGTGCAGATTGGATTTCAGGCTTATGCTCAAATAAATTTGTTAGTCTCTAAGGTGCCACAAGTACTCCTGGGTTTTTGTTGTATGTTTTTGATATCTTTGAATTCCTATAGATTTCTGCAATCATCTGTCCTTGTTTGGGATTGAGTTCTCCATATGAGAAGATTATAATATATTGATCTTCAACACTATGTCTGGGTTATCTTTCAATACATTTTTATTATATGTGCTTTCTTAAAATCCTTTCCTACCAATTATTAAAAATCTTTGCTTTTAGAGCAATTGTGACAGAGGCACGTGACAATACTTGAATAATTAAGGCTTTGTCAATCTTTTTTATATAATTCAAAAAGTCTCAAGTGTATGTCCTTTAAAGATCAGCTTTGAAATAAAGCCCAATGATAGCAAGTGGATGAGAATTAAGCTTACTTATAGAAAACTTAGGCTACGTCTACACTACAGGGGGGATCGATTTCAGATACGCAAATTCAGCTACGGGAATAGCGTAGCTGAATTCTACGTATCTGATCCAACTTACCCCGCTGTGAGGACGGCGGCAAATCCATCTCTGCGGCTCCCCCATCGACAGCGCTTACTCCTACCTGGGCTGGTGGAGTACGCGTGTCAATTTGGGGATCGATTATCGCGTCCCGACGAGACGCAATAAATGGATCCCCGAGAGATCGATTTCTACCCGCCGATCCAGGTGGGTAGTGAAGACAAGCCTTTAGTAAAACATTTGTCTCAAAAATGTTTAGGAATGAGAGACTCACTATTATTTTGTCCATACTGCAAAAAATTATCATAATCCTGTTATTTTAAAAGTTTATATTAAGTCTGAATGCTTTGATAAATATACCTTAATGCATGAACTCTGAAATGGAACATATTTATGATTATTATTATGAAATATTTATTACAGTCCCACCAAGAGGTTCTCATCAGAATCAGGAACCTGTTATGCTAGGTGCTGTGCAAATGTATTAGCAAACAAAACCAACATCTATTGACAGTTAAGGTTGCAGCAGAATACTCACTGTACACCCCAAACCCTAAAAAATATATTTGAGATGTGCCCCCTACCTGATCTGGTTTCAGGCTAGTTGCTGCCTCCATTACTTCTCACTCACATTGGATCCCCAATCTTCCAGACTAGTCTGATTGCTGCAGTGACTTGGTCCTCTGGCTAAATCATTGAAGAAAAATACTTCTGATGGGGTGGAATTTAAGTACAAACCAAACATAAAGCAAAGAGTTTTCCAGTGCCAGGCTCAAGCTGGACCCAGCCCCGCCTTCCTGAGTGCTCCTCGTCTCTTCAGCCCCCCCTGAACTCTTTGAGTCTCTTCCTGTTCTCTTTCAGGCAGCAACTCCCAAGCTTTCCTACCTGAAGTCTCCCTTTGCTCTCTGAAGGCCTGATTGAACCATATGACCTGTCTATCATGTGACTGTTTCTTTTCTCTACCTGCAGAAGCAAGCTAAGTGTGTTATAGTGGGGCTGGAACCATCACCATTAAAGGTGACCACATGTAAATTAGAACTTCAGGGGAAAGATCTGTACATTTCTTTTCCCCTTCATATTGCCTACAAATCTGTTGATGACACACTCTGGTGCCCCAGAATGCTTTCACTTTCATCTTAATCAAACATCTAAAAGCAATAGGTACTCCAGCTTCATCAACTTTGCACTCTAACACAAAATCTTAATCGTGACTTCAGACATTTTTATAGCAACTATAGCAACAGACTGGCACACCTGACTGTCTCACATTCTCTCCATGTGGGAAGTTATTTTGCCTCAACACTGCTGAGTCAGGAGGAAGCTGTGCACACTTGTGAATCAGAGGGAGAAACTGTGCTGGTGAAATAGCTTCTAGCTATGCCAACTCTCTCGAAGAGTGTGAGAGCCTGTGATGTGCCTCAGCCAATTCTTTGTGCCTAACATTTTATCCTCACTTAAAAGATACCAAAAGTAAAATAAACTGAGAGCAACCTTTTATGTTTAGCTGTAGAGCTGGTTGGAACTGGAATTTCCACTTTACAAAAAATTCTGCTATTTGGATTTTTTTTTTTTTGGTCCAAATAGCAAAAAACTCTAAAATAAATTTGCTAATCTATGCTATATTCAGCTCATCAGTCTCTCCTTCATAAAAAATGTCTTTCCTCTGACACTGAAATGTAGGTACTGTATAATAACGTCAGTTGGAAAGACTGAACAAAAATAATCCCATCTGAAATGCTTTTATTTTTATTGAATAATATTTAATCATTATCATGATGCATTAAAGCACTGGCTGGTTATTTGGCATGGGAAGGTGGGCTGGGGTTTGATTTTGACATCTTTTTTATTTTATTGACATTTTATTGTATATGTTTTTATAATATAAAATATAATAAAATAAAAATATGAAATACGATAAAGTCATTTCAAAATGAAAACATAAAAAAATTCTGTTCCAGTAAGGTTGGAATCTTATTGAAACATTTCAATTTAAAAACAGATTTTTGTGAAAATCTACATGTTTGCATGGAACATTTTGGTTTTGATGAATTAGAAAATTTTCCTATGGAAGAAAGTTTCATTGTAAAAATTTTGACCAGTTCTATTTAGAATAGATGACATCAGCTATTAGGGAAGCTCCTTGGAGGAGTCTGTGTTATCACTCACTTCCCAAAACACTATCTAGTCTCTCATGGATTTCTGGAAATTACATACACTGAGGAGCACCTGAAGCAGTAGGGTGGCCTGCTTGTATTTCATCAGGAGATCCCTCTTCCCTACAAGTATGAAGTGTACCTCTCAACCAACAAACATGCCAATGTGGGACACCAGCAAATGTAATGTCTGCCATCTTGCCAAATACCATTGATGGAGCCGATGACCTACAGAGCTAAAAGCTTGTGTCTTCTCCAGCATGTGCTAAAGAGGTTGTCAAACAGAGTTGTCACAGACTCCCATTCTCTGTGCATTGGGCACAGAGGGGACACAGCACACACACCGACTAGTCGGTTTCTCAAACAAAATGTCTGACAAATGAGTGAGATGTGTGTATTTTGGTGAGTCACATCATGATATTACCCTAGGTTGTCTTCACAACAGATATGCAACTTAATACCTATGGAAAATATTAATCATATGTCTAAAGCAAAGAATGGAGCATACTCATGAAACTGTCTTCCTCCAGACTATTATATCAAATTCAAGGTCCCTTGGGTACATCCTCAACTGACAAATTGTCATAGCTCCACTGATTTCAATGGAGCGATGATAATTTACACCAGCTGAGGTTCTGCCCCTCTGTACTTATTTTCAATAATCTGGGCCCAGAAAACCTAAACAATGACCAAATGTTCCAGGATGAGAAACACACCTGACATCTCTGCTGCTCTGGAACAGTGGAACTATCTACCATGAAGTTAAAGCTAGTTTGTGCAGAAGACAAAACTTTCTCAGGGGCTCGTCCAAAACTATAAAATGAACTTATACAAGATCTAAGAGCAACTCTAAACCTCACAACTTTGTATTCCAAGTACAAAACACACTTGATTAAATAAAACTAAAAATATTTCTCAATTTTCCCTCTGAGGAAAGAAAGAACCATACGTAAAATATGTTACTCACTCTGCTTAAAGCATTTCTTAAAGGCGCGCCAATACCAGAGTGATAGGTGCTGTATAAAAATCTTAACAGAATAGAACTGCAGGATGTAGCAGCTGATAAGTCTTCCTTTTTTATTACAAAGTCTTAGGCTTTTATTTTACCAGTGCTTCATTTTAAATAAATGATCCAAGAAGTTCAGAAGGCGACAGAAAGAAGGAAAAGGAAATGAAAAATGTGTGAATTTAAATATATATTTGGCTAGGGAACAACAAAAGGCTTTTCCAATGTAATATTTGTGTTTCTAACATCTTTCTTCTTTGATGATTATGTTTCCAGCAGTGACTGACCTCCTTTTGGAGAGTTTTCAGGGAAATGAATACATCCTATTACCTTTTCCGTTCTTGTTAAACTCGTAAAATATCTCATTCCATTACTTACTACTTTGCATCATGTTGCAATGTATTATGTCTACCTATAATTTGCTGTAGTTCTGAAGTCTAGAGGAAACAAAATTATTTTCAGAGGCCTGCCCAGCTAATTCTGATAAGTTAATCATAAATATTACCTGAAATGGATCAACAAAGAAGTATCTAAGCGCTCTTTCAACTAACTGATTGCCTAGGAAACAGTGCCAGGACTGTACTGGGTTAAGTTTAATTTCAGCTTGTTTTTATAGTTAGACTCATAGACTTTAAGGTCAGAAGGGACCATTATGATCATCTGGTCTGACCCCCTGCATGCTGCAGGCCATAAAACCGTCCCTACCCTTTCCCTGGACTCTGCTGCTGAAGTCCCCAATCCTGTTATTAGTGACTTCAATCGGCAGAGACCCTCCTGCTAGAGATCCCTGCCCCATGCTGCGGAGGAAGGCGAAAAACCTCCAGAGGCTCAGCCAATCTGCCCTGGAGGAAAATTCCTTCCCGACCCCAAATATGGCGATCAGTAAGACCCCGAGCATATAGGCAAGAGTCTCCATCCTGACCCCTTTTAGCCATTATGCTATTTACCTACCTAGTTCTTTTGTTATTTTTTCAAGTTATGTGTAATGCCGTATATGAATAAATCTTTAACTGACAGTTTCCACCACTATGCTTCAGACACAGATTAGCACTGAATTTGGTCATTTTGCAAATACTATGCATACAATTTTATGTAACTGAATCTATAATATCTAAATGTCACAATATCAAAATGCCACAACATTTTACCCACTTTGCAGATTACACATAATCTTGAAGACCATGTAGCATGGTGGGAGAAATACAGAGTACCTGATTAGTACCTCTCATTCCTCAGATCCTTGTACATTCAAAATCCAGGAATTTTGAATAGAGACAATCATAAAATCTCATCAGTTTCAGATGTCAGCTCAGATCTTTCTCTCCTGCCTGCAGATGCCTTGAACCACTAAAGAAAGTAAATGTCCACAAAAATGATATTACTAGAGGGCATTCAGAGGGAAGGCAGAGGGAAAGGTGCTGTGGCTGGAGTACTGCTTCACTCTGATTCCCACCAGCCCCTTGGAAGCTGGTGCAGTACAACACAATTTAGGAAAGCCTGGAGGATAAACCAGCTCCATGATTGGGAGGCAGGGGCATAAAGTTGGTACAAAGCCACTGTCACATTTTCTGAAATGGCTTACAACTGTGAGTGCCAATCTCAGGTAAGACTGTCCAGACAACAGGGGAGTAATCCCAAACTGGTGGTATATTCTATAGTTAGCTTTTACCAACCCAGTAACAAATGTGAAGTCTTGGATCACTATATTAGCCCTACCATTGAGTCACCTTAGGTTCTCCAGCCCTTCTTGCCATCCAGACAAACTGAACTTTGTGATACTGGTTGTTATACCAAATATCACATCAGGTTACTCCCAACCACAAAGGGTCAGTCACTTACCCCAGGTCAATGGATGCTCTCGATCTCACACCAAAGACAATGCTGGCAGCCAATTTCTCTAATAGTAAACTAACTATAGGTTTATTAGCTAAGAAAAAGAAATGAGTTATTGAGAGGTTAAAGCAGGTAAAATACATTAACAGGCGAGTCTAAGTTTGTAAGTCCAAAATGATAGCAGAGGTGTAATAATCTGCTAGTTTTCCATTAGTTTCTCAGAGATCCCCAAAATAAGTTTGGGGATCTCTGTCTAGCATCTGGAATGCTTCCCTGTGAGTGTCCAAATGATTCAGAAATGAAGGATCTTTCCTTGAATCCATCTTTGATATTTTCTTCACACAGAAATCGAGCTGATCGCTTCTGTACCCACACGGGCCTTCCTTTGTTGGCTGCTTGTGAGGAATGCACACTGAGTCTGTACATTCCCACTGTGAACTCAATGGCCCTTGCTTTGAAGTTAGCACTCTTCTTACATAGGAATAGATTAATGAGAATAATACAAGTAACATTCCATTAGTGTTCATGAAGTTCGAACATCTGAATGATCTCTTCATTAACACACTTTTGATCTAGGGTTATTTAATTACAGGGTATACATAATGTAGAAGTCATGTAACAGCAAACTACAGGATATAGACAGATGAAAACAATCAATCAACTTCCTCTTTCATCTCTATTAGCATACAAATGAATTAGTATGATCACATACTAACACTTAACACTTCTCTGACATTCACATACAAATGAATTGTCCTATGGTTTTGGCTTAAACGGTTCTGTCAGCATCACAGCCCCTTTGTCCACCTAGCACATGGCCCTTTAGTTTTCTATGAGGAATGGATTGAAAAATCTCATTTCCTTCCAAAGCAGAATAAACTGCACCACATTCAACCTGGATGAAATCAGCAATGTTACAGCTGGGTTAAACTTGGCTCACTGTATTTCAATATATGTCTCCTATTTTTTAAAGCCATTCTCCGCCTTGAGAAAAGTTCATGCAGTTCCCATTGAGGTCAATGTGAATTGCACACACTGCCCTGTGGGGCAGCATTTGGCCCTGAGAGAGCCTCATTTAATTAATACACAACGTATAAGTGTTATGGTGCTCATTAATCTAAGGGATAAAAGTCAGTCAATGTTTAAGCTAGCACAGCAACAACAATGGATATTGTATTCACATCAGTATCCTGCATTTTAAACCTGAGGGAAAAGCTGTCATAGTCTGCTTGTCCAGCTGCAAATGTGGGGCTCCTGAAGCTATGTTTTGAATAACTGTCATAGCACAGAAAAAGCTCATTCTTTAAGGCCTCAAGGCTCCAGACTGTTTAGTCTATCATAATGGCAAAAAATCTCTGTGAAGAAATACTTGGTATTTTAAAGAGGTCACATTTTTAAAGTTATGCTAATATGCTTTTGCAGAAATACAAATTCCACTTTTCCCTCTGTGTCTGCAAAGTCTATTGCTGAATTTCATCTTGAAACATGGCTGCATCTATCTGAGGAGGAAACTGCAGAGATATGACCCAATAGGAAGTAATTAAATTCTTCACTTCAAATTTGATTTTAAATGCATTCAATACTTTTATATATTTAATTTTTAATTTAGCAGAATTATTCAATTTTAAATATAATTCAGTTTTTGTTTAATTTGGCAATTAAAAATCAATTATTTCATATCAAACTATCACAGAAAGAGACTTATTTTTAATTAGAGAAGAACATTGGAAAGAGCATACTGATTATTAGCCCATAAACTTGGTTCTAATATTTGTTTCAAAGAGCAGCTATGGTTCATTGGGTAAATTAATTAGAATTTTTTCTTCAAAATGAATAGATGAGTGCAAAATGTATAGCAGGAGTAAAATTCATGCCTCCTTACACAAAGCCCAAGTAATTGAGCTTTGCTCCAGGAATTAAGTAGGTGTAGGGGAGGGAAACCAGAGCAAGTTACGGAGCTGCAGATCAACCCTGAGGTGGTTGTTTTTACAGCCTATGGTCTGGAACACCAGCGCTGCCTTTTTACACCCCTTATGCAGGATTTTGGACTGCTGGATCTTATTAGCATGATTGCAATGACCCTTCTTCCAGGTCAGCCCAGCATTCATTTATGAGATGACAGTTATGACTAAAATACTAGGACAACTAAACAGTTTCAGAGTGAATGTTCCTTTTTATATTAGCTAGCATTGGAAGGTCACACCTTCAATTTGGTAATTGAGAATTACAAAACAGAGAATTAAACAGAGATTGCATTACTTGAATATGTATTTCCTTTACTTTTTCATGAAAATGTGTTTTTTTCCCTCTTGCTTTCTAGGCTTCTGGCACTAGAAATAAAAGTGTTTCTGTGGTCATTTTCTAAACAGGAATACAGTAATAAGAGGATTAACTTGTATAGTAGTGACTTTTGTCTTCTAGTCCATGTTTCACATGAGACATTCCTCATCATCTTACTGGAGAGCTCTCCACTTGTCCCCTATATTTATTTGTAAAGGTCCAACTCTCATTTACATTAAGGGTAACACTTTTGCAGTGGAAAGGGCCCTTAAAGAAGGTATAATGTAATTATGTCCACTTTAAGTCTCCTCTATGTGGTAAGAGTAGTATAAAGGGGTCTTAGCATACATGAGAATTAAGCACGTAGTTTAAAAGGAGCTAAAGTCTCAATGGAGTCCAGATAAAACCCAAAATCACTATTAATCTTTCATTACAAAAAGTCTACATCTTAAAAACAAAAACAACCTGCTAGAAAGACTGACAATGAACAGTTAAGGGATCCAGCTTTTTTCCCATGCAAAATTTTAGAGAGATAGATTTCATTTTTGGACTGTTAGGGGAATGTTGTAAATCGGTCTTATAATGGGAAGCTAATCAGCCTGACCTGAAGAACAGTTCACACTGTACTCCTCTTATGCATCTTGGAGCTTATATGTACAGTGGGTGTATCCTGTATTCCCATGAGGCAGAAAAAAAAGATCAGAGGATGCAGAAGATTTGTCAATTTCCGTATTAGAATAATGCAGTCAAGGATAAGCCATGTCCAGATGGATTTCAGTAACCATGATTAAAACCTACTGAAACAGTTTCCTTCATCTACACTCATTTTTATGTTCATCTGTACTTTTTGTTATCACCTCTTGTCAGTAATAGGTAATTTTTCTACTGTGTTCAGATCTTAAGACTATTGCTCCTCACCCCTTAGAAGAGCATCATAACCCTTCTCCAAAACTGCTGCTGAGAGTTAATTCTGCTTCTGCTGCTGAGACTTATTCCAATCATTTAGGAGTTCATTCTTCTGCATCGTCTGCATATAAACTCTAGGAGTTTATGCAAGAGGAGGACACTAACAGGGTGAGAAATAGCTTACAGAACTCAGGTGATGAAGACCAGTGCTGTCAGACATACGCAACGCATTATGAACTATAAGTTCTTGTTGAGGCCAAGAATTCAGTAAGATTCAAGAAGACATTGAACATGATTCCAGATTTATATGGATAATGAGAATTTCCATATTTCAGAAAAAGTTGACATTTTCATACCAAAATTAAATTTTCATTTCAATTTTTTCATTTTTATATATTATTTTTAGAGAAAACATAATAAAATAATGTATTAGTACAAAATATATCAAAATAGTTTTGGAAGGGATAAAAATCTCATTCTTCAGGTTTTAGAGATTAAGATGAGATGCTCTTGGGGAGCATGTTATATAACACCTGCCCACTCTGGGGTTCATGCACCTGTCTCTGAAGCATATGGTGTTGGCCACTGTCAGAGAGAGGAATCAGGACTACATGGACCTTGGGTCTGATCCAGTACAGCAATTCTTGTGTTATTATTATGGAGCAATGGAGATCATTCCATCAGTAAGGGTGACACTGACACGGTTTAACCACATTAACTAAAAAGGTCCTAAATGTGGTTTCTCCTTGTCTACATTTGCAGCTAAACTGCACAGCTACTTCTGTATAGAAAGCCACTGGCAGCAATAGATTGTCTACCAATAGAAAAACTGCCTTAACAACTGCTTCATACATTTACATGAAGTTTTTATTTCTTAAAGTTCATATGTCGAGTCACACACTTTGCATATTAAGAAATGAGCAAACCAGGTTAGATAAAATAAAAACGGAGTCAAACCCTGTCTCCAAACTCAAGCCAAACCTAAACAAACTTGTTGATTTAATCATGCTTTTTCACTAGTTCGATCTGGAGGCAGAAGAAATGAAATACTGTGATTAAAATGCAAGACTATTCTCATAGCATTTCCAATTTTGCCAGAATAGGATGAAAAGCAAATCTCATGAAACAGCCTATCCTGAGGAGATTTGCAGCCTGATTGCTATGCCAAAGCTGTTCAAATAAATTCACATATGCTATAAGCTCTACCTGTGTAGCCCATTTATGGATAGTTATCTGACCCAAACCTTTGCAAACTTTTGACGTTTGGTCATCATTATATAGTATTATATGGTGAAAAATAATTGCCTTAGAACTGCATATGAAATTATTATTTATTTAGCACTTTCAATTTGTGCAGTGGCATACAATACATAGCTGAAGAAATGGTCCCAACTCCAAGAATCTTACAATTTAAATCAGACAGACGATATACTCAGAAACATAATTTACTAGTTGTCTGGAGGAATATGAAGTAAAAATATAGATTTATTTGGTGGCTTATCTTTGAAAGGCTTCCTAGACAGCTGTAAATCCTGCAGAGTACAAAACTCTGAAAACACATATTTACTGAGCTTTGAAGTTTGCTTTCTTTTTTTCTCTCGTTTACATGGTTAGAACATCCTCCTGGAGTGTTTGAGACATGCTGTTTGCAAAAGAAATTTAGGCTTAACTATATTGGGTAATTTTGTGTTGTCTGCAAACTTTTCCAGATCATTCATGAATATGTTGAACAGCATTGGTCCCAGTACAGATCCTTGGTGAGCCCTGCTATTTACCTCTCTCCAATATGAAACCTGGCTATTTATTTATACCCTTTGCTTCTTATCTTTTAACTTGTTACTGATCCACGAGAGGACTTTCCCTCTTATCCCATGACTGCTTAGTTTGCTTAAGAGCCTATAGTTAGCAACCTTGTCAAAGGCTTTCTGAAAGTCCAAGTATACTATCCACTGTTGATACCTCAAAGAATTCTAATAGACTGGTGAGGCATGATTTCCCTTTACAAAAGCCATGTTGAACCAGTATGTTGAAGAGTTATCTATGTGTCTGATAATTCTGTTCTTTACTACAGTTTCAACCAATTTGCTTGGTATGAAAGTTAGTCTTACCACTCTAATTGTCAGGATTGCTCTAAAACAATTAAAAAAAAAGCATTAGCTAATTCTGGTACAGAGGCTGATTTCAGCAATAAATAGGTTACCTGCCTCACTTAGTAGTTCTGCAATTTCATACTTGATTTCCTTCAGAAATCTTGAGTAAATACCATCTGGTCTTGATGACCTGTCTATTTTCAAGTTAATAACATTTCCACAAAATTGTAGCACTTTTTAAAATTTCCTGTGAAATAGCCTACCTATCTGGATATTAACACTTGTTAGTTTTTAAGAAGAACCAGACGGTCTAGTGAGGTATGCATATATAAAAGGAGCAGTCCCAGGTTCTGTTCCCTCCTCTACCAGGTCCCCATATTAGTACATAAATATTGTTTGGTTAACAAATATTAGTTCATAAATAGATAAATATCATTACCCCCATTTTACAGATTGGGCAACTGAGGTTGAGAGAGCTTAAATAACATATCCAGTTTACACAGCAAATCAGTACAGAGCTAGGATTAGAATTCAATTTTCTTTGATTCACAGTCTTAAGCCTGATCCACTACTAGACAACAGTTATACTAAGAAAAAAGCACTTAACATCACTGAGCCTCAGTTTGTCCATCTGTAAAATTGGGGGATTGATGTTTGCCAAACATTAAATAAAAAAAGTCTTCTGCTCCATTCTTCATTGACCTACACTTTGTGTGGTTGTTCAACCCTTCTCAGAGCAAGCACAAAGTAGACATAAAATGCTACTACCAATGAGAATGGAGAGTGATGATGTGGTAACATTTACACCCTCTTTACATACATGTAAATGATGGCATAGTGTGAGAGGGCAGTGGAGATTCAGGCTGAAGATGTCCACAAAGGCCTGTAGGTAGTTAAATCAGATTAAAAATTGTGTCTCAGAAAAGGTAAGTGACTTGTCATGGGTTGGGGAGAGAGGGAGGCAATGTGGTTTAATGAACTAGGCATAGAACTAAGTACCAAGAGAGGCTCTAAGGGCCTCATCCAAAGCCCACTGAAGCCAATGGAAAGATATTAGGTGAAATCCTGTCCCTACTGAAGTCAATGGCAAAACTCCCATTAACATCAGTGGGGTTAGATTTTACCCACTAGCATTAATTGGTCTTGGATCAAGCTCTAATTTTGGTTCTAACTCTGACTTTCTTTGTGGCTCTGCAATATATATATATATATATATATATATAGTAAAACAGAGAATATTTTACACTGTAATTAATTGAGATATCTCCAGGTAAATCAAAGCTTTCTTAGGAACTAAGGAGATTCCTGTGGATAAAATTAAAATCTTATCTTTCAACATTAGGCTTTAAATTTGGTTTTCAGAAAAAAATAATTCAGAGGAAAGCAGGGATAATTAAGACATTATAATGACTAGTTGAAGAGAATGAGGGAGGAGATGCAAGTAAGCAGCCCTAGTATTTATTGTCTATTGGAAGAGGATTTGTGCATTCAGTTTAGTCATATTTAGCCATAAAGTTACACATATATACTGGGTCCCAGTAATAGTGATACATAATTATAGGGTGAACTTTTAAATCCACTAGATAACTTAATGCAACACTTTCTAAACTTTGGATATGTCTCCTAAGGCTTTCTTTGATCTTCCTGGCTGTGAAAGATAAAACATTAACATCCCCTTATCTGAGGTGTTAAACAGAAATAATTTGTTTAGAAATTGTAAATCATAGACCCCAAAACAACTCTCACTAAGCTGAACATTAAGTTTCCTTGGATAGGTTGATAAAATTGACATCTTCCCCTAATAAATGTCTGATACCAAAGGGCAGAGAGCAGTTTTTAGTATGTTAGTAGCTAGGGATTTTTTTTTTTTTAGGATTTTACTTATTACTCTTCTTCACAGTTTCATTAAGCCATCAAATACACATTTTTCCTGACTGCTGATATTTTCAGTGGACTTCTCTATTAACTAGTGCTTTTCTGATTAAAAAATAGTGTTTAGGAATGTCTTTAGAACAATAAGATTGTTTTCATGGGCCTCTCTTTTCACTGGTTCAGAAAACAAAATGACTAATAAAACTGGCAACATAAATGTAATGCTAATCTGCTAATTTACATTGCAATCTATTCTCTCTGACATTAAATATTTTCCTCATTTTTTATCCTAGTCCAATTGTGTTATAACATATATTTTTTATATTTATGTGTTAACCTTATTAGGCTTCTCTCTTTAATTGCACTGAAGTTCACTCCAGTGCAAATGGTGTTGTCTGTCCACTTCATTTTAACTATGTTTCTAGCATTTGACATTTGGAAGGTGTAACAACTATAGCCATAGGAAAATATTTCAAATAACTGATTGCTGCAGTCTTCAGGGAAACAACACTATTAACAAGACATTGTACTTTAACTCCTTCCTTGCCCTTTGGGCATATGACTCATATCTAGCCAAGTGGCTCTCATATAGCTGTAGGGACATGTGTCTTTGCATTCCATGCAAGTGAATGGTCCACAGTAGAAATAGCTTGGTGCTGAGAGCATGTGATACAGAGCATTCAAAAAATCAGTAGCTACCTCTGAGGTAAACAATTTTGCAGTAAATAAATTATAACAAAACAATGTTGACAGTATAACGGATTCTTCTTCTACTACTGTAAAATGTAGCATTTTATAAAATATTTTATTGCTACAACTGTCTATTTCAGCATCAGCAGTGGATAAAGAGAAGAAAATTGTGATATTTCTGTATTCCATGCTCATTTTGAATTTCTAGCATGTCTCGTATTTTTTTTCCCCTGATCATCTACATGCTCTGCAGTTTTTGAATGCATGCTTCTGTTCATGCCCACCTAAAGACCTAATATTTTTCAACAGAATGGACCAAATTCCACCATCAGTTATAGCCTTGGAATTTCATTGTTTATGAAACATTTATATACATCTATATATTTACAAAGCTTTATAGAACATACTACATGGTCCTTGCCCAGAGATCCTGTCATGTAAATAAGGCAAGGCTAAACACAAGGCAAGATAAAGAACGGGATTTTTCAAGAGAGGAAGAGTCTGGGATTGCTAATGATAAGAACAGAGACAAGATTTCCTGCAGAGGTGTGTTTTAGAGGGGGATTTGAAGAAGCAAAAAGATCCTTGGCACAGATTGAGAGATTCTTAATCTAGGCAGAGTGGGCAGCATGAGAACAAAGCCAAGAATGAAAGAAGACAAAGGGACTGACCCAGTCCCATTGAAGCCAATGAGAGTTTTTCCACCGACTTCAAGGAGTTTTGATTCAGGCCCAAAGAGAGGAGGAAAATGTGAGGATTAGGAATAGCATAGTGGATGAGGTGGGTGGAGGGTGACAAGAATGATACAAGAGATGTAGACACTAGCAAGATTCTGCAGAATTTCACAGGAGATGAAGAGCTTGAATTTTGTTCAGTAAGGTACAAACCAACTTCATCACAGAAGCTCCCTTAGCAGCAGAACCAATGCAGTTCTGCTGCACAGTGGGAGAGGGATATGGGGTTGACCTGTGCAGGAATCCACAAGGGCCCTCTGTGTGACATTGTGCAAGCAGCAGATGGGATATTAGGTGAATATTACTACGTGGATCCTATTGTCTTCTTTCTCTGCACTCAGAGTGGCTGCTTTAGCACCTCAGAAGATTCTGTTTCTTCTGGTGCATGGTGTCAGCTACAGAATAGTTCCAGAGGCTGTGGAGGAGTGGGGAAAGAATTTTCCTCTGACCACTGAGGAAATGTAGTATACTGCATTAGTGACTCAGGGCCAATGGAGAGGGTAATATAATCAGAGTAGTGAAAGAGGATATCTGCTTTAGCAATGACATTTTGGATAGACTTGATGGTAAACACAGATGCCAGATATGAGAAAGTTATGGCAATCAAGGTGGCAGATGATTAGGACACAGAAAGATTTGAAGGGAGAAATTACATCAATTTACTTCCATAGTTTATCATTTTCTTCCATAGGAGCTGGATGAGAACCGGAGTGAGAGAAAGTGGCTATTGGAGCTATTAAAGAGGAAAAGGGGAAAGGATTTTGTCAAGGACTGGATATGTGGAGCTGAAGATAGGAAGGCCAGTGAAATTGTCCTGAGTGGAGTCAGAAAGGAAGAGTGGAGAAGGACTAGAAAGAAAGATTAGAGGGTAAATTTTAGAGCGATTAAGTTTGAGATGGTGGCTGTACATTGAAGAAGAGCTATAATACAAGAAGCTAGAGATGAGAGATTAGCAAAGGAGCAAGGCAAATAAGCAAATAATTGGCATAAAGCCAGTCAGTTTGAATGGGTATACCTGATGGCAGAATTTTACCAGATACTTGCATCATAACAAAGAAGAGGATATTTAAACGTTATGTAACTATGTCTGCTTACTAAGGCAATTAGTACTATTTCTTTTAATGCAGACAATCATAGTTCCATTACAATATTTTAAAAACTGTAAGGATCTAAGAAGACATTTAAAAATTAAATATGTATTGTGTGGCTAAGCAGTAAATAAGGTGAGACTTCATAGCAGCCTAGAGAGTGAGTGATAAATTATTTAAAATAATAATAAGTAATCATAATGTAGTTTATTTATATTACAAATACCACCAATCAGATGGAGGTTCCATTGGGCTAGACATTGTACAAACACATACCATAGTAAGAGAAGAGCCCGGCTCCAAAGAACTTACAGTCTAAATAGAAAAGACTGATAGAGGGTAGGAGAAACAGTACTCTTACCTTCATTTTATAAATAGTGAACTGTTGCACACAGAGATTGAGAATAAGAATTCTGTTTCCCAAAACATTTTAAGGTTTTGACATTTGATTTAATTCTGCACTGGGATGAAACTGAGACCTTTTGAAATTTTTCATAAAAAAACAGAGACAGACATCCACCCCACGCTAGCTAATAGCCCAGTGGGTAGGGAATTAGAAGAAAAAAAACCTACTCACATTGAGATTTATTAGCCTGTCAAAGAAGCTGGCAAAGCTACATAACTTGGTACATTTATAAACAAATTGGACAGAACACTAGTAATTGTACAACAGGAAACTCTTATACTTTCAGGACCTAAAAGTTATTTTTGCTTCAGAGAACCCAAAGTTGAAAGTTATTTCTGTTACTTTGGGGATTAAGGGTGAAACTAATGTTCTATTAGACCTTAGAAGGGTTTTTTTTTAGTTAGTTTTGTTTGAAAAGAAACACAGCACAGGTGTTACTATCACATCAGTTGGCCTATCATATAGAGAATTGCCTCAAGTTCCACCCAGTTTGGATTTATACAGATAGTAACATAACTGCTTTCTTGCTAGCACAGAGTGACTCACCGTAATTCCCAAATACTCTAAATTAAAGTTCAGCATCAGAGATGTATTGACTGATCTCAAGTGACTCAGGCAGAGCTAAAAGCAGAGTAATTGTAACAGTTGGTATTTTGATTATCCATGATGGGCGAGTGACATTGTCTGAAGTTGCTCCTACTTATTGTACAGAATACATATTTTTCACTTATTCATATAAACTGCTAGAATAGGTACAGTGCCAATAATACCCCCATCAGTAGCATGTCTTCCTGAATATGTATAGAAATCATGTAAAAAGCTTTTCCCCCACATGTATGGTGAGAAGGAAAAGAGCTCTCTATTCCTTTTAATGGTGAAAAGGGAAAAGTGCTGTCATGGAGAGGTTCATTTAGATAGGCTCCCTACCCACAGTTCCTCTACCAACATCATAACTACATATGAACACGGATTTTTGAGTGTAATAGGTTCCCAGAGAGGCTCAGAAAAGGGAAAGAATTCCTACCCTGTAGCAAAGAACTAATTTCCAAGATGTCAGGACTCTGCTCAAGGGTCCTAAGTGCCCCTTGGGTCCCCTTCCATGGGGGCTTTGCTACTAGAGACAATACAGACTTAGGACTTTATCACAAGGGGGGGGCTCTATTACCCAGTTGAACTCCCTCTATGTTATCCTCCAAGAGGAATGTCATGCATCTGGATATCCTAGTGATGGAGATGTTCCCATCCTTAATCTTTTCTTTTGCTAAAACAGTAGGGAGGCATAAACTGAACAAACCTTAACCTTGTTACTACCCACTATATAATAAAGTTTCTGAAGAGCTCAACATGTGCACAGCATACTCTTTTCACTCTCATTGTACTTTAGTTCAAGTTGTTGGAAGGTGTAAACAATAGGTTTGTCCTTCCCATGATGTTCCTAGGTAAAAGCTAACACCAAAACATTGTGCTTGCCTGCGGGTACAACTTAAAGTCCTGATCAAAATATGGGGCTACTAAAACTGGAGCACTTTTCAATCGACCTTTAAGGACACACATCCCTTGTGTGTGCGCATGTCAGTTCAGGACCCCTCTTGGGATTTATACGACAGGTCCTGCAACCATCTCTGCATAATCTGGAATGAATTCTCTACAAAAGCCTTCGTGCCTAAGAAGAAATGCAGAACAGTCTCCTCATTAGGGATGGGTAAGGACAGTGTCACCCTAACTGTATTCTAGTCTGGGGACCTAAATTCCAGGATGACATCCAAAAACTAAAACTTTTGCCGCATAAATTGGATTTTTGTGGGGTTAACCTTTAAACCAACCAATAGCAAAAGCATAAGTATGTCCCTCATGGCCAGCAAGTGTTTCTCCTGGTTTCTGATGTTAATAAGTAGGTCTCCATATACTCTACAACTTCAGGCTTCCAAGTGCTTGTTTCATGTGGATATGGAAAATGGCCAGGCTGTTATGGAATCCCTGTAGAAGCACTATCCAGGCAAATTGCTCTTTCTCAAGAGTAAAGTCAAATTTATACGGTAGATCCCCATGTAAGGCATGCGCCAAAACCCATTAGAGATATCTAGTACAGAAAACCACTTTAAACCACTAACAACTTTTGTCATCATCTCAGGATACGAAGCCACATCAGTGGTCATTGCTGGTGTACACTCGAGTTTCCTGTAATCTATGGTAAGTGTCCAGCTACCATTCACTTACAGACCTGAATTTATTTACAGCTCACTATCCTCAAAAACTGTCCTTTGTTGCCGGAGGGTATCAATAACCATACAGATTGAGTCCCCTGCCTCTCTAGAGTATGGATACTGTTTCTGAGGAGCGGGATCCTGTCCCTCTACCTGGATACACACATCCATCTTCCTACACTCATGTTTAGATTTAGCAAGAACTTCAGCAAGTGGCATCCACAACTCCAAAATGTCAGCACGTGTCACACGCTTCCTCCAAAAACAAGGAGTCTGGTGGCACCTTAAAGACTAACAGATTTATTTGGGCATAAGCTTTTGTGTGTAAAAACCTCACTTCTTCAGATGCACCTGAAGAAGTGAGGTTTTTACCTACAAAAGCTTATGCCCAAATAAATCTGTTAGTCTTTAAGGTGCCACCAGACTCCTTGTTGTTTTTGTAGATACAGACTAACACGGCTACCCCCTGATACTTGACGCTTCCTCCAGTCTATCGAATGAACTCCTTAACTATAAACACTGCATGAACTATTGATATGGAATGTTTTCATCAGTCTCAGTGAGGTATTTCAAAGCAAAAAAATTTGCCAAATCCATCTTTCAACCCCCCAGTTTTCATCCACTCTGCTCCTAAAATCTCCTGAGAGTCATCAGCCACAAAGACATAAGTAAGAGAAAAGGTACCTACTTTAATTTCTAAGGGTTTAGTAAGCCAGTGAGTGGCTCCTTCCCCTGTCACTCTGGTCATGGTACTACACTATTGTGTGACATCTCCTGCTTGGATGCTAGATGTTAAAGGGACAGACACCCCACTAGCAAGCAAAGCTTGCTTATGACATAGTGGGACATCCCGTCATGTCATCCAAGGTAATACAGGTAAGAATCCTGGAAGAGTGGAAGGTATCGCTATTGGCAAACTACTCCCAATCCCCAAAGTCAGCTTATAAAGCCATCACGCCTCCTCTTCCAGTTCCTCATGATGCCTCTGTACTGCAAAAAAGGGAATCCACAGGAACCTACTACTGCCTCCTTTCCCTTCACTGTGACCTCGCCAATACTTAGAAGTTTTCTGCCCTTATGATTGGGTTCCTGGACACTTTTAACTCTCAGTGCTTTAATCTCATCCACTAGGTGGTTATTCAGACCTCCAGGGTCTGTCAAAAACACATTCTGCTTTTTCAACCAGGGGTTGAACATTAGGACCCCAATCAAACACCATTTTAATTGCCTTCCTAACCTCTGGAAGTAGCCCACCTATAACAAGTTGTGGATAGCCTGGCTCATCATGAGCTGGATTATTCATAACTAGAGAATAAGGAAAAAAACAACAACTCACTCCTGACATTCCACGAGGGGCTTCTTAGGTTTCCGATTAACAGCACGGACAACAGTGATTGCTGCGTTAGACCCAAATAAAATGTCAACACAGGAACTGCCACTGTCTCTCACCTTTACAGCCCTATAGAACACAACCAAACCACAGAACCGACTCCCTTCTGCAAAATTCTCTCCCAATCCCCACCAGTCAGATCACAAAATTCAGCCTGCTCCCTTGTTTCCTAAGCCATTTTAACACCTCCTCTATATCCCTGCTTCTGGGGGCAGGTTTACACTTAGAATGTTGCAGCGCAGAAGCTGCACCACTGTAGTGCTTCAATGAGAGGTGGTAGCTATGTTGACAGGAGACGCCCTCCCACTGACATAGCACTGTCTACACCAGGGGTTAAATCGGTATATCTACATTGCTCAGAGGTGTGGAAAATCCACATCCCTGAGCAACATAGTTATACGGACATAAGTTCCTATGTAGACCAAGCCTCTGACAAGAACTTATTCCTTTCATTATGGTTGATGTCTCCTCTGGTGAAAGATTTTTAAGCTTTGCCTTTTTTTTTTTTTTTTTTGGACTGTGGATGTGATTGTAGACTCTACAGAGACAGATGCCTTTAAGCAGTTTTAGAGTCCAGATTGTTCCAGAAGAGAAAAAAATGGATTTTAAAGGAGGTGGAGCCTCCTCAGAAAATGCAACACATTTCATATTAACACCTTTTCCGTCTAAAAGTTTCACTGTCTGATTGAAAGTGCCTGTCAGTTCCTATTTTCCAATTGCATTGCTTCTAAATCTGCTTGCAAAAGGCAGTTCTTTTCACATGCTTCAGTTTCTCAATCAAAGCTTCAGACTGCAGAGCTGATAGTGCACTGAGCGTGCAGCCCAGTAACTTTTATCTTTCAGTTTCTGCATTCCAACATCCTGCTTTACTTTGACTTGAGTCTTATATTTTGTACATTCTCGTTTCAATGCTTCCTTTCACAAAAGCCTTGACCTTGACCATTAACCCTGAACAAATACTGTTTAACCGTTTTCTTACCAGCTGTTTTGTTGACAAAAAAGTTACTTTCAAGAAGTTTAGCCACCACTTCAATCAGATTTCGGCTTGTGAGGATATCCACTTCCTTATGGGGTCTTCCACCATGTCTGGCCAGATATTTATATACATGTCTCCACAGCAATTCCATTGTCACATACTGCTTAAATCCCTTGATAACCCTAGGTCTCAGTTCCTGGGAGGGAAACTGGGTGTTAGCCCATTCTGGCTGAATGCTGGATTGAGATTCACCACTCAGCAGATGGGTCTAATAGATCTTTGATCATTGCTTACTAGTGTTTTGCCTAAATAGTTACTTGGACATGGGAACACATCAGGTTGCTCTCAGTGCAGCCACCTCCAGCACTGGACAGTACACAGTTTCAGCTTCCATTTTGTTAGGCTGGCTATTTTCTTATGCATGTGTATTAGTTTCTCATTTCCTGATCAATTCCCTACCCCTTTCAAGTACAAGTTTTGTGGTAACTCAAACTGGGTCTTTTCTAGCTCTGTAGTGGCTTGTATCTCCTGTTTTCCTCATAAACATGGATTACCTTGCAGTTTTCTTACACACGCACAATACCTAAACATGATAACTCTGCACAGTTCTATTTATGTTTAAAATGTTATCAGAACAATTTTTTCAGGCTGGAGTATGCAGTTGATCACAACAAAGCCAGTTCAGTTATTTGTCAAGAGAGACCTTAAATATATTGACCTTTTTGCTGCCATTAATGACCTGGCAGAAGGGTTACATCCCAATGAACAGAGCTAGTGCTGTCTAGGTCTCCTTTCACTGTCAACATTCCCCACCAACTCCCCAGATCAGATGACTTATGTAGATATTTTAGAGAGCTTTCTTCATACATTCAAAATTTGCAGAGAGGATTTATATTCATTTGTCTCAGATTTAACATTAAGTTATTTTATATCATTTGATGGCAAGCCAGAGTAGCCTGCTATAAACAGAAATACATTGTATTTTGTCATTGATCAGAGTAAGCAGCTCTGCCTTTTTTTCAAGGCTAGAAATGAAATTTGGTGTCTGCTCCCTGTTAATATCCAATCAAACTTCAACAGGTGAGCTGCCACAACAAAGGGCTTTGGACTTTTCTTGTCTATTTCCATGTAACATGAGTGGAAGCATATTCCTTCATTACAAAGCTCAAAGGCACAAATAAAGGTAGTGGTAATTGCACTTTAGAAAGTGATCAGATCAAATCAGATAATTGACAAAAGATGGCCTTTAGTAAAGGAGTGTGAGCTGGCAGTAGATAAAGTACAGTATTCACTGAAACTCAAGGTAAAAATGAAATGATTTCTATATTGCCACAATAAAGGCTACTCAATACCAAGATAAAACTAGAATGAAAGGCTTGACTCTGAATTCAGTCTGTAGCCCTCACCGAGGCCAGAAGGGTCTCAAGTTTTATCAGTGTAAAGTTGACAGTTAAAAAGATGTAGTGAGTGTGTCAGGCTGAACTATTTAACAGTGACATGAAAAGCCAAGACATCAGTTCAGACCAGCAAAATAAACCAAAAAACAGCAAAAAAACCCATTGGTCTATTCATCCCATGCATTTACAGACTATCATAGAAATACAGAGGAATGAGTCAAGTAAATATTACTTAGTTACAATTATTGATATTTATTGATTCTTTAAGAAAATCCAGATACTAAAGCGTCAAAATACAATTGAACACTTTTCAGTTAACATATCTATAAGTCAAATATCCTCTTACTAGTCAGCCAAATGTATTGATTTGGCTTCAAGAAGGATAATTATCTGCTTCCTAGTGATGACACAATATTGCTTGAATGAGGCACTGCAAATAAGTGAGTTATATCCTACTGACACAAGAGGATTGTCAGGATCATTGTCTAAAAATCATATCTACTATCAAGTATAAGAAACTGGGAAATTGTCAAGGTACTGTTTTAATCAGTGTAACTCAATTGACTTATGTGGAATTATTTCAGATTCAGACCAGCATAACTGAGATCAAATCAAATTCCCAACTTCACGTTTAGTATCCTGGAATCTGTAGTCCTGTAGTATTTTCTACACTAAGGAGTACTATAATCTTATTGTGTCCTGTATAGTATAAAATCTTACAGCATATATAATAATGTAGCATTTATAATATTGTAACTAATACTCAAGGGCATTTACACACCATGGGGCAATTGACATAAGGACAATCCAATATGGAATGTGTAAAGGAAATTTGGGCCTCTTTAAGCTAGTAGAACTCTTTAATGTGTCAACAATATAGCTGATAAAGGAGAACTGGTTGATATAATTTACTGTAGTTTTCAAAAAGCCTTTGACAAGTCTCCGGCAAGAGGCTATTAATGAAAGTAGGTAGTCATGGGCTAAGAGGAGTATATACTGTTATGGATTAGAAACAGGCTAAGGGACAGAGAACAAAGAACAGACAAAATTGGTCATTTTCCAGTGGTTAACAGTGGGAAGACCAAATCACTGAGGGAAGTGCAAATCATCTCTCAAGGAGAGGGAGGGCTATAGGGAGAAAGAAAAAAATTTCCTGGGGAATTTTATGATAATTCATGTTTTTTCCTGATTTTTTCCCCCACAAAAAGAGAAATTACATTTGGTTATATATTTATGAGCCTGTTTCTATACATATTTTTCAAGTATCCATCCCATTTTAGTTCATCATTTCACAAGTTTAATGCTGAATGTTTAGCTGGTGGATTCAAAGAGTAAGAGTTTTCCATAAATCAAGAACATTGTAAAGAAAGCAAGAAACAGAAGAGTCCGGTAGGCAATGTGTAATTTTATCAGTCAATTATAGATACCCAGCGAAGGAGTGACAACTCAACGATTTTATCTGTGCAATTTGAAAGTGACAAAAATAATCTGAACAATGAACAGGGGTCAGTTTCTGGTCACAGTTAAGTTCCCAAAGTTGATGGGTTTCCAATTAGCAGATGTTCAGATATTATACATTAATTTGTATTTATTTTAAGAGATATTAAACCTTGTACTTCGGGGCTTAATCCCTTTTCTAACTACAACAGATCAGGATGAGAGGTGTGTGGCGGAGAGGGTGTGGGGGGGAGAATTATCCCACATCTGCCTACCATGGAGTTCTGATATCTTCTGCTGGTCCCTATCAGAGACAGAATAATGGACTAGATGGATGTTGCTTCTGATCCAGTGTGATAATCCTTATGTTTCTATTTTTGGATAGTTATGGAAGTCAGGCTCATCCACAGTGTAACTTTTGTAGTTAGGAAAAATTCTTCCCCAAAATACAACATACTGAACAATATTTTAAGTCTCTCCTTGAAGTCATTCAGACCTGAATAGAAATAGAACACAGTTTCTCCCATTTTGCAGATACTTTCCTTCTTCTAGACTTTTCTTTAACATGTTGTGGGCCCAAATCCTGACCTCTTTATACCGATAATGCTGTTTAAACTAAGGGCCAGATTCTGATACACTGACTCATGTTGAATAGCTTCTTACTCCATGTGTAGTTCCACTGAAGTCAACATGAGTATTCAGGAAGTACGTTGCTACTAAATTGGAGTGAGTATATCAGAATCCAGCTCTAAACTTTGTTGATATTAATAAGAAGAATAATTGTGTATGTTATGGTGCCTAGAGACCAACCAAGAACCCCTTGATGCTTGGTCCTGAACAAACACAGAATAGAGAGTCCCTGACCTGAAGAGCTTAGAGTCTAAACAGAGAAGACAGAGGCATAGTGCATAGAGTGAACAATGTGATGATGGCCTGCAATTGTCATGTTAAGGGGACATTTAAAAAAAATGGGGATAAATTTGGTGAGGAAACAGTAAGGTAAGTAGAAAAACAAGGGTCGGAAGATGGGATACTGAAGGGAGGGAGGTGAGGGGAAAAACAGGATCTTATTAAAAAGGGAGAGGAGGAGGGTGTATGTGGAGTGAGGCTGATGTGAGGTACTAAGAGGGCAGCCAGTCAGCACAGGGCAGAGAAATTCCAGTCAAAATTAATACTTGCCATTAGTGAAGGAGGTAATCACTAATTAAATTAGATGGTTTGGTCACAAACGCACCTAAAACAGAAATAAAGGGAAAGAGTAATAAAATTGATTGGACAAAATACCAGAAGAGCAGATTTAAGAAAAAAAGTGGTGCCATTACCTGGCTTTGATAGGAATTCAGCAACAGATCATCAAACCTCTGTAGGAATGCAATTTCCCTTATAACTTTGTGGTCCACGTGTAACCTTTTTGTCTATCCACTTATTTGTATGACTCATCACCATAGTAACTGAGCATACCTGATTTGCCAGATCAAGTTCCAAAGGAGCTGCAAAGAATAGCTAAAAGATCATCAGCTGATCTGCATGGTTGAAAAACTCAGTATCCAGTACATTGTAATAATTTAATGCGACACCTATTTGCTTAACTGGTTAAGATAATTTATTATTATTATTGCAGAATGCTAGGGATGAGGAGGAATAATCACAACTGTTTATGTTGTAGTATAGGTACTTGTTAGATTTGCTATTAAAATATGATTTTACATTCAGAAAGTGTGGAATAATTCTGTTACCATGTGACTTGCACCTATACAACCCCATTAATTGGATTTCAATGATGTTTCAGCGATAAGTACCTGAGCTCAGAAATTGACCTATAAGACATAATTAGGTTTTATGTTAATTAAAATTCAAAGGCAGCATTTGTGTAGAGATCATATTTAAGAATTAAGGACTCCATCCTTGTGGCTGATGTCAGTGGGAACAGGATCTAGCTCAACAGTAGTATTATAATACTTTTTTGGGGTTATCTTTGTATTCACCCTTTCAAACATTGCTATTGTTCACTTCTTCCTTTTCAACACCACTCACTTTTCACTCCTTAGGGACACACTTACAGAGCCTCCTTTAAGACCAAAAAACCCTACTGGGTGCACTAAAAATAGTTTAACCTACACCTAAGGCTGCCTATAGTTAAAATATTCTATCTGTGACATACAATAATCTTATGCGCGTTCTGTGGTCACCCTTACAGCAAGAAGTTTAATATGAAAAAAAGAAATAAATGTCACAACAATGCTGCATTTATATATTTTTCCCTGCATAACAAGTCTACAGGGCCTGATGAAATTCAGCCCCGGGTACTTAAACTAGTTGAAGCAATCTTGGAATAGTTAACAATTACCTTTGAGAACTTATGGAGGATGGGTGAGGTCCCAGAGGACCGGAAAATAAAGAGGACCCATGCAGTTATAGATCAGTCAGACTAACTTAAATACCTGGAAAGATATTGGACCAAATTATTAAACAATCAATTTGTAAGCACCTAGAGGATAATAGGGTAATAGGGAATAGCCAGTATGGATTTGTCAAGAAGATTGCATGCCAAATCAACCTAATTTCCTTCTTTTGTCCAGTATTACCCATTTGAAAAAAGTGTCTTCTGAATGACTGTACACCAGCATAGATGTTTTATATACTGCACATCATGTTCTAAACAAGTGCACATTTAAATAGATTGTATATGTTCAGTGTTATATGTATTAGTCAGAATGGCAATGAACAGTGGGCCAATTCATGGACCTGCACTCCATCCTTTAATTGAAATGTCTTTCTCAAAGCATCTTTACTGGCTGACTGATTGATCGATCATTAGCCTACTACAACACAGCATTCTGACAGCACAACTGTAAAAGCAGGAAGTTTGTCTCAGTTTCTGTAAAGCCAAATAAATGTTGAGTAACTAACTTTTTGTGAGGTTTGTTGATTAGGTTTTTCATTATAAAAGAAAATATAGTTTAGAGCAAGTTGCTTTATTACATAAGTGCTAGAATATTTAATGCTCAGATTTTTCAAATATATATTATGTGGTTGGACAAACAGACATTAATGAAGCAGATACTATTCTACTTACCGGGCTCAGCTCAGTATGATAACGTTCCATAAAAACTCCACTGATCACAAGAGCAGTGAGTGGTTCAGATATCAGTGCATACAGAATGCTAAAGAAAAATACTCTTTCAACAGTGCATCAGGAATGGATGGAATTCCAGATTATTATTTATAATTGCAAATTGTATAAGAAGGAAAGACCATTCTTCACAGAGCATACAGCTATGTAAAAATAGGATTTTTTGTTTTGTTTTGAGGAGTTCACAACTACTGTTTTCCCCCATCCAGTAGGCCAGTCATTCTGTCAAAGAAGGAAATTAGCTTGGTTTGGCGTGATTTATTTTGGCAAATCCAGGCTGGCTATTCCTTATAATTCATTTATTCTCTAAGTGCTTACAAGCTGATTGGAACAAATTATTTAATGGTATCTTTCCAACTATCAAAGTTAGGCTGACCGGTCTATAAGCCCCTGGGTCGTCTTTGTTCTCCTTCTTTAAAGATATATTTGCTATATTTGCCCTTCTCCAGTCCTCTGGGACCTCACTGTGCTCCATTAGTTCTCAAAGACAATTGCTAATGGTTCTGAGATTGCTTCAGGTAGTTCCTTAATGAATAGCTTATTAATAGTAGCATAAATAGTCACTCAATCAAATACCTGTTGTGAATTGCGGCAGTAGACATAAGGATTAAAGTAGTACACCCTCATACATCTACTTACTTAAGTGTGACTAGAATCTCTTCAAACATCACCTGTGAATCTGGTCCTCTGTTTTTTCACCAAGTATATCTATGAACCATATTGTACCTTCAGTTTTCTTAATTGTACATGTGTCTGAAATAGAGCAGAAAGTCTACAAGAAGCCAGCTGACATAACATCCTGCCAGGCACACCTGACACCTACATAACTAGGGCAAGGGGTTTGGCTAGAAAAGGCAGTAGAAACAATGGTAATATTGCAGATGGCTTGCAAGTAAGCAATGGAGGCAGGTGTCATACTTGTAGACCTGCTGATAGGGAATGAGTCTGATGCACACTGCTGTTTGCATTGACAGGCCCCTGGCTGCCTGCTGTCATTCATGGGTGAAGAAGATAGATGTACCTTGTGAGTGTCTGGAGCTACTGCAATCAGTATACACTACATGATTTCAGTTGCAGAAATCATTGACTTGGTTCTCATTAACTCAAGTAGGAAATTAAAGCAGATATGTCACAAGTTTACAAGAACATGGGGATAGTTAATACAGGCAAAACAGTTGGTTTAAAACAATTTAAAATAGTTTAAAATAGACAAAAGGAAATACTGATTTACAGAACACATGAAAAGAACCTTCACAGTTACATTTTTTAAAAATCTAGTATAAAGGGTTTAAACCCTCATGCTTTACTGCTCAAGCTAGCCACTAACTGACAGGGATTAGATATAGTTCTCCTATTGGTAGCCTTTTCTACAATTTTCCATGGCAGGACTTTTTGCACCAATTTCTAAGACATCTGATATCGCTGGTCTACAATTTTTGAGACGTCGTCTGCTTCAGAGATAAAATGTGCTATTTATTATGTATTTTGATGTGCTGAATTCAAATATGACAATTAAAACAACTGATTGGCTACTGTTTCTAAGATATTTAAGTTTTTACATTTTATGTCTATGTATATTGTGTAGATAGTAGAGTTTTAATCATAAATTGTAAACCTAGGTCTTTTTATGTGTTTATGGTTGCTTGACATGATAATATTTCACCTGTCCTGTTTATGTAACACTTTAAAAATCAGCAAAAGGGTTATATAAATAAAATTTATTATGAAACAAAAGGCAAGAAACTATTATGTACATAGTTTAGTCCTATTCAGTGTCTACTCGGCGCTTCTTGGCTTGTCTCTTGTATTCATTAAATGGAGCATCTCTTGTCACTGTCCAGCAATAGTCTGCAAGCATTGCTGGGCTCCATTTGCCCTGATAGCGTTTCTCCATTGTTGCAATGTCCTGGTGAAATCGCTCGCCGTGCTCATCGCTCACTGCTTCGCAGTTCGGTGGAAAAAAATCTAGATGAGAGTGCAAAAAATGTATCTTTAGTGACATGTTGCAACCAAGGCTTTTGTATGCCTTGAGGAGGTTTTCCACCAACAACCTGTAGTTGTCTGCCTTGTTCTTTCCGAGAAAATTTATTGCCACTAACTGGAAGGCTTTCAATGCCGTCTTTTCCTTGCCACGCAGTGCATGGTCAAATGCAACATCTCGAAGAAGTTCACGAATCTGAGGACCGACAAAGACACCTTCCTTTATCTTAGCTCCACTTAACCTTGGAAATTTTCCACGGAGGTACTTGAAAGCTGCTTCTGTTTTGTCAATGGCCTTGACAAAGTTCTTCATCAGAGCCAGCTTGATGTGTAAGGGTGGTAACAAAATCTTCCTTGATTCAACAAGTGGTGGATGCTGAACACTTTTCCTCCCAGGCTCCAATAACTGTCGGAGTGGCCAATCTTTCTTGATGTAGTGGGAATCTCTTGCACGACTATCCCATTTGCAGAGAAAACAGCAGTACTTTGTGTATGCAGTCTGCAGACCAAGCAAGAGAGCAACAACCTTCAAATCGCCACAAAGCTGCCACTGATGTTGGACATAGTTTATGCACCTCAAAAGTTGTTTCATTTCATTTCATCATAGGTTTCCTTCATATGGACTGCATGACCAACTGGAATTGATGGCAAAACATTGCCATTATGCAGTAAAACAGCTTTAAGACTTGTCTTCGATGAATCAATGAACAGTCTCCACTCATCTGGATCGTGAACGATGTTGAGGGCTGCCATCACACCATTGATGTTGTTGCAGGCTACCAGATCACCTTCCATGAAGAAGAATGGGACAAGATCCTTTTGATGGTCACAGAACATGGAAACCCTAACATCACCTGCCAGGAGATTCCACTGCTGTAGTCTGGAGCCCAACAGCTCTGCCTTACTCTTGGGTAGTTCCAAATCCCTGACAAGGTCATTCAGTTCACCTTGTGTTATGAGGTGTGGTTCAGAGGAGGAGGTTGGGAGAAAATGTGGGTCCTGTGACATTGATGGTTCAGGACCAGAAGTTTCATCCTCTTCCTCGTCTGACTCAAGTGAGAATGATTCTGATGCATAAGGAACCGGCAGTCCTGGGGTACTGGGCGTATAGCTGATGGAATGTTTGGATAATGCACAATCCACTTTTTCTTCTTTGACACACCTTTCCCAACTGGAGGCACCATGCAGAAGTAACAATTGCTGGTATGATCTGTTGGCTCTCTCCAAATCATTGGCAATGCAAAAGGCATAGATTTCCTTTTCCTGTTCAACCACTGGCGAAGATTTGTTGCACAAGTGTTGCAGCATATGTGTGGGGCCCACCTCTTGTCCTGATCTCCAATTTTGCAGCCAAAATAAAGGTGATAGGCTTTCTTAACCATAGTGGTTATACTGCGCTTTTGTGATGCAAAAGTCACTTCACCACAAACATAGCAGAAGTTATCTGCACTGTTCACACAAGTACGAGGCATCTCTGCTCACTTTGGCTAAACAGAAATGAGTCCCTTTCCAAAATCAAACACTGACAAATAAGAGAGCATGACACTGTATGATTTCTAGAGCTGATATAGGGCAATTTGTTCAGCAGAGTGATGTAAGCTTCATTATGATTGCATCATCCATGACTTCTAGGAATAACATGATGCAATTCATATCATGTATGATGCAATACCAGCTTCAGATTGAATCATTCATTGTTTTGCCTAAAAAGCAAGTACTGTCCAAACCCAGTCATAGATTTATTCATAGATCCAGTCAAAGATGTATTTTAGTCATTTCTGGTTTAAATTGAGATCCCTTCCCTTTAAAACTCACTTATCCTCTGCCATTCCCAAGTCAAGGGTCATATATACTGACCCAATAGCATATTTTGAAAACTAGAGCCAATCAACAATTTTAAGCATCATTTTCATTCTCAGTGACCCAGAATTAGTAAAGTTTGACTACATTTATTTCAGAAGCATTTTGGCTGTAGAGCAGTGTATTCGCCGTTTTCAGACAAGGGTATCATACTAAATGTACCCACTAGTCCAATCTGACATGGCAACTCCTGTATCTGTGCTATGACTTTATGTGATACCATATGACATAACTATGTTTTTCTTCAATGTAATCTTTCCAGATATTCTTGTACTCTTATAACTTGCACCAATCCATTTTTGTCTTTGCTGAATGATTGACGGGAGCCTATGGCCTCTATGCTATTAAGTGACTTAAAAAGTGACTTAAAAAGTGCTTACTACAAACTTTGAGGCTTTTTCATTTAAACAATTTGCAGACGTACCATAGAACTTGTTCAATGTTTCAATGATAGTGTTTTCAGTGATATTACGCTGGTATCTTATTGAGAAATCACATGTAGTACTTAAGTTGAACAAGATCTGATTGAACTATTCATTATGAATAATGTTCATTACATTTTTAACATGTTTTTGGTCATCAAATCCTTTGCAAGCTTATCCTGATTATTTGCAAATTTGTTTTTCATTTTCCTGACTCTGAGCTGCTCACATACTGTTTGGTTTGATTGATTGTTATGTGATTGGTCATGTAAGTCGCATGATATTTTTCCTGCTTCCTGATTAGAAGATGGAAACATTTAAAACAGGTGAATAATGGGAAACAAACATCACCATAATTTTAGTATGAATTTTAGGGCAATCATTTACACTTGTACTGAAATTTGTGAAACAGAATTTGCAATTTCAGGAATACTGTGACAGACCCAGACCAGTGGGGTACAGGAGTCTGGTAGAGGGCAAATATACTGGTCACTGGATGAGTAGTTTTCTGTTCCCTGAGTGACCAGAGCAGGGGCTGCACTATAGTAATCAGGAACCTGCTAGAACCAGTTAAGACAGGCAGGCTAATTAGGACACCTGGAGGCAATTAAGAAGAAGCTTCTAGAATCAATTAAGGCAGGCTAATCAGGGCAACTGGGTTTTAAAAAGGAGCTCACGTCAGTTTGTGCGGGGAGTGTGAGGAAGAAGAGGCGCAAGGAGCTGAGAGGGAGAGGGTGTGCTGCTGGAGGACTGAGGAACACAAGTGTTATCAGACACCAGGAGGAAGGTCCTGTGGTGAGAATAAGGAAGGTGTTTGGAGGAGGCCATGGGGAAGTAGCCCAGGGAATTGTAGCTGTCATGCAACTGTTACAGGAGGCACTATAGACAGCTGCAGTCCACAGGGCCCTGGGCTGGAACCTGGAGTAGAGGGTGGGCCCGGGTTCCCCCCAAACCTCCCAATTGACCTGGACTGTGGGTTCTTCCAGAGGGGAAGGTCTCTGGGCTGTTCCCCAACCCACATGGTGAATCTCTGAGGCAAGAAAATCCACCAATAAGCGCAGGACCCACCAAGATAGAGGAGGAACTTTGTCACAATACCTATCAGTAATAAATTCTTGCAAATAAATAATATGAATCCCATGAATCATGGTGCTGTGAACTTGGCTGTTTTTATTCACAAAAAAATCAACAAATCAATTTTGGGTTTTGTTTTTTGTCTTTAAAAACAAACAAACTATTCAGTCCTCTCTAATTAGAGTAGACAATTTGAAGATTTTGCTTCCATTTTTTCATGTGCATGACTGGGTATTATATTTTTCTTCACAAACAAGTAGTATTTCTCTTTCTTTATTTTTCAGAACATAAGGCCAGTGTCTGATACTCTTTCTCCACACTGTATTGTATCTTACAACACAAACAGTCCCATTTACTTCAGTGGGACTACTCAAGGACTAAGGTTCTACTTAATGAGTATCAGAATCTGGCTGTAATGGGGCACTCACTACTTTAATACCTCCAACTGGCTGGGTGTTGTATCACAGTCCTTCTCACCCCTGGTGCCCCCTGCAGGCGGCCAAATGATGTTGGCAGATCTTCAGTGGTGTGGATATCCAGCCAAGCCACAAAGTCCAAATTAATTTTTTGAAGGGTATTAAAGAATCCAGAAAATAGAGGATGGTGATCAATTTGTCTTCATGTGAAGTGAAGATAGGACAAGTAATGGGCTTAATCTGCAACAAGGAAGAGTTAGGTTAGATATTAGGAAAAACTTCATAACATAGTTATGCTCTGGAATAAGCTTCCAAGGGAGGTTGTGGAATTAGGGCTGTCAAATGATCCCAGTTAATGCATGCAATTAATGCAAAACAAAATTTTAATCTAGTTAAATAGTTGTGATTAATCATAGTTTTAATTAAACAATAATAGAATACCAATTTAAATGTATTATAAATATTTTTGGATTTTTTCTATAATTTTCAGATATTGATTTCAATTACGACACGGAATAGAAAGTGTACAGTGCTTACATTATTTTTTATTTAAAATATTTGCACTATAAAAAAGAAACAAATAGTATTTTTCAGTTCCCCTCCTACAAATCCACTCAGTCTTATTTCTTGTTGATCCAATTGCTAAGACAAACAAGTTTGTTTACATTTATGGGAGATACTGCTGCTAGCTTATTTACAATATCACCTGAAAGTGAGAACTGGCATTCCTATGGCACTATTGTAGTCGGAGTTTCAAGGGGAAAAAATTCTACAATTTTTAAGTTGTACTCTGTCAATAAAGAGACTGAACTTCTGTATTGTATGAGTGGTCTAAACTCAGGCAAGAATTGCAATCACAGAGACTGCATATAAAATGTGTGTGTATGTCTGAATAGTAGATAAGGGGAAGGAGAGTGATATCCTAGAAGGGTTCCACAACCTTGTCACAGAATCATAGAAACGTAGGACTGGAAGGGATCCTGAGAGGTCATCTAGTTCACCTCCCCCCTAAACCCAACCTGAGGCAGGATTAAAGCTTGTTTTACTGAAGAGTTGAAAGACATCTTAATGCCACTAAGCCACTCTTTTTTATTTACTAATTTAAGTAGTGGTCTAATGTGCTAAGGTCTTTCCAACCAGAAAAGAAAGCAAACTCCTCTCTCAGAGCAGCTCTCCGTGTATCCTTCAATGCACTCTTTTGTATCTATTCTCAACCACTCCCTGACTGCCAGTTTAAAATATATGCAAGGGAAAAAAGACAAATTTAGTATACAAGTTAAAAACAGTCTGGACACAGAAAAGTTAGCTCTTCCTTTACGCTCATAATTTCCTTTTAGTAGGTGGGACTATGTACAGTGGAAAGTAATTCTCTATTCATAGTGTTGTTTGCTTACTGTCAAATTAAGCAGATAACACAAAATTATCATAAATGTAAACCTATTCCTTAAACTGTTAGTAATCTTTCAGATCCAATACATGCACATTGTGTACTGTACGTCCCATTATATTGGAAAAAGAGCAACATTTAAATTTGGTACTGAACCCCAAAATGTCATGACTGAATGAACCAATAAACTTCATGTGACACAGGGCCACAAAGGGTTACACAACTAGCAGACTAATTGACCCAGATTCAACCTTTAGAGACATATTAATAAATAATGTTTGTGTTTTTGTGTGTTTACATATATATTGTTAGAGGTAAACAACCAGTTCCTATGGCTGTATTCTGTTAATTCAGAGATCAAAAGAATATATTAGCATTTAAATGAACTGTGAATGTAGTGATATCACTGACTTAATTTCTCTTACCTGCAAATGGCAGAGATAAGCAATTGTCTTATGTTAATCCATGTAACTATTTACTGGTGATGTTTAGGAAATAGGAGGTTGCTTCAAAGACACTGTTGTTCACCTGAGGACTGCCTGCTGTCAAAAGGCCCAGAAAAATGTATAAAGGGCTTTTGGGACCTTTTATCTCAGATCTGCTTAAGCTTCATCAGGGGAAGTGTAAACTGAAAGACTAAGGTCTCCAGTCCCATTCTGGATCACCCTGATATGGAACATTTGACTAAAGCTATAGAATAATTCTAAAAGAACTATTTGCAACTCTAAAGCTCACCATCTCTACTATCAAACTGACCTAAGAACTTTATTCATGTTTGCATGTTCAGTGATCTTTTAACCAATACTCTCTTTTCTTTTTTAATACATTTTAGTTTAGTTAATAAGAATTGGCTATAAGCGTGTATTTGGGAAAGATCTGAAATATTCATTAACTTGGAGGGTAATGTGTCTGATCCTTTGGGATTGGTAGATCTTTTTAAATGAACAAGATTTCAGTAACCTCATCATATTAGACTTGTTTATCTGTGTGGAAGCCTAATGCTGGGTTGCTTTAAGCCTTAAAGTTTAAGGGAACTGTTTTTGACTTGGGTAACCAATAAGGTATTATACAAGCTGTTTTGTTGCTGGCTTGGTGAATCTAAGTATTAGAATAGCCACCAGTTTGGGGGATTGTCTGCCCCATTCTTTGCAGTTGCCCTAATTGAGCAATCTCAGCATACTGCCCTCCCCCGCCCCACCCCCAGAACCCTGGTCACACCTCATTAGGTGGTAGTGAATCTTGGCCTTTAGTTTTCAGGAGCATGGTGAAACTCTTATGTTTCATGTCAGGTTTGCACCATCACCACATTGTTGTTATTTAGTGAGGGTGGTGGTGGTGGGGAGAACTCAATGGAAAATGGTCATCTAGTGTGACAATTCCTGTAATTAGATCAATAATTAGTGGTAGAGCTTTAATAAAGACATCTAATCTTGCTTTAAAAATTTAGAATGATAGAGAATTTACTACATCCATTGGTAATCTGTTCCAACGGTTAATTATCCAAACTGTTAAAAATGTGCATCTTGTTTCCAGTCTGAACATCCAGCCACTGGAACTTGTTATGACTGTCTGCTAGATAAATAGTCCTCTAATATTAGGAAACTGAAACTTCATCTCAGACTTCTCTTTGATAGTCTATTTAGCTTAAGTATTTTAAATTCTCATTGTAAGGTATCTTTTCCAGACTTTCATTTTTTTTAAAAACAGCAGAACTTTTAGTTGAAGCTCTCTAAAAAGGAAACTAATCCTGCATTATATTTTTTTTTTTTTTTGGGTGGGGGGACCATTTTTGGTCAAAAATTAAGATTTTTTTTTTTAATTTATTTTTGGAATAAATTTTTGGATTTTGGAAAAACAACTGATTTTCAAACATTGAAAACTAGCACTGAAATGTATATATTACTACACACAAGCTTTAAAAATCTGAGTATTCAGTTGTCAGTCCTTAATTTTTCATCTAAAGTAGGTTGTGCAGGTCCAACAGTCATACCCTTAGCCCTGTAAACTGATGAGTGAGCAATGTGGAGGGAGTAACCTCAGCAGGTCTCTTTTCAAATAGCCCACAGTAGCGTCAGCAATTATTCAGTCTGCAGCTGCAGCATACTTGCCAGCAATAGAACCTCAGAAGGAGACAGGAGATCCCTCTCCTCTATTCTCAGGTAAGTATCACGGTGATCTAGGCTGTTAATCGCTATTCGTGGGGGAATGTAGAAGAACAAAGCTGTAGGAATTTCCAATGGGAATGAAAAATCCAAAACCAGCACAGGGATTGGTAGAGTGAAGAAGAAAGAACACACATGTTCTCTGCTACTTCCAAGTGTAGTGGTGAAGGAACTAGTGAAGAGACAGTTTCCCTTCCCAGCAGCCCAGTCTCTCTCTCAGGCAGGCTGATTTGCTAATGAACTAGCTTCTACATCTTCGCAGGGCATTATCAGCATGGAACATGGAGGATATTTTCTGCTGGATTTGGCCTTAAAATCTTTTGACAGCAGAGCCAGCAGCCAAACCATGGTTGCTGAAATGTGGAGAAATGCACATATACAATCTTTTATTCAAAGCTTGTACAGTGTATTATTCAGCCTATATAATTTACTTGAATTTTGGTCTAGGTATTTTGTGCACATACTGTATCCAAGCACAGAAGTATTATTAATAAACCTTTTTGAAAGTCAACAAGAACTCCTATTCTAATTATAAAAGCACTCTGTGGCATACTTATCCAATCATAAAAGAGCAAAACTTCTGTGTGATATCACCGGCATTCTCTAACACAAAATCAATGCTGGAAAAAATTGCAGCCATCTGAACACACTTTTCATGATGGCTGCAATTTTTGTTTGTTTGTCTTAGATTAGTTCTCACAACAAATACACATGGGATAGGTATGCAAATTAACCAGCTCCCTTACACATTTGGATTCCATGCTTGTCATTAGAATGTCATGCTACCTTGCTACCATAGTTATTTCCTGTGCCAAGTGTAGGAGGACTGCAATATTTAATACCACAGTGTAGTGAGTTTTTAAAGCTGATATATATTTTTTTAAATGTGAGTCACTATAAATTGTCTCTGGGACATTTGATGTGAGAGCTATAGGCACCCCTGGACAGTCTCTACCTGGCTGAATTCAACATGGTATCAGATGAGGGTGTCCAGAGTCTTTGGAGTTCCTTGAGGAACATGATCTGCAGTTCTGACCCTTATCCATCAAGGCAGCAAACACAAATGGCAGCACAATCAATTTGTACAAGCATTATCAATACCTCATTCATTAAGAGGAAGCTGACCATCTTTAAATAGGCAGAGATTCCCTCCCCTCCCCTTCCCCAAAGCAGCATCGTGCTTGCCAATTACTACCCATCATCAATCTTCTTTTTGGGAAAGGCAATTTATTCCAGGTGTATTTGAATATTATCATCACTCCCAGGAAGCTTTCTATGTGTCTTGTGTATTGCTTGTATGTCTGGAACAGCATTCCAGTTCTTCAAACTTACTTGGGAAGCAGAAGTCATTGCAGTAATGGACAAATGTATTTCAGCACTTAAGGATTAGAAATGTAGCATACCTCAGTATCCTACTTCTCCTTGATATGTAAAACTTCAAGAAGATCATTTCCACAGATGAAGCAGGGTATCATCAGAATATTGAACTTGTGGACTTAAAGTTTCTGCTCTACTGGGTAGAATGCTTAAATTATTAGCGGGATGTATTGGAGCTAACTCAACCTCATCAAGGATATCAATAAACTCTGTTTTGTCCCTGATGGTGTGACGGATTTGTCTGGAGGTATAGATCAGGTTAAATTTATGTCCTCTACATGTCTCAGATGTGATATGAAAGTGTTCTTTTTCATTGTGCAATTGGCACATACTGCACCTTAATTTATCCTATGATAAATTGGCAACTGAAGCATGTGCCTCCTGACCACAAAACTCAATTAGCTCCCACTTCACAAGGATTACAGCTCAGCAGTTGAGCTACTTGTAGCTTGCTTAGAATATCCTAACATGATCCTGTGATGGCCTACCCACACCTTTTATAGAAAGCACCCAAACATGGTGCTCTACTGTAGATAAATTAAATGGACTGTTTGCAAAGAGAGGTTGCTTGATTGGTTTTAAAAGCCATAAACAGCATAGATTTGGGGTATTTTTGACCCCACCTCCTTGGATCTTGTCCAAATAGTGCCTGTTTCTTAGTGCCTCAGTGCTTTAAACTGGTACATGGTTATGTCTTTCACAGAAGTATAGGATTAGAAGGAACCTCAAGGGTCATCTAGTCTAACCCCTGCCAAGATGCAAGGTTTGTTGTGTTTAAACCATCCAAGACAGATGGCTATCCAGTCCAGTTTGTTGTTGTAGCCCTAGGGATGAGGAATTTAATCCCTCATGGTATGTTTCCCCAGAAGGCTTTTATAAATTTCAAATATATTTTTAACTGTGATTAATATGGGCCTTATGACTTGTTACCTACTCTGAGTTTTTATGGTATTCAATGCTCTGCAAACCTTGATGACGGGGGAGAGTGCTATGTAAACCAAATTACTGATGAGTAATATTAATGGAGACAGGAATAAAATGCCCTTCAAAGTCTTCTGTCCCTCCAAATACAGTAATAATGTAAATCGGTAACTTATTTTCTTTCAAGAAGACTCTTACGCATGGTTTTCCAGCAGAGATGTTGAAATATTCCGACTGATTGTGGGAGAAAGACAATCTGTTATTTTCACCTTTTTATTTCTGAGGTTGATTGATAGCTCTGATTGCAGCAATTACTCACAAGTTGTTACAAAGTAACAAACTATATTCATGAGTGTGAATTACTACTGCTGAATTTAAAGTGTTATAGCATTCATTTTTTCATGACATGTAACTGCCAGATTATGGATTATTTATACTATTTGATGATGACTTACTCCTATTAGTAAGGGAGGTCTAGGTTGGACATTAGGAAAAAGTTCCTAACTGTCAGGGTGGTTAAACACTGGAACAAATTGCCTAGGGAGGTTGTGGAATCTCCGTCTCTGGAGATATTTAAGAGTAGGTTAGATAAATGTCTATCAGGGATGGTCTAGACAGTATTTGGTCCTGCCATGCGGGCAGGGGACTGGACTCGATGACCTCTCGAGGTCCCTTCCAGTCCTATAATCTATGATTCTATGATTATGCTGACCAATACTGTTTCATTTTAACATGTACTCTTTTCTATATACGTCTTTTCTGACTTCTCTTAGATTGTAAGCTCTATGGGGCAGGAATTTTTTGTTCTTTGTTTGTACAGTACCTAGTACAATGGGGTCCTGGTCCATGACTCCTACTCCTAGGCACTATAGAAATGCAAATAATAAATAATAATGAAGAGATAAGTACAGTACATGCTATTTATAGTCTGGCTGCAGCTGTATGTGTCAATATCATATACAAGGTCAACACTAATTTTGGGTGAAATCTACAGGATAAATTGAAAGCTTTTGCAGACCCATAAGATACAAGCTGTTGTATGAGTTTGTTTCTCAAAAGGAACTGCAACATTTTCAGAAGCCATATCCTATTGTTTCACACAAACTCTTACTGAAGTCAGTAGAAGACCTATGTAAAAATATCAGTCCCAGGACATGGATCTTGAAAACTTTTAGAACTGTAAAATATCAGAAATGTGATGCTCCTTAAGAGGAAAGAGAAAATAAATATTGTTTCCTTGCTGTTTAGAGAGAAACCTAAACCAGAACCATTTATCCAAGCACCCCAGATTTATTTTCTAAATTTATTTAGAGTAGGATGGATGGATGGAGGTGGAGGCTATTCAGATTTAATGGTGTCTATATCTGAATTGGTCTGGTAGTTTTAGTTTATTTCCAGGAGCCTTGGTCTCTTCCCCAGCCACTTCCTTGTTTCCCTGGATCCTAATTTCCCTAATGATGTTTTCTGATAGAAGACTGGCATTTATTCTCCTCTTCCTCCTGATAATTTCAGTGATGCTAGGCAGCTGTTTGCACCACCAGCCGTTTTAGGGGGTCCTGCTATAGACCACTGCCCTTCTCCTTCGTCCCAAAAAGGGGTCCTTGCCCATGGACTTCCATGGAACAGCTATGAAGCCAGGCTGGAGCATGTCATACTATTGGTAGTCCAATGCAGCTACAATAGGGGTTTGTACCAGTGTAATTATTTTGGTACAGCTACACTAGAGCAAAAATCCGTAATGTAGACCAGCCCATAGAAAAAGTAGATTAAATACAGGGCCAAATTACTCTTTGTCCCTGCATAGGTGCACAAGTTAGGGGCAGAAAACTCAAGGAGACTTCTCATTCCCTTGTATCTCTTATCACTGATCCCTGAAACAGGGCAAAAAGTCTCTGACCAGGAGTCTCTCTCAGTTGGACTCGCTGGGCAGAGTTCATGGTGTGAAACTAGACCACTGAAACCCAGAGGCTCCCTCTCACAGGTATTGTGGAAAACTAGGACCCTTTGGGGGTCTGGCACACTGAAGGGGTTCCTCCAAGGGACTGTTTAAAAGCTGCAGTGTATCACAGATACTATGGATCCATGACAGATCCCCACCCATCTCTGCACTAGGCAATGAGCTGTTTGTCTATAGAGTTGAATAGATGCTGCAGGCTCCTAGGTCTTGGTATAATGTGTACACTCCTGCACATTGGGGAAACTGGTGGGAGCATGTTGTGTTTAATGCCCCCTGGAGCCCTCTCCTGTGGTGGGACAGCTATATACAGGCCAAAACATGGGTCTGTATCTTATTGCCACAAAGATGGAAGCAGCAGAGGGTGCTATCAAAAAATATCATTCTGCTGTAAACATACCATTACACTGCAATATAGACAATGCCGGGGATCTGTAATAAATTTGCCTCAGGATTATTTCACTCACTCCTCATTACCTGCTATATTTGCTTTCTTTGTACTTTAACTCCCACAGACTTCTCTCCAGCAGACAATTAGCTACGGCTTTGGAAGAAAAAGCCTACCTAAAAAAAAAAAAAAAAAAAAAACACCAGCTCAATTCCTGCAATAAAAGAATCTAAAGCTATAAAATGACTTTTTAAAAAAAGTTTAAAGACACATCTCTGTTTTTGGCACCTACGTTTGCTAGATATCTTCCACTCAGAAAATCTAGCAGCTGGGTATCACTTACAGGAGAAAAAACCTACAAAAAAGAGATCTGTCCCTGTCCACAGCGACAACAATGCTATTGACACTGAATGCAAGGTATAAGTATAACCTTTGGGTGGGCTAGAGTTTACTTCATTGTCCTTCTCCTAGTGCCTAAAAAATCTCAACTCCTGTAGAAAAGCACATGGAGACCCAGAATTCAGTGACTGAGGCTTTTCAGCAAGGGCTGCACAGGGTCAGCCTCGCCACAATCAAGTCCTAAAAAAACAAAAGGAATTAACTGAATTCTTAAGTACCAACTTTATGGAATCTTATGATAAGTAAAAAATCTTAATTTTTTACAACATAACATGCTTTATAGGCCTCATACATTATCTTTACAGTTATACATTAATAAAGAAAACAAATTAAATCTAAACACGTCAGTCCCCACAGAAACACAGTGAGAAGTAACCCAGAATTCCCAGAAGCTCAGGTTGAGTTCTCCTGAGTCTCAGTTACAGTCTTTGATCACGAAAATTTATACTGTCTGCTGGGTTAAAACCATTGCAACAATACAATCTTTCCTCTTGTTTGTAGAAATCGTGAGCTGGAATCCATGCAGACTCTTCCTTCTCTGATGAAATCATTTCATTAACCTATCAGCTAATTAACCAACCACACTGTTTAAACATACAGATTTTTTTTGTAAAAAACAGTTACAAGAAAAATAAACAATTGAGAATGGTAAAATATAAATGACTTTCCCCATCATCACATTTAAATAAGAGAAAAAGTTGGTGAATCATACTAGTTGAGACAATTTAACTAAAACGGTTTGGCTAAAATCAAACATTCCAAGTATAAAATTAAAACAAAAGAAATTAGTTAATTATAGAAGGGAAAACATTTCCAGAGCTTCCCTGTTGAAGGATTAACAATATCACAACCTGCTGCAGAATGCTTCAGAGTTAGGAACAACAGCCAGAATTCTGCTCCTGTGGTTTAGCTTCTCCCAATCCACACAGTGCACATGGCCTTTTGCCATGCAGCTGCCTGACTACTTGCCCTCATGGAATTATAGTCCAGCAGAGTGTTGCCAAGTCTCACCAGGAAAAAAAAGTGGCACTGCCTTTCAAAACAAACCCAATCCATTTCAGAGGGAGAGAAGCGGGGATGTTTATACAAATTCCATGTTTTTTAGTAGTTTTAATTATGCTGCATATTAAAAAACTAAATACACGTGTGTACTTACATTATTAAAAATTGTCATCTTCACTCTTTCCATCCTTCTCTGTTGCCTCAATATGGTACATTTCTATGTTGAACATTGAAGCATATCTCGGTGTGGGACAAAATCCTTACAACAAATCCTCAGTCTTCTTAACCCATAGCAGACATGCAGTATACTGCTCAGAGTCTGGTGACCCATTCTGTTCCGCTGCTTGGACTTCACATGTGTTCTCTCAGATGATTATCATTCCACATCAGCATTACTCAGAGGCATGGTGAGTTGGGAAAGTGCAAACAGGGTGAGCTCTTTAAAGCACCCTTCACCACTACTGTCTTGAAAATTGTATACTTCCACTCAGAACTGCTCTGAAATTGTCATCTGTGCTCTTCCACTCCTAGAAGTGGATGGCTTGATACTGTGCATCCAAGGCCCCTAAGTCACCTTTGAAAAGTTTCAGCATGGAGATAATCATGTTGAGGTTTTCTCTGAGATAGACTGAATGCTGACAGATATTTACAGATTAATATTTGCTGGAAGTCATGACTGTTCTTGCTTAGCCGCTTCAAGAAGGAAGCCTCGGCATCTATTATTCACAATAGCTTCAACGGCGTTGTCAAGCTTTGCATCTCCTAAAGCAAACATTACACCAAAATTAACAGCACACTGTGGCAAGTGCTTCTGTTGTTTCACTTCCCAAACTGACTAATCCCAAAAACATAGACACAATTTTGTTTAAGAAGGGACTGAAATAATTCACTACAATGGAAAGCTGCTTTACTGCAGCAATGTCTGTGCTCTCATGCATAACCAGTGAATACGGAGGCTCACCAATGTCTTTGACGAGGTCAGAGGGCATTCAGGGAGCAATAACATTGTTTATTTACACTGTCCATTTTGTGCAATGCAGACTTGCATCTTTCTCTAAACCTGATTCGACAAGTTCCCCAAGGTAATCTATAGAACTAACTGCCGAGTGGCTGGCAACGTAGCCAGGTCAGTTTTAGCTCTGCTTGCTGCATCGTGGTTGAAGGTTTCGATACTGTAAATCCAACATCTGTCAGGTGCATAGAAGAAAATGGTGTTGCATTTGTTTTATGTTTGTCAGTCTCTGCATGCTGCACAAGGTCTGCATCATGTGCACAAATTTGAGTTTTGCAAAATTTACATGCAACTTTATTGTTGTCACAGACTTTATCCAACCTTTCAACTCCTTTTCTTTCCCCCACTCCTTGTTATATTTTTTTCCATATTTCACCCATTTTTTGGCAGCATATTGCTCTTTCATTGGCTTACCCTCAAAAGAGCAGCTAGCGTGGCTTAATTCGAACATACAGTGTGCCAAGTGGGTGGACCTGAAAGTTCAGGAATTTGGGTCTGTTTTCTTAATTGAACAGGAGTGTGGATAGAAAGATTCTAATATTCTAATGACATGCATATACATTTACACTAGTCAATCACCAAAACCACTCCTACAACCATTTAAACCAGTGCTTACTTTGTAATGAAAGAGGTACCAGAACCCTGGCAAGCCCTGGCACAAGTTAAGCACTGGCCAGATGGCCAGAGAGCGGTGGCTGCTGACTGGGCACCCCATTCCAAAGGTACATTTTATATGTCACCAGCAGCAGCACAGAAGTAAGAGAGCCTATTACAAAAAAGCCCAAATAAGCAAACTCCAAATAAAACAAGACCCAAAACCCAGAGCCCTGTGCCTCTCGAAAAATTAAAGTGATTGTTTTGAAAAACAAGTCCAATTCTACATTATAATCTACATATGGCACTTGCTAAGAGAAAGGGATAGAGTCCAGAGTTCCCTCTGGGGAATAGAAAAAGCAAGATGTCCAAATAAGTACATAAACAACTGGCCTTGCTAGGGATGAGTGAGATGGATCCAAAGTCCACTGAAGTCAATGAGCATTTTCCCACCACTTCACATCAGAAGTTATGTGCTGACAGCATGATCCAAGTAGAGCAAGAATATCATCCAAATTGGGCATAATGGAGAATACTCCAAAGAAGGTATGATTTCATGAAGCAGTCTAGTTTCCATAAATATTTAATGACAGCACAATTTACATAAACACAGCAACTAGCAACTCAGATATCACAGTGATGGGGGCTATATGAGTAACTGGAGAGATTGATTTAATAAAACAAAAATAGAACTATCTGTTTATAGAGAGAGCAGAGCAAATTGATGTTATTGTATGTGATAAAATTGTAGCACACAGAAACCAGTTGAAGATTAAAATAAATGTCCAAATCCGCAGAAAAAACAAAAGCTTATTTTGAACATCAGACTGCCATTTATCCTCATACTGCTTCCACTGAAATCATGGGAGTTTTGCCATTGATTGTAATGAGATCAGGTCCCAGATGTGCACCACATAAGGACATGGCATATGCATGTGTGAAAACATTTTTCTTCAACATATAATCTCCCCCCAAATTTCCATTAAAATGTCCCTAAACATCTATCCTATTCATTGCAACTAAAATGTTGTCATTAGAATATAGCCAAATTATCTGCAAGTTTTTTCTCACCCTTTTAAGATGCAACTGCTTCACAGTTCAACATGCCCATAGAACATTTTCTCCCCCCCTCACAGAGTGACACATGAAGCAGTCAATGGTTCCCTCCCCCTCCCCCCCCCCCACACACACACCAGCAGAAGGGTTTGGTTAACTGCCACAAAACAGAACATGTAACAAACTCCTTTTAGGAATATGGGTCTTGATCCTGCATCAGTGACATTGATGGGACTTTGGCCATTGAGCTCAGCAGGATCTGTATTGGGCTCATAGAAAACTCAGTCTTTCATAACATGTCAGAAGAGAAAAGAAGGGAATCGTGCAACATTTTAAAACATAAGCGTTGAAAATGTAAGTAACTTTCTATACACAAGAAGCTCAAACTCAAAAAATTCCCCAAGAACAGTTGCTAAATGCAATACAAATTTGTGTGTGTAGGACGATAGGAGATGTGTAAGAGGATGAATTTGAAGTACAAGTAATAGGATAAAATATAGACTAGGAAAATGTAGGTTGATCACTACCAAAAAAAATACTAACAAAATCCTCAACGTCTCAGTCAAGGCTTGTGAAATATTTTCTTAATTTTTGGAAGCTCTTATTTTAAATATCTAAGACTTAGCAAAGCACTGGAAAATATACTTTAAGCCCAGGACTAACACTGCAGTGGCTAGGGGGGACGGACTAGAAAACCTAACAGGTCTTTTCCACCTCTAATTGTTTTGATATTAGCTATCTAATAAAATTAACTTAATATGCATCATTTCCAGAACCCCAGCTCAGTAAGTGAAACTAAATAAACTAATTCATGAAGTTTTCAGAAGTGTCTATTTTATTTGGAAGCCTAAATCCCATTAATTTTCAATGGAAATTGTGGTTCTCAGTAATGTAGGAGCTGTTTCTGGTTGTTTTGTTTTTTTTGTTTGTTTTTTTTCAGTGACTGATCACAACGTTGTAATCCTTGAAATGGGTATTGTCCATTCACACAGTATAACCACCTAATTTCTCAAATACCATTTTGTGTTCATTCTTTGCAATAACATATTTATCCACTGAGTTTTGTACTGTATTTCTACCTTTCAATATTTTACCTCTCTTATTTTCTCTTTTTTATGAAGAAGTGCTCTGTAATAATTTATGAGTTCCTACCAAAAGTCACTACTTTGTTTTCTTGTGAGACAATCAGGAGTTTAGGAAGATCATGCTTCTGAGTATGTGTTTTCTAAACTATTTAAGCTTCACTTCTTTTCTTTTTGGTCATCCAGCCTCTGAAGAATTAATAACCGTTCCAGGCACTTCTGCAGACTAAGAATTTCTCTAGTTCTCAAAACAAGTGCAAACACACACACACAATCATGTTTCAATTACATGATACTTTCAGGATGCTTGGGTTCAGTCTCTAGTCCTAATGTAAAAACAACTGGACTGTGATAGTGGATAACTTTCCCTGTGTGGGGTGATCTCCATTGTCTCTTGCATCAGACCCTATTTCCACCCAGAACAACAGGAATGTGGACTAAGGGGGAATATGTCCAAGTCTGCACTGATTAAATTTTTTAAATTAAATATTTATGCATATTGCCCTATTCAAAGTCAAGCCCTGTACTGTAGAAATGAATTTGTGTGTTCTGCTTCCTTTGCAGCTCACCAAACCTTTCTTCTGTAGAAAAATGTCCTCGGGTTCTATTTCCCTAACCTCTCAGTACATCAGAAGCAGGAAGCCTGCTAAACAACCAGTGGGGGCCACTAGATGATTGAGGTGACAAAGAAGCATGCAAGGATGATAAGGCCGTTGTGGAGAAACTAAATGATGTCTTTGTGTCTATCTTCACAGCTGAGGATGTGAGGGAGATTTCCAGACCTGAGCCATTCTTTTTAGGTGACAAATCTGAGGAACTGTCCCAGATTGAGGTGTCAGAGGAGGTTTTGGAACAAATTGATAAACTAAACAGTAATAAGTCACCGGACCCAGATAGTATTTACCCAAGATTTCTGAAGAACTCAAATGTCAAATTGCAAAACTACTAACTATAGTCTGTAGCCTATCATTTAAATGAGCTTCTGTACCAAATGACTGGTGGCTAGCTAATGTGATGCTGATTTTTAAAAAGGGCTCCAGAAGTGACCCCGACAATTACAGGCAGGTAAGCCTGACTTTAGTTCTGGGCAAACTGATTGAAACTATAGTAAAGAAAAAAATTGTCAGACACATAGATGAAAATAATTTGTTAGGGAAGAGTCAACATGGTTTTTGTAAAGGGAAATCATGCCTCACCGATGTACTAGAATTCTTTGAGGGGGTAAACAAACATATGGACAAGGGGGATCCAGTGGATATAGTGTACTTAGATTTTCAGAAAGCCTTCGACAATGTCCCTCACCAAAGCCTCTTAAGCAAAGTAAGCTGTTGTGGGATAAGAGGGAAGGTCCTCTCATGGATTGGTAATTGTTAAAAGATAGGAAACAAATGGTAAAAATAAGTGTTCTGTTTTCAGAAATGGGAGAGGTAAATGGTGGTGTTCCCCAGGGGTCTGTACTGAGACCAGTCCTATTCAACATATTCATAAATTATCTGGAAAAAGGGATAAACAGTGAGGTAGCAAAATTTTCAGATGATACAAAACTACTCAAGATAGTTAAGTCCCAAGTGGACTGTGAAGAGCTACAAAAGGATCTCTCAAAACTGGGTGACTGGGCAACAAAATGGCAGATGAAATTCAACATTGATAAATGGAAAGTAATGCAAATTGGAAAGCATAATCCCAACTATACATATAAAATGATGGGGTCTAAATTAGCTCTTACCACTCAAGAAAGAGATCTTGGGATCATTGTGGCTAGTTCTCTGAAACCATCCACTTAATGTGCAGCAGCAGTCAAAAAAGAGAACAGAATGTTGGGAATCATTAAGAAATGGATAGATAAGACAGAAAATATCATATTGCCTCTATATAATTCCATGGTACGCCCAAATCTTGAAAACTGCATGCAGATGTGGTCGTCCCATCATAAAAAAGATATATTGGAATTGGAAAAGGTTCAGAAAAGGGCAGCAAAAATGATTAGGGGTATGAAAGGGCTTCCATATGGGGAGATATTAATAAGACTGGGACTTTTCAGCTTGGAAAAAAGACAACTAAGGGATGATATGATTGAGGTCTATAAAATCATGACCGGTGTGGAGAAAGTAAATAAGGAAGAGTTATTTACTCCTCCTCATAACACACGAACTAGGGGTCATCAAATGAAATAAATAGGCAACAGGTTTAAAACAAAGTACTTCTTAACACAACATACAGTCAACCTGTGGAACTCTTTGCCAGAGAATGTTGAGAAGGCCAAGACTATAACAGGGTTCAAAAAAGAACTAGATAAATTCATGGAGGATAGGTCTATCAATGGCTAATCGCCAGAATGGGCAGGGATGGCGTCTCTAGCCTCTGTTTGCCAGAGGCTGGGAATGAGCAACAGGAAAGGAATCACTTGATGGTTACCTGTTCTGTTCATTCCCTCTGGGGCACCTGGAATTGGCTACTGTTGGAAGACAGGATCCTGGGCTAGATGGACCTTTGGTCTGATCCAGGATGGCCATTCTTATCTTCTCATTCTTATGCTAATTTTAGTTGGAATTACAGCCCAGTTAAAATTGACAATAAAGTATATAACCAATTAAGAAAACATTTAACCAAGCCTACACTTTATATGTGTGTATACACACACACACACACACACTTTATATATAATTTAATTGAGCAGTATACACAAAAGCTCAATTTATGTTAACTAAATCTTAAGTTTTGGACAGCCTTATAAGATGGTAATAGAACAGAAAGTTTTTACATCCACCTTACTGAACCCAAACTAAGCATACTGGTCACAGCTGAAAATTATCAGCTAAATGGCTGTATATTTTCTAATATGAAAATAATGTGTAGGCTAATTTCACCTCCTAGTAGACAAGTATCCAACCATATCATAATAGCTACTATCACAATTGGCATCCATGTTTGGAATCTGAGTGGAAAAAGATTGAATGGTTAAGAAGTGTGAATGTAGAGGAGGTACTGCCAGCTGATTTATGTTGTAGACCAATTTATGATAGCATATTTTGTGCTATTGACATCGATGACATTTAACAAACATTCAACTCATTTCACAAAAGCCACACAACCACCACCAAAAAAATATTATTACTATGCCACATCTTTACAGTAGATTTTATCCTCTGCTGCACCAATAAATATTCTCAGGGTGCATAACCAGTAGAATTTTCAGACACTTGTTGGGGAATCTCTTTCCAATGCTTTTTTGAAGGTTGGTCCCTTTGAAGAGGAACATTTTCTTTGAAACATTTCAGAGCACTCTCCCATAGCACAGTTGTGTTCTTTCCTTTCAAATTCAACAAATATTAAAAAGAAAATTTCAAACATATCTTGCTTTTTTATTTTCCTTTTATATGCAAAGGGAAGAATGAAAGAGTAAACATTTCATGCTGCAAAGGGATTTTTTTAAATGTACTATTTGCAAGCTTGTATGCTTAGTGAAAACATACACAGTAGTTTATACTGCTGAAAAAAAATGAAAATAAAAGTGCTTTTCGGAGTGAGTAAAATAGAAAATTGAGCATCCAAGCAAAGTATGACAAATATTCCTGAATATCCTTTCCCCTCCCCAGAATTTTCAAATCTATTTCATTATCAGTTTTAATCTGGATTTACTTCTCTTGCACACTAACCTTGTGTGAACATACTTCAGAGTTTTATCCTGTCATTAGAAATGAAAAACCTTGAAACAAAGACTTTATACATTTAAAGAGAGTATCCCACATTATTTCTAATTCCCTTTTATATGATGCCTTTCTGTGTGCCTTATTTTTGGTATTTACTGCACATATAAATATAAGCACAAAAACACCTTAAAATCATATCCCCTCCCCCACATCCACCCCTCGACTGGCTTTCCATCTGCTATTGTATCACATTTGAAATATTATCACTTTCAAAGTTCTGCCCATTCCTACTCATCATCTCTTGTCAAGCTTTCCATTGCTCCTATGTCCTGCATAACCAATTTCACCAAGTCTTGTGCATTCATTTACCATCATGCCTGACTATCCTTCATTTGTGAGTTCCTTGTAGCAGACATTGTCTTCCTTTAATGTTTGGAAAATGTCTAGTGGATAGTAGGCGCTACCCTGAATAAATAAGTAATTGTCTTTCAGTGATTTCCATGTCATGCTTTCTAAGTTTACAAGTAAAATGATATTTTCTAACTGCCGTCTCTGTAAAATTAACCTGGAATCCAAAAGTCAAGCTGGGGTCTCTGGGGCTGATATAACCAATAAGATTCTTAAATTGGAATAAAGTTTAAAATTCTGGTGATACGCAATCCAGGAATGGCTCCAACTCCCTCACTCATAGCTGTGCTACCTCTGCAGTGCTAATGGGAGCATTAAATGCTGATTTTAATTAAGACTACTATCATGTACACTGCTGAAACTCCATTGACTTTAGTGGAGTTATTCCTGATATCCACCAATGTAAAAGAGGAGAATCAAGCCAAGCGTGAGCAGATGTGGCTTAGAATATAATCAGACGGGCTAATTCTCCACTCATTTGCTCTTGATTCACACTAGGGTGATGGATAGCTGCTCACTTTGAACCTGATTCTAATCGCACATTAATAGAGTTGCCATATTTCGGGTACGAGGGGGTACCTGGGACTTCGCTCTTGAGGTGGGGGAAATGTTGCTCCCTGTCATGGTGAGAGGGCAGCTGGTGCAGGCCCAAGACACAGCGCCATCCCATAACTCACCACCTACCTGCAGGCCACTCCCCCTCCCCAGGGCTAGGAGCCAGGGTTTGGGTGGGCAAGATCCGGCAGTTGCAGGGTAGGGACCAATCAGGCATGGAGATAACTCTTTCGGAGCTGCAACATTTGCTCTGTAAAAAATCTCAGACATTTCCCCTTATTTGAAAAATTCACCCAGACAGAGGGAACAGGATCAAAGAAAGAGGTCATGTCCAAGAAAACCTGGACATATGGTAACCCTACACATTACTGTAATTGGAGTCACAGATTTATCTCGGAAGAAGACAGTGAAATTAGACCAATGTAAGAGAAGAATCAGGCTTAGGAAGCAGGTCTATTGAGTAAGAAGGTACTATTTTACATAATCACTTCCTTAACTAACACAACATTTTACTCCTTTATCACAGCAAAAGACATAATGGTCACACCTCTGCTACTAAGAAAGGAAGTGCTAGAATTTCTCAAGAAATGGTTGTAAGGTTTTTATCTTATAATAAATAAAAAAAAGGGGAGAGGCAAAACATTTTGTTCTTAAATTCTCTCTCAGAAACAGCTGAACCATTGTAACTGAAACTTTAAAAGAAATTACCCTGAGGCAGACACCCTCGGGGACAGTCAGCCTGAAATGTTAAAGTTTGGGAAGTGCAGTGTAGCTATAGCCATGTCAGTGGCTGGATATTAGAGAGACAAAGTGTGTGAGGTAATATATTTTATTGAATCAACTTCTGTGGGTGGGAGAGACAAGCTTTTGAGATATACAGAAGAGATCTGTGGGGTTCAAAGGCTTGTCGGTCTCACCCACAGAAGTTGGTTCAATAAAAAATATCATCCTACACACCTTGTCTTTCCAGAGCTGGGAAAGTAATAACCAATATGAAGTAAAATGAAAACATGGTCTTATCATGGAAAACATTAGGCAACCTTAGCTGGAGGCTATAGACTACCATTGAAAGAACATGAAACCGAAAAGAAAATCCCAGTATGGGAACCCCCCTGCTCTTTGTAACCATGAATTATCATAGTCTGAGAAAGAAAAATTGTTTAAAGGGAAGGGATTTCAAGTGATGGCTATCCAGAAACTGAGGGCCAACATCTATGCAGGGTACTGTCTGTGAAGCACTGGATCTGCTTTAGGACAGAGGGCACGCTGGGAAACTGTTCAGACACAATAGCTAATTTGTATTAGAAAAGGAAATTTAGCTAATATTAAGTGTAAAGCCTGCAATTGAGTCTTTATGGGGTCTTTTGGTGTGTAACCAGTGTGTTTGCTTTCTCTTACTATTTCATCTTTGAATCTATGATTTTTCTGTTAAATACACTTGTTTATTTTTTTTACCTGAGGCAGGTCTCTGTTGTGCAAACTTTGTGGAATGTATACACAAAGTGAACTGATAATTGGGACACATTTCACACCTTCGGCAGTGACAAACCAAAGGTACAAGTTTGGTGTATGGTAGTTAACAACTCAGAGAGATGGATTTTGGGGAACTGGGACCAGAAGGGATTGTTGAGGTCACCCTGCGAGAAGTAGCTAATCTGGTGGAAGCCAAGGTGGGACCTGTTATGCTTGTAGGCTGGCTGTTAGAGCCAGAGGGCTCAACCACAACAGCACAGCAGTAAGACACCTGGGCAGGCAGTGACAGAGCCCCTTACTGGTTTGGGTGATCCCAGAAATGTTGCAGGAAATAGTTCTTGTATACAAGACATCCTGTTACTTCCTGTTTTTCATCCACATGCTGTTTGGTATTATGCAATGTTCCCATGTTTTATAGGGAATACCAAGTACCAAAAACTGCAGTAGTTGGGAAGACTTATGTTCAATAACATTTCACTGATCTTATCAATACAAATTGAATATAAATTATTGGTTTCCACATGAACCCAAGTGAAAGACTTAAATTTAAATGATTTAACTGTCATCTTTACAATGGGTTTGTTTCCTAAATAACATTTCTTCTGATATTTGATGTTGATTACCAGCTTCTCGATAATTTAGTGCAAAACAGTAGGAACTCACAATAGAGAAATAGAACTTTGTTAGTTAGGGTGATATTGTAATGTTGCTTTGTAGACAAGGCTGCTAACATCTTTATCTATCATCACCTGTCCCTAACACAATTTCACAAAATTTGAGTGTATATTGGATTATATAGCTCTTCTGTATAAAATTACTGCATATGTTCAAAATAGTTATTTTGCTAGGAATTGGTCACAGTGGGTGGAGCAAAGTTGGGGATTAAGTACTGTGAACCCCTTCCAACTGTTCTTCTCCATACAAATGCTCCCGGTTTTCATATGAATTTTGAAGGCAATCGAGTGACATCAACTTTTAATGTCAATGAGTTGATGGAGTCAAAATACAGGGATTTCACACACTAATTCAACTCCATACAAATTCTCCTTTCCAGAGAAGTACCAAACATTTGCTAAGGATCATTGTTATTACCTGGAAACTGAAATTTGTTTGGTTTAATCCTGACCACCTCAGGAACACAGAGATGATCTCATCTCATTTTCATTGTAGCCAGCTCATATTTTCTTCAATATAATACTGAAAATGAAAAATTATGTCCTTAGAATGAGTCACTGTTTACATTTGCAGCCTGTAAAAGTTCATTCCTGTAGACTAACTACAAAGGACCAAATTCTGTCCTTGGCAACTCCAGGATAAATTGAGAGTTACTCCATGAAGATACTCCAGATTTGCAAGCATGTAACTAGAAGCAAAATTTGTCCTTTGGTATTCCTATATCAAAGTTGAACACTCACCATCTATTTCCGTGGAGTGCTTATACTGTCAGTGGTGAACGTTAGACAAGAATATCTACAGAGGACAAACATTTTGGAAAAATAATCAGAAAGATTCAACATAAACATTATATATAGCACCCTCCTGTAAAAAAAAATTCTTGTTGCACCCTATCTCCAGTGAGCTTTCTGTGTAGTTTGACATTGCAGTTCATGTCCGCATAAAGCATGATAGAGGATTTTGCTTTTTTTTTTAAAAAAAAAACTGCACACATCTCAATACTATTGCAGGAGGGAGAGGGGGCATGAGGTCTGGTTGCAGAGGAAGCACTGACAGTCAAGAAAAGAACATTTAAAACATGTAAGCATGACCTGTAGCCTGCACATCCTTATACCATTCCAATTAGTACAATTCACTGTGTACAGCAGAGTTTTCAAACTGATGAGTGAGGCTGAGCCCAGTCCTTTAAAAGCCTCAGCTGTTCCTGAAATCCATAAAAAAACCTCACCAGAAATTATTAAAATCCAGAGCCCTCCCTTATACCATCTAGAGAGCTAACCTTCCTTGGAAAACATCAATGATACAGTTATTACAAGTGCAGTCTCACTTTACATACCGTTTTTGTTGAAAGGAGTTTCTTCAGTGACTTCTAGCCTCTGAATTGGCAGGTTTTTTGGCATAGAAGTGGGACAGCAGAAGTCTTGGTTTATGGTAAATTTCATGACCTGCAGCCCCCAAGAGAACTTGTTTAATTCCAGTCACGATGTGGCCAATGTGAATTGTTGATCCAATTATTTTCCTGGTGCCAGGAAATTCTAACCCTGGATGCTCCTGCCCAATATCGAATTTTGATTCATACAGCTCTAGATTCTTCCCCCTCTGCCCCTCCCTTCCCACCCCCCACTTCTAAGGTATTGAAAGTTTTAGGTTGAAAGGATCCTGAAATGTTTATAAAAACAACAAAAAACAGAACACAACCAGGAATGATGATGATCCATATTGGAAAATGTTTAAGGGAAGTGAAATTTAAAATTCACTAGGCTTAACTTCTGTGAGGAAGGTAGATTTCAATGTAAACAGCTTTAATTTGAGCTTACAATTATCTAGGAAACAGGAGTGAAAAAACAAAAACACAACAGAGCTATACTGTATCGATCCTAAGAACTGCCATAGTGGGCCAGACCAATAGCTCAGGATGGTACTTGCAAATTTTGTATACATAGACTTTTATTTTTCACAGGTCTTCACATACTTGCTATATTCCTGATTAAAAAAAAATTATAATGTGTCAATTCTCAGAAGCATATATACAGAATGAATGCAACAAATTAGAAAGTTACAGTTTATACTCTGCAGAGAATTAAAACAAATGTTCATCTAACCTTTCATATTTTCATCTCTTCTGTGGAAAAGAGGCCGATCCATTAGATTACCATCATGTTAAATCAGGGGTTCTCAAACTGGGGGTTGGGACCCCTCAGGGGGTCATGAGGTTATTACATGGGGGGTTGTGAGTTGTAAGCCTCCACCCCAAAGCCCGCTTTGCCTCCAGCATTTATAATGGTGTTAAATATATAAAACAGTGTTTTTAATTTATGAGGAGGGGTTGCACTCAGAGGTTTGCTATGTGAAAGGGGTCACTAGTACAAAAGTTTGAGAACTACTTTGTTAAATATGCTAGTTTTTAGTAATCACATCCAAAACAGTTAGATTAGTATCAATAGCTTATATAAAAGCAGAATTTGTAATTGGTATAATTAGATACCCAGAACCAGTATAAAGAACCTTCCATAAAAATCATTTTGTCTTATATTTTGATTTGAAAAAAATGTTTTTTAACATTAACACTGACCTCGAGCTTCTTTTAGGACAGTCACTAATGTTAGGTTGTGAAAGAAACACCATAGGGATGCCGAGTGAAATCAACACTTCAAAAGTACTATAAGCCTCACTGAATATACCTGCAGTTCAAAGAATGCTGCAGAGCAGGCCAACACTCTTATCCCCAGATATCTTAGCCAAACTCCATGAGTTAAATTTTCTAAAATAAAAAAAATATTACTTGGCTTTAACAAAAAAGCTGTAGCTGAAGACTACAAGATATCATTGCAGGATACTGGGAGACTTGACTAAATCCCTTACATTATGCTCCAAGGGAAATCCTGAACAATTTCAGGGGATGCAATGAAAGACTGCATCACTATTCCAAACATAAAAGGCTTAGCACAGTTTAATGTACAGTTTTGCTGCATTCTGTGGTAAAGCTCCCTTGAAGAGATCCAGAAAATAAAAGCTCATGATGAAATATTAGGAATATTCATTTTGTCAGGCCGATAAAATTTCTAAGCAGTGGAGTTCGTTCATTACATAAAATGTGCATCTAAGGGCTTGTATACATGGCCCTGCTGTTCAGACTATGGAGGCATTAATTGCAGCATGCACTAGCTTGCTTTGCTCCATGGACAACCTGTGGTCACAAACTGAGCGGTACCAAGTTAACATTTTACCCAGTCCTGTTAAAGACAGGACTAAGTTAAAATAAATGAGGTATCTTTTAGTTCATGCCTTCAGTATCTACAAGGAGCTCTTACAACACAGCATGCTAGTGCATGCTGCAGTTCTCACCCCCATCATCTGAACTGCAGGGTCGTGTAGATAAGCCTTTTGTGGCTGACAGATGGAGACTTCTAGCAAGTGTTGTGTCAGAACCATACACAGAACATTTACCAGAGGCAATTTTTAAGTTTTCATATTTTATGTGAATATGGATGAATTTCATACAAAAATGCCATAGTAGTTCATTTTTCACTTGACCCAGTAATCACATTTTGAGCACTTGTGGAATTTCAAATGGCAAATGTTGCTTGGTTAAAATATCTGATTGTTAAGATTTATGTGAAAAAGAAAGAACCCCCATTTGGAGTTTGCTAACTTCTGGAACTCTGTACTGAGCCCCTTGGGGTTCCTACCCCTAGGGACTACAACAATGATGGTTATCGGAGCCCTCTGACACCATTTCCCAGTATACTTGGAATCAGGAGTGGGGACAGAATGGGCTAGAAACCTCTGCTGAGGCCAACAGGAAAGGTTCTGCAGGGGGTGATATGGACATGCAGCTAGCTGAGCTAAATGAAGAGTGAGGGCTGCTCAGCCCCTCAATGGCAAAGGACATCTGGACTGAGAGAAAGACAGTTTTAGTTTTATGTATTGAGCTTCAAGTTTTGAGTGGTGAGAAGCAGAAGAGCTCAGTGAGTCTCTGATTAACTCCCCTTCCCACAAAGGGAGTCTTAACTGTTGTTGGAGCCTAGTGCATGTGTCACACAGTTCCTGCCCTCCACAACTGCTCAGAATGGCAGCAATCTGACCTGGTGCTAGGTACCGACACCCTACCAAGACCCCCTCAGGATCCAGACCTGAGACCCTGGAGAGAACCCTGCCCCTCCTGGTGGTGAAGACACCATAAGAGGGTCTCCCCTTTTTTGTTTCTGCCAGCCAACATTCACTGTGCTGCAGCACTTGTCTCCAGAATATCCTTAGCTGCCATTTGCCTTAGAAGATGCCATGGAGGGAACAGGGGATAAGAGAGGTGGGAAATTTGTTGATGTGTTAGTAGTTGTCTGTTAATCCTAAACCTTTCCTTCCACAGATCCTATTTTCCCGTTCCCAATAAAGTCCTCATCTGTTATATTGTTATTTTGTGCAGGTCATTTCTTTGCTGGGGTTTGTGTTGATGTACTTTACCATTTCTTGTTTACTGGGTTTTATGCTCCTTGCCATCAGGGTAGCATTATTCATTTTCCCAAGGATCAGTACCCCTGTGTCTCAGGGACAGTGAGGAGCCACCTTGGGTGGAGGCACCAGGCATCACCAAAAAAGAATGAAAGAAGCAACCCATTCTATCAGAGGGCAGAAGCCACTTCAAGTAACTAGCAACAAGGAGGAGGGTTGAGTCATACCTCACGGGTGGAGCTACAGAACTATTTTGTTGAATTTTGAGTAGCAATATGCGTTGGCTTGGGGGGGAGGCATTTAAATCACAAAATGAATTGGCAAAAAATGAGGGGTGCAATTTATATTGTTATTTTACACCAATTTCACAAGATGGTAGCTAATATGATCATTCTATGTCTCTTTAAAATTAGCCTGTATCATTTCCACTTTAAATCTGTAGTTTTCAGTTGCTTTCTTCCTTTAAAAAGAAGAACAGGAGTACTTGTGGCACCTTAGAGACTAACAAATTTATTAGAGCATAAGCTTTCGTGGACTTTGTAACTTTGCATGGCAAAGTCTTGTGGCATGACTCCTCACATTCCCTGAACCCGTTTAATTCAGTTATATGTATTTATGCTACCAATGCTGCTAAACTGGGAACAGAGGAAACATGAGCACGATAGTCAAATACATTCACAAAAGTAGCAGCACCAGGCAGACTAATTTCAGCTTTTTATTTCTTTTCCTTTATTTCTCTGATAGGATTATAGATGATAGAAATTAATAGTCAGAAAACCCTTTTCAGAAATCTGTGTATGTGCCATCACATTTAAATGTGAACTATTTATAGTTAACATTTTAATTTAAATTACAAGAAATGTCAGCTTGTGTATTTGATAAGTAAATTTAGCATTTGTGAGAGCTGCTGGGATTGACAATTCTGGAGAACAAAAACATTTTAGTCATAGAATAAGTACAGTCTAGGCAGCAGCAGCTGTGTAAACTTCTTCACATTATCCACATCATCATTTGACTCTGAACTGTCATGGCTACCTTTATAACTCAGTGCCCAGCACTGTTTTCATATCCACTTAGTTCTTGATTTCTCTGCTGAGATTCCCAATGTAAATCAATTCCCATTTCAAAGATGGTGGCCACATGTCTGACATGGACAATTAGAAAATGGAGAGAGATTCCCTAATTCCTTTCATATTAAAAACACGAGTCAGCAAGACTTTGTAGTGGCATTTCAAAAGATAATCCAGAGACAGTGGAAAGCAGTGGAGAAGAGACGATCATAAGACATAATAAAATAAATAAATGCAAATAAAAGATTCCTGGGTAAAACTCATCAATGCAGAAGACCAGAGGAAGGTCAGATGTTCTAAGTTGCAAACCACACACATTCTGCTCCCACTAAAGTCAAATTAAAAAAAAAAAAGTCCCATTAACACCAATATCAATAAGAGCAGGACAGATCCCCAAACTATCTACCATAAGAATCATCACAGCACATACCTTTCTTAAAATGACACTGCAGCAATGTTATTTCTAATTCACTCTATGGACCAAATCCTGATGGTCCTATGGAAGCGTAATGCATCTGACCCTAACTCCCTTGTACTGTGTGTCTGCACCTATCTGATCATATTTTTTCCCTTACAATATAGAATCAGATTTTTAATTATAGGGATTAATCATAGCAACAGCATACACTGCTTACCTCCAAGAAAACTCTTCCATGTACCATACTAAGTCACAACGAGCACATGGCATTCCATTATGGAGAAGGATGGGTGGGACTTGTGACCATTTCTTACAACCAAACTGAGTTCAGGACCGAGAATTCAGGACCCAGTGCAAATAGCCAAAAACAAACAAACAGCGAGATCTAAATGTAAAAATATATTTACAGGTTGAAACATTCCTTTGAATGATTTCCAGAGGCATTTGCCATGCTACTTAGACGAGAGCATAAAAAACAAACAACCAGCAATATTAGCTCATAATATTTCTATAAGATTTTTGTGAACTAAACTAATTCTCAAAATGATACATTTTCCATGATTGCCTATGGGAAGTTTAGAAACAACCACACTGTATTACAACCCAAAAAGGAAAGAATAATGGCTAGCTTCCCCTTTCCAGCAGTCAAAGTATATCACCACAGTAACTCATTCTGAGCTTAGACTGAATGTGCATACTCACATATGTGAGTAACGTTAGACACATGAGCAACCCAATGAAGTCAACCTGGCCACACAAGTGTGTAAAGTTATTCACATCTATCAGTGTTGGCAAGATGAGGACCTTTGGATTTTTTAGACTACAATTTCTTAAAGCATCTGGTCATGTGATTTTCCAGCAATCAGCATAGTTTAAGTACAGCATCCTAGAATTTTAATAGAATAAGTTTTGAATGTTTAATCACTGCCTGAAACACTTCTTGTTTTACTACTTTTATAATAAAAATGCATGAGCATGTCCCAGTTGCAAAGTTTCAAAATAATTAGCAAATAAATATTTCCTTTTGTTTATTAAATTATTTAAGCATTAGAATGTTTTAAAATTAAACACATAAATATTGATACTATTAAATGAGGTAAATTGTAACAAAATTTAGAATGTACACAAATAAAACCCAAGCTCCCATTAAAGTCAACTTTTCATGGACTTCAGGGGGAGTAGGATAGGGCCTTATAAAAGCTAAGTATTATTTATGATTATGTGAATGTTTGTTAGTGTTTGTTAACAGCAGTGGAAAGGAACGGAGTTAAGAAAAAAAAACTTGCTGAAAAAGATAGTGCAAGATTTAGGCCTGGTCTACAGCTAAAATTTAGGTCAACCTTGCTACATAGCTGAAGAATGTGAAAAATTCATACCCCTGAGAGAGGTAGGTAAGCCCTGGAATAGACACTGCTGTGTCAACAGAAGAATTCTTTCCTTCACCTAGCTACCGCCTCTTGAGGGTATGGATTTAGTACAAGGATGGAAAAACTCCTCTGTCACTGTGGCAAGTGTCCATACTACAGTGCTACAGCAGTGTAGTTGTGCTGTACCCTTAGTTTGAGATCTATAGTTTGCTATGAATCAGCAATGATTTTTGATCCAGAAAGATCCCAAACCCCTTTTAGAAGTGTGTGTGTGTGTGTGTGTGTGTGTGTGTGTGTGTGTGTGTGTGTGTGTCATCATGAAATGTCCTCCACTAAATAGTCAACACCAGCAGGCTTAACGTAAAACTGTTTAACCTTACCACAACATTGCTTAACAATTTAGGATAGGGAGTGAAGAAAAATATCATGCCCAACAAACTACAGGGGGAATTTTAGGCCGGCAAAATGAAGCTACAGTGACATTTATTCATTCAGTGCAATAGCATATTTAATGGCAAAATATATTAGGAGTTCAGAGTTACTTTGTATCTAGAAGACACAAAAACAGAGGAAAAGAGCCTAACGTTTGATGAGATGCCAGACGATACTAGTTTTGTATCAACTCAGAAGTGCCACTGACAGAATTACCAAAATACTTCCTTCAGCATTTTCCCCTATTGGTTTCACGTTTAAATATTGTGATTAGTTCATCGCTGTTAATTTTTGACATCACAATCCAAGGCATATGGTGAGGATGATGCAGGATTTTTTTTTTTTTTAAATATAGGTAGCATTTCACACAGAGATGTTTGGTATTCTCTGTTGGCAGGGCTGGCCCTAGACCAAGTGGCACCCCAGGCAAGGAGCACATTCGGTGTCCCCTCCATTTGCTAAACTTTTGAATACCTTATTTATTTATTGCATTAGTAGTTCATTTCATGACTTTGATGCACAATTTGCTTGGATGATTTATCCCTGTCATATAAAACGATAAATTTGCTTGGTAGGATCTGTAAATCTGTATTTATTCATGCCATATATAAGAAAATTAAAGAAAAATATCATTTCCTCTAAGCTTATATAAACTTTTTAGTTTTAAGAATAACTGAAATGTACTAACATCAAGAAATTGAACTGTGCACCAACACGGGGTAGCCCCTTCTCTTCCTACATTACATTGATGACATCTTCATCATCTGGACCCATGAGAAGGAGACTTTGGAAGAATTCCACCACGATTTCAACAGTTTCCACCCCACCATCAACCTCAGCCTGGACCAATCTACACAGGAGGTCCACTTCCTAGATACCATGGTACAAATAAGTGGCGGTCACGTTAACACCACTCTATGCCGAAAACCCACCGACCGCTATACCTACCTTCATGCCTCCAGTTTCCATCCTGGACAGACCACATGATCCATCGTCTACAGCCAAACTCTGAGGTACAGCTGCATTTGCTCCAACCCCTCAGACAGAGGCCAACACCTACAAGATCTTCACCAAGCAGTCTCAAAACTATGATACCCACACAAGGAAATAAGGAAACAAATCAACAGAGCCAGAAGTGTACCCAGAAGCCTCTTGATGCAAGACAAGCCCAAGAAGGAACCAACAGAACTCCACTGGCCATCACCTACAGTCCTCAGCTAAAACTTCTCCAATGCATCATCAGTGATCTACAACCCATCCTGGACAACGATCCCTCACTTTCACAGGCCTTGGGAGGAAGGCCAGCCCTCGCCCACAGACAACCCGCCAACCTTAAGCATATTCTCACCAGCAACTACACACCACACCATAGTAACTCTAACTCAGGAACTAATCCATGCAACAAACCTCGATGCCAACTCTGCCCACATATCTACACCATCACAGGACCTATCCAGATCAGCCACAACATCACTGGTTCATTCACCTGCACGTCCACCAATTTAATATATGCTATCATGTGCCAGCAATGCCCCTCTGCTATGTACATCGGCCAAACTGGACCGTCCCTATGTAAAAGGATAAATGGACACAAGTCAGATATTAGGAATGGCAATATACAAAAACCTGTAGGAGAACAGTTCAATCTCCCTGGACACACAACAGCAGATTTAAAGGTAGCCATCCTGCAGCAAAAAAAACAAAAACTTCAAGACCAGACTTCAAAGAGAAACTGCTGAGCTTCAGTTCATTTGCAAATTTGACACCATCAGCTCAGGATTAAACAAAGACTATGAATGGCTAGCCAACTACAAAAGCAGTTTCTCCTCCCTTGGTGTTCACACCTCAACTGCTAGAAGAGGGCCTCATCCTCCCTGATTGTACTAACCTCGTTATCTCTAGATTGATTCTTGCCTGCATATTCATACCTGCATCTGGATATTTCCACTACTTGCATCTGATGAAGTGGATATTCACCCACGAAAGCTTATGCTCCAATACATCCGTTAATCTATAAGGTGTCACAGGACTCTGTTGCTTTTTACAGTATTAAACAGTGTTACAGTAGGTGATAGCCTTAGAATGCTAACCTCAGTCCTTTTGTTGAAAAGGTCACTTTTTTCGCCTTTGCCCTCGCAAACTGAAGCAGTGCATCAGAGAGATTCAAGGACTGGCCAATGGCATTTTCAAGTGATAAAATAGCAAACCATGTCAGTCTCTCATCGGCCTTCATCGATCAAAGGTATGTTTTAATGAGCCTGAGCTTTGAAAATGTGCACTCACCACTTGCGACTGTGACTGGCAGCTTGAGCAGAATCCTTGAAGCTGACCATACATTAGGAAAAGAGTCCTTCAGCTTTCCATCATGAATACACTGGAGAACTTGGATTGAATAGTGCTCCCCATATAGCAAAATGTAGCGGATGTTGTCCAATTCAACATAGTGGTCTTTGTCATTCCCATGTGTCAGCAACCAGTAAAGTTCTGTACAATTGTTCAAAAGTGTTTTCCTGTCTGCTGGCAGCTTATTAAGATCTTACAAAACTCCCAAGTCTTTTCATGATGCTTCATTTGTCCAAACCTTTCTTCGATAGATACTCGAGCAATGTCAATGAGCAAGCAAAAAACCTCCCTCTCGAATTTTTCTTCCGAGCTTCCCATTCCATCATCTTTGTCCTCATAACCAAACTGTCTCTTCTGCCAATGAATATTATTTCCTTGAAGACAGGCTCAACTCCTAAGTTTTCTGCCATTTCTTTGGCAGCAGTGATGGCAACTTCAGGTTTGTGCTGCTGTTGTAGCCTTGACGGCAGCAGTGCTGAAGTGTTATATCAGTCTCATTCAAAACGTTCATAAACAGTTCTGTAAGGCCTTTTCCAGTAGAGTTGTCCAGACCATTCTAGGAGGATAGTGAAAAATGAATTCACATATGGAATACTTGAAACATTTTATTTCAAACATTCTTTTTTCCCTTTCGTTTCTAACAAAATCAGCCCGCCCCCAAGCCTGGCACCCCATGAGGTCGCCTAGGTCACCCACCCCTAAATCTGTCCCTGTCTGGTGGTCACCAGTACATTGTATATTCTAAAAATGACATTGACAATCTCAGATTTTGGAAGCTGCCTTATTCAACAGCCCAGTTAGTGATAAAAATATAGATACTCCCTTTCTATAATGCATGTTACACAGGGAGGCAGACACTGACTTTTTCTTGTCATATTTGTGTCAGTGTTTTATTTTGTGTTCAGTCTGTGGTGGAACATATATCAGAAGAGTATACCTATGAGATAAATAAATGAAAGGAATAAACTACAGCCTACCAATGGCTTTGGTGCTGCTTGATTTGTAGAACATTGCAGTTTGGTCATGCATTTTTTGGAGAAATCAATAATGGTGTATTTTACTGAAGCTTTTTTTTTTTTTTTTTTTTTTTTTTTTTGAGAAGGTGAGGCAGTGACATAGAAGAGAAAATGGCATCCCTAATGTAGTTTTCTTCCGATTTACTGGGGAAAGGCAGAGAACCAGACGTGTCTCCTTAAGTCCTTAGATTTTAGTCTACTGATCTATGAAGTAAGTGTCAGTAAAATTGAAAAACTGTTATGTGAGGTTGAAAAATTATTTATTGACCATTTTTCTCTATACTTTAATAGTGCCACTTCTCAGCTTAATAGTACACATCGTTCTTACCTATCTGCTGTCTGCACAAACAAACTCAAAGTAAAAATGTCAAAAGAAACCTTTAAAAGCTTTTCAATTCAGAAACAAATCTAGTTATAGTTACATTTTCTGTATTCTTCTTTCATCCTTATACTAAAGATATTAAAGGAAAATCCAAAGTAAACATAATCTATCAAAAATGACAGCACTAAAAACTGAAATCCTCTAATGACGTATCCACAAATCAGGTGCAGGTAGCACAGCAGCGGGGAAAATGTCCCCATAAATTTCCAGTCATCTTAGGGTTAGAGTTAGGGTTATTTTATTTTATATATATATATTCAGTGCTTTAAAAGGGCCAACTTCATCATGTTGAAAACAATTATGAGCCAAATCAGCTGGGAGCAAGAATTTAATCAGAAAAATATGAATGATAATTGGGAATTTAAGAACACTTTTTGAGATGCCCAAAAAGCCATAGTCAATGAAGAAGACCATACTGGTTAAAAAAAAACTGACCTGGTTTAGAAGGGAAGGCAGTTATAAAAATAAATATGTATAACAAATGGAAGATAAGAATTGTAGAATACTGATAAGGGAAGCAAAGAGACAGGAGGAGAAATCGATGGCCAGCAGAGGTCGGGATAATAAGGAGAAGGGTTTTTTTTATGTACATTAGGAATGAAAATAATCCTAACAATAGTATTGACCATTATTAGGTGGAAAAGCACAGAATTGCCAATAATAAATGAAGAAAAGGTAGAAGTGTTCAATAAATATTTCTGTTCTGTATTTGGGAAAAAAACAGATGATGTGGTCATATTATATGATAACACTCTTTCCACTCTACTAGTATTTCAACTAGTATATATCAACTGCTAAAGTTACAGTTTTAAAGCAGACGGCCCAGATATCTTGCATCCAAGAGATTTAAAAACAATTGGCCAAGGAGCTCACTGGATCATTAATGTTGATTTTCAGTACGTCTTAGAACACCAGGAAAGTTCCAGAAAACTAAAGAAGCTAATGTTGTGCCAATATATAAAAAGGGTAAATGGGATACAAGGGCAATTATAGGACTGTCAGTCTGACATTTATCCCAAGCAAGATATGGGACTCAATTAATAAAGAATTAAAAGAGGAAAAATTAATGGCAATTGTCAAGGCTGCTTCCCCACTCTGAACTTTAGGGTACAAATGTGGGGGCCTGCATGAAACTTCTAAGCTTAACTACCAGCTTAGATCTGGTCCGCTGCCACCACTCCCAATGTGCTAATTCCCTTCCCTGGGTAGCCCTGAAAAGTCACACCATTAAGTCGTGAATCCCCTGTATCACATACCTTTCTTAAAATGACACTGTTATTTCTAATTCACTCTATAGACCGAACCCTGATGGTTCTATGGAGGCGTAATGCATCTGAGACTCCAAATCCTATTATTTGTTATGGATGTCTGTCAGGTGGAGGACAGAGCCAACTGGGCTGAAGATTTCTTTTGGTGATGAGGTGGCCTGCATTTTGATCTAGAGAACCTGCACTGTTAACAGTAAACAGGGTTAGAGCACCACCTCTGCTTATGAAGGTGGGAGACCCCTACTATTACCTCTACATCAAAAGGTATGATAAAAAATGGAAGTGTAATCAATGAGGCTACTCTACAGCCCACATTAGCTTCCACAGCAACTGACCTTTGGAATGAAGCATAAAACCTCTACCTTAAGGGACCTTTTATAATTTAAATTAATAGAAGGTAGACTCAGAGTGTTATGGATAGAGTTAAGTCTGTAATCAGCCTCAGAAAGTTCCCTATTTAATGAGAACTTCACCAGCCCTGTGGGTCAGGTCATCCAGAATCCATAGACACATTCTGTCTCCAATCACAGCTGGAATTTAGAAGCAAAAACAAGTACCAGAACATTTCAAACACATTAAAATGCTCATTTTAATTTGAATTTGGTTCTAGAAATGGCAACTATTCTGGCGAGGAGTGTGCCTTTCGTTTTTTTCTGTAATGGTATGCCCATCCCTTTTGGAAAAGAATTTATCTATGTGTCATAAGAGCTCAGGTCTGACTGTATTCCATTTTCTTCAGTGGCATTATACTAGGGATTAATTTGTCCCAATGAACTTGGAAGAGAAACCAACATTAGCAGGATCAGATGATATGTTAAATTAAGATCCCATTTTGAGGTAAACATTTTAATAATAAAGAATACAGGAAAAGAAATATAGAAATATGAGCTAGAAGGAGCACTCATCCAAAGACAATGGTTTTTAGTATTTCTGATGTTGAATATTGCAGAGTAATTAGGTATAAGCTATGTTTTTAAATAATTAACTACTGTACACAAAGAGTGGAGGGTAACAATTGTTGATATTCACCTGGGTTCATAGGCTAAGAGCTGCTCTTGCCAAAGTCAGACTAGGTTATAATGTCCAACATGAGGTTAGAGAATGGAGAGTTTTAAGTAGATTTCTTTCCCCTAACAAAATTGAAAGCTTTAGAATTTCACTTCCCTTCCATTGAAAACATCACTAAAAGTATGCCCTCTTATTATCACAGTGAGAGGCAGAAAAGTTATTAACATCATTGACAGACCAGCAGGCAGATATTGCTTTAAATTTAATGGGACAGAAGTAAGCAGTGGCTTTTATGAGGGAGACGGATAAGCCTGAAGCATAATTGCACCTGTGAGTGTCACTTCTATAATGGTATCCCATTTATTTATTTCAAAACACCACTAAATCTGACCCTGAGTACTAGGAGCACTGATTTTGGAGTCTATAAAAAACACCAATCAAATGCTGCAAAGCTTCTGCTATCAATCCTGTTTCAGGTACTTATACCTCTATTGGATCTTGTCACCGACTTGTATTGCAAGATCTTTGGGGCAGGAACTGTCTATGTTGTGTTTTGCACTACACCTAGCCCAATGCAGTCCTGATCCATGACTGAGATTCTAGGTGCTACAATACAAATCATCAACACCGTGCAACTTCATTTTTGGACAAAGAAAGCTAGAAAGTGTGTGTGTGTGTGTGTGTGTGTGTGTGTGTGTGTGTGTGGGTCCATCCATTCATCTTAAAGTCATACTTGAACTAACGTATCATTTTTAGTTTTTTGTTGTACCACAGGATATGTCCCTTTCAAGGGTTCAGTTTGTGACATATAGAAAATATTGACTGTCTCTAGTTCCCCTTCAGTATTTTACCTGCTGCTTTCAAATGCAAGTGTGACAAGAAATCTGCTTTTGTATTCTGCAGAGATAAGAGATCTAGAAGGCAGAGCAACTGGTCTTTCAGTATGATCTTCCATCATATGTGACATTACTTCTCCTATTCCATGTGAGGAAGTGTCACAAAAGTAACTCTATAGACAATGATGTATTGCAGTATGAAAGGACCCCTTTTTCATCTTATATGCTTCTCAGCATCATCAAAAGCCTTGGTAGACTGTGTGGACCAACAACGTTTCTACCCATTGTGTAACAGTTTGTTTAGCATCTGTAATACTGTCATTAAATTAGGAAAAAACCCTATGCTAATTGACTATTCCCCAAAACAAATGTAACCTGATGCATTTCACAGTTGTTTATTCAGCATCTCTTGTTGTTTATGCAAACCATCTGTATCAGTACTGAGTCTTTGAAAATTCACCTTTTGACTTGTTCACTTTATGATCATACTCAGACAGCCCATCAAGTGCTTTCTGTTGATTCTCAAGGTATTGTGACCAGCGTATTGTCCAAGTAACAATGAATGTCAGGAATACCCTGTAATACTGACTCCATGGTTTGCTGGCAAGAGAGGTTGCTGGGTGTATAAGTAGTGCAAAAAAGTTAGAGCTTAGAGACTTAAGTGAATATTCTGGGGGTTTTATCTTTTAAAAAATATTATTTAGCCCAGTCTACAAGAAACCAAGGAAGCTAATTTAAAAGTAGGTAGAACAGTGACAAGTCCGCTTAAGGATTCTTTGTCAATGCTCCTGGTAAAGCTTATGTCAGGTACAACACTTCTGGCAAGGACAATGGGTAGATGTAGCTCTCATACCCTCACCACTAAATATAAAGAAATTCCTGTGAAAGTTTCAGTAAGATAGAACATGGAAAACTACGGAGACTTTGCTGAAAATAGCTGATTTCTAATCCATATTGATGGCCATTTCTGCACTACTGATTTTTCCTTCACATGAACCAGTAATTCCTACCTCTACTTGTCTTTTCTGCCTGCTTCTCTTCAGATCTCCTCCTCAACTCCTCCGTCATTTCCTACCCCAAACATGTTCTGCCTCTAGCACTGACAAGATTTCATTATAAAACTCTCATGCACTTTCATCTCCCTTACTACCTACCTTTTCATCTCTATCACTGTCAACATAATACCCACTGTATTCAAACATTCAACAGATTCAAAATCAACTCTTTGTAGAGTACCCTGATCCAAAATGTCTGTGCTTGAAAACCACTTCTATTCATTCCTGTCTCAGAAAGTAGGCTATGTAACAGAAAAAAAAGAAGAGAAAGACAAAGATATAGTTGGCTCTGAACAAAGTCAATTTTAGAGACAGTGATGTCTGAAATCTTCAAGCCCTCCCTATTCAGAGTTTTAAAACATGCTCCTCTACAAACACCTACACATCTTAGACCATATCTTCACTTACAAGCTTACAGTGGCACAGTTCTACCGATACAGCTGGGCTGCTGTCAGAGCTCTCCCGTCAACATCATAAAACCAGCTCAACAAGCGGCAGTAGCTATGTCGGTGGGAGACATTTTCACACCCCTGACAAAAGTTTTGCAAACGTAAGTGCTTGTGTAGACATGGCTTTAGCCTGCCAGACAATGACATAGTGTTCAGTATATGGTTTGGGTGTGAAATCTTGTTTCCTATTTAGGACCTTTCACACCAATACATGGATGGAGTCTTTTTATACTACTACATTCTTGGGTCAACTATTCATCCTCTCTCTAACTTATGCTATTTATTCTAGAAAAGAGCCTGAGCCTTTGATCTCTCAGTTATAGTGAGATCCAGACGAACACTCAGGTATCATGCATAATTGAAAAATTGTCAACTAGTTCTTCTCCACTGCACCAGCAATGCATTCACAGTTATAAAACAAAAGCAACATGATTAAAATGGGGAGGTCTATTTATTTAGAGCCACATTCTCCACACAGACACCCCACCGAAGTCTGAGATTGTAAAGGTACAATAGAAAATACCTTTCCCCCCCCATCCACCACCACCACTCTCATTCTCTTTAGACATTTCCAAATACTGGAATTTGAAGAGAGAAAAAAAAAAAAGAAAATGCATAAGTGATTCTTCATTTAGTAGCAGTAAAACATTGCCACATATCACAGCTTTTCTCTTTTCACTTTTGTCAACAGCCTGTCTACTTTATTTAATGTAATAACAAAGAAGACACATACAGATGTATAAAACAAAACAATAACCCAGCAGGTACTGTAATATCTGAATAAAACATGTGCAAAGGATAGGAAAAAACAAACAGTAAGTGTTGTAGATCAAACTGTGTAATGTATAAAAATCAGCAGGAGTGAAACAAAAATGCAGTTGAAGAAGAGTGGTATAAAGAATTTGATCTGACAGCTTTTCTGGTGTGAATGTGAAGGAAGGAATGGAAGACAAGAGGCAAAAATTTTATTTTCCTTTTGCCATTTATTCTGCAGACTGACATTTAACAAGTTTCTTGCTATACGTAAATGACAGATACAGAAAGTCAACTCATAAAGAGAAGGATGAAGAACATCAAACTTTAATTGCTATTTTCATGTTGATGTCTCTTTTTGTAGATACAGACTAACACGGCTACTCCCTGATACTTGACACCATGCAAGGCACTAAATTTAGCCATATGGAGTGGAAATCCATCAACCTCAACAAAAAACTTGCACAGATACAGACAGACATCATCTTCCTCTCCAAATGCAAACAGATGGACATCATACCAAATGGATTGAAGGTAAAAAATCCATTACAATCAACATACTACACTGACTATGGTGAGAGACTGTGCCACACACTCTCAAAGAAACTGAGGAACCACCTGATCAGCATCCTGTATAGCAGATAGAAGATCAAGAATGAGCTCTCAGAACTGGAGACTCACATACAATACCAACCTTCCACACAAACTTCCACGTGGCTGGACTTTACAAAAATGAGACAAGCCATTTACAATGCACACTTCACTTCTCTACAGAGGAAAAAGGACAGTAACCTATCTAAACTCCTATCTGCCACAGGGGGCTACAACAGTGGTACCCCCAACTCATCTAACAACATTGTCAATCTTTCCAACCCACACTTAGCCCAGCAGAAGAGTCTGTCCTATCTCGGGGACTCTCTTTCTGTCCCACCATCCCCACGAACACGATACAGTTCTGCGGTGATCTGGAAGCCTACTTTCGTCATCTCCAACTCAAGGAATATTTTCAGCGCACCACTGAACAGTGCACTGACCCACAGGAACCCTCCTAGCAACACTACAAAAAGAAGAACTCTGCGTGGACTCCTCCTGACAGTTGAAATGACAGACTGGACCTCTACATAGAGTGCTTCTGCAGACGTGCACAGGCTGAAATTGTGGGCAAACAACATCACTTGTCCCATAATCTCAGCCGTACAGAACGCAATGCCATCCACAGCCTCAGAAATAACTCTGACATTATCATCAAAGGGGCTGACAAAGGAGGTGCTGTAGTCATAATGAACAGGTCCGATTATGAACAGGAGGCTGCCAGGCAACTCTCCAAGACCACATTCTACAGGCCACTATCCTCTGATCCCACTGAGGAATACCAAAAGAAACTACACCATCTTCTCAAGAAATTCCCAGCTACAGTATGGGAACAAATCTACATGGACACCCCCCCCCAGAACCCCGACCAGGGGTATTCTATCTGCTACCCAAGATCCATAAACCCGGAAACCCTAGACGCCCCATCATGTCAGGCACTGGCACTCTTACAGCAGGATTATCTGGCTATTTGGACTCTCTCCTCAGACCCTACGCTACCAGCACTCCCAGCTATCTTCGAGATACCACCGACTTCCTGAGGAAACTACAATGCATTGGTGTTCTTCCTGAAAACACCATCCTGGCCACCATGGATGTAGAAGCACTTTACACCAATATTCCACATGAGGATGGACTACAAGCTGTCAGGAACAGTATCCCTGATGAGGCCACAGCACGCCTGGTGGCTGAGCTTTGTGACTTTGTCCTCACCCACAACCACTTCAGATTTGGGGACAACTTATACCTTCAAGTCAGTGGCACTGCTATGGGTACCCGCATGGCCCCACAGTATGCCAACATTTTTATGGCTGACTTAGAACAACGCTTCCTCAGCTCTCGTCCCCTAGTGCCCCTCCTCTGCTTGCGCTACATTGATGACATCTTCATCATATGGACCCACAGAAAGGAGGCTCTTGAAGAATTCCACCTGGACTTCAACAATTTCCACCCCACCATCAACCTAAGCCTGGACCAGTCCACACAAGAGATCCACTTCCTGGACACTACAGTGCAAATAAGTGATGGTCACATAAACACCACCCTATACTGGAAACTTACTGACCGCTATACGTACCTACATGCCTCCAGCTTCCATCCAAGACACATCACATGATCCATTGTCTACAGCCAAGCCGTAAGATACAAGCAAATTTGCTCCAACCCCTCAGACAGAGACAAACACCTACAAGATCTTTATCAAGCATTCGTAAAACTACAATACCCACCTGGGGAAGTGACAGAGCAAGACGGGTACCCAGAAATCACCTACTACAGGACAGGCCCAACAAGGACAATAACAGAACACCACTGGCCATCACATACAGCCCCCAGCTAAAACCTCTCCAGTGCATTATCCATGATCTACAACCTATCCTGGAAAATGATCCTTCACTCTCGCAGACCTTGGGAGGCAAGCCAGTCCTCACTTACAGACAACCCCCCAATCTGAAGCAAATACTCACCAGCAACTACACACCACACACAGAAACACCATCCCAGGAACCAATCCCTGTAGCAAACCCCATTGCCTACTCTGTCCCCATATCTACTCTGGTGACACCATCAGAGGGCCCAACCACATCAGCCACACCATCAAGGGCTCATTCACCTGCACATCCACTAATGTTATATATGCCATCATGTGCCAGCAATGCCCCTCTGCCATGTACGTTGGCCAAACCGGACAGTCCCTCCACAAAAGAATAAATGAACACAAATCGGACATCAGGAATGGTAACATACATAAGCCAGTAAGTGAACACTTCAATCTCCCTGGTCATTCTATTACAGATTAAAAAGTCACTATCGTTGAACAAAAAAACTTCAGAAACAGACTTCAAAGAGAAACAGCAGAACTAAAATTCATTTGCAAATTTAACACCATTAATCTGGGTTTGAATAGGGACTGGGAGTGGCTGGCTCATTACAGAAGCAGCTTTTCCTCCCCTGGAATTGACACCTCCTCATCTATTATTGGGAGTGGACTACAACCATCCTGATTGAATTGGCCCTGTCAACACTGGTTCTCCACTTGCGAAGCAACTCCCAGCTCTCCATGTGTCAGTATATAATGCCTGCATCTGTAACTTTAACTCTATGCATCTGAAGAAGTGAGGTTTTTACCCACGAAGGCTTATGCCCAAATAAATCTGTTAGTCTTTAAGGTGCCAGACTCCTTGTTGTTTTTGTAGATACAGACTAACACGGCTACCCCCGACACTTGAGCTAGAATAGATGTTTTTAAAACCTTTAAAAATTCAGAACTTCAATATTTGTAAAACCAGTCTAATCCACAGGACATGAATCTGCCTTTCATATCATACCGGATAAATAAAATGTGACTGGCATACTGGCTTCTAAAAGATGACAGGGTCCATTAGAGATAAAACACAAATTTGTGCTGTGATCAGTAGCTTTTCTTCATTAACACTTCAGTCCATCTGATTTCCTCCCTAGTTTACAGACACACACACACACAATTTCTTAATAAGAAACTAAAAGACCATGCTAAACCCCAATTGTACCTTGTTTGACTCCACCTTGTAGGGCTGATCAAAGTCAATGGATTGAGTGGAAAGACTCCCCTTTTCTTAATGTGCATTGAATCAGATCCTTAGAGCTCAACTATTTGTAATGTATTTGTGTTTATAGATATTGATTGTCTTTATAATTATTTATAAATATATTAATTATAAATATATTTTGAAGTTTTGTTTACATGGTAAATATTTTACATCTGACTTGTTTCCCCATTAGACAAAGTAAAATAATTAATCTAAGATAACTGATGGGAAAAAGTAAAACTAAATCTTACCTGGGCCAGAGCCTCAGCTGGTTCCAATTGGCATAGTTCCACTGAAGTCATTGGAAGTAGACCAGTTTATACCAGCTGAGGATCTGGCTCACACCCTTCAAAATCTGAAGCCGACATTACTTTTGCTAATGCAACCAAATCGTTGTTTCAGTACCATGAGTACTTAGAGTTCAATTAGCTAAAGGAGAAAGCTCAAGTTATTCAGTGTTGGTTTCTGTAGGGAACGCAGGTAAGTTGATTCAATGTAAATTGTGTTTAATTTTCATTCTGTGATGCATGTTGCTTGTATCTATCATGACTTACTTTCTGCCCACTGCACTTCTAAATGGAGAGCTGCAGAGATAGCTGCTGTTTTGTATTCAGATGCAGCCTGCTAGATATATGATTATGCACCCTGCCTTACTTTTATTCTTTCTTGTTTAGTTGTTCTCCCACCAATTCTGACTGAAGGTAAATGATTGCTCTTTGGATAGGAAAAAGAGAACACTACTGAAAGAAACCTCTCTCTCTCAAGTTGTAGAATGCTTTATATATATTTGTGGTGTTTGAAATGTGTGCTACTTCATATAAATTATATAGTGAAATACACAATTTAAAACAATGGGAAAAGTTTCTCACTACAGAAGTTATTCTTGCATCATTTTACTTTAATTTTGGCTGAACAGTTTAACAAGGTAATGACTGAGTTCTCTTCTACTCTTGACATGTTTAGCTGCCATAAGAGATTTGGATTTTTCAGAGCGACATTGGGTCTCAGGCTTGGGGCTATGGAGGTAGAGTCCATTCAATTTTTTGAAAATGGAACAGATAATTTGGCACTAATAGCAACCCCTACAGCTGGATTTATTGATGCTGGTGGCAACAACTCTACAAGGAGCTGTCAACTGAGATCTACTGGCCAGAGGTTAGGAGCTTCAGAGACATGCTGGAGGAGTGGTATAGGGGTGGGGAAGACCAATAAACGTTTAGTGAAAATACAGAGGAAGTGTGGGAGAAATAATAGTTTTTTAAAAATTGTAAGACTGAATCCTTGAACAGATCAAATAAAAGTAGGCTTTTATTGGGCATGGAATGTGGACCAAACAGAAATTTATGATGAGGGTGACATTTCTCAAAAATAGTTGCTCTTGGTTTTAATCACATTAGAATATTAATATTTAGCAAGGTACAATCAGTAGAAAATTATTTAAATTAAATTCACAGTAATTTAACATACTAATAGCCTTAAGGACTAATCCTGCTGTCCTTACTCAGGCAAAAATCCAGTGGACTCCAATGGGAATTTTATATAATTAAAGACTGCAGTGTAAATGGATGGAGGTTTCTGAGTTGCTATAGAAGCTACTAAGATTGTCCTCAAGGAGAACTAAATAGGATTATTAATGCTACCAATCTAGGCAGCTATTCTCCAGTCTGATTAACAGCCCTCAATTGTTGTGGGTACATGTTTTAGCCACAAAGTATATGATTAGCTGATATGAACACCCTAGAGCAAGATTATGTCTTCAATCTGTGTCATTCTGTACTTTAAGCAGTATGTAATTTTTTGTTTCATGGAGAAACTTGAAGCAGCTGGAAAACAGATGCCAGAAATGTTTATTTAGAGAAAGTTTAAATATCACTGAGTTTTGCTTTGCTGATTAAATTACTAGTGATTTGAAGGCATGGGGAAAATATTTTTGTAGGAAATTCTGTTATGATTGTTTCTTTCAAGTTGACCTGCACAGACCCTCGCTTATTTACATAAAGGTTAAAAACTTACAAGTAGCTTCGGAGAGGCATGCGCTCACCTTTACAAGTTCAAAAGAAATGAGGTCCTGAATCATCAGTGATTCCATGCTTTTCAGAGATTATAAGGCCAGAAGGGACAATTGTGATCTTCTAATCTGACCGGCTGTAAAACACAGGCCATAGTACCTCTTGTGACGTTGCACCCCATAATGCTTTATAGAAATATGCTTATGAATGTAGATATGACATGGCTGGAATGTTTTATGCTGGATACACCATGTAACACATTTTTCCAAAGGTTATGTTCTACTGCATGTATTCATCCTATTTGTATGCATGTACCATTTTTATATCTGAAATTATCAGTGTTGGCTCAATGCTTGTATTCAAAGTGTTTGCTGTAGAATGCACTTAAGGAAGATTTGATCAACATAGTGTGAAGGGGTTATTCAAGTAAATGGAAGTACTTGGCGAACAATGGACCTTGATATATGCCAATCCACATCTGAGCTTTCCTGGGAACGTCCCTGTAGAGAACTAAGTCATGCATGGACAAGGGTCCATCTTGTAGCTAGGATTGTACACAGGGGAGTGCAGGGTTTCCACCCGCGAGAGAGAAACTATATAATGTCCTGGGAGACCCTTCCATTTTATCTTCAGCTGGCTCAAGAGGTAGTCTCTCCACCCCCAAAGGACACCTGAAAGAAACTGGAACAAAGGACAGTAACTACAGGGTGTGAGTGATTGCTGGACCCAGACTAGAAGGAGGCCAGTCTGTAAAAGAAGCTTATTGGAACATCTGAGGGTGAGATTTCATCTGTAATCACTTTCTTACTGTATTAGACTTAGACTTGCGTGTTATATTTTATTTTGCCTGGTAATTCACTTTGTTCTGTCTGTTATTACTTGGAACCACTTAAATCCTACTTTTTGTATGTAATAAAATCACTTTTTCCTTATTAATTAACCCAGAGTATGTATTAGTACCGGGGGGGGGGGGGGGGGGGGAGGAAACAGCTGTGCATATCTCTGTCAGTGTTATAGAGGGTGAACAATTTATGAGTTTACCCTGTATAAAACTTTAAGTTTTATACAGGGTAAAAATGGATTTATTTGGGGTTTGGACACCATTGGGAGTTGGGTATCTGAGTGCTAGAGACAGGAGCACTTCTTAAGCTGTTTTCAGTTAAGCCTGCAGCTTTTGGGGGACGTAGTTCAGAGCTGGGTCTGTGTTTGTAGCAGGCTAGTGTATCTGGCTCAAACCAGGCAGGGCACTGAAGTCCCAAGCTGGCAGGAAAAAACAGGCTCAGAGGTTGTGTAAGCACATCAGGTGGCAGTCCCAAAGGGGTTTCTGTGATCCAACCCGTCATACCTCCCCCAAATAATTCTTAGAGAATATATTTTAGAAAAACATTTCATCTTGATTTAAAACGATCAGAGATGGAGAATCCACTATAACCCTTCATAATTTGTTCCAATGGTTAATTACCCTCTCTGTCAAAAATCTATGCCTTATTTCCCGTCTGAATTTGTCTAACTTCAACTTCTAGCCATTGGATCACGTTATACCCTTCTGTGCTGGATTGAAGAGCCCATTATAAAACATTTGTTCCCCATGTAGATACTTATAGAATGTAAGTAAATCACCCTGACCTTCTCTTTGTTAAGTTAAATAGACCCAAAGAGCTCCACCTATCACTATAGCGCATGTTTTCTAATACTTAAATTGGAGAAGAGCCACAAGAATGATTAATCAGCCTCCTTTTTGAATTGTGGTAATCAGAACAGGACACAGTATTACAGCAACAGTCATGCCAATGCCATAGAGATAAAATAACCTCTCTACTTCTACTCAAGATTTCCCTGTTTATATGTCACAGGTTTGCAAAAACTCTTTTAACCACATCACAACACTGGGAGGTCATGTTCAGAACTCTACCCCAAAAACTTTTTTAGAGTCACTGCTTCCCAGGTTAGAGTCCCTCATCATGTAAATATGGCCTACATTCTTTGTTCTTAGATGTATATATTTACATTTAGCTGTGTTAAAACTCTTATTTGCTCATGTGCAGTTTACCAAGTGATAGAGATTGCTCAGTTTCAGTGACCTTTCCTCTTCATTATTTACATTTCCCCCAATTTGTGTCTCACCTGCAAACTTTATCAGTGATGATTTCATATTTTCTTACAGGTCACTGACAAAAATATTAAAGAGCGTAGGGCCAAGAACTGATCCCTGAAGGCCCCCTCTAGAAACATGGTCATAAGGCAGCCAAACAATCCTCTAAGATCATCCAATACTTCTAAAACAGGGACTTACCTTTCTTCAATATGCCTATTAAAAACCAAACCATAGCAATTGGAGATGGTTGATTTCCCCACATCCAAACAATGACTTCTTTTTCTGACTGAATTTTTTCAAAAAAGCCCTCCACCAGATTTCATTCCAAATTTTCTGGGTTTTCAACCAAAAAGCCAGAAAGTTTTACCAAAAACTCCTCTTCAAATTTTTTCCACAAGAAATACTATTTTCCAAACCAGCTGTAATACCAACATACATACTTCAGTCAGCATACATGTGTGAAGGACGAAGGAAATGGAGTCATAATAATCTACCACACCCATATACATTCCCCCTGAGATGATATGCATTGTTGGCATGATTGACTGGCCCTCCCATCTTGCATTCCTGCAAAACAAGCAGCAAAGTTTTGACTGCTTCCTGCACAAGAGATCCAGGGATGGAAGAAACCTATCCACAGACATAATTTGTCCTATAACATGTATGTATTTATTTTAAAAGGGAGAAAATGGTTGTGTGTGATATTCAGATTTCTAACATATTTACTTATGACATCAACACAAAAAAACTAAGGATTTGTCCAATGAAGAATGCTGAATGCCTTCACCACATGGTGCTTTATTAGTCAAAATGACCATTTTTCATTACTACCATTTTCAATACTCTATTTTGTAACTTAGATGGAACAAGAGGGTGTGCGGCAGAGGAATGAAGGCACAATCATTATTTTGCACTTCTGTAATGAACCTGAAATCATCACTGGAGCACTCTAAGGCATGTGTATGTTGTATTATAGTAACATATCCAGATATCAGTAGAAAAAGATAGAAGAGACCTGAAAGTGAAGCAGAAATATATTACTGCCAGAAATGAATTTTCATAAATAAACCTGCCTGTTTTCAGCCCTGTTAATGTAGCATATCTAATTGCATCCCAAACATCTCTGTAGTCAAGCAATTTGAAAGATTTTGGTTCTTTCCGGATGTTACCGTAGGTTTGCAATATATACTGAAAAGCATTAAAAACAGACAATGAAAGCCAATAAACTCTATGGGCAACAGTAAATGCCTGTAGGGTTTTCACTGTGCTGCTTTCCTTAATTACACTGTATTTGAAGCACACCTGTCTTAACAAATCTGCACAAATGCAGGTTTAAATATACCTTGAACTTGAATGTCCTTTGTATCTTCCTTAGAACGCAAGTTACATCCATGTTCCATCAGGTCAGAAGTTAAATCTAATCTTAAGTCACTGAGACAAGAGGCTTATCTCAACTACTGAGACACAAATTCTATAAACAAAAGGAAATGAAATATAAAGCAAATCACCATTGGAGGAAGTACAAGTTGCTAGAACACTAAGTCCAAAGCTTGAAATGTGACAAGCATGAAAGTGCTTAATGCTTGCAAATAAAGTGTTCAAAATGTGAAAAAAAATGTATTTGTAATTTAGTCTTAATAGAAAATTGATTGATTGCTAAAGCAGTTATCATTAGGGATAGTATTATAACATCCTTAAGCTTGCAGTTAGGTGCAGAACTTGAACCTCTCAGTTCCAGAAACATACCAGTCCTTTTCTGGTGCTGACGGCAGCAGCAACCCGCAGCTAGTTCTGCATGTGCTGGTTATTCAAGTAGGATGAGAGGTGAAGATGAAGGAGGTCTTTGAGTCTAGTTCCCCTCCTGTAGACCCCATCTCTTTCTGGTTCCATTACCTACGATCTTTGGGGTAAAAGGAAGAATATGATGACCCACCTGACCTCCTTCTGACCCTCATAGGCAGCAGGGAGAAAAAATTCTCTCAAGCTGATTTCCCTCTGTTGCACCTCTTAAGTCAAGGGTAGGGAGAAATGAAGTCTGTGTCTTATTTTTCTTGATCAAGTGTGAAAAAAATAAGTCAAGATCCCTGTGTTCCCAATGTACAAAACACTTTCTGTAAAACACCTTTCCCTCCCAACAGCTCCCAATTTCTTAAATTACCTTCAAAGCCAAAGCACACTATTCTGCATACCCTCTCTGTGTAACTAGAGCCCATGAAGGCCTGTTCCAGAAACATCTGGGACATTCCTTCATTGCTGAAGAAAATGTCTACACTCAGCCATATCAAAAGGCACAAAAAGGTCTAGCATGGTAAAAATGGATACCTGAACCTAATCTAAAAGCACTAGGAGATGATTCATGACCTGGAAAGTGCTGTCTCTAATCCAAAGAAAAGCTAAACCAAGATTCCAGGATACTCAGGGTGTCATTTATGTGCCCAAATACACCTGGAATAGAAAAGTCCCTGCCTTCTAAACTATCTTCTCCAAAAATCAAGTTTTTAAGAATGAATTGTATTTGTAAAGCACTGCAGGTCAAGAGATGGATTCTTAATGTAGGGGTCTACCCCCATTTAAAGCCTTCTACACATCCAAAATTCACAGGCTAGCCCTCACCTTTTAAATTCCTCATTTGAGATAGAAATCCCACCAAAGATAGACTTCTACATCAACAGGAGTCTGGCAGTACATTTAGCATAATATATTTATATTAAAAAAGACAAATGAAAATGAATGAAGTTGCACTTTAAGCAGGGTACATATTTAAGCATAGTTGGCACCTTCCTCTCACTAAGCACTACACTGATAATGCCTTTCCAAAAAGGCCATCACAGTCCTAAAACTTATTTTAAGCAGCCAAAAGTTAGACCCACTGCTGACAAGGCTTTAAGAACACAGTCAAACATGCATAAACTCATCAGAAACCTGGCCAAAATAGTCAAGGAGAACAGCTTTTATAATCAAAAGTCCTGGAGAAACTACTGTACTGTACTGTACATCTTAGCCAAAATCCATCACTAGAACTAGTCAGATATTCACAGTGAATAATTTGAGCAAGCTACATTTTCTCTTAATCAGCAATTCAAAGATAGCTGACAGATTTTACTGATTGGCACATTATCCACCCCCTCCACCAAATAGTTTGTGAGAACACACTTCAGCTTATGTTTTGCTCTCTAAGTTGTTGCTATGAGTATTTGCTGTTAATTCATGCTACATGGTACTAGCCGATTCACACTGATTGTCAATGTCACAGCTCTGGTCAAGCTCTCCCTCTTCTAGACACTCACCACAGTGCCTTGATTGGGTCCTACACACTGGGCTTATGTGTTAAGCTTTCCTGAACATGAGCAGAGTCCAGGCACTGCCTCTGGCTCTCTAAGTACAAATTCTCATTCTAGCACCCGCTTCTGAGAGTTGATACACCCTGGTCCAACTGCCCACACCTGAGACTAGAACCAGCTCTCCCAGACTACTCAGTTGCTTAAACATACTGTTTCCCAGAGCTCCAACCACGCAGGCGCTCTGTTTTACACTTTACCTCTTCAGGGATATGTGATAGTTGAAGCAAATAGTCACAAATCCTTCTTCAAAGCCTGTAAGCCAAACACACACTTTACTCAGACAGCACAAGAGATTCACAGATAATTTAGAAAACAACAAATGCCTGAATGCCATGCTCCTCACTCAGACTCCCAAAGAAAGGGTGAGCTAATCGGTGTTCAGGTAGGCAGGGTCCACTGCTGTCTCATCAGGTTCCCACAGCAAACTCTCCCTGCTTCAGCATGTGTAGTGATAAAATAGCCAGAGAGAGAGAGAGAGAGAGAGAGAGAGAGAGACTAGAGCCACTCCTGCCCTTTTACAAACTTCTTGTCCTTTTTTTCATGTGACCCTTGATCAGTCTCATCAGGTGATCCATTACTAGGCCACCTGGTGGAACCAGCTTTCTTTAGCCACCTACTTTGTCCAAGGGGGCTTCCATTTGAATAGAAGACTATCAAGGTTTAATGACCCTCAGTTGTTAGCCCTGTGTCACCATCCCGTGGAATCTCAGTCCAAGGTGGAGACAAAGGCAGCAGACACACCAGCCTTACAATCAGAGTGGAGTTTGTAGTTTGATAGATACACAGAGTCCACAGTATCAGATTGAATTCATAAGCTATACATAGAGTCCCCAAATTGTCACAATAATGAAAAATAAAAATAATAATAATAATAATAATACTTTGTACCTGACACTTTTTAACCATAGATTTCAAAAGTGCTTCAGCAACAATGATTCCAGGATAGGTAAATTCAACTTCTTCAAGTGCCTGATCTTGCATTCCTTGGGCACCATTAGCTCCAATTGACTTAAACAGGAGTTTTGGGTGTGCAAAGAATACAGAGCAGACTGCCAGTATGTAAATGCCAAGAAATGCCCTTCTCTGTTGATCATTATTAAACAAATAAGGAAACAAACATGAAAAATGAACATTATGTTCATGGAATATAATATCCACAGTCACAAACTCATGAGTCACTCTAACTCAGGGGTCAGCAACCTTTCAGAAGTGGTGTGCCGACTCTTCATTTATTCACTCTAATTTAAGGTTTCGCGTGCCAGTAATACATGTTTTAGAAGAACCCCCCCCCCCCCAGGAGTAAGGCCATCATAAAAATCCTGTGCTAACTAGATATCTTGGTGAAAAGAGATTATTTTCTATACAAATAATGTTTGAGTTTATTAATAGGCTTAACACTTGGAAATAAGAAAGCAAGGTATGTGATTTTCTTAAGAGTTCCAAAGTGGCATCAGCATGTCATGAGAACAGATAGTCGCTCATCTACTACACAACTCTGTGTAAACCTAAAATATTGCTATTATTTTACTGCTGTATGGGAAAAGATTACATGTTTCAAGCTGTGCAAATTATCTTTATTTTATTTAACAGACTATTGATACAGCCTTCTACTGATATTTTAAGTATGGATTCATCTTTTAACACCAGAGCACGTTATATAGAGTGATGAAGAACTGAAAAATACAGTGCAATTTAATTCATGGATTTACAGAGTGATTAGGGGACTTTTCCTGCTTCGCTAGCCTTGTAGGGGTTTGGTGCCTTCTAGATATGTATTATAATTCAGTTCACTTCTGACATGCAGGAGTACAGTAGTTAAAGTACACTGCAAAATAGCACAGTAGCCACACAAAACGAGACCCATGCCTTCTAAAATAAATCTCTCTCTTTATGAGCACTGGGTAAAGAGCTTTCTGGAGCTCAGGCTGGTGGTATTGCCAAGACAGAGATTAATTTATTTCACAGCATTTTACTATTCTCTGTAATATATCAAAACCTATTGTGTGCATGCTCTAGGAGGCCCTAAACAGTTAGCATAGGAAAGCCAGCTTTACCCTCAGGAGTATAGCTGAAATTTCATTTTAGCAAATACACTTTGTAAAGTTCAATTTTACACGGTTATGTCAAAAATGTTATCATGGGATTTGCGTCCATAGTTCTTTTTGCTACAAAGGTGAAATAAAAGAATAATTCCATACCAAAGAAGGACCAAATAAATAGTTAGGGCATCATTTATTTTTTTACTCTTTCTGTACAAGGGCAGAGCTCCCATTGATTTCAGTAGGAAGTAGGTGGAGTAAAGTCTGAGTTATAAATAAATAAATAAATAAATGAGGCATGGCATCATGATTTTACTCTACATTAAAAGATTCTAAGGTTGTTGTGATGGGGTAAACTCCCATCACCTGCTAGAGAAGGGAAAGAACCCCAATTAGAGTCATGTTCCACACCTGTAGGGTGACTGACCGAGTACCTTCCGTTAGAGGGTGTAGAGCTGGGTAAGGATTTATTAGTGACCTGGGCCTTATAAGCAGACTGAGGAAGCAAGAGGGCAGAGGAGGCAGGACTGTCCTATAGAGAAAAACCCAATAGGAAGCAGTAAAAAGTAACAGAGGGCCCTGTGGCACCTTTCAGACTAACAGAAGTATAGGGAGCATAAGCTTTCGTGGGTAAGAACCTCACTTCTTCAGATGCAAGACGTTCTTACCCACGAAAGCTTATGCTCCCTGTTACTTTTTACAGATTCAGACTAACATGGCTACCCCCCAATAGGAAGCAGGTCAGTCTCCTGCTGGGGGACCCTGAATTAGGGCCTACAAAGAGTGAAGAGATCCCTATGGGAAGCTGTTAGAGTCCCTGGGGAAGGGAGGCAGTGAGAGAAAACCTGCGAAGACGAGAAGCAATAGAAGACAAACTCTGCAGGAGCAGGCTAGTCTCCTAAAAGAGTAACCTTGCAATAGGGCTAATAAGAGCACTTCACTGGAGCCCAACAGGGATAGAAGTATTATTGTCTGGATTTCTAGTCAGACCTTTTTGTTACCACAGCAAGGGGCAGAATTTTAAGTGTCTTGGCCAGAGGGCTAAGTCACAGAACACAAAGGACAAATCAGCACAATGGAGAGGATGCCACCAAAAAGGGTGCTAGAGGCACTGATCAGTGCAATGCCAACTCCTGATGCGAGGTTCTACGACTGGAGTAGAGACTGTTACTGCTATACAATCACTTTTCAGATTAGAACAACACTAAGTGTCATTGTGTACTTTTTGTATCATTGATATTCATGTACCATTTTGTTACTTGCCCAATCAAATACACACCATCACATGGTATTTCATATTGTATCTAAAGTTGTTATTGTTATATATATTTTTTTGTTATGTGATAATGTAATTTTTAACTATCAAAAATCATTGATTCAGAACAGGGACAATGTTGCATGTTCAACATTTTCACATTTCCTAACTAAATGGGATCCCTGAGGCATATCCATATTGACCTAATACAATTTTTGTCTCCAATCCAGACCAATAAGTGGTTGTGTCACTGCCAGCCCTGAAGCCCTGGTGCCTTAAGTGCTCTGCTGCTGTGGCTCACAGCCTGGACACACACAACCAGCAGACAAAGCACACGTTCAGTGTCTACGTGTTGAGCAGTTCTGTCTTAGCTTTCTGATTCCAACAGCCTGCTTGTTATGCCCCAGCCTTGGTGACTACCAGCTAAGTGATTCCAACACACCCACAGACTTGAATTCTCTCAAAACCATGTGCTCTGCAGTGTCCAGTCTCTCCCCATCAGAGGAATAATAAGGTTTGTTTGATCCTCTAAAGCAGAGGTTGGCAAACTACATCCCGCAGGCCACATCCAGCCCGCGGGACCATCCTGCCTGGTCCCTGAGCTCCCAGCCGGGGAGGCTAGCCACTGGCCTTCCCTGCTGTCCACTCTCCCCCGCAGCCTCATCACCCCTCAGCTCCCGGCAGGGAGTCCCAGGGGGAAGTCAGGGGACAGGGAATGGGGCAGTTGGATAGGCGTGGGAGTCCTGGGAGGCCTGTCAGGGGGCACGGGTGTAGATAGGGGATGGGGCAGTCAGGGGACAGGGAATGGAGGGTTGGATGGGAGGACTGGTGGGGGGCAGTTAGGGGCGGGGGTCCCTGGAGGGGGCAGTCATGGGACAAGGAGCAGGGGGGTTGGATGGGTTGGCAGTTCTGAAGGGGGCAGTCAGGGGGCAGGAACTGGGAGGGGGCATATAGGGGGTGGGGGCCAGGCTGTTTGGGGAGGCACAGCCTTCCCTACCTGGCCCTCCATACAGTTTTGCAACCCTGATGTGGCCCTCTGGCCAAAAAAATTGCCCACCCCTGCTCTAAAGAGAGTGCACAGCTTATCACCATAACTGGAGTTAACAATCGAACTCAAACACAGCATCAGACTGGTTTAGATTAAAAGTAAACCAAGGTTATTAAAAAAAGGAGATAGGTTTTTAAGTGAGTTCAAGCACAAATGATAGAGTTAGAAATAGTTACAAGCAAATAAACTTTCTAGAAACTAACACTTAACAAAACTATCGTCTTGGTTCTAGGTAAGATTTTTACCAGCCTTCCCTGCAGCAAGATGGTTGATCCCCCTCACCAGTCAGGATTTGTTCCCAAAGACATATGATTGGTTCCTTTGTCTTGTCAGGTGAAAGATAACTTGGGTTTCTTTGTCCCTCTCTTTTATGGTCCAGTGAACCTTTAAAATGGATTCTTTTGAAGGTCACCCCTCCAAAGTAAAGTTCATTCAAGTTGTAAAGAAAGACACACAGCATCTGGTAGTGAAGGAAGTTCCAGGCTGTTTTTTCCCCCTGCTGGTGTTTTCTAAAATATAAATTGGTCTGCTCCTGCCCTCTCCCATGCAAATGAATGGCCACTTGGAATGTGTTTGCCAGTCCACTCTGAGGACACCTGGCTGGAGGTATCTGCTTGTCCTTAGTCTGGGAGAAACCTGCTTACCCACTCCCCAGATCTGTGTGGTAAACAAACTTTATATGTCCTTCATATTTGGGTGTTTTAGATTTTCTATGATACCTTACACAACACAGTTTGACATTAATGCACGGGGGTACACTGAACTGATCAGGCCAACTGAAACTCACCACCAGATACTAGTGAGCCCCTTGCTCTCTTGCACTGGTATGCTGTTAGGGTCACAGTTCCCCTTACAAATGACCTGAAAAGAAAACAATTAGTGAGATAAGACATAAACCACTGCAAAGGAAGACCTCAAACCTCAAACCAAAGTGCTATTGATTGATAAAGACGCTACTGCATGAGCAATAGTGCCAAATCCTGAGATAAACTGATCAAATTTGAGAGATTGAAGGGCATGAGGGGTCACTGAAAACACTAAACAATAGAAAGCAACAGAGGGTCCTGTGGCACCTTTGAGACTAACAGAAGTACTGGGAGCATAAGCTTTCGTGGGTAAGAACCTCACTTCTTCAGATTGCATCTGATTGCAGATGCAATCTGAAGAAGTGAGGTTCTTACCCACGAAAGCTTATGCTCCCAGTACTTCTGTTAGTCTCAAAGGTGCCACAGGACCCTCTGTTGCTTTTTACAGATTCAGACTAACACGGCTACCCCTCTGATACTAAACAATAGAGTTTATATTGAATGGTTGACTATGAAGATAGATTGCTAGAATTCAAACAGGCATTCAGATACCATGGAATTAGCCAGATAGATCAGGTACAGATCCTAGTATGTCAGTAATGTGTTGACATATGTCCAGATACCACAGTGATAGGCAAAGTATAAAAACACCTGAATAGCGTAGAAGAGATACATTTTGCTTTTCCTCTGTAATATCTGAGTAGAACCACAAACAAATGTCTTTGAAGCAAGCAAGAAAGAAACGGTATAGAAAGTACTCAAAATATCATAACCTATCATAGCAATATTTGAATATGGAATTAAAACTAGATGAAAAATCTTATATTAGAATGAAAAATTGATGGTTTAAGTATCTCATTACAAAAGAGTGACATATACAGAAGCAGACTTGAGGGGATGTCATCTATGGAACAAATAAGAAGATTAATGGTTGAAATGAGAGCTGAAATATCAGAATACAGACCAAAGGACTCAAAGGAACATAATTCTGCTATATCAAATCCATTAAGGACTGAGAACTGGTAGCTAATGCTATCAAAATTCAGGATATCTTGACTGGAAGAATTACTGCGAGACAAGGAAATCAGTAAAGCCAGCAGTGCAAAACAACAAAAAGAGTTAACATTCATGGATAAATAAGAAACTAGATAAAGTTGAGTTTTAATAAGGCAGAGAAGCCATTTTGTACTAAAAATGATTAATCTCAAGTAATGGATGATTGAAAGGTTTTAAAAGTTGTTTAGCATTATTCAAGATTTGTCTATTTCACAGTTTATCAATGGATCATGGTTTATAGGAGTCAAATCTATTTCCAAGTCTATATCTCCACTCCAGCTGCTCTTCACGTAATTGTCAATATCAACAAACTGAGCTCATGAGTCATGTGTGAAGCAAGGCTAAGAGACAGTGGCCCTATGGGCCACACTACAAGAAGTGCAGTTTTATCTTAAATTTAATATTAGGTATTAAAAATTATACAAGTGACAGTAAAAGGATTAAGACATTTCAAGACATTACAGCATTAACTCTTGAATGTATTAAATTAATTTTTATCTCTTTATTTAGGTAGTTACTAAAACTGGAAGACAGCATGTCTATAGATATTCCATAATTTCCAATGCAGAAGCCTTTACATTAATTTAGATTTATTGATAATCATTCAGTATGCGGCTGAATTACAAATGAAATAGTAAATCTAATTCTAGCCAATTTTTTTCTGCAAGCTGATAGTGTATGTGCTCAGTTCCTTTGACAGCCTAGTATTGAACATTTTTGTAGAATGAAGATGGGAGAAGTCCCTAAGAAAATTACCATTTAAAAAATAAAAAAAAAAAGATCAAGTGAAGATTTACTATACGAGTGATCACAACATTTTTATTTGATGAATGATAGTGTCATACTGTCTGGATTATTCAGAAGGGTGTGCAACTAAATATACTTCTAGAAAATATTCTGCAATCAATCAAAATAAGAATGATGAATCCCTGTGATTCATTTTGGGGACTGTTTACGGCTACACTACATACAGGGCTATCCTGAATCTTTACCCACCTGCTTCCCACATCTGTGACTATCATTTCAGCAGCATATCCATTCCATAAACACAAAAAACTTAACTCAGGTTACAAGTGGAAGTAAGTGGTGAATGTAAATATCACTGGGAATATTCAGTAAGATCTGAAAAATCCAGTCCATACTTTGAGAAGCCTGCCAAGACTGGGAACCACAATCAGTCCTGATTCAAAAGAGTAGCTCTGCTAGATCAAACCAAGAACAAAATTCATCTTGGCACCCTTAATGCAAGTGGGTCCACATGTTTTTACATCATTCCTCATTCCTGGGAATGCTGGCTGTAAACATTAATGTCCAGTTGTGATATTATACCTGGATGTCCCACTTTTGCCTCATTATTTCTTTGAAAGATACTCTTTAAGAGGGGAGTAGCCAGGACATTGAATATAAGTGAACAACAAATGGATGGTCAACATTCAGAACTAGAAACACAGCTTTGTTCAGATGGGGCCCACATTGAGGCAGGTGGTGCAAGGCCTATCTACCATTTAAATGCCAATTTTAGAGCATTTAAGTCCATAGGCCTTGCATTGGGCCTCTGCTTAAGAATGAACTTCAGTGTGAGAGAGCGTTTATATATAAACTGTAGCAAGTCCCCGCAATTACTGTAGTTTTTAAACCACTACTTTTCATTTAGTCAATCAAAATTGCAAACACAGTGCCTGCTCCCACATCCCTTACTCGCTTATTCAGACAAGTAGTTCTTTTGGTTACGAGTGGTCTATAAATGTCAGTGGAGTGCTTTCTCAAGTATGGGTCGAAGGATCAACTCATAATTTATGCTTGAGCATTTCAGCCTTTGGGTTCAATGGCCTAGCCAGTCATTTCAGGAGGACATGGCCAATCCAATTCAATTTACCAGCATTGCCAGCTCCAAAAGTTCAGAAGGCACGAGTCAGACCCCCAAACATCATGACTGCTTTTTAATGATATTGTGTTTTTAAGTCTACCTTTTGATTTTTGAAATTTTTCCTGCCTACTGCCACTCTGTATGTGGTATTCTTCTCCCAAATGTATTGAGCAAGAAGATTCCAGCCCCCCGCTGTAAAAGCTCTCACTCCCTGCCTGACTGTGGAAATCTTCCAGCTTCTCCTCAAACCCCAAAATTCTATTTCAGCCTCATCTCCCAACCAGCAGTTAATTTTGCATCCCAGCCCCCACATCAACTTTGCCCTATACATCTACCTGTCCCTCAGCCCAGCAATTAATTATGCCCCTGGTAGCCCTCCAGGCTCACCTCTGCTCCTCCTGCACCTCCAGGTGTTCTTCACACACACCCTGCCTGGGGGGACAGTTGAAATGGTTTCTTTACCCTCCTCTGTACCTTCACAGGCCTTGTTGCCCAGATGGAGTGTGTGTGTGTGTGTGTGCGGGGGAGGGGGTAGAGATGTGGAGGAGCTGACCCTTTGATCACAGGAGGGGAAGGAAGAGGAGGGAGTAGATATGCCCTGAGGAGCTGGGCTCTCTCTTTTTTCCTTCCATCTTGTGCAAATGGAGTTGGCTGCTCCCTCTATTCCTTTCCATACCTGAAAACTCCTTTCTGTTCCTGAAAGCTGAGGTGATGGAGGAGAAACGCTCCATCTTCCAGTAGAAGCTCTGATTGGCTGTTCTTACCTAAGAGGTGGGGAAGTGATGAAGGCAGCCAATCAGAGGCAAGTTTTTCAGGAAGGACTGAAGCTTCTTATCTCATGCCACGACTGGCTCCAGCACCAGCCAAAATGAAGTTGTTGATAAAACTGTGAGAGTTGGCAACGTTTTACCCCAGGTGAATCTGAGTGACTGAGACCGCTACCTGTGTAATAGCAATGAAGACTGTTACTTACACAAATAGTTTTCTTTTAACATTCATTTTTATTATATATATAGCTGCATTTTCATTTCAGTTGAAATAGTCACTGTAGAAATGGACTACCTTTACAACAATTTTGTGTTTCATTAATTTGTCACCAGAAAATTGGTGGGTCATTCCTTGATGTGTCATATCATTAACAAAAGCTTTGCAACAATTATCAAATGTGACAATATGACACACAGAAAGGAAAATATTCCTTCTTTAGGCCAGATATTTTTAAAAGGGTTTATTCTTATGTCTAGAATTGATTCCACATTCATACACATGCTGCCAACTAAAAGGAAGATGCAATTTACAAGATCTGTACTAATGTAATTTATTGATTTGCTAACAAACTAGTTTTGTTTGTTTAAATTAATATCCAGTACACATGTATTGTAGCCATCTGTCTAATCTGTCAAGCAACTGATTCTGAAATCCACAGACATAGGAAGAAATGCAGAGGAGGAGTAAACAGAGTGGGAAAAAAGCTAAAGGGTGAAACAAAGTCTAAATGCTTACATATATTCACTGGACCTTTTATCATTCATCTAGAAACCTGAAGCATAAAGTCAAAGTAACAATTTGTACAAAGTGACTGCATGTAATTAAAAGAATTAAGAATGAAAATGAGGGATTACAGTGATTCTATATGATCATTCTTGCTCTGTGTAGCCTTTAACATATCAGTCAATCAATGCTATCCTCTGCAGAAGGGAAATAAGTAAAGGATTCCCACAAGCAAAAAGCCTGGACACCACCTGGGTCCGCAAAGGTAAGGTCTCACCAGAGAAATAAGTCTGGATAGTGGAAATTTAATTGGACTGAATAATCTAAATGGAAGTTTGCTTTGAAAAATTAATAAACATGGTCTACTGTTACAAAGTTCGTCTATGAACCATAGGAGAATTTAAGGTCAAGGTAATATATCTAAATGTACAATCTATGTATATCATTGTAGTATCTGAGCATATAGTGACAATCTATACTTTCACTACTTTCATGGAGCAAGGTTGTCATTTGCCCAATACACCTGTGTAGGTATGGCAGGTCACAGTGCAGAGGAAAGATTTTCCTCTGTAGAGATGGTACTACTCCTCTTCTCCCATGCACAGGGCCGGCTCCAGGCACCAGCCCAGCAAGCAGGTGCTTGGGGCGGCCAACGCGGCACGTCCGGCTCTTCGGCGGCGGGTCCCTCACTCCCTCTCGGAGGGAAGGAATTGCCACCGAAGACTGAAGTGGCAGCGGTAGAGCTGTAGATCTCAAATCACAGCTTTTTTTTTTTTTTGCGCTGCTTGGGGCAGCAAAAACCCTGGAGCCGGCCCTGCCCATACAGATGGACAAGGAATGGGTGGAGCCTTGATTCTACCCCCAGATATACCAACCAGGTGAGCTAAACCTGCAGGGGGGGGGGGAGGGGAGGGGAAGTAGTGTGTCAAGTATACGATACCAAGCTGGGAGGGGCTGCAAGTGCTTTGGAGGACAGGATTAAAATTCAAAATGATCTGGACAAACTGGAGAAATGGTCTGAAGTAAATAGGATAAAATTCAATAAGGACAAATGCAAAGTGCTCCACTTAGGAAGGAACAATCAGTTGCACACATATAAAATGGCAAATGACTGCCTAGGAAGGAGTACTGCTGAAAGGGATCTAGGGTTCATAGTGGATCACAAGCTAAATATGAGTCAACAGTGTAACACTGTTGCAAAAAAAGCAAACATCATTCTGGGATGTATTAGCAGAAGTAGTGTAAGCAAGACACGAGAAGTAATTCTTCCGCTCTACTCCATGCTGATTAGGCCTCAACTGGAGTAGTGTGTCCGGTTCTGGGTGCCACATTTCAGGAAAGATGTGGTCAAATTGGGGAAAGTCCAGAGAAGAGCAACAAAAATTATTAAAGGTCTAGAAAACATGACCTATGAGGGAAGATTGAAAAAAACAGGTTTGTTTAGTCTGGAGAAGAGAAGACTGAGAGGGGACATGATAACAGTTTTCAAGTACATAAAAGGTTGTTACAAGGAGAAGAGATAATACTTAGTCCTTCCTTGAGTGCAGGGGACTGGACTAGATGACCTCTTGAGGTCCCTTCTAGTTCTAGGAGTCTATGAATCATAGAATCATAGAATCTCAGGGTTGGAAGGGACCTCAGGAGGTCATCTAGTCCAACCCCCTGCTCAAAGCAGGACCAATTCCCAACTAAATCATCCCAGCCAGGGCTTTGTCAAGCCTGATCTTAAAAACCTCTAAGGAAGGAGATCCCATCACCTCCCTAGGTAACCCATTGCAGTGCTTCACCACCCTCCCAGTGAAAAAGTTTTTCCTAATATCCAACCTAAACCTCCCCTGCTGCAACTTGAGACCATTATTCCTTGTTCTGTCATCTGGTACCACTGAGAACAGTCTAGATCCATCCTCTTTGGAACCCCCTTTCAGGTAGTTGAAAGCAGCTATTAAATCCCCCCTCATTCTTCTCTTCTGCAGACTAAACAATCCCAGTTCCCTCAGCCTCTCCTCATAAGTCATGTGCTCCAGCCCCCTAATCATTTCCGTAGCCCTCCATTAGACTCTTTCCAATTTTTCCACAGCCTTCTTGTAGTGTGGGGCCTAAAACTGGACACACTACTCCAGATGAGGCCTCACCAATGTCGAATAGAGGGGAATGATCACGTCCCTCGATCTACTGGCAATGCCCCTACTTATACTGCCCAAAATGCCGTTGGCCTTCTTGGCAACAAGGGCACACTATTGACTCATATCCAGCTTCTCGTCCACTGTAACCCCTAGGTCCTTTTCTGCAGAACTGCTTCCTAACCATTCAGTCTCTAGTCTGTCACAGTGAATGGGATTCTTCCATCCTAAGTGCAGGACTCTGCACTTGTCCTTGTTGAACCTCAACAGGTTTCTTTTGGCCCAATCCTCTAATTTGTCTAGGTCCCTCTGTATCCTATCCCTACCCAGCAGCGTATCTACCACTCCTCCCAGTTTAGTGTCATCTGCAAACTTGCTGAGAGTGCAGTCCACACCATCCTCCAGATCATTAATGAAGTAAAGGGCTGACACAGAATATCCTCCCATCCCAGCCTGATGAAGCAAGGGAGGGCTTGTGACCAAATTGGGATTGAATCAGAATTTGCTCCTGCTCTTGAGGCAGCACAACTATATATTACATCTTACTCAGAACTTGTAACTCCACAGTCAAGCCCAGAGTGAGATGAAATGTCTTCAGTTTCGGATTTCTATCATGTTTCTTCACCATAAATTGTTATGTATTGCCATCATTATTTTATTCCTTAAATGTACTGAATTTATCAACGGAATTTTTTATACGTGTATACACCAGAGAACAAAAGCATATTATAGTATTAGTTCTGATACTTTCCTACTAAGTACTTAGTTGAGAGCACTCTTAGGCCTGGTCCCCACTAAGCCCCCACTTTGGACTAAGGTACGAAAATTCAGCTACATTAATAACGTAGCTGAATTCGAAGTACCTTAGTCCGAACTTACCACGGGTCCAGACACGGCAGGCAGGCTCCCCCGTCGATGCCGCGTACTCCTCTCGGCGAGCTGGAGTACCGGCGTCGATGGCGAGCACTTCCGGGATCGATCCGGGATCGATTTATCGCGTCTTAACCAGACGCGATAAATCGATCCCACAACATCGATTGCCTGCCGCCGGACCCTCCGGTAAGTGAAGACGTACCCTTAATTAGAGATGGCTCAGGAAGATGTGGATTGGATTTGTGAGAACTTCATATAAGCTTTTGTTTTACATCAACAAAACCAAAGTGACCTTGGCTTCAGTTTTGGGTTCACAGACTATAGGAAAGAGTGAAATACTGTAAACCTAACAGGGAACTGCAAGTGATGGTATCTAACTTAGAGACCTCTACATATAGAAATGGAAGATCAAAAATATGAATTAATTGCAGGCAAACAGGAGAGGAAAGAAATAAAACAAAATGATCTGAACAAACTGGCGGTCCTTTCCGGTTCTAAGATTCCATGATTCTATGTAAAGCAATGGAAAGTGGTGGACAAGTGCATAGAGGGAGATAGAAATATTAGCCTATCAGCAACAGAACCAGAAGTAGGATTTACAAGCCCATTTCTTCAAAAAAATATCTGTGGAAATCTGTTGGCAAATTACACAGCAGGAGATGTTGCAGAATAGTCTTGTTGGAATCAAGTTGCTATGGGACTGAATACTCATGAAGGAAAAAACCTGTGGCATTCCCCCAGTTCTGTTTCACCTTTCTCTTCTAATATTTGCTTACTATTGCTCTTGTGCCAGAATTGACATCTCTGCAAACGAAAGTTATCACATGGCTGAGATACATTCTCAGGCAACTTAGCACAAAACCAATTCAAAATGTCATTGTTGATTAGGCAGCAGCATTGGTAAGTCGTGTTTAAAATTCCACAGGTCACTTGATGTTACTAGTATGCACACTTCTAAAAGGTCAGTGCACTTTTTAAAAATTCCAGTGAACATTTATACATCACTGCACTTTTTTTTTAAGCCCTGGTATATGCCCCTCTATGCCCAAGAGGTGGAAACCATACTTTCTGTTGTAAGGAATGGAGCTACTGATGCAAAAAGGCACCAGATTTTGTAGTCTTCTGAAAAACCGTAGCACTGATTTTTTTTTTAAACTGAATTCTGGCAGATAAACTTTTTTGAGATATCCCTACAAGAAAAATAGAGTTGGAGTAAAACACAAGGACATAAAAAGATGGAGTAAAAATAGGGCAGTGGGTGAGATCCTCCAAACTTTCCTTTATTTCATCAGAGTCACCAGAATTGTAAATTTAAAAAACAACAACAACAACAACAACAACTGAAGTCCACAACTTCTTATAGAGTAAGACCCTTCCTGACTGACTCAATAGAAATACCTGCACGTGCTTAAATGCTTTGCTGGACTACGGTAGGCAATTTGATAAGCCCAGTTTTTCTGGATTTGTTTGAATACCAAATAGTGGCCATCAATACAGTATCAGACTGTACACTCAATTTGCAATTAACACTTTTTTTTATTAAGTACATCAACCAATCAAGGAATGGAAACAGTATCATGTAGACTTCAATGTAATTAACTAAGACAGCACAAATTGTATGTTGATTGCAGAATTTGCATTTCTCAGCACTCCAAGAATTATTCACTGGTGATATTCACAAATCATATCCAAAAAATAAGTTTAAAGAAAATGCAATGAATGAATAATTTGACCAACCCTAGTTTTAAGGATTAGATTGGAAGTCATTTGACATCATTAGATGCAGGAAAGAACTCCACATTTTTGTGAGTGCTGTTCAGAACTAACAGTTCTGGAGGTTTCAATTTGAACTCATCCTTAGCACACAAGTGTGTTCTGAGAGCATTATAGTAGAAATGTATTGATGTATATTGAGTCTCTAATGAAAAGTGACCAATTTCTTATTAAAGTTGTATGCCCTTTCAGTTCTCAGTTACACAAAGTGTGAACAGTTGAAACCAATGCCGCTAAACAATGAAGGATTGCCCCATGTATCTCTACAGCCTAACAGTGGAAATAAGAGTTTGAGAGCCAGTTAAAACAACTGTGCTAAAAAATGCTCTAGCCTACTGTGAAAGTCACTGGAGGGCTCAGTACCCCACTTACTATTTCAAGGCAGATGGCAAAATGAAATGTAATTATGAAGGTGGTGATTATGGTTCTATTCCAGAATCTTAAAAGATCTAGGAACATTCAGCCCAACTATGCAATAGTTACCTATTTACATTTAAACTACTTACTAATCAAAGTATAAAGATATACTATGTTTTTGATTCAGCAAGGTATATAAACATGCACCTAACTTTAAACAGGAAAAGTTCCACTAAAATGGGATTACTCACATATTTAAACTCAGACATTTGCTTAAATATCTTACTCTAGAGACCTATATGTGACAACTCAATAAAGGAGAATTCATCCTGTACAAGCCTAAATGTTCAAGCCATTTGATTCCAAAACATTATTCACAATGAATAATTCAATCAGCTCTAGTTATAAACAACTGTAACCCAGGGGTTAAAATGGAGACATTAACTAATAGAAGTTGCTACTGCTATTATTTTTATCTATTTCCATGCAGCCATAATACTCTCTTGACATTTTCCCCCTACTGGAAAATGTTTCTTATATGAAATTATTTCCAGCTCCTTACCAACTCCTTACCAACAATATTTTTTCCAGAGACCCTAAGTTGTAATGGGCTGTCAATCACTTGCAACAAAAATCCAGAGGGGGATGATATCAATCAGCAGTTAAAGAATCAGATTTTGTAACAACTTTGCATTATCTTTACATGACATTGTAATGCAACATTTTTCAAACACTTTTAAAAAACATGATAACTACTTCCAGTCAGGCCAACATAATTAGCTCAATGTCCATAGAGTATATATTCAGATCAACAAATGGGTGATTATCCATAGATTTTATTGCATTGTTAAAACCTTTGTATTGCTGAATATGTAGTAATTCAGAGTTAAACTCATAACAAGCTTAACTCAAAACTAAAGATCAGGAGCAGACTAGAAAGTTCTTCTAATAGATTATCTAGCTGGATGGATGATATAGTAGAACTAGTCACAGTTCTCTACCACAACCTGTTTTTGGTGAAGTTTCATTTTTAACATAAGTCTTCTGATCAGCTCTAATGACAGATATAGATTAGTAGGTTGCACTATATACCAAGTTGCACTGACTTTGAATCCAGTACATTATAAACTTACTTTGTATTAGATCAAGATATCTGTACTCATATCTGTACTCATCACTTGGGTATGTGTGTGTCTTTAAGAATTACTTGGGCCCGTTGGACTTTGGGCCTCTACCTGAGAAAAGTGTGAAGGATGTGAGATACCATTTTATTCTTGTTGTTACCAAATAGCTTTCCTATTCATAAATATACACTGAATTATTTTTGCAATGATTTGAAAATTATCACTAATTGATAAGATTAAGAAAATGTAAATGAGTTTATACTAATGCTTTTGAACTAAGTAATGGCAGAATTCCTTCACATAAAGAGTGAATCCCAAAAGGAAGCTTTAGTTACTAGAATTTTGCAAAATTACCTCTTACCCCATCATGTTTGAGTGAGTTCAATTTTAATTTTTGCAAACATTTATGAAATATTTTGAAATGCCACTCCCAAACCCATTGTTGCCTAGTAATCCAAGCATCAAAGAAACCAAAAATCTTCTATGTAGGGCATTCATGTCTGCACTCATTTGTCTTTTAAGGGGTCCCATTGATGTGCTTGTAGGTTGTCCGATGGTTCTATTTTGGTCCATGGCTTGCCAAGGAGAGACCATAAGGCCAATTGTGCAAATTGCAGAAAGCCATGAGTAATGGGGTTATTTGGAACTGTTCTATCCCAGAGGGAACCCAGTCCCTTCTAGAGCTCCTGGTATGCAAGGGAGAACACACACTGCATCATCCCCACAATGATGTGTGCTCTGACAGTTTTGCTGGCTTGTGCAGAAGTGAGGCAGGATAGGCAGCAGGTTTGTATAACTTTTGGTGGTGTCCAGAAAAGGTCCACTGAAGAGGTTAATTGCTTTCAGATATTTTCAAATATTTTCCTACAACTAATGTTCACAGTATCACCCATCCTCCAACACTTGGAACAGTTTTAATTTCTGATAAAGTTAAAAAGGGTAATTTTTATAATATAACTCAGGCATAAAGTGACTGACTTTATATTAAGCTACTGTACTACAGTACAGTCCCTAACTTATGGGGTGTGCCTCTCACTTTTGTCCAAATGTAAAATGTTTGTTATACTGAACAATCAAATGTTTTAAGCCAAAATTTTGCAGGTCTTAAGATGTTGTCAGGGCTAGTTTGTCCAAAATTTGGCCTCATTATTTTCTTACCTCTGTTTGAAAAAAAACATGTAATTCTTTAAATGCAGTTTATTTTTCAGAACAAATTATTCAGTTCCTCATTCAGCAAAACACAAGCGTGTGGGTGACTATCCACATTAAAGTCAATAGGCCTACCCATGTGGTTAAAGCTAAGCATGTGCTTAAGTGTTTCGTTGGATTAGGGCTTCAAAGGATTTCCCCTCCAAGAGAGAAGTAACTCTTCAGCCCTAAAAAACCTAGAGCTAAAACCTCTCCAGCGCATTATCCACGATCTAGAACCTATCTTGGAAAATGATCCCTCACTCTCACAGACCTTGGGAGGCAGGCCAGTCCTCGCTTACAGACAACCCCCCAACCTGAAGCAAATACTCAACTACACACCACACCACAGAAACACCAACCCAGGAACCTATCCCTGTAGCAAACCTCGTTGCCTACTCTGTCTCCATATCTACTCTGGCAACAGCATCAGAGGACCCAACCACATCAGCCACACCATCAGGGGCTCATTCACCTGCACATCCACTAATGTCATATATGCCATCATGTGCCAGCAATGCCCCTCTGCCATGTACATTGGCCAAACCGGACAGTCCCTCCGCAAAAGAATAAATGGACACAAATCGGATATCAGGAATGTTAACATACACAAGCCAGTAAGTGAACACTTCAATCTCCCTGGTCATTCTATTACAGATTTAAAAGTCACTATCATTGAACAAAAAAACTTCAGAAACAGACTTCAAAGAGAAACAGCAGAACTAAAATTCATTTGCAAATTCAACACCATTAATCTGGGCTTGAATAGGGACTGGGAGTGGCTGGCTCACTACAGAAGCAGCTTTTCCTCTCCTGGAATTGACACCGCCTCATCTATTACTGGGAGTGGACTACATCCACCCTGATTGAATTGGCACGGTCAACACTGGTTCTCCACTTGTGAAGTAACTCCCTGCTCTCCATGTGTCAGTATATAATGCCTGCATCTGTAACTTTCACTCTATGCATCCGAAGAAGTGAGGTTTTTACTCACGAAAGCTTATGCCCAAATAAATCTGTTAGTCTTTAAGGTGCCACCAGACTCCTTGTTGTTTTTCTTCAGCCCTAGTAAGTCATCAGCAATCCTATGAAAAACAGGAAATTCCTCCATGGAATTTAAAATGAAAACACTAGAAAGGAAAGAAGTTCATTTCCAAGCTTCCAGTAAGGAGTTCATACATACAACAAAGAAATTATATATAAAAAAATTAAACACACCTTGACCATATTCTTATAAGTGCTTTAACTTGAAGGATCATGCAACTATTCCCTACCTGCTGATCAATCCTCCACTAGCCATTTGTGTTGTAAATTCACTATCAAACCAAGAAAGCATCTGGAAAAGTGGGCCAAAGCAGCTCTTTGAAATTCAAAAAATCAATACTTGTGTACAAATGTAGTTCAGCCAAGCAGTATATAGTTTGGAATAACTAGTGAGCTGTGAAATTGACATTTGAATGAGTAAAATGGACTTTAAAAAAAACAAACACCTTTTTAGTCCTACGACTTCTTTTAAGGCTTTATCAGGTATGAGAGTCTGAAGTAGCAATATACTATTTGGAGGGGGAGTACAGGGATCCATTTGATATCATTGGAAAACAATTATTACTGTGAAAATCAAACAGTAAATTTTCTTTCATTGACAAGTAACTGGCAATTTAAGAACTGCTATTTATCCAGTTTAATAAAAGACTTTTTAGTGCTACATTGACACTTCTGTGTCAAGCCACCAAGAGAAGGCTAGAAGTGTGGGAAGCCAAGGCAAGTGTAATTACTTATTTGACTAAAAAGTGTTGGCGGTGGGGAGGGGAAAGAGCCATTGCTTTTAAAATGATATCTTGATCTACAATTTCAAGTTGTATTAGTATAATTATGTCAGTTAGGGTGTGTGATTTTTTTGTCTATTAGTTATACCAGTAAGAGCACTAGTATGAACACAGTTATATCGATATAAAGATAACCTGTTAGGTAGTTACTGCTCTCCCTGTATGTGAATAGCTATACTGGTATAAAACACCTTTTTTAGAAATATAACTGTACTTATCCAGCATAGGTAATGCAGTACAACTTTCTAGTATAGACAAGTCCCGAGTGGAACTGGTGACTACAGTAAAAATATGGGAGTTATTATGTAATACATGTGTTAAATAGAGCATTTCCAGAAGTCTGATCAAAGAGTCTGAATTGGGTGTTCATGCAGATAAGCACACTGGATCCAATCTCTACTCAACATGCCTCTCACACACTGTATACAAACAAAGTACATCACTGTTTCTCCCCCCCTTTTCCAATAGTCTCTGGCTCCATTGTTTTATTGTTATTTTCCTCTCTCAAACATATAGCCCAGTTCCCAAGTAGCTGCTCATGCAGAGTATGAAATGGCTTCTTTATCCAAAATACCTAGTTTACCAAGAGGTTTTCAAAGGGCTCTGGAGACATAGGTGTCCTTTCCAGACATTCAACAGAAAGGAAATGTCAGCTAGCAGTAATCTGGAATCCTTTGGGCCTTCCTCTTGCCTGCTGGCTGAGGTCGCCAGGTTCATTTCTGTGAAGGAAGCTGTCATAACTATAAAGGGAAGGGTAACAGCTGTCCTGTGTACAGTACTATAAAATCCCTCCTGGCCAGAGACTCCAAAATCCTTTTCCCTGTAAAGGGTTAAGAAGTTCAGGTAACCTGGCTGGCATCTGACCTAAAGGACTAATAAGGGGATAAGATACTTTCAAATCTTGGGGGGGGGGAAGGCATTTGTTTGTGTTCTTTGTTTGGGAGTGTGTTCGTTCTCGGGACTGAGAGGGACCAGACATCAATCCAGGTTCTCCACATCTTTCTAAACAAGTCTCTCCTATTTCAAACTTGTAAGTAAATAGCCAGGCAAGGCGTGTTAGTTTTCCTTTGTTTTCTCAACTTGTACATGTACCTTTTACCAGAGTGTTTCTCTTTGTTTGCTGTACTTTGAACCTAAGACTAGAGGGGAGTCCTCTGAGCTCTTTAAGTTTGATTACCCTGTAAGGTTAATTTCCATACTGATTTTACAGAGATGATTTTTACCTTTTTCTTTAATTAAAAACCTTCTTTTTAAGAACCTGATTGATTTTTCCTTGTTTTAAGATCCAAGGGGTTTGGATCTTGATTCACCAGGAGTTGGTGAGAGGAAGGAGGGGAATGGTTAATTTCTCCTTGTTTTAAGATCCAAGGGGTTTGGATCTTGATTCACCAGGAGTTGGTGAGAGGAAGGAGGGGAATGGTTAATTTCTCCTTGTTTTAAGATCCAAGGGGTTTGGATCTTGATTCACCAGGAGTTGGTGAGAGGAAGGAGGGGAATGGTTAATTTCTCCTTGTTTTAAGATCCAAGGGGTTTGGATCTTGATTCACCAGGAGTTGGTGAGAGGAAGGAGGGGAATGGTTAATTTCTCCTTGTTTTAAGATCCAAGGGGTTTGGATCTTGATTCACCAGGAGTTGGTGAGAGGAAGGAGGGGAATGGTTAATTTCTCCTTGTTTTAAGATCCAAGGGGTTTGGATCTGTATTCACCAGGGAATTGGTGAAGGTTTTTCAAGGCTTCCCAGGAATGGAATCCATTGAAATGGTGGCAGCAGAACCAGAGCTAAGCTGGTAGTTAAGCTTAGAAGTTTTCATGCAGGCCCCTACATTTGTACCCTAAAGTTCAAAGTGGGGATCCAGCCTTGACAGAAGCATTGAAGATTTTTGTTAGCAATGGGCATAGTTATTCTGCAGTGCTGTTTAGCAGACAGAAGGGACATGGATCTATTTTCACAGATGCCTGGCTCAAATGTTTTTCAGGGCTTCTTATGCTTCCATGTCAGGAATGGAATAGCAAAATGGTGAATATCAGTTGGTTTTGCCTTAAATTCAACTCTAATTCAGTTGATTCCTTCTCCAAAGTAGAATGAGAACTCTTCATAGTAACTGGTGCTCTAGCTCAGTGTTTTAGATTACATAGTCTGGGTTTATTATCTTGTTCATTATGGACTAGTTCTATTGGCTATGATGGTGAAGGAGTAGAAGACTCTCTTGTCTTCTTTTACCGTGGCGGAATATATCTGGAAGACGTCTTTGTGGTGCTGATAAATTGAAGCAGGTCTTATGCACTGGCATTTTAGTCTTCTCTTTTTATACTTAATTAATTTAATTAGTTTCAGTGAACTTCTTGGTTGGTATGGGGGGCATGTGTGGGGTGGAATGAAACTAAGGTGTTGATAGCTTTGATCACTAAGTAATCATATTTTTCTGCCCATTTGTCAGCACATTGACTTGTGGCTGGATACTATGCTCTTCTAAGGCATACTGAAAGCTAGATGAATTCAAGAGCTTTCAAGGTCAAATCAGCTTGGTTGGTTCATTTCTCTAGTGCGATGTAGGAAAAGCCATGCTCCTTACCCGGATCAGTTAGTGGTCAAACCAGGTGAACAGAATGTTTGTTATAACCCCAATGTCCACTCCCAGACTGAAGGGCAGGTCCACCCTGTGTCTGGCTGGACCATGAGGAATACTGTGATTTTCATGCAGGAGAGGTCATGTGTGGGTATCTTGGGCAATGTCTACTTAGGCATTGCTGTCTCCAGCAACAATGAACCCGGGGATGCCATGCTAGGTAGCTGGTCCATTTGTTCCTCTAGGAACTCTACTGCTGCTGGCAGTTTAGAGCACTAGGATTCCAAGGTTCCTTTTCTCCCTCAGCTTGCAGACCATGTGGATGCCTTTGTACATTTGGAGAATTTTATTTCCGGTAAACAGTACTTTCTGCATCAGTGACTGGAGGGTAACAGGACTGCTACTCTGCCTTCAATTTTTATTTTATTTTTTTTAAATTCCTTCTGACAGTCTGGGAACCAGCTGAAATATATATGTTGCATTTGTGTGGGGATGCTTTTGGGACATTGGCTGGCTAGTCAAACCAACACACCATTGCCAGCAATTGGAAGGTTACTAGTACAGTTACCAGCGACAGTGGCCCTACTAAGCCACCCGCTCTATTTCTTTCCTGTTGCACATGGGTAAGCAGGAGTCCATGAAAGGGCTCCAATACATTTCCTTTTAGCTTTTGTTGTCAGAATTTTTATTAGACTATCATCTGTGGATAAATACCTCGATCTCAGCCTTGATATAGCCAATGATATTGCTCACATCCTAAGGTTAACTAATTGTCAATAAAACACTCTACATTATTATTTTTTTCCTTAGATTTGTGCTATTTTAAAAACATGCCTTTTCTGAATACAAATGGGAATGACTCTGAATATCAGACCTCAGAATAAGTTTATGAATACCAGTGTCAAGGCCTGTACTCATCTCTATGAGCTTGTCAGTATATAGTCTTATTTTAATGCATGGCTGGCACACTATCATGAACAAATAAAAGTGACATATGTTGCAGTTGTGACATGTTCCTTTAATAGCTGCTGTGACATGATGGGTAATTCTGCTTTCTTTGTCACATCAGCCTATTTTAAGGCATTGTTTTCCACTTGAAGTGATATTGAGAAAGGTCATGCTGGCCTGTGGAAGTATGAATACATTATTCCACACTAGCATGAAGGAAAATGTATGTCACCTCTATGAGTGATACATTATATGCCTTAGGTTGCATAGGAAAAGAACAGAGGCTTTAGTTAATTTTCTCCATAGACCTAGGATCCTGCAGTGGTCCAAGAGAGATGAAGAAATCATGGATTGAAAAGTGAAATATTTATCTCAAGAGGCTGGGCTTGAAAGAGAAAACAGTGGTGGGAAATTGAGTCCATTAGACCTATTAAAGCTCAGTGAATCCAAAAGAACAAGGACCTCTTTGGATAATGAGTGAAATGGAGCATAGTTGCTTGGTCTGTGGGGATAAGACTTTGCCACCAGCTGAAAGAGCGTGCATAAGAATAATTTATTGGTGGAAGTGGTACTTTGGTACATAAACATCCACCTGTTTCTCATAGATACCTGAACTTTTTTTTTTTTTTCTTTTTAAGTCTTTGTGATTTTGGTTAGAACAAAGGCTTCCAAAAGAGAATGCAATTATTAAACCACCAAAATAATAAAACAATGCCTACCACAGCACCATACTCCTGGTAGGAATTCATTTTTGATTATGTCAAAAAAAAGAACTTAACCTATCAATATGGGGCAGTTTTCACTGAAATACAGACACCGTGAAAAGGAGCTTCTAAAACCAAGAAGCAGTGTAAAACTCATGTTGCAGAAGTAGACTGTAAAAATGACAGGCTTCTATTATGTTTTGATTCCTTCACAAAGGAAACTTCAAATACTAAGAATTCTATAACATTTTACTTGACCTGTGCTTTTTCTCACTACCAAGTCTCTCCTGCTGTCTGTCTTTGATCTATGCAGGGTTCTGCAGAGTGACACATGAATACATGTAGAGCACATGAAAGGCAGAGTCTCAGGAAGGGCATGGTGATAGTGGGCAAGCTACTTTCAGTCTGTACCAAGGTTAACACCAGGAGGGGGGTAACATCGTACTCTGCTTGGCTCAGGTTGTACCTAAACCATTTGTATTATTGTCATTTAATATCTCATGTAGTCAATGATATTATTGTGCCTAATAGTTACATAAAATACAGTCTTACATATTTTGCCACAACAGAATTAAAATTCTCTGCATTCTCATATAATCCAAGAGGGACAAAACTTGACTTTCCGAGTGCACCAAACTAGAATGAACAGCTTTAGAGTGTGCTTTCATTTTACCAGGTATACAGCACAGTATGTATTTTCAGAATTAGTCCACACAGCAAGATGTGGAGCCTGAAGTGTCTGCAGGATGAGTACGAATTTTAAACAAATATAAACTCAAATTATGGAACTCATGTTTTTGCATTGAAAACAACCATCCCTCCTCCCCTACACACAAATACTGCACAAATTCATAGATTTTAAGGCAAGGATAAGCCACAGTGGCAACCTAAACTAACCTATGAACAGAGGCCACAGAATTTTAATCCAATAATTCCTGAACTGAGTCCAATATCTGTGACTGAACTAGAGCACAGTTTATCAGACTGAGGGTTCAGGACCCTAAAGAGAATTTTGAATAAGTTTTAGGGGGTCACATCTACCTTTCCTTTTCTTATGGATTAGAAACACAGAAGGTCCTTGAAGCTTTCTGTTGTAAAGTGGAGTCACATTATTGAAAAAGTTTAAGAACCACTGAACTAAAGCATATATTTAGAAAGACGGCCAATCTCAATTTAAAAATCTCAAGTAATAGAGAAACCACAACATCCCTTAGTAAGATGTTTCAACAGTTAACTAATTAAAACATTCTCTTATTTCCATTTAAAATGTTGCTAACTGCAACTTCCAATCATTAGATCTTGTTATGCCTGTATCTGCAACTATATTAAAGGAATCTATTGTCAGAAATCTTCTCCCTGTATAGGTCCTTATAGACCGTGATTAGGACACCTTTAATATTTTCTTCAATAAACTAAATAGCTTGAGCTCCTTTAAAGACCTCACATTTCTCATAGTAAGTCATGTTTTCCAGACCCTGAATCATTCTTGTAAACCCTTTTCTCCATCCTCTTTAATTTTTCAACTTAATTCGTAAAGTGTTGACACTAATACTGTATAAAATATTCCAGTAAAGGATACAGTTAAACAAAAATCTTCATATTTGAAATTCCTATTTTTCCCTCAATTTTAATTTCATTTAATGAGTTAATTCTAGTGATAAAAGCACAAGATTATAGATTACAAGTTAAAACTCCTGCACTCTATTCACAACTTGACTATTGAGTCATTGTGTGAAGGCAGGGTGAAGAAACTGCACTATATTGCCCCCCCTAAGACATGAATCTGTTGTTCACCAGTTAAATTTACAATTTTTTAGAATCAAATGATCAGGACAATTTCTTTTTCTATGTATAAGATCCAAAGGAGGCAACTTTTTCTTGGATGCAGACATTACAGCAATGTACTCTATGTGGACATGAAAATCAACTTGGACCATGAAGATAGTGCAAAATGCATCCTTCTTGTTAAGTTGTTTCTGCCCATGTGAAAACAAGCAACACACTAGTAAAGTGTGTGCTGTGTTCCTCCTGTAGTGACGGTTCACTAAAGGACAACAGCCTACCACAGCTGCAAGCTGATGAAGTTCTCTCTTTGGCTCAAGTGATAGAGGGATCTGCTTTGGTTTGGAGAGTCTTAGGTTTAACATTTGCTGATGACTAATAAGCAGGTGTTTGTTTTATATGACTCCAGTGCTTTGGCATCTTTGTTGGCTGCCTGTTGGTTTCTAGGTACCAGCAATGAGGGCTTGCAGCAACGCCAATCTGAAAGCAGGACCTGCATCAGAGCCAGTCTCCAGGCAAATTTATGAGTATAGCTAGCCCCTAGTAGGACGCTTAATTGGTTACCCTGCCGGGTTGGTTGGAAGGGTTAGCTCTTAAGTCCACAGCAGCAGTTTAAAGCATTTGTCCATGGCAGAGACAGCACCAGCACCTGCTTATTCCCAGTCTTGCTTCTGTCTTATGCCCACCTGACCTCAGTTCAGGTAATTCCATACTGACCCTTGGTTCCGATTGATCTGACTCCAGCTTTGACCATTGGCTCTGACATCTAGCTTCTGACTCAGGTTCTGAACCTGGGCTTTGCCACCTGATGCCTAAACCAACCAGTAGGCGCCACCCCCAGCATCCTGGTCACTGATACTAGATGGAGTAATAAGGTGTTTTTAAACTTACAAAGGTCTAAATGACTTGTGACCCAACTACCTAAACCACCCCCTTTCTCCCTATGCAATACTGTTGCAGTTACGATTAGTGTAGGCACTCCAACTGGAGCTCTCTTGATCTAAATGACCTCATAAGACATTCCATATGAGGAGCCCTTCACTCCCCACCTCCTGGCACAAAATAGCATAAATCTGGTTGATGACATCACAAAGTGTCTATATAGTCAACATAACATAACATAAGAGTGGTTTGAGTTCAAAAGAGATTTGAGTTCTATATAATAGTTTGTGCTGAGAAAGACTTTTGGCATCCTACTGTCATTTTTTATTTTTGTTCCATTGTATTTTTAATTAATTGCCAAGGACACTCAGAGCCTAGTAGTGATGTCCTTTTGTGTTTTATACATTGAAAATAATATTAATATGAAGGATCTGATACACACTGGTCATGGAAAAATTCAGAGATGAAAAGATAGTGATTATTCACAATGTAACTCATTTTTAGGATATGCACAAAATAATTCCACAAAAACATCCAGATTCTTCTCCTAAAATGGAATAAATAAGCGTCCTCCATACCGTTACATTAGCCTGGTTCATGTGTTGTTTGCTATATTATTTTCATGTGTTCTCTGCAGACCGATAAGTCACTCATTTTATTTTCTAACTCATTTAGAAAAGAATTAACGTTTTTTTTCTAAAAAATACATGCACATCACTGACAAAGCTTTTAAATTTGCCACTGCTGTAAAAGTTAACATTACTATCTTCTCATATTATTTGTATTACTCCTGAAAATGTGACATTGGCAACATTAATTAGCATCTGATGTCAAATTTCATTTATTCTCTTCTGGCAGCTGATTTTCAGCCATGCTGCTTACTATATGGTCTCCATTACTCTGTTCTTCAGGTCTATAAAAAGCACTAATTTGAACTGGATAAATCCATTTTCATCAGATACCATGAAAAGAACTCCAGTCCTTTCATTAAAGATAAATTGGAAAAAAATCAGAAGTCCTCTCAACCTTAAGTTCATTACAACAGTGAATATGCTGCATGTACAATTATGTTATAAGAAATAGCAATTTATGGAACATTGAGTATACATAGCCATGAACTCATAAAAGCAGAAGAAATAATGAACAAACATCATCAAATACACACAGCCACAGTGCCCATGGTTGATTAAGTCACACTAAGCATCTTGTAGTGAAGCTCAGATTTGGCTTAATCCTGCAAATCCAGAAAACTCTGGGGCATTCCAGCAGGTGGCACCAGGTAGAGTCAGGTGCATCCCTTCATTCATTAATAGAGATTCAGAGCACGATGTGGTGGGTTCTTTTGCCCATCCTCGTGACATAGCTGAAAAGCATGCTATGCCCCTCTTTGAATATAATGAGTGATTGAAGGATGGCCAGATCTAAAAGTTTGACATTTTTCAGAAACCCAAACAATTTTATGGTCAGGATTTGGTGCCAATGGTGCATATGGAATGCTTCTAGTCACTCCAAGTCTGAATGTAAGAGGATCCAGATTTCTGACCATATAGCAATTCCGGTAGTACATGTTTGATAGATCCTGAACTTTGTCTCAGCGCAAAGAGGTTTTTGCACCATAAGTGAGACATGGACTTCATACAGGAGGTGGTGAGATCTATTAGCCAAAACTTTTGGGTTGTTGAATCTGTTCAAGCTCTGCGTGCAGCCTAGGTAGATAAATGTGCAAGTATTCTCCATGGTACTCAATCACACTTGCAACGGGGGTTCTGGAGGCACAGCTCTAAGATTTTGGACCTTGGTCTTCTGCCAAGAGATGTTCAACCCCATAGTGTGGATGGTACCTTGGAATTTGGGGCTGAAATTCAGGAAAATGTCAAAGACCATGAACAGCTGAAAAAGTTTGCTCACATTCTGCATGGTAGGATGCACCTACTCCTTAACTGACATTATCCACAGCATTCAGGTTTCACTGTTGGGTGATTGATGATTAGAAGCTGGAGGGCAAGAACAGCAACAGATGAGCTTAGGGTGACCAAATGTCCCGATTTTATAGGAACAGTCCTGATTTTGGGGTCTTTTTCTTATATGGGCTCTTATTACCCCCTACCCCTGTCACAATTTTTCACATTTGCTGTCTGGTCACCCTAGATGAGCTGCACCAAAATTTAACTGTCTGTTTCACTTGGCATATATCAATTCAAAGAGGCTTTTTATTATTTGGTTGACAAGTCAGCACCTGGGATTGCACTGAAAGGAGTTGGCATTCCAGATGTTCTGCTAAATCAGTTGGAGGTCTTCACACCTTACTGGTGCTAGAGCACATGTTGGTTCATGGCTTTCATTGTTTATATACAAGCTCAGGTGTGTGGCAGGGATGTGGTCTTGTCTTGGCACAATTCTGCTGAGCTGTCAACTGGTTATTAGGACTTGTCATTCTATGCATCGGAATGAAAGTTGGTCAAGAGTTCACAAAATAACTGTGCTGACAATGTTGACCTCCTTGTGAAGACGTCAGAGAATAAAATCCATCAGGGAAACTTTAGATTAAATATTTGTAAAGCAGACAGTACCAAGGGAGACTGTGGAATTACGTTTACTGGAGATGTTCAAGGCTGGATTTATGGATTTGATATCCATCTATTACTAATGTAGAAATATCAATCATGTTGTGATGGAGGGAGATGATCTAAATTACTTTTTACAAGGTTCATTCCATCTCAAGTTATTCATGGTTACTTTAGTAGATATAGAGAAGAGATACAGAATTTTATGTTCCCTTTCCATATTTCTCGATGATATGGAGGGGAGTCAAATGCATAGAAAATTGGGGGGCAAAGCCTATTGAGGAAAAAGGCCACAGAGTACCCACTTAAGTCCCCACTGCAAAATATGGAACCAATTGTGCTCCCATTAACTTCAATGATGATCAGCCTTCCAAGGGGTTGCAGAGAAAAAAGTGGGTGAGCCCCAGGAGTTGGAGAATGATCCTTGCTAAACAACAGTCACCAACATCTCACTTGCACAAAAACTGTGTAGATTACAATCCATATTTAAACAAAATAAAAACAGGACTTGTCCATGCTCCCCAAAGCTCTCTCACATTATTTTAGAACACATTCTAATACATATACATATTCTTAAACTTCCTTGATCTGTGCTATTCTTCCCTTTTCTACACTAGCCAGCTCCAGGACAAGTTGAGAAAGTCATACTATAGCCAACGTATATAGCTACTTTAAGATTATAACTACTTTAATTTAGATACTGACTAAAATACACAATAATTAGTTTAAACAGGATTATAGGCCTCATTTTGCTTTCACACTGGTGAAAACAAGAATAACTTCATTGTAATCAAACAGGGTAAAATTAAGTGTGATAAGAATCAAGCAATGTGATCTCAGAAAATAAGAATGCAAGTCATGTTAGCATCTTCTGTCCTCTGGCAGAGAGAAGCTTTTTTGTGTGTGTGTTTCTCCAAGTATTTGTTTGGAAATACTTAATCCACTGAAAACTGGGACCATCAGAATTAAATTTGAAGTTTGGGTGACTTTTTTACTTAAATCTAGTACTCTGATCTGATGAGGCTGAAAAGAGTTAAGTGTTCCCTTATGTAAGAAATCATCCTGAGAACTCAGCTGGCTGTATTTCACTCCACTTAGCTAAGAAAGAATTACATTAAACAATAATGTTAATAATTGGTTCTTAAATAGTGTTTTTTAGGCAGAGATTTCACAGTACTTTACAAAGGAAAGGATTAGAGATATTTTAAAAGAGGATGCTATGTACAATCAGACTTTTGGGGAAAGCAAGACAGATTTATCGTACTGAAAAACAAAGTATTAGAGGAAAATTTTCCATAAAAACCCAGTATGGTATGTGTTATCTTACACTTTTCTCAAATAAAAACTGCCTTGAAGACAGACATGCATTTAAGAATTTTAACAGTGTAAGAAGAAAGCTGCTTTTGCACTTTGTTTCTGTCCACTCCAATGCATTCAGATTGAATTTAAGTGAAAAAACAGCTATTGTATCTAATCTGAACTTTAGCATCATGTCATTTTTATTTATTAACCTCATATGACAGAATGTATGATGTAACAATCTAGGGCTTATTTTTGAAACAGACCACAACACAGCCTCCATTTTTACAGGCATATTAAAGTAGACATATTTTAAGAGCTACCTTTTGTATCTCAGTTGTAGAAACTACTATCTATGTAAGATGCAATCAAAGAGGTTTTATGACCCCAAGGTAGCTAATTTAATGGACAATGTTTTTTTCAAATCCTGACATCCCTTTGTGAACTTGCAATCTTTTGTGGATGTAATTTAGATATTTAAGTGCAGATTTTGTTACAAAAACACTGTTGGCACAAAAGGCCAGATCCAGTAAAAGCCACCAAGTGTAAAATATCAAGCATCTGATTTCTTAGTACTTTCTATTCTACAAATAGTGTATTCAACATTTGGAATATGGCCACAAAACCAGTCTCAGACATTACTTTAATTTTGCATCATATGATGTGGTGCTAAGACAATATCCACCCGCAACAGCAAAAAGCTGAAAAACAATGATTAAAACAACGGCATCAAGGATTGAGGCAATTAGTTTAGCTTAATCTCTGAATCAAGGCTAACTACAACTTCCTGACAAGACACACAAGAAGTTCAGAAAGGCTACAAGTTTGCAAGAAACTGTTGAGAGATATTTTGTATTATTATTTATTGCAGTGATTGCTTGCCTTAAAAATATTCTGTGGTTCTTTGCAGTGTCTTGGTAAAGAAGGAGACGACTTTAATATCTACGTGAAGTAATATAGAGCACAAATGAGGCAAATTGCATGAGCTTATTAAGGTTAAGGGTTCACATCAACAGCACCCCCCCCAGCTCTTTGTGCTTGGTCATGCCCCTAAGTCTCCCATCTGCTCCTGTCTCAACATGCTCCAGGTTCCTGTTTGACAATCCAGCTGCTCCTTATTGACACCACCTGGGTTCCTCTGCAGCTGATCTCATTGACACTCCCACCCAGGTCCCTATGACAATACCCTCCAAGTCTTCAGTTTCTCTTTTCTGATTCTCCAGGTTTTTCAGCCCCTTTTCACCTATGTTCTCTGGGTACAATAGCTTGATGATAACCCTGGGGACTTCAGCTGCTCCTTATCCACATCTTCCAAGTCCTCCTGGTCACCCTTTTCTTGGTGTCTTCCCTTCCTTATCATATTTTCATCATGTTCAGAAGTTGTGCATTCCAGAGTAAAGCAGCTTTTGTGGTTTGATCATATACTTCTGGTTTCTATGGTTTTTCAGTCAAGACAAGCCTCCTTGTAAAGCCCTCAACAATATTCAGTTTGGTATTGGAACTGAGCAGCCATCTTTACCCTGGTAGTTATAAAACTGTCAGTCAGATATTGATCCTGGGAAAGATAACAGTTTATATAGGACTCAATTAATAAAGAATTGAAGTAGGGTAATATAATTAATTCCAATCAATATGGGTTCCTGTCAAACTAACTGAATATCTTTTCCTGATGAGAATACAAGTTTGGTTGATATAGTGTTGATGTAATATACTTAGACTTCTGGAAGGCATTTGATTTGGTACTGCACAATGTTTTGATTAAAAACTAGAATGATATCAAATTAACATGGCACACATCGAATAGATTAAAAGCTGGCTAACCAATAGCTCTCAAAATTGAATCCTGAAAGGGGAACCATCAAGCGAGTGTTTGTAGTGGGATTCTGCAGCAACCAGTTTTGGCCCTACACTATTTAAACATTTTTTATTAGTGACCTAAAAGAAAATGAAGAATCATTGAAAGTTTGCAGATGACACAAATTGGGGTGGGGTAAATAATGAAGAGGTCAGGTCACTGATACAGAGCAATCTGGATTGCTTGTAAGCTTTAGCCATGTTAAAACAATATATGTTTTAATATGGCTAAATGTACACATATACATTAAGAATGATGAATGTAGGCCATACTTACAGAATGGGGGACTCTAGCCTGGGAAGCAAGGATTCTGAAAAAGATTTGGGGTCATCATGGATAATCAGCTGACCATAAGCTTCCAGTGAGAGCGAGTGGCCAAAGGAGCTAATGCAATCCTGGGATGCATAAACAGGGAAGTTGAGAGTAGGAGTAAGGGTTTTTTTACCTTTGTATTTGGCACTGCTTCTAGAATACTGTGTCTGCTTTTGGTACCCACAATTCAAGAAGGATGGAAATAAATTGGAGAGGGTCGAGAGAAGAGCCATCAAAACAATTAAAGGATAGGAAAACAAACCTTGCTGTGAAACTCAAGGAGATCAATCTATTTATCTTAACAAAGAGGAGGTTAAGGGGTGACTTGATTACAGTCTATGATTACCTACAGGGGAACAAATATTTGATAGTGGTCTCAATCTAGCTGAGAAAGATAACACAATTAAATGACTAGAAGTTGAAGCTAGACAAATTCAGACTGGAAATAACGTATACTGGTACTTTAACAATAAGGTAACTAACCACTGAAGAAATTTACCAATGATCATGTTGGATTCTCTATCACTAGCCATTTTTAAATCAAGATTGGATGTTTTTCTAAAATATATGATCTAGGACTTTTTTCGGGGAAGTTCTATGGTCTGTTATATAGGAAGTCAGACTAGATGATCAAAGTGATCCTTTTCTTAAAATCTATGAATAGTTGTCCTAATAATTATATTAAATTAAAGCTGAAAGAGATTATGCAGAACACAGACCATAATATTTAATCGAGCCCATAACTTATTGGTTGAGCTAGAACCTTTCAGAAAGACACTAATCTTGACTTGTTAAAAAGAATGAATGTAAGTTATGGAAATCATGAAGCAGTCTGATTATTTTTTGAGGAGAAGTCGCTTCCTGAGTGCTTGTCCAGATGCAGGACTTATTGCATGGCTATCTGGGTTGTAAATCTATAGTGCAAGTAGAGGCATTCTGTCTTTGTCAGTGATCTGGTGCAGCAGACAACTGCCTCAGCCTTTCCTACTTGTTCTTCCTCATAGAGCATGGCTCCCCTGCCTGTTCCAACCTGACAAACTTCTGATTAGCTGAGAGGAAAATTCCCTGAGTTTTGATTGGCTGGATTAGGGAGTAATTGTACTATCCAAACATCTGCTTATCATTCCTCCTCCCTTCTGGTAGAAAGGCAAGAATGTTTTTTTTCAGAGTCCATCACATTACACCTCTACCCCAATATAACGTGACCCGATATAACACTAATTCTGATATAACGCGGTAAAGCAGCGCTCTGGGGGGGGGGGGCTGCGCGCTCCAGCAGATCAAAGCAAGTTCAATATAATGCGGTTTCACCTATAACGCAGTAAGATTTTTTGGCTCCCGAGAACAGCGTTATATCGGGGTAGTGGTGTATGTTGCTAATGATTCCCTTTGTCATGCTATAACTTTTTAGGATTCTTTCTGGTACTAAATACATTATTGCAAGAGGTGAATGGCTGTGAAAGATTGCTACCACATTTGTCAGACCATTTACCAGTTCTGTTAATGTTTCCTAAATACCACATATATCTGATGCACTCCCAGAAATTAATCAGTTCTTCACAAGTAATGTTGCTTATGAATGAAACCAATCTTACAAACCAGTTAAGAAATTCTGCAATTTTTGAAGCAGAATGCACTTGTTATATATTAGGACACCAGCAATCCATTTCTTTTGAGACTTGTATTTTCTATTTCACTAAAATCATTTAACAGAATATACTTTAGATGTACATATGGCATATCGTGTTGATATTTTCAACGAGAAGGCTAATAGACACAGGTATTTTAGTTAATGTGAAAGTACAAAATGACTACATTGCTACATGCAGTCTGTATAACATATGTTATTGATTAAATGATTAAATAAGCATGCAAGTTTTACTGGGACTAAATGGATAGCCAGCAGTGAGTTGTTCCCTCACCAGCAGTCTGTCAGTGAGGTTATATAAACATTCCATCAGACATTATGTAAAAACATTAATGAGTTTTTTTCAGTTGATGTCCTTGGTTGCATTTCATATAAAATAAATTATAATGAATTATGATTTATCTTAACCTAGTTATAAATAAACAGTAAAAAGAAAATAAGGGAGTAAAAGGATGTATTCTCTGAAAATGTTGTAATTACCTATGTGGTGATCATACCTATAAAATATTCTTTGGGGCTAAGATTCTCAAAGGAGTCTATGAGAGCTGAGGGATAAATTTGCAAAAGGTAGTTAGGTGCCTGACTGCCACTTTAAGTGCCAAAGTACACCATTTAGCCACCACAAACATTCTCAAAACCACTGCTCAACTGTCACCTAACCAGTCATCGGTGCCTACATTTTTGCCCGTGAGCATATTCAAAACTGTATAAGAACTGTTTCAGAGTAGCAGCCGTGTTAGTCTGTATCCGCAAAAAGAAGAACAGGAGTACTTGTGGCACCTTAGAGACTAACAAATTTATTAGAGCATAAGCTTTCGTGGACTACAGCCCACTTCTATATATATATATATATATATATATATATATATATATGCATCAGATATATGCATCCGAAGAAGTGGGCTGTAGTCCACGAAAGCTTATGCTCTAATAAATTTGTTAGTCTCTAAGGTGCCACAAGTACTCCTGTTCTTTTTGTATAAGAACTGATATTACCCATTAGCTAATAAGCGGATTGGTGCCCAGACTGAATCCACAGCAGCAGTAGTCCCCTCCCTTGTCAGTCTGGCACCTGGAGGCCCATACTAATTGGAGTTAGGTGCCTAAATACCTTTGAGGAGTGGGCCCTAAGCCCCATCACTTTCTTCTGCATTCCACTCCTGGGGAGTTTAGGAAACTCCCTGCTTAATTTGTTGGTTTCTAATAATCTTTCTTGGATGCCTGACTCTCCCCATTTATTGTATGGGGAACCTGAGCACCTAATTCTGGGTTGGGGATTCCATTAGGTTGAAGGGCACCCACTGGTTAGGTGTTGCAATGCTCAGCATTGCAACTACCTTTGGGGATGTAGCCCTGAGAGCCTCAGTTTTCTACATGCCTTTGAAAATCTCACCCTTTAACAATGGTTAATGTTATGCATACAAAAGATGCTAGGCCTTAATCTAGGATACAGCAAACCAAAGTTATTTACTCTGCTTCACAAGAGAATTTTAATGTTTGAAAGAGTTATCCCATAAATCAAACTCATTTTGTTTTGAAAGAGGAACTTTCCTCTTTAAGGTGTTTTATATACTATAATAGAGAATGATAATTTAGGGTCAGATTTTCAAGAGAGCTGCTTGTTAAGCAGCTTCCACTGTGATGTCATGTGAAACTGACAGTTTTTCAGATAAGAGGAATATCCTTTAACTGGGAGTTGTAAACTAAAGAATTTCATTGTTTTAACATTTGGTTAGAACAAAAGAAGAATTTATATTAAACTAAGAATAGCATTACAAATTACTATCATTACACATGTGCTGGTGAGTACCTAGAGAAACTAGAAATAGCTTTAAATCCTTGCCAGTATACTTGGTTTAATAGATGTGTGCGTGAGTGAAAAATTTGAGAACTGACATTTTATATTTCTAACTTTTATGGTTACTACTGGTCAAACTGTTAACTGAAGTTTCCAATACTTTATTGGCAAATTCATAAAAGATCTGTATTAAGGATCCATAGTTACATTTTGGTTCCAAAACCAGGGCTTCAGTAGAATTTAGAATATATTCATCACAGAGTTAGTATGTAGTGATAAGATTTATTGTGATGTGCTCTTTTACTTAATACATTTTAACATCCTGGTTTAAATTAATTCACATAAATTTTGTAATATCATAAACCATCTTCATTTTACTTAAAGAATTTGTCTACAAGGAATCCATGAGAAATATGATACAGGTGAAGGTTTAGTTAAAACTACTTAACTGGTGTTTTATACAGTATCTACAATAATGGTTTTATACTGCTTGCCACTATGTTAAAGGCTGTGTCAGTTAAAGGGTTAATGGAAATATAAAACTACATTCTTTTGGCATCAATGGGAAATATTCTGCTCTGTTTGGATGCCCTTAACTCCTAATAGGCTGCTATCTACTCCATCTTCAAAAGGATATTTTGCTGATTTACTTGTCTCACATGAAATGAATTGTTAATGACATAAAAGTAAAATTGGCTTCAGAACATTTGATGCTGTGCAAATAAACGATTAAACTTCATGGCCTATTTCTTCATGTCATAATGAATTATGCCATCCTCAAAGAGATTACGTGAATCAATAGGTTGCATGGATGAACACAATATGTTATGCTAAATATGTTATATTAAGAGAAGCAAAGTATAACTAAATTAGATTGTAAAATATCAGTTCCTTGCTGATCATTTTACCTGAAGTTGACAGAAATAAAACAAGTTTTTGTGAATATGTACTGTTTTCTTAGTATGCTGAAAACTACATATGATAGTAAAATTATACAGGAGTTGGTAACAGTAGTAATTTTTCCTTCCATTTTTGAAATATATCTTCTGCAAAAAGTTATATCTTGTATAGTGAAGGTATAAACTATTGATGTAGGACTTGATTCTGTAAGGTGTTGCACATGCTAAATTTCCATGAACTTTAAGCCCATCAATATCTTTTTAAAAGATATGTGATAGCTCAAACAAAAGTCATATGTTTGATGCAGAAATTGCTGGGTGAGGTTCTATGTTGAGCTGACTGGAGGATGACGAGAATTCCCTTTTTGCAACAACTTATGAGATTTCAGCATTGGGGGAGGGAAACTTTTGAACATTTCTTCAGAAAGAATGGTGTCAAAGTGTCTTTTCAAATTGAAGCCTGAGCTTTTGCTTTAGGAATTGTATTGAAACCAGTGTGTCTCTGTGCCATATTCTATGGCCTAGTGAGTAGGGCACTGGACTGAAATGTAAAGACCAAGGTTCAAGTCCCTGCTCCTTCCAGTTCCGAGTGATTTGAGATGAAAAGTTCTGCTCCAAACCTGAATCTGTGGCACTGCAGGGACCTTGGTCTTCCCCAGCCCAAGGTCCCAACCACCAGACTATAGCTAGTCTCCCTGTCCAGTTTTGATGAAATAGCTTAGTCATGCATTACATTTTCTGACCAGCTCTAATTCATGGACCATGTTGTACAGGAGGTAACATCTCCTTCTGTCCTTAAAATATAAAATTATATGTGGTAAGTCTGATGCTTCCCAAGGTACACAAGGTTGACACACAACTTCCTACCACTTTCCCCTAGTGTGACAAAGCTTTGTTTGTACCAGCCGGGTATCAGCTACCCGACTCCACTGGCCACAGGAAACACAAGTGCTCCCCCTCCAGGGCTACACTGGCTCATGATAGGCACACTCCAACCCCCAAGCCTTCCAAACATCCCCTAGGAGTTATCAGCCCCAGTCACAGAATTCACAGATCCACTGCTCCCAAAGGAGCAATACACACCAGCTTACCACTTTCCCTTAAGATCACTTTGCTTAAACACACAGCACTTACATATGTTTATAGTGAAAACACATACAAATTTATTTAACAAAGTATAGAGATTAAAGTGATAGCAAGTAAAAGTATTGGCAAAAATGTTTACAGGTAACAAAATCATAGTATGCCTTCTAGAACCTACACTTCAGATACTAAGCAACAGAGGGTCCTGTGGCATCTTTAAGACTAACGGAAGTATTGGAGCATAAGCTTTCGTGGGTGGGCATTCACCCACGAAAGCTTATGCTCCAATACTTCCGTTAGTCTTAAAGGTGCCACAGGACCCTCTGTTGCTTTTTACAGATTCAGACTAACACGGCTACCCCTCGGATACTTAAGATACTGTCTTGTCTAACAAAGTTTAGCTCACCCAAAGCCTTTAGGACATTTTCCAGCCAGGTTGGCTGTGACTATCTTCAGATGAACATACTGACAGTTCAGCTAGCTTGGTGAAAGATCCTGGGTGTACCTCAGATCCCCCAGTTATATCCCCAAATGCCAGCATCTTATTTATAAACAAGATACCTCTGCTGTTTGTTCTTTTTTGCTGCAGATCTTCTTGCATGCAAAAAAATATCTTCATTAACTTCAGTCTCAGTAATGCAAATAGACTTACACTGTGAGATGCAAAATGGCCAGTCAGAGAGATAAGTGTCTACTTCCCCCTGCCTGAATAGAACTTGTTTATCACCTTTGGGCAACCTGTCTCAACTCACATACCTTAAGAACATAGTTTTCAATGTAGATATGTAATTCCTTAAATATGCATCCATCCATTTTACAAACATTTTGATGACCATTATGCTACTGACTCTCAGAAGAGAGCTTACATGCCACTCTCTGGCAAACTGTTATGTAGATATTGGACCCTATGAATCTCTGTAAACCACTATGTAGACCTTATGCTCTTACCTGGTTTTACTAAAGATTCCCTGGGTCATAGTAAGTACTCAGTAACCTCTTAAGATGTAAGAATGGTAAGTATGAAGTCTCGCATCTGCTATCACAATTCCGTGTATTGTGAAAAAGTTATTCCATCACTATGGGATAAACTGGAAGAAATGTACAACTATTTAGCATTCCCATATTAGTGATTTATGTAAGTCTATGACAAGTATGATCTAAATGAGCTAAACAATTATTAAAAAGTTGCAACTGCATTTGCTCATGCAGTACATTTGCACAATCAAATATTGTGCATTCTAATGTAGATAGGAAGTAATACACAAAAGTAATTAACAGCACAACTGCAAAGATTTAATATATCTATGAAAAGTTAGTCAAATATTTAGGGCACACATTTAAATCCTACAGGGAAAAAAATAAACATTTTGACAATGAATAGCTACAGAAGACACAGACTGTCAGCTATCAAATGTTAATTAATTTTTTTCTTATTTTTTAGTGCCTGCCTTCCAAAATAATATTCTGTATTAATGTAGGCTTGTCCAATGTGGGTCAGTGATAGCTCATTTTGCTTTAATTACATTTTCATGTACTCTACAGTACAAAGTTAACTCCTTCATATTCCCCATAGTATTGTAGAATTCTGTTTTCTAACAGAGGAAGAACAGTGGAAAAAGCACAGGCCAAGGAGACAAAGGTGTGTTCTAATCCCATCTTTTACACAGTCTTGTTTACATTACATTGGTAAAGTCATTTAACCTCTCTCTGCCTCAGTTTGCCTTCCTGTAAAATATTTTTTTTCAAATGTATTTAAGGTAAGTATTGTATGGCTTGATCAATCAATGCTTGCAAGCATATTGAGAACTCACATAAAAGGCACTTTATTTTTATTCACTTGAAAAGCCAAAAGACTCCACACCCATCAAATTATTTTTTTGAGGTTTTCCCCCACAGACACATTTCTTTTGTCATGTAGGTTTGAATGAAAGCAAAAGACTTGAAAGCACAACATGTATTTCACTGTTTGTTTTGGCAGAGTATATAAAACGCTCTACACTCATGAATGGGATCAACATTTCTGTAATTCTTGAAAATAAGTTCTCCCCCACTCCCCTGTATATTCATTGGTGGAGATAACTGAGAATTCATCTTCCTCTCTCAGCCTTACAATATCTATATCCTGATATAAGCACATGGGATTGTCAACACAGCACTGCTTATGCCCGTAAAAGGCAGATCATATAAAAGTGACCCATAGTGATGTGGGGGGGGGGGGAATTCCCACATTGGTTTCCCTTTCAGAGATTTCTCAAGGTTGGGTGGTATCTCCTCATAAGCTCTTAAATGGAGACCCACAGGCTGTGTGTTCATGGTGGTTTTAGACTAATTTTTTTGTTTTACATTTACTTATTCTAGTCTGATGGTAAAACCCAAGTGTATTAGTGAATTTTGTTTTAATCCCTGAGCTGACTGTATTAAAACCAGGTTACTTACTTGCTATAAAGTTTATTTTCAAACATATGTCAGGTGTGTTTTGAACTTCTCTACTTGTGCCTAACTCTGGTTAATTAACTACACCTACATTTTCTTCTCTTTGGGCAGATTTCCCAGAACTGAAGCAGCAAGAAAGAGACACAAGATATAGGATTTTGCTAATAGTATAATGCCTGTAGGTGTTAACAGATGTGACCGAGCCTGCTTTAGTAACTTTTTTCATCATGTGGAACTTCTTGCGGGAAACTTGTCACTTTCTGAATTCTCCAGATGTGTCTTCTTAGTACATGTTTGACTGGCACCTATGTTATACTAAAACTAGAATTCTATCTTGTTGAGTTGGCAAAATGCCACTCTAACAGATGGCAATGAGTATCCTAGATAAGAAGTATGTACAACATTTAAAATACTACAAGCTGCATTTCCAGACAGGAATATTGAAACAGATGCATACAGCACTTCTGGACTGATTGTTATGGTAATATGTCATCATCTGGAATCTATGCTGCAGCAAACATATGAAAATTCAGCTCTAATGATGGGCCAAACTGGAACCATCTTTCATCTGAACTCTTTAAAATTTAGGGGAGGGGAAGAAGAAAGTGATTCCAGACCTGGGTGCGGACTTTCCCCTTCAACGTGACTCCAAGTCATATCCAGAACTGACAAGGACATTTTTTTGTTCTGGTTCACACGTGGCTACAGAAATTACAACAGCACCTGTTCTCACAAGATTTTGCCTTTTTTGGACTGAAATATCATAACAGCTCAAAAAATGTTGGCACACTAGAATCTAACACAGAATTTTAGCTCAGATTTGGCCCAAGATTTGAACCCTAAACTCCAGCCCAGAATTAATCCAGATTCCCACCCACCTCCATTTGTGAATTAATTTTAGTTTTCAGCATGGGGTAGGAGAAAGTCGACTGTCAAGATTGGAGTGGCTTTCTAGAATATACAAAGGTTGTTCTGCCCCCGCATGTCCCACCCACAAGAATAGAAGGGAAATATATTTTCATTTCACATCAGCATTGATAAAGTGTTTTGCTGTTGCTGTGTTTTTGTGCATCTGTAAAATACTATATTTTCCAAGATGAATGTGCACACCAAGCACATGTTAATGTTGCATTGATACTGCATCAAAACACTAGAAAATGGTTGCCAACTATGAGGCTCCCCAGTCAGATTTCAAGAAACTATTTGTAGTCGGAGAGGTTTGGATACCTATATATTTGGACAGGAGTGCCAACTTCTAACTCCATGGAAATCTTTAGGGAAGAGAGTGTTCCCAATTCTTCAGAGATAGGAACCTTACTGCAGGATGATTGCCCCTTCTTCACTCCTTTGCTGGCCATCCTACCTCCCTCAAGTTATTTCAGAAGGGAATATGTGACCAGCCCCCTTGCAGCAGCCATGGAAGCAAATCTGCAGCAGTTAATGGTGTTTCAAGAATGACTAACTCTCTCTTGGATTTCCTCTTAGAAATCTGTGAACTGAATGGTGGATGATGCATCAGAACAATTTCCTGTTGCTTCCTCACCAGGCCAAATCCTTTGAAGCTCCACCCTACAGAATCCAAGGAAGAGAAGCACATCCCCACATGCTTGTGTATCTGCAAAGTCAGTTGCACCTCAGAGGAGTCCCTTTGCATGCCTAATGATCCAGGCTTAAATGCAACAAATAGAATTTATTTCCTGTTACAGTATTTCTTGCACTGTACAGGGAAACACCAACTACATTTGTTTATACAGAAATGCTAAGGTTGCACAAGCATTCATACTCACCATCATTGTATGGTATGACATATTCAAATACAAACCACCCATACAATATACTGTAACTAACAATGATTTGTAATAGCAAAGTTGTCAATCACTCCTACAACATCTTTTTCATTTGTTGTACAATATTAAACCTTCCCCTCCCCCACTACTTACAGTGATAACTACGAGGAAGCATCCCACATTTTATTTCTTTGGAGCAAGCTCTAAAAATAGCCCTTCTGTTGCTTTTGCAGAAAGACCTAAATTACAATGTCAGGTTTCACAATGTGCTTTGGAGAAATAAGCATCTACATTGATAAATTGCTCAAAAAATTTTTAATCGCAATTGTTAGTTTCCAAAATACAGAGCATTAAATTCTGCCACCCTAATGTGCTGAGTATTGTATCTTACTTTGCAAGCAATCCCACCTCCCTCAACAGGACTATTTATGGACTAAGGTTCTAATCAAAACCACAGTAGGTAAAACAAAACTAGGCATGAGCCTGAGCTGCAAGGTCTAGATTTTTATCCCATTTAAATGGTGTTTGCAATGGAGTTCTATGCTTGGCCCATTTTCGTGATAGGACCAGTGGCAAAATTCAAATCTAGAGTGACCTCTTTTGATTCAGAATGTTCTTCTCTTCCACGTCTAAAATCAGGGATTTGGTTCAGATCTATATTTCACGAAACTTTGTTTAATGACTTTATTTTATTACTATGCGAGGAAAAAACCAAACAAGCAGAAGCTTTGTTGATCCACTAAGGTTTGGCTTGAATTTGAGAAGAATAGGATTGTCTGAAAACTCAGTATTTGGCTATACCTAGATTTTGTTCAGTATATTAATGTAACAACAATATAACCACTATGTGGGTTAAATCCTTACTATTGAGTATTACAACAGCACAATATTGAGAAAGGAGAAATTGTGACTGACGAGACAACTACAAAATGTTACTTTTCCAAAGAGCAGAATAGAAACTTTGTCTATACAGAGCACAGATTTTTCAAAAAAGTTTCCATCTTAAAGATTCACATTAATATATGGAGATATACGTATCTCATAGAGCTGGAAGGGACCCTGAAAGGTCATCAAGTCCAGCCCCCTACCTTCACTAGCAGAACCAAGTACCGATTTTTGCCCCAGATCCCTAAGTGGCCTCCTCAAGGATTGAACTCACAACCCTAGGTTTAGCAGGCCAATGATCAAACCACCGAGCAGTGATGAACTGCAGCTCTTCTGCTAGTGTAATTTTCAGAAGATTAAGCCAAAACAAACTCCATATTTCGTTATGACAGTGTTTATATTAGCATTCTGCAAACTACAGTTTAGTAACATGCAACAGCTTCATTTTTGAACACTAAAAGAATTGAGAACAATTGTATATTTACTTTGCTGCATGTAAAATTGCACTGGGCAATGAAATTCATGAAATATTTTTCATGTTACTGACAATTAAATAAGACTACAAGAAACATTCTAGACTAAAGCTGAAGTTTGCTGCAGTAAGAGAGTCTGGTATCAGCATTTCTTATTTTACTGAACCTAATCTTCTAGAACTATTTATATTGGCACTTAATTACCAGGTGAAGCTAAAAGTGGTAGTTAGCTTTTGAATAAATTAAGTGAAGGTGAAAGAACCAAGAGCTTTTTAAATATCTTTAATACATGTTATTTAAATGTGTGGGGGACAAAGGAAAAAGGGGGTACATCAGACAAGCAATTCTGCTTGAGTAAGTGTTGGACATGGCTGAGGCAGTGGAGGGTGGGAATCTTTGCCAAGGCCAAAAAGGTGGGATGAGGTGTGAGTTTTGATCCAGAGTGGATCTGTTGACTGCTGATTGTGGGGGGAGGAAAAAGAAGCATGTTTTGATTAAGTTTGTGGGAAGAGTGGGACAGTTCTGTCCTGATTCAATTATAGTCAGATATTACCTATGATGCAAAATATTTTTGCATCCACTTTAAGTTGACATTTGAAGGTCATTTATAGAAATGGATAGTAGAATGAAAGCTGCTACAGAAAATGAAACATGAAAAAACATCTCATGTACATGCAGATTTTGACTGTACTCTGTATACCTTTTTTTTCCTATAGAAGCTCTCTCTCCTAATTGAGTCAGACCAAAACAAATATCAACCCCCCCCCTTTCCTTTTGTAGGATCATTTTAAAAATGCAGGAAATAAACTTCAAGTCTGGAGAAATGTTAAGATTTGAAAAACATGAATATGATCTATAACTTTGCGGTAAGCTGCTAACAAGATCATGATAACAAAATATGCAAAAGTGTCTGTCCCCTTCTCATTCTGGCAGCAGTGATATTCTTTGGTACATAAGTGGGGGTGACTGCATTCTGCACAAAATCGTATGTGCTATCAGTCAGAACTTGAAGGTGATCTACTAAAGGGGAAAATCATTCAGTTTGTGCCTTTTTTGGTTCTTGATAACTTATGAAGTTAGCTGTGAACTACCATTTGTCTTCAAATACTTTACGTTTCATGCCACCCTAACATGCAGGAAAAACTGACAAAAATCCCTAAAGCCACCATGGTATAAAGTCCTTCAAATTCGTCCTCAAAAAATTCCCCTGTGCTATATGATACAGAAAACTGCCATTCGATAATAGCTAGGCAAATGTGACTTGTGATCATTATTCTGAGTGGCTAAACATTGCATGCACAGCTATCCTTTGTCACCTCATTATCTCCTACCCATTCCCCCGTCCACTTGTTTATCTTTTATACTATAAACCAGGGATGGGCAACTGGTGGCCAAAGGGCCTCATTCTCTGCTGGTTTGATCAAAATATCCCACACACCCGAGACATGGGGCATTTTTTTTTTGGTTCCTTTGGGCCATGGATAGCTGAGATTTATGATAATTAAGGCACTTGAGTTTTAAAGGTGGCTAGATACACGAAAGTGTCCGCAAATGTTTTAAAGCATTCGCAATTATTTTTTTCTGCAATATATCTTACATATACAAAATACATGATGGTGTGATGTTTTCATGATATTATATTAGGCCTTCCTTTACCACTCTTATAATAATGGAATTCCCAAATACTCTGAGATTTGTGCTGATACTTAATACATTCTACTTAGTGATGTCGTGTCAGTTGAATCTCCATATCAGTGATGAAGCAAGTACAATCTGTGACCTTCCACAAAATAAAAAATAAAGTAAAACTGAACAGGCTTAGAGTTGAAAAAAATAATTATGGATATAGGCTCCTCTCTTCCAGAACTGACAAATGACATGCATAGTTGCAAAGTTCACATCTAATCTCATTATAAAGACTGACAGCAAAATAGACTGAATTGGTTTAATTTGCTTGCTGCACACACATATAGATATATCTCTTGTTCTGTACTTTTAACAAACAACTGAAACTCTAATACAATGTTCAGCAGGAATGCGATACAATTTACCGTTGAATAATTTGCTAGGGCATTTCTTTATTTACAACTTGATAGATTTGTTGTAGATTGTATTTTTGTTAACCTTGCAGAACAGAATCTAAAATGGTCTCTCTACAAAATAATGGTGTGAATCAGAACACTTCATCTTGAAGAACAGACAATAGACAAAACCTCTTTTGGAAATTCCAGTTTAGCACACAGTCAATGACCACAGATGCTCAGCCTCAGCTCACCCAACTCCTGGATTTTGAAGCAAATATATACTTAGTAGACATTTAAAAAAAAGGGGGCAGGGGGAGCAGTGTACTTAAATCAATTGCACATGCTGCCACAGAGTTGGAGCTTAGATAATTCTAGTCCTCATTCACACTGAATACATTCAGATATTGAACATCTCATTATTAGGATCACCACTTCTGTACTAAGATCATACTATCTCATTTACCTACTAATTCAGGGCCCAATTCTCAACCATCCCTCCCACTAAATAACACTAGTAGCCCTATAAAAGAAGGATATTCTTGTATAAAATGGTGATAATGCTACTTTCCTTTATCACATACAATGCTGCAATGCAAAGTCTCTTAAAAATTGAGGTGCTCAGACACTACAGTAATGGTGTGCTTAATGTATATCTTGAAAAAATGATTTCAGTGGGACTACTTGCATCATTCAGTGTTATGCAATGTGAGTGCAGGTTGCAGAGCAAGCCCCATATTTCTGTTCTTATTTAGCTGCTTTAATGCCTCTAACCTTCAAATCATCATCATCTACGTTGGCTTCCATCCATTCCAGTATGCTCATGAGCTATGCACTGAATCATGTAATTTTATAAAAGTTTGTGTTCAGGTTATAACTATCAATGTTTTTTCACGTAAAAAAAAAAAACCAGCTATATTTGAACCTTCTAAAATTTTTCCTCAGTTATACTCCTACAATCCCACCATGGGCAGAAAATAGCTCAGTATTCCTTTTAATATGATGTCCAGCTGAAAAGGAGGAAACCATATTTGGACATCTGTCTGTTTGATGGTATACAAATAGTCTGACTCCTATCTCCTTCCCAAAAGGTTTATTAAATACACTAACTTAGAAGCCAAAAGGGAACTGTAACGGGGTTGGGACTCACCACCGTGGCACCTCCTACTGGTTGTTCCGGGAATTAACTCAGTCCAGTGGAGTGCCCGTCCTGGTGGTGTCCCGTCCATCATCTCGCCCTCGGTTGGCGTGTCTGAGCCCTCGTCGCTCACCAACTCACAGCGTCCTCTTCGGGACCACTGCCCTCCGGCAGTGCCCCTCTGTCTTTCCACACCCCCTTCCGGCGGGGGCTTCAATCAGCAGTCTCCTTGTCCAGCCACCGTAGTCAACCACACACCCCAAAGTCTAATCCCTCCCGTCAGGGATCTGACGTGGTCTGTACTGGCCGCTCCCTATGGCCAATGGCTAGATGTACTGCAAGGGGGTAGGGGGGAACCCAGGCCCACCCTCTACTCTGGATCCCGACCCAGGGACCCTCTGGCGGCAGCCTCGCTGTCCTCCTACTCTCCCCTCACCTGTCCGCTTCCCTGGGCCGCTTCCCCTACGGGCCCTTGCACCCGCTAGGCTCTTCCACTCAGGGCCTGCAGCCTGGCAGGCCTCAGGCTAGAGCTCCCCTCTGCTCCCTGAGCCTGGCCAGCACTGCGCTGTCCGCAGTGCTAGTCTCCCAGTTTGGAGATAGACCTTCCCCTCTCAAAGGCCTGGGACAAACTAACTGCTCTCTCTCCCTGAGCAGCCTTTTATAGGGCTGAGCCTAGCCCTGATTGGCTGTCTCCAACCAGGGCCCTGATTGGCTCCCAGTAAGCCCTTCTCTCATTGGCTGTGTGTCTGCGCAGGCCCACTGGCCTGCCGCAGCCCATAATCTCAGGGAGTGGGGCAGCCGCCCCACTACACACCCTCCCCCTTAAAAACCCCTTCAGGGGGGATTCCCTAGTGCCCCTGTGCTCCCCGCAGCTGGGCCCTCAGGGAATCTCTTTCATAGCGCAGGCCCTCCACTAACTGGAGCAACCTGCCTCCTTCTTCCATGGTCTGGGTCCCCACCGTAGACCTCCCTGGTCCTACGTGGGTTCCTACTTCCATTTGGGTTCCCACATCGACCCTCCTGGCCCCTATGTGGGTCCCCTCGTTAAGGTGGCGCCTCTCTACCCCAGCACCCTTCTCTTTGGGGGCCTCGGCCTGGACTACCACACCCTGTTGGCTAGCCCTTGACTGAGCCTCTTTCTCAGGCACTCCCCCTTTCTGCCTCAGGGGGCAATGCCTTTTTATGTGGCCCTTGGTGTGGCAGTGGAAGCACCCTTGGTGCCTTCCCCCTGCCACGGCCTTAGTCCTGCTTGTCCCTAGCCCCCCTTCTGGGCTAGCCCGGGCCTTGGGAGCCTTGTAGGGGCACTCCCTGTTTAGGTGTCCCTGCTCCCCACAGACCCAACAAGCCGGAGGCCCCGCTGTTACTCTCACAGGGGGCGCCTTGTCTGGGTGAGGCTTCTCTGCCCTCTCCCAGTAGGGACACTCCCTCCTGAAGTGGCCCTTTCGCCCACAGGCGTAACAGTTCCTGAACCCAGGCCCTGGTCTCTCGCCCTTGGCGACCGGTCCCCTATACGATCTGGGTGCCCACCCCCGCAGCAGCCAGAGCACCTCTCTCTGCTGCTCGGCAAGCCGAGCCACCCAGGCCCTCCAGTAAAAGTCTTTCTTCTCCACCATTCTGTCTCAGTCTCTTAGTCTCTCAGGGTATGTCTACACTACGGGATTAATCCGAATTTATATAATTCGAATTTGGGAAACAGATTGTATAAAGTCGAATGTATGCGGCCACACTAAGAACATTAATTCAGCGGTGTGCGTCCAAGTACCGGGGCTAGCGTCGATTTCTGGAGCGTTGCACTGTGGGTAGCTATCCCATAGCTATCCCATAGTTCCCGCAGTTTCCCGCGCCCATTGCAATTCTGGGTTGAGATCCCAGTGCCTGATGGGACAAAAAACATTGTCGCAGGTGGTTCTGGGTACTGCCTCACCCCTCCCTGCATGAAAGCAACGGACGGCAGACAACCATTTCGCGCCTTTTTTCCTGGGTGAACACTGCAGACTCCATACCACGGCAAGCATGGAGCCCGCTCAGCTAAAGACAGCAGTCATGAACATTGTAAACACCTTGCGCGTTCTCGTGGAGTTTATGCTGAGCCAGGACCAGAAAAACGAGGCGAGGAGGTGGCGGCGGCGGTAGCGCAGCGACAACCCGTGATGAGGACATGGACATGGACACGGACACAGAATTCTCTCAAACCACGGGCCCCGGTGCTTTGGAGATCATGTTGTTGATGGGGCAGGTTCTATCCATGGAATGCCGATTCTGGGCAAGGGAAACAAGCACAGACTGGTGGGACCGCATAGTGTTGCAGGTGTGGGATGATTCCCAGTGGCTGCGGAACTTTCACATGCGTAAGGGCACTTTCATGGAACTTTGTGACTTGCTGTCTCCTGCCCTGAAACGCCAGAATACCAAGATGAGAGCAGCCCTCACAGTTGAGAAGCGCGTGGCGATAGCCCTGTGGAAGCTTGCAACGCCAGACAGCTACCGGTCAGTCGGGAATCAATTTGGAGTGGGCAAATCTACTGTGGGGGCTGCTGTGATGCAAGTAGCCAAAGCAATCACTCAGGTGCTGCTACGAAAGGTAGTGACTCTGGGAAATGTGCAGGCCATAGTGGATGGCTTTGCTGCAACGGGATTCCCTAACTGTGGTGGGGCGATAGATGGAACCCATACCCCTATCTTGGCACCAGAGCACCAGGGTACCCAGTACATAAACCGCAAGGGGTACTTTTCAATGGTGCTGCGAGCACTTGTGGATCACAAGGGACGTTTCACCAACATCAACGTGGGCTGGCCGGAAAGGGTTCATGACGCTCGCGTCTTCAGGAACACTACTCTGTTTAAAGGGCTGCAGCAAGGGACTTACTTCCCGGACCAGAAAATAACCGTTGGGGATGTTGAAATGCCAATAGTTATTCTTGGGGACCCAGCCTACCCCTTAATGCTCATGAAGCCATACACAGGCAGCCTGGACAGGAGTCAGGAGCTGTTCAACTACAGGCTGAGCAAGTGCAGAATGGTGGTAGAATGTGCATTTGGCCGTTTAAAAGGTTGCTGGCAATCATTATTGACTCGCTCAAACCTCAGCCAAACCAATCTCCCCATTGTTATTTCTGCTTGCTGTGTGCTATACAATCTCCATGAAAGTAAGGGGAAGAACTTTATGGTGGGGTGGGAGGCTGAGGCAAATCGCCTGGCTGCTGTTTACGCGCAGCCAGACACCAGGGCGATTAGAAGAGCACACCAGGAAGCACTGTGCATCAGAGAAGCTTTGAAAACCAGTTTCATGACTGGCCAGGCTACAGTGTGAAATATCTGTTTGTTTCTCCTTCATGAAAACCCGCCCCCTTTATTGACTCATTCTCTGTAAGGAACCCACCCTCCCCCTTCCCCCAGCTTGCTTTCAAACCAAATAAAGTCACTATCGTTTAAAAATCATTTATTCTTTATTAATAGATTATAAAAAGAGGGAGGGAACCCGGGTGGGGTTTGGGAGGAGGATCGGTGGGAAGGAAAAGGCCACTAAAAATGGTTAAAAAAATGACAGCCTTTGCTTGGGCTGTCCACTGGGGTGGAATGGGAAGGTGTACGGAGCCTCCCCCCCCCCGCGTTCTTACACGTCTGGGTGAGGAGGATATGGAACATGGGGAGGGGGGAGGGGGGTTATACAGGGGCTGTAGCGGCACTCTGTTTTCCTGCAGCCGTTCCTGAAGCTCCACCAGACGCCGGAGCATGTCTGTTTGCTCACGCAGCAGCCCCAGCGTTGCATCCTGCCTCTTCCTGCCGCCACCTCTCATCTCGAGCGTCTCTCCTCTCCTCACGTTGGTCCCTCCTGTCCTCACGTTCACTGGCTTCTTTCCTATACTTTGAAACCGTGTCCTTCCACTCATTCAGATGAGCTCTGTCACTGTGGGTGGATTCCATGGTTTCTGCAAACATCTCGTCTCGCGTCTTCTTTTTCCGACGCCTTATCTGTGATAGCCTTCGGGACGGAGGAGGGAGGCTTGAAGAATTTGCAGCTGCTGGAGGGAGGGGAAAAAAAAGAGAGAATTAAAAAAAAAAAAACATTTTGCAGAACAATGCTTATACTCTTTCACGGTGACCAACACTATTCACATTACATAGCACATGTGATTTCTGTGCAAGGTCGCATATTGCCTCTTAATACTGAGTGCCTGTGGCTTTGCTGCTAGAGATCACAGATCCAGGCAACAGAATTTGGCTTGCATGCGGCCATGGTAAGCCACTGTCTTTCGGCTTCTGCGCCCTCCTTTCCCACATACCAAGCAAAGCCCGTTGAGTGCTGCAGTTTTCCTGTTAACACTCAGCAGCAGCAAAAAACAAACTAACCACCCCCGCCCATCCAATTCTCTGGATGATCGCTTTATCCCTCCCCCCACCACATGGCTGGTAACAAGGAAGATCCCTGCTAGCCAAACGCGAAAAGCTCAGGGCCAATTTCCCCCCCTTCGCTTGGCTAACTGCAGGGAAGGATTTCTTTTCAGCCACAGGCAAACAGCCCAGTAGGAACGGCCACCTCTGTCCCCTTAATTAAGTTCCCGTATTTCAACCAGGTTACCATGAGCGATATCACTCTCCTGAGGATTACACAGCAAGATAAAGAACGGATGTTGCTTGAATGCCAGCAAACACCGGGACCATACGCTGCCAGGCTTTGTCAGGCAATGATACCAGATTACTTGCTGCAGGCATGGCGTGGTCAAGTGTCCTACCATGGAGGACGGAATAAGGCTGCACTGCCCAGAAACCTTGTGGCAAGGCTTTTGGGGTACCTCCAGGAGAGCTTCATGGAGATGTCCCTGGAGGATTTCCGCTCCATCCCCAGACACGTTAACAGACTTTTCCAGTAGCTGTACTGGCCGCGAATGCATCCCAAGTCCTCAGGGCAAAGTAATCATTAAAGAACGCTTGCTTTTAAAACAAGTTTTATATTTTAAAAGGTAAACTCACCTGAGGTCCCTTCCATGGGGTCATGGTCTTGGATACTGGCTTGGAAGGGTTGGGAGGGTACTTCAGTCAGGCTGAGAAAAAGATCCTGGCTGTTGGGGAGAACGGAGTGCTGGGTGCTCTCTGCAAGCTCATCCTCCTCCTCCTCCTCTTCCCCATCTGCAGAGTCCTCAGGTGTAGTTGATGAGACTATCCCCGACCCGGAATCCACGGTCACAGATGGGGTAGTGGTGGCGGCCCCCCCAAGAATTGCATGCAGCTCGGCGTAGAAGCGGCATGTCCGCGGCTCTGACCCGGAACGACCGTTTGCCTGCCGCAGCCCATAATCTCAGGGAGTGGGGCAGCCGCCCCACTACAGGAACTTAAGTAGCAAAGATATTTTTTATCTGTACCTGTTATTTATACAAATATATACTATCTCATAACTTCCCACTGTCAGCTCTCATCTCGTGTCAGCTTAAATCCTGTTTTACAGTTACATGATTATATATATGCTGCTTGCCTATAAAATATATCATATTTCCCTTTAACATTGCTCAGGAAAATGATATTCACAAGAGAACCTAGATACACAAAATAAGTAGTTAAATCTGTTTTTTCCCTTAGGAAAAGCGGTAAAGATCATTTTAACACTCCGGTAAGTCTGTGTTCATTGGCTGACTTTTGTATCAATAGGTTGGGTCTTGGATCTTCCCATAAAGCATTATGAATTGACTTAGCAGTTTCTTAATGTACAAATTGTAAAGGTATTTCATAACTAGATCATTCTGAATGATGCAAAATAATTTCAAGTCAAATTTTTAAGTACATTAGGTTTGGCCATGCTCATGTTTCTTCTACACTGTTCGTGAATATTCAAATGAGTAAATTTTGCTGACAGAGTTTTGATTTGCAGTGAAGTTATGTTAAAAGACATCCTTGGAAATCAGATTTTAAATGTGTATATGTGTGTATTCACGCTGAACACTCAACGCAGTCAGATAGCAGAATTACCATGTCACTTATCTGACTAAACACAGCTGAAATTTTGAGTATCGAATATGTAGGATCATGCCACAGAGTTTAAAGAATAAAGGTATTTCTCATATATATTTAAACAAATATATGAAAGGAAATTGTGATTTGCTCATGTTATTCTGTAACCAGAAAGATTAAATTTGTAAGCTATATTGTTTGATGCAAATTGTTTGCTCACAATGAGATTAATTTAGGTCACCTTCTCTGTCTCTCTAGTTCATGGGTCGGCAACCTTTCAGAAGTTGTGTGCCAAGTCTTCATTTATTCACTCTAATTTAAGATTTCACGTGTCAGTAATACATTTTAACATTTTTAGAAGATCTTTCTAAAAGTCTATAATATATAACTAAACTATTGTTGTATGCAAAGTAAATAAGTTTTTTTAAAATGTTTAAGAAACTTTATTTAAAATTAAATTAAAATGCAGAGCCCCCCGGACCAGTGTCCAGGACCCGGGCAACGCGAATGCCACTGAAAATCAGCTCGTGTGCCGCCTTCGGCATGCATGCCATAGGTTGCCTATCCTTGCTCTAGTTTATAGAGTAATTTGTTAAATGAATTTATACTTATGTTTATATTACAAAATTATTTAAACTGACCAAAGCAAGGTCATAAAAGTTTAGACCGATGCTCACCTCTCATCTCTTACAGTAGTTATTCTTTTCTTTCACAGCAGTATGAATGTTATACTCCATTTTAAATTTCCATTTTCTCAGTTTGCTTTTGTCCATCTGCAATTCACACTTAATTCACAGTTGGTTGTGCATTGTTAAAGAACTGTAAACTGGCCTTAAACTTTGAATTTTCCTGCTTTGGGCAGTTTGTGTTAAACCTTAACATTATTTAAAACCATTAGTTTTCCTTTATGAAATTTGTTACATTTAAATTGCAGTTTATTCCAATGGACGGCTTTGAGAACTATCTGGCAATGGAAATCTTCACTTTACATTAGGTACATTTTGATGTGCCTACTAATGTTGAAAGCATGTGACCTTTACCCAATAATTTGTATTTTTTAAAAACTGGATTTTTTTACTTGAAAAATCATGTTTCCAAAGTCATTTCATGGATCACTGACAAAAGAGATTGCAATGGCTCCTTGTAATCCTAAGAGTCTTAGGTATCAATCCAGCTTGTGTGCATGAGTGGAAAGTTACCTCACATGAAAATAGCCTTTAATTTTTAATAAAGTCCCATAAATACCCTTAAAAAGGGCATGAAAAATATTTCCAAATGGGATCTCCAATAAGGTGAATATTTTCAAGGTTGAAACAAAAAAACAAACAAAAAAACTTTCATGAGTATGCAATAGTATATAACAAATATCACCCAAATGATTTGAAGTACTAAAACAATACACTCCAATTTACAATGAGTCTGCTTGAATAAGTCATTCTAACATCTCAGTGTGGTATGAAGTCTTGAAGAAAATGTCTCAGCACCATATGTTCTCAGAAGGATTCCATTATTCTCACAATTTAAAGAATAACCAATACAGCTTTATTTGTCTCCCATCTGAACATGACAATGCCTCCAACAATATCCTCTCAGTACTGGTGATGGAGGCTCATGGTCAATAATGGCAATACTGCAATATGGATGTCATCATCCGGTTAACCCAAATGTGTGAATGAAATTAGTTCCTAGATGAAGAGCAGTTGGCTTAAGCTCAAATGCAGCAGGATTTCTATGGAGGAGGGAACACTAAGGAATTGCTAGAAACCATGACTTCACCTGCTATTGAAGGGATGCAGGATTTAGACACTAAAATAACCAACAGAATATGGGAAGCCAATCTTGGTCTTAGCCCATAGGAGATTTTTTGGGGGGGGAGGGGAGGGGAAAGAGTTGGAGAAAAAAAAATCCTTCAACCTTTTTAAGTTCAAAGATCAAAATCTATTCCCTCCCCTCTCTGCTTTAAAATCCAGATTTTCTCAGTGACACTTATCTGGTGCTTTCATTACTGGAATAATGATGTTTTTTTTAATTGACAACTTTGGCACATATAAAAAGCTCTCCACAACTACAGACAATAGTAACAGAAAGCTCTCAACTTTCTCATAGCAATTTATAAAGATTTAATGACAATACAGAGAACCATTACATTAAAACAATTTCTATTGAAATCAGCCAAACTTCTCCTTTAAATCTCTCCCTTTTCTGAAAGCAGAGTTAAAAGTTTAGTTGGATATTTTCCACTGCAACAAGGACCATTAAAAAGAGAATAGTTCCCTAGTAACGGAAAGGAAGTCAGAGAACATTGTTCACCACTCATACAAATGACACCATGATCATCTTCATTGCACAATTATATTCTTTCAGTTGTGATACAATAAATGATTGATGGGCAAGTTCAAATAATGTGCTAAGCACTAGCTGCATGTTTAACAACTTTTTTGTGTGTGGCTCATATAAAACTATGTGGGTGCAGTTGCTGACTAGGTAAACGCCAAATCTAAAACAGATATGTATATACCAAACAATTTCTGCAAGATCTGAGTGAATCCTTCCCTCAAACTAGTTCAATTTTGGATAAACAAAGGCACTGGGCTAAATTCTGATCTAATTTACATCGATCTAATCCAGAGGAACTCAACGGAAGTCAAAAGAGATACTCCAGCTATACACTATGTAACAGATCAGAAACTGACTCAGGTTTTCCTCATGTAATACTCTGTTTCAGCATTAGCTCACTCATCCAATGTGACTACATCCAAATATGTTCTATTTCTTTTTAGAACATGAATGTACCATGGTGGAAAATCAATCATTTATTTAATTTGGAACTGTTATAAAAAAAGATTAGCTATAATTTTTTTTCCTGAAATATTTAGAACTTCTTGAATATGGAGATATTATTCTTTATGCAGTAGAAACAAGATCTGAATCATATTGTATGAAAAAAAATCTTCTCGATCCTATAGCCCCAATGGCAGGATGACTCTACTAGAGCTGGTTTCCTTTAAAATGCTGTTTCAGATTTTTGAGGAAGACAGACCATTCTGTACTGGTGCCACATTTTTCCTTAGGTCTCTTGTGACATGTTTCTCAGCTGCCAGGCCCAAAAGAGTCACTGCATCCAAACCTCCTTCCTCTGCTCTCAAGCTTTCCCTTCTCCCTCATGTTCTCTCCAACTTCTGTTTTGCCTATATGCAGGTCTTCTCTTTTCCTTCAATTCACACTCCTCCTACTACTGTAAAGCTATGCCACAGGCCTAAAGCAGCATTTTCCAATGTGAACCCTATTATTGCTACCATTGCCTTTCCAAGTGATGTCCTATGGAAACATCACTCACTGCTGCTAGTTCACTGTGTCAAGTTCATCCCATTCACCTACATATGTCTACCTTTGTATGGCCACATTCAGCCCTGACATAAGTAGTTGAATTTGGTCATATTCCTATCACCTTCAGTAGGAGTTGAATCCAAGCATACCAGGGCTTGGCATTGTTATATACTGATTACCATTAACAGTACTGGGGGAAGTCACTTATTTAAATATATACGTTCAAGGCCTGCAAAAAATTAAAATTTGTATAACCACCTCAAAAATTGGAACAGTCAGTTGTGCCTATAAATTTTAAAAGCATGAATTCTGGATGGGTTCAGGATTTCCAGAATGAAATTCACCCATATTTTATTCATAAATATTCCTGCTTTCATCTTCCTTGCTACAGTTCTGTTCAGACTGCTGATCACGAGCTAACAAAGTGAAAAACGAGCTAGTTCTGATTAGAACTGCTATGGCTCTTTTTTATCACCTTATTTTTTCCTGCATCCAAATTCCAATCTTTTTCTTTGAAATAAAATATGAAGCATAAAACTTTTCTTTTACTATTCCAATGTCATAGTAAGTCCAGAAACCATTTTATGGAAAAACAGACTTTAAAAAAAAAGGTTTTGAGAGTTCTCAGTTGCCCTATCACTAATTTACACAGCTTTACTTAATATGCTGTTTCTATTAATGAGATCCTGAAACACTTTAGCAGAAACCAAAAGGGAAGAGAGCTTTACGCTATTAAAAAAAAGCTCTTTGAGAAGGATTATTCTGAACATAAATCAATGGGTGATTCAGGGAATCTTCCTGCCTTCATTTGTCTGGCAGATTCTATTTTTTTCATTATTCTTGTTTTTTTCCCCCGTCCTCATTATTTCTGTCTGGGAAGGAGAAAAAAAAAAAGAGCTTACAATGTAGCTAGAAAGTAGATCACAACCCAGGAAATAAAAAGCAACAGAGGGTCCTGTGGCACCTTTGAGACTAACAGAAGTATTGGGAGCATAAGCTTTCGTGGGTAAGAACCTCACTTCTTCAGATGCAAGGTCTCAAAGGTGCCACAGGACCCTCTGTTGCTTTTTACAGATTCAGACTAACACGGCTACCCCTCTGATACAGGAAGTAAAAGTTCAGGAACTGGGATAAAACAGTTAAGGGGACACCAAGGGATAAATATTAGTTTTTCTTGCCTTTTTCTTTAATGTCTGTCTCCCAAAATTCAGTAAGAAAAGTATTCTTTTAAATTAACTATGATGGCTAACTGGTCCAACAAGAAGAAATTAAAGTAACAGCAAAAGTGACCTGAGTTAGCATGACAAGTGGGTTCTTAATTACAAAAACTACTTTCAACACCATTAGAATCTGCAACATGGCTCAAGATGCATCTACCATGAATTTTTCAGACTCTTTCTGAACTCTAAACACAGAAAGATCCAAGTCTTAAAGTTACCACAAGTCTTAAGCACTATACATTGAACAATGAGCTTTGATGTTTCATCCAAGAAGAGGAAAGAGATGATTGTCCAGCAAGGGAAGCATGGAATGACTTTCTTTCCCTTCTCTGCAAAATTTGTTCCACCACCAAAGCCTCCCCTCCCCCCCCCCACATTTCCCCCTTCACCTCCCAGCTTTCAAAATCAGGTTGTTGTATCTGAGAGGATAATAAAAGGGGGTGGGTAGAAGGAGGATGGTGATAAAGAGGTGTCTGTATCCCAACACATTTGGAGCAGAGGCCTCCCTTAACATAGTCATGCCATAAAGATATGGTTAATGGGATCATCACTATGGCAGATCTACCAAACATGGCCATTAACAAACAGAAGTATACAAATAATTCAAACTATTTGCGGTAAATGCATATTTAAATGTTTAATGGATTTGATTTGATTTAGTCCTGCTCACATATGTTCACTTTCCACAAACATTTTAGCAACTGAGATTTACTAGCACAAATATTAAAATTACACACATGAGTATTTGTGGCAAGCGAATATTAAGTTTGCACCAGGAGTACTTACTCAATGATGAAACTGAAACAGTACTACAATATATGACATTGCAGATAAATCAAAATCAACACTACTTGGATTTCACATATGTATTAGTAATCAAGCTATGGAATAAACTATATTTGAAGTGATATTTGTTCAGTAAATGTAAGTAATATATGTTATGGAAATCAATCTCAGTGAGCACATTGCATATGCAGAAAGGATAAATTCATCACATTATTCACTGTTAATTATTCATTTATCTCTAATCAAGTTTGTTCTCACTCTATTTCAAAAGGTCATATCACAAAGAACATCGATGAATTTAAGCAAGTGAGAGTGACTTGAAGACTCCAGGATCAAAACAAAAAAGATGTTTGGCAGAGCTATTTTATATTTGAGATTCAGTAAGTAATAGCACCTGAAATGTGAATCGGTGCTGGATCAAAGGTGGTATATGAAAAACTGTGCATGACAATTTCTGTGCTTCATGGATTTATTGAAATTTTGACAGAAGCTATATCAAGTAAAGCTAAGTTATGAACTTTGATTTATAATCATGTGAACATTGGAATATTAGGTGACTGAATAGAACAGTTTCCTCAGTACAACATTCATGAAGCCAGACCAAAAACCATGATCCAAAAACATGTTTTTAAAATCAAATCTCATGACTTTTGGGGGACTGTGATTCATAATTTTTGAACTCTGAGATGGCTGTATCTACTATTTAGAAATCCCATTCTTGGGGACTGTGGTGGAGGGGAAATTTCAGTATAATTTAATCTCTTGCTCCTTTGTAAAGCAAGATCAACTGCCTATAAAATTTTAATCCAAAATCTGTAGGCATGATATTCAGCAGCATGAGGAGAGTTAAATACAATAAACAACACACCCCACACTACACATCCTACCATCTACTTTTTAACTGGAATATCTGGTGACATTTGTGAAATGCTGCAGATAACAGCCATCAGGCAACTACTTGAGAGAGACTTGAGAGTAAAGCAGAGTCATGTTGCATATATGGAGAGCTATTTAATGCAGCCCTTGACTACTACAGTATATTGTGTGCTCCTTTAGCCATTTTTTTGTTCTAGAAGAGAATTCAGGGCTGATCCCTAGACAGATTTATCAATTTTCCTCCCCCTTAGACACAGGCCACATCCCTTTATCCAGAGGTACAATCTCTGGGCAACTTGTCAACCATCTGGCTGCACTTTGGTGGATATTAGGAGTAGCCACCAGGTGATTCCCAACATTGTAATGTAGGAATTTTTGCATTTCTCTCCACTGTTACATTCTGCATATGCAGTGAGGTGATAAGTTTCCTCTTTTTCTCCACTCCATATTTACTATTACTAAAAACCCTGCTGCAGGGCTGGAGCCAACTTCCAATTTGCAGTCTGCTCATTAGTTAACACAACATTGACATTCAACTTTCAATGGCACAAGCACTGACAGGTACCACATCCCTGCCATAGTCATTTGCTATATTTCAGCATGTTCCTCCTGCTCCCTTTTCTGTTTGCCTTTTACATATGAAAGGAAGTCACTTGGTTGCCATTCATTCTCACCTTCCTAGACTACTGGAAGGGGACAGGCTGTATGTGGAGTAACAGCCTCAAAAGATTCTGTTCTATCTAGAAATAATGTACCCATCAACTTTGAGTGGGTTCAAGATTTCCTGTACTAAGTTCATTTGTTAACTGTAATTATGACTTTGTTTGCCATAGCAAAATATGCAAAAGTTGTAAATTGATAGAAAAATGCAAAAAAAATTACATTCATTTGAGCAAAATATCCATTATGACTACAAACATTCCATGCAAAAAGCTTTAACAACTAATACTTTTAAACCATTTAAAAATCCAGGTCACACTCTCATATTCTACTTCCCGGCACATATTGTATATATAGCCAAATTTGTAAAAATTCAAGAAGTTACCAAAAATCATGATTTTTTTATGCAACACTCCTAAGTGTCATTTTTCTAATGAAATATATGGTTATGACAGACCACCTTACCTCTTTCATGCAGCTTCTGCTGCTATGTGTTGACTGCTGATGATCATCAGGAGGAAACAAAGTGAAAATTGGGTTAGCACTAATGACAGTATATTGATATAATGCCAGGACTCTCTTCTATTTATTTTTTTCATGAGCCTGTTTTTTAATAAGATATTAATGGTAAATGAGAAACAAGAGCTAATATTTTTAAAATCAAAGTCAGACCTAACCAATAAACCATTACATAGAAAACAAACTTAAAATCTATAAAAGATTCTAAATTTAGAGTTTGGACTCCCCTTTCTTTTACATAAGCTGCTCGATAAATATTAAATTTGTTAACATCTTGAAACATTGATGGAAATCAAAGGAGAGTCAACTTTAGTCTAGGATAGACTTTTGCAAGAAGTATTCATCTGGAGACAGTGACAGGGATCATTTTAGGAAAAGGTCTCTTTTCCTAAAAAGATTTTTTCCATTAATACCCAAGGTCTTTAAAATAATCTCAATTTTTTTCTTATCATTTTTTTTAAAAAAGCTCTCTTTGTATGGGAAGAGTTTTTACAATGAAATTACTCTAAAGGAAGCAGTGGTGGTCCCTTCAAAGCCAACCCCAACCGTGACTCATTGGAGAATTTTCAGACCTGAATTCCAGAACGTAAAATCTAATGCTATATTTGGGACTTCTGTATTTCACAAACACATGACTTCATTTCTTATATAATGTAAAATTAGTACTTCTACAACAGGTATGGCTTTTATTTTTATGTTTCTGAAATATCCCAGAATTAGAATAAAACTTTTGAATCTATAGTAATATTCAACTAAATAATGGAGGTAAAATGAAGCTGCTTTAAAAAAGAATGAGCCATGGCTTTACACAAAGGCATGTTCTACATCTCTTCAATGTTCTTTTTCTGGGCCACAATCATTTTTCTTTCTTTGCTGCTTGTGTTTGCCCCTGAAGAGATACGTTAAGAATAAATCAATAAGGTATCATCCATCCTGGTCCTGATTGACATTTGTTGCTCACAGCTTCAGGCTTTATGATCAGTAGAATAAAATGCTGCACTACTTATTGATTTTGTGATTTTTCTGCCAGATTAACTGAAATTGAGGAATGACAGGCAGTGGGACAAAGATATATAAAAACAGTTTATATTTTTGCTCTTGAAAAATACTTCTGGATTAGCACACTTCTACGAAGCAGTGGCTGACGAAAGGAGAATATTCCGAACCTATATTTCAGTATTACATTTATTCTGCTAAAAAGCACTGTATAATCTGACCGACAGTATTTCCAAATTACAAGTTTCAGAGTAGCAGCCGTGTTAGTCTGTATCCGCAAAAAGAACAGGAGTACTTGTGGCACCTTAGAGACTAACAAATTGCCACAAGTACTCCTGTTCTTTTTCCAAATTACAACAGCATGCACTATGAGTTGCTACTATTGTATAATCTAACATCAGCCAAAGCTAACTTTTTTTCCCAGTGTGCAATTTACACAGCTGCAAGGTTTCTCATATCTCCCCATCCTGGTACAGACTTTCAGAGAACACTTCCAGATGTGAAAGGATCATTCAGTCTCTAGGACAATTCAAATATTAACTTATCTGGTGAGACTGTTAACATTGGTGCTAATTTGTTCCAGCTGTGCTGTTAAGTGGGTACTCAAAAATATAGGCTGAGATTGCCTATGTGAAACACATTGGAAACAAAATAGCAGTCAGATGACCATGATTTCAGTTATTACTGACATGGTGAGACTTGAAACCAGTGTCCTAGAGATGTAAAGCACTTTATTCTTTTACCTAAGAGCCATCCACTATCCAAGTTTCAACACAGGTTAAGAATGGTGCGTTTATAAGTGTGCAGTGTCATTGTAGTCGAGTTGACCCCAGAGTATGAGAGACAGGGTATTATTTTGCTGGACCAACTTCTGTTCTCTTTCCAAGAGAGGTTGCTCCAATAAAAGATACTACCTTATCCATCTTTTCTCTCTCATGTTTAAGTATAATATCCCTAGCACATTGCAAGAAGACTCTCTCATCTGCTGTGACTTTTCATGAGCCAGATCTTTACTCAGCCCAAATTATCACTGGAAGTCAATAAGAATTTGCCCTGGGTAAGGATTGAGTGAGACTTTCAAGAGTTGGTCCTATATATGAAAAAGAAAAAAAGAAAAACTGACGTTATAATGAAAGTTAAAATAAAATATTCAACCAACACAGTATAGTTTATTATATTGATGGGCTTTCCTGGTGATACTTGACTGCATGCTTGTAACATTCCAATAGAAGCAGGTGATAGGGCAGAGGTAATTGTAAGTATGTACCAGTTTTCCTTATGACTGCAAGTGCGAGCTAGCAGAAAAGCAATTGGAAAGATATTGTGTGATGGAATGCATCCCTCTATTCACACCCTGCACAGTATTGCAATAATCTTTTGCACAAAATATACCATGTGAGGTGTCATTTGAAAATTAATAACTCACTAGTCAATAATATGATGAAATGTGTGTAGAAACATTATACATAGAGTTATAAACATAAGATGGAATTAGGTCTGAAATGTGTTTACCAAACATGTCTGGGTAACACGTTTCTCAAAGACAAAACGGTTTCAAACTTATAGGCAATCACCAAGCAAGTGCTCATTTTTTAGCAAGCATGGAGGCGGAGGCGACAGAAAAACAGATCTGCATCTTAGCAAACAGCATGAAACCTCTTTCACCATGAGACCCCATAACTCCAACCACACAGTAGTAACGAACTAGGGGTTACCCTCAGGAAAATGCATTTAGAGGAGGACTGGACTATAAAAATGGGGGGCAAAAACACCGCAACATATCTCTCCCTCTCTCTCTCTCTTTCACTTAAGACAAAAGAAGCAGCCATATGACTTTGGGAAAGATCCTGACCTGAAATTGGGTCAGTCCTGTTGCTGTGAGCATGTGGTGAGAATTTTATCTTGAACTAAGTCCTATTTGTTAAGTTTTAGCACTAGAAAGCATTTTATCTTTCTCTTGTGACCATTTTTTATTTTAATGCCTTATAGTTGTAGTCTTTGTAGTTAAATAAACTTGTTTTACTCTTTAAATCAAAACTAAACCAGTGTTGTGTTTAAATGGAGTTACCCACACAATTTAATTAAAGTAGCAAGCTGTTGTATACTGATCTTCCTAAAGGGACAACTTACCTATATTACTTGAAGTGTCCAGGAGAAGGCTGCACAGTGCAGAACATACATTTTGGGGGGGAGGGGGGGAATTTGGGACTGGGAGTGTGTTTGGGTCACCCTGCAAGTGGTAATCCAGGCTGGTAGAAACCAGAGTGTGACTGGAGCAGGCTGTAGCTATACACAGACTCTCAGTGTGACCTACATGTTGTTTGTGAGGGGCCCTGGTTGGGAGCTACCACAGCAAAGCATTGTGAGGCACCACAGGTTTCAAGGCAGGTGTTGAAACAGACCCTCACTTTTGCACCCCAGAATGTCAGATTGGAAACCTGCAAGATGGCTGCAATGGAAGAGGAAGAGTAATAAGTAAGCAGTGAGAAGTTCAAATCTAATTAAGTCCTAATTAGTCAGTATTGCATTATGTTAGTGATTGTTAAATAGTTTAATTCAAGTGAATCTGGACTTTTTTTAATCTTTATTTTTCCAGTTTCTTATTAATCTATTTCTTAAGATCTTAGTTTCCGACTGATGCTGGTTAAATGTAATTTCAGACATTCAAGCCTTAATTACAAGCTATTTCAGAGCGTTGGGGGAAATAAACATCACTGTGCTTCTTGTACGCTGTGCTGCTTTCCATCAAAACACTGTGGGGATTTAGGAAATTGCAACACTAAAGAGACATTGTAAACATGCTCCATCTCTGTCACTGTTTGCCCTAGCACTCTGTACACTTGGTAGATCACTTTCACAGGTATATAGCACACTTGTTTGGTTGTGCTATTAACATAAAACTCTAGATTGTCTCAAACACAAATCTCAGGTTAAAAAAGCAAAATATAAAATTTGTTTATAGGTACACAAATTCATCTCCTTTGCAAAGTGAGTGTAAATAAATTACACATGAATAATCTGATTATTCCAGAGCTTTGAAATGCAGCAGGATACACAAATTTAAGAGATTTTCTGCATAGTTACTTTATCTTATTTGAGATGGCAATAAAATAAATGCTGAACAGAGAAAAAGGATTAATTTTATGCAGTATAATTCACCATTCTCATGGGTGATAAATTAATGATATCTTCTCTTTGTTATATCCAACTTAGATAGCAAGACTTGAATTTAGACTCTAAGTTGTTTAGGCAGGTACTGTCTTTCTATATCTTTAGTGAAGTGGCCAGCACATTTTTAGATGCTGTAATTTTGTAATTGCCGTTATAATAATGAAACATTTTAAAATGCATTGTGACTGAGGTAGAGTATAGTGATCAAAAGATCGATCACCTGAACCCAGAATTGATCTTATAGTTATCAAATATATGGGATCCCTCTGGGATGCAAGACTGATTTCAAAAATCTTAAATGGCACTTTTCAGTCCTAAACACTCTCCAGCTTCAACTTTCTTGCAAACTCACATCCCCTTAAAATCCACTTTCCATTTCCCCCGAAACCCATTCTATCCTTCCTATTTGTTTTACCCAAGCCATCCTCTCTTTTGTCTCCTGCTTTATAACATGAAAGGGACAAGCTGAAAGGGGAGCAAGGGGAATGGAACACCACTTATCCTCATGCAGGGAGAGAGAAACCAGTATCCCCTGGACCAACAGGAACCTTTCCTAAGCACGACCCTCCTTGCCAGGGAGAGAGGTACACTAACCAATTCCATGTACTGCCAGGATCTCTCATGACCACTTCCTGCCCTTGACCCTTTAAACTGGAAAATACAGTCCATGACATTGAGATTCCCATCCACACCAAGTGAGAGAGAGATGGAAGCTCTTGCACCATCCATACGTGATTTAATGCAAATAGTGATTCCACTTTTTTGGCCACAAGAGGTTAGCCAGTGTGAGGTAGATATTACAACAAATGTTTTAAGTCATGAAAATATAAAAGTTTATTCTCAATATCATATAGCAACATCCCAATATAAAAACCAAACCACTCAAACTACAGCACAGATGAATGAGTTTATGGTTATTTCTATTATTGAACCTCTCTAATGCCTAGTATTAATTACACAAAGTTAATAGATGTCGTAATAGAAATGGTCTCTCTAGTTGGAAAGGACTTTTTTCCCCTAAAAATCTTGTGCAAGCAACTTCTCAATATTTGTGACTCAGACTGCCTTGGTTAAACTCTCCATTTAGTATTTTAAAATGAAGTGAACCTCTTTCACTTTGCAAATGACCTAAACATGTATAAACTGGTACAGTTTATTTGAATGGAAAAAAATCAATCAGTTTTATTTGTTGTATCCCTCTTGGAGATTAAGCACATCCGCAGCACCTAACATTTATGCACTAGTACAGCACAGTAAATTAACTCAATCACATTCTGATAACATTAACTTCATGACTCATGACTGCTCTTCCAGCTTTATTTACATGTAGAAATGCTCCTGCTGTTGAACACATGGTGCACAAAGTAAATAAACACACATGGTTATTGTCAGTGCATTTCTGAAAGCTACAGTATCAGAGAAAGTCATTTATTTGTAGAAAGGAGCATATTTACAGGGAGGGTCAAATCAGACAGCCTTGTTATACTTGGTCAATATTCCACTGAATGGAAATAGAGTTATGAATGAGGAAGGATTATAGGCTTGGCCCATAGTTTGGATTTTCACTGAAATATTTAATCCCAGCATTGTCTTATTAAATCATAGGATTCCACACTTATTTCATGAATATGTCAAGCTAAAAGGCTTTTTGAGACTTCATTTTAGTTGTTTGAAATATGTATTTGGGGGCAGTGGCTGAAGAGAGTTGTTAAAACTAATGGCAGGTAGTAAAACGGGGTGCATACTGGGTTTCAGAACTTTTGTCTTCAGTGTCGGAGCATAAAATTGTGGCCTCACTGAAGTCAACAGGAGTTTCACCACTGACTTCAATAGGGCCAAGATTTCATCCCAAGAGTCCCCCCATAGAAGCCTGAACAGGAGCCCAGTCCTGTGAAGTGTTAAACATTTAACTCTCATGCACATTAAAAGAAGTTGAGGGGACCACATAAGATTGGGTCCTTGGTGCTTGGCACTCATTAAATACAATCATGATCCAAACTCTGCTCCAAAGAGTATAGTATTATCTAAATTGACAAAAGGAGGGAAGGGAGAGATAGGAACAGACAGGCAAAGTAACTTGCCTAAAGTCACACAGCAGGTCAGTGGCAAAGCCACATATGAAACCCAAGTCACCTCATTGCCAGGCCATTGTCCTATGCTCTGGACCATGATGACTCTTGATACATACCAACACTAGAGTCTTTATTCTTATATACCTGTTGTTTAAGTTTTCTTTGTTGCTTAGTTTTCCATGTGTAAGTTAGCTTTTTACAAAAGCCTCTGACTGCCGGATGCTGGAACTAGATGACTGATGATGGATCACTTGATTGCCATGTTCTGTTCATTCCTTTTGAAGTACCTGGCATTGGCCACTGTTCGAAGACAGGATACTGGGATAGATGGACCATTGGTCTGACCCAGTATGGCCGTTCTTATGTTCTAGAACCTTTACAGAAATGTATGTACTTAAACTGAGTGAATTACTTTACAGATAACAGAGATGGTTAAGGTCTATAGAGGACATCTAGATTATGCCTCTAAAAGGGCAGAATTGTTCCCTATGATGCATGGACACAGAGTTCTAATTACCTGTTTTTGTATTGTTTGTTTCATTCAACTTTTGTTCAGGAAGCAATTTGGGGTTTTTATTTTACAAGAATCATTTTTCCTTTATAATAAACCTTTAAGTCTTGTAAGTAGCTCATTGGGATTTTGTTACCTCAAGGCACTCAATAACTGACTCCACATCATTTATTATGGAATCTCAAGAGATGTATTAACCGGATCTACAAGCCATTCAAAAATCAATATAATGCATTCATAAATCATAACTAAATAGCATTAGTGTTATGAGGCTTTCCTGTAGCTTGAAATAAACATGGACTCAATCTCTTCAAGAAATCGACACTTGCATGCAAGACCTGGAAAATGTGGTGGGGTGCAGTGGCCTGGTATCAGAGATTATACTCTTGGGCTCAACTGATCATTAATTACAAGAAGTAGCTAAAAAAAGCTTACACTTCTAACAATCTATTTAAAGTAGAATGATTTCATTTTGGAGCAAATGGATTTCCAAATAATTATTATGAACCAGAGGGCTGTAGTGCTGGTATGTGCCATCATACTGCCTGAGCAGTATTAGGGGATATAGTCTGTTAAGCCTCAATACCATCTCTCACAAACCTGTGCTATTCAAAATCTATGTTTTCTCGTCTCATCCTGCACACAGCTCTGTATGGGCAGACACTTGATCCCACATGGATACAGTTATAGAACTGGAGATTTAGTTCATTTTCTTCTTCTATCTCAAGTCACGTAATTCAGTGCAAACATATACTACTTTTAAATAGATTAAAGAATTTTTAGAAAAAGAAAACAAATACACATTGGAGCGGTCATGGGATTGCTGGACATAGTAAGTGACATAGGTCCAGATCTCCTGTGCCAGAGCAGGTGCTCCAATTTGGCTAATGAAGAGGGTGGGGCCACACCTGGGAGCTATAAAAGATCAGGGAACAACCTAGCGAGGAGAAGAAAATGAGGAAAGTCCTGGTGAGAGTCAGTTGGCAGACTGGAGAAAGTTTCTTGGGAAAACTGCAGAGAGCAGGTGCTGCCTGAGAAGAGAGAGAATTGGAATTGGAGACTATGTTTGGGACTTTTTTTATCAGGTTTTATAATGAAACCAGCCCCAAGAATGGTATTTTTGAATCAAGCGTGCCTGGAATTATTGGCTTTCTAAGAAGGGAAACTGAGGCAGGGAGTATGTGCAGTGCCACACTAACTCAGCAGGGAGCCCTATAGGGCAGGCACGCCCTATGACAGGAGCAAAAGGGAAAAACAAACTGATTTTTTAATCTATCAATAAAACAATTATTAAAACCAGGAAGCAATGTGTACATAATCATACAATTGTGTACATCTCATCTTCCTCTTATAACCTCAGACAAGGGTTGGGAAAGTTTCCAAGTAATTTTTGTAATATTTTAACTATATCAATTTAGAAACAGATACTTAAAGCTGTAAAAAACCCTTCTATGGATACAGTTATATTGGTACAAATGTGCTTATGCCACAGTAGCTTATTCTGGCACCTTTGTGATAACAACATGCACACTATGGGCTGTATTACTTTAATTATACTGATTTCTCAATCAGCATAGTCAAAGCATTACAGAAATTGAATGTAGACCAGCCAGTCAGGTGGCAGTTAGACTCCAGATTCCTTTTGTAAATCTAGTCCTTACTACCATGATTTAACCCATTCACTCCCATTGTCTATATGCTTGGGAGTAAGCATCTGTAGGATCATGGCCATATATTGTAATCTCTTTGGGGCTTTGTCCACCCAGTGTAATCCACATCTATGGCTAGCGGTGTATAATAATAATGAAAGCAAAGGTAACTGGCATGGTAGCATTAAAACTTGTGACTTGGCAAGGGTAACCCCAATCCTGCAACTGGATCCATGTGGCCAAAAGAGCATTAATGTAGTATGGTGTAGAGGAATGATCAGATGATTGGTAATCATGAACTCCTGAGTTCTAATCTGAGCTCTGTCCCTGATTTGCTATGTGGCCTTAAGCAAATCACTTCACCTGTGCCATCATTTCCCCATTAGTAAAATGGAGGTACTATTGCCTTCTCACAGAGTGTTGTGGCTGTTAATGTTTGTAAAGTGTTTTAAGAGCCTCACATAGCAGGTACTATAAAATGGCATGGCAAACAAGAAGATAACCTTACAGATGTGTAGGACAGGTTAGTGCTGGTGCCAAAGCGTATTGCAAGAGAAGGCGAAAATGTGGATGTCATATTGGAAAGGCCTGAAGGACGTGAATTGGAAGGGATTGTTCTAGGTGAACAGCTGCTGAGGTAGCCGTCCCAATCCAAACAGAACAAAATATAAATCCAGGCCAGTAAAGAGGACACACGTTACTAACTACAATGAATATCATAAGGGGTCTTTCACCAGTGTATGCTAATAATTTACCACCTAGCTACTAGATAGAACTGCTAAGTTAAATATAACACATCAGTGTCACACAAGGTATTTCTCATGCATCGTGGGGGCCCAGATCATTCCCACCTCTGAAAAAAAATCCAAAGGAGGGTCTCTGTGGAGGAAATCTCTGGGGGATTCCCTTGTGAAGATCTCTACCCATATTGTCCTATCAAGTAAGGGAAGAGGTGCCTCCCCTTCCAAAGGAGACCCCTGTCAGGCCTGTTTCCAAACCTAGTGGATCCTCAGGGATCTGCATGGTCTGGAGAGATATGCAGGAGACCATAGCCATCCATATGAGGGTCCTGTGCCTCTGCAGCAGCTCTGGCCCTTCAGCAAGGCCTCCATCTCCTTAGTCCCATCCAAGAAGTTCCATTGATGGTCCACTACCAGGAACTCCCCCGAATGTGGTTGATTCCAAGATTCCCCATTGGGGGATACAGAGGAAAGAGGAGAGAGGCTTAGATTAATATCTGTGATGCTTTCATGGAAGGAAGTGGATGTTATGCATACAACCAGTACCATCCCTAGCCTAGCACAATTTGGCCCTGCAATCACAGCCCTTACAAGCCGTATGAGAGGATCCCTTAGTCTAGTCCATTTGATTGAGAAACCTGAGCATGGTGGTCCCTAGACACACTTCCTTCTCAATCTCTTTTAGGTTAAAAGGTTTTTCATAATCTTTTTGAAGCCTCCAAACAAAGCCTAAAATCAGAGGAGTTGTGTTGAAATAGGACACATTAAGAATATAGGCAAATTGTCAGATTTAAACAAAGGAAGGAGTAGCTATGTAATGCATATTATAACCCTCAACCAATATACATGTTAAAATACTTACTTGTCTCTGTGTTCCAGCTTGTCCTTTGTCACAGACCCCCTTCAGGTTTGGCTGCCTGTCAGATACAGTTTCCAATCTGAAGATAGGTGTCATCTTCCCCCCCCCACCCTCCCACACCTAATTCCCAGTGCTATGATACTTCTCTCATTACTCTGATGTGTCTTCAGTCCTCAAGGCCCCAAAGCAGTATATTTCAGGTGTCTGTATAGGTGAATGCCTGTTGTATTTGTAACAAAGCCACTCTCCCCATTGGAATCACTGCATTGAACAAGTAGTTTAAAATTTGTTTTCCTGTACACTTTCCACGTCTTATTTCTAAATAAAGCTTTCCTTCACTCCATCCCCAGGTTGTGACCACCTATTATGTTAATTGCCCTTGCTTAAAGTATCAACCTGGCGCCAGCCCACTGTCTGCCTTTAAAGAGACAGGACTCATTTGATCAAGCTAAAAGGGAATTATAAAATTGATTACTGACAGATTCAGGGAGACTGTCACAACTGGATTTTATTTCCCCTCTCTAGGATACTGCCTTCCAAAATGTAAACCCATGATCCCTTTAACAAAATGGAGTTGCATGGCTGTGAGGAACATTTATTTTAACACAACCCGACAAAACCACCTATTCCCAAGGTTTCTGTGACTTTTTATAGACATTTTTGCTCTATTATATTTGACTAAGATTTGGGACTATACTTGGAAATTCCATGCAAAGTGCTGGAAATACAGCCTTTCATTTGTTTCTGTGCAGTATTCCTATATTTACTGATGAAAACAGCTTCTGTTTAGCTTCAATTATTTTAAAATGTGGTAGAGCCAGTTACTCATGGCAACAGTCTCAAATAACGGACCTCCATGCTTTCTTATTACATCTTTCTTGCATAACCTACAATCACCTTACCTATCAGACTCAGACTAATGACAACCAATTATTCTCTCTCTATCTTGGGCATTTCATCATGGTAAGTAGGTGCCTGGAACAAAAGTTTCTGCCAGATTAAAATGTCTTTTCAATGCCCTCGAATCTGGCAGCACTGGAGAAACTAAAGAGCCCTAGAGAAAAATCTTCAAAAAAATCTCTTTGAAAATCTGTATCATGTAAGCATTGAAGCATATTATCTTTCAGCTTCTTAATATCTATATAGGCTCAGATACTGATAGCCATTGTACTTCTAATTTACTTTTTACACTAACTAGTCTCATTGAATCCCCCATTTGCTGCAAGATTCAGTATCTGAGATTTGAAATTCAGTGAAATTCCACTATTTCAGCAAGGCAGCTGTAGTTAAAAGGATATTCTCCCTCATATGTGAAAGTCCTTTTAACTTTGACTCTAGGACATGTCTCTCAGGGAAATGCAAAGTTTTAAAGGTAAGGTCTACAACCATGACAATTACTTACAGCAAGGCACTTTAAAGTGAGATTGGTTCCCGGATGCTACAATTCAGGGCTGGGCAAAGAGATGAAAGAAGTGTCATCAACTAGAATGCAAAATATGTTGCTAATTCTTGTGTGAGTGAATGAGATTTTTGTGCTTAAAAAAAAAAAAAAAACTTCATGCAATTTCATGATTCTGAAAATTGTTTGCAGAGAGGGATGTGAAAACCCAAAAAGTATCTTCTGTGCAAAAGTTGAACTAGAATGGGAGTTTTTGTAGAGGATTAGAAAGTGAAGACTATTTCCCCACTTCTGTTCATGTTCTGCAGAGACTGCATGGCTTAGATTTGTCTGGAAGCCAAAAGTTTATAAGTTTTGTTCTCACCATTGTTATGAGCTGCTGAGAATTTTATTTTTGTTTTTATATAACACACTACAAACATTATTTATGCCGTTCTTGTACTGCTTAGTGTTAGTGGTTCTAATTTTCTGGTGAGCCTTCCATGCCCTGCACAGATGAACCAATGTCTTCTATATAGGAGGATTGCAATTGGTTTTACAGAGCAATGACCAATCTAGATTTTGACACTAATCATATAGATCATCACAAGGTATATAAAATCCTGTAATTGCATTATTAAACCTAGAATACCACTAATACTGCCTCCTCTTCCCTATTTTCTTATGAGTAAATCTGAAGTAATGAGCCAAAGACAGGACCAGTGGCAAGCTTTTCAATTTTAGTATTTGCCCTAAAGCAACATGCACAAGAAGAGACCATGTCTCGTCTTGGAGCTAGTCAGGGAAACATGAGGAAATATTTGCTGGCAACATAACATTGTCCAGCATTCTGACATGCAAGCTGCATTGAGTAAACCAGTTCAGCGCAAGCAAATCTGAAAACCCATGTTGCTCCTGGTCACTTTGAATTACTTTGATGCTGGATAAAATCTAAATTTAAACAAATACATTCAGTGACTTGCCTTTTGATATGTTCTAGAATTTGGTGATGTGATTTACAGTTCCAGTACTATTGAGGAAGCAAAGAATAACCAGTCAAACATTCCGGCCCTTGAGCTTTCGTGACACAATGAATCACTGGTGCCTTCAAAACAATTGTTGGAACAGTATTTACCATTCTTCAGTAGCATAACAAAGCTTTGTTGAGAGCAGAGTTACTGTTGATCAGAACATTTTATCTTCTGTACTACTTTCATTTAAAAACTGGTATATGTGTGATTAGGGAAGAGTAATTGAAATAATGGATGAGCTCTATTATTTGCAATTAGCTTTTAGCTTACTGACCTGCAAAACATGTACCAGTTGCCTGCAAGTTGGGTCTTCTGCAATATAAGCAACATTAGACATCACTAAATTAGATGGACATTGTACTCTTGTCTGATATTCTAACTTACCCCACTCAACGGTTTTTGAAGTAAGTCTTCCATGCTGTGTGATTTCCTGGTTAAATTTTGCTGTGTTGGGGCATGAGGGAGTCCAGAGTACCTTTTTTTTTTTTTTTTTTTTTTTTTTTTTTTAAGTAGCCTATGTTGGTCAACTATAGTGCTTAAAAAGGTCCCCATCTTGTAATTGGTCTCACATCCACACATGGCCCTATTGACTTCAATGGGTCTCTTATAGGGCTAAAGAATCATGGAGCCGATTACAGGATCAGTGGTCTAAAGGTCAACTCCTTCTTTTACACGAAGGACAAATAGTGCACAATCAGAAGCAAAACAAACTTTCCTATACTTGTTTGCCAATATGCCTCTCACTTACCTTGGAGGAATTAGAGGCTTCTCTCTTCTGAGCCACCTACTGCTTAGGAAGGGTAACACTCTACTCATGGGAATAACTATTTTAAATACATGCATTTTAAAAGCTCTCTGTTCCCACCTCCCTTTCCCTCATCATTCATCATCCACCTTCATTCACCATGTCTAAGTGAGCATTTCACCAATCCAAATTTAGTTAGCAGATGAAACGTGCATCTGTGCATGAGTTACTGGACTACATCCCCTTCCCCGCTCATCTCTGTTTCTGAAGCTAAAGGAGGAAACAATTTTTTAACTTTAAACACGAATTTTAAAAGCAATTACTTGTTATGCAGATGACTTTAACCTTCTTCAGGAGTAAAAAGCAACCAATAAGAAGTTAGAAAGGAAGGAAGATGTTACGTAATAGAGTGGGGAGGGAAAAGAAACAGACATACTGAAAATTATTTAAAAATAATTATGCAAATTACACCCTCACTGATCATATGGAGTTTTTGCGTGGTTCAATAACTATATAATGGTGGGTCACTAACTACACCACATTTTGGGTAGGTCTACATTTGCAGTGGGAGGTTTGATTCCCAGCTTATGTAGATTTATCTGTGCTAGCTCTGCTTGAGCCAGCATGCTAAAAATAGTAGAGTAGCCAGGGGTAGCATGGGTAGTGGCTAGAATCAGCCACTGGAAACTCACCCACCCATGGGCACATACTAGGGCAACTAACCTGAGCGTCTGCCTATGCTATCCCCAGCTACACTAATATTTTTAGCTCATTAGCTCAAGCAAAGTTGGTGCATGTCTAGTTACCTGCACTGGAAAGCATCCAGCTGCAGCGTAGCGTACACATAAGAGGCCAAGGCAATTTCACTGTAGCAAACTCAAATCTTGTTCTTGAATCTCCTAGTAATGCTATAGTACATTTTTCTTTCTCGGTCCCTAAAAGCAATCGGAGGTACCCACATCCACAAACTGAGATATGTGTTTACAAAACCCAAAACCCAAATGTCAAATGTATATATTCCATGAACCTCTATAGCAGTGACATCTATGTGATTAGTTTGGGGAATGCTTCCAGCACCTGTCATGCTTAGACTGCCTGTGGGACTGTGTCTCTGACATTCTAGTAATGTCACCCCTCCATATACTATATGCTTCAGTGTTCCTTTCTGATTTAAGAGCAGACTGTAGCTTTTCTGTCACATAAAATGCACAATAAAAACCATCACCAGTCATTCCATGCCTCTGCAAAGAATGTATATAACAATCAGGCAAATAAATAAAACTTCAATTGACTTAAAATGAAAACAAATCGCTTATTTGTTAAAAAAAATAAACCATCCAAAAAATTCAGTGTTTAATTGTAATAAACATACAGTCATATAAAAAATACATCTTTCCTATTGAAGCTGTTCCACTTTGTATAAAAACATAAATATTCATTGGGCCAAAGAGAGAAAGCGAGAATTATTTTATAGTTTGGAGATGAAGACATTTATCTGGGAGGTAGGATATATATGGATTCAATTCATACCTTTGACTCAGGAACAGAAGACTGAAATCCACATTTCCTAAGTCCCAGAACCACATCATGTGAGGCACTATGCAAACCCATAGTAAGAGAAAGACTCTAGCCACTATCAGTTTACAGACTAATTAGACAAGGCCACAGAGGGGGGAGGGGGAGGGGATATTAGCTTAAATCTACATCCTTTTCCTTTTGACTGATTTATTTAATTTTAACTCTGCTCATATCTCCTTCCATAAGTGTATATTAAGCAAAATGTATCCATGCTATGATTCCTATAATCCTTATCCACATTAGGACACTATACCTTGTTCCAGACTGGATCCCTGAATCACAACTCCCGCAAAATTTGAGGAAAGGATTAAATTTAGGACCAGATTGGAATGTAAATTTTCAATTTTACCCATCTCCAGTGACTGTCCAAATAAACCTTATTATTCATGTGAATCAGAGGATATATCTGAAATTCAGGGGGTGGGGGAACAGAATTTGAGAAAAAGCAGAAGGTTTAAGTTTTGGGAACATCTCTAAATGTTGCATAATCTGAATTTTGAATAGTAGAGGTTTCCATAATCAGAATACACTGGTACACATATAAATTTTATATGCAAGAGTGCTCCTTGAAAGACACTTTTTATAAATAGAGCAAATGTTAATATAAGCCCCTCCCCACCCCCACAAATAATTTATAATAAATAGCAATAAGGGAACCCTCAACCTTGATATGGTTGGGAAATATTAAGACAATAGCATTTAAGTAACACCTCCTGAAATATCGTCATTGGACTACATGATTTCCCCAGAAGCTTCCACAATTTTGAGTCCCAATCAGTTATTCGGTAAGGAATCTGTACAAGTTAAATCAATATAAACTATGTTTAAATGGGTTTGAATGTGTCCACACAGGAGTTTGAACTGCTTTTTGTTAAATAAGTGCACCTTTGTGCCTAGACAAGACCTAACACAATGGGACTATTCACATGTTTATAGTTATACACATGTAAGTGTTCAACAGGCACTGAACTAAATCAGAAAAGGCGATTCAGTGAAGTTTCATGTTGTACATTCCATTTAATTATCAAAGAAATTTTCCATCCAGAATTCTCTAATGCTTGAGTTACACATGCACATTTTAAAAGTTGTATTGGTCAACATTTAAACTGTATCATTTAAATGGTTAAAACAAAGTCCTATATTGTGTGACAAGGGGCTAGATCCAGAAATGGATTTAAGCATTGCCACACTCAGCCCTGCAACCCCCAACTTCTAGGCACCTTGCCATATACCTCCTACATGGGAGAATTAAATTTAAGAATAGGATTCACAGAAGCTAGCAAGCTGAGCCTGGAGCATTCTAAGGTGTTCAATAGGAAATGGCAGAGGAAAGTGTGGCTAAGCCCCACCCCCCAAAGTAGATAGCTGCCTCCCTTTGACCTGGGCTTAGGCACCTCTCTTTGCTTTGGGATTCACGACCATGAACCTGTTCCTCGAATTAAGCATCTAAGCCAGGTCAGGTCAGCCCTCTCTTTCTCCCTGTCTTTTTTGTGAGAGGGGAGAGACCCCTCACTCCATTATAGTCAATAACCCATGAGTTAGAGCACTTAGCTAAGATGTGGGAGACTTGTTCTGTAACCTGGGTCTCCCATATCCTACCTGAGAGCCTAACAGCTGGGCTAGAGAATTAATTGCTGTAGCCCAATACATATTTAACTACTTATACATAATGGAACAGCTTCAACAGGAGAGATCAGAAAACCCACCCCAGAATAGCCTGTGGGATATGGCACTCACTTGGGATATGGGAGACTGAAGTTCAGATCACTGCTCCAAATCAGCAACAGCACAGATCTGAAAACAAATCTCAGGTGAGTGCCCTAACCACGGAGCTATAGGGTATTAAAAAGGCACAGTTATGACACAGTCCTTCCTAATCTGGTCATCTCCAGCCGTCTTTGAGTGAGGCCTAATCCAGTAGGGATGCTCAGGCCAGGCCCAGCAGGTGAGATAGGCAGGAAATGCTTAGCTTGAGAATCCTGGTGAGGCTTAGTAGTGAGTTAAGGAATCAAGTAGCTCAGCACCCTTAATGTTTAGGCTATGTTACACATGCCCATTGGCAGAAGTGTAAGCTGGTAGGGAACTTTGCCAGCAGAAACTTAGGGCTTGGCTAAACTTGTGAGTTACAGTGCATTAAAGGAGCCCCGGGCACACTAGCTCACTATCCGTCCACACTGGCAAGGCACGTAAAGAGCTCAGACTCCATGACTAAAGTGCTCCTGGTACTCCACCTCAGCAAGTAGAACAACATTTGATGCGCCGCCACTGGAGCGCCCCAGCATCAGTGTGAACGAGGGGTTGTGTTACTGCGCTCTTATCAGCCTCCGGAAACGTCCCCTAATCCCTTAAGTCAAGTGGCCACTTTTGTCATTGTTTTGGATATGCCCTTTGAAAGCTCCGTTTGACAGCCGGCATGCTTATCTGCACGGAGACAAAGCAACCATTACTGTGGAATGCTGTGAGACAGAAAGAGAGGTGGTGTGGCGGTGGGAAGTCTGCTGCTGTCTGAACTTACAAGACAGCATGCTGACATGCTCTCAGCCTCCCCAAAACCCACTCTCTCTCTTCCCACATACACACAACACACTCCCTGTCACATTCCCTCCCAACCCCCCATTTGAAAAGCACATTGCAGCCACCTGCATGCTGGGATAGCAACCACAACGCACTGCGCTCTGTGGCCCTTGCAAGTGATGCTAATGTGGCCACACCAGTGTGCTGTCAGCTGTTAGTGTGGACAGACTACAGTGCTTTCCCTATTGCACTCTATGAAGGCTGGTTTAACTCAAAGCACTCTACATCTGCAAGTGTAGCCATGCCCTTAGATGCTGAGGGAATATAGGAGTCTGCAGGGTTGGGAGGCAGCTGAGCAGGGGTTTTGAGGATCCCAGCAGTGCCTAAAGTTGGATTGAGATGCCTAAAGTGGCAGTTATACATATAATCCTTAGGTGGATCTAGCCCAAAGTCTCTGAAGCGCATTTTCAAAGCAATGCTAAATGTACTGAAATCACCTTGGAGCAGGAGGCTGCACAGCTTTCAAGGGAGGAGCAGAAAGTCAAAACAATTTCATTATGTTAGACTGCCCTCCTTATTAAATTCAGAAATTCTTTGGCGAGGCACGTACATAATGAAAGCTCTGAAAGAATGTTACTGTTCTGACATATGTTCTGATTATTTGGAGAATCAGAAGTGTATTTGTGCATTTTGGAAGATTGAGATCTGTTGTAATTCTCTCTGAAATATTCTTTTTATTTCTACTACTACATGCACACAGACAAATCTTGGTGTGTAAACCACAAACTTGCAGTAGGGTTGGATCTGGAAGTGTACTTCTCCAATCTTCTAAGGGTATTGTGCATGACTAACAATGCATCAGAGATTGCAGGCAGCCCTGTTGGTTTTAGCAAGCTTTTCCCCCCACAGAACCAAAATAGTTCCTTTGGCAGATGAGGAAGAGGGGCCATGGACCCAGTCACTATTCCCTATTCCTTTGATGCCACTAGCTCTGCTTTCAGTAGTAGCCCCACGGTGTCTTTGTGCCCATCTCTAGAGTCTGTACAGGAGTGGAAGTGGAGTGGGGGTAGAAAGGCTTCTTGCATGGCCAGGGGTGAAAAGGAGATGCAAGTCTATTCACAATTATCCATAACTGGCATGAAACAAACAGAACAATGTCAAACATGTGCAGCGCAATCAAGGTATACAATGATCTCCATTTGTTCTGGTAACCCCTTCCACTGTAATTATCTGCAGTGTGAAGTTAGAAGTCTAGATGACCAAAATTAGAGCTGGGTGACATCAGTAGCTCTTTAATGACCTGAAAATCAAAAATGAATACTATAAAAAGTGGAAATATGGACAAATTGCTAAGGAGGAGTACGAGCATGTAGGGACAAAAATCAAAAAGACTAAGGCACAAAATGAGTTACAGCTAGCATGATACATAAAAGGCAATAAGAAGAGGTTCTATAAATAGACTAGGAGCAAGCAAAAGATGAAAAAAGTGTAGGTCCTCTATTTAGCAGGAAAGGAGATTTAATAATGGATGACATCGAGAAGGCTAAAAGAATAGATATGTGGACAGAGTTGGCATCGGGGTTTGTTACAAGGATAGGTTCCTGGGTTAGTTGTTTTGTTCAGTGATGTGTGGTTGCTGGTGAGTATTTGCTTTAGGTTGGGGGGTTGTCTGTAAGCGAGGACAGGTCTGTCTCCCAAGATCTGTGAGAGTAAAGGATCATCTTTCAGGATAGGTTGTAGATCTCTGATGATGCGCTGGAGAGGTTTTAGTTGGGGGCTGAAGGTGACAGCTAGTGGTGTTCTGTTATTTTCTTTGTTGGGCCTGTCTTGTAGGAGGTGACTTCTGGGTACTCGTCTGGCTCTGTCAATCTGTTTTTTCACTTCAGCAGGTGGGTATTGTAGTTTTAAGAATGCTTGATAGAGATCTTGTAGGTGCTTGTCTCTATCCGAGGGATTGGAGCAAATGCGGTTATATCTTAGAGCTTGGCTGTAGACAATGGATCGTGTGGTGTGTCCTGGATGGAAGCTGGAGGCATGTAGGTAAGTGTAGCGGTCAGTAGGTTTCCGGTATAGGGTGGTATTTATGTGACCATCGCTTATTAGCACAGTAGTGTCCAGGAAATGGCCTGTAGAATGTGGTGTTAGAGAGCTGTCGAAAGTAGGATTCTAGGTCACCGCAGAACTGTATCATATTCATGGGTCTGGAGGGACAAAAGGAGAGGCCCCGAGATAGGACAGACTCTTCTGCTGGGCTAAGAGTATAGCTGGAAAGATTAACAATATTGCTGGGTGGGTTAAGGGAACTACTGTTGTGGCTGCTTGTGGCATGTAGCAGTTTAGATAGTTTAGTGTCCTTTTTCCTTTGTAGAGAGGCAAAGTTTGTCTTGTAAATGGCTTGATACAGTTCTACTCTCGACGTCTCTGACTCAAAGAATATTTCCAACATACCTCTGAACAGCATACTAACCCACAGAATCCTCCCTACCAGCACTACAAAAAAAAGGATTCTGCGTGGACTCCTCCGGACGGTCGAAACAACAGACTAGATTTCTACATAGAGTGCTTCCGTCGACGTGCAAAGGCTGAAATTGTGGAAAAGCAACATCACTTGCCACATAACCTCAGCCATGCAGAACACAACGCCATCTACAGCCTCAGAAACAACCCTGACATCATAATCAAAAAGGCTGACAAAGGAGGTGCTGTCGTCATCATGAATAAATTGGAATATGACCAGGAGGCTGCTAGACAGCTCTCTAACACCACATTCTACAGGCCATTATCCTCTGATCCCACTGAGGATTACCTAAAGAAACTACACCATCTGCTAAAAAAACTCCCTGACAAAGCACAGGAACAAATCTGTACAGACACATGCCTAGAACCCCGACCAGGGGTATTCTATTTGCTACCCAAGATCCATAAACCTGGATATCCTGGACGCCCCATCATCTCAGGCATTGGCACCCTAACATCAGGCTTGTCTGGTTATGTAGACTCTCTCCTCAGACCCTACGCTACCAGCACTCCCAGCTATCTTCGAGACACCACTGACCTCCTGAGGAAACTACAATCCATCGGTGATCTTCCAGAAAACACCATCCTGGCCACTATGGACGTAGAAGCCCTCTACACCAATATTCCACACAAAGATGGACTACAAGCTATCAGGAACAGTATCCCTGATAATGTCACAGCTAACCTGGTGGCTGAACTTTGTGATTTTGTCCTCACCCACAACTATTTCACATTTGGGGACAATATATACCTTCAAGTCAGCGGCACTGCTATGGGTACCCGCATGGCCCCACAATATGCCAACATTTTTATGGCTGACTTAGAACAACGCTTCCTTAGCTCTCGTCCCCTAACACCGCTACTCTACTTGCGCTACATTGATGACATCTTCATCATCTGGACCCATGGAAAAGAAGCCCTTGAGGAATTTCACCATGATTTCAATAATTTCCATCCCACCATCAACCTCAGCCTAGATCAATCCACACAAGCGGTCCATTTCCTGGACACTATTGTGCTAATAAGCGATGATCACATAAATACCACCCTATACCGGAAACCTACTGACCACTACACTTACCTACATGCCTCCAGCTTCCATCCAGGACACACCACACGATCCATTGTCTACAGCCAAGCTCTAAGATATAACCGCATTTGCTCCAATCCCTCGGATAGAGACAAGCACCTACAAGATCTCTATCAAGCATTCTTAAAACTACAATACCCACCTGCTGAAGTGAAAAAACAGATTGACAGAGCCAGACGAGTACCCAGAAGTCACCTCCTACAAGACAGGCCCAACAAAGAAAATAACAGAACACCACTAGCTGTCACCTTCAGCCCCCAACTAAAACCTCTCCAGCGCATCATCAGAGATCTACAACCTGTCCTGAAAGATGATCCTTTACTCTCACAGATCTTGGGAGACAGACCCTGTCCTCGCTTACAGACAACCCCCCAACCTAAAGCAAATACTCACCAGCAACCACACATCACTGAACAAAACCACTAACCCAGGAACCTATCCTTGTAACAAACCCCGATGCCAACTCTGTCCACATATCTATTCAAGTGACATCATCATAGGACCTAATCACATCAGCCATACCATCAGGGGCTCGTTCACCTGCACATCTACCAATGTGATATATGCCATCATGTGCCAGCAATGCCCCTCTGCCATGTACATTGGCCAAACCGGACAGTCTCTACGCAAAAGAATTAATGGACACAAATCTGACATCAGGAATCAAAATACTCAAAAACCAGTGGGAGAACACTTTAACGTGTCTGGTCATTCAGTGACAGACCTGCGGGTGGCTATATTACAACAGAAAAACTTCAAAAACAGACTCCAACGAGAGACTGCTGAGCTAGAATTGATATGCAAACTAGACACAATCAACTCCGGTTTGAATAAGGACTGGGAATGGCTGAGCCATTACAAACATTGAATCTATCTCCCCTTGTAAGTATTCTCACACTTCTTATCAAACTGTCTGTACTGGGCTAGCTTGATTATCACTTCAAAAGTTTTTTTTCTCTTAATTAATTGGCCTCTCAGAGTTGGTAAGACAACTCCCACCTGTTTATGCTCTCTGTATGTGTGTATATATATCTCCTCAATATATGTTCCATTCTATATGCATCCGAAGAAGTGGGCTGTAGTCCACGAAAGCTTATGCTCTAATAAATTTGTTAGTCTCTAAGGTGCCACAAGTACTCCTGTTCTTCTTTTTGCGGATACAGACTAACACGGCTGCTACTCTGAAACCTGTCAAGAAGGCTAAGGTGTTGAATGCCTAGTTTGCATCAGTTTTAACTAAAAAGATAAACTGTGACCAGATACTTAATACATTTAATAACAACAATAAGGGGGAAGGAGTGCAAGTCAAAATAGGGAAAGACCAGGTTAAAGATTGTTTAGTTAAATTGGCAGTGAAGTGCACCATAGGGTACTTAAGTAACTAGCTGAAACAATCTTAGGACCATTAGCAACTACCTTTGAACTACTCAAAGGATGGATGAGATACCACAGGATTAGAAAAGGTCAAGCACACTATCTATCTTTAAAAAGGGGAACGCAGATGCCCAAAGAATTATAAACCAGTCAGCCTAACATTGATACCTAGAACAATAGTGGAACAAATTATTAAACAATTGATTTGTAAGCACATAAAGGTTAAGTAATAGCCATTGTGAATTTGTCAAGAACAAATCATGCCAAACTAACCTAATTTCCTTTTGTCAGGAGCACTCCCGCAGCAGCGATTTGAAGTGAGAGTGTGGTCAGGGCGCCAGCACTGGGAGAGAGCTCTCCCAGCGCTGCAGGTACTCCACCTCCACGAGGGGATTAGCTTACAGCACTGGGAGTGCAGCTCCCAGCGCTGGGGCACTGTTTACACTGGCGCTTTACAGCGCTGTAACTTGCTGCACTCAGGGGGGTGTTTTTTCACACCCCTGAGTGAGAAAGTTGCAGCGCTGTAAAGCGCCAGTGTAGCCATAACCTTACTGGCCTAGTGGAGGAGGTGTGTTTGGGAGGGGGGAGGGAGGGAAGAAGGGGAGCTGTAGATATGCTATATATTGCTATATGCTAGATATATTGATTTTAGTAAGGCTTTTGACACAGTACCACATGACATCAGCAATTTCAGGAAATGCAGTCTAGATGAAATTACCGTAAAATAGGTGCACAACTGGTTTAAAGACTGTACTCAAGGAGTGGTTATCAATGGTTTGGTGTCAAACTGGGGTCACGTATCTAATGGGGTCCTGCAGGGGGTCTATCATGGGTTCACTACCATTCAACATTTAAATTAGTGACTTGGATAATGGGGTGGAGAGTATGTTTATAAAATCTGCAGATGACACCAATCTGAGCGGGGTCTCACATGTTGGAGGACAGGACTAAAATTCAGAAAAACCTTGACAAATTGGAGCACTAGTCTGAGATCAACAAGATGAAATTCAATAAAGACAAAAATCAAATGCAAAATAGGGAATAAGTGGCTAGGCAGTAGTATTGCTGAAAAGAATCTGGGTTTTAGAATCTGCAGGGCTGGAACCTGCAACGATGGGGTTTAGGGCCACTGACTCCTCCACAGCAGGACCCTGCAAGATTGGGCTAGGCAGTAAGTACCGCCCAGTAGGACCTGAATGGCCAATACCATTACTTAAATCAGGAAGCCATAAAGAGGAGCTGTCCAAGCAATACCACAGATTGCCTGCCTGTCTTTGCTCAGGACCCTGGTGGCGATATACTGTAGACTCTGGCTTCCAACCCTGGTTTGTCCTCAACTTCACTATTCAATTGCTTTCTATAACTTGGTGCACAACCCTGACCCTGCTGGACTCCTGATGCCTGACTCAGTTAATCTTCTGGCCTATCTTGACTCAGACCTCCCAGAACCTGACTCCCAACTCCTGCTCTGACCACCAGGTCTGACCATCCTCATCCCAGTCATGATGCTGGGCGTTATGGGGGATCACAAATTGAATACTAATTCATGATTCAGTTGCTAAAAAGGCTAATATTCGTATGTGTATTAGCAGAGTGTTGTATGCAAGATACAGAAGACAATTGTCCTACTCTGCTCTGTACTGGTGAGGCCTCAGCTGGAGTACGGTTTCCAATTCTGGGAGCCATACTTTAGGAATGAGGTAAACTGTACAGCACCCAAAGGAGAGCAACAAAAATGATAACAAAGGTTTAGAAAGCTTGATCTTTTGGAAAGGTTAAAAAAATGGGCATAATAATTGCATGTCAATTTGAACTGAAAAATCTGTCGTTTCAGCCAACAGACCAAAAAAATCAATTATGCTGTCAATATAGTACAGATAAAGTATTGTTTTGGTTGGGGGGGGGTTCTTTTTTTTTTTTTTTTTTTTTTGCAGTTAAGCAAACATGATACCCTGAAGGAATCAGAGCAACAGAACAAGCTCTCTAGGAGAGAGAAAACAGGTATTAAAGACAGATGAGAAGAAAATAAAATAAGGAATAAAGAATGTGCAGTTGTTTTTCTAACACTTCCTTTTATGTTGAGGATTCAATCTTCAAACTGATATCCCTAGTTACACAGTCACTTTGATCTTCAGGAAGAGTGTTCCTCAAATTCCTGTTGTCTATCATGCTTGAATACTAGCTTTTTGAAGACCGTGATTTCTGCCATGGCTTCATCACTCTTTCACTTGCGGACCACACTGATCTTCCACAGCAGCATATTTAAGTGTTAAGCAGTAATCAGAACTGTGAACAATCCCTTCCTGCATAGCATTAGAATTCTCTGAGGATTATCTAGAATGTAAGAGTTTGGTTTAAAGGGCATTGCCTATTGTGTTATTCCTCCAATTACTTGGAATTCTTGATCTCAGAACAAATGTACCTTTGGCATGATAAGATCACATGGATCAGGATCCCTTATTCTGTTTCACTGCAGGAACAGGGTGTTGACACACAGTTTTGGCCTAGGGCTTGCTGCTGCTTACTCCATATGCTGGATCAGTTATATAGATATTAACTAAAAAGCAGATCAGCAACCAATCCTTGAACTACTCCACCACAAATCTACAAATCTTGTGCTTCCTCCCCCATACCACCCCCCCATTGTTACCCCCACTCCATGACCCTATCTAAAATCCAACTGAGTTCCTTAGAGCAAGTTTTCATATCTATATGTTCACAAGTTATGAATAGTGTGTGATATGAATAGTATACACAAGACATACAAGAAAACATGAGACTCAGAAAATTATATTCACTCATAGTGACCACTGTCTCTAACCCCTCTTCTGCCTCTAGGTCAAGAACTCACCAAATCTAAGCACTGCTGCTATGTAGCTTGCCTAGCGCATTTTTATTATATGCTTACCTTAATGGAAGTCATATAGTGTCTGAGTGCCTCACAATCTAAAGTATTTACTTATCCACACAATACTTCTGTGAGATAGGGAAGCACTACTATCCCCATTTTTACAGAAGGGAAATGTAGGCACAGAGTCTATGGCTACTGTCTACACTACAGCTGGGAGCATGCATCCCAGCTTGGGTAGATAGACATGCGCTAGCTCTGCTTAAACTAGTGCATTAAAAATAGCAGTAGAACCAGGAATAGCTTGGGCAAGCCACCTGAATACAAATCCACCTGGCCCCCCTTGCTATGTATGTAGGTGGCTAGCCTGAACCACTGCCCATGATACCCTTGGCTATACTACTATTTGTAGTGAGCCAGCTTGAGCAGAGTTAGCGCATATCTGTCTACTGGAGTGAGAAGCCCACTCCCAGCTGCTGTGTAGACAAAACCAAGTGTACATTTACACAGCCCATGGCAGTACAACTCCCAGCCCAACAGGCTTGGGCTGGGGAGCTTGTGACAAGCTCTAAAAAAATAGCTGTGTTAACAGTGCTCTGAAGCCTAGAGAGGGAGGTGGGCTTCAGAGCCTGAGAAGCAACTTGAAAATACTGTCTACACAGCTATTTTTACACTTTTAGCATGAGCCCTGCTAGACCAAGTCTGTCAACCCAGGCTGGGAGGCTCACGGCTGGAGGTTGTATAGATATAGCTTAAGAGACTTGCCCAAGGTCACCCAGGAAGGCTGTGCCAGAGTAAGGAACTGAACTCAGGTCCCTCAAGTTTCAGGTTAGTGCCTTAGTCAATGGACCATCCTTCCTCTGCAGAGATCCTTCTACCTAGAGATAGGTAGCATTTCAATTTTTGTTTTGCATTTTTTAAATTTTTTCAGTTGAGAGAAATACAAATATGGATGTCAAATATGGGACAACTCATCACATTCACGGTATATTTGATATCAACACATAAATTGCTATTTATTATTATATGCACCCACTGAACCCCAAAGTGCATGTACAGTTCCTGACTTGTGTGATCAAGTACTCTCTGTATACAAATTTGAATAGTTTTGCATCAAAAATTGATGACACTAGCTAATTATTTTAAATATGGCCCTTTGTTTTAATCAAAGCTCACTGTATAATACTATAATCACAGCTCAAACCGTGGGGACTGCACTTTATGCAAAAAACATACATTTCAGAACAACGGGCAGTGCAAGTAATGAACTGAGTCATTATGATGAATGAGTTACCTGTCACCGGAGGTTACGGTTATTTGCAAAGCTCTGTGAAGAGCTTCATCTTGAGACTGCCCGTGACTAAAAAAGTCAAGCATGCTGTGCTTTTAAAAAAAAAAAAAAAAAGGCAGCCCAGATTCTAAAAGGACTGCATTTTTTCTCCATATGAGCTCAGTTCTGGTGTGATGATGTTTTTAAAAGTTGGGACTGAAGAATAGAGCAAGTAGCAAGAATGTACAAAGCCTACAGTCACTTTAAAAGAAGACATAAACAAGACAGAACAAGTGTTGCTGAGAGAGGGGAACACCTTTCTCCTCCCCGTTTCTCTCCAAAGCTGGACCATGTCAAGGGACAGATTCACAAAATGGTCTGTGCTTGCTGAAATCCCCTGGCATATAGTGAGGGGAGCGGAATCTTCCCACACAAGCCACTATTGTGGCTGTATCTCTTTGGTTGTGTTACCACCTTCCCCATCCCCACTTGACTTGAGAATTGATGGATACATACGCATAGTCATCGCCACTATTATTAGAAGTCCTGTACTGTTAGGAAACAGGCTCACATAAAGGAAAGAAAGGCTGAGAACTATTGTAACAATCTTACCCCTGTCTTTACATAGACCTATCCCTACTAAGTAATGGTGTAAATGTCCATTTCCATATTAAAATGCATTTTGATATATTTCATACTAGCCTCTCAGATAAAATATTCCATTCATTTCAATTATAATGTTATCCTGCAGAATGAGCTTTAAAGTATTAAAACATAAAATAAAAAAACAAACCATTAAAAGCCAGATCAAGAGCACAGGAAGTGTTTTCACTTTCAGTGTGAGAGACTAGAAAAGTATTTGTCTGGCCATGAAATGGGATCTCTTTGAAATTCATTAAATGAGACACTATCAGCACAATCCTGAAGCCCTGACTCAGGCAAAACTCCCACTGATCTCAATGAAAGCCCTGCCTCAATAAGAATGGGAAGCTAGTTGCTTTTTATGTCATTACCATCTTTACAAGCAAAATGTACTTCATTAATCATGGTGATGTTCTGTTCCAAAGAGAAGCCCACCTCCCTTAACCCCCACCAAAACACAAGATTTTGTTTGACGTGCAATGGAATTTACCACAGCCTTTATCTATTTTAATTTTCAGTCAACATCAGGACCACGCAGAAGGCAATGCATATTTCTTTTATGAGGGTTGGCTTCACTCTCAGCCATGTGCAGGGTCAATGAGGGGGGGGAGGGGAGTACAAATTATCGGGGCCCGGTAGTCCACCCCTCTCGTTGGCCCTGTTGAGCTGGTCCACCTTTGCTGGGGGGCCCGAAAAAAATTTTTCACCGGCTCCCGAACCCGCTCTTGGCGGCCCTGGCCACGTGACTTATGAAAACAACAGATCCCACTATGGAGATTGCTGCAGAATAGAAAGCAGGTTATGGAGAATACCAACCCAGGCGAATGAAGCCAAGAAAAATAGGAAATGAGCAAAATCTGTGTTCTCTTTGTCACCTAGTTTGATTTTAAAGTTTAAAGACAAAAATGAATCCAAAGGGCTGTAGAAAAATATTCAGACTTTTAATAGAGATACTTAAGATTTGCCTTTCAGAAGTTAAACTAAAATATGAATTGTAATTGGAGCAGATTCTGTTAAGAAAAAAAATTATTCAGACAATAGCCTATCAAAGAAAGTCCCATGCAAGCCAATTACAGAACAGAACCTCATCACTGGAAGTCTGCCATCTCCAATTTATAAATGGTACAAACTATTTTTTCTATATTTGAAATTCATTAAACTCTTTGGACCAAACTCAGATGTTAGATGAGAGTGGCATGTTTCTATCAGAGTTCAAAGCAAGTGTTACATGTTCATGGGGGGCAGAATTTGGCTGTCTTAAATCACTACTACTTTAGCCCAGAAAATCCTTCATTTCAAAGAAAAACCCAATAGAGAAAGTGAGAGAACAGTAAGAACCCGGATCTGCAATTGAATCCATATAGGGGGAACTCGTTGAGAATTTGAAAGTAGAAGGCAGCTTGGGTGAAAGTGATCATGAAATTATAGAGTTTGCAATTCTAAGGAAGGGTAGAAGAGAGAACAGCAAAATAGAGACAATGGATTTCAGGAAGGTGGATTTTGGTAAGCTCAGAGAGCTGATAGGTAAGGTCCCATGGGAATCAAGACTGAGGGGAAAAACAACTGAGGAGAGTTGGCAGTTTTTCAAAGGGACACTATTAAGGGTCCAAAAGCAAGCTATTCCGCTGGTTAGGAAAGATAGAAAATGTGGCAAAAGACCATCTTGGCTTAATCACGAGATCTTGCATGTTCTAAAAAATAAAAAGGAGTCATATAAAAAATGGAAACTAGGACAGATTACAAAGGATGAATATAGGCAAACAGCACAGGAATGCAGGGGCAAGATTAGAAAGGCAAAGGCACCGAATGAGCTCAAACTGGCTACAGGAATAAAGGGAAACAAGAAGACTTTTTATCAATACATTAGAAGCAAGAGGAAGATCAAAGACAGGGTAGGCCCACTGCTTAGTGAAGAGGGAGACACAGTAACAGGAAACTTGGAAATGGCAGAGATGCTTAATGACTTCTTTGTTTCGGTCTTCACTGAGAAGTCTGAAGGAATGTCTAACATAGTGAATGCTAATGGGAAGGGGGTAGGTTTAGCAAATAAAATAAAAAAAGAACAAGTTCAAAATTACTTAGAAAAGTTAGATGCCTGCAAGTCACCAGGGCCTGATGAAATGCATCCTAGAATACTCAAGGTGCTAATAGAGGAGGTATCTGAGCCTCTAGCTATTATCTTTGGAAAATCATGGAAGACAGGAGAGATTCCAGAAGACTGGAAAAGGGCAAATATAGTGCCCATCTATAAAAAGGGAAATAAAAACAACCCATGAAACTACAGACCGGTTAGTTTAACTTCTGTGCCAGGGAAGATAATGGAGCAAGTAATTAAGGAAATCATCTGCAAACACTTGGAAGGTGGTAAGGTGATAGGGAACAGCCAGCATGGATTTGTAAAGAACAAATCATGTCAACCAATCTGATATTTTTCTTTGATAGGATAACGAGTCTTGTGGATAAGGGAGAAGCTGTGGATGTGGTATACCTAGACTTTAGTAAGGCATTTGATACGGTCTCGCATGATATTCTTATCGATAAACTAGGCAAATACAATTTAGATGGGGCTACTATAAGGTGGGTGCATAACTGGCTGGATAAGCATACTCAGAGAGTTGTTATTAATGGTTCCCAATCCTGCTGGAAAGGCATAACGAGTGGGGTTCCGCAGGGGTCTGTTTTGTGACCGGCTCTGTTCAATATCTTCATTAACGACTTAGATATTGGCATAGAAAGTACGCTTATTAAGTTTGCGGATGATACCAAACTGGGAGGGATTGCAACTGCTTTTGAGGACAGGGTCATAATTCAAAATGATCTGGACAAATTGGAGAAATGGTCTGAGTTAAACAGGATGAAGTTTAACAAAGACAAATGCAAAGTGCTCCACTTAGGAAGAAAAAATCAGTTTCACACATACAGAATGGGAAGAGACTGTCTAGGAAGGAGTATGGCACAAAGGGATCAAGGGGTTATAGTGGACCACAAGCTAAATATGAGTCAACAGTGTGATGCTGTTGTAAAAAAAGCAAACGTGATTCTGGATGTATTAACAGGTGTGTTGTGAGCAAGACACGAGAAGTCATTCTTCCGCTCTACTGTGCTCTGGTTAGGCCTCAGCTGGAGTATTGTGTCCAGTTCTGGGCACCGCATTTCAAGAAAGATGTGGAGAAATTGGAAAGAGTCCAGAGAAGAGCAACAAGAATGACTAAAGGTCTTGAGAACATGACGTATGAAGGAAGGCTGAAAGAATTGGGTTTGTCAGTTTGGAAAAGAGAAGACTGAGAGGGGACATGATAGCAGTTTTCAGGTATCTAAAAGGGTGTCATAAGGAGGAGGGAGAAAACTTGTTCACCTTGGCCTCTAAGGATAGAACAAGAAGCAATGGGCTTAAACTGCAGCAAGGGAGGTCTAGGTTGGACATTAGGAAAAAGTTCCTAACTGTCAGGGTGGTTAAACACTGGAATAAATTGCCTAGGGAGGTTGTGGAATCTCCATCTCTGGAGATATTTAAGAGTAGGTTAGATAAATGTCTATCAGGGATGGTCTAGACAGTATTTGGTCCTGCCATGCGGGCAGGGGACTGGACTCGATGACCTCTCGAGGTCCCTTCCTAGAATCTATGAATCTATGAAAAAACATCCACACACACAAAACCCAATTGAATTCATTGACTCTCAGAGAGTGCATCATTCTGACTGCAGGAACTTCAGGATCAGAGGCTACATATTGATCAGTTCTGCCCCTTGGATACTTCTTGTAACGTATAATATGCTTTTCACTGCAAATTCAGAACTGAATAACTACAAAATGCATATGCTATATTTATATTCATTTAACCATGCAGCCATAATACCTAGTGTTGCATTTTTGTAAGATATGACTTTATAGCTTTTAAGTGGATCAGACCATCAAATAAAAACAGTAATATTAAAGGCAGATCTTATTTGCAGGTAGGTATTTAGTCCATGGGATTTGGAACAGGCATCAATGCTAACATACATCTCAATGCAGGATCAGGGCCTTAATGGAAAAAAAGCTTGAACGTGTGTACCTAAACTGAGTATTTTTTTTTTCTTGTATGATGAATGTTTTTATATGCTGTACATTCTTAGCACTGAGTGTGGTATGTGTTCAGAGAGAAAAGGTACGGTATTTATGTCCCAAGAGTTGGCTTTTGATTCAATAAAGCAATATGGCTTTTTTTTTTTTAAAGCAGCATTGCAAATACTACATACAAATATGGAGACAGCAGTATTTTCAGGTGAGCCTGACAAGCAAAGTGTTTCATGGGCTCTCATACAGTCAAACCTAGTAATTCTTTTAAAACCCCTCAATTTATGTTTGAGTGTAGAAAGAACAGAAGTTTTTAATGAGCACACATATACAGTATAGTCATTAACACTTTAAAATTTTCAGATTCACAACACAGATCAACTAAGCATTGATCAATATCCACCATTAGTATTTGTTAGGCTGGAGATCAGACTATAAATATATATCTTTAAAGACATTAAACCTTTAACAGATTACAGAAGCATATTCCAAACTGATTATTTATATGGCCCTCACCACAGTATTTGGGCACCTCGGAATCAGATTTACCCTCACTTGTTATCCCCATTTTACTGATTACAGAGATACAGGGTGAATTAAGTGACTTGCCCAAAGCCACATAGGAAGTCTGTGGCTGATGTGGGAACTGAACACAGGTATCCTTTGTCTTAGGCTGGTGCCATATCCATTGGGTCCGTTTTCCTGCCTTATAGATTTGTGTGTCTTGCTGGTCATCAATTTCCCTCAAAACATCCTCCTCTCCTAAACTAAACTGCAAAAAAATGTCGTCTCAGAAATCAAAATATTACTTTTGATACATAGGGGCTTACGGGAACCAACATTCAAATGAGTTCCATGGTCTGCTATGGATGGGCAGTGAGATGGGCATTTTCAAAATATGACCCCTATCTTTATATGCACTGCCACTCAATCATAAAATAGTTGCACTAACACTTTCACACTTAAATGCTGGAATGTATACCTGCAAAACACACTTATACATGCAATGTGAGCACACCATAAGTACAAACAAATTGTGGACGTAAACTGTATCATGCATATTATCAGAGGTCTGGAAAAAAACGAACTCTGCTGCCTTGTGTGAGCAAACCTGCTTCCACACAGATGGAGCAATGGTGACCTAGGTGAAAATTTGGTCCTAACGCTCTCTGGTACTTTTGAATAACAGTACAGTTTTCCCTCAATGGTCCCTGATTAAAGTTTACCTTCCTTCCACTCTTGGGCAGCTGGCTCTATGGTATTTTCCAAATTGCTGTCTTCTATTCAAGAGGATCCTACACTTCAGTGATGATTAATTTGGGAAGTGCTCTGAGATCTTCTCGTATTAAAGGAGCAATATAAATCTAAAATCTCTCTGGTCTGGGATTAAAAAAAGCTCTGATTATCTCTTGGCATGCATAGGACACCAGTTTTCTGCATAATTGATTTTTTCCTTTACAGATCTTGCAAGAAAATTCATAGAAATAATATGATGTCATGGAAACAATGGTGCTGGCGGGCTGATTCCCCATTCTAGCACTTCAAGTGCAGAAGGTGGGGGCCCGCAAGGATTCTAAAAATTAATACTGGCCACTCCAGGCTGGTATTAAACTTCCAAGGTTACAGCTTCTCTCTGACCTTAGGATGGGTAGATGCTGTCACCACCCAAATGCAAAATCCCTTGGAACTCAGGAAGGCGCACTTGGGAATTCCTTCCTGTAGGGTATCCATAAGCCCTTATAAACACACACACACACACACACACACACCCCCTCCCCGGGGAAGAGCTGAGAAAGGAAAACAAAGAAATCAGATGTTACCCCCAGCTAACTAAAAAAGGTGTGTGCACAAACCTCTTAAGACACAACAACCCAAATCCTGTTCTTAAAAAAGGTAAATTTTATTAAAAACAAAAAGAAAATACATCTGAAAACTCAGACTATTGCTAGATTTTTAAAAGAGCAATTCCAAAAATTAAGCACCCAAAATAGTTTTCTGGGGGATCAGCTTAAAGGTTACAAGCAACAAAAGCATCTGGGGTTAGCAGAGAGGAATCCATAAGCCATAAGAATAAACAAAATAAACCTAATTGCGTCTTCCTACACATTTTCTAATTTAATTACATATCTGGGTTCCAAATAAGCAATTCTAGGTATGATTCTGATGATTTTCATACCTGGCCTTCAACTTCTCACAGCATAATTGCTACCCTGTTCCCCTCTTCCTTGGAAAATCACAACACACACACACACACACACACACACACACACACAAAGGGAATTTTCCCCCTCCCCCCAATTTTAAAAGGTTCTAGCCCTCCCATTGGCTCTTTTGGTCAGGTGCTCACTCACTTCCTTTTACCTATGCATGCAGTCAGACTTTTTAACCCTTTACAGGTAAAGCAAGCAGAGAACAACTACCAAGGCTAGGTCCACACTATCCGCCCGATTCGGTGGGTAGAGATCGATCTTCTGGGATCGATTTATCGCGTCTCATCTGGACGCGATAAATCGATCCCAGAAGCGCTCCCCCGTCACCTGTGGAACTCCTGCTCACCGAGAGGAGGAAGCGCTGTCAACAGGGGAGCTTGCCTGCGCCGCGTGGACCCGCAGTAAGTAAACTTAGTTCGATCTAGGAAACGTTGACTTCAGCTATGCTGTTCTCATAGCTGAAGTTGCGTTTCCTAGAGCGATCCCCCACCCCAGTGCGGACCAGCCCCAAGAGGGATTCTATAGCTAACTGGCTGTTTGGGTGTCCAGAAAAGGGAGCTATCCCCCGTCTCATTTAACACAGGTGCCTTTCAGAATGCTAACATTGGGAAATAAATAGATTATACGTTTGATGATTATAGGTCCTCCTGTATGCTTTTTCAAGGTCTGGATTAAAAGAAAATACCGCCAAGACATTTCCCCATTTTTGTTGTATGGCAGATCTGTTTCCATTCCAATGTAGCTGAAGTGTTATAAAATGGTACAGGGCAGACTTTGAGAAACTGTGTATAATTCTTATTGCTCTCTCATACATAAGAGCGCATGAAGTATAAGGAATGGAATGACTCATTTATGATACGAGAGAAGCTTATAACTCCATGGCTGAAGAGGCTGCATGATGTATAAAGGTTTACTCCCTCCAGACCAAGACATTAATTTAATATTCTGATCACCATTGTCATTTACTCTATAGAAATTTTATAATAGGAAAAAACAAACAAAACAACTTGAAGAACACTTGTGTTTTTCCTAAATACCAGACACTGGAATATTTCTAAAAAGAGCATGCAAATAAAATGCCAGCACAACCATTATTTATTAAATAGGAGAAGGATTTTCAGCATTTTTATGCAAATGAATGGCTCTGACATAACAATGGAAACATCAAGTCTCATGAAGCAAAGGCAATTTCAACAAGGAGAAACTAATTCTGCATAAAAATCTGTGGGGAAAGCAGGTAGCTTTGAATACTGATTTTTGGTCATCTTCACTGTGGATTAAGAAAGTTTTGACTAACAGTTCTTCCCCCCTCGTCCTAGTTAGCTAGATTTTGTTCACTTAATACACGGATGACATCTGGGAATCATGATGAAAATAGATAATCTGGCACCTCTACTCTGAGCCATCCCTGAGAACTGATACTTCCTTATGTCCGTCCTGCTTTTTTACATGCTTCACATCAGTGTTGTTTTTATTGTCCTTTATCATTCCCTCCGTGGTGACCCCTTCACATGGTCACATTCAGGGTTCAGGTTGGACTCTAATGAAAAGTGTGCGGGACCCACCCCAAACCTGGAGGATGCACAGCAGTCCCAGACCACCTACAGAGGGGCCTCATGCCTCAGGATCAGCTGCAGCGGCCAGCATCTCATGGCCCCAGGTACCCCCGGGGAATGTTGCATAGAAGAGACATTTATTTCAGGGACTTCTCTGTGGGACTAAATAGGGGGAAATGTGCACCCCCTCCTCCTTACCATCCAGTCTAAAAGCCCTCCACCAACACCGATCCTGAACCCATGAAGAGGCTGGTAGGGGACTAAGAGTAAGGGGGGGGATGTGCCCAGTTGGAGAGTCACAGATCCTGGATCTCCTGGGGATGAGCCAGGCCAGTAATATAGCACAGCAGAGTGACAGACATTTGGGACACATAGCGGGGAGAGGGAGAATTACTGTTTTGAGTTATTAACCATTTAAAGAAGATATACAGATGAAGGATGGAGGGGAAGGAATGTTACAGAAAAACATAACTCAGTGTAGTTGTGCTCATGTATTGTTTCAAAATTTGTTGGGGGTGGGGGTCCATGGGAGTGAGAGCTGCCTGATTTGTTAACAATTCCTCTTCAGGATGACTAGGACCTATGGTGCTCATCTTAATTGGTAGATACACTGCTAGGGATTTCCTAACTCATGGCCTCCTTGAAATCTCCATTTAAGGAGTGGGTTCCATGGCACAGAGAGGTTTTATATTCTCTGTCAACATCTCGCCCTGGGTAAGATCATTGGAGTGCAACATTTCTGTGCTAAGAACTCATCCAACTCTTCACCCACATCCCATCATCTTTAAATCAGACTAACATTCCCTCCTAACTCAGACATCTGTTCATACTCTCTAAAATGTCACCTATCGGAGGGCCTGCATAGCCACCATCCACAAATTTGAAGGAGAATCAGAATAGTTGACATGTCCCTTCCCCCCCTCCAGCCCCAAAGGCACAAATGGCAGCTAGGTGTCTAACTTGAATTTTTCTAGGGGAGTTGGGCATCTGGCTGCCATTTGTACCTTTGAAGCCGCCCCACATTCCGGCTATAAATAGAAATATATATTTTAAATCCTTAAGTTATACAGGTGCATGGACATGTAATGATCAAGATGTGCACATACACCTAAAGTAACAACCATATCTCCCCTCCCATGTTGTCTTGTTGATCTCACTTGTTGGGTCTTAATTTATATATAGATTTTAAAATTTTCAGGGCCCAGAACATGTCTCAGTGAGCTGCCTACCACAATTTATGGCTCTAAATAACTAACAACTAATAAAAATAATAATCATGTCTTCCCTACACTCCAGCTGCTGGGTATGAGTTCTCCAGTGAACAGGTATGTGAAAAGCCTACCAGAATTTCTATCAGAGAAAAATCAAAGAAAGTAGGTTGCAAACTTTCATGTATAGTAAGTTGGCCCAGAACCAAAGTCCATTTGAGTCCATGGAAAAACTCCGATGACATCGAGGGACTTTGGATCATATGAGAAGAACTTCAGGGAAGATGGTATTTTGTTTCCTGTCTCAGGACTATTCTTCCCAGCTGCTGAGCTATTAAATCCTGCATAGTCTCCACAGCTATGCCACTCTGAATTTCTGCTGAGCAAAAATAATAAATAGTGAGAAATAGACTAGTGATATAGTCTGATTTATATTTTATAAGTATAATAAATATCATAAGCTTTGCCTCACTACTAGTCTGAAAAAGTAACATTTTCTTTGAGGGATTTCAATATAAAGGCATGTAAAACTTTGTTCCTCAATATTTCATTAATTCACACAGCCCTCCAGTTTTACCATAATTTCAGTGAACTGTTCAAAGAGTCAGCAAGTCAGCTTCATGAGTCTGCAGCATATTGCTGTTGACCTGGCAGCCTCGCTCTTCGCTGTGGACACGAATGTGCCCATCAGGCTTATGATAAAGAAAAAAAGCCTGAAGACACAGCTAAAGTTCATACCACTGAGCCAGACAGAAGTTTGAATTTTGCAAGCACAGGAGCCAGTTGTGCTGCTGAGAGGAAAGGTCATATTCAGAATAAGAACACTATCATTTACTGGGAGTTTTTAGGATGAGGAAGACATAGGGAGGCTAGATTATTGATTGCATCAGATCAATTGAGACAAAGGTGGGGTAGGAGATTGCTGAAACACTAAATATTTTAAGAAAATAACCAGTAAAGGACAATGAAAAGGAATAAGGAATTAAGAACCATGAAAGCTGTGTAAGTACAAAGCATTTTTTTTAAATTATAATTATATTCTAATTGTTATTGTTATATTTGCCATTTACACTAGAGAGAGACTGAAGGCAGATATGACTAAACCCAAAAGAAAGATATTTTTTCAAATATGTCCTACATACAAAATGACAGCAGACATCCCAAATTAAAGGTGACAATCCCCAGAATGCATGTTTATCTCAAACACTGAAAAAAGGAGGAGAGGAAATACTTGGAACATAACTATGCATATTGGGTTGCCAAAAGAAAAGCTAAACTAAACCAAATTTAAACAAAGTGTGGTATTGATGTAGTTCTGTCTGAAAATGGAACATTTTACCCTGATTTCAAAACCCTCAATATTTCATATTTAAAATGTCAGGGATTTTTGGAAATTTTATTAAGGCAGAAATACAATAAAAAGTTAACATACTCCATCATACTTTACTTGTTAGTTCAACCCAACGTGGCCTTAACATTTTGACGTCAGAGGTCAGACTTGATAATCATAATGGTCCCCCTTCTGGCCTTGTAATCTGTGAAACATGGCAGCCTTTGCAACTGAGAATCAAGTTGTGTAATTTAACCATGGCCTAACTAGGGGGCAGTAGAGATCAGCACCAGCCTATAAATAGCTCAAGAAATCTTCCCTAACAGCCTTGTGTAAAGGACACTGTGCAAGCTGTGATGGCACAGCCGGTTTTCCTTGTCTGCAGGCCAGTGTATGCATGTTGAAGGGAGGGCCATAGCCCTACCCCACCCTGTTGGGGTTCCATGTACCTCTGAAATGGAATACTCCCTGCATTCATGAGAGTATAGGACAACCACCATGCCAGGCCCTTGCATGGGCTGCAGAAAGTGCCTTGAGTTCTTCTTCCCATGCTCATAGGCACATGGATCTCACTGTTTTTGTCTCCACGTTAATCACAAGCAAGTTCCAAAGCAACAGAAGGCGCTATCCATCCAGCTATGTTGAAATTCATTCTGGTGTCTTTCAGCAGAATTTTAACATAACCATCTTAGAGTGTGGTTTTATTTAGAGCAGGTAATCCGTAAAATGTACATCATGTTGTTCTATATTTATTCTCCATCAGGGGCTTCCCTATCAGATTTAGTCAGTTCACAAGTCACAACAAGATGTTCTAAAGTTGTGTAAGTGAGATCAGAATCTGCCTCCATGGCTCTGTAGTGGTTATAATAAAGACGGCTTTTTTCCCCTCCACAAATTAAAATGATTACATGATCCATAAGATACATGTGCCACTTTCACAATCCATAAATAACCCCACTTTATACCCAATTTCTTCTGGAAATTCTGGGCAGAATCTTGCTCACTTAAGAGATCAAAGAGATGACTCAGTACAAAATAATTTATCATTCAAAAAGTTAACAGGAAATCTATCATATCCCATCCCATGCCTATTAGAAGACAGTGGGTTCTAACATTTGTGTCTATTCCAATTATCAAATAAATTCACCTTTCATTTATAAAAACGTTATTTAGAAAGACATTACAAAATATCTACCCTAGATTATTATCAAAATTTCTCCAAGCAGCTCTACTGCCCTCTTTCATACCAAGGATACTCTTCTTCAAGCACCTTTCCAGATGGCAACTGAGGCACTACAGAACATGGAGAGAAGCAATCTCTCAAGATGACTCAAATTATTTAGGGACATTCAGGGATTTGTAAAATTTTGTTACTGTTATGAGAAATGGGATCTGGCAACGAACCGTTTCTTCCTTCTACAATTTAACAGCTGAAGTGGAAGATAGAGATATTTGAGAAACCCCATAGGCACAGGCAACCTGAATGGGTTCTGAAATAGGGTTGAGTTAAAGATGAACTACCATGCCACTATCTGGATGCATCTTAGGTACTATCCATTCACTAGGCACAAGGACACAGTACATCAACTAGAAACGAAGCGTCCCATAACTTCAGAAACACCATGTATCCCCCAATAGTCTTTTTGCAAAGAATTTTTTCCCTTCAGTTTCCAGATTCTTTTCATTTGTCTAACTGTCTATAGGCATGGTGGTCTATCTGGCAGCTCCACTTCCAGCTGTGTTTGTCTTTGTTAGTGGAAGACTCAAACCATCCTAATGCTACACCTGCCAAGCAGACTAAGTACTCCTGTATTATTTTTTCCTTTAGTTCCCCTTTCACCTGGGTCTTGGGCATAAGTCCGTTCTTAACACCAAATTTCCTTTCTTTTGTTATCTATAGCCAAGACAACTTTTATTAAAAATATATATATATATTTCTGCTTGATAATATTATTGCATAATAATCAGCTGATAGCTATAACAATTTACTCCTCCAAAATGGAAGGAATCATCTAAGAAGTACCACTTACAATTATGCAATTTTTTCTCAACCCACTCTTCTGATGTCTCTAGATGTGGATATAAATTTGCATATGCTAGGGAATGCAAAATAAGGCTCTACAACATTTTGCTTAATACAGGCAGGACTTAATCCAAATATTTATTTTTTTCACACCCCTAAAGTCACAAGAAGATTCAATTTATTCCAAGTGTATTATGTGCAGATTAGCTATTATATGGAGAATTCTGAGTAAATTATTGACCTTATTTTATATAAGCACCCACAAGTATCTCACAGAAAGGATTTTTGACAGGCCATTTATAAAGATATATCACATGCATTCCACAGATCCTTTATATCTCAGTTTTAATTTCTGAACTCTATGTATTACCGAGGAAATTATTAGTTTTAATATCACGGTATGTTCTATATTCTTACCTAGGAGTTGCATCCAACTGTCATACAGATGTAAATGCCAAAAGCTATTGGAAAACACTGAGTGTGTCAATTCCATGTCTATTCCATCAAAACTTTGACAGAAATTAGGCAAGCAGGAGGCTGGCCAGCCTGTCTGGTGTGCTGTCAGCCCAGGCTTCTCCAGCAGCTTGTTTTACCATGTTGCAACATCTCCAAGCAGATGTCTCTTCATGCTGCTCACTCCTTGGGGAGCTGGGCAGCTGGGGACAAGCCAAATAATTTCATTTTGGTTCTCCCAAAAGGGATTTATTCAGAATTTTTCCTCACATCGAAAAACTAACTTTTTTGGCTTTTTGTCCTGATTCAGAATGAAATCCCGCATCCCCCAAATTTGAAATTTTCTGTCAGAAAGAAATTCTATTTTCTGGCCAACTCTAATTGAAACCAATTATAGAATCACAAGTTAGAGAGTAAAACAACCTCTTAGGTATCCATCTCCCAACTTGTTCAGGCTGGTTCCCTAGGGTGTTTATTCTACTGTAAGACCCTGATTCAGCAACAAGACGCTTAAGCACATGCCTAACTTAAAGTACACAGTAGTCCCATGGATTTTAATAGGCATCTAAAAAATGACATTACATGAAAAGGGAATTGATGGCAAAAATTAAGGGGAAGTATAGGTGAGGTAAATATCTTGTCTGAAAATGCATCAGTGTAAATCTGATATCCAGTTAATTTATATTAATCTAGAATAGATGTTGTGTGGAGTTTTTCCAATAAGGGAATAAATGATCATTGCTATCCAGGAAAAAACGACAACATTCACTTCCTCCATAAAACAGGTTGATGATGTTGTTGAGCACACCCCATGTATACAAATGCTGCAGTGTGCCTGTCCCTTCCCCATACATAGCCCTGACCCAGAAGAGAACCCATTATGACTTGAGGAAGAAGAAGGATATGGTCAAAAAAGATGGCGGATTCCCACTGTTTTAGATGGCCCAGAGATTTAAAAATAATAATAATAAAGCCCTTTATGTATTAAAGGCACTATATACAGTAGAACCAAATTCTATTCAATTCAAGTTACTCAGGATTGGTAGCCAGATTCTTGTTGGGAGCTGACAAAATATGTGATAAAGAAACAATATGGGTAAAAATTTGGCTATTACTTGCTGTAAAAAATGTGGTATACTTTGGGAGCTGGCAAGAACAGTACCATTTAATGGTGGGAAATGTTTCACAAGCAAAGGAATTTTCAGCCATTAGAGGCTCACTGAGCCATAACACTGCTGCAAGGACTAAAAGTATATCAATTCACATGGGTTTGTAGAAGAAAGTTTCCCTCCCTCCCATTATCATCGCAGGTATGGTACCAAAAACTGAACAGAAACAGAAACTTACTGACAATATTTGAAGTTGATATTGCTTTTGGAAAAACACTCCAAAAAGGTAAAAGAAGGTAGAAAAGGGGATGGAAATTTTGAGTTTTTATTCATCAGAAATTGGAAGTTGACCTAGATTTCAAGAGACAATTAAATGAATCAGCAAGAAGTGCATGTCACTTTGTACCCCAAGTGCAAAATGAGTTGATTGAGTGGAGCGGTGATGAAATTTACAATCTGTCATTTCAAGCTGAAGTTCTGCACATTATTTTAGTCTCATTGCTGATAAAAAGAGCAGATATTGTGAATAATGCATGTTAACTCAATTCAGGGCTATGAGTGGAAGTGGTGAAGTATTTTCTTCTCATCTGCCGACATTCATGATGATTTTTAGTTATTGATACCATTCCACAAATGCAACGAAGTGCCGTAATTAGCAGTGGTCAATATTTTCACAGATTTCTCAGCAAAAAAATTATCTTTAAAAAGAGACTTAATGAAGTTGTTTAGATTTTCAAAATTATAATTTTTGCAAAACGTTTCCACGTTATTTTTATCGGTATTTTAAAAATTTTTAAAAGTCTGGATTTGAATCATATTTGAAATCATTACACTTTTTAAAAAAAAAAGAACCACAGATTTTTGTAAACAAATATGCTCAATAACAATTTCAGTAATTTTCATTTATTAAAAATGTAATTTTTAAGTAAAATAAAAATGTTCAATGCAAATTTTGAGCAAGATTGATAAAAACATTGATTTTAAGTTAAAAATATTATAAACCTCAATGAAAAACAGAACGGATTCAGCTATGAAATTTCAGAATTTCCCGAGAAATTTCCCCCCCCATATTTTGACCAGGTCTATGTGCAATTAATTGTCATTAGAACTACGGAGTCTAACAAATGATGCTGCTAATACATAATAATCCAGAATCTGAGAGAGTCCACACTGCTAATGCGGATTACTGTAGTTTCAGTCTTGTTGTTTAAGGCCGCGATGCTGCCACTGACTCCATGCAGGTGGACTTGTGACTTCAGTGGAGCTGTGTATGGGCCACAGATCCACCTGTATGTCCTAGTATAGGCCTTAATTTCATATCTTAAAGACTCAGTCCACTACACCACTTGCATGGAGTCACTTGCTGCTCAAGGCCTAAATCCAGTGGCGGATTAGCTACTGGGCTAATGAGGCCCATGCACAGGAGCCCCAGCCAATTGGGGTCCCCCTGAAAAATGGGTGGCCTTGTGCCCCACCCAGCACTCCTGCCAGTGAGTGGGGGCTTGCTGTGCCCCACATGCCGGGCTCCTGCCGGGGAGAAGGGGAAGCCCCCACACCTGATCCCGCTCCCCGTCAAGAGCACCAGGTGGGCGGGTGAAGGCCCTGCGCTCCAACCCTGCTCCCCAGCAGGAACTAAGGGGACTGCAGATGTGTGGGGGGGGGGGGGGGCATTGCTCTGGCCCAGGGCCCCATATGCCCCGAGCCCACCTCTGCCTAAATCTAATTATTGAAAAAAAAAAATAGAACAAATTATTCTTCAGACCTAAAACATTCTCAAGGCCAGGAAAATGCACTGCAGTTTCCCTAAGACTTTCACTAAGTTAAACTTAACAAGGGACCAAGAACAGTGTAGTCATTAAGGCACTGACTTGGACTCAGGAGATCTCGGTTCAGTTCCACATTCTGCCACAGACATCCTATGTGAACATGGGCAAGTCACAATCTTTCAGTTTCTTCCCCCACTCAAAATGAGATTAAAAAAAAAATTCTCCAATCTTCTATCTTTTCTACTTAGATGGTAAGCTCTTTGAATCCAGGACTGCATCTTACTGTGTGTTTGTACTGCACCTATCACAATAGGCACTGGTATCACTTGGAACTCCAGACACTGCTTCAATGCAAATAATTTTTAAACCATATAGACAATTTTAGAAAAGGAAAAGCAAAGCACATGCATTTGTTCAAAGTGGTCAACAGTAATATTCTGTCTAGACCTAGACCAAGTATAAAATTATTGATATTTTATCTAGATCTAAACACCTAATCCATATATAATAAATGCCCCCATAGATTAAAGAGTCAAATTCAAGGTCTTGCTCCTTATCTTGCAATAGCTCAGTGGCCTAGGCCCAGTATATCTAAAATATCACCAAAAGTTCCTACAAATCTCATCACCATCAACTCCAAATGCAAGGTAGAAAAAGCAAGAGACTGTGTCACACACCCCCCCCCCCCCCCAAAACACTGCACTCCACACAAGTCTCTCCAGGGAGAAGATGGAAGAAAAGAACAAACCACATGCAACAGATATTAGTCATATTGCTTAATGAAATACTGGAAAGTTCTCAGATACTACAATGAGAAGGGTGGTATAAGAGCATAGATAGAATAGACTACAGTCTTTTAATCCTGTTGATCAGATACAGAACATGATTTCCCAGAATATAGTTAGTTACTACTTTTCCGCAAACTAAAACTGACTCAAGCTGGTAGGCCCCAAGTCAATCCAGGTTCCTAGGCACGTTAGCATTTGGAACCCCTATGCTTCTCCCACTGCAGCCCCACATCTACACCATAGCCTTGCTCCCCACTTGGAACAGTTGTGGCACCAGCCCCCATCCCAGACCGGCAGTGGCAGAGGGCTCCTTTCTTCCTCCCCTGGAGAGGCAGTGCCTTATACTTACCCTAGCAGTTGAGGCATACCTATCTGAGTGAGTGTACTGAGCATACTGCACTCTTCCTCCCACCTGTTTATGCTCTCTATATGTGTGTGTATATATTTCCTCAATATTTATTCCACTCTGTATGCATCCGAAGAAGTGGGCTGTAGTCCACGAAAGCTTATGCTCTAATAAATTTGTTAGTCCCTAAAGTGCCACAAGTACTCCTGTTCTTCTTCCTCTCTTACTATACACTGAATCCTCTGTTAGGATGGTGCTGTTGGAGCTGCCCAAAGCAGGGAGTCTGAGTTTGCACACAATTCCCAGGGATATTGTTTCAGACTCTCTGCAGCTGTTGCTTTGATTCTTTGCAGCCACTTTTAAAAAGTAAAACAAAGCTTGGGGTATGACAATCATGTGAGTCTGTTGTTACTGTTCCTTAATCTGGCACCAATACACACATTCTATGCTATGGTTCATCTCTGTTGATGCAAATGGGCTGTAAACCTGGCAGATCTGGCCACGCTGGAATTCCCTTTATGCATGGGGAATCAGGTGTAGTATTGGTGTAATGGCTCTAACACTACCACCTCTTGCAGCCCCAGCCTGCTGTGCTCTGGTTAGTCCAGGCTGCCAGAACAGCCCATTTTGGACCATGGAGACCCAAGTATAGTTTGGAGCAGTCTTAACTACATGATAAGCACTAGCCCTTGGCCAGCCCCTAGTAACAGGTAGCCACAAAGATGATGAAAAGCCACCTTTGTGCCCCATGCCAGATCATGCCCCCCAAGTAAAGGTCAGCCAGACTCAAAGATTTGGGCTAATACCTACATACATACACCAGGGAAATTTCATCTATGGGGTGAACTGCTACCTCCTTTTGCACATTTACTAGAACATATCAAAGCATGTTTACCCTTCATGTTTGTTTCTGAATCATGCCTTCATTTTGTCCAATGCCATGTTTGTGTTTTCGGTTATCCTCAAAATGAAGACATAGCCATTGGAGCTGGGTAAGTACAGTATTATACTCACACGCAGACTAAATATTCATTGAATTTTAATAATTTCCCTTTGATGTGTTTGTTTTCCATAAATATTGCATTATAGCAAATGAGTTTAGCTAGCAAGAATGCTTAGAGAAACAAGGGCTACTTCAGAATATTCATGGAAAGCTCATTTCAATTTTGTAATCATGAGTATTTGCATTAGAAAACTGATCCTATAATAGCACAAAAACATACCAAGGGAACTCTGTGTTCTGTCCAATTGTGATATTAAGTGATCTGTGTGCTTGTGAACAAGCTACAGAGCAAGAAATATTTTCAGAAGTTATTTGATAAACAATTTTGAATAAATCATTTCAAATTGTAATCTTCTTATAATCATTCACTAATAGAAACAATTCAATGACTTTTTTTACAGAACTAAGAGCCATACTTAATATTGGGGGAGAGAGCAAGAGAGACTCAATTTGCATTATTTGTTATTTCATGTGTTAAGGTCGTGCCCAGACTCCTCAAATGAGACCATGGCCCCATTATGGTAGAAAGTCCCTTCCCTGAAATGAAAAAAATGGGACCATTTTGGGATAAGTCATAGAAATAGCCTTTTTAGTGGAATCTACGACACAAAGGGGATGCATTAACTACATTGGTTCTACTGCCAAAATATCCTCCATGTTTTCTGAGGAGGGGACTGAATTTACCTCAATTACTTTAATCAAAGTTGCAATTTGATTGATTACACATGCTCATAGCTATTCAGGCAACCAATGATCTAATAACCAACCACATAGGCAATCACCAAGCTTCAGATTCCCAGCTAGTATCAACTGTCATAATTGAGGATCTGCCCCCAGATTTGCACATGCAGTTGTGGGTGTGCAACTGAGAATGGAACTCAGACAACCCTTTCTGAACATTGGGCCCTAGAAACACATTTGCAGGAGTGCTGAGCATTTATAGTTCTCATAGACTTATATTGACACATCAGGTCTTAGCACCTTTGAAAAGCACATTCTGTGTCCAGCTCTTTAAATTGCTTATGAAGAGCTAGTCTAAGAATATTAACAATATAAATACCTCACTGATTTTTTTTCTGATTTATGTTGCTTGTAACCAATAGACATTTGCAGTTCTGTTTTTATGCACAATATATTGAAATATATCAAGTTTCTGAAAGGGAAAGCCCATTCAATTAAATATGAAAATAATCAGTTTTATTTTAGCTATTTGCACATCCAGGAAAAATAGAGAGAGATCATGCTATGCACTTAATGCAAAATACGTGTTTGATATTTAAATTCATGCTAAGTATTGATATATATTGATAAAAGGTCTCCTCCAAACATTTAATGAAAGTAAGATTAACTTAGTGTTCAGTTTCAGATTTTCACAGGTAGAGGAGTGAGTTCACAGTTCAAGGTTTTCTGACTTATGTATGAATCTTTAGCTGCTTCTGTGCTAAAACCTAGGATGTTTTATCTGTGAAAACTGGTCCAAGCAAATGATAGTTTGGAAAGCTGTCCTTTACAGCAGCAGAAATTGAATGCATTCACTTTTTAATCATTCCTTCCAAAAGATAATTCAAATCATTTTCTTTAGGGTAATACAGCTTCCTTCCCTGAAGAGGCTTCTAAGTAAATGTATTTCAAAACATTTCAGTCTTTAAACTGTTTTGATGTTCAACATTTTCAGTTCTTGGATGAGTCTTGGTTGTTTCTTTCATATATTTTTCAGGAGTCTTGTGGAAGAGGGAGGAAAAGGGTCTTTAAAAACACTCTGCCATTTTCAGCACTTAAGCAATAAGAGAAGACTTGCAAAAATATCTGAAGATCCTACAAAACAGAATTCTAATCATGAGCACAGGAGCATATTGTACAGAATGGTACTTCCAATATTCAGAGCAAATTTTAACTGACCGATAGCTGGGAAGAATGCAAGGAGCCCACATGGCTCATCTAGAGCTACCTGCTAGTAGTCCCAAACCTGCTCTCATTGACTTCAACACGAGAAAAATAGGTTACTTACAGGGCTTGATTCACACTAATTCTCCAGATACAAAACTCCCAGCAGGAGCTTCAAGTCTGGCAGGTTTATAGGATCAAGCCCTACAGTGCTAGTGTATCAATCTAGTTTGCTATTTTATGCGCCCCCCCCATCTCCATAGTAGCCAAGTGCCTAGCATGTTATAGTTTAAAATCTAGTTAGCAGTCAGCTCTGGCATTAATTTTTGGTGGTAACATTCCTTAATTTTCTGTGTATGCCAGTAAATGAGCAAATTACTCCATATTCTAAGGGCTGGTCCACACTAAGCCCCCAGTTCGAACTAAGATACGCAACTTCAGCTACGTGAATAACGTAGCTGAAGTCGAAGTATCTTAGTTCGAACTTAAAGGTACTTACCGTGGGTCCACACGCAGCAGGCAGGCTCCCCCGTCGACTCCGCCTACTCCTCTCGCGGAGCAGGAGTACGGGCGTCGACGGCGAGCACTTCCGGGATCGATTTATCGCGTCTAGACAAGACGCGATAAATCGATCCCAGAAGATCGATTGCTTGTCGCCGAACCAGTGGCTAAGTATAGACGTACCCTAAGTTATGATGCCTCTGCACTACAAGTTAGACTATTCAGATGTTAAAGCATGTTTTTCAGCTGTGCTTAAATAGCCTTCTAGTAGCAGGCAAATTTGATTATGGAATGATCATAATCAGTGTTAATGTGACATTCCATTACGACAATCTTTGCAGGTGTCTAAAACACTGGATTAATGTGAAAAGTTTGAGTTCTTATTTTTTCCCCCGATATGATTACTGCACACTTTCAGATTGCATTTGCATTTTATGTTTCCCCAGTTCTTTCTTATACTGATTAGATTGGTTTAATTTCTCTCATGATGCAATTATTCAAGAAACCTGTAGCTGATCAGTAAAAAAAATTTTCAAACTGATGTAGGTATATTTGCTTGTATTCCTTATTAGCAATATGTATTTTTCATTGCTAGTCCAAACTATATAACCAATGAGATTGTTTTGTCTATTGGTACTACAACATTCTGTAATTATACAAAGTACCCCACTTTTTAAAGGGTATGGCATTATTCTGCTATAGCAATTCACAAAATGTATCCATGAGGATCTGGTCCAAAAAATGGATAAAGTCATGGATCTGCAAGTTTTTAGAGCTTCATACTTTCCTCTAAAGCATCTGATATTGGCTACTTTTGCAGAAGGTTACTGAACTAGATGAACCACTGGTGAGGTTATATGGCTGTTCAAATGATCTAGAAAATAATAAAAATTAAGATTCCAGCAAGCTTTCCACAATGGACAGAGGGGATCATATCAGTATGTCAGGACCCACAGGTCTTAAACATGGGGCCACACCCTCCACCTAGCATCCTGATGACAACTGCTTACCTAGGACTCATGAAACCCAGCCCCAGTTTGAGGCTCCAACCAAGGTCTTATTGGCAGAGTCGAAGAAGCTGATTGTCCTGCTAGCCCTACTTGAGCCAGCAGCAGGGACAGGAAGCTGTCTGAACACCTGGGCTGTGTGCCTTGTGCTTCCTGCTTCCCAGATTTGATTTCCTGGCATCCTGACAAAGCACTGGATTCATGGTTCTGACCTCCAGTTTGTCTCCTGCCTCTTACCCCATGGTATCCTGATTGGGGCAGATACAGTTCCAAATCAAGTTTGTCTCCTGCTTCTGATCTCCTGGTATCATGACGAAGGTTAAGATTTTGTCACAATTATTTTTTAGTAAAAGTCACAGATGGGTCATGGTCAATAAACAAAAATTAATGGAAGCCTCTGACCTGTCCCTCACTTTTAATAATAACTGACAAAATGGGGAGTAGGGAGGGTCCAGCACCTACCATCACCACAGTTCTGGGGTCCCCATCCTGCCTGCGGAAACTGAGAACTACAGGGACCCCTACTGCCTGACAGCTCCAGCCCCGCCGCCCCAAGGCTGAAGCAGAAAGTGTCATGGAGGTCTCTGGAAGTCACAGATTCCATGACTGCCACAACATAATCTTAGCCTTAATCATGACTCAGCTGACTCAATTCCTGTCTCATGAGGGTGGACTCTGGCTTTGACCACAAGGTCCAGCTGCCCATGACCTAAGTATTTGGACCAGGTGTGGGTCTGTCTACATATTCACTAAACTGGATCTCCAGGGAGCTTATATTCTCATCCATATCTGAGAAGGGGAGACAAGTGGAAGACTGCATTTTGAACCCACTAAGGCCACTTGAATATTTAGTCATGTCATTTGGATTAACTGATGAAATGTTGCTAGGGCATTAATGATGTGCTACGAGACCTATTGGACCAGTTTGTAACAGTATACTTAAACATATTGATCTTTTCACATGATCTGGACATCACACCATGTACGGCCACACAGTCCCAGAGTGACTACGACTACACGAAACTTGAAAAGCACGCTTTTCAATCAGACCTCAAGTGAGATCCTGGATTTCATCCTATCCCCAGGAGGAATCAAGATGGAATTGCACAAGGTCCAGGCTGCACACTACCGGACAGCCCTGACAGTATGCATGATCTACAATGTTTGGGTTTGCAAACTTTTACTAGAGGTTCATCTCAAATTTTTCAAAAACTGAGCCCTTCACTGTCTTACTTTGGAAGAATGCCCAGTTCCACTGGTTGCCCAAGGTTCAGCTGCATTCAAGCAGCTAAAGCTTGCCTTCACCACTGCTCTGCTATTGGCCTATCCAGATGCGACAAGTTTTCATCATAGAAGCAGATGCCTCTAGCATAGTGCTTGGGGCCAACCTCTCTCAGAGGCACATAGACAAGCAAATATTGCACCCCATCACCTACTATTCGAGGAAGCATAGCCCTGCTGAGTGAAACTATGAGATCTTGGACAAAGAGCTTTTGGCAATTAAGACCACCTTCAAAGAGTGGAAAGGGCCCAGCAGAGAGTCCTAGTGTTTACAGAGCACAAGATCCTTGGTACCTGTGCAGGGCCAAGGCCCTAAAACCATGGCAGCTCGGGTGGGCCTTATTCTTCTTCCAGTTCAACTTTACTTTGCCCTGCTGCACTGGAACTAGACACGGCAAGGCCAATGCCTTGTAGTGAAGATATGGCTCCAGCCTGCAAGGCCCCAGTCTAGAACCAGCCCACATTTTCGAGTCCCATAATTTCCTCAACATGACCCACCACCAGGATCTGCTTATGCTTATCTACTCTGCCTGTATCTCTGAAATTCCACCCGATGAGATGACAGTTATCAACCAAGAAACATATGACATCCATGAAGGGATCACGTTCATACGGAACTGCTTCTATGTACCCCCGAGGACCTGTGAATGGAAGATCTTCAAATGTGTAATAACTCCACTCTCTCAGGACACTTGGGGCAATATAATAACTGACAATTAATGTGCTGGTACTTCTGGTGGCCCCATATGCACCCCACAACAGATACCTTTTCACTTCCTGCCAGGTGTATGCCCACACCAAGATTCCCTGCAGTCTCGTCCAACCTCTGGACACCCCATCTCAGCCTCAGGAGGCCATTTCCTGGGACTTTTGGGGGGGAACTACCAGAATCCAGCGGTTTTGCGACCATCCTGACAATTGTGGATCACTTTTTCAAAATGACCAATTTTGTTCCCTGCATGGGTTTACCCTCCACAGGGGAAAACTGCCTGGCTCTGGATAAACAATGTAGTCCACTTCCAGGGCTTCCTGATCACATCACCTCAGAGCAAGGGTCCCAGTTCCATACATCTTTTGGGGTCCATGCACACCTGTCCTCTGCCTACCATCCTTAGTCAAATGGCCAAATGGAAACAATCAACCAGATCTTAGAGCAACATTTATGTTGCTGCACCAACCATCACCAGGATGATTGGTCTTCACTGTTATATGCCAAGTTCTTGAATAATAATGCAGACTAGACTATCAGTTCCCTGGCCCATACAAGATTTGGCCACAAATCAGCCCAGTCACTTTTGAGCTACAGCTCCCTTGATCCCTTAGAGTCCACCCTGCATTCCATGACTCACTTCTTCCTAGGCTAGGTAGTCATGGGTTTGCAAATTTTTGTCAGATGTGCGGCCTGTTGCATTGCTAACCTTTCATGCACCCTTCTTTCTTTGGACCCATATCTTCATCTTTCCCCTCTTAACATTGCCAAAACTGGATATTCAAGTTCGAGGTGTAACATCATGCTTGACCAATATCACTATTTTAAATGAATGTTTGATTTTTTTTCTTACTGTTTCTGCACCCTTATAGGACAGATGTTGTCTTAAACTTACAGATAACTCTGAAATCTTTTTAATCAAAGGATTCTGCAAGTTCATAGCCCAACAAAAAACAGAAGTTTAACCTATTTTTGCCAGTGTGGATTACATCTGCCATCATGCTGCCCACTCGCTCATAACTGTAAATCCATTTGAAGCATCTCACCAATTACCAGAGCTTTTAGAAATAAAAACTAGTTTAGAGGCACCAGCAAACTTCACCAACTCACTGCCCACATCCCCTAGACTTGTCAGGGCACTAAACGTTTGCTCAGTTTCAGTGATTGCCTGGAACTCCATCAAAAAAAGTTTCTTCGATAATGCATGGCAAACAGAAGAAACTCTCCTTTATCAGTCATAATTTCAATTTGTATGCGGAAGGTAGCAATGCTTTCATGTATATCATCCACTGAACCTTACATACACCAGATTAACACATCCTAGATACTTATTTAACAATCACAATTAGAAGTCTATTCAGTGCTTTCAGGGCTAAGCCAAGATTCCTGTTATCAACATCTGGTCACTAAAAAGAGGAAAGTGCCAAATGTTGCAACTTCAGTGCTTTGTGTTTTGCCTAACAGATTAGTAAGGTGATACATGCAGCACTGCAAGGAAGTTACAGATTGTGTTGGGGAGTGTCTCCAAGCTCTTGCCACTGCATTAGGTTCCTGTAATGCAACAGTGAGGTACATTTTCTGTTCCAGATCAATATACAGTAGGGAATTCAGACAAAATGGACTAATTCAAGAAGGACAACTTCTCTTAACAGTGCTAGGAATTTCCTTCACATACCAGCACATTGACCAACAGCCATGATTGTGATTCTTCCTCCATAGACAAAAAGGTATCTTAAAAAATCTGGTAAGAAAATTTGATCAGATGTTTGTGAATCAAAGTGTATCTTGAGATATGCCATTGTACAATGTTGCTCCAGCAGCGTGTTAATACAAGATGGAGAAGCATGGCTGCTCCCTATCACGCAACTGGTTTCTGTAATAATCTGTGTATAATTCAGCTGGAGGGAGCACATGTGAAGCAGCTAGTATGTCTAAGGGGATCCCTGAAGTGAAGGAGAAAGGAAGATTCAGCTGAAGAAATTTTTAATCAAATTTTCTTCATTAAAAAATGTCCCCCCTCCGCTTTTTTGCATTTTTTCAGTTAAATGAATAAACTTTGTTTCATTTCAGTTTGAATAGAAAACTGAATTTTTAAAGGTTATTAAAATTTTAATTGATTTTTTTTTTAAATAAAAGTGTTTTTATTCAAATGTTTAAGGAAAAAACTGCCACTTTTGACCATCCCAAAGAGGATGTTCACCTACTGCTATTTTCAGGAGAACAAAAGAGGGTTTTCAATGTTAAATAAAGTAGCAAACAGAAAACAAAAAAGTGTATGAACATCACTCTGCAGAACATTCACAGCATTAAATGAGCCCACATTAAATGCATTAAGTTGTTGCTAGTCTGAATATCAGCCCCAAGGATACTCCGCTATTAACTTCTCACCACTCTGAGAAAGCTACCTATGATTTTGTTCTCTATCATTAACCAGATTTTAATCTATGGTAAATCACTGCCCCTTAGCCTATGGTTATTTATTTTCCTTAATAGTCTGCCATGACGACCTTATCAAAAACTTTTGGAAATCCACTTAAATCCACTGAGTCTCCTTTATCTACTATTTTATTTGAAAAGCTTAATACATTTTACAGTTTAGAGACACACTAAGGACAAGCACAAGTTTCAAAAGGGGGTGAGTAAGAAAAGATAAGGAGACAATTTAACATAAACCTGCAACTTTTTCAATTCATGAACATACAACTTAGGAAGCAACAGAGGAAAGTATTCTAAAAATCTAGTGCATTAATTGAAGCAGATTCACATGGAACTAACTTTTATGATTTAAGGCTTAATTCAATGTAGCCTTGGCCAGGTACATTAGCTTGAAAAACTGATTAGTGGCCGTGAAACTTAAAATTTGTGGAACAGAATTTCCATCTTGCATATGCAGAGGGGTATCCCTTGCCAGCTCTGCACGGGCTATGCAACATCTGTGGTGGAAAAGGTTCAGTCTGTTCTATCAAACTTCTAACCAAAAATGGCTTTTGGAAACAACTGAAATGTGTGTGAAAAAATCTCACCTCCTCCCCAAGTTTTTCCAAAAACTACAAACTTTCTAATGTAAAACCAAAAATTCTCTTTGATAAGAACCTGAAAATTTTTGAAGAAAAACTGACAAGTTATTTTTCCTTCCACAAAAAGTTATTTTCTGATGAGCTTGAGTTTGGGGACAGTTAGTGGTTAGGAGGGCATGGGTCATGACCTCCATCTATATCAATCCAGAGTCCTCAACAGCCTATTTTAGAAGTTTGCACAAGATATGCAGCTCCTATTCAAGCTAAGTGTGATAACAGTGGCTGCAAAGCTGTCATGCACCCTACCCACAGGTTGGAGGATTAGTAGTAGGCAAAATTGGTAAAGCATTTTGACTAAATTTTATGTATTTTCTCACACACACACACTTACTTCCAAGGACTCAAACACCTTTTATATATTTGTTTATAAGTCCATTTAAAATACAACATTTTACATGCACGCAGAATGAATGGCTTAGTGAGGGGCTGATAGTGGAGCCTTCACCATCTCATTTGATCAGGCAGAGGGAAGTAATCCCCTTTCTCCAAATGGAGAGAAGTCAAGAGAAATGGATAATTGACAGGGTTTAATTTTAGGGTGCAGTGAGGACTTGTCCCTATCCATCATTCCACCAAAAGAAAAAAGAAAAAAAAACATGTAGTATCCCTAAGGAATCTCATTTCCCCTTTTCTTCTCCCTTGTTTTTTTTTTTTTACATTGTTTCTCTTCCTTGGATTCTAAATGCTTTTGGGCAGGACACTCTTTACATGTGTTGGTACAACACCTGATTAGGGCCTTTGGGTGGTACCACAATATAATTTAGAACAACACAGCAAAGAATGCTTGTCACTGGAATGAAAGAACTTAATACTTGTCAGGTGTCTCCGAGCGATTATACCCTTTTATCATTAAAATTATCATCTAGGTCATTGTTTTGCTTTGAAAGGTTTGCTTGTTTTGGGCTTTGGTTTTTTGTTGTGACAGGAAACATGCACTATCATGGTCAATTTGTCTTGACAAGCAAATTGGATATTTCAGTCAGTATTGGCCCAAATTCCCCAGGATTTATGGCAGCTGTCACCAGTATAAGCTAGAATTCAGGTCCCTTACAAATGGAAACAATGCCATTGGGGAGGGTGTAGTGATGTATTGTTGTCCTAACCTCCTCCTCACCAGGGGGCCTGCAGATGATCAAAGCAAAGTAATAAACTGGTGGGTTAGACCAGAGCCAGCTGGTGATTTACTGATTCAGCACATCCCCACTGCAGCCACCACTGGAAAGACTGGTAGTAAGCCACCAAAAACTAAGGGCTTGGCTACACTTGCGAGTTACAGCGCAATAAAGGAGGCCCAAGTGCACTAGCTCACTACCCATCCACACTGTCAAGGCACGTAGATAGTTCTGACTCTGTGGCTACAGCGCGGCTGGTACTCCACCTCGGCGAGAGGAATAATGTTTGCTGTGCCTTGGCTACAACGCCCAGGCATCAGTGTGAATGAGGTGTTGCATTACTGCGCTCTGATCGGCCTCTGGAAACGTCCCATAATCCCCTTAAGTCAAGTGGCCATTCTTGTCATTGTTTTGAACTCCTGTAGAATGCGGAAATGCCCTTTAAAAGCTCCGTTTCTGACAGCTGGCAGGCAAGCCATTACTGTGAAATGCTGTGTGAGAGAGGGAGGCGGGGGCGAGGGAGGAGGTCTGCTGCTGTCTAAACTTACAAGACAGCATGCGGACATGCTCTCAGCCCCCAACCCACTCTCTCTCCCCCCACATACATACAACATACTCCCTGTCACACTCCACTCCACCCCTCCCATTTTAAAAGCACGTTGCAGTCATTTGCATGCTAGAATAGCTGCCCATAATGCACTACTCCCAATGCCACTGCAAGTGCCACAAATGTGGCCACGCCAGTGCACTTGAAGCTGTCAGTGTGGACAGATTGCAGCGTTTTCCCTACTGCGCTCTACGAAGGCTGGTTTAACTCAAAGCGCTCTACATCTGCAAGTGTAGCCATGCCCTAAATCCATTCCTCCAGACAGAGGTGACATCTTTGTGGGGGTGGGGGATGTGGGGTCACTTGCCCACCCAGATTTGCTGCTTGCCTTGTATTGAGCATGTTCACGTGAACTTAGCATGCACATTAGCACTGCTGAAGCCAGCTGCCCTCACTCTTCCCCCCTCCCCACTATAGGCAGACGTGGGTTGTCTTTGCCTCCAGGAGAATCTTCAGTGGAGTGCCTGGCTAGACCTATCACCCCCTTTCCCTAAGCGAGAATCCACACTGTGGAAGAGCAAACCAGACTGCCTGGGTCAATTGGGGGTGAATCTAATCCTGTCAGTCACCACTCAGCCTACACTCAAACTATTCTATTGATCTAATGGTGAAAGGCTCCATATTCTATTCTTTTGGAGCCACCCAGTCTCAGCTGTAGGATTATACCACTCAGGACAAAAGTTCATATCGTATACTGCTGTTTTCTCTGAAATCTTCATTTTTATTTCATTTAAATAATCTGTCTTTTTGTTCTAATCAATGTCATTTGCAAAGCCACACTGTGGGCAGGGCAACACTTTAAATTCTCACTTGAATATGCCTGGCTTTAAGTGATAAGAATACTTAAAATTTCATACATTATTAATAAAGTATGCCTGTAGGGACCTACACAAAAAATCTTAACTTCTAAAATAGATGCTGAGTGAGGGGCCCATAAAATGTAAGAGAAATAGAAGTAACAATAAACATGTGTTTCTGTAACTGGAGGTACAGTTCTAGAACATTTACACACACAGAAGTACTATATTGAGTGGATATTGAAGAATGCATAATTAAGCACTAAAATCAGGAAATGCTGGTTGCCCATACAACCAGGGCCAGCTCCAGGCACCAACACAGGAAGCAGGTGCTTGGGGCGGCCAACGGAAAGGGGTGGCACGTCCGGGTCTTCAGTGGCTGGTCTCTCAGTCCCTCTCAGACGGAAGGACCAGCCGCCGATTTGCAACCGAAGAATGAAGCAGCGCTGTACAGCAGCCGCCGAAGTGCCGCAGATCACTTGGGGCAGCAAAAAGCTGGAGCCGGCCCTGCATACAACATTAACTTTGGTCCCTTATGCATGAGTCTTAGTGTCTGATTACATGATCACATTCTGTTTATCAACTAGTACAATACCAGACATTTTCCTACAATCTTAATGCACACATATGGCACATAGTTTCTGAAAATCACATACTAACAAGATGCAGTGAATTGAGACTTTTGGAGTCCTGCCTCATTTCACTGAAGACCTGACCTAAACAGGTCTACTGCATTGTAAAATTCTGTCCAAGAGGGACTCTGTTTTTGGATACTCATGTCTTGGTCACTTTTCCATCAGACCATTCAGAGCCACTTCCCCCTTTGAGCACTATTTCCATTCCAAATTTCAACAACTTATATCTCAGCTATATCACAGAAAGTTGCAAAAAATAATGTATGGTGGAAAAAAGGTTTCTCTGACACTCCTGACATCTCCTATTACTTTCAAATGGCTAAACTACTTTTGCGGATGTTTTCCTGAAACAATCTTTGGATGGAGTCTAGATCTGCAGATCCTCATCCTACACAGAGAAAGTTCCAGAAAATTATGAGTCATTGGAAATAGTAAATGATGGAAACATTAATATGGCCTAAGACTAGTGACCCCAGATATATTCTTTGAACTGTTTTCAAGATGTTACACTTGAAATATTTTTTAAAAACTTTCCTTATGATCATCTTTATAATTTATGCTGTATTACAACTAATATTCCTGTAATTTGTTTGTAGGATTAAAATAATTTCACATGAAACAAAAGTAAATGTTTAAAAGTTACATTAAAATGATCTAGTATTATAGCCTGGACTTTACTGTTCAGTAAAACCTGTCTGGAAGTTACCTCAGAATTCTTGCTCCTCAGGCCAATAGAAGTAAATTTCATTAAGGAAGTGAAACTTTTGGGCTTATGTGAATGGTGTTCATCCATCACTCAGATATGATGAAACTTTTCTGACTAACTATTTATTACTTAGGGATCAATTTTCAAGCAAGTATGCAATGGGTGTGCAAGAATTCAAATATTCTTGTTTTAACCTCCAACACTCTTCATCCCCATCCCCACCAGATTTGCTCATGCAAACGGATTTCAAATGCCTGGACAGGTAACTGCAGACCTAGCTATCTGTTTGCACACTGAAGTACCTAGGTTATTTTTCATACACAAGGTCTGAGTCTGCCATCCTCAAACTGATATGTATCTTACTTACCCACACTGCAGGACTGAAACCTAGGTGTCTCATTGAAAGCCCTTATGTCAATGGAAAGTCTCTACTGATTTCCATGAAGTTTGGATGAGGTTGCAATGTGCTAGGTACCTCCTAAGAAGTGATCAGAACCCTCAGCTCCCACTAAGGAAAGTGGGAACTGAGGGCACTCTGCACCACTCAACACCTGGCAGGATCAAGCCATCTTCCTTCTAATGGCACCATTATATATTGAATGGTGGGATTGCAACTGCTTCAGGAATGGGAGATTGGGCCCTTTCAGTTTTACCATGAGTTTCCCTTCAATAATGCAGATGCTGTTACTTTCCCTGGAACCTCATATGCATATACCAGTTTGCAAGTTAATAAAAGAAGGTTACACGTTTAGACAAACAAAATGACAAATATGTTGGGGTTACTATGCCTGCCTGAGCCAGAGTTCTTCCATGTTTAAACTCTGTTCTTCCATGTTTAACTCTGATCGGCCTTAACAACCAAGGACAGGAATTGGAATGTGTAAACAGCTAGTTAGCAATTACGACCTTGCTCATGCCAGGTACCAAACAATAATGATGAGGTTTGCATGTTTCTAGCTGGGGAAGGGGTAATAAACTAAGGGTAAACAGGACCAAATAACTGTTTAGGGAGAAGTTACTAACAAGCTAGATTTATAGCCCTAGAATGATTTAGTTGCTTAAATGTATAAACATGCCTTTGGTAGGGAGGAGGAGTGGGGGGTGGTGGTAGAGAGGGGGAGAGAGGGGGGCTTAGTTGTAAAATGTATAAAGAAGAGAGAAACTGTTTTTGCTGGTGTGCTCGATTTGAGACTTGCCTGTCTCCTTGCACCACTTTGAGATCTCAAATAAACTTTGATTGTTTCTCCACCCCGGTATGTTTATTGGCGTGAAGCACTCCGGGCACCAAACCTCACTGTTGCTGTCCTCGGGCCCCTGTGCCGGCAACAGTCTTGGCGTCCCTGGGTGGGCTCGAGGCTGAAATTTAGCCTTGCCCGGATCCCTCCTGGCGGCTGACGGATTACGACGACGACCGACGCCCAGAGCTCACCGGTGACTTCATCGGGGGCCTCGGCGGAGATGTGATTTGGTTGACCCCGGAGGGCACAACGGTGCAACACGCTTGATTAGTGGAGGAACAGCTGTGGGCGACGGTGCAGAACCGGACCCTTGGATAAGGTAGGAACAGTCCAGTGGGGACTTTACCTGTTTTGACCTGGGGACGCCCAGTGTCTCCCTAGAGTATGGGGCAGGGACAGAGTACTGCAGGCAGGGCAAGGTGTACGCCCTTAGAATGCATTCTGGTGAACTGGAAAGTGTTTGGATTGGATCCGTTGATTAAAAGTAAATTAAAAAGATTCTGTAGAGTAGACTGGCCTCAATATCAGCTAGAGGACCAGGAAAGGTGGCCACCGGAGGGATCACTTAATTATAATACGATCCTTCAATTGCTTTTGTTTTGTCAGCGTACGGGTAAATGGAATGAACAGATGTATGTACAGTTGTTTATGTTGTTAAGAGATAGATCAGATCTTTTGCAAAAGTGTAATTTGACTCCGACAGGTTCGGTAGTAACTATTGTTAGTCCTCAGAACCCTCTCCCGGTTGTAATGGCAGAGTCGGTGTCCCCTTCGGCTCCAATACCCCCACCATATAAAGATAGGGTGCCTCAGGTTCCAGAGATTGCCCCCTCGGTGGGATTCTATCCATTGATTACTGAGACTTGGATAGCCCGTACTGGAACAGAAAATCGCCCAGCCACTACAATGCAGGTTTATACCCAGGTGCCTTTTAACCCAGTGGACCTAGCAGCTTTTAAGGAACAGGCAGGGGAATTCTTTACGAATCCAAGCAAGTTTATCTCGACCTTTGAAGGGTGTCTGGCTAGCCATAAGCCTGACTGGGATGACTGTAATGTCCTTATGCGGACCCTGCTGTCTGAGGTGGAGCGTAATCAGGTTGTGTCTAAGGCACGGGAGGAGGCACAGCTTAGACATGAGGCAAACGCAGCAAACGTTCCTGTTGCTGCAGTTCAGGTCCCTACAGCAGACCCCCGGTGGAATCCCAACGTGCCGGCAGATCTGACCTATCTCACTGTATACAAGGAGCTCCTATTACATGGTCTCTGACACTCAGCTGTCCGACATAACAATTGGGCTAAGCCGTATGAGCTAGTACAGGAGCCAAAAGAGAGTCCGGTTGCTTTTCTGCAGCGTATTTGGGATACCATCAGGCAAACTACTAATGCAAACCCCGATGATCAGGCTACTGAGGCAATTATGAAGGGTATCTTTGCCAGCCGTGCCGCCCCTGATATTAAAAGGAAACTGCAGAAAAAGGAGGATTTGATGGGCATGACAATGGCACAGATTTTGGAAACTGCAAACAGGGCTTATAGCCTTAGGGAGGGAGAAAAGGAAAAGAGGCAAGTGAAAATGATGGTTGCATCAGTACAGGCTGGTGGCAGAGGAAGATTTCAGGAAGGTGGAAGGGGCCGGGGAATGAGAGGACGTGGACGTGGGCGCCCTGGCTCACAGGAAAGGCATCTGGGTAGCAACCAGTGTGCCATATGCCGAAAGGAGGGACATTGAAAAAATGAGTGCCCCGAAAGGGAAGGTACCCCTATGATGGCAGCGGAGGATCAAGAATAGGGGTATCAGGGGAGACGGACTATCCTGCCCTTGGAACCCCGAGTAAAAATGCGGGTGGGAGATTCAGACATAGACTTTTTTAATAGACTCTGGAGCTGCACGAACTGCTGTAAACCAACCCCTTCAGCTGCCTGTGGCAGATTCCCTCACTGTGGTGAGAGCCACAGGGAAAGGAACTAAGTGCCCAGTCTATGCCCCAGCGGAATGTGCTTTGGGAAACAGAACTCTATCTCACAGACTGGTTTACCTCCCCGATTGTCCAACGCCACTATTAGGACGGGATCTGCTTTGTCGCTTAGGTGCCACCCTGCATTTCACTCAAGATGAAATAAGCCTCACCTTACCTCCAGAGAATGCCTGGATAATGACACTTGCAATTGAGCCCTCAGCCATGCAAGCCCCAGAGTGGAGTCAATGGGAGAAGCGGGTTTTTCCTCTGGTATGGGCATCAGGGATCCCAGGAAAGGCAGCCCATCATACTCCTATTACTGTTCAGCTCCTGCCAGGAAAAGGTCCAGTGCGAATTAAGCAGTATCCGATCAAAAGGGAAGCCAGACAGGGATTGCAGGAAACTATAGACCAGTTCCTAAAGTGCGGGGCTCTTCGAGAATGCCAGTCAGCTTGGAACACTCCTATCTTGCCTGTCCAAAAGCCCAATGGCACATACCGGCTGGTCCAGGACCTGAGGGCAGTTAATGAGCAGGTTAAGACTCTATACCCCCTTGTTCCAAATCCGTATACATTGTTGACCTCTATAGGGGGGCAGTACACCCATTTTTCAGTCCTGGATTTAAAGGATGCTTTCTTCACGATTCCGGTTGACCTCCAGTCTCAGGAGATTTTCTCCTTCGAATGGGAGGACAGAAGGAGGGTTAGAAAGCAGCTTTGCTGGACAGTGCTGGCTCAGGGATTTAAAAATCCCCCCACCCTTTTCAGCCAGGCCCTGGCTAGAGACCTGGAGGAGTGGGACAACGAGGACAAAGTCCTCCTCCTGCAATATGTGGATGACTTGTTAATTGCTGCAGTGGGTCTAACCTCTTGCCTTAAAGCCACTGTGAGCCTTCTGAACTTTGTTGGACTTCGAGGATATTGAGTGGCACAGAGTAAGGCTCAGATTGCTCCCCCAGTGGATGGAATCTGACAATGGAACACACTTCACATCCCAAGTCGTTCAAAAGATATCGGATGCCCTACAGATCCCCTGGAAGCTTCACATGCCATGGCGACCGCAGGCCAGTGGGGTAGTGGAGCGTACAAATCAGACACTTAAGCGGCACCTCTCAAAGGTTTGCCAAGAGGCTTTCCTTAAGTGGCCTGATGCTTTGCCCCTTGTTCTGCTCCGCATTCGTGCTCTCCCTAAGGGCAGGTTAGGGCTCAGTCCCTTCGAGATTATGTTTGGAAGGGCATGGCCTATGAATGGTACACCGGTTCTGGCAGGGGAGTGGGAAATGGGGTGTGGCTTCTTATCTCAGTACATGTGCTCTCTGTCTGCTGTTCTCTGTTCTCTCCACAGGTATACCAAAGATTTGCAACCTCTCCCGCTGGATGCCCCGATCCACTCCTTGCAGCCAGGCGATTCCATACTCATCCGGACCTGGAAGGACGAGCCTCTCCAAGAGAAGTGGAAGGGACCCTACACCGTCCTGCTGGTCTCCCATACAGCAGCAAAGGTTGAGGGACACAAAAACTGGATTCATCACTCTCGTCTGAAAGCAGTGCCTGCTCCTGAACGGTGGACCGTCCAGCCTGCAGAGAAGACTGCCAGTGACTATTTGAGACTTAAGCTGTTATTCAGACAACAATAGTGTCTGCTCGGAATGCCCTGTGCTCTCTTTGGACAGTCACAGCGCACTCCCCGCGAGACCTCTGAGCGTTGGTTGTTTTTGTTTTCACAGGACCGGCCCAACCTGGTGGCCTGGTCCCTTTTGTTTTTAATCTGCTTACTATTGGTAATTGTTATTTTGTGGGTATATGGGGAATTGTGATTGTTAGGCCCTAGGGTCACCTGCCTAATATGAGTTCAGATCCAGGGTCTGCCACAGTGGTGCTCTTTGCCATAGGGACACTCCTCTTGTTAACTCCCGTTTCCCCCTAGGCACATGCGGGATGGAAAGGAATCCCTACTAACTTAGAGACAAACACATATGAGTCCCTGAAGGTTTGCTTTGCCCAAGAGTTTAACCTCTCCAACTGCTGGGTATGCTCCCAAATCCCACACCATGCTGCAGGGTTACCCTGGAGGGTGGTTCCCCAGAATTGGTCAGATATCTGTTGGGGATGGTTCAGTAGGGGGAAAAATGCCTCAGGTACCCCCTTGTTACAGAACTGTACCATTGAGTCCCAGTATGCATTAAGGGACAACCCCTGGAAGCCGCAGGCCAACTCAACATATATCCCTTCCCCTATTAGGTTACGGCCAGTAGCCCCTGGGTTGGTGTGCTATCGACAGTTTAAGTCCAGCAATCACACCTGGTTTGCTGGGAATAGCACCTGTCAGTATTATTTATCCCCTGACAGTGATGCTTCCATCCCTGGTCTATGTTAACGGCAAATCCGACTCTACTGCCCGGTTCGGATCGTTTAATGACAGACAAGTAAATAGGTGGAGTAGCGGTTATAATGGCTTGGTAGGGAATGGCCACTCCTTTTATATTTGCGGTACCTCTGCCTATAAGTGGCTACCGCATCAGTGGTATGGAAGTTGTTATCTAGGATATCTTGCCCCTCCCCTTAGTGTCCTCCCTAAACTGCCCCCTGGCCGCGCCAGGCAGCATAGATCTTTGTATGCCACCCCAGAACCTATTACAGAAGGAGACAGATTGGGTATGATCTTTCTCCCATCCTATGGGGTAGGACGACTGGCTCAATTTTATCTTAGGCTCTCTGTGTTTCTCACCAAGTATGCCAATGAGACCTTGGTCATAGAGAAAAGCCTTAACTCAGAGCTTTACCAGCTCCGATTGCTGTCCCTGCAAAATAGACAGGCCTTAGATTATGTTTTAGCCTCCCAGGGCGGGGTGTGTGTCCTTATTGGAGGTGAATGTTGTACTTATGTCCCAAAAAACTCACAGGACATTAACAAGCACGTCCTGTCAGCCGAACAGGCTTTTGAGCAGTGGAAGGCTCAGGAAAGGGAACCCACAGTTTTTGATTCCCTTTGGAGTTGGTTGCCTAACCTGGGAGGACTGGGAAATAGCCTTGTGCATCTCCTCCTCACAGGTGTGGTACTGTGCCTGGTCACCCTCCTCCTGATTGCTTGTTTTAAATTGCTCCTCCGTAAGCTGTGTGCCCCCCGTTCTCCAGAAATCCCAGCATTCTCTCTCATTGAGAACCCCAGCTCCATGGCACTCAATTGTATCTTGTCTACAGAATATGAGAAAACTCAGCCAAAAACTTGTTGAGTATTCTCAAAGGAGGTAACTGTTGGGGTTACTATGCCTGCCTGAGCCAGAGTTCTTCCATGTTTAACTCTGATCGGCCTTAACAACCAAGGACAGGAATTGGAATGTGTAAACAGCTAGTTAGCAATTACGACCTTGCTCATGCCAGGTACCAAACAATAATGATGAGGTTTGCATGTTTCTAGCTGGGGAAGGGGTAATAAACTAAGGGTAAACAGGACCAAATAACTGTTTAGGGAGAAGTTACTAACAAGCTAGATTTATAGCCCTAGAATGATTTAGTTGCTTAAATGTATAAACATGCCTTTGGTAGGGAGGGGGAGCAGGGGGAGGGGTAGAGAGGGGGAGAGAGGGGGGGCTTAGTTGTAAAATGTATAAAGAAGAGAGAAACTGTTTTTGCCGGTGTGCTCGATTTGAGACTTGCCTGTCTCCTTGCACCACTTTGAGATCTCAAATAAACTTTGATTGTTTCTCCACCCCGGTATGTTTATTGGGGTGAAGCACTCCGGGCACCAAACCTCACTGTTGCTGTCCTCAGGCCCCTGTGCCGGCAACAAATATGTGATTCAAAGACAGAAATAGGAAGCCTCAAACATGGAAAGAACATAGGAGAATGGGTAGGTTATTAGAAGAAAACTAAAAATCTACCACAGGAAGAAAAATTGGAAAAATAAGACAATATCTTCTGAAAAGTAAAGTACATTTTTATAGGCAATTTAATAAAAATCACTACAAACGGTCCATCAGAAGAAAATTGAAGACAGATAATGAAATTGTAGAATTAATACCATGGGTTTTTTGTTTTATTTTTTAGAAAAACAAAAGGGAGATAGTCCATGTACATTTGATTTAAACATAAGAAATTAAGAGGCATACAGATAAATAGCCATCAAAAAAACTCTTACAATTATTAAGGTATATGAACTACATTCAGTGGTTTTATGGGAAAAAGAACAAGCAAACTTAAATCAATATACTCAGAAGGAAACCTTGAAAAATAATATATAATATTGAATGTGTAAAAGGAGAATCAAGTGGCATGACTAGGAATCACTGACTGGTTAGTTTGCATCAGACCTAGAAAATTTTAAGGTGACAGATGGAGAACAACTGAATAAGTACAGCTTTATCAGGGATAGCAAATGTGATTTCTTAAGAGCAGAGTCCTCTCTCGCTAACAGTGAGATTCTTCGGGGATATTAACTGCAAGCACTGGAGTGGTTTGATTTATTCATAAGCAGTAGATGAGGAAACCAAGAGCTATCCCAATCACCAGAATGAAAGAATAAGGCTTCTCTCCCCCATCCTTTGGCCACCATTATCTATGCCTCCAACTCAAAAGTAACAGTGTGCTTTGCATAAGAGGAAGTCAAATCAGGGACAGACATGACATGTTTCAGATAGCAAGGGAATCACATTTAATTTTCAGATTCCTCCCTTTGTAGGGAGTGGAAGATTTAAAGCAATAATCAGCTGCATGTTGACAATAAGGCTTTAAAAATTTTTTCAAGTAATTTGTGCTGATCTCTAGGTAGATTACGTTTGCTAGCAACTCCATTCTCAGATCACTCCCTCCCTCTCTACAATCCTGATTAAAGGCATCTGGCTGCTTGGGATGGGGAAAAATATATTTTCCAGCTATAAAGAGGTTATTAGTGGGTCACCATAAAAGACACAGGGTCATCAGTATTTACTGATTTATGAGAAACCCATTAATTATAGTATTTAACAAAAATGATTCTTGATGCATTAAACAGGAGCTCTCTTTCTATACTTCATAAGAGATTGTTTTAGAGTATAAATTTAGCAGACCAAAGTTATACCAGAAGGAGAAAGTGTTTTTATGATTATCCAGAATAAAATATTTTTCTTCTTACTCATAGAAGATATTGAATGATTATCTAAAATGGATCGATTAATTTGGGAGATTTAGAGAATACCTTAAATAAACCCTTATCAATAGAAAATAAAGCTTACCTAATTAGAGGAACTGATTAATAATGTCAGAACAACAACAGACACAGTTAAGGCTATTTAAAGTTTTGAACACATCTCCATGAACATGTGTCATCTGAAGAGGGCATTACAGTGTCTATCATCAGGGACACCATAACCACAAGATTGAAGATATATTTACAATATAGGCTATTTTAAAAATAATTAACTGATAATGAAAAAACTCAAAGATCAGATCAAACATTGAAGACCAATATTTTCAAGAGTAGGTGCCTAAATCTAGGTTCTTTACTACATACCTAGGCACCTACACAAGTGACCTGATTTGAAACAAGTGATGGGCACCCAGGAATTACCACATGATTTCATATTGATAAGGACTATAGTAGAGCACCATAATTCCATATTAGTATCAAAATTCCCTTCCTAGAAGAGTACAGACCTTAAATAAAATTACCATTTTGAGATCAGACAGATATATTATTAAATTTACCACTTCTTGCTAAGTTTGAACATTCAGAGCCAAATTCCTTCATTTACATATGAGCACTATTGCAACCATCTTCATGATATTGTGTGTCTATAAAATTATATTATTAATAAAGAACACACACCTATATGGAGTCTCCAGATCCTCATCTTGTGTGAATTAGTGGAGCTCTATTAATCATAAACTGTCATATCTCCATTAACATTAAGCTGAGGATGTGTCCCAGAAGTTTTTAACACTAATAAATAAAATATATTAGTGTAGAAGAACACATTCCTCTTGGAAAGGTTTCATTTTCCAGTCAGTGATATTGATTCTAAGATTGCTCATCATTCTGAGAGTAGCATGAGAAGACATGCAATGTGAGAGTGATTCAACCAGTTTCGAGGAATTGAAAGCACTGACTGTAAAAGCAGTAATGATTGTGTGTAACACTGGTAATTTCAGCTATAATATTGAATTTAAGATTTCTAAAGGCCTTGATTCAGAAAAGCATCCACATTCAGGACAACAATTAAATATGTGCTCAACTTTATGCACATGCTGTCGTCCCCACTTAAGCAAATGTTTAAAATCATGCACATACTTAATTGATGCCCTAAATAGGGATAAAATTTAAGCGCATGCTTAAGTTAATTCCTGAACCAGGGCCTACATTTGCAGACAGAAAATCGGAAGTAGACCTAAATAATATACAGATATAGTATAACCTGTGTATTATGGACCAAATTCTGCTCTCACACTGCTATCAATCTGGAATAATTTCTGATACTAATGAAGCTACTTAAGACTAGTACTAGGAGACATTCTTTAGCTGAAACGGTGTGAAAAGTGCAGATTCGGCAACACTGAAATGTTTCTCAAATTCATACCTGTTTTGACAAATTGTTCAGTTACAAAAATCTGAAAACTAAACATTGTTTTGACATTTTCTAAACAGAAAAATGATTTTTTGATTTGAAATGTTTAAAAGTTTCCTTCAAATTTATTTTTTAAAAATCAAACATTAAAATGCTCAAATCTAAATTAAATATTTGTTTTGGGTCCAAAAAAATAGTCAATTTCCCCGCATCCCCATCCCCCAGAATTGCCATTGAACCAAAATGATGATTATTCACACAGCTTTAATCTGGATTTATCCTGCTCTTGAAATCCACGTTATATGGCATTTCTATGGGCCTTTTAAGAACACAGGAATTGCCATACCAGATTAGAACAGAAGTCCATGTAGTTTAGTATCCTGTCAGTGACCAGCTGCTTCACAGAAAGATGCAAGCTCCTATCAGCTAATGGTTGGCTTTATGCCCTGAGGCATAAGGTGTTTTTTTTTTTGCATTTATTTACGTACACACACTTTTCCTTATACATACAGCCCCCTTGTTTAATGTAACTATCTGTTATTAGCTATGTATTCCTTTTTAGAATCTTCTCATGTCTGGAGTCACTACTATCCTGTGGCAATGAGTTTACAGGTTAATTACACAATCTGTTAAAGTTACTATTTTTTCCCGTTTGCTTCCTTCCAATTTCATTGGATGAGTGCTTTTTTTATTATGACAATGAATAAATTCAATAGTCTCAATCTTTAAGTTTCTGCTAGCATAGTAGACTCTCCATGCCTCTATCTAAAGATTTTATGTCACCCATTCTGAACTTCTTCCATTTTTACTTACTTTTTTAAAGTTACACAGGTCACTCTAAGAAGCACGTAATCCTTCTCCATTGGGTCTGCAGTATTTTTGAGAGAATGTCAGTACTTTTAATTCCTTCTCTGCTACTGACTCATGGTGTCATTTCAGACAAGCCACTTGTTTCTGTTTTATAGAAAGGCAAACAGGCACACAACACAATAAACCTAACTCACTCTCCTGGGGTGTTGGGATGAATAATCAACAGTTTACATTTTAAGAGTTTTTAGAAACAGAGTGCCATACATGCTATGCATTATTTATTATTATTATTAATAATAATAAGTTAACGCCATCACAATGTTCCCTATTTTTCCAAATAAAAATATAAAGTTTCATAATGATTTTTCTCAAGAATTCTATAACAGGTAATTAAATGGGAAACAGACTCCAGACACTTTAAAGGATAAAAGTATTGGTGACATGATCAGTTACTTAACACTGGAAGAGACTTCACAAGCAATTTAATTAAAAGCATATAACAGAAACTGACAAATAAAAATTGAGGCAAAGAGCAATGAGTTTGAGACAAAGACTTGTGAAGAAAACAGCTGATTGGAACACCAGAGATAGCTGATAATGAGAAGTTAGAGTGACTCCAATGGCCTATTTGTATTTCACAAATTCCTGCTGAAATATTTTCAGTGCTTTAGCTAAGTTTTCTGCTGAAATAGTTAACAAGGATCCTATAAATGAACTTGCTGCAGGTGTGTGGCAGGCTGTAATTGTTATCTCACTCATGTAATCCTAAACAGCTTGTCAGATCTCCTCTGAAAATGGAGATACAGATTTTGAAATAATCAGCTGATTGTTAGAAACTTGAACCTATGTGAGCCTCATTATCCAAGAGCAGGCTGGCACAGATCAGACACATTGCATGTATTCACAAGTCTTCTAGAATCTTTACTGAGATCAATGCGGTCATCTAGTTAGTGTTAAAATTTGTCCTATAGACTATATGGCAGCATAAGTTACTATAGTCATACCCTTTGAGAAAAATTAGAAATCTGCATAAGTAGTAGCTGGATGTAAGGAGACCAATGGAGGAATGAACAAAATCACTTTAAATTGACTCCACTCACCACTCCTAGTGTGTTTGTTTAATAGCGGTAAATATATGTCAACCTCTGCCTTCATTAAAATGAAGTCTAGAAAGTATAGGTGTTACTTTGAGGAGGGGGTTGGACTAGATGACCTCCTGAGGTCCCTTCCAACCCTGATATTCTGTGATATTCTGTGAAAACCTGAGGCCCTCAGGACCACCTTTAAGAAGAGCTGAGTACTCAACTACAATTGAAGCTGATGGAGTTGAGAGCTCAGCACCTTCGGAAAAAAAAAACAGGCCTTATTTGCCTGTAGTTGGACACCTAATCATTGAGGCACTTGCAATTACTTGTTATGTTAGTCTCAATTGTGGTTTTTTTGTGCAACTCATTTCCTCATCTGTAAAGTGATGATAATGATGCTCCCTGTCTCCCAGAGATGTTTTCAAGATAAGTTAATTAATGTTTGAGAGACACTCAGATACTACAGTGTTGAGCACCAAAGAAAAAAAAAACACAGGGGGAAATTAATAATGCTGTATTCAGTGCAGGGTTTTGTTGGTATGCAGTAAATAAGGCCTGGGACCACACACCAAATGATGAAATAAAAAGAAATATTGAACAGTTGCTCTAATGCCCCTCAGGGACTGGAGCAGCCTGTTTCTGCAGGGAGATCTATACAGTTGTGGAAGTCTTGATCCTATTCTTGTCCCTGCCATCTGTCATTGCTCTGGGCATACCTGAATTCCACAATGAATTCCACAGGGGCAGATTTCCTATGTACCGTCTCTCTTCACCCCCATCCCTCCCTGCACAAAGGAACCATGCCTATTTGAGAGAGGGCTGTGCTAATGAAAATTTGAAGTTCATGCCAGCAGTGTCAGCATGGGGCAGTTAATGGGCAACACTTTGGTAAGCTCTGCAGTTCACACTTCCGTAGTCCGCACTGCAGTGCACCATGCAGACAAGCACTCTGACTGAAGGTTTTAGCCTGTAACAAGTTGCACGTGAAATATATTATATAGTACAAGAATGCAAAATGTACAATATCACTATTAGGGAATCAACACCTTTTCTAAACTAGCTTGTCTATTAATAAAGTCACATACTTATAGATTTAAGGGACCTATAGTAAGGAATAATGAAGTAAGTATCTGTAATGGGTGAGATCCACTGAGGTAGTAGCTACCTTACAAGCAGTCATACATTATTTTAACCAAAAGTAATTGATTTTATTACTAAAATAACATCTTCAATTTACTTGCGGATGCTTTACTATAATATGTAGTGAATTCCTTCTCGGAACTGCCAACTTCAGAAGGACTTACTACTTTCTTACAGGATATGTAACCCATTTACTTTAACAGTAAGAAGTATTAGCACAAGCATTTTCTCTGCCCTTTTGCTTTGAGAATTAAATTCAAGTCTGGCTCATGTTCAAATATAAAAATTAATCATTGGACACAAACTTGTAGACTATTACAGAGCTATTAGAATCACAAATCACTTCATACAGCCAAACATTGCAAATCTTACTCAACAGAGGACAATTACTGATTAAAGATACACTACTTTCAGCAATAGTGCTTCTACTTAAGAGATAAAAGGTTATTCTAATGTTCTTTGTTTAAGTGTACTTATAAATAGGTACTCAGATACTAAAGTAAAGGGAGCTATATATGTATGTTGTTAGAACATTTTAAGCAAACGGAAGACACATTTAAAGCATCTTGTGCTGTATTTTCTGTGGGGGGGGTTATGGGGTTATTTTTATATATTTTTATACATTTATATATTAAATGTGCATGTAAACAATTCCCCCTCTGTCTGCTGTGTAGTAACTTGTGGAATTCCAAGTCCATAGAAGAGGTAAGTGCCCTAACAGATCGAAGGTTTTTCTTTCATAAAAGTGTACCTGCAGTAATTCAGGCACATCTTAGGTTATGTCTACACTATAAGCTAAGGTGTCATTCCCAGCTCAAGCAGACATGAAAGCTATGCAAGTATAAATAGTAGTGTAACCATGATAGCATGGACAGAAGTGGCACTGCTTAGCCATGCTGGGTATATACCCATGGCGTTCAGACATGTTTGTATTCAGCACTGCTAAACTGTGCCACTGCCTGTGCTACCATGGCTATACTGATATTTGTACTTGCACTGGCTCTTATCGGGCTAGCACGAGTATGTGTGTGTGTATGCAAACTAAAAATTGTACCCTTAGCTCCTAGCATAGACATAGCCTTACTTGTTTCCCTTTCATACCTATTGAATAATCTGTTATTCTACCCAGATGTTTTGTAGACACTTTTTCTAAACTTGTTTGCATCTTCTTATTTTAACAGCTGGACATAACATAAGTTGACATGGGTACTAAATGTTATATTTTTGCATTAAACAGTGCAAAGGTTTTTTCAAACAGTCTTGATGTTACGTCAGTAGCTACATGCTCAGTAAATTATGCCCTTTTAAATCTGTATCTGCACAATACAGTGAGCTTTCCATCTTCATCCATATTGGAAGGCAACTAGAAGGGATTTATGGGCAACAGAGCCGGCTCCAGGCACCAGCCTGGCAAGCAGGTGCTTGGGGCGGCCGCTCCGGGGAGGGGCGGCAAGTCCAGCTATTTGGCGGACGGTCCCTCACTCCCGCTCGGAGCAAAGGACCTCCCGCAATTCGGAGATCGTGGCTTTTTTTTTTTTTTTTTTTTTTTTTGGGCTGCTTGGGGCGGCCAAAACCCTGGAGCCAGCCCTGATGGGCAAACAGGAGTTGTACAAAATAAACCAATAACAGAGGAAGGACAGACTTTAACAGAATATTGCTCTCAGATGTGCTACTCAAAGGGGCTCCAAGGACTACATGCTAAAAACTTAATCCCACAAAGAGCAGATGTGAAACAAGCACAGGATAAATAGTATAGAGTGCAAGGCAACCTGACTGTGCATTATCAAAAGAACTGCTGTGCCCCCATGTCAAGTTACTGTAGCCTAGTAGCAGGGAATAAGTTTAAGAGGGGAATTGATAGTGAAGTGCCTCATTAGCATGATTGTATTAAGTCCTTGTCTCCTCATATGCACCCATACCACACTTTTCTTTTATCCTTTGCATTTCGAGTAAGAAAGCAGGCACAGAAGACATTTGAGAGTTGCCACCCCACAGTGCAGAGAACTGCTCCTAGCACATAACCAAACTTCTGCCACTGTATATTCTCTATCTCTACTTGTGCTAGAATGCAATCACCTTGTACACTCTTCTACATGAAGTGTAAGGACAATCCAGTATCAACCCAAAGAATACCAAAAATTATCTTAAAAAAATAAATGCAAAATTATTACTGCAGTGGGAAGTGTGCTTTCTAGTACACTGAACACTGTATAATTGCTTTGTTACAAGCTGCCTTTGAGAGGTGTTCTATCCTACATGAAGCTGCATTTTAGTAATTGTAAAGTAGTAGTTTGTAATTTGCTAAGGGATCTTTTGGTGTGAAAGTTACTATATAAAAGAATGCAATTGGGGACTGGATGAATAGAAATGCAAGATGAGACAAAGGAGGTAAATGCATGTAGCTTGACTAAGAAATAAAGAACTAGGAATCTAAGCAGTCTAAAGTTATTTTTATGCAAACATTTGGTAAGTAGGGCTGTATTAGCCAACAGGCTCTCACAACATAGGGTAGACACCATACAGCCAAGCAGACAAGGAAGGATACAGTGGCAATATGGAAAATGTAGTAGGTATAAGGAAACGTTTGGGCTTCTAGCTAGCCAGCACACATCTAGCAACTGCATTGGAGTTCAGAAAAACAGTGAGCTTGCCGCTGGGCATTATGTGGGAAGCAGGGCCAGCTCCAGGGTTTTGGCTGCCCCAAGCAGCCAAAAACAAAAAACAAAAAAGTTGCGATCGTGATCTGCGGCAGCAATTCGGCGGGAGGTCCTTCGCTCCGAGCAGGAGTGAGGGACCCTCGCCGAATTACCGCTGAACAGCTGGACGTGCCGCCCCTCTCGGAAGTGGCCGCCCCAAGCACCTACTTGGTAAGCTGGTGCCTAGAGCCGGCCCTGGTGGGAAGAGAAGTGTACTGGTGTATGAGAGTGACAAGCTACAGTTACAGCAGAGTCAACTAGGCTCACTTTGAGCTGAAAGTGGTGCATTAAGAATGTTGGGGAAGTAACATATAAGACATTAAAACATATGATAGCTCAGTGGCTTGATTGAGACCTGTAGGTTAGGAGAGAAGTTGTTTAAATGAGACTACAAAAGTAGAAGTAAGGGAAAGCTGCCTAACAATAAGATCTCTTAGGATGCAGAACTGTCCTCCAAAGGAAGCAATGGAAGTCCCACCACTTAAGGCATTACATCAAGACAACATGCTCTGAACTGTAAATTAAAAACAAACTTTAAACTGATACCTTTCAGAAACATAAAGCAGCTCTCATAGCTCTTTGCATTTCTCCACCAGGGAAAAACACTCCAATTGCTGTGATATAATAGCCACTTATGAGCCAAAGTAAGTAAGAAAATAGCTGGGTCCAGTTTTATAAACGATCTTGTTAAACTTAATTGAGGTGAGTAACAGTAACTTAATTCACCTGTTTGCTGTTCAAGGTCTGTTTGCAGTTATACCAGTCTCACTTTGGAAACTCACATGAAAATAGAACTACCAGGGATTATATCTAGAAAGTCACTGCCAGATGCATTTAATTTCATCAAGGGTATTTTTCCTTGCAGAAGTTTTATCATTGGAGGTTTCCTCAGAGACTTTTTTTCTTCAGTAGAGGATTTTATTTTTGGTGTAATATGAAGATGAGTTTTAATGTCTTGTGACAAACCTTGATTTAAATTAAAAACTTCACTGCTGAATGATTGTAGCCTTGTGAGTACTAACTTATTCCACATAACAATTAATTCATAAAGTTCAAAACATATGTAGATTTTACTCAATATGTACGCATAGCCTTGTTTTTGTCCAGATAATGCTCAGATGAAGTGTCACTGTGCAAAGCACCCATTAATACTGAGAGACAGAGAAATTGATTAGTTAGTGTTTTATTTTGGCCCATGCAAAAGACAGTTTTCAAGGGCAGCCACAGTAAAATGTTTAATATATTTCTCTTTATTTGAAAACTAGACATGATTCTATATTATTGACTGTGACAGAGAGAAGAAAAATGCAGTGGACAATATATTTTCTGACAGCTGCTGTCACTAATGTGGCTTTTCAGTGGCCAAAGTAAAGATAATGGTGTGATGTGCTGTATACAGTGGGTCTAATTCAGCAATGCCTTGCATTTTGTGTAGCTGCTTACATACATGCAAAGTGGGTGTAAAATGCTACCACATCAAAATGGTGGCATTTCATACCCACTTTTCATAGGTGAAAATGGATGCACAATGTGTCAGGCAGTGGATACTCAGACTCTTCAATTTAGTTCCTAAAAGCCTTTGGGGGAGGATATGATTCCAGCAACATATACAAATATGCTGTCCACAGCACTCACTGAGGGCACTGATCCTTCGTTCTTTACATCCTCAAAACTCCCACTGACCTCAAATATATAACATATAAAGCAAGGTCAATTGATTGAATTTGAACACCAGGAGTCAGATTCTATTCTACAGCTGTCCTGTATCAAGTACAAATTGGAGTGTGTGCTCTACTCTACACTAATCCTGCTGTCACTCTGTAGAGAGCAAAAAGAAGAACAGGAGTACTTGTGGCACCTTAGAGACTAACAAATTTATTAGAGCATAAGCTTTCGTGGACTACAGCCCACTTCTTCGGATGCATATAGAATGGAACATATATTGAGGAGATATATATACACACATACAGAGAGCATAAACAGGTGGGAGTTGTCTTACCAACTCTGAGAGGCCAATTAATTAAGAGAAAAAAACTTTTGAAGTGATAATCAAGCTAGCCCAGTACAGACAGTTTGATAAGAAGTGTGAGAATACTTACTTACTCTGAAATCTGTAGAGAGCGAATCCACATGTGCCAAATGTAAATATAGAGTAGCTGCCAAGGAGCCAAAACTGCAGCTAGGGATTAGAGCAACATAGCGGTGTTTTCACCACACCCCATTTCTACCAGTCATGCCCTTTTCCCCTGCTTTGATAGCAGATAGGAGGGGGAGTGGCGTAAGAGATTGTGCAACAGAGGATCTTAGTGGGGCTGATACACTAGCTTTAGAGCCAAATCGCACCAGCAGTGCAGTGAAAAGCAGCCACAATGCACCAGGCAATCAGGCCCCAGAGCTGTCAATTTGGAAGCCAGTTACAATCAGCTGTTGATCATTATATTCACTACAAACTGTAGTAAAAATGATTGATCACATTATTTTATTTAAAGCCATTGACTCTGATTAATTAAATGGGCCAAATTCAGACAAGTCCCTGACAAGGTGCCAGAAGAGAGAGTTATAACAGGAAAAGCAAATAACAGGAGGATGTAAGAAGGCAAAATAGAGCTGGCCATATTGGTTTTGGTTACCTAGGAAGTTTTATATGTGTACACTCTGAAAGGTTCAATTAAGCATTCCCATCACAAAGAGTAACATGCATTTTTCAGCCAAGTTAATGTTTATTTCAGATTCATGAAGAAACAAAGAAAAAATAAACATAAAGCTCCTATAAGAGAGAAAACAGTGACTTGCTGCCTTATTCTGCTTCTGTGATAAATAATGAAACCATGAACAGCTGCTTTATAGATGCCCCTGCAGCAGGCCTGGGGACTCATCTATATGTAAAAGTGCAGTATATGGGAAATTATGTCAATGTTTCCTTTCAGTACAATACTGCTCATACCACATCTGGTTTTTTTAGAAGTCCTGTGAGGACGAAACCTCTGTTGCTTCCTTTGTGTTTCATACAATGGTTTTATTTAAAAGTCAATACTTACCTACAGATGACACTGTGTGTGTAAATGCTGGTTTTAATGGCAGCTGTAGTAGACATGGATTGACTTTTGAATGATGGCTATTGTCACAATACTACTGAACACACTGATGGCATTGAAAGGCTTGATGTTAATGGTGAAACTGACCTAAAGTTGTTGCTTGTGATCAATGTAACTTCAAAATATTTGCTCATGCTCAGGACCTGTGATTCTTTAAAATCTTTAAGATCAGTTTCTGCTCAGGTCAAGGAGAAGCAATGATGCCTTTTATAGAGATCAGAGTTCATTGGTCAACTATTTAGGGCCAGAGACTGCCATTTTGGTTCTTGAAGAGTAGTTCCTGACTCCCTGAATCATTCCATCAATTTCAATGGGACTAATCACAAAGTCAAATGGGCAAAAAGCAGCTCTTAATAATTACAGGACATTAAATAATTCAAGAAATATAAATAAAAATATATCAGGGGATGTTGTGAAATTTGTTTTCAGAAGCCAGTTGATTCTTTAGTCTGCAAAAAGAAAAAGACAGAGATTAGCAAAGACCATTGAACTGGAAACACTTACCTCATACTTGGAACTTAAATATTTTCAGTTCCATGATCTGAGGGCTACCCTATCACATCTAGAGGCAAACTTAATCTAATTCTTATGGAACAAACAACATTTCAATTATAATACTCTAAATAAACCTGCTATAAAATACAAAAAGTCAGCTATGACCTCGCTTTCTCATACAGAAAGACACTCTAATCAAAATCTAATTACAAATAATTGATACACATGATATATAACTCAGCCCTCAGTATAAATATGCCTTTATGAGTTTTCTACTCTGACTGCTAGATCCTTGCCCCCTTCTAAGCCCCTTTTTCGTTGTCTTAAGAGGAGAAAAAGAAATTTGTCTTGCCAAGTGGCATTTGTAAAGCTCTATGCTGCCTCTCTCCCAGCCCCATGACTCTCAAATGTCCCTCATTTCAAGACTTATCACTCATGTTAGAGTTTACTACATTCCACACATATTTTCTGTCCCTTCGCTTTTATGGTTGAAAATGATTTACTTGAAAAATAAAGAACCATTAAACTGAGGTTGTAGAGAGAGGATACTAAAGGAATAAATCCCACAACATGTAAGCATCCTGCATGAATCATTCTTTTGTGTCCCTCCATTCTGGCCTTTGTTACATGTTGTATCTTACGTTTGGGCCTCGACAGGATGAGAGGTTTGCTATTGCTGTGCTGGGGAGAGAGAGGGCATGGCCAGAGCATCCTGAACTCTGGAGATCCCTGCTGGCCTAATAACACCAAGCTAGAGTATCCCCAAGGCTGCTCTCAGGCTTAGCCTTAGGATGACAAAAAGGTGATGGAAATTCACCTATGTTCTCTCCTAAGCAGTGGTATCAAGCACTGCTTCAGTGCACCTGAGGATCTAGGCCTTATTTGTTATCCTCTGAATCATAATTCACTCCTAAACAAACTAATATTAAATGACACTTTATTTATCTATATTTGGCTGAGTCACTGAGGAGAAAATCACATTGGAAACAATATAGGCCAAATAACTATGTTCCACTATACCAGATTGATATAGCAAAAAATTATATTAAAATAAACAAATCACAACTGAACAGGGTGAAACATATTGAACTTGCTTACAGAAGAAGAAGAAATTTGCTTATTAGTTATACATTTTAATGTTGGGGAGCTAGATGAGAATACATTTTTGATTTTTAAAAAACAACAGCATATTCTCTGGAATTCATTAGTTCTCGAATCTGTGCACTTGCAATGAGAGGAAATGGAAAACCTGCTTTTTTTTTTTCTTCCAGATTTAAAAAAGCAATTCAGAATAATCTTTTCCAGGAAATAAGATGCTTGATAAAAGTGTGGGTAACTATATAAGCAAGGCAGAATTCAAAAGGAGATAGCTATAGTTCCCCATTATGGAATAACAAAAATAATATTCTGTACTAATTCTGAGGCCACTTCTTAAGGGATTTCAGAGAAGAAGAGGCTGAAGTATCTGGAGGTTGACAGTGAAGTGAAGAGATTCTTTAGAATAAAGAATATAACTTGACTATAGAATGGATACCAGAAGAATTAAGGTTATCTCCTGTGAAATGTTCATTTGGCTTACTTAAAAAACCAGGAGGGCTACATTGTATCAAGTGCAGGCCGGTTTTCTTTCCAAAAGAAAAAAAACAAAGGTTCAAGGAACAGTTGAAATCCGTAAAAGAAACCAAGAAAACACAGATTAAGCACAAAAGGAGAAACCGTTAAAGGTCCTGATTCAGGAAATCTTCCTTATTCAGGATGGTACCTAGGAATGTGTTTAACTTTATGTGCTTAAATCCCATTGATGTCAATGGTGCTTAAGGACATACTTAAACGTCTTGCTGAGTCAGGGCCATCGGACCTTATCCAAAGCACTCTGAAGTCACCAGAAGATTCCCCTTGACTCTAAGGGATAAGGCCTTTATAGAATAAGGTGCAATGAGAACAATATTAAAAGATATCATAATTAAGGCACAACATACTGCAGTTCCTCTGAAAAATAAGAATGTAAAGAACAGAAAGTTACCAATAAGAAACAGTGTGACTGTATGCAGGACTGTTCAACAATTGAGTTTATTCAAAAAGAAAGAAAGAAAGAATGCATGCAAATCTTAAATTGTAAACACTAGCACAAGGAACATATCTTTCTCTGTGTTTGGCAAGGTCAGTGTAAATTTGTGATGCTATGTAAGTAATATTTATTCATTAATTATAATTTATTATTATTATTCTGGGTCCATTAAGACTTTGAGATAATATATTAAGTCAGGTAAAAGTATAATTAGTTAACATTGGCCAACAGGATTAAGAGGACTAGGAACGGCTCCAATGAAACTCCACTGTCAAGGACTCCACTTGAAGGAAAATTGATATTTCAGTAATATCCTGGGATCTGCAAATTTTGGGAGTAGGACAGCTGAGTAGTTTCCCTCCATATACCATGATGGACATTCATGGGCATAGAGAGCTAAGAGTTTGGGGCAGGGCAGGGGCAGGTCTTCAGCCCTGTCTAAAAAATTGAAGGATTACATTAATAAATAAAGGAAACACTGAGTGTCCATCATCGATGCATGCTTGTTTAACTAACTGAATTAAAAGTGAATAGATTTAGTCCTGGTACAAAACTATTCATTAAAGAGATATTCAAAAACTATTATTTTATTATTTTTAACACTAGCCCCCTCTCCCTGTCCCAAACAAACCAAGTTTGTCCATGTCCCTGAATTGAGCAATATTAGGAAATCTCAGCAAAGGGATCTTCAGTGAGTTTTCTGCCTCCTAGCCCTCACGGCAAAAGGGTCATTATCATATGAACATAAAAGCCATCTGAAAGAACAGAAACAAAGGGTAATGAAAATAGTAAGTGAATTGACAGTGGTGAGGGCCTCGTAAGGTACTCTAGGGATCAACAGGTTTCAGAGTAGCAGCCGTGTTAGTCTGTATCCGCAAAAAGAAGAACAGGAGTACTTGTGGCACCTTAGAGACTAACAAATTTATTAGAGCATATATGCATCCGAAGAAGTGGGGTGTAGTCCATGAAAGCTTATGCTCTAATAAATTTGTTAGTCTCTAAGGTGCCACAAGTACTACTGTTCTTCTTTCTAGGGATCAAGTTGGGTTTTATCTCTTTTGCTAGTGTAGCTGTAGGGAAACAGGGTCGGCCCCAAGCAAAAAAAAAAAAAAAAAAAAGCCGCGATTGGCGGCGGCACTTCAGCAGCAGGTCCTTCACTCCTAGAGGGAGTGAGGGACCTGCCGCCCCCGAATTGCTGCACATGCTGCCCCTCTCCCTTGGCCGCCCCAAGCACCTGCTTGTTAAGCTGGTGCCTGGAGCCGGCACTGCAGGGAAACAAACATGAGCTTAAGAAAGTAATATAATTCCATATAAAGTTATTTCAATACCCTATTCTTTTTACTGTTTTTACTTTCCACAAACGTATAAATAACTTACTTCGATAGGAGTGTACTCATTAATAAATTTTGCAGGATTCAGCCTAGTTTTTGGATCCCAAATATGCTCCATATTAAAACATTACTTGCTTTAAAGGATGTTTGTTAATAATAGCAATACACCATCTCCATAAAATAATATTTTATGTATTAAGTCCTCTGTTGGTATTCATTTTATCTCATTTTCTGCATGAATGGATATGACTAGTGGTTCAATTGCAACATCAAACAATAAGAGAGATAATGGAGTTCTACTGTTCAGTCTCAAAACTAATGGTCTTGTCAGAGATTTCATATACAGAATACTCAATTAGGCTGGTGAAAATAGAATGATGGTGGAATGGGCTACTGAGTCTGCACTTACAAGAATCCAGGGGCCCAAGAATCCCTGTTGGTGGGTCACTGCTTAATGTGTGTAATGGCTCTGCCATTCCCAGTCTTTATTCAAGCCATTACACACATTGAATTTATTTCCCCATGTTAAGTATCCTTACACTTTCTTGTCAAACTGTCTGAAATGGGTCATCTTGATTGTCACTACAAAAGATTTTCTTCTCCGGCTGATAATTGCTCATCTTAATTCATTAGCCTCTTAGAGTTGGTAGGGCTACTCCTACCTTTTCAAGTTCTCTGTATGTGTATATATATCTCCTTACTATATGTTCCATTCTATGCATCCGATGAAGTGGGCTGTAGCCCAAGAAAGCTTATGCTCAAATAAATTTGTTAGTCTCTAAGATGTCACAAGTACTCCTGTTCTTTTTGCGGATACAGACTAACATGGCTGCTACTCTGAAACCTGAAATATATTTTGCAGTGACACAAAGAAGCTTGAGAAATGAAGTTTCACTTACGCTTTGTTGGCAGTGAACATGCCTGTGCAAATGATAAGGAAAAGTCAATTCCACAGGGTGCTCTGGATTGCATGATAAGCTGGAGTCATTTTGCCAATCTGCATTTTAATACATCTAAATATAAAATCATATATCTTAGAACCAAGAATTCAGGTCACACATAGGGTGGAAAAATTGTATTTTGGAAAGCAATGATTCGAAAAGGTACTTAGGGGTTATGGTTGATAACAAACATACCATGAGCTGCCAGTGCAATGTGGTGGCTAGGAGGAGAGACACAATCTTTGGATGTATAAATAGGGGAATACTCAGAAGAAATAGGGTGGTGTCATTACCACTATATATGGCATTAGTGAGGCCATTACTGAAATACTGTGCCCAGTTCAGGTTTAAAAAAGGATGTTGACAAATTTGAAAGGTTACAGAAAAGAGCTGCAAGAATGATTCCAGGTCTGGAAAACCTGTCTTACACTGACAGACTAGAGAAGTTCAGTCTATTACAGGGCTGACCAAAAGAGCCTCATGTGGCTCTTTTACACTTAAAGAGCCCCTCATGGCCCACCATTCTCTACCTACTAGACTTGGAAGGTGTGAAGCTTGGGGCTTCTGCCCATGGCAGGGTGGTGGGGCTAGGGGCTTCTTCCCTGTGGGGAGATGGGGCTTGGGGCTTCAGTTGAAGCCTTGAGCCCCAGCAAGCACCTTCCATAGGGCTGAAGCCCCAAAACCTCCCCTCCCCTCAAGGCAAAAGCCCCTACCCCCACCACCCCACTGCAGGGCAGAATCCTCAAGCCCCAACAGGTGCGCTCATCTCTTGAACTTCTGAAGTTTATCATATGCTGCTTGGAGGGTCAGTATGTTTGGTCACCCCATCTATTAACAAAAAAATCACTTGATCACAGCCTATATGTACCTATGTGGGAAAAAGATTTCTGATAGTAGAAGTCTTCTTAATCTAGAAAACAAAGGCATAACAAGATCCAATGACTGGAAGCTGAAGCTAGACAAATTCAGACTAGAAGTATGGTACTTTCCCCCCCCCTTTTTTTGTTTTTACAATGATGGTAATTAACCACTGGAACAATTTATCTAGGGACATAGTGGGTTCTCCATAACTTGAACTCTTTAAATCAAGATTGGACTTTTCCCCCTAAGAAACACACTGTAGCTCAGCCTTGAGTCATGAGTTTGATGCAGGAACAATTTGGTGACATGCTATGGTTTGTGTCATGCTGGGGGTTAGATGAGATGACCCCAGTGGGCCCTTCTGGCCTTACAATGGATGAATCTATGAAACTGACGTGGAGTGCATCTGAAGAAGTGAGGTTTTTTTACCCACGAAAGCTTATGCCCAAAAGTACAATGGCTTTCTTTAAACACTAAATATACATCAGACTGCCAGATTGTTCTCCCATCTGACACAGTCACAAATACATATATCACAATGATAGGTAAGATTTGATACTGGCATGTTGTCTTTTTTAACATACCAATTACAATTGGATACATTACAGTGTTTAAATAGGGTGTTGTGATGGACTCTGACATTAATCCTTATTTTAGACCCTTGTTTTAGTTAGATGTCTTAGTTATTTTGATTAGTCTAGCTTTCTCTGTAAGCAGGTTCCCAAGGATATAAACCACTCAAGTGTGAAAGCCCAGAGGCTTTGACCTATTATTAAATACACAACCATAAAAATAGAATATATTTTGTGGTTAATACAACTCCAAAATAGATGAAGCAAGGGGAGGGATAAGACAGAGACAAATATGGGTTTGAATATAATATATTTTGTCAGTGATGCAATTGCCTTTTGCATATTCCAGTTTCCTGGGACCAATTATAAAGTGTGGAAGTTACAGTCACTGAAAGAAAACATACCCATTTGTATAGTAAACTTCAGTACACAATGAAAGGATTAAAATCAAAGAGAATAATTTATTTCCAGAAAGTATAGGAGTGGGGATTTTGTGTAACAGCACAGGTACTCTGACTATAGTAAGGAGAGCTGCTGGTCATGAAGCTGCAAGGTAATATTACCTTAGATTGTGTCTTCCCTGCAATCAAGGTTTCTGCTAACCGAAAATAACTTTAAGCAGGTCTCTAAGTATGATGTTTTGTTTAATTGCTTGCTCTATTTTATTTCACTGTTTTCCAGTTGTATATATGTTAGTCATTGTTAGTCTTTATTTATAGAGTTTATAAGATATCTAGTAGACTGAGAAATGACTGTCATACTGTGTGTATGCATAGTAGTTGTAGCCAGGTTAGTATCAGGATATTAGAGAGACAAGGTGGGTGAGGTAACATCTTTTATTGGACCAACTTCTGTTGGTGGGGGAGACAAGCTCTGTGTTGCTCGAAAGCTTTTCTTCAGGCTATTAGGAGAGTTTTACTAGTTTCTCTGAGAGATGTATTGGCTGATTTCATTCTGGAGTGAGTGAAAGAGACCACTTTTCCAGACTTAATGCTCTAGTGCAGACAAGGCTCAGGTGGCTACTGGTGTTATAAACATCATGTCCTCTAGAACTGCTCTGATTAGTTTGAGAGACTATAATCCCTCCAGACTGACCCCTAAATTAAAATGCAACTAGATGGCCTAAGTTGCACTTCCACCATTGGAACTATGAGAACAACAGCGGGAAAGGCTAGTGCAGATCCAGTGCAATGGGAAGATGTATAGAAATTAGAAAGAACAGTGTTTTCAGACTTGGCACTGTAAGCAAAAAGAACACAAGGTAAGGGTGTGTAAATAACAGGTGTATATTTAAAAATACCTTTGGGAAAGTGTCTAGTTGAATACCCAAGTATAGCATACTTATATATTAGTCATGGAAGATGTATGCTTATATATAAAGGCAACTAAGCAAAGATATAAATAGAATGCAAATCTGTGCTCCATTAATAGTTTAGCAGTTACTGGAGAAATGCTGAGGTGAAGAAGGGATATTTATATTTTAAACTGTAAGCTATTAATAGAGCATACTCTCATCTTTTCTTTATGTACATGTTACGTTATCTAATATACAATTTCTATCAGCCAACCCGATTTTTAGAAAGTTCATAATTTCCCCTTGTTTTTCTGAAAAAGCACAGAATAGCGAATGATTAAACATCTGATTTATAAAAATAGGGAAGAAGGCTCAGATCCTCAAATTTAGATACATAAATACCTTTGAGGATCTGGGCTGAAATGCCCACAAAAGCCTTTTTAGGGCGTATCTATGTAGTGTGTAACTCTGTTGCACAGTAATATCCATGGACTTAACAGAGACACCAGTGTTATGGCTCTTTACAACAATGTGTAACACACCCTTCTGCCTGCTAACCCATAATTGCTCAGTTCATTTTAAGTGGTCTCCTACAGAATGTGTGAACTACTTATGCTTAACAATCTGTTCCACCGTGTATTTAGCTCAGACACTTTGATTACCTTCTCCAGACCCAAAGAAGAGCTTCCAACAGAAATTGGTCTAATAAAAATATTACCTTGTCTCACTACGGAATATAATGTTTTACATAAAATAATATTCTTATACGTTTTTTCCCCATGTATTTGAGGCTTATGTGAATTTACAGAAACATTTTTGATGGAAAGGAGTAATCTTTGGCACACACAGTAGAAGGCAAATTTACATGTGACCATTCAGGCAAGGCTCACCTCCCTACCCCAAAAAATCTAACACAACACGCAAACAGGCTAGAGAAGTATTAAGAGACACAATAGAACATGTTATAATCTATTATTGTTAAGTGCTCAGCTTTAAGCTTTAAGAACAGGTAGGCGGCTAACAGTAAAATGCAAGAAAAACAACATGGTTATCAGAACAAACCTATATTAGGACCCAACTCACCAAAGCATGCGCTTAATTCTCTTGAAGTGAATAGCACCTGCTTATGTGCTCTGTTGAATTGGGATCTTAATTAGGTCAAAGAGGGCTGATAGCTAGTACTGTGTTTGGACTGAGGAACCATCATCAGTTCTTCCTAGATTTCCCTAGAGAGAAGCTGCTGGTGCTTAAAAAAAACCCTAAAATCAAGACCTATTTCTTCAACTTACCCTTCCCAAAACTGCTCTACTGTAGAGGTCATATGATATTTTCTTTCTTATTATCTATCCCTTTCTTCATGATTCCCAATGTTTTGTTAACTTTTTTGACTGCTGGTGCACATTGAGTGCATGGTGTCAGAGAACTATCCACAATGGCCCCAAGATCTCTTTCTTGAGTGGTAACAGTTAATTTAGACCCCATCATTTTATATGTATAGTTGGGATTATGCTTTCCAATGTGCATTACTTTCCATTTATCAATGTTGAATTTCATATGCCATTTTGTTGCCGAGTCACCCAGTTTTGTGCAATCCTTTTGTAGCTCTTCCCAGTCTGCCTGGGACTTAACTATCTTGAGTAGTTTTCTTTCATCTGCAAATTGTGCCACCTCACTATTTACCCCTTTTTCCAGAACATTTATGACTATGTTGAATAGGACTGGTCCCAATACAGACCCCTGGAGGACACCACTATTTACCTCTCTCCATTCTGAAAACTGACCATTTATTCCTACCCTTTGTTTCCTATCTTTTAACCAGTTGCCAATCCAGGAAGAAGAAGAACTGCGGTGGGGCCATAGATGGAACTCACATCCCTATCCTGGCACCGGACCACCAGGCCAGCCAGTACATTAACAGAAAGGGCTACTTTTCCATGGTGCGGCAAGCACTGGTGGACCACAGGGGACGTTTTACGAACATCTACGTCGGATGGCCGGGCAAGGTTCATGACGCTCGTGTTTTCAGGAACTCTGGTCTGTTTAGACGGCTGCAGCAAGGTATTTACTTCCCGGACCACAAAATAACTGTTGGGGATGTGGAGATGCCTATAGTCATCCTCGGGGACCCAGCCTACCCGCTAATGCCCTGGCTCATGAAGCCCTATACTGGCGCCCTGGACAGTGAAAAAGAACTCTTCAACTACCGGCTGAGCAAGTGCAGAATGGTGGTGGAGTGTGCTTTTGGCCGTCTCAAGGGGAGATGGAGAAGCTTACTGACTCGCTGTGATCTCAGCGAAACCAATATCCCCATTGTTATAGCAGCTTGCTGTGTGCTCCACAATCTCTGTGAGAGCAAGGGGGAGACCTTTATGGCGGGGTGGGAGGTTGAGGCAAATAGCCTGGCTTCTGATTACGCCCAGCCAGACAGCCGGGCGATTAGAAGAGACCAGCGGGACACGCTGTGCATCCGGGAGGCTTTGAAAGCTAGGTTCCTGACTGATCAGGGTAACCTGTGACTTTTAAGTTAGTGTACAGAGAAGCTGAACCTGCCCCCGTTTCTTTACCCAGTTAATGTTGACTATCCTCTCCAGTTACATACCCCCTTCACCCCCTTCCAACACACGTTTAGAAATAAAATCACTTCTACTTTGTTAATGAACACCGTTTTCTTTATTACTGTTTTCGCGGGAATGTTTTAAACCTGGGACGCAGACTGTGGTGGGGAGCGGGTGTAGTGTAGTGACGCAAATGATGCTTCTAAACTCCAGGATTGACAGGCTCCGCTGTGGTGGACTGGTTGTTTCAACGGAGCCTGTCACCCCTCCTGATCATGACTGTGTGTATGGGGGGGCTATGTGACTTTGTGGCAGGGGGAGGACGGTTACAGATCCCCTGCTGCGTAGCTCTGTGATCCAGGATAAGGACCGCCGCATAAGATCTGTAACTGCCCTCCCCCGCCACAAAGTCACAGAGCAACCCACCCCCCACCACAGAACATGAAAACCACCTCCCAGACTGACCAGGGTAACTAGTGACTGCACTGTGTATGTGCCCTGCTGCTGGACCTGCCCCCGCCTATGTACCCTGCCAAAGGTGACTGTCCTGTCCAATTACCAACCCCCTTCCCCCCATCCTCCAAAAGAACATGATGGAAACAGTAATTAACAGAAACGTATTTTTTATTAGCAACTACACATGGAACTGGGAGGTGAAACTTGGACGGGGGCTTGTGTGAGGCGGGAAGGAAAGAACTTGTCAAATTTTGGGGAATGAGAGCCTTCTACTACTAGAGCTGTCTGCAGGGGTGGAGTGAGAGTTTGCACGGACTCTGCCGCCCCTCCTTCTTTGCACTTTGGGTGAGGGGGGTATGGGACTTGGTGGCGGGGGAGGGCGGTTACAGATAGACTGCAGTGGGGCTCTGTCCTCCTGCCTCTGTTCCTGCAGAACATCCACAAGGCGCCGGAGCATGTCCGTTTGCTCCCTCATTAGTCCAAGCAGCGTTTGAGTCGCCTGCTGGTCTTCCTGCCGCCACCTCTCCTCCCGTTCCATGTGTGCTTGGTGCATTTGGGACAAGTTCTCCCGCCACTGGGTCTGCTGTGCTGCCTGGGCTCGGGAGCAGCCCATAAGTTCCGAGAACATGTCCTCCCGTGTCCTCTTCTTCCTACGCCTAATCTGCGCTAGCCTCTGGGAGTGTGATGCCAGGCTAGGTTGTGAGACAGTCGCAGATGTGGCTGTGGGAATGGGAAAAAGGGAGTGAATTCCTCAGAAAGATAAATGTAGTTGTGAACAAAGAACATAGTCTTTCTCTGTGAACAAGACCATGCACAGCACCTATCACATGCACACTCAGGACAAGGTCGAATTCTTGGCCTTCGCATTCAGTGCCTGGGGTCTTGCACTGCAGATCTGAGAAGCGGGGCAGGACACCGGAATTTGTGTAGCAGGCAGACATGGTAAGCAGTAGACTTGTGGCAGCTTAAAACTTTAATATTAGCACTGGCCTCCTTTCACATTGAAAGCAATGTCAGTCAGTGCTGCCAGCAATCCGGCAAGCAGGAACTCTGCCCCTGTCCCACCCCCTCGCGGCTGTCCACAGGAATGATCCCTGTATGCTGCCCCTCTCCTGCCTCCACCGCGTGGCTGCAAACCAGCGGTTACAGTTCTGTAAAGGAACGGGCAAGCAGTCCCAACACTAACATTCCCCTACCTAATTCAAAGCAGGTCACCATGAGCGACATCACCCTGATGAGGATCTCAGACAGCGATAAAGAAAGAATGCTTCGGGAAAGCCTCCAAAGACCAGGGCCGTATGCCGCCCTGCTGTGCAGGGCAATGATCCCTGAGTACTTGATTGTCTTGGGGCGCGGAAACGTGTCATACTATGGAGGACCCAATAAGGCCGCTCTCCCCAGGAACCTGATGCAACGGCTTTCCAATTACCTCCAGGAGAGCTTCCTCGAGATGTCCCAGGAGGATTTCTGCTCTATCCCCGGACATATACACCGCATTTTACTGTAGCTGCACTGGCAGGGACTAAACAGTAGAGCGGCTTGGGCAGAACAATCATGCTAAACCGGACATTGTTAGATTTTTTTTCAATAGTTGCACTGCCCAGGACTGAAACGTTAAGCGCCTAGGGCAAACTAATCATGAGAAATCCATTTTTGTTATTCTTAATATTCCTGTTCTGTTAAAAATAAATGTTTAGATGTTTAAAACACTTACTGGCTGATCCTTCCCCAGATTCTGTGTCCGGGTTAACGGCTGGGGACGGTTGGTAGGGGATCTCTGTAAGGGTGATGAAGAGATCCTGGCTGTCGGGGAAATCAGCGTTGTAAGCGCTGTCGACTGCCTCGTCCTCCTCATCTCCTTCCTCATCTTCCCCGTCCGCTAACATGTCCGAGGAATCGGCCGTGGACAATATCCCATCCTCAGAGTCCACGGTCAGTGGTGGGGTAGTGGTGGCGGCCGCACCTAGGATGGAATGCAGTGCCTCTTAGAAACGGGATGTCTGGGGATGGGATCCGGAGCGTCCGTTTGCCTCTTTGGTCTTCTGGTAGCCTTGTCTCAGCTCCTTGATTTTCACGCGGCACTGCGTTGCATCCCGGCTGTATCCTCTCTCTGACATGTCTTTAGAGATCTTCTCGTAGATCTTTGCATTCCGTTTCTTGGAGCGCAGCTCGGAAAGCACGGACTCATCGCCCCACACAGCGATCAGATCCAAGACTTCCCGATCAGTCCATGCTGGGGCCCTCTTTCTATTCTGAGATTGCACGGCCATCACTGCTGGAGAGCTCTGCATCGTTGCCAGTGCTGCTGAGCTCGCCACGATGTCCAGACAGGAAATGAGATTCAAACTGCCCAGACAGGAAAAGGAATTCAAATTTTCCTGGGGCTTTTCCTGTGTGGCTGGTCAGAGCATCCGAGCTCGGACTGCTGTCCAGAGCGTCAACAGAGTGGTGCACTCTGGGATAGCTCCCGGAGCTATTAGCGTCGATTTCCATCCACACCTAGCCTAATTCGACATGGCCATGTCGAATTTCGCGCTACTCCCCTCGTCGGGGAGGAGTACAGAAGTCGAATTTAAGAGACCTCTATGTCGAACGAAATAGCTTCGCGGTGTGGATGGGTGCAGGGTTAATTTGATGTAACGGCGCTAACTTCGACATAAACGCCTAGTGTAGACCGGGCCTGAGACTGAATTCTCCTTTCACCAAAGGTAGGCTGTGGCTATAGAGCAGTGCTGGGTGACAGTGTGGTGTGGGGAAACTTATACTGCCACTCCCTATACTATGTCTCTTTTGTGGCTAAGGAGAAGATTTCAGTATTCAACACTGTCAATATGACAACTTTCATAAGCGCTGAGACTCATAACAAACAGTTGTTGCATAGTATCTAAAGTTTATATTCAGTAAAGAAATGGTGAAATACAGAATTACTGCTTAAACCATATTAGAATGAATGTGTCCCTCCTGTCATGTTGATGAATTTGAACTATACATACTTAATGTACTTTTCATTTATGGAACTATTCATACTAGAGACCCCATTGTGGTAATATTAATAAATAGTGTTATAAGAAAAAATGCATCTTCCTGAATCCCTTGGGAAAAAGTAGGACAATTTAAGTGTGGAAGTGCACAGGGTTTTAAAGCTAAACAGTACCAATGAGAAAGAGCTTCACTAAATGTTTATATTAAGAAAAAAGTCAAATGTGACAGTTCTGAAAATATAGTGCATGCGCTTTACACCTTAATTCAATGCATTCCATTAATTCCAGAACAGACCTTGGAAGAAAAGGAGGTTTCCTTAGCATTAAGAAGCAAAGCAATTTTGATGTGTTAATGATAGAGGACCCCCGATCTTCTTGCTCCTTCACTCTCGTATTTAACTGTTAAATTTTAAAGAAAACCTGGGGGGAAGGGTCAGTTTAAACAGATGACATTCTAGAGTATCCCACAACAATGCATCTAACACGAAGTATGTGTGGGTGTGGGGAACCACACATCAGTTCTAGAAAATTAGGTCGTAGTTATTACTATGTAATGGTGCCTGCTGGGGCAATTGCAGTGGTGATAGCAAAAGGCGGCATAGGTGCAACCTCAGAAAAAGAACAAGGAGGATGTATGGCTGAACAGCACATTTGATCGTATCCCTCTTTTAATAATGTAACTAAAATGTGGTTAATCCATCATTTTGTACCTATCCCTTCTAGTAAGTACAAACTTGTCTTATCTCCATAGCTGTTATTCAATCTCTTCCTTTCCCTTTATTTCCCCCCATTTCCTTTACTACCTTATCTTCTCTTGTCATTTTCAGTCTATTACCCCCATATCATTTTTCTATATTGTGCTCCTCCCCCCCCCCCCGTTTCTTATGCACTGTTCTCATCTTCCTTCCCCACACCTTCCTTCCCTTGCCCCTCTGGCACTCTTTCTGCTCTCCCTCACTCTCGCTGTATAGTATTGTCGCCTCCTCCCCACACCAAAGCAAACCCACTCTCCTATCTTATCCCCCAACACCTGCCTATTCCACACAGTGCCGCCTCCCCTCACTCACACATGCACCAGCACAAGCAGGCTCCCCCAAAACCTGCTCAGACAAGCTCCTCCCACCCCAAATACATCCGCAAATACAACTGCAGGCCCCAGCCCCCGTCCAGACTGAGCTTGCTACAGAGATTCCCCCCTCCAAAAAAAGGACACACACACCCCTCCCAGCCCCAACACAAACAGCCTCCCCTTGTCTAAGGTGCTTTCTCGTTCTGCCTCCCCACCCCCAGAGGGATCTCCTCCCCCCGCCCACTGTCCCGCACGGAGGTTCATTCACAGCCACAGATGTTCGCACCGCCCTTTACACCCCATTCGCTCCTTCTCCCGTAGCCCGTTCTTCTCTCACTCCCTCTCTCCCCCCACCTGTCTCTCCCTCACTCGCCCCCTTTCCCCAGACTCTTTCCTCCTGAAGCTCTCAAAGCCTCCTTGCTCAAGAGCGCTCTTCCCTTCTGAACTCCCACTCTCATCACAGGGGATGAAAAAGGATCGGGTCGACAGGATTCCCCGTCTCCTCAGTGGTTGCGCCTTTCAAAGCGGTAACAACCACGGACAGCTCTTCCCAGCCATCGGAGAGCCACTGACCCCAGCGCATAGCTCCCTCGCCCTGCCCAGCGCTCAATGCACTGCACACCTGACGTCCCTGGACACTCCCGCCCGTCTGCCCGTTCCCCAACCTCACCGCACTCCCGCAAACACACACAACTCCCCCTCCCAAGCCCCGGGGACTCAGCCCTCCTCTGCACGCCCCGCCCCCTGCACTCGACTCTCCTCTCCACCCCACCAACACCGTACAGAGGGACACATCTAGGCAACAGCTTTTTTACGAGCGTTTAATCTGAGGAGGGCTCTGACCGCAGCTAGGACAGAAGGCTCCGTTCTAATACTCGTTCTGAATTTAAAGGATGTGAAAAGACAAAGGCGGCGGCGGGGGGGGGGGATGACCCACCCCATTCCTGGCTGGACTAACCGCTGCCCACATCAGATCCCCTTTTGAAGGATCGCCACCCCACCCCACCCCCATTCCCTCCTGCGGGACCAGTCCCTCATCTTCTTCCTCAGGGTCAACCCCCCCGCCGCCGCCAGACATCTCCTTCTCGGGGATCCTCTCCCTGTCCACCCCCTGAAACATCACCCCCTCCGCCTCACACACGTCTAAAGAATTAACCTCCCCTCTTCCCCCATCCACCCCTTTCTGGTATGCTGCGGTGCTGCTCAGCCCGGCTGTCAGTCGGTCTGGGAGCTCCCCTGAGTGGCTGTGGGCAGCCCATTGCCTGGGCTTGGTCTCCGCCCTCCCCCGCGCTAGCTCTCTCAGCTGGCCCTAGCGTTCCAGTTGCTCAGGAATGTGGCGAGCCGGGTTCCGGCTGCTAGCAGGAGCCGGAGGGAGGAAGGGAAGCTGAGCTCATGCTCCCGCTGCCGCCTCTGCTCTGCCTGATCTTCCCCTTTTGGAACAGTCGCTTTCTTTAAATGAAAAATACAAACCCTACCGAGCTGGTTCCCAGCCACCACCCAGGTGCCAGGCGCTGGTGAATAACTAACCCCGGACTAAAACTTCCCTGCCAGTGGGATTACAAGTGCTGCACTGCCGCCGGGAGCTCTCCAGGGTGCTGAAGTCCCGGCAGTTTCTCCCACAGCTCCCAAGACTGAACAAATTTCCTTGGCACTCTTTCTGGATCCTCCATGACTCGGAAACGTCTGCTCTGGAGGTTGTGAGTGCCTCGGAGTAACATGGCCAAGGTTAGATACCTTCGTGCAGCTGTTTCGGGATTTTATCTCTGGGAAGCTGCAGTCCTGCTCAGGTGAGTCTCTCCAGGGTGGGGAACGGAGATCACAAACGTGCCCCAAGCGGTTTTTCTTGCACAGCTGAAATGCTTGGGACTCATAGATGATGCACAGTTGCTGCTGCCTCTCCAGCCGTACTCGCCACAACTGTCTAGCCTTCAATAGCCTTCTCATTGTCAGTGACAATTAAATGTATGGGATTTGTGTCTTTGAGGTAACTTTGAGATACTGGAGTGACGCTGGATTTCAGTTTCATTTTACAATGTAAGGTTCCCTGTTTTATTTAAAGCTGGGGTTTTCCCTTGCACAGTTGGCCAATTAGCTTGTGTTTTGTCACGTTCTTTCTTTTTAAATGGAAAATGCAACACTTACACTCTTTAAAATTCTTCAGTATAGAGATGTATATAAAGGTCTACGAATTTATTCAGAGTTTGGAATACATTTGATTTCAGTTATTACTATTTATTATTTTATTTAGTATAGGGCATCTAATTTGAGGATTTTATTAGGTCAGGAAAGTTTCATGCAGAAACAGGAACAATGATAGTCGGGTGGAGAGAGGAAACTGATTCGAGAATTTCTTCCAAGATGTTTTACCTACTTGGTGTACTATGCAGCTGGGCTTTCTAAAATTTGTATAGTGTATAATACCGAGAGAACAATAAATCAAGAGTTGAGCAGAAAAGATTAGAGGACATCCTAGTGCACAAGGTTTTTTCATTATTGCCCAGCACACTTTTCTCAGATCAGCTAACATGATATCAACACAAACATTCTTTTTCTCAAGTTCTCTAAGTGTGGTGGTTACATTCTGGAACAAACTAGACTCCCTCTTCCATTAATCTCTGTATTTATTTTAAAAGGCAAGCAAACACACAAACAAACAAAAATTCCCAAAATATAGACATTTTAAAAGCAGAATTTGAGGTCACCCTTTTGATGTTTTTGCTAGAATATTCTGCTAGAAGTAAACCAAGCAGATATATGTGAATATGTTAGTTTTGTACTGCAATAAAACAAAGCATAAATACATACAACTTACATAACACACAGGCAGGCTATTACTGAGTGTCATATTCTTACTTTTTTTTTTTCAAAAGGTGCAGGAAGGAAATAAAAAATGTAATGGTAGGTTACCAGACACACACTTGTGATAACATACAGAAGGATTATTTATAAACACACAACTATGTATAGTACCAAGCAATGGTGATGGTGAATATACATTCATTTTAGGTAGTGTTAGGTTAATTGAATCAACATGTGAAATGTAGTAGTATTTATTGTAATTTTACTTTAGCTTTGCAAACAGGAAAGATTTTAAGAAACTGGGTCACATGATGTGGAATTATTTGGTGTTGTGTGGGAGGGTGAGCAGTAGAGAGTGTACATTTTCTTGTAGTTTTGAATATTTAATGTATGGAGTAGAAAGATGGATCCTATGGGCTGTAATATACTGAATGAACTATAATTATAAGTAGAAATGTACTATCAATTATTGTATTTCAAGGTTACTTATAGATCATGATTTCCTTGACATTTATCTAAATGTCAGTATACTATTGAATGAACACCCAACTCTTCATTTAATAATATAAAACATATGTTATTTACAAAGAGAAGAAATCAGTTTTTGGAAGGCATAGCATCAGATCAGAAAACATTACTCAAGGAAGTTAACTCATATTTAAGTTCAGATTGTAGACTGACATCTTTGCATTGCATGTGCATACTTTTACCCATTTTAAAGCAACAAACATGTTTTCATAATAGCAGCGTTGTTCATGTAAATGATCATTTTTAAGAATAGTCATGGTCATTATGCACAAATATCTGGAAGCTATGTAGTGTATGGCCGCTGTGAAGGCAGTGAGGAGGTGGGAGTGCATAGGAAGGTTCTAGCTTTTATTTCTCAGACAGGGGCAGGGTGAATGTGCCTTATGCACTCTGGAATAAAAAGACTGTGCCTAACTTGAGCTATTAGCATCACAAGCCATCCCAAAAGGATATAGATCAACCCAGTTCATCAGGTCCAAATGAGGATGTGTTAAAATGTTGACACAGATGTTTTGCTTTCTGGAAATCATTGAGACCAATTTTCTCGCTTTGCACCTTGTGTAATCATTTATACCTGGGCAGATGGGAGGTAAACTGCTACCATGTTGTCTTCCCTCTGAGACACAATCACTCCTAGCGATCCACTGAGATGGAAATCTTATACTGTACCTTCAATGAAGAACTATACCTTCTAAGCACAACTGACCCCTAAATGATTTCCCCTGTTCCAGATATGACACAAAGGTAATGACTGTTTTAATTTTTTAAAACAACATTAGAGATCTAACTTTTCTTACATCATTTTAATTTTTGTGGGATTTTTTTTCTGGGAGGTGATAGGGGGAGGTTATGTTAAATGCTCCAGTAGAAGCAACTTAAATTACTTACCTTGCGATAGTACTATATATGCATGTTATTTAGATGCCATCTCTGAGAAGGGTAGAACTTACATTGTCAGTACATGCTAAATAAAACAAAATGTGTCCTTTTTAAGATGAACTATTTAAATGCAAGCTTGTTACTCTCATCAGCTAGATGCTGAAGGTCCACATTCTGGTATATTTTGTAAAAGGGAAGACATCTGATTTCTTTATGGAAAGAAATAATTTTCCATCCCATTTTCAAGTCTCTTTACATCAGAAATATGAAAAAAATAAAGACTCTTGTATGATAACTATTTTTATAAGCTGACATCTGAAAGCTATTTTGCAGATAGAAGAATAAAACAACATTATTTGCATTTTAGAAATCTTGTATAGGTATTTCTGTGTATTATTATAACAATGCAGTTGGAGTATAATGGACTGGTGTACTTTAGATCTTATACTTCTGAGAGTGGTTTATGGGACATGACAAAAAAGACATGCAGCACTATTATTTTTTATAAATTTTGAAGAGCATTCCATTCAGAGACAATTCTGCTTTCATATAATATCGTAATATGTTTCTGTCCTTGTTTGTTATTGTATGAACTTTATAAGATGAGACTATTTAAACTCCTTGTTTATTGGTCTTATTTATAAACAAATCAGCACACTCAAGCTCATTTTGAAATCAGCAGCAAGACTTTTTAATTATACACTCAACTTCTCTAAAATCTTTACATTAGCTTTCAGCAGATTTCTTTATAGATTTTAAAATTCTGCTTATCATTTAAACAACTTTTTTATAGACTGGGCCTTTCATGTATTTCAGAATTGCTCTTTCAGTGTTCCATTAGCAACTCATGACAATCCTCGCAACAGGGCTGTTCTCTTTATGAATCAAGGCTTTTTCTGTTTACACCTCTCTGGAAAGTGCTTCTCAAACTCAGGAAATTAGAAATTCCCAATTTTTAAGTCTAAACTGAGTACTCCCTTTTTATTTTTATTTTTGCTGTAATATTATTGTTTAGTGGAAAGTGCTCTGAGTCACCACATGTAAGTAGTGTAAAGTAAAATCTTTGTTTAGGACTATATCTGCTCCTGCAGCTTATCTAAAAATAAAATCATAACTCTTAGTAATACTATAAGGCCAGACTGCCCACTTCCACCGGGAACCACTCAAGAGAGATTTGAAGGGGAAGAAATATTTATGAGGGTCTTCTGTGGAGAATTCTCCCTGTTCTACCAGGGAGCAGAATTTATCCTCTACAGTTAAGAGGGCTCAATCAAAACTGCTGTGCATTTGAATGGATTCCATGAGATCAGGAGGAGATCAAAATCACCTGTGTGTAGTCTGGTCACTCTATAGTAGCTCTGGCCTTTGCTTGTTAACAGAGTGGCTCCACTGAAGCCCCTAACTGGACACCGTAACTGTTCCTTTCTCAGATGTCTCCTTAAAGGGGAGATAATAATCCACATTATCTGTGGGGCAGAGCTGTGAAAATGTAGTATAGCTTCTCTCTGTATTATACTTCTCAAGTAACCTCCAGAAAGGGAGCAGGAAGATTTGTATCACCTCTTGCCTATCCACTCCTCCCTCAACCTGTTCACTAACCCCTTCTTCTTTTCTCTGAGGAGGAATCATATCATGGAGGTCCCTGACTGCACTAGAGGGCAAGATCTGTGCAGAGAGAGTGCCTTTTGCTACATATCCCAGAGGTGTGACTGCACCTATAGTTAACTACTGTGGGGATTAGTCTTATGTTATGGAGAAGCAGGACTTCAGATGAGTAATAATAGCAGCACCAACAAACCTTTCTTAATGCAAATAGTCTTAGAAGTTTAAAAAAATGCCAAGAAAATACTCACATAATATGAGATGCTGTCAGAATTGCCTGTGAGGCATCAGTAGCTGTTTAAGAAGCAAAGAATGACACCTTTGATGTTAATAAAGCAGCAATTAAAAATCCATGTATTGCAAACTCAGTGAATGAATTTATTAAAATCAACACAGATGTGCCTGTGTTGGGGGCAGAGAACTGGAAATTTAATAGTTCAGGGTAATGAAGTACAGAGCCTTTCATCTCCAGCCCTAGTCTGTAGCAACCAGAAGCTATTTTCAATGGAGAGATTATCTGACATACATCAGTTATCTCATTCTAGGTCCTACTGGACAAGTGACAATGACACAGAGGCAGAGCAATAGGGCTCCCTATGTGGGTGTGCCTAAGAACCTGGATTGCCTTGTAGTTTACAAAACAAAGAAAAAGAGAGGACTCTATTATGAGTAAACACGGTAATTTAAATATGCCGGGTGAAATTCTGGCCCCATTCAAGTTAATGGCTTGCTATTTGCCATTCACTTCACTGAGGCCAGGATTTCACCTGCTGTTCCTCATTTTTAAAATAAACCTGTAAAGAAGCTGCTTTCTTGAGATCCCACCTTTGTTTTTGTTATAAAGCAGAAGGAAAAAATATGTTTGTACAGTATTATATGGGAAAATTAAATTAAGATTACAATGACATTTAAATAAATATGCACCTTTTAATTCTTGCTGTGCTAATGCTGTTCTTACTTCTCAATATTTCCTAATTCATTCCTAGCTAACTGATACCAACAATAAGAAGAGGAATACTGTGATTCTGTGTGAAGAAAAATATGATGATTGTTCTCCTAAATCAGAAAGGTCCAGATGTGTCAGGCCTGATTATGATCTCATTTGCACTGATGAAAATTAGAGGAAATGCCATTTAAATCAATACAGTTAAACTTAGATTAAAACAGGTGAGAGATCAAGCCCCTTGTTATTCAACTAATTTTGGAATATATTATTTAAATGCCCTTATTTAATAACACTCTTAGATATAGGAATGCATCCCATGTACATTTACAAGCATATTGAGCTGTGTCACTTGTGACACAATCTCACAATGTACAGTTTTATGAATACTTAACACACTTTTAAAAATACAGTAGTATATGTTAAATAAATATGCCACTTACTGTTGCTAGGGCCTTTTGTATTCTGAAATTTCACAGCCTGCACTTTTCTGTGGAATCCACTCCCTAGTGCAGAACTGAACTCCAAAACTTCAGACTTTATTTAAAAGAAATGTGTCCAGCTCTCAAGGTAACCTTAGAAACATGAACCAAGCCTAAACTATAATAATGTTCTCTTCCACAGATTACAGAAACCCTCACACAATAGCTCTCAGAGGTGTGAATTTCATTTAAATTGGCTGTTTACTCTGAAACCTTAAGATGACATTAGAAATGGCACACATAACTGTTTTACATATCCTTTAGCAGAAATATCCAGCAAATGTGCTTATCCCAATCACAAGCTGCCTCTTAAGGTGATAAATTTATTTTATTTTATATTTTTAAAAAACACCCTTTTCCAATTTGCCCTAGCAGATTCTGTAGATTGGGACCTTCCAGGGAATTTAGGTCTAGCATACTGTGGAGTACAAAAGACCTTGATTATTGCAAAGCATCAAAACAGCTTTGCATGTTGCTTCCTTTCAGGTTTCTAATATAATTGTCTTAAAATTGCATTGTCATTGGTTACACTCAGGAATGGATAGGTGTTTCCATGCTCTAGGCAGTTGTGGACTGAAAGATGCACCATCCTCAGGAGCTATCTAAATTTAAACTTAGTGACCAAGGAACCAGCTGCCTAAAGGTGCCCCTCAAGACAGAAGTAAAATGATGAAAAGTGGTGACTTGCTGGTAATAATAGGCTAAAACATGTCATTTTATAGTGGGAATGGGAAGAACTATAATAACATTGTTGACCCGATACAAATAAACTGTGGGAGCACATCTTTAAGTGCCTTTATTATGCCTGTAATCAGGCCATTGGAGGTGATAGTGCTCAGATTTTCACTTGTAGTTTAACTGTACTCTCAAAAATGCTTGCTCAGATTTTCAAACAGGAGGCTGCTCTACAAAGTAACTGTGGACAAAGTGTAGGTGGGCAAATGCCCTTTTCCATCACCCTTTTCATAGCCTAGTTAACCCTTTAGGAGGTGACGCATCCTGCATATGAAACAGCCAAGAAGGCACTTGGGCCTGATAATCCCTGCATCCAGCTCATTCTCATTGATTAACTTCCCAGTATGAAGCAGAGAAAAGTGAGCTGACAGTTGAGAGGACAGTAGACATAAGATGGTAACACAAGCAAGATCAGGAAAGCCAAGTAAAGCCAGGTATCTGGAGGAAATTTTAAACACCATTGAGATATGGTGTGTATTTCTATGTATGTGTGTGTGTGTATAATGTTCTGTGGACCAATTGCACTGGAAATATAAAAGGCTAGCAGCATCGTTTATTAACCTTAGCATTATTTTCACTGACTTATTCAATAAGGGAAATGCTTCAGTGCGTGCCTTACAAATTCTGGTTTCTGTCGGTATCTGGCATGAATCCTGTCACTCTGAGCAGTATCCTGAAGCACTAACTTGACCTTGGCTTTAAGATGATGTTGCATACTATAAGACTTTTATGTTGGTTTTTGGAAAGAACACACAGAGAAGAAAACAAATCCAATATTGCTTTATTCACATAGCCCACATAACGGAATGAGAAACAATGAGACACTACTTCAATTAATCACAAATGGAAAAAAGCAAACTGAACAGAGGGAGCAAAAGATAAGATACTATAAAATGATTATTAATAAAAAGGAAGTGTGACAGTTCCTGAAAATCTGAATTATCTATAAATCAATGGAAACCTAGTTTTATCTCTGAGTTTCAATCAGGTGCTGCTATACCTTCTTTCAAAATATTAATGAATACGTACTGATCTTGGCATCTTCCCTCTAGTCCAGTGGTTCCCAAACTTGTTCCGCTGCTTGTGCAGGGAAAGCCCCTGGAGGGCCGGGCCTGTTTGTGTACCTGCCGCGTCCGCAGGTTTGGCCGATTGCGGCCACCAGTGGTCGCGGTTCACTGCTCCGGCAGGGATGACAGCCAACAGCCTATGTTAGTAATGCAATATCTACACGAACACTGCGTTGCCCTATCTACATCAACATAAGCTCTACGCCTCTCATAGAGGTGAAATTATTATGCTGGTGTGGTAGGGCACTTACATCAGTGGGAGCAAGGCAGTAGTGTAGACACTGACATAATTAGGGCAACATAAGCTGCATTACATTGACCTAACTCTGTAGTGTAGACCAGGCCTCAGTTGATCAGGCTCAAGTGCAGCGAGGTGCTTTTAGGTCACAGCTCCAAAGCCCATGAATACAAATCCATTTATGTACATATTCTGAAACAGGCTACCACAGTCTACATCGAATCAGGCACTCTGATTGGTCTACTAATTTTTGTAGCTAATCCCCATCTAGATCATGAGCTGTTCATATGCTATACTACATGCTAGGCCACAACTACAAGCTGCCATACATTCCTTTCTTTCCTACTATTCTTCATCTACCAACTACATATTATCTACAAGGCCACTTTATATTTACAGTTTACATGTCCATTGTTAACCTCTGTTTTCTTCCTTCTGCTTCCATTCTTCATTCTGGCTAGGTCTACACGTATTCAGGATCATATGAATTAATTTTTGCAAGATTTTGTGAAAATACTTACATTCTTTACCAAAACCCAAATACATTAGATCTCCTTCATTCAATTTGTAATTGTATTCTGCCCCCACCACCACCCCAAAAATCAAACTTTTTAAGTTTGGCAAAAAAAATTATTTTCAAATCTCTGGTTGTTCATTATTTCTTTACCGTCTAGGATCCCAATTCAGAAAAGCACTTAAGGAGGTACTTAGAGGTAAGTACCTTAAGTGCTTTCCTAATTTGGAATGCTTTCCTGATTAAGGGCCTATGGATGGGATTTTCAATAACACCTAAATGTTTTAGATGCTTTTTGAAAACTCCACCCTCCATGTAGCAATTATTTTCTTGTAATATTTGTACCACTATTTTACTGGGGTTGAAGTCATTCTTAGTGGATAAAAATTGCCAGTCACTCTTTTTTCCTTCTTAAAAGATTGATATCATAGCTGTTTTTTTCCAGTCTTCTGATACCTCCCCAGTTCTTTGTGACTTTTCAGAAATAATTAACATTGATTTGGTAAGTTAATCAGTTCATTCCCTTAACACCCTGCAATGCATATCATCCAAGATGGCTTATTTGCACCTGTTCATACTTTCCAGGTACAGTATTCCCATAACTACTCTTCATTGCTTCCTACTTGTCCAAATTTTTTCTGTATTTTTCTGTTAATTTTAAAAAGGAGTTTGATATTGCATCCATTTTTAAGTCATCATTAATTTAATTTTCTCTCCTTTCGCATGTTAATGGGTACTATTTAGTATTTCTTTCCCTCTCCCTCCACTCCTTAGGCTAGTATTAGCTCATTCAGCTATTTTGTTCCCCTTGGGTGAAATTAATTCATCCACCCACAAAGCTCAAGTAAAATGACTTTGATGATGGGATTGGGAGGATAGAATTCACCTTCACAGCCCATGGGGAGAACCCGAGACTATAGTGAAGGTCTTTGCAGTTGCTATTCCAGCCTGGGAGCTGGAATGGGATTGCAATCTCCCTTTGCTCCCTGATCCTAATTGTGGTCCTGTGACATGACTCCCAGCTCACCCAAAATGGCCTCTTCCTTCTATGTGGGGCTGGCTCAGATTCCTTCTCTAGTCCACAGACCCCCAGTACAGTCAAGCAGTTTAGCTTCCTTCGTCTTTCTCCGTGATTTTAATTGCTGCTCATGCAGAGCTCAGAGATTACTACCATTTTTCTTTTGAGAATGTAGTTGTATTTTTAAGATGTTTTCCTCTACTGAGTTTATGCCCCTTTTGAGCTCCTTTTCCAGAAACATTAGTGTGACCAATTTTAGTAGCACAAATGCCTGTAGGAAATAGATTTTAAACTCAGACTTTACTATTCACATTGAATTATTAATTCTCCTGTCAGCACTCATGGTAGAAGCCTATTTTTAAGAGTTTTACTCATCCAGCTTGGGAACAGTAATTATTTCATGACTTGTGTGATCTATCACATAATGGTCTTTTAGTAGCAAGTCAAAAAGTATGCCTACACTGCACCCTCCTTTCGACAGCACGTAGAATACATACACTGCATGCCCCCCAGCACAGGTATAAATAGCAGTGTAAACGGTGAGGCACTTCTTAGGCGAGTAAAGACACCCCTGAACCCTGTGGGTATGTACCTTATGTGTCTGTCTGCTTGCCCAAGCACTGCCTCCTCCATCTACACTGCTAATTTTAATAATGTAGTGTCCAGCTGCCTCCCCACTGCCAGAGTTTCTTCACCCGACCCTCAAATGTAGCCTTTATTTAAGTTGAATTGATGTTGTTCTGTGTTAAACCACAGTATCCCTAGTGAGTGAATCCATCTCCTGGGCTGCTTAAGATCAACCAGCTGAGAATCACCCTGAGGGATTTCCTTAGGTTGGAAAACTTTAGGAGCACATGAAGAATGCATACAGTGACCACAAACACAGCTACAAGTAATGAATTTTGTGTGTAATACAAATCTCACCAAGCAGATAATCAATGTTACAGTCACAAACACATACATATACAAAACCCGAGAAAGCCAATGCAATAGCCAGCACTGTATTCATACTTACATCCCCCAAGAGATCAATGAATCAGGTGGATCCTTCAACTGGTTGTCATCGGGGGGTGGGGGGAATAGTTTCCTGCTCAGGTCTTCCCTGCCTATCCATACCAAGGAACCCTTTTTACTCTTATGACCACACCCACTACCTTATACATATGTATGAGGGTTCCATCGCCTTTTTCCTTATCTGTACTGCCACAACCCATAAACTTTGGGGTTCCCTGCTATTCAGCAGAATTTCCTATGATTTTACAATCAGCTGTCTCGCGGCCTAGATGGGTACATTATCGCATACTTTCCCTGAACATTACCTATTAGTACATTCTTTACAATAAGCTTGTAAATTTACTGGTACGGGGTTATTCCTGGATCACCTACTTATGTCAACCCTCCTTAGGCCCAGTATGGCTAAGCTGAAATGTTACAGGCTTCAGCATGTAGGACTTGCATTATAGCCTTATTTTGCTAGTATACCTAATATGCACTCATCACTTGTAAATGCTTATCAACCTTATACTTCTATGATACTATCCTACTTAAACTATCATTTACACATTAATTTATTATATTTAACCACAACAATAAATCCTCTATTGAATGATTAAACAAAATAATTGGCTACAACAGAGAGAGACTCCAGCAGCCGGGGAAAGCTCTGGCAGGTGGGAGGCCATGGGGAAAGGCTCTGGCCAGGGCCGGCTCCAGGCACCAGCGTAGCAAGCTGGTGCTTGGGGAGGCACATGGAAGGGGGCGGCACGTCCGGCTCTTCAGCGGCAATTCGGTGGCGGGTCCCTCTCGGCGGGAAGGACCTGCCGCCAAATTGCCGCCAAAGAATGAAGAGTCGGGGCGGAAGTGCCGCAGATCGCGATCACGGCTTGTAATAGGTCCTAGCTGGGGCTCGACCCTTCCGGGCAGGAGGGGGAGCCACACCGACTCACTACTGTGGGAACAAGCAGTCAGTTAGTCCCAAAACTCCGTCTCTTTGGTGCAGGGTCGGAGCAACCACAGTTAAAGCTCAGGCCCTTGACTGCAGGGGGCTGAGTGAGCAAGCAGTTCAGGAGCCCAGGCCCTGGATCAGGGCGGGGCAAACACAGTTAGCTCAGGCCCTTGTTTGCAGGGGCTGAGTGAGCAAGCAGTTCAGGAGCCCAGGCCCTGGATCAGGGCGGGGCAAACACAGTTAGCTCAGGCCCTTGTTTGCAGGGGCTGAGCGAGCAGACAGTTCAGAAGCCCAGGCCCTGGATCAGGGCGGGGCAAACACAGTTAGCTCAGGCCCTTGTTTGCAGGGGCTGAGCGAGCAGACAGTTCAGATAAGGCACGCCTAGGCTTCTGTAGCCGAGCGTTGGGTGAGGGGGAAGCCTGCCACCCGTGCGGAGGGTGGCAGGGGGGGAACGCAGGCCCACCCACTCCACTGCGTTCCAGCCCGGGGCCCTAACAGCGGTTGCTGCCGCTGCTGGTCAGTGGGGTACCCAGACCGCAACACACTGACATAGGCTCACCCTCGGTTACAGCCGGACCGGGGTCGGCTACCCCCGGGCTGCTTCCATGATCCCCCTCAGAGCCTACCTCGTTCGTCGCGCCAGGATCGGGCCAGTCCATCTGCATGGGCTCCTCTCTGCCCGGGCTCGGCGGCAAGTCCGGTAGCTCTGCCGGGAAGTCCGGCCAATGGTCCTCAGGCGGCTCCTCTGGATAGCAGCAGGGGCGAAGGGGTTCGGGTCCAGTCTTACCCTCAGGGTTAGTGGGGTGGGGTTCCCAGGGATTCTCCCAGTGGCGGGCGTGAACGGGCTCCGGCGGCTCCTCCTCGTAGCGGGCCCGGGGTAGCTCAGGCCAGCTAGGGTCCAGGCCTCGGTCTTCGATGGTCTCCTGGCCGGGAGCTCCCGGCCACACGTCTGCTCCCTGTGGTGGCTGGCCGCAGACTAAGCTCTGGCGGCCGGCCTTTATACTTCCTGTCCTGCCCCTTGACTTCCGGGGGGCGGGGACAGGCGGTGGTGGTCCCACCCACTCTGGGGTCTGCACGTGGGCTCCCTCTTCTGGGCCGGAGGGGAGCCACACCGACTCACTACACGGCTTTTTTTTTTTTTTTTGGCTGCTTGGGGCAGCAAAAACCCTGGAGTCAGCCCTGGCTCTGGCAGATCCCCATTGCCAAACCTTTTCCCGCTGCCACTCCCATGCCAGAGCTTTTCAGTGCCATGTAGCTATACACCACAATGTTGGCACCACATGTAGTGTGTAATTACACGCCCCAAGTGATGTGCAGTGTAGACATAGCCTAAGATGAACAAAATTCACAAAATAACTTCAAGATTTTGAATAATGGCTTTACCCACAAACACCACCATCTGTTTGAAGACATTCTGCCCTAGATTCGAAAGGCTTAGGCACCTACGTGTCAAGAAGTGCAACATCTAGGCATCACTGTGTTTAAAAATAAAAACAACCAGTGGTCACAAGCTGCCTACCCCTAGTATGCCTCACTTTTAATCATTAAAATCCTCTAGACACCTAAATTTCTGCCAGCATGCATTCACAGAGCCACCTAAATCCTGACACCACCAAGAAGCTCAGCACCTAATTTATGCCTAAACTCTGACAGAATTCACAGATTAGGCATTCCCCCACCCATCTCACTGTTACCTGATCCAGCAGGCATGATCTCAACACTCCTAACATCACACAAAGGATGACCACAGATAACTGGTTAAACACACACCTGGAATATGGGAATGCCAGGTTCAGATCCCTCCATTGCTTGATGTAAAGTGGGAATTTGCACCCAGGTCTTCCCTATCCCACACAAGTGCCCTAAACACTGGACTATTGAGTATTCTGGGATGGGTCGCTCTCAATCACTGTTCCCCAGTCTCTAAATAATAGTCATTGGAGTAGGAACTAGAACCACCATCCCCACTCCCAGGTGAATGCCCTAATCACTGGGCTATATAAAGCTACTCATTCTCTCTCTCTGGTCCAATGAATATTTTTTAATAAGTTATACAAAGTGAAAGAGCTTCAGCAGGAGAGAGTGAGAGGTTGTCAAGTCCACTAGGTCCCTCTTGTGAATTGAGCCCTTTGTGAATAAGGAGAGGTAACATTTGCCAGATATGTTATTTGTTACAAATTATTATTTATTTCCCTCTACTTTTTTTGTTAAACTGAAACCAACTTGTACCTTCATGTTATGTGTAGTCCTTATGATTTTCATTCATAATCAGAATATGTATTTATATTGGACTACCTTGGATCCTTTCACAGCCATTCTTTTTAGCATTTGTTATTTCTTGCTTTAGGTTGTCACATTTTTGAATCTCATGGGACTTTGCTGCCTTAAGAATTTCTTTTTTGCAGGTTCAAGTCTATCGCTACAGCAGTGTTTTGAAAGTTCTTAATTTATGGTATAAACTCTGACCTCTTCAGTACCTTGCTTTACTTACTCAGTACCTAACTCATTCTCAAAGAGGGTTCCCTTTTTGTTTATATTCTTTTTCTGACTTCTTCTATGGTTCTGGTCTCTCAGAACTTCATGTGTATTGTACTTCCCTCACATAATTGTCCACACACTCGCTATTCATTGATAGACTGTCTGTAGGACAGGAATCAAACATGAGGATGTTAGACATTTTTCTACCATACTTTTCAGAACACAATATGTAAATAGTGTCAGATTATAAGGTATCAATTGCAATCAGATGATTGCTTGATTTCAGCAGGCCCTTTTTTAATGAAAGTGTTTTTTTTACTTATGTACCTTTTATTTAGCAATGATGAATTTTGTCACCATCATATTCACTGCAACCATAGAAGCAAGGGAAGTATTCTTGGGATTAAATCAATGTAATCATTATTTTAATCATGAGTGATCCAATAAATTAATATCAGCTCAGATTAATTTGCAGAAATGCTTTTGGTACTGCTGTTTGTGAGATGCAGATGAGTGCATAATGGCTGGCTGCAGCTTTTGCCTTTATACTTTCACTTCACCCAGGAGTATGTAATTAATTTCCTTGAGCTGCTTTGTAAAGCTTTTTAATATACACTGTATTAAAAGCGTTCAAAGATCAGTAGAATAAAATGAACCACAAAATAAAGTTCCCATAGCTCCAGGGCCTTGAGGTACACTTGCTGATCCAAGGAACAGGCTAAATAATAAAATGAAAAAGCCATTGATCCATTGTTATGTGCACAGCAGCATCACAATATGGTTCTACAGTCAACACTGTACTTAGAAATGTTTGTGTTTTAAACCTTTTCAATGGCTCAAGGAATCTGTACTTCAGCTACTCATAGGGAGAAAGAAGCTATGATTACCTGACAAAAATCATAATGGCAAAGATGAGGATAACTTGACACTCAGCAAAAGTATAGGTATAAGGTTTTCAAAATAAATTACATTCGTATTGTATCAGAAAATATAGAGGAAACCACCAACAAAGTTACAAGGTAAATAATGTAATAGTTGTATATTGCCCTTTTCAACAGAAATATGTGACAGATTCTGAAGAATGCACCTGGAACAACATGCAATACCTTTGGGGCTGCTCTAAATTGTACTTATTTGTAACAACCCCCTGGCACAATTATGCTGGCAGGGACCATTAGAGCATGGCATTGCTCTGGATATTCACTTTCCAACTCTGGCATTCTCCTACACCAGTGATGAGAAGAATTGGGAGGAGGTGGTTTAAAATGTGACTTTTTTTTAAATGCTCTTCCCCTCTCCCTCCCACACACATTATTGATATTAAGACAATTCTTCTAAGGATGCATGTGCAATCTCATTTATACAAACTGTTTCAATAGTCGTCCCTGCCCTTTAAAGTTTCCAAATTTAAAAAAATCCACCTTTGGGCTGAGACAACACATGGAAAAAATTCAGCCTCAAAGGTTAATAGTTCAGAAATCTATAAACCCACTATAATATCTGACAGGAGGTATCAGTAAATTCAATATATTGCATAGCATACAAATGACATCAGATTTTTAAGGGCAAGATAATTGAAACAAATTTTGAGAAGACTCAGGAAAACATGATTTAAAAAAACAGTTGAGAGAGAGCATGCACTCACATGCTCAGGAGAAAGAAAACTCTCTGATTTCAACCCAAGAACATCAGGCCAGGCAGTTTGTAAAAGTTATGCCAATCACACATGGTCTATGGGTCTACACTGCTAACCCCAGCTAACAGGATAAGGCGTGGCGAAGCATATCCATGCAGAGAGGTCCTTCTCTTATTAACTCCTTTTTCATAACATGCACATTGGTACAAACATGCAAAATCTTTGAGCAGTTGTGCAGAAAAGAACTATCTCAAGATTTAAAGGTATTTCCCCATTCAAGCTCATGTGCAAAGCAATATCAGTCTGATTTCTGTGTCTCCAGTAGTGTATCCACTAGAGAAAGGCATACAGCGAGATTGAAGGAAAAGATCTGTGAGGTTCTCCTTTTAGTGGTCTTCCTTCCCACAGACATAGCCTCTCTACAAAGTCTGTATGCAGATCCCAATGGCCTTGCTCCCTTGCTAGCTTCCCTAAACTGGCAGCTGCTTCCAACATCCCCTTCCCCCCCAAACTGCTCTAAATTACCCTAGTTGTGTATAGTCCTAGTGGACCATTACATAAATAGTGGATAATGGAGTGCAGGAAAGCCCTGGCCCTTCCCCAACTTGCTCAGTCATTCAAATCCATTCCATACAAATCATAGAGAGCAGCCCAGATACTGTTGTGCTAATTCTATGCCACTGAAGCACTCCTCTGTGCTAGAGTGATCTACCTGTGGCTAGGTATGCCAGCTGTAGCCACTGTTTTGTGCTGACTACACAGCACAGAGTGACTCTAACACGGCAGAAAAGCTGGGCCATTGTTAACTTTTGAGATCTAATTCAATTAATGAAGTGTGAAATAAAAGTATTTTAATCCTGCTTCCCATGTAAATCTAAATGCAATCATAACTAAAACTCTCTACCTCCATAATGTATTTTTTTGTTAAAGTGTATGCTTGTATCTGGCACTGCTGTTCCTGTTGCCTTAATACAAGCAGTGTGCAACTTCATTAAGGAAAAAAATGATTTGCTGGAAGGTCTTCTCACAGCAAGCAGAACTTCTAGAAATGGCATCAGCAGTTCCTATGCAATTCCTCAAGAAGCATGCTGGTTTGGGGTAGCAGGGTGTCTGGTATGCCAGAATGGGAGTTGGAGAGTGGCAGAAGAACAGTTCTGGTAGGAAGATGGGGTAAGAGCAGGCTTTAGCTAGAGAAACCAGCATGTTTTTTATTGGGCGGGGAGCAGGGGGTTAGGAGGATGAGGGGGGGTTGCACTTGGGGAGATGTAGGAAGATGTTTTGAGGAATTGAGTAATATAGAACTCTTGAAGATTCATAAAGTTTAAGGCCAGAAGGGATGATTAGATCAGCTATGTCTAATATCTGGTCTAGTCTTACAGTCCATTATATTTTACCCAGTTACCCCTGTATTGAGCCCAACAACTTATGTTTTGCTAAACATATCTTCCAAAAAGGAATCCAGTCATGATTTGAAGACACATCAAGAGCTGGAGAATCAAGCACTTTCATTGATAGTTTGTTCCAATGGTTAATCAGCCTCACTATAAATTATTTGTGACTTATTTTCTAATTTGATTTTGTCTGGCTTCAGTTTCCAGCCATTGGGTCTTGTTATGGTTTTGTTAAGGCTGTATCCCCACTTTGAACTTAAGGGTACAAATGTAGGGGCCTGCATGAAAACTTTTAATCTTAACTACCAGCTTAGCTGCCACCATCCCAAGGCTAGTTCCCTTCCCTGGGAAGCCTTGAGAGACCTTCACCAATTCCCTGGTGAATACAGATCCAAACCCCTTGGATCTAAAACAAGGAGAAATTAACCATTCCCCTCCTTCCTCCCACCAACTCCTGGTGGATCAAGATCCAAACCCCTTGGATCTTAAAACAAGGAGAAATTAACCATTCCCCCTCCTTCCTTTCACCAACTCCTGGTGAATCAAGATCCAAACCCCTTGGATCTTAAAACAAGGAAAAATTAACCATTCCCACTCCTTCCTTTCACCAACTTCTGGTGAATCAAGATCCAAACCCCTTGGATCTTAAAACAAGGAAAAATCAATCAGGTTCTTAAAAAGAAGGCTTTTAATTAAAGAAAAAGTAAAAATTATTTCTGTAAAATCAGTATGGAAAATAACTTTACAGGGTAATTAAACTTAAAGAGCTCAGAGGACTCCCCTCTAGTCTTAGGTTTAAAGTACAGCAAACAAAGATAAACACTTTAGTAAAAGGTACATTTACAAGTTGAGAAAAAAAGGAAAACTAAGATGCCTTGCCTGGCTATTTACTTACAAGTTTGAAATAGGAGAGACTTGTTTAGAAAGATGTGGAGAACCTGGATTGATGTCTGGTCCCTCTCAGTCCCAAGAGCGAACACACTCCCAAACAAAGAGCACAAACAAAAGCCTTCCCCCCCTCCCACCTCCCAAGATTTGAAAGTATCTTGTCCCCTTATTGGTTCTTTGGGTCAGATGCCAGCCAGGTTACCTGAGCTTCTTAACCCCTTACAGGGAAAAGGATTTTGGAGTCTCTGGCCAGGAGGGATTTTATAGTACTGTACACAGGACAGCTGTTACCCTTCCCTTTATAGTTATGACAGGTTTTCTCCACTAAATTAAAGAGCTGTTTAGTTCCTGAGATTTTCTCCCCCTGACAGTACCCATAGACAAATTAAATCATCAAAATTACTTTTTCTTTACTTAAAAGCCTTCTTTATAAGTTAAACAAATCATGCTCTTTAAAGTCTCTGACCTAAAGTCATTTTCTCCAGCGCTCAAATAATTTTGGTGGCTCTTTTCTCTATCCTCTCAAATTTTTCAACACCCCTTTTAAAATACAGACACCAAAACTGTCCACAGTATTCCAGTATCATTCTCCACCAACGCAATATACAGTGGCAAAATCACTTCCTATTCCTACTTCCTCTGTTATACATCCAAGGATCTCATTAGCCCTTTTTGCCACAGCATTGCATTGGAAGCTTATTTTCAGTTTCTTGTAAATTCTCCTCAATTCTTTACTGAGTCACTGTATCATGTTTCCAAGATACATTCCCAAACCCCCCATTCTGTACGTACAGCCTGCATTTCTTGTGCCTAGAGATATAACCTTGTATTTGGCTTTATTTAAACTCCTTTTTGTTGAATGGACCCAGCCTACCAAGTGATCCAGATTGCTCTGCATGAGTGCCCTGCCACCATTATTCATCACTTCACTAATCTTTGTGTCATCTATATATATTTATCAGCAGTCATTTTATATTTACGTCACATCATTGATGACAATGTTGAATGGTGTCAGCCTTTGTACTGAGCCCTGTGGAACCCACTAGAACTGCCCCTATTTAGTGATGATTCCCCAATGACAACTACTTTTTGAGACTGTCAGTTAACCAGGTCTTAATCCATTTAATACGTGCTCTTAAAATAGTATAGTGCTAATTTTGTAATTAGAATGTTATGTGGGACTAAGACAAATGTCTTACAACAGACTAAATATGTTACATTAGTGCAGTTACCTTTATCAACCAAGCTTGTGATCTCATGCAAGAATGAAATCAGTTTTGTTAAACTTAGTTTCCATAAAAGCATGTTGACTGGCATTAATTATATTCCTATCCTTTAATGTTTTTATTAATTCAGTCATGTACCATTTTTTCCCATTACTTTGCTCAGGACTGATCTCAGGCTAAATGATCTGTAGTTACTCAGCAATGGGGATATTATTGCTAGGATTTCTTTTGTTCCTAATATACGTAAAAAGCCTCCTTTTAATTGTCCTTAACTCTGCCAGCCATGGATTTTGCCTTGATGTTTTTAGGTTCCTTTATCAATTTTCTTCACTTTCATAACTTCTAGTTTGTATTGATTGCTATCTATTTCCCTTTTCCTTCCATCTATGGGAATATTGCTTTTTTATTTCTAATGCCTTTATATCATCATTGATCTATGATCAATTTTTAGCCAAAGTTGTTCTCTTTGGGCATGTCTACACTACGAAATTAGGTCGATTGTATAGAAGTCGACTTTTAGAAATCGATTTTATACAGTCGATTGCGTATGTCCCCACGAAGCACATTAAGTCAGCGGAGTGTGTCCTCACTACCATGGCTAGCATCAGCATACAGAGCAGTGCACTGTGGGTAGCTATCCCACAGTTCCCGTAGTCTCCACTGCCCATTGGAATTCTGGGTTAAGCTCCCAATGCCTGATGGGGCAAAAACATTGTCACAGGTGGTTTTGGGTACATATCGTCAGTCAACCCTCCCTCCATGAAAGCAATGGCAGACAATCGTTTCGTGCCTTTTTTCCTGGGTTACCCATGCAGACGCCATACCACAGCAAGCATGGAGCCCGCTCAGCTCACCATCACTGCTGCTATTATGAGCATTGTAAACACCTCACACATTATCCTGGAGTATATGCAGAACCGGGCTAAGAGACACCAGCACAATGAGGATTTTGATGAGGATATGGACGCAGACATTCCTGAAAGCATGGGCTGTGGCAATTGGGATATCCTGGTGGCAGTGGGGCTGGTTGATACAGTGGAATGCCAATTCTGGGCCAGGCAAACAAGCACAGACTGGTGGGACCACCTAGTGTTGCAGGTATGGGATGATTCCCAGTGGCTGCAAAACTTTCGCATGCGTAAGGCCACTTTCCTGGAACTCTGTGAGTTGCTTTCCCCCACCCTGAAGCTCAGGAATACCAAGATGAGAGCTGCTCTGACAGTTGAGAAGTGAGTGGCATTAGCCCTGTGGAAGCTTGCAATGCCTGACTGCTACCGGTCAGTCGGGAATCAATTTGAAGTAGGCAAGTCTACTGTGGGGGCTGCTGTGATCCAAGTAGCCAATGCAATCATTGATGTACTGTTATCAAGGGTAGTGACTCTGGGAAATGTGTAGGTCATACTGGATGGCTTTGCTGCAATGGGGTTCCCTAACTGTAGTGGGGCGATAGACGGAATGCATACCCCCATCTTGGCAACGGACCACCTTGCCCACCAGTACGTGAACCTCAAGGGGTACTTCTCAATGGTACTGCAAGCACTGGTGGATCACAAGGGACATTTCACCGATATCAACGTGGGATGGCTGGGAAAGGTGCATGATGCTCGCATATTTAGGAACTCCAGGCTGTTCGAGCAGCTGCAAGAAGGGACTTACTTCCCAGACCAGAAAATTACTGTTGGGGATGTTGAAATGCCAATAATTATCCTTGGGGACCCAGCCTCCCCTTGCTCCCATGGCTCATGAAGTCTTACACTGGCAGCCTGGACAGTAGTAAGGAGCAGTTCAACTATAGGCTGAGCAAGTGCAGAATGGTGGTAGAATGTGTCTTTGGACATTTAAAAGCTCGCTGGTGCTGTTTGCTGACTAGGTCAACATTCCCATTGTTATTGCTGCTTGCTGTGTGCTCCATAATATCTGTGAGCGTAAGGGGGAGATGTTTATGGCAGGGTGGGAGGTTGAGGCAAATCACCTGGCTTCCGATTTTGAGCAGCCAGACACCAGGGCGATTAGAAGAGCACAGCAAGGCATGCTGTGCATCAGAGAGGCTTTGAAAACCAGTTTAATGACTGGCCAGGCTTCGGTGTGACAGTTGTGTGTGTTTCTCCTTGATGCAAACCCACCCCCTTTGTTGATTTTAATTCCCTGTAAGCCAACCACCCTCTCCCCTTGGAAATAAAGTAACAATTGTTTTGAAACCATGCATTCTTCCTTTATTAATTAAAAAATAAATGAGATAACGGACAAGGTAGCCCAGGTGGGGTGGGGGAGGAAGGAAGGACAAGGCCACATTGTTTATTGTAGCCACACTAAAAATCAAACTGTTTGAATGACAGCCTTCTGTTGCTTGGGCCATTCTCTGGAGTGGAGTAACTGGGTGCCCAGAGCCTCCTCCCCCCACACCGCCTCGTGTTCTTGGGCATCTGGGTGATGCGGATATGGAACTTGCGGAGGAGGGCATGCGGTTATACAGTGGATGCACCGTGGGTCTGTGCTCTTGTTGGCTTTCTTGCTCCCCCAACAGATGCTTCATCATGTCCGTTTGCTCCCCCATTAGCCTCAGCATCACATCCTGCCTCCGCTCTTCATGCTCACTTGATTCTTTCCTGGCCTCTGCTACTGAATGCCTCCATGCATTAAGCTGTGCCCTATCAGTGCGGGAGGACTGCATGAGCTCAGAAAACATGTAATCGCAAGTGCGGTTTTTTTCCGCCTTCTAATCTGCGATAACCTCAGGGATGGAGATGATAGGGGGAGCGTAGAAACATTTGCACCGGGGGGAGATAAAAAGGGAGAGTAAAATCTAAGATGATACATTTACATACAAAAGAGAGACATTCACAGTGAATCAAGCAATTCACAGCAGACAACACATGTGCTTTAGGTAGAAGGTCGCATTTTGCCTTTTATATTGAGCGCCTGCCGGTATGGTGACACATCACACACGGCTGGGCAACAGAATTTGGTTTCCAGGCATCCATGGTAAGCCTTTTGGGACACAGGGTTGGCTTCTTATGCCTTCATAACATGTGGGAATGTTTTCAATCTGCAGCACCCTCTTTTCCCAGTGCAAGCAATGGGTTGGGTTTCACATTTAAAAGGAGGGGCTGTGGTTTTCAGGTGGATATGCAGCACACACCTACCCCACCCCACCACGTGGCTATTCTCTGGGATGATCCCTTTTCCCCACCCCCCGGCCGCGTGGCTATTCTCTGGGATGATAAGGTCAGGATGACAGGGTGATGGCTAGAGATCTTTTGAGTGAACCAAGATTACAAGTTAAAGGGTGGTAACCAATCACATCAGAGGGGCAATATGTAACTTGTTTCTATCAATGTATAAAAGAGGGGTCGCAGAAGGGGATGTCTTTCCTTAGCCTAGAAGGGAATAGAAAGCCCCATTGTTCACTGAGCCAAGTCCATTGTAATGGGCATTCATGTACCAGTGTAACTGTAGACAATGAGCCAGGACCGTGCTTCATTGACAATAAATCTGGCTGAGCGCCTTCACTGATGAACCGAGTCTGTGGTCTCTTTGGGCAGTTGGATCGAGGTCTGCTGGGCCAGCTATCTACAGAGAGCTGGCACAACATAACACACATATGCAGCCACCATTTGACAAGATGGGGTAGATGGACTTTGAAAAGTCAAATAGGTGCCCAGACCTTATGTTGCCAAACAATAACAACAAAAATCAAATCTGCATGTTGGTCAGAAACAGAGGTTTAAATATTTTGACTATTTATACTGTAGATAATAATGGGGTTAACATTTGTTTTTGTTGTATATCTGCTATTACTGAGTCTCCTTTTACAGTTTTCTTATATGATGTTTTCATGCCTTTTATCGGTATGGATCACTAGTTATTCCATAGCTTAGTTTTATATCATGCAGTAACTTTGATTATATCAGTCTCTGGAGATTATTTATGCAGCAGTTATTGACTCAAACCAGTTTGCTTGACTGTGAATATGATATTTAAAAAAGATGATTGTGGGGAACTAATCAGTTGCAATCAGACTGCTGGATTTCATTAAAAAAGGGCCTGCTGAAAGTGTTTTCTTTTCTTACGCACATTTTATATAATATTGATGAATTTTGTCACCATTATACTCACTACAACCATAGAATCAAGGGAAGTATCCTTGGGATTAAATCAATGTAATCATTATTTTAATCATGAGTGATCCGATAAATTAATATCAGCTCAGATTAATTTGCAGAAATGCTTGTGGTACTGCTGTTTGTGAGATGCAGTTGAGTGCATAATGGCTGGCTGCAGCTTTTGCATACAGTCACTTCCCCACAAGTATGTAATTAATTTCCTTGAGCTGCTCTGTAAACCTTTTTAATATACACTGTATTAAAAGCGTTCAAAGATCAGTAGAATAAAATGAACCACAAAATAAAGTTCCCATAGCTCCAGGGCCTTGAGTTACACTTGCTGTTCCAAGGAACAGGCTAAATAATAAAATGGAAAAGCTATTGATCCATTGTTATATGCACAGCAGCATCACAAGATGGTTCTGCAGTCAACACTGTACTTTAAAACACAAATATTGATAACTTTTTGAATGGCTCAAAGAATCTGTTCTTAAGATACTAATGGGGAGAAATAAGCTATGATTACCTGACAACAAAAATCATAATGATAAAAACGTGGATAAATTGACACACGGCACAAATATAGGCATAAAATTTCCAAAATACAATACAGAAGTAATTTATCAGAAAAGAAAGAGGAAACTACCAATGAAGCAACAAGTTAAATTATTTAATAGTTTTGTATATTGTCCTTCACAACAGAGGTGTGACAGATTCTGAGGGAATTAATTAGGATATAATGGCTCACCGAGATTGACACTTTGACAAATTTGAGATTGACACTATACTCATCTCTGAATAGAAATTGGGGGGAAGGAGCTAAAAAAAAAGCTTGTAGCATGAACTACAGCAATTATGATGAAATATTTCACAGATATTTTGAGGGGAAAATGGAACTATCAAAATTGCTGTAAAGGATGCTCTTATACAGACAATTTTTCAGAAGTTCATATGCCTGAAATAGGACATATTTATTAGAGCTTAATAAAGCTCCTAACTGCATGATTTGTAAGCCCAAATACCATGTGCACATCTACATCTGTTTTTGCCAACTGCTAAATCTCTGATGTTCAAGTTTATGATCTTTTTGAAAATCTGAGTCAGTCTGCCCCAGCTTACAATTATAGAGCCTTAGATTTTAAGGCCAGCAGGCTCTATTATGATGATGAAGTCTGAGCTTGTGTATAGCAGTGATTTTCACCCGGCAATTCCTGCATCATGCCCACATCTTATGGTTGAGCTAGAGCATTTTTTTAAAAAAAGGCATTCAACTCCCGATTTACAAACTTCAAGTGATGGAGAATCTACTACATCCATTGGTAAATTATTACAGTGATTAATTACCTCACTGTTAAAACCATGCCCCTTATCTCTAACCTGAACTTGTCTAGTTTCAGCGTCCAGTCACTGGATCTTTTTGTGCCTTTTATCCTTTTAATCAGACATGTTCTTTCTATGTTGGTACTTATAGATCATTAATAAGTCAACTCTCAATTTCTAGGTCATGATTAGGATGCTGATGTTGACCTGAAAAGCTCTAAAGAGTCTGGATCCTGACTACTTGAGGGACCTTCTCTCTCCCCATGTAATTTCATTGTCATTGCAATAAGCAAGGTGTTTGAGCTAACAGTCTCGATTCAAAACAGAGGCATATGTTGGTGGAATATTTTCCATGTAAGGTCCTTTATTTCGGGATGCTCTCCCTTTTTCTTTCTATCAAAACCCAATCTTGTTGACCTTCAAGGCAAGCTGTATTGTTAATCTCCTTTTCTTCCAGTTGTTAGGGGAGGGATGGCATAATGGGGGGAAATCACTGTCAGAGCACTCCCTCAAACTAGGACACAGGCATTCTTGTATTCTAGCAGCCTGTATTTTCTGCTATTCTGGTTCTATGGTAATCTGCAGTTTCTGTGGCCCAGCCATCCAGCAAAATCATCTTTCAAATTCAGTTCCCCTTCCAGGTTAGCAGAAAAATACAAACATAAAATACCCAAAGTCTGATGGGCCTTTCTGTCAGGCCCTTTGCCTCTGCTGGGACTTGTTGATCTTTGCCTCATAGTCCTGAGGTTTGAACTTCCCTACTTGCTGGGGAAGGGGAACCCAGGCCCATCTTTTCCTCTGAGTTCCATCCCAGGGACACTGTGTTAGGCATGTTGCCATTTTTCAGATTCAAGCAGTTAGTCAAATGTCAGGGTACTGGGGAAGTTCCAGTTGGAAGTAGAATTGATGGAGTCTGGTGTTCTTTGATGCAATCTTGTTTCTTTATAGGAAATGTACAAAGTCCCGCTTCTCCAAACGCAAGAGGAACCCAAAACAAAAAGAGAAATTTCTTAGCTTATAGCCCCAAAGCTTTTTAGCCAACCCAAAAGCTCTCTCTAGCTTGTTCCAGGTCATACCGTGCTCACAGGTTATAGATGGTTTTCTTGCCTCTCTCTTGTGTTCTCTCACACACCTGGTCACAATATCCAGTGGAATCTCCCCCCGACATGGTGCTAGTTTCTGGACAGACTCTATTAAGCCTTGTTGTAGGTGTGGCCCCTTTATCTTTCTCTTATAACTATATAATTGAAGGGCACATTCATGCATCAGTTTGAACCAGATTTTAACTCAACCCATAATGAGGTTTCATCCAGTTCATAACAGGAAGGGAAGGATTGTTCCTTACAATCTCTTGCTACTTCCCTGGGCTGCTCCTACCTTTTTCCTGTTTATCAATTTCTTTTACAGAGCTGCTGCCTCTGCTACTGCTGCTCTGAAGTTCTGTCTCCTTGTGCAACTTCTTCCCAGCATATTAATGAAGAGCTTCCTCTAGGCCATTCCCAGCCTCTCTAACAGCACTGTCTACCCCCGCCCTCCCCTACTTCAGAGTCTTCCTCCTACTTTGCATTGTGCCTAGTTTTAGGACATCCCTTCTTCTCAGCTGGGACTGAAATGAAATTGGGCCCGATCCCACCTCCAAGTTCTTTTTAATCCTTTATTTGCCAGAGTGGGGTGCACAGCCATCACAGTTCAGTTGAGAGAGAGTGGTCAGAGGAAAACAGTAATTGTTATGATGTTGGAAAGTCCATTTTTCTAGTCAGGATTGTTTCATGTGGCAAGCCATTTGGATTGAGAATCCCCTTACCACCACCCCTTTATGTTCTATGTTTTGAATAGAACTGGTCAAATACTATGCTTCAGGTTCATTATTTGACTTTTTTTTCCCTTTTGTCCAATAGTGTATTTAACAAATCAGTTTTTAGGTATTTGACCAGCTGTAGCTTACAAACACCCACACCCAAGATACTTTCAATAAATATAAATAACTAGATCAGTGGTTTGAATCTGGCCCTAAGATGGACGTTTTTAACCACCCGGTGTATGTTTGGTAGCTATGTTTAACTACAGCTGACCAGTATCCATGACACAAAACCATCATCACAATTAGCACCCATGTTGGTAGTCCAAGGTATGGAGACTGAACTACTCTGATTGTTACTCCTAATGGTGGTCTCTCCGCTAAAAGCTGAGGCACTGGGAAGTCTAGGAAAGAAACAATTAGTGTTAAATTTCTCTCATATGCTGGTGATTTAAAGTTGCATTTTTTAAATTTATGCAACAATCTTTTGTACCTTGCTTTTGAGTGCCCCATAGAATGTAAAGTTTTGATCATTCTAAATTCTTATAACCCTGGCCATTGGGGAAACAGAGAGATATAAAATTCTTGAAAGAACCAGCTTAGAGACTAAAAGAGAATCTGTACTCCCTGTAGATGTGCAGAAAGTCATTCCTGCAAATGTACAGTAGCTGTGTGTAGTGAAGGGAAAATTATTCTCTTGTTGATGTGTGTGCTGAGCTCCCATTAACACTAATGGGAGCTATATTTATATTGAGTGAAGGGAGAATATATTCATAGTGTGCAGCCACTTAGCAAACAGAGGCTTATTTTTAGAGACAACGTGTGACATAACTGGGGAATTCTTAACAATGGAGTATCCAAGGGCAATACATATTTCATTATTTCCTTATATTTTTCCTCTGTACTGTTTGTTTTTTCATGTCAAAAATACCATGCCTCTAACTGAATTTTCTACTGCTCCACTAGCCAGTGTTACAATAAGTAAAAGTGACCTGCAATGATGTTATTAAAATGACTAGGACTACAGTATGTGGTCTTGTGATTAAGGGTATGTCTACACTACAGGATTAATCCGAATGTACAGAATTCGAATTTTGGAAACAGATTGTATAAAGTCGAATGTATGCGGCCACATTAAGCACATTAATTCGGCGGTGTGAGTCCATGTACCGGGGCTAACTTCAATTTCCAGAGCATTGCACTGTGGGTAGTTATCCCATAGCTATCCCATAGTTCCCACAGTCTCCCTTGCCCATTGGAATTCTGGGTTGAGATCCCAGTGCCTGATGGGGCCAAAAACATTGTCGCAGGTTGTTCTGGGTACAGCCTCACCCCTCCCTCCATGAAAGCAATGGCAGACAACCGTTTTGCGCCTTTTTTCCTGGGTGAATAGTGCAGACGCCATACCACGGCAAGCATGGAGCCAGCTCAGCTCAAGACAGCAGTCATGAACATTGTAAACACCTCATGCATTATCGTGCAGTTTATGCTGAACCAGGACCAGCAAAACGAGGCAAGGAGGCGGCGGCGACGGCAGCGCGGTGACGAGAGTGATGAGGACATGGACACGGACACGGACACAGAATTCTCTCAAACCACGGGTCCCGGCGCTTTGGAGATCATGTTGTTGATGGGGCAGGTTCTATCCATGGAGTGCCGATTCTGGGCCCGGGAAACAAGCACAGACTGGTGGGACCGCATAGTGTTGCAGGTGTGGGACGATTTCCAGTGGCTGTGAAACTTTTGCATGCGTAAGGACACTTTCATGGAACTTTGACTTGCTTTCTCCTGCCCTGAAGAGCCAGAATATCAGGATGAGAGCAGCCCTCACAGTTGAGAAGCGAGTGGCGATAGCCCTGTGGAAGCTTTCAATGCCAGACAGCTACTGGTCAGTCGGGAATCAATTTGGAGTGGGCAGATCTACTGTGGGGGCTGCTGTCATGCAAGTAGCCAAAGCAATCATTGAGCTGCTGCTACGAAAGGTAGTGACTCTGGGAAATGTACAGGGCATAGTGGATGGCTTTGCTGCAATGGGATTCCCTAACTGCGGTGGGGCAATAGATGGAACCCATATCCCTATCTTGGCACCGGAGCACCAGGGTACCCATAAACTGCAAGGGTTACTTTTCAATGGTGCTGCAAGCACTGGTGGATCACAGGGGACGTTTCACCAACATTATTGTCGGCTGGCCAGGAAGGGTTCATGACACTCACGTCTTCAGGAACACTACTCTGTTTAAAGGGCTGCAGCAAGGGACTTACTTCCCGGACCAGAAAATAATCATTGGGGATGTTGAAATGCCTATAGTTATCCTTGGGGACCCAGCCTACTCCTTAATGCCATGGCTTATGAAGCCATACACAGGCAGCCTGGACAGGAGTCAGGAGCTGTTCAACTACAGGCTGAGCAAGTGCAGAATGGTGGTGGAATGTGCATTTGGCCGTTTAAAAGATCGCTGGCACACTTTACTGACTCGCTCAGACCTCAGCCAAACCAATATCCCCATTGTTATTGCTGCTTGCTGTGTGCTCCACAATCTCTGTGAGAGTAACGGGGAGACCTTTATGGCGGGGTGGGAGGCTGAGGCAAATTGCCTGGCTGCTGATTACGCTCAGCCAGACACCAGGATGATTAGAAGAGCACACCAGGACGCACGGTGCATCAGAGAAGCTTTGAAAACCAGTTTCATGACTGGCCAGGCTACCGTATGAAAGTTCTGTTTGTTTCTCCTTGATGAAAACCCACCCCCTTTATTGACTGTAAGCAACCCACCCTCCCCCTTCGATCACAGCTTGCTTTCAAAGGAAATAAAGTCATTATCATTTAAAAATCATGTATTCTTTATTAATTGATTATAAAAAGAGGGAGAGAACTGAGAAGGTAGCCTGGGTGGGGTTTAGGAGGAGGATAGGAGGGAAGGAAAAGGCCACTAAAAAAAGGTTAAAATAATGACAGCCTTTTGCTTGGGCTGTCCACTGGGGTGGAATGGGAGGGTGCACGTCTGGGTGAGGAGGTTATGAAACATGGTGAGGGGGGAGGGTGGTTATACAGGGGCTGCAGCGGCAGTCTGTGATCCTGCTGCCATTCCTGAAGCTCCACCAGATGCCGGAGCATGTCTATTTGCTCAAGCAGCAGCCCCAGCATTGCATCCTGCCTCCTCTGATCTTCCTGCCGCCTCCTGTCCTTATGTTGGTCCCTCCTGTCCTCACGTTCACTGGCATATTTCCTATACTTTGAAACCATGTCCTTCCATTCATTCAGATGAGCTTTTTCATTGCGGGTGGATTCCATAATTTCCGTGAACATCTCGTCTCGCGTCCTCTTTTTCTGACGCCTTATCTGAGATAGCCTTCGGGAAGGAGGAGGGAGGCTTGAAAAATTTGCAGCTGCTGGAGGGAGGGGAAAAAAGGAAAGAATTTTTTAAAAAGATACATTTTACAGAACAATGCTTATACTCTTTCATGGTGAACAACACTATTCACATTACATAGCACATGTGATTTCTGTGCAAGGTCGCATTTTGCCTCTTAATATTGAGTGCCTGTGGCTTTGCTGCTAGAGATCACAGACGCAGGTCTGGGTAGCAGAATTCGGCTTGCATGTGGCCATGGTAAGCCATTCTCTTTCGTCTTCTGCGCCCTCCTTTCCCACATACCAAGCAAAGCTCATTGAGTGCTGCGGTTTTCCTGTTAACCTTCAGCAGCAGAAAACAAAATAACCCACCCCCCATCCAATTCTCTGGAATGATCATTTTATCCCTCCTCCCACTGCGTGGCTGGTATCAGGGAAGATCCCTGCTAGCCACACGTGAAAAGCTCAGCGCCAATCTCCTGCCCTCCCCTCCCTCTCCCCCCCCCCCGTGCTTGGCTTACTACAGGGAAGGATTTCTTTTCAGCCACAGGCAAACAGCCCAGTAGGAAGGGCCACCTCTGTCCCCTTAATTAAATTCCCGTATTTCAACCAGGTTACCATGAGCAATATCACTCTCCTGAGGATTACACAACGAGATAAAGAACGGATGTTGCTTGAATGCCAGCAAACACTGGGACCATACGCTGCCAGGCTTTATCATGCAATGATACCAGATTACTTGCTACTAGCATGATGTGGTCAAGTGTCCTACCATGGAGGACGGAATAAGGCTGCACTGCCCAGAAACCTTCTGCAAAGGCTTTTGGAGTACCTCCAGGAGAGCTTCATGGAGATGTCCCTGGAGGATTTCCGCTCTATCCCCAGACACGTTAACAGACTTTTCCAGTAGCTGTAGTGGCCGGGAATGCATCCCAAGTCCTCAGGGCAAATTAATCATTAAACCATGTTTTATATTTTAAACGGTAAACTCACCTGAGGTCCCTTCCATGGGGTCATGGTCTTCGGTACTGGCTTGGGAGGGTACTTCAGTCAGGCTGAGAAAAAGATCCTGGCTGTTGGGGAGAATGGAGTGCTGTGTGCTCTCCGCAAGCTTGTCCTCCTCCTCCTCCTCCTCCTCCTCTTCCCCATCCGCAGAATCCTCAGGTGTAGCTGATGAGATTACCCCCGCCTCAGAATCTACGGTCAGAGGTGGGGTAGTGGTGGCAGCCCCCCCTAGAATTGCGTGCAGCTCAGCGTAGAAGTGGCATGTCTGCGACTCTGACCTGGAGCGACCGTTTGCCTCCTTTGTTTTCTGATAGGCTTGTCTGAGCTCTTTGACTTTCACGCAGCACTGCTCTGAGTCCCTATTGTGGCCTCTCTCCATCATGCCCTTGGAGATTTTTTTCAAAAGTTTTGGTATTTTGTCTTTTCAAACTAAGTTCTGCTAGCACTGAACAGGGCCGGCTCCAGGCACCAGCTTAACAAGCAGGTGCTTGGGGCGGCCAAGGGAGAGGGGCGGCACCTGAGGCAATTCGGGAGTGGCAGGTCCATCACTCCCTCTAGGAGCGAAGGACCTGCCGCTGAACTGCCACCACTGATCGCGGCTTTTTTTTTTTGCTTGGGGCGGCAGAAATGCTGGAGCCGGCCCTGGCACTGAATCCTCTCCCCATATAGCGATCAGATCCAGTACCTCCCGTATAGTCCATGCTGATGCTCTTTTTCGGTTATCGGCCTGCATGGTTACCTATGCTGATGAGCTCTCTGTGGTCACCTGTGCTCTCCTGTGCTGGGCAAACAGGAAATGAAATTCAAATGTTCGCGGGGCTTTTCCTGTCTACCTGGCCAGTGCATCCGAGTTCAGATTGCTGTCCAGAGCGGTCACAATGGTGCACTGCGGGATAGCTCCCGGAGGCCAATACCATCGAATTGCAGCCACACTAACCCTAATTCGAAATGACAATATCGATTTCGGTGCTACTCCGCTCATCGGGGAGAAGTACAGAAATTGATTTTAAGAGCCCTTTATTTCGAAAGAAACGGCTTCGTTGTGTGGATGGGTGCAGGGTTAATTCAATTTAACGCTGCTAAATTCGAATTAAACTCATAGTGTAGACCAGGCCTAAGGCACAGGACTAACAACCAGAAGAACTGGATTCTACTGTTGGCCTTGCCACACAATTCTTGTGTGATTTTGGGCAAGTCATGGAAAACTGGGTTTCAGTTTTCCTATCTGTAAAATAGGAATAATACCCATCTTAAAATGGTATTACACTATTTCATTAATTCAAGTTTTTAAAGAACTTTCAGATCCTGACATGAAAGGCACTATGCAAGTGCAAAGCTTTATTTATCATTATAATAATATAATATCATGTGTGTGTATATGAAAATATGTAGTGATATTAAAGTATTATTTTTCTTCTGACTTTTCCAAAGTGTTTTATAAACTTTAATTAAGTCTCACTATATCCATATGATGTAGTATTCTCTTTTCAGGAATGGGTCAAAACAGAACCTGGAATCTGAGCCCTTTCTAATTAAATTGCAGCGGAGAGATGGGGGATCATATTTAAATCCCTTATTCAGAAGCTATCCCCATGCATTAGATTCATAGATTCATAGATTATAGGACTGGAAGGGACCTCGAGAGGTCATCGAGTCCAGTCCCCTGCCCGCATGGCAGGACCAAATACTGTCTAGACCATCCCTGATAGACATTTATCTAACCTACTCTTAAATATCTCCAGAGATGGAGATTCCACAACCTCCCTAGGCAATTTGTTCCAGTGTTTAACCACCCTGACAGTTAGGAACTTTTTCCTAATGTCCAACCTAGACCTCCCTTGCTGCAGTTTAAACCCATTGTTTCTGGTTCTATCCTTAGAGGCTAAGGTGAACAAGTTCTCTCCCTCCTCCTTATGACACCCTTTTAGATACCTGTAAACTGCTATCATGTCCCCTCTCAGTCTTCTCTTTTCCAAACTAAACAAACCCAATTCTTTCAGCCTTCCTTCATAGGTCATGTTCTCAAGACCTTTAATCATTCTTGTTGCTCTTCTTTGGACCCTTTCCAATTTCTCCACATCTTTTTTAAAATGCGGCGCCCAGAACTGGACACAATACTCCAGCTGAGGCCTAACCAGAGCAGAGTAGAGCGGAAGAATGACTTCTCGTGTCTTGCTCACAACACACCTGTTAATACATCCCAGAATCATGTTTGCTTTTTTTGCAACAGCATCACACTGTTGACTCATATTTAGCTTGTGGTCCACTATAACCCCTAGATCCCTTTCTGCCGTACTCCTACCTAGACAGTCTTTTCCCATTCTGTATGTGTGAAATTGATTTTTCCTTCCTAAGTGGAGCACTTTGCATTTGCATTAGCTTCCATACTAGATCCACAAAAGGCAGGCACCAATTTTTCAGCTCTAGTTCAGATACAACTACAGTCCTGCATGAATAGCTGTTTTTATGATATTACAATCCAAGCTAATGGAAACCTCAGTCAACAGCTGATCTCTCTTTCCTGCAATCCTGTCTCATTTACTACATGACTTCCAACCTCTACCACAAATGAGGTGGAGATACTACAGATAACAGCCTCATTTGCCACACAAACCTGATTCTTTCTCAGTGTACTGTCTGTTCTGTACACCGAATGAGGCAGGAGTCCTATGGAAAATACAGTATGTGATTATGTAATTGGAGATTACACAGAAGGCACAGGGAATTTTATTCTGGCATTTCTGAAGAGTTTTCAGTGTTTAATTTTGCAACCTTAACTTTTTTTTTTTAAATGTAGACAAGCCCAGATTACATCAGCTAGGTCTCATTGGGAATGTCTACACTGCAGCTAGAAGGTGTGGTTCCCAGCATGGTTAGACAGATTCACGACACCTTGAACAGAGCTAGTGCACTAAAATAGCCATGTGGATGCCACAGCACAGGCAGTGGCTCAGGCTAGTCACCCAAGTTTGGACTCAGCGGGTCGGGTGGACTTGGACTTGGGGCCACTAGCTCAAGCTGCTGCCCGGGCTGCAGCATCACACTAATATTTTTAGCATAGAAGCTCAAGCAGTGCTAGCGCTAGTCTGTCTATCCAGGCTGAGCATGATACTTTCCAGCTTCAGTGCAGGCATAGCTACTAAGACCTAAGACCGCACTTTTGACCTACTATACCACTCCTGGTCCTACTGAATTCAACAGGTGTTTTACTGTTCAACTAGTATTTGTCCACACAACTTTCTTTAAAATACATGTTCTCAAGTGAAGTTATTATTAAAGAAAAATATCCTTCAGTGCTTACTCAGGAGAATGTCCTATTGAAATTGAGGGAAACCTTTTTGGAAAGGAATGAATTAAAATAGAACTTATTTACACTATATAGACCACCTATATTGAATATACCAATTTCAGTTATGTCAGAATATAGGCTGGGCAACAGAATCACTGAAAGAGATCTTAGGTTTTTAAAAGACTACATTAAATATTACTCAACAACCATGATCATGTTGCTATATTGGGAGAATCATTAGGAAAGCAAATATATATTCTTCTCTATTCAACATTAGTTACCCTTCAATTTGGAGTACTGCTTTCAGTTTTGGGCAGTACAGTTTTAAAAAGACAAACATACTAAAAGTTTAGAGCGGAGCAAAACCAAACCAAAAAACCTGCAACCCAATGGTCATATCAGTTTAAGACCTCCCACTGGGTCTGATTCTTCACTGTCTAGTGTAGTCAAAGTGTGTACAATTGTGCAAAGTGGTTGTAGTGGGGTTTGATTTGTTTTGCTTTACAACCATTTATCACTCCCTTTGCACAATGATTACTCAAAATGTAAGACAGTGGTGAATGCAGTCCATAAGTAATATTGGAAAGAGGATGAAAATATCATTGGTACTTGAAAACAGGACACACAGTAATGGGTCTAAACTGCACCAGGGAAAAATTATGTTAAATGCTATATCAAAAAAACCTTTCTAGCTACAGGAAGAAATACACAACTAAGCTAGCTACCACCAAAGGAAATTGTAGAATCATCATCGCTGGAGATATTCAAGGCTGGGCTTGACACCCACTTATCAAGACTGGCTTAGGGATAATGAAAACAATCCTACCCTTATGCAGATGGTAGACTAAATGACTAACTAGCCATTCTTTCCAACTCAAATCATATATATTTCTTGTCAGTGGGATAAATCTAGGTACATTTCTGGTTTCCAGGAAGCCATTTGATTTTTATAACTCCTTGATCATCGCTACAGTGCTGCTCTTTGTACTATATATTGAAAAGTTTTAAATTACTAGTTCTTTTAATTAAAAAAGATCAACAGCAATAACAACTTCCTTAATCAGAAGAGATGTCCAGAAGTTAATTGTTCAGTGATAAAATCCTAAATGTATTGCATGGAAAATTTGGTCCAATGAAGAAAGATAAATAATATTGGTTTTTATGTCTTTAGAACTTAAGATCCAAATTTCCAATTCTGGGGCCAATTTTTCAGTTCAATAAAACATTATAACTCTTCATGCTGTGAACAAAAATATGACTGAAGACCACAGAAGTGTTTTAGCCATGCAGTCAATAATTAGGGGACAAATAAATGGGTCCACAGAAATTTTAAATTTGAAAGAAAAAACAAAGTTTCTGTAACAAACTGGCATTCCCAATTTTCTCCTAAAGCAGTTCACATACAGAATCTGGTCCAAACTTACTCCCTTGCTGAGGATTCATTTACTGATAAGCTACATAAACCTCAGCCTAAGATTTTAATGATTTTGAAGGTCCCTATGGGTTTTCGATTCCTACCCTTAGTTTCTTGTGCCTTGAAGAGACACTTAGACCCTTATCTGATAATCAGCTGACACTAATAGGATCCAATTGTCTGACATCAGAGTGAGTCAGCAGAAGAGATTTATCTCTTTATGCGCTGTCCTAGAACCTGAGATCATGGTAATTCAGCAGAACTCTTCATCTTTTCTGAGGATCCTAGAACCAGACACTTTGTTCTAGTTTCACAGTATATCAAAGAGAAGTGTTGTTTACAATAATTTTATATATCTATACTTTAATATATTTATTTACCAGTTTGATTTCTTTTTCTATTTTTTTTAGGATCCACATGGTTGATCTCTGTGCTTATATTCTGCTCTCTTGATATGTGCAGAGCACCCTTTAGGATGTCAGTGGGTGTTTCATATATCTAGACAGTGCAGACTATAGGAGATGACATTTGCCATGTGGACCTGAGAGGAGAAGTTTGCCCTAAGATAGATCCTTTCATTAAGGTTTTCTTCCACTGCAGTAGTCACTTCTGTTTTAAAGGAAAATGAACCTCATTGATAATGTTCTGGAATAAAATTTGGCAATGAATTACCTGGTTTCATCTGCATAGATATCACCATCAAACATTCAATCAATGATACAAAAAAGGGGTGTGTCTGTTCAAAGTAACATGAAAGATCCCAGTCTACGTTTCTCTAATGCAAGTTTCCATTATAAAGAACCCAGTTAAAAAGATTAATCACAGAGCACTTTCAAAATCATGGCATTCCAGATGTATAGATATTTGTGTAGTTGACATTGTTATTTACTATTGCAATTTTGTGGAGCAAATCAATTAGGGCTGTATAGAAATATTGTTAATTTTGAGAAGCCTCAACACACAAAAATGTGATCACAATGCCGTTTAGCAGAAATTTAGAAAAAAAATAGATATATAACCATGGCTATAATAAGAGCATACTATTTTCATATATTCAAATTAAAATAATTCTGTTATTTTTAATGTTTAATTTAAAATACAATTTTACCTTTGAATTGATCTGTTTTAATGCTGATGGACAAAATGACTATGTTGTTAGGTACTTAATTATTACTAGAAATTGTGACTAATAAAGTCTTTTTTGTTTTTGTTTTTAGTTTGGTAGTCACAAAGGAAACAGACAGTGCAAGATCTCGTAGCATGCCAATGTCGCCATCTGATTTTCTGGATAAATTAATGGGTAGGATGTCAGGCTATGATGCAAGAATCAGACCAAATTTCAAAGGTAATTTTGAAAACTAATTCACTTTAATTTAACATTGTCTTTGATGCAAATGTGTGTTTTGGAGAAAATTTAAAAGCAAAACAAATGTACTCAGCCATGCTCAGCTAACCTTGACTTTGATCATTCAAATTTCAGCAAAAACATGGTCTACTGTTTGTTGAAGTTTGGGTAGATGCCAAAATGCTACTAAAGTTTAGTATTATTTTAATATTTTAGTGTGATATGTATATAGTATAATTTAAAGAACTAAAAGGAACACATAAGATGTTCACAGATACATATTTTTTTTTCATATTTTTGGTATATGCTCATGAATCAAATAGGGATGTGCATGCATCTAAATAATTAGTACCAAAGTACTTCCTGTATGTCCATATAGGATACAGCATCTAGGACCACTGTAATACTAGTGCTAATGTTAAAGAGCATACCATGTAGTTGGTGAATGCATTTAAAACAGAAAACATTAGAAGCTATCCTCTTCCTGTCACTGACTGTATCTATGGCTTTCCAATAGTCTTCTGTCACCCTTTTAATAGGCTTCCAACAAGCTCTGTGACCCTCAATTTGCTTAGGTAGAATGTTGAAACTTTAGGGGGGTTCTCAACTTTCTAGAGTTTAAGAATTCTAGATAAATTTATGAAACAATTTTAAAATATTTGAATCAAGTTAATCATTTGTACCTTCAGTAAAATAAAAAGGGGGAGGGATAGCTCAGTGGTTTGAGCATTGGCCTGCTAAACCCAGGGTTGAGAGTTCAATCCTTGAGGGGGCCACTTAGGGATCTGGGGAAAAATCAGTACTTGGTCCTGCTAGTGAAGGCAGGGGGCTGGACTCGATGACCTTTCAAGGTCCCTTCCAGTTCTAGGACATGGGATATCTCCATTATTTTATTTATTTATTTAAAAGAATACTTTTCAAATACAGATTGTGTGTGGAGGGGAAAATCTCCTGCAAATAAAGCCCCTACTAGTGTTCCTTTGCATCAGTTTTTCCTCATCTTTGCCCTTCTTCCTGTTTTCAGGAGGTCTTCTCTCTTCTCTTTTCAAGATATTTTCTATAAATCTCCACTTCTGCCACAGGCCTTTTCCAATCAGAAGCCAGGACTCCCTCCATTTTTACCTTCTCAGGATCTATCTCACCACCCTTCTCAATCTCACCTCTTGTTTATCACTGCATTTTAAAATGTTTTTAATTTTACCGGTGCTCAGAAATTTGACTAGCTACATCCCTGAAGTTATAGGTACTGGATTTTATTTATTTACTTTCCTTTGCCATAGTTTGTCAATGAATCTGGTTGGTAAGAAGAGAATGAGTTGTCTGTCAAACTGCTTCCCAGTCAACCAATCTTAAAAAGATAGAACAGTAAATAAAACTAATCTCAAATGATTTACTTCTATCTGGAAACGTCAAGCTTGCAATAGGTGAGTAGAGGTGAAATTTCTCAGAATACGTTCCTGACACCTTAGTTTAAACAACAAATGTGTATAGAAAATATTCATCAAACAAATCACCCCCAAAATATGTATTATTTTGATCAATATACAATATTTGCTATGGCTATGAAACAAGTTCCTTAGAGGTTGATTGATTGCCAGTTGCATGCCTCAGAGAATAGAAATTATTGGCTTCTTGCTTAAGGGGGGAAAAAACCCTGGGTTTAAAACAGAACTTGCACAATAACAATAGATAAGTTCCACTTAAAAGATTATTTCCATGTGTGTGTGGAATCTTTCTATTTATTTGCCTCCTTATTAAAGGTGTTCTCAACTATATACCATAGCTATTCCCTTTAGCATGTAAATTTCAAATTCAATCTAAGTCTTAGATTACATTGCTTGGTCTTATTTGCCGGATGTCCTCTTTTGTGCAGCACAGCTTTACTTTAAATCTAAGGTGACCAAGCAATGCAATCTCTTTCCTCTTTTTCTTTGAATCTTCTAAGGTTCCATGGGTGAGTATTGTGAAAAACTCAGGACAAACAGCTGCAAAGGTGGGGTAAAAAACACACCCAGAAGGGTAAAAGGCCCTCCTCCCTATCAACTGAGGAGGGGTGACTACAGGTCAATTAGGATCAACTGAGAGAGAGTTACCTGAGGTCAATTAGGATCAGCTAATCCCAACTAAGGGCTGCCTGAGACCTTTTTAAACCCTCCCCTGTTGGGGAGAGAGGGGTGAAGTTAAGCTGCCAGTAAGTGAGGAACAGCAAGACTCACCAGGAGGGGACCCGACTGCATTCCCTCCAATAAGGGAGAAAAAACAAGCATAAAAGACTGGCTCTGTGCAGCCAAGAGGGACTGTTTTATCTCAAGCCTGTCTTACCAAGGCTAAAAACAGCTGAGGCTGGTGAGACTGAGAAGATGCCTTGCTACAGTATATAAAAGCAAGGATCTTATAACTTAGCAATTCCTTTGGGGATTGGATTTTGGAATTTATCATGGGCACCATGCAATCACAATCTTCTGAGGAGGCTACAGTGTGCAAGGGGCAGATATTTAGCAATTAGTGGATTCAGTACTGTGCTTCTTGAATATAATTCAAAGGACTGGGAGACTTTTTTGGTAACCATCTGACTGTAAAGAGACAAAAACCTAATTCAACATTGATTTGCTGTTTCTTAAAAGTGTACTTTGTAAATTTTCTAGACAGCTATGCAATTTGAATAAATTTGCCAAGAAAGATTCAGATCTATTGCTAAGAATAAATATCTCCTTAAACTACTTTGCCACTTTCTTGCTATTATTATTCTAAGAACAAGTACGAACAAGTGGAACTTCATGACATTTGGACTTTGTAATTTATCAACAATTAAGATATGAAACAAGTACTACTATGAAATCCTAAACTATCAACCCTGGTATAACTAGGAAATAGAATCTCTTTTTATTAAAATTCCTAGACATGGAAGATAATATATTCTTTGACTACCAACTGCATGTCATACTTAGTCTTCATAATTACACTTTTTGTTTCTGACTGCTTTGTGTTTGTGAAGTAATACACAAGATAGTCATGTTTTTGTTCAATAGAAGAGAGGGATTAAGCAATATTTTCAAATAGGTCCAATATTAGTTATAACTCTAAAATATGGAAATTCTGAAACATCTTTGGATGAGAAACCAGGGATTCTTCTCCTGTAAAAAGCTTGTCCTAGTTATAGAATATTTAAGACTATGCCAAAATTGACCATAGGAAGTGCCTCACTCCATGAGAGGAGGAGAGGGACTCTTGCCTTTGGAGTCCATGTTATGTTTTTTCCACTCCTTCAGTTGTGGTGAAAAGCTCTAGATATGAATGCATTGCTGTCTTCCAAATCTGGGTCCAATCCTGAAGTCCTTATCTATTCAAAGCTGTCAGTGTCTGAATACAGAGTTTTCAACAAGTTAGGAGTTCAGGATCAGGCTCTCTGTCATGAATGGGGCTTTTGTACATAGGAATGTGAAGGGATGAGCTGTAGCTATTTCAGGAATAATGCAATGGGTCATTGTAACCGTGCCTCTGTGGGTCACAACTGAGAATAACAAATTCAGGACAAACTGCTGAGAAATAGGGCAGACACATCCCAAAACTGGTGGTTATTCTCCCATAAGATATACCAAACCAGCAACAAAAGTAAACTTCTGTTTTACCACACTGGCTAACAAGAAGTCAGAAAAACAGTTTCCCCTGGCATTCCAGACCTTGTATCACCACCAAAAACACTAGACTTAAAGTTGAGTGGATCTTTAAAACCAATTTAATCAAATAAAAGGTTCTTCTGATCCCAAAACACCAGCCACAAACCCAGGTCAATATACAACTCAGATCTTACCCAATAATCGTGCTGTTGCCAATCTTTTAATATCTAAATCTAAACTTTTATTTATGAAAAGAAAGAAAGAAAGAAAGAAAGAAAGAAAGAAAGAAAGAAAGAAAGAAAGAAAGGTGAGAGTTAAAATTGGTTAAAGAAATCAAATACCTACAATAAATGCAAAGTTCTTGGATCAGGCTTGTAGCTGATGGAATACAGGGCCACCCAGAGGATTCAGTGGGCCTGGGGCAAAGCGGGGGAGCTGCGGTGCTTGTACTCACCTGGCGGCGGTCCGGGTCTTCGGCGGCGGGGGGCCCTTCAGTCGCTCCACGTCTTCAGCAGCACTGAAGGACCTGCCGCCGAAATGCCGCCAAAGACCCGGACCGCCGCTGGGCCAGGGCTCACAGGGCCCCTGTGGGGCCCGGGGCAAATTGCCCCACTTGTTCCCCCCTCTGGGCGGCCCTGATGGAATCAGGAAGGTCCTCAGTCCCTTGGTTAGAATGCTCCCATTAGTACAAGTTCATCATAGTCCAGAGGTTTGAGCAGGAAAGAGGCAAAATGGAGACTTTTTTTTAGGGCCTTATTATTTCAAACAAAGCGCTCAACACAGCTAGTGGAAAATTACAGATAGAAAGATGGTGTTTGGAGTCACATGGGCAAGTCACATGTCCATGCATGATTTCGCTTAGTCACAGCAGTTGTTCACATGAAAGCCCATCAGGCGTGGATGGGAGTCTTTCATGGTCCATTGTGAGTTAAGTGTTCCTTGATGGGCCACTTAACTTGAATAGTCCCTTCAAGATATGCAGGCCTTACCACAGAAGCAAACATATTTAAAATACAGGTATAGAGCCAATCCTCATAACTTCAAATATAAAAATGATACATGCATACAAATAGCATAATCATATTTAGCAAATCATAACTTTTCTAGTGACACCTTACTTGACACATTTTTGTATAAGATTTGTTGCAATTGTATAACAGTGGTAGCAACAATTATCTACGTGGTTAAATTTTAATCAGATAACATTACAGTCATTACCTGCTTTATAGTTTCCAACATCTCTGCTGATGATCGTGGAAAACTTACAGTAGCATGATGCAAGATACATGATGCCTTACTTAATATAAAATTTAATATTGAATGGTTTACTTTTAAAAGATAACTATTTTAAAAAACATCAGTCATAAGTTGTTTATTAGGTATTTCATCATAACACTGAGAAAGCATTGCTAAGATAGCCACTGAAGTGCAATAGAGGGCAACAATATTAAACTTTGGAAACACAGTACATGTTTAAGTATTAAAGCTAACTCTGATTTACAATATTAAAATCAGTGTTTCCCTGTTTCTCAAAACTGATACTGTTCTGGAATACTTGGGTTAGTTATTCTTGTCACTTGATGGTCAGGTGGGAACACTACAAAAAAAGCACCTAAAGTTTTGACATAAAGGACACTTGGCCCCATTTTGTCATTCCTGAATTCTCCTGTTCTCCCTGCATCGCACTCTGAGTTAGTCATAGAAGCAAGCACTTCTTCTTCTTCAAGGTTAAACAAGATAAAACTAACTCATCCTGGTATTTTGGAGAGTATAGAAAACAAATTTGTCCAGCAAGTGCAGACTAGGAATAGGTAGGAGAGCCTTGTTCAATCTGACTATTTCCATCTTTCTTGTCATATGTTGCTTCTCTAGTATGTAGAGGTTTTGTAGGAGCAAGCTTGCCCCCTCCTCCCCCCCCAAGTAGCCTCCATCATCTATATACTTAAGCCTGCTACCACTTTTTAGAATGCAGCAAATTTTCTTTTCACTCTGTAAATCAACCCAGGGAAACTCAGATATTGATAATCTCTGGGAATAGAGTGCTCTCGTCCTGTCTGTCAGAGTAACAGTGACTCAGTGAACAATAGCTCTCCAAATCTGAATGTGGAAGTGTCAGGTGAGAATCCTTCCATTTTCAACATTCTGTGAGAGGATTAGACTTGCACTATCTAGACAGAATAAAGCCCAACAGTTTGGCAGTTACCACAGAGGCACTTCTCATATTGATGTAGAGTATAGGCAACACTTTTAATTTTCATTTGATACAAATTGAGATACTTTTCTCTTTTAAATAATTTCATGTACCATCTAGTAAGATCCATACTGGGGGCTTACTCTTTTAACCCATCTGGCCTAATCATTTCTTATATGGAGAATGACACCTCTTTGGATTTTGCTTTACTTAATTTACATAAAGTCTGTATGGTTTCTTCCATCTAAGAATAATCTGCTTGTTTTGCATCACAAAAGTGTCCCTACTTCCCATTTCTTCTGTGTGCATTGATAAAATACAGGAATACACTCCACATGCTATCAACCCCAACTTAGATAAATGTTATTTTTCTCTCACCTCTTATTTCCTACCTGTATCATTAACTTATCACATTAAGAAGAACAGGAGTACTTGTGGCACCTTAGAGACTAACAAATTTATTAGAGCATAAGCTTTCGTGGACTACAGCCCACTTCTTCGGATGCATATAGAATGGAACATATATTGAGGAGATCTATATACACACATACAGAGAGCATAAACAGGTGGGAGTTGTCTTACCAACTCTGAGAGGCCAATTAATTAAGAGAAAAAAAAAAAACTTTTGAAGTGATAATCAAGCTAGCCGAGTACAGACAGTTTGATAATAAGTGTGAGAGTACTTACAAGGGGAGATAGAGTCAATGTTTGTAATGGCTCAGCCATTCCCAGTCCTTATTCAAACCGGAGTTGATTGTGTCTAGTTTGCATATCAATTCTAGCTCACCAGTCTCTCTTTGGAGTCTGTTACTCTGAAACCTGTCATTATGCAAGGCACTGCATTTAGCCGTATGGAATGGAAATCCATCAACCTCATGAAAAAACTCGTACAGATACAAACAGACATCATCTTCCTTTCCAAATGAAAGCAGATGGACATCATACCAAAAGGACTAAAGGTAAAAAATCCATTACAATCTACATATCACACAGACTATGCTGAGAGACTGTGTCACACACTCTCAAAGAAACTGCGAAACCACCTGATCAGCATCCTATACAGCAAACAGGGAAAGATTAAGAATGAGCTCTCAGAACTGGATACCCTCATAAGAAACCAACCTTCCACACAAACTTCCTCATGGATAGACTTTACAAAAACTAGACAAGCCATTTACAAGACAAACTTTGCCTCTCTACAAAGGAAAAAGGACACTAAACTATCTAAACTGCTACATGCCACAAGCAGCCACAACAGTAGTTCCCTTAACCCACCCAGCAATATTGTTAATCTTTCCAGCTATACTCTTAGCCCAGCAGAAGAGTCTGTCCTATCTCGGGGCCTCTCCTTTTGTCCCTCCAGACCCATGAATATGATACAGTTCTGCGGTGACCTAGAATCCTACTTTCGACGTCTCCGACTCAAAGAATATTTCCAACATACCTCTGAACAGCATACTAACCCACAGAATCCTCCCTACCAGCACTACAAAAAAAAAGGATTCTGCATGGACTCCTCCGGACGGTCGAAACAACAGACTGGATTTCTACATAGATTGCTTCCGTCGACGTGCAAAGGCTGAAATTGTGGAAAAGCAACATCACTTGCCACATAACCTCAGCCATGCTGAACACAACGCCATCTACAGCCTCAGAAACAACCCTGACATCATAATCAAAAAGGCTGACAAAGGAGGTGCTGTCGTCATCATGAATAAATTGGAATATGACCAGGAGGCTGCTAGACAGCTCTCTAACACCACATTCTACAGGCCATTATCCTCTGATCCCACTGAGGATTACCTAAAGAAACTACACCATCTGCTAAAAAAACTCCCTGACAAAGCACAGGAACAAATCCGTACAGACACATACCTAGAACCCCGACCAGGGGTATTCTATTTGCTACCCAAGATCCATAAACCTGGATATCCTGGACGCCCCATCATCTCAGGCATTGGCACCCTAACATCAGGCTTGTCTGGTTATGTAGACTCTGTCCTCAGACCCTACGCTACCAGCACTCCCAGCTATCTTCAAGATACCACTGACTTCCTGAGGAAACTACAATCCATCGGTGATCTTCCAGAAAACACCATCCTGGCCACTATGGACGTAGAAGCCCTCTACACGAATATTCCACACAAAGATGGACTACAAGCTATCAGGAACAGTATCCCTGATAATGTCACAGCTAACCTGGTGGCTGAACTTTGTGATTTTGTCCTCACCCACAACTATTTCACATTTGGGGACAATATATACCTTCAAGTCAGCGGCACTGCTATGGGTACCCGCATGGCCCCACAATATGCCAACATTTTTATGGCTGACTTAGAACAACGCTTCCTTAGCTCTCGTCCCCTAACGCCCCTACTCTACTTGCGCTACATTGATGACATCTTCATCATCTGGACCCATGGAAAAGAAGCCCTTGAGGAATTTCACCATGATTTCAATAATTTCCATCCCACCATCAACCTCAGCCTAGATCAATCCACACAAGCGGTCCATTTCCTGGACACTACTGTGCTAATAAGCGATGGTCACATCAATACCACCCTATACCGGAAACCTACTGACCGCTACACTTACCTACATGCCTCCAGCTTCCATCCAGGACACACCACACGATCCATTGTCTACAGCCAAGCTCTAAGATATAACCGCATTTGCTCCAATCCCTCAGATAGAGACAAGCACCTACAAGATCTCTATCAAGCATTCTTAAAACTACAATACCCACCTGCTGAAGTGAAAAAACAGATTGACAGAGCCAGACGAGTACCCAGAAGTCACCTCCTACAAGACAGGCCCAACAAAGAAAATAACAGAACACCACTAGCTGTCACCTTCAGCCCCCAACTAAAACCTCTCCAGCGCATCATCAGAGATCTACAACCTATCCTGAAAGATGATCCTTTACTCTCACAGATCTTGGGAGACAGACCTGTCCTCGCTTACAGACAACCCCCCAACCTAAAGCAAATACTCACCAGCAACCACACATCACTGAACAAAACCACTAACCCAGGAACCTATCCTTGTAACAAACCCCGATGCCAACTCTGTCCACATATCTATTCAAGTGACATCATCATAGGACCTAATCACATCAGCCATACCATCAGGGGCTCGTTCACCTGCACATCTACCAATGTGATATATGCCATCATGTGCCAGCAATGCCCCTCTGCCATGTACATTGGCCAAACCGGACAGTCTCTACGCAAAAGAATTAATGGACACAAATCTGACATCAGGAATCAAAATACTCAAAAACCAGTGGGAGAACACTTTAACCTGTCTGGTCATTCAGTGACAGACCTGCGGGTGGCTATATTACAACAGAAAAACTTCAAAAACAGACTCCAAAGAGAGACTGGTGAGCTAGAATTGATATGCAAACTAGACACAATCAACTCCGGTTTGAATAAGGACTGGGAATGGCTGAGCCATTACAAACATTGACTCTATCTCCCCTTGTAAGTACTCTCACACTTATTATCAAACTGTCTGTACCCGGCTAGCTTGATTATCACTTCAAAAGTTTTTTTTTTTTCTCTTAATTAATTGGCCTCTCAGAGTTGGTAAGACAACTCCCACCTGTTTATTCTCTCTGTATGTGTGTATATATATCTCCTCAATACATGTTCCATTCTATATGCATCCGAAGAAGTGGGCGGTAGTCCACGAAAGCTTATGCTCTAATAAATTTGTTAGTCTCTAAGGTGCCACAAGTACTCCTGTTCTTCTTTTTGCGGATACAGACTAACACGGCTGTTACTCTGAAACCTGTCATTATCACATTAAGAAATTTAGATTCAGATCCTAGTAAATTGAACTAAGCAATCTATGATCACTTTGGAAAGCAGGAACATGTGTTAACCTATGACTATAAAGGACAACCCCTATCTATATTAATCTCTTGGTTTCTATATTTGTTAGACAAATTATTATATTTAAATATTTTGCTAATTTTTAATTATGGAACTGTGCATCGGATCCATAGCATTATTTTGTTGTTTTTCTTCAATAACTGATATGCCATTGGGTACACTACAAAATTCTATTAGATTCTCTTTTGAAGTAGACAGCAGCATATTGAATTGGAAATGATAGAATGCACTGTGATGTATCTCTGAACTGGAATTTACTTGTGCACACACATCGGATAACTTCACTACTCAGTGGCAGCCATTAAGTGTGGTCCCCTGAAATCGCCTTCCCATTCCCTCCCACCAGGGGTGGCTCTATGTTTTTTGCGCCCCAAGCACTGCAGGCAGGCAGCTTTTGGCGCCTGCGGGCGGTCCGCTGGTCACGTGGATTCAGCGGCATGCCTGTGGGAGGTCTGCCAGTGCTGCGCCATCGGTGTCCCCACCACCTAATTGCCGCCAAAGCCGCGGGACCGGCGGACCTCCCGCAGGCACGCCGCCAAAAGCCGCCTGCCTGCCACCCTCACAGCGACCGGCAGGCCGCCCCCCGCAGCTTGCCACCCCAGGCACGCGCTTGCTGCGCTGGTGCCTGGAGCCGCCCCTGCCTCCCACTACGTGCACCCTTCCTTGGCCCCAGTCATATCTTACACTAAAACTCAAGAAGCATGATATAAGGCAGCTTTAATTTTTTTAATTAGTAAATTAAATGGCATTATAGTCAAAGTGACTGAAAAATTGGTACCTTCTTACCCAACAGATCTGCTTCCTGTATGTACTCATCTCAGTGAAGTAAACAGAGAAAGATACCTTTTAGTGCTTTTTTGCTTCTGTACTTCACTGCAGAGCCAATACAGTTGAGAAAAAGGAGAGCTGGATTCTATTCTGGTTCATGCACCATGAGCAGAATTTTGTTAACAGAAGTGCTGATCCTTCAAACATTTATTGCAGCAGTAGTCCCATTGATGTCAGTCAGCAGTGAAGCATCAGCAATGACAGAGCTGCTTCTGACTTCAGTGGGATTACTCAGGATAATTAAACTCTACTCTTGTTAGTAAATTTGCAGGATTTGGTCTTAAATTCCAAATCTGGGATCTTTATTACTGGTAATCATATGAAACAAGAAAAGAACCCCGCTTGGCTTTCAAATTCCAAACTGAGTTAAATAATAAGAATGATGATTGGGCTAGCAGTTAGAAGAAAAATTTTCACTAATTAACAGAGTAAATATGATATAGAAGTAATAGAGAAACTGTAACATCAAATCCCATAATACCATGTTTAACATTATTTTAAAACCTTTTTTTCACGAGAAGATGATTCAGCTCTCAAGTCAGATGTCAGACTCACAAGCATTGCTCTGCCATTACTGATACTTTGCAAAGTCAAGGCAGATAATAATTGTTGATTTAATACAACGGAGCTACTCATGGTAGAAAGACTATGCCTGGTTGTAAATTTTTGCAGGAATGGATCCTGAACAATTGATAAGGACAGAGCAGCGAAATGTGGATTAACAGATGGATGGATTTAAGTGGCATGCTGCAACTTCTACTAAACTTTAACAGAGGGGAGGAGTGCTACCCACAACCCATATTACACATAACTGGGGTTAGACTTTCCTCAGTCTAGCCTGAAGGACTCAGCTTGCTCTGAGTCCTAGCTTACTCCTTTCCCCTCTCCCCTCTGCAAGGGGGACAGAGAGTGCAGAAGGGTTGGGACCTTGGCCTATGAGTTCTAACCTCAGTCTGTGAAGACCACAAGGTGCCACTATATTCCATGAGCCCAAGGCCAATCACTACAATCCAAGGTCTTTTACTGGCCACAGGGGGTGCCAGCAACTAGTTTGGTCACACCCCACTCAGCCACTAAGTCTGGTATCACAACTCCTGCCCAGTCCATTTCCTCACATTCTATAGCTATATGTTAGTGCTTCTATCTGACATCATCTCTGAAAAATTCAGGCCAATTGTTACAGACGCTCACTGCTGGGACTGTCCTTTCACTGCCAGCCCTATCAAGTTTCCTCACCTGTAGAGGCAGGTGAATGCCATTTCTGTGGCTGTCATAAAGCAGAATAGAATCTAGCTCATTTTTTCTTAGCACTGAATAGCCAACACCGCTAACAGGAGCAAAAAGCTCTAATAATGTGCTTTGTTACTAAAGAAGTAGATAGGATTCAGCCATAACAGATCAACTTTTTTCCTGGTTGCTGTGAAGAAGGACTATGATGTATATTCTGTTGTACTAAAACTGACATGTAACCCCTAGATTGTTTTAGGTGACATAGTATATTCAACAAAAAGCACATTCACTTTTGCATGGCATCTTCCCTCAAGACATGATTAACTCCCTTCTCTTTCCTTAGCCCTAATTGGGATTCCTACAAATTATAGGACAGTTAATGAATCTCTGGAAAAAAAAATGAACTGGAAAAAATCCATTAAACAGTTAAAATAACAGCACTAATAAAACACACTCACATCACTTAAAAAGAAGTCCTGAATGGAGTCTCTTACTTCTTCCCAAGTGATTAAGTCTTCGTTTTCATCATAGTTTAGTCTGTTAATATATTTTGATGGTGACACAATATTTTTTTCTTTTGCAGGCCCTCCAGTTAATGTCACATGCAACATATTTATAAACAGCTTTGGATCCATTGCAGAGACAACCATGGTAAGGCAACTTAAAGTAACTCAAATAACTGAACAACAAGTTAGGTCTTATTTTAGGTTGGAACTAAACTGAGGAGGAAATCATTTTTGTTGTGGTTAAAATCAATAAATAACTATTTAACTCAATAGTTGGTTTATCTGGTAGAAAATCCATAATTTTACTGTTACCATGCTGAAGAATGCACTTGTGAGGGCCAACAGTGATCTTTTCATATCTTTGGTGATAGTTGTAATGAAATTTCATAATAGGTAATTGGTTTTTTACTTTTGAATTAAAATGTTTACATTCTATGGCATTTTATCTTTCTAATAGCACAATTTATGGCTCAAGTAGCTTTGTTAGTTATATGCTATTGTTCCATTTCATATAACAGATGGGGGCGTACATTTTACATGATGAATGTCTTTATTTTCAGTAAAGTATTATTTACTATAAATAAAATGTAGCACCAATGTATAGATTACATTAAAGAAAATCAAATATTTAGAATCCAGTCCACCAGAAAAATATCCATAACTGCCTAAACACTGAAAGCCTTGGAAGGCTATGGAGGCTGGTGACACAGTAAACTGATCTTGCCAAGTCTATTAATGTTGTGGTTTCTGAGGGGAAATTGGGAGCACTTTCTATGAATGTGCATCCTAAGCAGATTGAAGAGGTTTCAAGGGCCAGCAGCCAGAGAGACGTATTTGGGTTGAACAGGGGATAATACATTGCCTAATTTGTAATGAAAGAGGTGGGGAGGCTCAAGCAATTTTTTTTACTTTCATAACTGACATGGCAAGTCCAGAGGTTTCCAGGGCTATAAACTGCCAAGCCTAGAGGTGCCAGGGCTCAACCCTAGCACAAATTAAGCACCAGGATTATTTAATCCTTAGTTGCTGTGGAGAAGGACTCCAGGCACATCTCTCTTTAGCAGCTCAGAGGGCGAATTTGGGGGAAGCCATGGGACAGGTAGGCTTATGTCTAGTGAGCAAGCAAACTATACAAATTCATTGGCTAACCTCCATGAGAAAGGAGATGTTCAGCAGACTGCAGCTGCTACTATATACAGTAGTAGGTATGAATTTGGAGGGGGGAAGGACAAGTCCACTCTTCAGGAGCTGTTTGCTTGGGCTTTCCAGAGGAAATGGGAATTTAGCCCTTAAATTTCAGTGAAATTTGGGTTCTGATAGGGTTTTACCTAAAAGAAAAATGTGAGGAAAGAATGAAAAAGTAACTTTGGAAGTCACGCTAATTACTTTCCTATTTCTTTAATTTATGTATGTATCATATTACAAACACTGACAGCCATTTAGAGACTATCAAACATTTCTAGAATATTTACACCTGTTCATGAATTTGACATTTTTCATGTTAGCGTATACACAGAAATGCTTTTATTTAATTTCAGTTCAGACAGCAGGATGATCTAATGTACTGATTGCAGGCCTGGGAGCCAAAACCATGTGTATTTAATCTCAGCTAGGTCACTGATTTGCTAGGTGGCCTTGCCAAGTCTATTACGTTCTCTGTGCCTGACTTTTCACACTTGTAGAATGAAGATATAATAGCAATGTAGCAGAGGTATAGATTGATCTTTTGAAAAGACAGAACACTATGTCATTTCCAATGCAGTTACATACATGCTAATATAATTACAAATATAAATTGCTTTTGATCCATGGACAGAAACACCACTGATAGCTATGGCAATTCTAAGAGTAGAGTAAGTGCAGTATTTGGACTTTAGACAAGACAACTTTTGTCCAGAAAATAGCCCTAAATTTTGGGCCAGATTTATGCCCTAAGAAATAGTGTTTGCAAAGCACACAATCCTTGGATAGGGTGTGTTTAGGCAAGGGGAGGACCATAATTTCTCCTACCCATAGTGTGCTGGCAGGGTGGTGGGGCGAGGAATGGCTACACCACTTAACATTTAGCAAGTGATACTGCCTCTATACGCCTCACTGTGCCAGAAGGCATCAGAGCCCCAATCCAGCAAGATACATGAGCATGTGCCTATTTTTAAGAATGGGATCAGGGCCTACATACCTTCTATTGGCATAAGATCTCCTCCTCAGCATTTGGCTTTTGAAAGTATTCCCTGCTCACTGTGCTCCCCTGGCTCTCGAAAGCCAAAATTTAATCTTAATTAAAAATGTGGTCAGCTTTGTTTCATGTACCTTGGACTCCTAATTCCCACTTTAACCATTTCTTCTCCATTATTAAGTTACTTTCACATTGTAAAAGGTTATATTCTCCTACCAAAGAAGGTGATACATTTTGCTCTGTTACCACCTTGGAAAGAGGTTAGTTAAAACAATTAAAACCTACACATAATATTTAACCTTAGCTTTAATGATCTTTGAAAGACACCTTCTAGATAGGAAAATAGCGATCTGTACAATTTGTTCCCAGGCACAATGAGTGCCAATAAATAATACACACTTATCATAGTATGGCATAAATAGCCCTGAGTCGCATACATTATAAATATAGGAAATCCCAAAGCATTGTCAGCATCATGGTATAGTATTTATTAACTTTTTTAGTAATGCCATCTGCAAACATGTTAAGGCTGCACAAAAAAACTACAACCTAGATTACATAGCAACTGCTGATACTCCATAATACTGGTAATTTGTTTGTAACTTATGCACTGATGCTGCTCAGAGAAGACTTTTACTTATGGTCAGTAGTTGTTGAACTCTGTCAAAACGAAATCAGTCATTTTAAAATATGAGCACTCACACATGATTTTATTTGTGACCTGTGATGACGAACAGCTCTTGAAAACTAGGACAGTGTTTATACCTTAACGTTACAATAGTAACATCTGGCATTTTATTACAAACTGGATTTCTTTTATGCAACTGTGCTGAATAAGAGTCATCTTACAGTATTTTACTATAGTATTTGTTGTTTATTCTGTCTAAGTTACGTGAAACACGTGTGACCAGTTACCTTCTTCTTGGGATTTGTTTTAAATCACTATGTATACAGACAATTTAGAGGCCTGTAACAACAATGTCCAAAATGTTATTAAAATATTTCTTTCCAATCTTTACATAAAGGATTTTAAGAGAAAAATTAAATAAAAATTAGGGAAGTCCTTAATTGATATCTGAAAGCATCTCTGGAATTTAAACCTCTAAATGTGTATGAATGTAATGTATTTGTTTTAAAGATATTTGCCTATGTTTACAGGAATTTTCTTAGCAATGTACCTATAATCGATACTGTATCAATGTACTGGAAATCTATATTGTATTTGTGTTGCGATATCTTTAAGGTGATCAAAATCTTTGAGCTCCCTCTGCTGGCTTGGCTATGTATAGCACAAGAGACAACTGGCTTAATTCAGAGGTTATGTGTTAGAATTCAGCAGTCTTCTTCCATATTACTTATACCAGTTTTTACACTAGCACTTTCATTGAGGTTATGTCAGATTTACCCTGGAGTGAAATGAATATCAGGCTTCTTTATACTCAGGTAGGTTCTGCAAGACCAATGGATTCCCTTGGGCTGGTATACAAGGGTATCGAAGGAGCCAGAAGGTGTAAGTGAAAGAACTGGGTTTGAGTTAAATTAGGCTACCTTGTTACACCTCCAGTTGTTTTGACTTTACACTCATATCTTCTACTCCCTTAGAATGTGAGTTTAAGTAATGTGAACTCACGTTCCCGTTCATTTCAGTCTCAGCGAGCCAAAATGAAAAGTTACTTTTAAAGGGGGGGGAGTATACATTATATGTAGGTAAGATCAGTCTAAAGGACTCTAAGTTGGTGTAACATACATTGGTTTAACAAAGGTCTAAATTATACCAATTGGAACTCACTCTAGACGGAGTTTTTCAGATTTGTATGTGAATATGGTCAAATATTGCCATTTGTGTATTGTTTGTGCATTGGGCCCAGTTCTGGTGCCAGATTCATAGAAATATGCTGATTTACACCAGCTGAGGATTTAGTCCCTGACACATATTACTCATCAAGACTCCCATGGTAGTAAAATCAACAAGAGCTTTGCCTGGTTGGGGGTGGGAAGAGGGGAGAATGAGAAATGAGTAAGGCCTTCCAACCATTGTTTGATTATTTTTTTTACATATCCCCCACCATTTGTATTCCTTATTGTATGATCCTGGAATTTTAAAAGTCAAACCATGATAGCAGGAGGCAAAAATATTCTTTCTAGATTTAGAAGCACAAAATACTATAAGCATTTTATAATTCAATCCCATTAATTTGCCTAATTAAATGTCTAAACATCTCATGATTGTAAATTGCATTGAATTAAATCAATTTCATTTTATTATATTAAGAGCAGGTGTTTATTTTTAAAATACACAATAGTAGCATGTGTCTTCAGTGGAATTCTGGCCATAGAGCCTTTATAGGTTTGTGCAACTTTGAGACTTAAATATGACTTAAAGGCTTGATTTTGCATGGTGCTGGGCACTGTAGCCCTCATCCAACAAAGCACTTAAGCACACGTTTAATTTCATTAATGCGATGAGTCAATGGACTGTCCATGTGCTTAACGTTAAAACATATACTTAAGTGGTTTGCTGGCTTGGGGCCAAGGTGCTCAGAATCTTGCAGGATTGAGCGCTGGGAGCCTAAAAAGTTTTAGTATAGTTTGATTTACTTCTTGGTAACAACTCTTAAAAGATAATGGAGTCTATAGTGTCCATAGCATCCCTGTTCATACACAAAGTTTCTCATGATAACATGATAGGGTACTGTGTAAGATATATCAAGATACTTTTAAAGAGATGTATAGCAATTTAATATACAGCAATCAGCAGTGCCCAGCTAAAAATTAAAAATGATTATTCAGTTTTAGTCTAAAGAATGAGAGTCTGCTCATTGTTGACATTTCTGGTTTCAGCGCTTCAGAGATGAAGCAAAGTCTAGCAAATATGGTGTAGTTGGTTATAGGGAAGAGAAGTAAGCCAGCATCAAAGAATCTCATTTAGCACTTGAGAATATGATTGACCAAAAAGGAGAGAGTGTTTCCACCAAATTTCCAAAAGGATTTTAAAGGTCAAGAAGAGCACACTGATATTAGCACAGAAATAAGCTAATATATTTCTAAGTGAACTAACTATACATGTGCTAAGAGTGCATTGACACAGACTCTTGGAAAGAGGCCTACTGGCAAATGCCATCAGGGCAGCTAATTATCCTTTAAAAGAATAGGTGTCTCTTGCTTATTCCTGCCAAACCTCTGGTCATGGGTATTTCTTGAGTAGTAAATAGTAATGCAGCTTGACTATGGGTAGGAACTGGGTGAGCTGCCTTTTTTGCTGCTAGCAGTACCTTCCCTTAAAGCCTGGGATATTATATAGACAAAAGCAAGATGTGCTTTTCACCCACACTAAAAAAAACACTGACAGGTTTCAGAGTAGCAGCCGTTTAGTCTGTATCCGCAAAAAGAACAGGAGTACTTGTGGCACCTTAGAGACTAACACATTTATTTGAGCATAAGCTTTCGTGGGCAACAGCCCACTTCTTCGGATGTATCCAAAGTACAAGCCACAAGTACTCCTGTTCTTTTTAAAGAAACATTGTATACCATGTTTTTTGACCAGTCAGCATTACGCCATCTGTTATTCATTTCTTCCGTTTCATCAGCCTGACCTTCTCATGGCTGAACATATCTATTTCTGCCATATTCTGCCATGGGATTGTCTTAAAACAGAGTGCTTGAAGGCAATATTCCCTTATATGTATGTTGATAATTGTAATGCTCTTGGTAGGTTTCCCAGATGTTTGGGACAATACAGTCTGTTTAGTTGGTAACCACTAATGTCTGTGAAATGAGAAAAGCAACAGAGGGTCCTGTGGCACCTTTGAGACTAACAGAAGTACTGGGAGCATAAGCTTTCGTGGGTAAGAACCTCACTTCTTCAGATGCAGACTTACAAGTCTGCATCTGAAGAAGTGAGGTTCTTACCCACAAAAGCTTATGCTCCCAGTACTTCTGTTAGTCTCAAAGGTGCCACAGGACCCTCTGTTGCTTTTTACAGATTCAGACTAACACGGCTACCCCTCTGATACTGTGAAATGAGAGTCTTCCTTTGGTGGAAACATGTATAACATTAGACCTAACAGATCCCTTAATTTGTTAGTGTTTACAGTGATTAATGCAGAGTAGTCTAGTTAGCAGATTTTAGATCACAACCCCCATAACCTGAAATACAGGTCACATTCCAGATTCAACATGCTATAGAAATTCCTTTATTTCTTTATTTCCTGCACTCTAATTAAATCTTTCCCTTCTAGAAAGAGCAAACAGAAACATCACTTCTGCAATCTACAGATTGATCTTGCACTAGGTTTGAAATGTGTGCTATTTATCTTTCCATATTCTGTATCATGAGCTTGCTTCTGCAGTCTTTAGCTTAGGTCACTGAGTCAGACACAGACAAAGGTCTTTCAAATTCTACTGGGCCAGCAGCTGCTCAGTTTGTTACATGAACAGATTAATCTGTGCAAATCCTCTTGCTGAACCTGCATTCTAATACGCCAGTTTCATTTTAGCTTTCTTTTCCATAAAAGACCTATCACACACTATTCATGTATATAAGGAAAAAGTGTCTAAAAATGCACTCATCATCTACTTTAAAAAATGTGCACATTAATAAAGATGCCACAACAAATGGGTGTTAATCTAATTTGCAATCAGATTAGGGCACTCTTTTTAATCTGTTGTTTTTTAAAGGATGAAATGGGAAACATTCTTTTCATGTAGCAAAGTTGAATGGTGAGGTTTCTAGTAAAAATATGGAAAACTTTGTAATTAGGAATTTTCCCAAAAATGTTACCTTCACTACCATAGTAGTTGCAACACTGAGAGCTAATATATAGTATTGTATTCTACATTGGGGTTTACATTTTTGAAAGAATCAAACCATGATGACTATATCGTCTTTTTTACATCCAAATAATTTTTTTTGCATCAGATAAGGATTTCAGTGATCATTAATACATCTTTCACATTATTAGTGCATCTGTGTTGTTCTCAGAATTTATGGGTAGAGTAATATGTTTCTTTCACATGGTACCAATGTTCATTTTTAAAGACCGACTCAGCACTAAAATCAGGGCCGGCTCCAGGCACCAGCTGAGCAAGCTGGTGCTTGGGGCAGCAGATTGTTCGAGGCGGCATTCTGCCCAATCCTAGGGCGGCACGTCCATTTGGGTTTTTTTTGTTTCGCTCCGGCCACCCTGTAGGGGGCGGCGGCGCAGAGAACCAGAGCGCCATGCAGGGCAGTCCTCTTCCTTCCCTCCCTGCCGACCAGAGCCCTCGCTGCAGGCGGCAGGAGGCGACGCAACAGGAGGGGCCGCGTGGCAGCGCCCCTGCTGTAGCCCTGGCCGCCCCCTTCTCTCTCTCTCTCTCCCGCCCGCTTCCTCCCCTTCACCCCCCCCCCCAGCCGGTCCCCCTGCACCCGCGCTCCGGCCGCCCCGTTTCTTTTTTGTTTTTTTTTGCTTGGGGCGGCCAAAAAGCCAGAGCCGGCCCTGACTAAAATATGTTCTGAAATAGTTTCCTCTCTTTAGCAGCAAACACATATATTTTTAGACCATCTTTGTGATTATCATTGGTACAGTTGCAAACTGATCTCCAGAGAGGTGATCTGTGGAAAACTATTTGCCGAGGGCCTGCTTGGAAAAGCTTACAGAATACCTGCTCTTTTCCACTTACATTCAACACTGAAAGCAAGCTGGAAAAATGGCATTCTTCTCATTTATCCAACCTCCACCTAACTAGCATTTTTACTTCTTCAGTTTTGTCTCATGGGATTAGTCACTTTCTCAATTTCTTCCTCTGATTATTTAACCACTGATTTAGCCAAATATTTCATATGGGCTCAAATATTCTAGAGGTTATATCTAAGGACTTAATCTTGTAAAGTGTTCAGTCCCATTAACTGCACTGGGAGTAGTGGGTCATCTCCTTAGGGCTGAGTGCCTCTTCAAGGGGTTAGGCCTTAAAAAAAAAAAAAAAAGTCGAGTCCATAAAAATAAAAAGGTCACAGATTTTTCTAATGCACAAGTTCTCAGTTTCTGCATTCATTAAGTTGGTGAATATAATAGCCATAAAGAACAGAAGGGAGAAAGCTTGAGCATCAATAATGTTTTAATAAATTCTGAGTTTTTCTAACAACTAGATAAAGGCCCATGTCTGTTTTCCTGGTTGCCCACAACTTAGATATGTACTTAAATTAATGAAGAATAATGCTATAATGTGTGCGCTCAAGCTAGGGGAGAATAATGATACATGGGTGATACCATTGATATCTAAAAAGGCCAACCTAGAAAGTGAAATAGATATAGCAAACAAATCAAATGCCTTCTCTGTGAATTGTTTTTTTATTTCACCTGTAGGGGTTAAAAATCTAGAGCAGTAAATGTGTGTTTTCCATTATTAATTAGTATTAAAGAAGAAAGGTGGTCAGTGGTTAGGTGCCCTAACCTAGGACTTGAGAACCCTGGGGTAAAATCCCTGATCTGCCACAGGCTTCCTGAGTGACTTTAGGCAACTCAGTTAGCCTCTTTGTGCCTCAGTTCTGCATCTGTGAAACTGGGCTCATAGGACTTCCTTGCCTCACAGGGGTGCCCTGAGGATAAATATATTAGAGACAGCCAGGTACGACAGCCATATAAGTAACTAAGACAGATGTTACCAAGCAGTACAAAAACATAACATGGGCTTATCATCCCGTGATTAAATATATCCACCTCTACTGGATAATTTTTTTTTTCGTGTTGCACTAGGCCCTTTCTATAATGTTACATGGTTATAGCTTTTGGTTTATCCTGTGCATATCACATTCTATGATTTGTCGTAATCAGTTCACAACAGGCTAATTCAGTGTGTTATCTTGTTTTTGTCTAGCAACTATTTTTGTTCTAATATATATTTATAGTTCTTATTGTACCAAACTGTCAAAACATTCTTTTAATTTATTAATACAATGATACCAGTGTCAAAATTATGCATGTAAAAATGAAAGCCAAAGGAAATGAGTTTTCAGATGTCTTTAGCATAGCTGTCTTTGTGTGTGTATTTAGCTAATGGGTGTTAATCTCATCTTGATGTATGGGGATTTTTGCCCTTAACTCCTATTAGCATTAATAGGCATTAAACCCATAAATCCCCTCCATCCAGATAAGAATATACCCTTTGGCCTTCATTTTTGCATGAACCTACAATTTACCAAAACTCCATTAACACAAAAAGCTACAGTATTTTAGAGCAATGTTAAAGGTGAATCTAAAAATAAGAAAAGGAAGGACATTCAGAGACTGTTCCTCTTTCCTTGTGCACGTATGGTGGAAGAGCTTATCAGTGCCTACACTACATCGCCATGAGTAGGGATCGAGTGGTCTCTCTGAATTCCCCTCCTCTGATCAGTTTGATTTACCTTCACTTTATTTTTAAATTTAACTTGGATTTTGTCTTCACTGTATTCTGTTTTCTTGTTTTTTAATTTTTGTATTTTTATCTTCTGGATATTCAATTTCAGTAGCTAGACCATTTGAAAAAGATGTATAATTCTGGATAAGATCTACTTATAATACTTCACGTCAATACACTTTAAAACTCTTGGCTATTTATAATGAGCCCCATACAACAACAAAAAAGTAAACACGTTTTTATTTATAGCCATTATAAAAAAGAAAAGTAACAAATGCTGTACAAGATCTAGTTTAAATTGATTCTCTGGCCAATCATTTATTTTTTTCTTTTCAAAAGGAAATTCTCAGTGTGTTCATAAGTGTGATTGTTATGGCTTCAGGAAGAGGCAATATTGGCCTTTCCTTGAAGTTTTAAGGCTCTATAAGAGTTACTATGATCTGTGTGTGGTTTTCAAGCTGCTCCAAATTGTGTCTGTTCTTGGCGCGCACACTGATAAATCCATGAAGGCTTTATGGTATGGATAATATTTAATCCACAAATGTATCATAATATAGGAAATATGTCATTTTGATTGATTCTGAGCAGACCCTAGGAAGTACAGGAATGGACCAGCATGCGAAAGTTAAATGAGCACCATCTACACTTTATAACTTTGAGGTGAATCCTTGGTTTCATTCCCAACAATGATTCACCCTCACTGATGCCCCACTCTTCTCACCTCTTCCCACAACTGGGGAATGCCCTAATCCATTTGGTGGATGTGCAGGTGGTTGCTTCTCCCACATGTGATGCAAATAGGTGAGTAGGTGGATAGGGGCAAGGAAAACTGCTTCAGTGGAAGTTTCTAAAAGCTTTCTTAGGGTGCAGTGAAAGGTTTCTCAGTGTAGTAAATCAGGAATGTACCATCTTCTCCAACTCCTATTACTTTTCTCTCTCTCTCTCTCCGGCTCCACACTTGGCTTGCCATCCTGTTTGGCTATATTATGTGATAAATGTATTCTTGTCAGCCTGGAGCAATTTGTCTTATATATGAATTATTAACCTTCAAAAAAAAATTGGAAATATTGCCAACACAACAATAAGTTAAACACTAGTGGTTGTTACAATAATACTGTGAATACTTCAGGGGCTTGTATTGCTTGAGCAAAATATTCTAGGGGAAAATACTGAAGAGCACACTCAGGCATGGTTTGTCTGGTAATAAATAGTAAAAAGTTTGCAGAGGCTATCTGTAGTTAGCCTCTTGATTTAAAAGAATTGTGGTAAATGCTCATTCCTCTGGGTTTTTTCCCCCCACCATAATAAGGATATTGCAGCAATGGGTAACTCGGGGGAGGGGAGCGGAGAGATCAGTTTTGTGTATGGGGAAATCAGAACCAGTATATACTTGTGCTATTTCTTCGTTACCTTATTTCAACTATAAAATTATATTTAAAAAAAATCTGCTCTCTTTGTAGGAGAGCAAATGATCCCATGTTTATTTCCATGCTTATAAAAAAGTAGTCTTTACATTGTTTGTAAATCTAGACTTGTGGCTGAAAATGTAACTTTATAGTAAAATATGAAAGCTGATTTATTGCCACAACCGGATTAGTTATGGATGAAGAGTTATGGCCTATATTACTGTTTAATAGAATGCAGTGTGCTACCACTTGTGGGATCTAGATTCAAGACACAATCTTTCTCAACTGAGTTAGCAGAGGATGGGGTGATCAGCTGTTTAAAAGGAAAAAGTGCCTGACATCCCTATGAGCTTTTCAGGGTGAATACTGATGGTCTTCAATGCTGCATCTAGGCCCTGGTAGTCTGAAAGAATAAAGTGTCACTATAAATAAAATGTAAGGGTGAGATGCTAAGACACTACAGTAATGGGAGCCATCCAAGAACCAACTAGACAGATACATACACTATCGTTTAGAAGTACCTTAATGAACTGAAATAGTTTTGGATGGTTTTCTTTAATCTCTCTCTCTCTCACACACACACATACACACACACACACACACACATACACACACACAATAATTTAGCCTTTATGTACTGTCTTTTGAAGGTTTATGTTGAATAGGGCATTGCCTACATGACTTTCATTGTCTTATTAGAATTGCCTGGATAAAACACACATGTTGTTTTTTGGGGGGACTAACATTAGGTTCATATTTTTGTTTGTTTTTCATTTGCTGTCTAAATATTAATTTTAAGAAAAGACAGAAGTACAAATCTAAGTTGCCTGAAAGATCAGACAATAGAATTTATACCTTAACTTTCCTATTTCATTTTATAGAACATTACCTCAATTTTACAATATTGCCTATATTGTGGCTGATAAAGCTTCTCAACTTGATAGACATCTTGGCAATCTATAGGTGAAAAGTGATACACGTTAAGTATTTGTTATTGTCTATGTCATCTGACAAAATTTCATGTCTGACTGCCATATTAGACAGTATGTGGTATGTATACTATGGCCACCTTGCGAGTGAGCATGGGCTTGAAAGAAACCTACACCTTCCCCCCCGTCCTGACTCCTCCCTTCACCATGGGGCCTCCCAGCTCAGAAAAGCTCAACTTTTCAGCTACCCCTAATACCTTAAGATGTGAGAGCAGCAGTATCTTTATCAGTGACTACTCATCACCTGCTAGTGCATTAAAAGCTACTACTTGTACACTGAGAAAGGCGGCAAAGGTGCATGTAGACATAGCCATTTTATACATTATGTATGGTTGTGTAAATTGTCATATAAATGTTTCTCTAACTCTTGCCACTATTGTTCAAAATTAAAACCATTGTAAAAGCTGCTGTCATTTTTCAGTTTTAGCTCAATTAACCCGAGCATGTTAGTGGGATTTTAGTGTAATGCATTGGGAGTTATGAACACACAACTTCCATTAACAACAAGAGTTATGTTCATACTGTGATAAAAATATATTCCCAGACATCCAAGGAAAGTGTTTGCAACATCTATTATTACTATTATACAGTACTTTCTGATTATACAACTGATAAAAATATCTATCCTAGGCTTTAGGCATTCTTGACAGCTATTTATAATACCATGCTTGTAAATAATACATCCAGCATCTTAAATTCTGCTATAGCCATAAATAACTAACCAAGAAAAACACAAAGGAAATAGCCGTACTTCCACCAGAGAAACAGAAAAACGGAAGCAGGAATAGAATGGAATCAACCAAAAAGCAGCTCATCTATGCTGGGTAAGGTTTGTAAGAGTGGCAACAATATTTATGATCAGTGCTAATGAAGGCAGATGATAGAGCTAGTAATACTGGAATGTGCACATAACCATTTATTTAATCACCTGTGCTTTGTAATTGTGCACAATTATATCCTTGACTTTACAGGTGAGATTTTCAAAAGCACTCAGTGTTGGCCTAATTCTGCTTCCAATTAAGTCTATAATAAAACTCACATTGACTTCAATGGGAGTGGAGATAGACTATCACTAAGTGCTTTGGAAATTACATCCTACTGGGTTATCAACAGTTACAAAATATTAAAGCAAAATTTAATTTATATTGGAAAAACATGGTGGTGAAATAAAAGAAAACCCTGGATTCAAATATGAGTGCTACAATGTTTATTTGTTCTGTCTCTGAGTTATGAAATATTAAGCCATGCGGCTGTCCTATAAAATACATAGATACAGGCAGAGTTTTTGATATGACATATTGAATATGTCTTTATTCCACAATTATAGCAAAATATAGTCTCTCTTTCAGAAGGAAATATAAAAAGAGTACCTGTCCACACAATAGGTTTTTTTTTTAATGTTTCTAAAATCTAAGACAATTCCTAGAGGAAAAACCATCATTAAGCTACAGATAATGTTTTAAAGAGATACCCGATTAAATTACAGAAACATTTTTAGAACATTGCAGTAATATACTTTTTTATGAATTCAAAGTTAAGGTTAAAGTTAAAGAACAAGCAACTGAAAGTTAGAACTTTCTAGATTAAAATTCCACACACAATCTTAATCTGACCCTGGGCCAATGCCTATCCCCTGAATAAACACCAACAATCCCCTTATAACTACTTCTCATTCTGTTGAACCATCATGTCTCATGCAATACAGATCACAAAACCTCAACTACCATATTTAGAGTATGGTAATGTTATAGAGAACAAGCATCAATAGTGTTACCTTAATACTGGAGGTAAATTATGTTCATTTCAGTTCATACTAGACAAACTGCCACACAGATATCCAAATCTTCCCACTTACTGTATGGCACCCAGGGCATGTCTACACTGCAATTAAATACCCATGGCTGGTCCGTGTCAGCTGATTTGGGCTCACAGGACTCAGGCTACGGGGCTCTAAAGTTAAGTGTAGGCAATAGCTATTCTGGAATAACTCTACATGTGGACACTCCTATTCTTGAATAAGAGTGTCCACACAGAGTTAATCAGAAACAACTTCACATGTGGATAAATCCTTAATTCCTGAACAGCAACATCTCTACAGTACTCTTGTGATGAATGCCCTAAGGATATGCAGTACAGAGAAGCATGTTCTCAAGGATGTTTGGCATTAGTCATAACTTGTTACTGTGTCACAGATTTGGCATGTCAATTAAAGTTAAGTACTTACCAATCAATTTAAATCAGATAGTTTCTTGTCAGCTGTTATGCTGAATCTCTGACAGATTAATGACTTATAATTAATGGTGAACATATCTAGCTATGGGTTCACTTGCAACTTCTATCACATAAGTGAAAGAAGTACCTCATGTCTCAAAATTTCTATTAGTCTTACCGTGCTTCAGACATGTAATAAAGCAAAGATGTGATGTACAACAGAGAGGAGTCCCACTGCTAGGAATTCCTTGCCATATTAATACATGCTTTCAAAAAGTTCAGGAAAGAAAATGAGCAACCCCTTCCTCCCACAAAAAACAGAGAGCCAGATTATTATTTATTATATGTATTACCCTAATGCCTAGTTGCCCTAGTCCAGAACCCCATTGTACAAACGCATAACTAAAAAAGAGATGGTTCCTTTCCCCAAAGAGCTTACAATCTATGAATCAGACAAGAGACAACAGACAGAAGAGTTCATGGAAACAATGAGAGAATATCAGTCAATGTGATAGGCTGTGGTCTCAACACACCAGAAGCATAACCACTGTCAAGATTTTTCTGGCATTACAGCAAAGAACAGTTTTGAGGAAGGTTTTGTAGAAGGATAAGAAGGTAGCTTTTCAGAAGTTTACCTAGAGTTCCTTCCAAGCAAGAAGGGCAGAATGGGAGAAAGCACAAAGGTGCTTGTTTGAAAATTTAACAAATGGGAGATGGAGTCTGGCATCATGGGCCAAACCAAGGTGAGCATTTACAGTTCACTAGTAAATGAGACATGAAAGGTATAGGTGGGGGATAGACTGTAACAGGTATTCAAAGTGAAAACAAGAAGTTTATGTTAGATGTGATAGAGGTGGGGTGACATGCCCTAATTCACAGTGAGTAGTAATTGATTCTGCAAGTAGTCCTATTTACTCCAGTGGGACTGCTGTCAGAACAAAGTACTGAGTAAAGGTAACAGAATATGGCCCATAATTTCATAAAACAGCAGCCAATGCAAAAAGAGTTCTGTGCTTGGAGCTCTGACATCAGAAAAGAACAAAAATAAAAGCCCTTACTTCCCCATAGCAGAACCTGTACAATGGGAAATCATAGAACAGTCAGAAACCCTGCAAACAGAATTGCTGCAGCATTCTCCTAATTTCCTTCTTTGCTAGGTTTACAGGCCTAGTGGATGGGGGGGAAGAAGTAGATGTGATATATCTTGATATTAGTAAGGGTTTTGACACCATCCTAGATGACATTGTCATAAGCAAACTAGGGAAATATGGTCTAGATGAATTTTCTATAAGGTGGGTACACAGCTGTTTGAAAGACTGTTCTCAAGGAGTAATCATCAATGGTTTGCTGCAATACTGGGAGGGTGTATCTACTGGAGTCTCACTGGGTCTAGTACTATTCAATAGTTTAATTAATGACTTGGCTAATGGAGTGGAGATTATGCTTATAAAATTTGCAGATGACATGAATCTGAGAAGGGTTGCAAGCACGTTGGAGGACAAGAGAAGAGAAAATTGGTGGAGAATTGGTCTGAAATTAACAAGATGAAATGCAATCAAGACAAGTGCAAAATTCTTCACTTAGGAAGGAAAAATCAAATGCACAACTACAAAATGGGGAATAACTGGCTAGATGGTAGAACAGTGGAAGAGGAACTGGGGGTAATAGTGGATTATAAATTGAATGAGTCAGCAATGGCAAAAAAAGTCTGATATCATTGGGGTGTATTAACAGGATTGTTGTATGTAAGACATGGGAGGTAATTGTCCCACTCTACTCAGCACTGGTAAGGCCTCAGCTGGAGTACTGTGTCCAGTTGTGGGCACAGCACTTCAGGAAAGATGTGGACAAGCTAGAGGGAGTCCAGAGGCAAACAACAAAAATGATAAAAGATTTAGAAAACCTGATATATGAGGAAAGGTTAAACAAACTGGGCATGTTTAGTCTAGAGAAAAGAAAACCTGAAGGTGACCTGAAAATAGTCTTCAAGTAAATGAAGGCCTGTTATAAAGAGACCTTTGATCAATTGTTCATGTCTGCTGAAGTTAGGACAAGAAGTAACAGGCTTAATCTAGATCCTTAATCTAAAGGAAATTTAGGTTAGATATTAGGGGGAAAAGTTTCTAAATATAAGGCTAGTTAACTTCTGGAAAGGCTTCCAAAGGAGGTTGTAGAATCCCCATCATTGGAGGGTTTTTTTGTTTGTTTGTTTTTGTTTTTTTAAAGAACAGGTTGGCCTATATGATCCAGCTTTACTTGGTCCTGTTGCAATGCAGGGAGTTGGACTGAATGACTTCTTGAAGTCCCATCCAGCCCTGCATTTGTATAATTCATGTTTATGAGTCTGTATTTGAGTTGAGGGTTCTGTTGCTGCCCAGAGAGGTGTGGTGCTACCATAGGCTACTTCTGCTGCATATTTTTATTTGGGAGCCTCATTAAAATACTTGCAGCAAAAGGCCCTTTTCCTCATCCTATGCTCCCCTCCTTACCATGCAGGGGAGAGATTTATCTGGTCCTCATTCTTTATAATTAGTTAATTGAGTTGATAAGAGGAAAGTGTCTTCATTTGACTGCTGTTCCTACTTTTTTCTTTCTTGTTTCCCATTAACAGAAATGGAGTTCTGAGTGCTAAGAGCAATGAAACAAATTTAAGTTGGTGCTGTGCTCACCCAGAGTATCAGTGCACTTGGAAGTGTATTACATTTTGTCTACATGATAGCAAGTGAATGTATTTAGTTTTGCCCAACCATGCTTAAAACAAGCTAGGACTCTGTGGACTCTGGCTGTAAAAGCCAAAACAGTGGAGGAAGATGTGATGTGGAGGTATTCCTCAAGTGCAGCAAACTTTGAAAGAATTCTTGCTGACCATCAGAATGCCTCTAGGAGCATTGGCAGACCCTACACCAGAGTGGGAGCTGTAACACAGACTGATAGGGTGTAACATTCAATACTCCCTGAACCAGCTCTGCTCTGCCAGCCAGTGTGGAAGGGACACTGGGTTTGTTTCATTGCTCATAAAGGAGCATTTTTTACCACAGGTGAACTAAAAATGAGCAATCCTGAGATAAAAAACTACAGTGAAGACAAGGCACTTTAGTTTTACCACAAAGCGAACAGCTTTATGCACCCCTCCCACATCTAGGGGTTAGCCTTGGTGAGTTTACCTGTGTTTTTTACCTCAGGACAGCTTGTACCTGTTCGTTATCCTGAGGTAAAAAATACATCATTTTTAGCAGTGAAGACAAGCCCATAAAGAGCTGTCTGCCACCACTCCTTCCTCCTCTTGTGATATCTATTGCTCATATGAGCACCCTACACCCTTTCCCCACACCACATTTGGCTACACAGGGTTAGTCAGTCTTTTTAAAATAATAAGAGCTGGGAGTTAAATATGGTGAGTAGTCAGGACCTGAGAACAAAACATTTTATTTCAAGAAAGACAATTCTTACTTGAAACCAACATTCAATTAAAAGCGATATTCGCTATACACTTTAGTAAGCCCAGGAAACTTCAGCATGGTACTATGAAAGACAGACAAAGCAGTCCGTAGAAAAACTTTACTAAATGTAAGAATCTACCTATATATAATCTATTATCAGCTTAATGTTTGATATTATGATTGAATAAGTATATCTGATTAGCTGCAGCCTGGACTCTTTTTGTGCTTGTATCACACCAGTCAGAGGTCAGATAATGAAGTGCATTAGAGCTTTATAATTGGAATCTAAAGAGGACCCTGCATCTCAGGTTTAAGATTGTCTGATCAGGTAGTTAAGGCAAACTGTAGTTATCTGATGTGACAGAAAGTGGTAGGTAGAGATTCAGAGTTAAATGCCGTGAGAACTGTAAGCCACAGATAATTAATGTATTATTGGACTGATTCAGCTAACACACACTGTACTGCCCTCCTTCCAACTCAAAAGGTTTAATATGAGATGCCATTGCTTGATTTTTCCAACAGCAAATAGTCATGTTTTGTGTCGAGCTAGTTTGATTCATAGTGACAAGACAGTGTTGGTGTGTGTACTCTGTTTATTGTCAGGGCCCAACTTCTGTTGATTATATAAAACTAAGGAACAGAAATAACTTTTATCATTGAAGTGAAGCTGCAACAGAGAGCCATGTCAGGGCACTGCTTTGTGGCATGACAGGGTCCTGCTGGTGCCCTGCTCTCAGGTCCCTCATTGCTCTCTGTGGTCCTTGTAAGAAGTTATTCCAAGGCCAGAATACTTTAAGATTTTTCCCCTTTACAGGATCTTACTTTTTAAGTCTCCTACAGCTACTCAAACTACACCTTCACCCAAGTCAACCCTTCTTTTACCTTGATTCAGGGATCCCAAGGCACCCCTGTGGGGGTCTAGGCTACTAACTTACATAGTTTTCTCCACCTTGGGTCAGGAATCCCACAGCCTTCATTCTAGGTTCTACAATGATAATTCAGGCCAGCTGTAGCACTCAGCTTCAGCTGTGTCTTCCCCCCCCCCCCCAAACTGGCAAAGGCCAGCAGGCTGAAAAGGAACCCTCCTCCTTTCCCAACCCCTTAACTTCTCTTTTATCTCCAGGCCAGTTACCTTTTGACACAAACATTTTGGAAAAGAAGTTACCAAACTCCAGAGCTCTCAGTGGTAGAGATCAGTTAATCTCTCAATCCTACGCAGTGATCTGGGGTTTTCTGGAAAGCTGCATCCTGCCTGCAGGAAGACCACTAGTGCTGAAAATCATCAGCTCAGCACAATTGGTACAGGCAGGCCAATCATGCAGTGTTCTCTTGATTAGGTAGATGTGTACGTGGGAGAAATGCTTATAAATTGTGAGCTCTTTTTCTCTATACCCAATCTCTGAGGATAACATTGTCTGTTGAACATGCCACTGGTTGTAGTCAAATATTGCACAACAAGCTGATCCACAGAAACACAGTCTCAGTCAGGGCAGTCTCCTAACATGCCTAATGAATGAAGCAGTTCTCTTAGGAAGCCTTCCTCATTCACTTGATTATGGAAATTTATTTATTTAAGAAACATAGCAAATCCCACAGCTATGAAAGGCTCGCCTAAATTTAGATACTTGCACAGTGAGTTTCTGTTCTTTAAGGGCCTGATTCAAAGCCCATTGAAGTCACTGGGTCCAGCCCTAAATGTACACACATACCAGGGAAAACTAAGGAAACTCCATCAATTTACTTAAAATAATTAGATTACGTGACATGCAGTATAGGTCACTGAACAAGTGCAAAATGGAAAGGCTGTTATTATACAAAGCCTAATCAGCCACTGGGCAGCCTGTCTAATTACACTAATCAAAGTAGCACTAAAAAGCACATCAAGTTTCATATTTTTCAGAGACCAAGGTAGCAGTATTAGAAATTCTAGCCAATAAGAACTAAATCCATTAATGTATTTTGTGCCATACTAGCTTCTCATGTATAGTAGTAAAGAATGTTTTTTTTTACATCAGTCTTTATCTTTTCAGTCCCCACGTTGTACTTCTCTTGCATCTAGTATGATAAAGACAAAATATTCTTTGGATTGATACAGAACTCATCTTTATCTTGGTTATTGTTGTAATGTAATACTAATCAATTACTTTAATTAGCTCAAACTATAATTAACCATAAAAGTATGCACACTGCAAAAAGAAAGCTCTGGTTAAAATTGAGAGATAAGCTTAGATTTAATTATTTTCCCCCCCACAGAAAAATACATTCTTTTAATACACTCATCCAAAGCTTTAATTTCCCTAAGAAATACCCAGCTTTATATTTCATTCTGAATGTTCATGAATGCTATAATTATAGCATTCATTTCCACAATATTACATCAAAATGAGAGAGAGAGAATTGCTGAGGGGTGTTGGCAAGTAGCCTGTTGTGATCATCCTGTTTGAACAAATGATATTAAAATTAGAAGGGTCAGAGGATTTTGAAGATGAAGTTCAAGGAGCTAAAGTTGTTTTTGAAAGAAAGAGAAACCACACCAACCAAAGAAGTTTACATAATTCTTGTATGCAATCAGTAAAAGTAGTACAAAGAGAAAAAAGGAACAGGATAGACTAAACACTTTAAAGGGTGGTACTGTGAGGGAGATGATAGCTTTGCGGATATTTGAGGTACACTGTGGAATAGAAAATTATATAAAAAAGCTGAATTTATCCATTTTTTGTAGGTGATTTTTAGTTAAGAGGGAGAGAGAATGCTCTTGAGGGCAATATGTCAGAACTTTGGTCACATTTGAAGCCAGGAATTAAAAAGTTGCTGACCCCAAATTAAAAGCTAATGTTATCTACAGCTATCAACAATGCCTGAAAGGAAAAAATAGAAAAAAATTAAAATACCCACCTGTTGTCTGAAATGCTGACAGATGAACTTGAAAATATATATTTATAAGAGAAATGTGGCTTTTGGGTGAAAGGGGAAGTGCTATTGCAAACAAAGCTACTGAGTTTTGTACCTGTATATAAATTGTTACAACCCTGATGAGTCCCAGCCCTCCTGCTAGACACTCATTAGGCTGCTTTACTAAACCCAATACTTGGGTCTCACATGCTCTTGGCTTGCTGTAGCTAGTCAGAGTTTAGGCACTGTCTCTCCAGCCTCAGACCTTTAAGTACGCACACAGATGCAGACCCTGGTCTGCTACCAGCTTGGCTGTGGTGTCCATGCAATCCACCCCTCAGGTGAACAGATTTCCCCTATCACATGATCCTGTATTGGGTCACCAACCACCTGAAGTTCAGACCGAAAAAAATTCATTTCTTGCAGGTTAGCCACCCTGTTTGGAATATCCAGTGTATTGGCAGGACAATGTCACTCAATGTTAACAATTTTTTTTTATTATCCTGTAGCAACTTCCAGAGAGGATGTGTGATGAGAGACATTTCCATGTCAGTAAATGGCTGATTCAATACACAGAGGCACAGTGATACAGAGTTCATAAAATCAATCAGAATTCATAAGTTTTACATAGACATATTTCCCAAACTGTCACATAAGCATAGCTGGCAGAAGAGGAGGAGAATTAATTCATGGCTTGAGATTTCTGTGTTGTGAATAAAGCTGATAATTCAGTAAACAGTGTATACTGTTGTCCTAGCCTGAGATATCATTAAAATAAGCTAATGCACAGTAATGCTAGGCCATTAGCTTTTAAACAGAAATCCCCATTAAACAAATAGCACAATATGACTCTAAAATATTATTACAGTATTATATAGCAGGAGCTAAATTCTCAAGTACTTACTGAAGCAAAGACTTCCTTGGGCAGCTACATTGCTTCCTGGAGCTGTGGGTAATGGAAGTAGTGAAGGGGCCACATTCATCTGAAAGGGTTCAGCATCTGCCCAATATGTTAGAAAGTGTGCTGGGGAGCCATTGCCAACCCCTGCCTGGCTACTGTGGAGAACATAAGCAGGGGTGCTAGCCTCAGACATCTTTGGGCTTAGAGAGTACAGGGACAATATTGCTATCCTATAGTTTCAAACAATATGTGAAAACACTTCTTGCCCCTCCTCCCCCCCGCATCATGAGGGTTTCATTAACTGCATTTTTGAGTGAGTCATGATTTTTGAACTCTTCACAGAACCTAGTTTGCCCATCATGTGTGCATATAAAGATATCAGGATGGGAATTCATTCTGAAACTAACAAGCTACCCACACAAATGCATGGACTCCCCCTTTTCATCCTGACACAGACTCCATTTTCCTCTTTTAATCTTTGATTAATATCCTCTCCTTCTCTGACCCCACATGGCCAAGCAGACTTGCTCCTACCTACTTTCTAGTTCCATAAACAGCTCAGAGATGTGAAGTTTATTTACAGTGTTTTTTTTTCTACCACCTTTACAATCTATGTAGCCTCATACTCCCAGTAACATGCAACCCTCAACTTCAGAGATAAGGGGAAGACTACAGCTCTGACTCTTCTACTCATCCTCTTTCTCCTTTCAGGCTTCTTTCCTGTGTCTTTTGTAGCACTTGGACTAATGAGTTAATTGGCCTTTTAACTCTCTCCAGCCTCCCCCCAGTCTAACACCAGATTAATGTTCCCATGTCAGGTGTGCTCTGGGTTGACTAATTGGAGTTGCAGTGATTGGTGAACTGACTCAGCTGCTTTTGCCCACCATTCAGTGCCTTTGTGCAGGAGATATCTCAGGTGAATTGTGCAAGCTGTATAGCTAGGTATGAATTTGCTGACGTAATCAACATGACTAGAAGCCTTTGAAATCCCATTGTATCTTCAGGTCTCAGCATTCAGTACTGCCTGACTCTTTGATTCATTGAGCAAGATTATTGCTCTCCCGACTATGTTATTTCTGTTGTTTGAAACTGACATTGGTCTTATTCAATGTAAGGTTATTAGCTCTTGTAATCTCCAGTACTCTTCTCAATCATTCCTAATGTTCAATGGCAGTGCTGCCCCAAATTATGTCATTAGTGCACACTTTTGCTCCCACTAGACCCTCTAACATCTGGCTCATCGTACATTGAAATACTTCTGGAGCCAAATGTATTCAGAAAGGGAGTCTTAGGATGCAGTATCTTCCAAATAGTATTTTGAAACTGACAATCTTGGAGCTATCAGTGTCCAAGGGGATCAACCAAGATCCTGCCACGGTATCTAATTTGCTGAAGAATTTGGCTCCAGACATTTCAGACATGAGTTCACTTCTTGTGGGCAAGTGGAAGTGTTTCTTTTTATGTTTTTGGTCAGTTCTTTAGGATCCATACACAGTCGTGGTCCCCCTGCTTTTTTCTCTACAGTTACTAGGAGTGAACCCAACCTGTTGGTTCTTCTATTCGCCTAATGATAACATTTGCTGTCATGTTTTCCAACTCTTCTTCTAGCTCCTTTTTTAAGACTTGTAGAACTTTTCATGTGGCCTGTACTACAGATTCTGTATCTTCTCTTAACCACATCTTATATATTACTGGAAGTACCCATTTTCTGTGAATACAGCCTCATATGCTATTAATACTCTTACATCTGTTTCTTTGTCTCTCTCTCTCTCTCTCTCTGGAATGCATCTGTCATAACTATAAAGGGAAGGGTAATAGCTGTCCTGTGTACAGTACTATAAAAATCCCTCCTGGCCAGAGACTCCAAAATCCTTTTCCCTGTAAAGGGTTAAGAAGCTCAGGTAACCTGGCTGGCATCTGACCTAAAGGACCAATAAGGGGACAAGGCTGTTGTTTGTGTTCTTTGTTTGGGAGTGTGTTCGTTCTCGGGACTGAGAGGGACCAGACATCAATCCAGGTTCTCCACATCTTTCTAAACAAGTCTCTCCTATTTCAAACTTGTAAGTAAAGAGCCAGGCAAGGCGTGTTAGTTTTCCTTTGTTTTTCTCAACTTGTAAATGTACCTTTTACTAGAGTGTTTATCTTTGTTTGCTGTACTTTGAACCTAAGACTAGAGGGGAGTCCTCTGAGCTCTTTAAGTTTGATTACCCTGTAAGGTTAATTTCCATACTGATTTTACAGAGATGATTTTTACCTTTTTCTTTAATTAAAAACCTTCTTTTTAAGAACCTGATTGATTTTTCCTTGTTCAAGATCCAAGGGGTTTGGATCTTGATTCACCAGGAGTTGGTGGGAGGAAGGAGGGGAATGGTTAATTTCTCCTTGTTTTAAGATCCAAGGGGTTTGGATTTGTATTCACCAGGGATTTGGTGAAGGTTTTTCAAGGTTTCCCAGGAATGGAATCCATTGAAATGGTGGCAGCCGAACCAGAGCTAAGCTGGTAGTTAAGCTTAGAAGTTTTCATGCAGGCCCCTACATTTGTACCCTAAAGTTCAAAGTGGGGATCCAGCCTTGACATGGTGGCAGCGGTGGGATCATTTTAAACCCAAAAGCCAGTAAGATTTTTCCTTCTAGCTGCTTGGAAAGCCTAGCTGGAGGTAGATAGATGCATATCTTATCTCTCCTTGCCTGAAGGCAGAGGTGTTAAGTTTTTTTAACAGGTCCTTTGTTAAGAGAAGTGTTCAAATGGGCAAACAAAGCTAAAGGAAATTTACAAGCTGAATTGTTTTTTTTTTCTTTTTACATCCTCGGGAGTAGCTAGTTAGAAAGTCTCTGTTAACTCAGCAGCAGCCAGAGCTGAGAGCTTCCCAGTTTCAGTCAACTGCAGAGGGGGTGACCCAGCACAAGAAAACAGGAAAATGACAACCAAAGAAGAAAAAGCCAAAGAGGGGGCCCACAAGAGAGAGAGGGAGCTAAAAGAAAGAGAGATGGAGGAGAGAGAAAAAGAAAGGAAGCATGAACTGGAAGTAGCAAAGGCTAAGCCAGATACAACAGCCCATCCCAACAACCCCCCTCCAGGTACCACTTCCCATCCCAGAAAATTCCCCACCTACAAGGCAGGCGATGATACTGAGGCCTTCCTAGAACATTTTGAAAGGGCCTGCCTTGGATACAGCATCGCTGCAGACCAGTACATGGTAGAGCTGAGGCCGCAGCTCAGTGGACCCTTAGCAGAGGTGGCGGCTGAAATGCCTAAGGAACACATGAACAGTTATGAACTTTTTAAAAACAAGGCCAGACTCAGAATGGGGCTAACACCCGAGCATGCCCGTCGGCGGTTCAGAGCCCTAAAGTGGAAACCGGATGTGTCATTTACCCGTCATGACTACCACATTGACAAAAATTGTGATGCCTGGGTATCAGGAGCAAATGTTCAATCTCTGGAAGATCTGCTTTCCCTAGTAAAAATGGAGCAGTTTTTAGAGGGTGTTCCTGAGGAAATAGAAAGGTACATCCTAGATAGGAAGCCCAAAACTGTAACTGAGGCGGGGGAGATTGGAGCCCAATGGGTGGAGGTGGCAGAAAAGAAAAAAACTAGTAGCAGTTGGAGCGAATATCAGAAGGGGCAAGCCGAAACAAAACCTAACCACCGGGGACAACCCAAGGCCCCACCCACATCCCAAGGGAAACCCCAGACGCCTTCTCACCCCACCACACCAGTCTCCACCAACCAATATCGTCCCGGTGATACCTTAGCAGGGCGATGTTTTAAATGTAATGAACTGGGACATATAAAGGCTCACTGCCCCAAGAACCCTAACCGATTACAGTTCATTACACCCCAATCACACCAAAGATCCCCAAACCCAGATGCCTCTCTCATACCCTCGGAGTGAAGGGAAACCTTGAGAGTGGGCGGAAAGAAGGTTACCGCTTGGAGGGACACTGGGGCTCAAGTGTCAACTATCCACCAATCCCTAGTGGACCCCAAACTCATCAACCCAGAGGCTACAGTGACAATTCAACCCTTCGTGTCACAGTCTGTAACCTTGCCTACAGCCACGTTGCATGTCCAGTACAAGGGCTGGTCAGGAATGTGGACTTTTGCATCTATGACAATTATCCCATTCCCATGCTGCTGGGGGAAGATTCTCAGGACAGTAAGGGGAGTTACTTGCAGTTGCACAGGCTCTGTGGCAGCCATTGCAATGTTAACTTTCTCAATATGGCTTCCAGCACTGTGTGCCTTCTATTACTGGTCCCATGTAGTATCATACTGATGAGCAGAGACCTGTGTCAAGATAAAACCATTATAACAAACAGGAATATGTACAGACATGAGGTAAAAAGACTTTCTGCTGGTCTGTGTAGCTGCAGCCTGTGACTACCCTGTCTGGGCTGCTGTGTTTCATTCTGCCCCAGCAGTAAATGTGACTCGGGAAACCAAAGCCTGCATCTAGTGTCTACAGGAAATGTGGTGTCTTTACACTTCCTGGAGGACTTACTCTATTGCCTAAGTTCCCTCAATCACTTCCCTCTTACAGGCCTTCATGTATTCCAGCCCTCCACACCTGAATCTGCAGAGGAAGCTGCTCTACTAATGGCAGTGTAGGGGCCTGTTCTGCACCGATTGCTCCTATCCATGCTTTGGCCCTGCGCTCCTACCTCAGTTAATTCCTTTGCTACAGTGTAATGCGTGTGTGCCTGGCAAGGCCACTGCTACCAAGCTCAGTTGGTGAAAGGGAAAAAGCAGCACTACTATGAAGCACCTGCTATAAGACACTCCCCGGCAAGCAGATATTGTTTCACAAGCAGCACAGTGCAGCCTTTAGTGGCCAATAGGGGAACTGAGGTAGATGAGGCAATAGTTCTAAAATTGAGAGCACTGCAGCCACCAAAACAGAACCAGTTCATGACACCTGTGATAATTTACTCAGTGGTGAAAACTCTGCGTTATGTACAGCAGGGGAAGTCAATAGGTAGACCACGATCCAAATCCAGCCCTCCAGATGCTCTTGAATGGACTGCAAAAATTTTATTTACTTATCATGATTGTTATTGCAGTGTGAAAAATGTTTCTCTGGAGTCTGGACCTTGACTATACCTTGACCAAGAAATTTGGACCTTGACAAAAAATAATTAACTACACCTGGTGCAGTAGGCAGGGGCTTCTTGCAGCCTCTCAAGTACTCCTACAGCAATGAAAGGTCAAGCAAAATGGTGCCCAAAGAATGTGAAGAAAAGGAGGGGGGGGAAGTGGGGGGCAGAGGGAGGGAGTTATGTCCCTTGACTGTTGGTATATAACAGTGGTAGAGGGCCAAATTCTGCTCTTATTTACACTGAGATAAATCCAGATTCACTCCATTTCCATCACTGAAGTTTCTCCAGGTTTACACAGATATAACTGAGAGCAGCATTCAGCCCTATTATGTGTCATTAAATGAAAATTATAGATGATATGTTAGCTCTAAAACAGAGAACTTTTTCTGAATATAAGTGATTTCACTTCAGTTCTCAAGCCTGAACATTAAACTTTTCAATTTCTTTTCACATGCCACCATTCCTCCCCTCACCCCCCACAGTTTTGCTTAGAGTTTTTGGATTTGAAACCATGTGAGCTGAAAGTTTCACATGGTGTTGATCGAAAACCATCAATCAGTCCAGTGTCACTTGAACTACAGGATCCTTTCAATTAAACATTTTGCATTTGTAATGAAGCCTGAATCCAAGCCTGGATTTTGATTTTTATATAATATTAATAATTTGAATTTAAAATGTTTCAGTAAATATTTCATAATTGGTGAACATGCTGGGCAAAATTCATTTATGTGACTGGCATACGGGAATAAGAATGGGAAAAAATCTTTCCCACCGAGTCTTTTGTTAATATTCTAGAAATTGTTCAAAGCCAATGTTACAAATCTTAATATTAGATCTACATAAATACATCTGCTTTCATGAAATGTTAGGTGACTTCACCAGCACTAAACACTCAAGTGTTTTCTTGAGTGAGGTCTTTAAATGGATTTTAGCCATAATTGCCATAGTTACAATAGCAAAGTTATCATTACTCTTGTGAAGTACATTTCCCACAATGCTATTAACTTTTGTACTCAAGGCAATGTTTGCAATTCCACAAGCTTCTCATGTTAAAATGCTTCTGTGAGTTAGCACCAACAAAGCAAATGTACTTTTGTTTCATTTTGAATCAGACAAGTTCAAATTCCTGCTTAATGTTTGGATATTAGCTGAAATTTTAATGGCACATGAAACTAAATCTGGTAGAATATTGGGGAGGATCCATCTGTGTGCATGTAAATGTGATCTTTTGGTGCAAGTGATGATAGTGTCCATAAAGAATGTGTGCAGGTGATCTGCAAATGAAATTTTGCAAATTTGCCTTTATACACTTATCACTGCAGAGCTGGTAGGATCCCAAATACGATGAGAGTTTAATTTCACAGTATCCTCACTACAGATGACTGCCACAATGCTTACATGAGTGAACAGAAATATTGTAACTACATGTATAAAGTGATGTATTTAATATATAATTATAATAACTTTAATGACACCTTAGAAATGCTGTATATTCACAGTATTACCAAGTCTTTAATTACTATCACTTTATAATAAAGCAATGTGCTAAAATATTGACTTTAATATATGATATTACTTCAGACAAGAATTAATGACCCTATTGTACTGCTCAGATACAGGTGTTTTAAGCAAGCCTTATGATTTAAGGTGTAACATTAATACTTATGAAAGACTGGCTACCTCAAGCTTTTGCTAATGACCTCCAAACCTTTAGCTTGGAGGTCACCAGCATGAATTCAGCCCAACCCAGTAGAACTTAAACACAATTCCCATTTGCTAGCCCCACCTCACAAACTCACCACCATACTTTGCACTAAGTGGCAGACTCAACAGAAAAGCCAAGAACTGCTTGGCTCATGGAGACTGAACTAATCCTGTTACTGCTGAAGGAAGTCCCCCGCATGTCAGGATTGAGGCATGCTAGCAAGGAAACTTGCCCTGCTCCTGTCCTGTAGATAAACAGAGCATTTGTTTATCCAGAGCTGTCAAGCAGAATAATCTAGCAGAAAATCTAGACAATTTATTTAAGCCAGAGTTTATAGTTATCAAATTTGTTATAAAAACTGCAAAAATAGCCCAAAGGACTTAATTCTGCCCAAATATACACTTCCTGTATTTCCATTTGCTTTAGCAGGATTGCACAGGGTGTTAGTCAGGTAAAAGTTTGGCCCAAAGTGTCATTGCCATTTGAGAGAGGACAATGTTAGATTTTCTATTGTTTAAAATGTTTCACTTGTTGCCTGCGCGAAAGTGGGAGGAGTCAAATTACTTCACTGCTAAAGTGATGCTTGTGTAGGCTTTGAAAGCAACTACTTTCCTGACAGAAACAATGGTGTAGGAGGAAGTGGGGGAGGGTACAGGTTTGTTAATAATATCAGCTAATATGAGCTGTGGTACCCAGAAAGAAAGAAACTTTATATGTACTGCATTTGTCCCTGTGCTCATCAGTCATCCAATATAGCAGTAAAATGCCCCATTCCCCATCAATAAGAGAGGAAGTTTGAGCAACCACTGGGGAGGAATGCAGTGACCATGGAGGGAGGGGTAGAAGGGCTGCCCCACTTTCTTGAGTCTGCTTCCTTCCCATTGGCTGGAAATGGGAGAATGGGCTTGCTAATTGGCTTTTACAGAGTACCTTCCTTGCCTGTTTAAGCTACCTGGGTTTTTAAAAGTCTCTTTTTCTGGCGAGCTACCCCACCCTTCCCTTAATATCCTGTTGATGCTGTGTTACTTAGGATTCTATGGGTCTGACCGATTGCCCATTTTGGGATCAGGAAGGAATTTTTCCCATTGCACAAAATTGGCAGAAGGTCTGATTTTTTCCCCCCTTCTTCTCACCATTATGGAGTCACAGTTAGGTTACAATGTTACAACGTAAAACATTTAACATTAGGGAAAGTAAAATTGTTTCAGCTTTTTGCAGACAGTGTTCAGTGTGGATAAAGATGAAAGGGGCCAGATCCTGAATGGCTCTACCCCAATTTATTGATTGTATGGTGGGAGTCCTGACCACCACACTAGACTCAGTTAAATGCCTGATATATGTGATTGGGGCATGGGGGATATAGCACCTCTCAACAGTGTTAAATAAAGTTGTAGCCTGCCACTTAAAATCCAGCCCATTTATCTGTCATTCATTCACCTGTGTGTCCTGATCAAAATAGGACTTATGCTGAAAGAACTGGACAATAATTTTAATTGCAGGGGAAATTCTTGAGAGGAACAACATATCTGGCTAAAAATCATTTTATCATCATGACAGTGGTAAAACATAGCCAATGATAAATTATCTTGAATCCTTTGAAAGGCAAAAGGATGCAAATAAAAATACCTTTGAAAAGATGCCTATTATTTCAGTAATTTAGAGTTGGAATTAGTACAACCAATTAACCAAAAGAAAATATTGTGCCTAGTATGCTTGTGCTTTATCAAAGGCTTGTAAAAACCTAGACATTATATTTGATAAACTAATGAATTCTTTATAAATCATTGAGTTCCAGTGACAGTGTCAACATTCTGGCGTATGGTACCATACTGTGAGAAAGTACCATTGTGTACCTCAGCATAGTGAATCAGAAGTTAACAGACCATATAAAGGCTTGAGCACTATAAATCTTGCTCATGCTGTCGCATGGATGGGGCAGTTGGGCCAAGTCATCCACCAAATGTGCAGTCTCCCTCATACCACCAATGAAACTTCTGCATGCAAATTAGCAGTTGTGTATGGGGTGGTGATTGGTTGAGTTACCTCTGATAGCACAATGACCTAGGACTGTTGGCATGTCATAGATACATGCCTTACTGTTGCAAGGCTGTAATTAGAAAAGTCAAAATAGCTGATAACTTAAAAATTGGATTGTAACAGACTGAATTTTTGAACCTGGTGATATTCTAAACAAAAACGAGCTTTCACTCATGCTTGTAGCTGTTTTTATCACTTCACACCAACTAAAAGGCATTCTAGGCTTCAGAGTTACTTATTAGATAGGACTTAATATAGTCACACTGATTGCATCAACCTAGTCACAGGTTAGCAAATAGTACTTAGCTAGTCATCCAATTTTGTTTCGTCTACTGAAGAAATATGCAAAACCAAGGAATTTGTTATTGCATGTATAGATTCTATTGTAATGGTTGGGTTGATTTTCTAACCTGGTCTCTCTCACACACTGCAAGAACAGTTTTGCTATAGAGGGGGAAGAAAGAACAGCAGGACTGACTGTATCTATCAGCCATTGTACACCACAAACCAGGGCACAGGAGCTCTAGGGATTACAGCAGCTTTGGGGTGTCAGAGGTGGCCACAGAGTGGCTCCACTGTCCTTCCATAGAAATCATCCCTCCTGGCTTTCTCCCTGCCTCAACTGAGTTTTCCATGCTATGCAAAGGGGGCAGGATTAGCCCCTATGCACAAGTAGCAAGTGAGAACCGAAGGGGTCCTGCCAACTTTTTCAGTGACAATTTTATGAAAATTAGAAACTATAAAAGAGTGTTATTTAGTAATCCTCAGAGCAAAACAAATTCTGCTGTCTGTTTACACAAAATCATGCTACTTGTTTAAAACATTTAAGCCTCATGCTCACACTGTGTAATTACTAGCTCAGAACAATGAGCACTTGTTTTTCCTTCATGCAGTACTAGTAAAATGGATAACCTTTTTTGTAAAGTATGATTTTTGATATCTGAAAATGAGACTGCTTCATTAATAGTTTTGAGAGAGGATAACTACTGAATGTACTTTGACTGCCAAGCAAGTTAAACCAATACAAATCTGATCCCAGCTTGAGAGGGCTACTGAGGCAACCTGTCATTCAGCATAGGTTAATGTAGTCTACAAGAGAGTCTTTATGTTCCACCATTTGCTTTTTTTATTTATACTTTCCACTGTGAATTTTTAACCGCCCCTCCAACTTCCCTCCACTCACCAACATTTAGGGTGATAGTTGCATTGATTTCTTATTGTACCCTCTGTGGGAAGGGTAAAGTAAGTAGACAAATACATTTTACTTGCAATAAATATTAATTAAGAGTTAAATAATGGCTTTGTTATGAGCCCTGCCTAAAGTCTCGCAGAGATTCAAAATCTCCCTCCCAACTTTCTTCTCTTCAGGTCTATACATAGTATAATGAACATCCCCACAGCATGCTGGCACAACTAGGGGCACAGAGCCAGGTTCCTCCCATTTCCTGCTCATTCAAACTCATATGCATGGAATTGGGGGGAGGAGCATGGCAGCCCCAATGAGGTCTTTCTCTTCACACACACAGCTCCCCACAGTATGGGCAGAGGAGTAAGGTCATATCTTATACTTTCCTACACAGGCATGTAGGATGGGCCACAATCTGTCCCTAGGGGCTCAGTTTTAAATTCAGAGTAAGATGAAGGCTGGTGCTACACCTAGGAAGGTGTAAAAGCCACAGTCCTGCTTCCATCCTGCCATTTTTTGGAGGGGAAGACATCACCCCCAGAGGTACTAGCAAGGAGCTGCCTTTGTTTCCAGGGTTCTCTGCAGCCACTGTGCAAAAGATGGAGGCTTCTTTCACTCTCCTCCATCTCTGCACTTGCTGGGCATTGGCCCTAAATGAGCACTAATATAAAATGGATGAAGATTAGTACTACACCACACTGCTCCAACCCTATGCTTAATGATATGGATAGATGGTTGATTTTGTCATAGAACTTTACACGTATACCGGGAATCATATAAATATAGGGCTGGAAGGAATCTTAAAAAGTCATGAAGTCCAGGCCTCTCTGCTGAGGCAGGATCAAGTAAATATAGATAAACCCTAATAGATGCTTGTCCAACCTCTTCTCAAAAATCTCAAATCATCGTGATTCTACAATCTCCCTTGGAAGCCTATTCAGAGTTTAAGATTTTCCTAATATCTAATCTAAATCTCCCTTTCTGCAGATTAATCCCATTACTTTTTGTCCTATCTTCAGTGGACATGGAGAACAATGGTTCACAATCCTCTTTATAACAGCACTTAATGTATATGAAGACTTTTCAGATCCCCCATCAGACTTCTTTTCTCAAAATTAAACATACCCAGATTTTTTTAACCTCTCTGTGGAGGTCAGATTTTTTAAACTTTTTCTCATTTTTGTTGCTCTCCTCTGGACTCTTTTCAATTTGTCAACATCTTTTCTGAAGTATGGTGCCCACACCTGGATACAGTACTCAAGCTAACACCTTACCAATGCCAAGTAGAACAGGAAAAATACCTCCTGTGTCTTGTATACAATGCTTCTTTTAATACACTCCAGAATAATATTTGACTTTTTCACAACTGCATCACATTGTGGAGTCATTCTATTTGTCATCCACTGTTACTCCCACATCCTCGTTAGCAGTACTACTAGCCCATTATTCCCCATTTTGTAGTCGTGCATTTGATTTTTTCCTTCCTAAGTGAAATACTTTGCACTTATGTTTATTCAGTTTCACCTTGTTGATTTCTGACCAATTCTCCGATTCATCAGGGTAATTTTGAATTCTAACCCTGCCCGCCAAAGTGCTTGGAATGCCTCCCAACTTGGCACCTGCAAATCTTATAAATATACTCTCTATTAGCCACGTCACTAATGAAAATATTAACTAGTACCAGATCCAGGACTTACCCCTGTGGGGCTTCACTAGAGAGACAATCCCAGTTTGATAGTGAACATGGTCTTTGAGAATGATCTTTCACCCAGTTCTGTTTATAGTAATTTCACATAGCCTGCATTTCCCTAGTTTACTTATGAGAATGTCCTGTAGGTCTATGTCAAAAGCCTTACTAAAATCAAGATATATCATGTCTATTGCTTCCCCCCATCCACAAGGCTAGTAACCCAAGAAGGAAATTAGTTTGTTTTAGCATGATTTATTCTTAACAAACCATGCTGTCTCTTTCTTATGACCTTATTATCCTCCAGGTGCTTACAAACTGATGGAACCAATTATTAAACAAATATCTTTCCAGGTATGTAGGTTAAACTGACTGGTCTCTAATTCTCCACCTCCTCTTTGTTCCCCCTTTTAAGGATAAGTACTACATTTGCCCTTCTCCATTCCTCTGGGACATCACCTGTCCTCTATGAGTTCCTGAAATAATTACTAATGGTTCTGAGATTGCTTCAGCTAGTTCCTTAAGTACCCCAAGACAAAATGTCATCAGGCCTTGCAAACTTGAATCCATCTAACTTATCTAAATATTCTTTAACCTGTTCTTTTCCTATTTTGGCTTGTGTGTCTTCCCCCTTGCTTCTTAATATAATTGTGTTGAGCATCTGGTCACCATTAACTTTTTAGTGACCACTGAAGCAAAATAGGCATTAAACACTTTGACCTTCTTGACGTCATCAGCTATTAGCTCTCCTTTCCTGCTAAGTAGAGGACCTACACTTTCCTTCATCATCCAATTAGTTCTATCCTCCAGCTGGTCTTGTATTTCAACATACAGTTTTTGTCTGGAAATTTGATCAGGATAGATAAGTAGGTCCTGACAGGATGGTCCAAGTGCACACTTATCTCTATGGTAGCTTCTGATGATCAAGGAGAAAGATGTTGGTGATCAAGGTCTAGTCCCTCAAAGATAGTTAAGCTCCTAGCTCCCATTGAGGATTTGGGCCCAAGTTTTTAGTAGTCTGTGGGTCGGATTTAGCCACTGTTACTCACATTGAGTAGCACCTTACTCCACAAGTGTTCCCAAATATAACAACAGAACTACTCTTGGAGTCAGATGAGTAAGGGTTGGAGAATTAGGTCCTTTTGCATCTATCACCTTTAATTATATAAACGCTACCTTTAAAACCATTACCAGATACCATAAAACCAAACTTCAAAAACTGTGGTTAAAACATGCTTTCAAATAAATTAAGGGTCAAATCCTTGGAAGTGCTGAGCACCTGCAATAGGACTTCAGAGGTATTGATCCCTGACAGTATAGTTTCCACAGAGGTGATGATTTGAGACTGCCCAAATATGCAGTTTATAAAGAAACATAACATTGAATTATATTCTGATAAATCAATGTTTTACAGAACATTTCTAAGAAGTTCTCTACCTATAATTAACATAATTTATCTAGGAATTTGGACAGCTGTTCAGATGTTACAAAATAAATCTCTCCAAATCTGAAGTTATGCCAATGTGTTTTAGTGATATTGCCAAACATAAGCCTACAACTTTCTCTGCCATTTAAATGATCTAATAAAAAATTAAGTACCTGGGGATTTTTCTTATTCCCTTGATTAATTCCCTTTAGAAAGTTAACTTCCCTTCCTTCCTTAGTAAAATGCATAAAAATGTGTTATATTAAAAAGACATACAGTTCAACTCAACATGTAAAGGCTATCAGAATGAGCTTGTTACCAGTGCTTTATTGCTTACTGAGACCACTTTTGTACTTTACCCTCATCATTCAGCTGGAGACTGTTTTAATCCCAGAATCAAACTAAAAACATTGCAGTTTTGTAAAGAATGACAGTCCCCAACTTTAAATTGTGTCTTCTGTTATATTAGTAACTGCTTCCTTTTATACCAATGTTACATGAAAGAGATGAAGTGGAATTCAAGTCAGGCATTAAATCCTTTGATGACTTTAACCTTCAGAAAGTTGTGAGTGTAGTGGTTAGAGCAGTAGCCTGACAATGCTGTGTTCTCCATATCTGCAATGTACATTGCCTGCGTGCACCTGATAGCATTGTCTTTAATTTAATTTAAAGAATCCTTGCAATAATATATTAGTGAAGAAAATTAAGAACATCATGTTACGACCAATGGTGGATTAAGGCATAAGCAGTATGGAGCATGCCTATGACCTCAACTTTTGAAGTCACATGAGATCATAATCTTAGATTTCATTTAAATATAATATTTCTAGCCTTCGTGGTTGTGAAGAAGAGCCCAACTATACCTGCTGCAGCAATTTCTGCCAGGTAGTGCAGACAGCTCAGAATAACTGGAAAGTTTTGAACAGCTCCATGCATCTCAGCTCTGACACCTGTTGCTTTTATGGTGCCCTCCAATAATACAATAGGATCATTGTGTAGTGAAGGTAAGTCTTCCTGCTGCCATTATGTCATGATGATGACTTCCACCTAGTCTGTCAATCATAAGTAATTATATTATGACCCCCATTATCATAGTATCCTTATTTATCCTCATACCAACCCTGTAAGACATGGAAATGCTACTATCCCCATTTCACAGATGGAGAACTGAGGCACAGAAAGATTAAATAATTTACCCAGGTAATATGTAGCAGAACAAGGACCTGAACCAAGGTCTCCAAAAGCCAAGATTAGTGCCCTAATCACTGACCTATCCTTCATCTCATGGGTCAGAGTCCTCTATGTGGGTGGATGCAGAGTCTTCTTTCTTTGGGACACAACCCAGCTGGCCTGAAGACAGGAAGATGGAGATGGAGAATGTTGTGCCTACAAAAGATGAGAAGGGCAGATCCCACACAACACCAGCAAATTACTCTTATGTGCTATAGCCCAAGCAGAGGTGGAACTGCACCATGGGGTGGAGTTTGAGGTGAGGTCTATCTTCAGCCCTACATTGCCTTAATGTAGCCCTAGTTATGATTGTTTCCTGTTGTCCTGAAATGTATCTTTGCTACTACCTATTGTATAACTACTAATCGTTACAGGTAAGGTCTCTGTTATACAGGAGGTCAGGCTAGATTACCACAATGGTCCCTTCTGGCCTTGGAATCTATGAAGCAAAGTATCATGCTGGCATTCATGGACATAAATCATTTGTCATCCATTGAAGGTTAGGGGATTACACAGCTAAGTGATAAAATAAAAACTAAAGCCCCTATCCTTGATTAAGCTTTGCTTGTTTTGTCTTTCACTTAGGATTACCGAGTGAATATCTTTCTCCGTCAGAATTGGAATGATCCACGCCTTGCATATAGTGAATATCCAGATGACTCTTTGGATTTAGATCCATCCATGTTGGATTCTATTTGGAAACCTGATTTGTTCTTTGCTAATGAAAAAGGTGCCAACTTTCATGAAGTTACAACAGACAACAAGTTGTTACGAATTTTTAAAAATGGAAATGTTCTTTATTCTATCAGGTGAGTCTCTGACAAAGGAATTTTTTTTTAATACTTTTAACAGGCAGGGACACTTGGAACTGGATATCTCCAATTGTTACTTATGCAATTAAATGATGCAGTGAAGTCAATGTGAGTTTTGAGTGCTGAATTGGTATTACAGTAGCACCCACAGGCATCAAAAGAGAACAGGGCCCCATTATACTGGGCACTTTACTTACACATAGTAAGAGATCACCCCTGCCCTGAACAGCTTATGATCTAAATAGACAAGACAACATGTGGGAAAAAAATAAAGAATTATTATCCCCATTTTACAGATGAGGAACTGAATCACAGAGAGATTATGTGGCTTGCCCAGGGGCAACAGGAAGTTTTTGGCAGAGCCAGTGAGAAAACGCAGACATCCTGAGCATTAGTATTTGGGCAGGGCTATAAATGGGTTCAAATTCTAGCCTTCATTCTAAATATTTTCCCATGATCACAAATGTTCAGGAGACCAGAGATGATGCTTTTCACATGGTCCTAACCCCCCAACTATTTCCTCCTTCCTTCACTTAATTGTTGTAGCTGCTCTTAAATGTGGAAACTAGGAACAGTTTAATATATCAGTAGCTACATAGTACTCAAAGAGCTGCTCACATATTACCGGGAGGGGGAGCATATTGGAGACAGAAGTATTCACTTTTTTTTTTTTTTTTTTTACATTTCGTGAAACTTTTTGGAAGTTGTATCTACCTAACATGTAATAAAACAAACATTGACAAAATCAAGTTACTCTGATGATTACTGCCTTGCTTCTCTTCTCCTCTTTAACACTTCTGCTCTGGCTTTACTGTAGCAGCCAATGTTCTCATAAACACTTAAGTCCAGATCCTCAAAAAGTATTTAGGCATCTAACGTTGATTTCAGTCCTTAACACTAGAGATTACTGACTTGTACCATTTGAAAGTTAGGCTTTGAAGCTTTCATAAGGTGTATGTAATTGGTTTTAGCTCTAACACTTTTCAAGGTATCACCTATTACTTCTAGAAACTGAGGTGTGTGTAGGGGGAAGATAATAGTAATCAAAAAGGTGTGATTTTAGTGTCCCATGTGGTATTTCACAAATTAGTACTAGAAGTCAATAATAAAGTGTTTCAGGAGTGACGTTCTAGGGCCTGATTTTCCTTTGCATTACTTTCCAGTTTTACACTAATCACCACTTCACACTCTTACCTGAAACATCCAATCTACTTGACAGATTTATTTGTAAAATACATCTATCACCATTGCCATATGGAACAGCAATTCAATTTTATGTTGACGGCCCAAATTTTGATCAACTGCACTTTAACTCATTTTTCAGCATTCCCCTCAGTTTTATGATAGTACATTTCAGAGCAAAATGTACTCCTCACATTTGGTGTTTCACCTTGCATGCTTTTAAGGTATTGCATTATACTGTGGGGCCTTTTGGTCTGATAAAGAGAGGAATCTGCATATAAACTGATGCATTAGAAGACTGGACAAAATGCTCTTTTCATGTTTGGGTGCATTACTAGGGGAAGAGTGCTCAGGAAGTCTCCCTCCTCCCAATGTTCCAGGGCAGCAGTTTGTCTCGATTAGCAGGTAGGATCCCTGGCAATTTTTTCCAAGAGCACTTCTGTGTCTCAAGGAGGCTTGGTTGGCCAGTCTGTGAAAATAGTCAGGGCCCCTGTTCTCTTGCATGCACTTGACCATTGACAGCTGGCTCTAAGGGGGCACAAAGTACTCCCCTTTTGGAGCACAAGTAAGGAGCACTGCTGTGTGAACTGTCTCCAGATTCTCTAATTCATCCTGACATGCATGGGCAAGATGGCTCTTGGAATCCGTTCAGACACTATCAGTCTGACCCATCTTAGTTCCTCCTTTTAATTACATACGGCACAGATTGACAAGGGCAAGAGTTGAATTTAAGGACCAGAGTTGGATTTAAGGCTCAAATCCAAGTCCCACTGAAGCCTCTGGAAATTTTGCTAATGACTTCTATGGGATTTGGTCTGTCTTGTCTGGATCAGATAGAATGAACTAGTTTGAGTGCACATTGAAAAGAATGTGACACATTACTGTACTAAAGGTATAATACCAAACATTAATTGTGCTGAGAGCAAACTCCAATTAGTTCACACAGTTCTTGTGGTGCCAGGGTAATTCCAGTGATTACTCTATCATAATTTAATTGCCAAAAATTTTCAAGAGGAATAACAGACCCAATCAATGAAAAAGACTCAAAATTGTATAATCAACATGTAGGTGAATATTCATCTGAATTTAAGTTCGTTTTGCATTGATGAATATAGAGAAGGTAATTCTGAAATACTTGTCATTCAAAAGAGAATGTTGAAAACCTTAAAGTGCTGAGTTTTCTTTTTCCAACCAAATGTAATTGCAAGTGAATAACATATGCAGACCAGAAGTGAATGATGAATGTAGTCACATATATATGTTAGTGACCATGAAAGAGCCACTTTTCAATTTAGACTTTGTTTTAAATTAGAATTTACATTAGACTAGTTCTTTGAAAAAGTAAAGACAAGGGGTCAGATTATCAGTCAGCCCCCATAATGGGGACTTTCTGTAACAGGGCAGTTGTGGTTTCCCCTTCTGTAGGGGATCCCTGTCTACAGGGGACCCCAAAGTGGTATAAAGCTGTCATATCTGGCTCTATGCACACAGTGCACCAAAAGTGGGAAGGAGCATGGGCAGAACATTCTGTGCACTAATGATTCATGGCCAATGGAATAATACCTAATGCCCGCCTACTCTTACTTGCTCTTGAAGCCAAATTGAACTGACACCAGAGTTCTGAAAAGTCTTGTTCACACTGCATTGACCTTCTGCCAGCTGACCTGTTGAATTTGACAGCAAGCTGTGCATCTTAAACATCAACCACTACCATCATTGTCAGATAATGCTGCCAGTGTCCTCCTGCCATAAAACTTTCAGACCTTGCATCTAAATTTGCCCCTGACAGATGTTTCCATGGGAGGTCATTGTGTAACAATCTACTTGCTACATTTACATACCTTTTCTGATTTTATTGGTAGCTACAGAGATTTACTTTTGCTAGCATCTTTCTCTGATCAGTTAAAATGAATGTGATTGTAAAACAAAGTAGTCACTGTGAAAGGTCATTTGCATCACTTTCTCCCTGCAAGCCTTTTCTAGGTGCTGGCATGGAGCCTGAAGAAATAATATACACTTTTACTTTTAGCCATACAATTTAAAATACAAGTGATCCCCAATAGATAATAAAACCTTTTCAGCGTGCCATTTCTGCAGAAATTTGTATTTAGGTCTTTTTATAGTCCATATGTTCAAGCAGAAGCAAACTTCATATGAAGTCAATGGGACTTTTGTGAGGAAAAGGAATCCAGGGATCAGGCCCATTGTCTATATTCTCGGGTCTGGTCTATACTTAAAACTTAGATCCATATAGCTATGATACACAGGGGTGTGAAAAATCCACAGCCCTGAGCACTATGGCTATGCTAACCTAACTCCCAGGCTAGATGTGGCTAGGTCAACGAAAGAATGCGTCTGTCAATCTAACATTTCTCAGGGAAGTAGAGTTCCTTCAGCTACAGAAAACCCCTTATTTTGCTATAGTCTGTGTCTGTACTACAGGCTTATAATGACAGCTACAGCACTGTAAGTGTACTGCTATAACACCTGTAGTATAGACATCGCCTCACTCTGGTATAATTATCATGCATCTGGGATAAGAGAGTTTATTAATATACTTTGTGTAAGGGTCAAGAAGAAATCCTATAAGAAATCTTCTTAATTGACACTATTACATTTTCTCTTAACTGAATGTTCCCACTGAGTGGATCCAAATTAAGTTAGAAAATGTTGATTACATTTAGTTCTAATTCAAGGTTCTGTAATACTAAACTTTAATCAATCAGCAGAATAACACAGAAGAATAACATAGAAGCAATCAGAATACCTTATACTCACATTTTGATAATTGAATTTAATATTTCTGTATTAGTATCTTTGTAGCAATTTATAACTGATAAATTAGTCTTGGATCATAAAAAGCTCCCTATTAGTCTGTGGAATAGTACCCCCAAAGAAAGAGGTGAAAACCTAATTCCTGGAAGCACTACAAATTAGATTGGATAAAGTGAGATTTACAGAAGTGTTTCTCAAACTGGAGGTCTCCAAGGGTATTCCAGGGAGTCCGTGGGCCCCGCTGATCAACTCCAGAGCATTTAAGTACACATTTAACTTTAAACATGTGCTTAAGTTCCACTGGGCCTGATTCCCATTTACCCTAAGGCATCTTTATACTATGCATTACATTATATGACCTTTTTATACTGCCAGAGTGGTATAAAGGGGCTGTACTGCAAATAAGAAGCAGCTCATTGACTTCTATGGGACTTAAACACATGCTTAAGTCCTTTGCTGAACTAGGCTTCAAATGATAGAGCTTTATTATACCTTATAGCACTGCTCCATGCAGAAGGACTGCACCACCTCAGTGGGAACAGCAGGTTGCCTCCAGAGTTCCCCAACACACCAGGGTAGCATGCCCAGAAGATGCTGCCCTTGCTGTGACTGGCTAGCTCTATAAGCCTGTGTGAGTTTAAGGGGTCGACCTTTCTGTGCCCCTTTTGGGATGACCTGTGTCTCAAGAGATGCTATTATGGAACAGTCCCTCTGCATATTTTTGACTGACTCCTGCATAGGAGATGCATATGGAAGGAAGGGTCCTTGTAAGGCTGCTATTCACCCACCCAAAGCTTAGCCAAAGTCTGATCCATACTATATCATTTTCAACAGTATGCTGTCAAAGAAACTACAAAACAACTGAAAGGCCAATAAAATATCTCCATGATATGATTCACAGTAGGAATTATGAAAGCAAAACTGTTTTCTTTCTCTGTGCATCTCTTCTTTCTTATCTCTCTAGCAAGTATTACACTAAATATAAATTATGGTATTATTTTAATATTTAAAAATAAGTTTAGTGCCTATAGAACTGCAACATGGCTTACTAAAAATATTATGGCACAAAATGCAAGTAGTTTGTGCAGTTTAAAATCACAGGTGCATTTCTTTAGTATAATACTGACAACTGAAATATCACCTTTAACATGTTCATGTTGGGAATTTAACTGTATTGCCTGTTAGGATACAAATGCTTATATTACTCTGCCAGCATGAGTTGCACCTGGCATCTGTTATATAATTCATGTGGGAGACAGTGTCTTGGTAAATTGTATGCCAAGGATATGAAATACTGTAATATCTTTGTACTTTTATAGTAATATTTAAAAATATCAGCGCATTTCTGTGGAATACCCACTGAGATAGAGAATATGTCTGTAATAAATAGTATTTTAGAATAATTTTAGGTTTTGATCTCCATTTTTTTGTTTTTTTTTTTATCACAAATGCAAAGCAGGATTCATACAAGAGAGTCAGAATGGTTCAATTGTTTTCATAGTTGTTAGAGTGTTTCCTACAAATACATTGAGTTATTTTCAACTACCTCTAACCACAGGTGTGTTAACATTTTTGTTCTGTGCTCCCTATGGTATTTGAGGTATATTTTTAATAATCGTTTTGTATTCTTTCAGATTGACTTTAATACTGTCCTGTCCAATGGATCTCAAAAATTTCCCAATGGATGTGCAAACGTGTATAATGCAGCTGGAAAGTTGTAAGTGTGAACAAAGTATTCTTCTACAAATAACAGTATAAAGATGACAATACATGCTGGTGGTAATAGAGAATTTTGCATTTTCCAAAATAGGCATGTTTTGGAAGTATTCTGTACAATTATGGCCTTCCCATACACTATACAGTACTGCTTGAATCCAAAAAACTTCTTAAAGGGCCAGAATCTGCCATCCTTACATTGAGTAGTATTATGCAGATAGTAAATTGCTTCTCAGAATGAGTAAGGCTTGCAGATTTTGGTCTTTACAGGTTGTAAAGTTATATTTATTTTGAGAGTTTTGTGGAATTATTTCAGAATGGTTCCATAATTCTAAAAGTCACAGATTAAGATGGAAATACTCACCAAAGCTCATATAAATTCAGCCTGATTTCAGGGGCCTGCATTTCAGTATTAATAATATTCAGTTTTTAGCATGCCTATGCAGTATTTTTTCCTAGAATTCTGTTCATTTTAAAAAAATGTAATACTGTATGTTGGCATAAATTCTTGTTTCTATTACACAAATGTCAGTAACATCAGAATATGGCCCTTTATTCACTAAGGCCCTTTCTAAAGTCTTTATTCAGAGTTGGCAGGGAAAGGATGGTACCCCATCAAAATAAAGTGAGAGATTAGTCTACACACTCTGTAAATACCCTGAAATCCAGGGGGATCCAGAAGGAAAAGAGTCAAGAGTCATCCATACAAAGGCCCTGCTCCTCTGATCTGGCCCATCTCTGTAGCTCTACAATGTCCCCATTAGATTCCCATGTCTCTGGCTTCCCTTGGGACCATCCTAAAAGGGGGATTTCCCCAACATAGAGGAGAGAGCTGTGCAAAGGAAATACATCCTTTGGCTGTATTTATGGTGGAATCTCCACTTGGCAAAGATAGGATGATATGCATCCCCCACGTATTCCACCCCTCAGTCCACCCACCTTCTCAACCCACGCAACTCCTTGAATCCACGGAACATCCTGTCTAGGATCCATGGAAAAGGCAGCATATTGAGCCCACTCTGTAAGGGTGGCAGAGATCTACATATGGAAGAGACCATCCAGGAAGAGATCAGTTGAACATAAATATGCCCCTTGATCTTTACCAAGTAAAAACTTCTTCTGACATCAAAGGACTGTATAATGAAGACTTACTGATGGACTCAATGGAATTTGTATCAGATAACCAGCTTTCCATTTAATGGCGCCAACAAAAACAGTAGGGAAAGAAAGGCCTAATGGTATTAAGTTCTTCAACTTAAAGCATTAAAATATATACAAAGACTGAAGCTTTAACACAAACACAGCAATTATTATGTTTAATTCCACACTGGAAAAAATAAGCATACTAGTCTAAGTAATTTATATGCTATTGTTAGGCCTCCATTTGAGTATACATATCTCCTTAATTGGAAAAAGATTTAAAGACTTCAGATTAAAGGAACAGTTCAGTTGAAGTATATCTGAGTTAGAGAATACTCACCACTCATGTGAAACAAAAATGGTGCTTGATATCTCAACTCCCCATATGCTATGCATAATATCTATCTCAAGAGATCCATTAGCACAAAATGCAAGATGAATATGTAGGAGCATTATTTCTTTCCACAATCTAAATTGTGTCTGTGCTATTTTTTTAAAAAACACAATTAAGGCCCAGATGACTCCCCCATTGATACATAAATGGAAGGGAGCCTCTGTTCACAAAACTCCCTCCAGCTGTGAGAAAAGGCGCTTAGTCACCTCCACAGAACCATTCCCCCATTCGGCTCTGGTACCTGCAGAGGTACTCTAAGGTTCTGGGATTTGAGCTAGTGCAGAGGCACAGGACACCCACACAAATGGTTTGGACCTCCCCTAGTCTTTGCCGTGTTTATGGATGGCTTTTTCTGCAAAGGGGACAAACCCCCCACTTACTATGGGATAATTTGGATGTGATGTCTGGAAGAGAGTTCATCTCCCACATCCCATTCCTGAAAGTGTTTCTACAAGAGGGGATGATGTATACCAAGAGAACCTTCACTGATGACAAATGAGTCAGTTAAGAATTATGTGAAAGTTAGTGATACACAAAGACAGAAATATTTAGCATAAATATAAATATATATCATATAGTATCCTCTTTGCTTTATATTTTTAGTATTGGAATTAAAATGTTCATAAGTAAAAGTATTAATGAGATTCCTGTATCTAGAATGTGCATACTGGATTATTTAGAATATTAAGACAGAGAAGCAGAACAGATGCCTAACTTGATGGATGAGTTTCTTACAGTGTTTCAGAACTATGTGTACGTTGAAGGGTTGAAAGAGGCATCATTAATTTTTTTTTAATTGGAACAGGGAGAAGCAGTGAGAAAGGTGAATAAACATCATTGGGAGGTGATTCAGCATCACTGAATCTGTCAAAATTATTTGCTGTATAGGCTTTTAAAAAACAAATTGCAAGGTGATTTTGAAAGTTAGTCCTGCCTTTCATTACAGTGGGTTGATGGTAATATTGTCAAGTGGTCTCTGAATGTCAGATTAATGGCTGAGTCTAACAGGAATTTTCCTGACAAAAAATGGAATGGCAACCTTAGTTACTTGTTCCAAAGGTCAAGGCACTTTAGGTCATACTGCACAATCAGTGTTTACACAGAACTTTTCATTGAGCACAATGGGAAATCTTTTTAATAACTGATGCCATGATCTGGCTTTTTATAATTAAGTGTAACTACAGCAAAGGTTACCACGAGGCAATTATATTGGCGTGTACACACATGCCAAGAACATGTGCTCTATACAATAATGTTTCTACAAAGCAAACAAAAATCATATTTCACTGACCAAACAGAAGATAATTGAAAACCTCTTTTTGCATTCAGAAAGTTCTGAGCTTTAACATGCAATCTTGAAACATTCACTTGATTTAAAAATTTCATAAAACCTTTCTATGTTTTTCCTCTCTTTTGACCATAGTAAGCATAGATAATACAGCATCTGAACATTCTTATGCAATAGAATTTGCTTTGTTTTATAGAAAGCTTGCAGGAGCTCACAAATTCTCACAAACTGCATCCCAGGGAACCAACAAACACTTATTAGCTGAATAGCACTATTGATGTTCTAATTTCCAGCAGAACATTTTGCACTGAAGTCTTCATGTTAATCATCCATTTCAGTGGAAGTAAATCCCCTGTTGCATAATCATGTGGCACATACAGATGATATTCACAAAGTTAGAGTGTGCAAAAATACAAATGAATTTTTCTGTTGTAAATACACAGTCTTCCAGTCACAGCAATAAATAGTCTATAAACTTATTCAAAAATGGATAGATTGTCATAGCTCTTACTTGGTTGCACAAGTCAGGGGACATACCCCTCATGGTCATCCCCCCCACTTGCGCCCCTGCTTCACCCTGATCAGATTGTGACTCCAGATGTAAGCAGAAGAGTCAAGTGAGCTGGGAGGGGGAAGAGAAGTTTGGGGTGGGGAGAAGCTCCACCCACCTGTCTGACAGCCAGGGTAGCTGACTCGGATTTTCAGAAAGTAAACTGTGCCATGAAAAGGTAGGAAGTAACTTAATCCCCACCAAGAGCAAGGAGCAGAAGGGGAATTCTCATAATTTATTCTCTGAGATGCTCCTTCAGTTGTGCAGCTATTTTCTGTCCTTTAGTTAAGACAGACTGTCAAGTTACGATTTAAGTCAAAGCATTGTAAACAATACATTCACTACCATTCCATGGAAAATCAAAATAGTAGCACATAAATGAATTAGCATGGATTCTGGAGGTCCTCATTCCACATATGGTACCCCCAACTATCTAAGAAGAAATATGGCCCAGTTCATCTGTGCCTTGAATTTAACCACCTCCTTTACCAACATTGTGCCTTTGATCTTTTCCTCTGTAATAAAGGACTTTTAGTGGGTTTACTAGATGGCCTCTTTATAAACTCAAAATATACAGAAGAACTTGATTTTTCTGTAAATATTTCATGAGGATGAAGCTGGAACAATCAGGGTTATTTTCTTAGAACAAATAACCAGAAATGGTTTTGGACAATTATTTTTTCATCTACTTATTTTCACCTCCATCAGCGTTGAGCCTGCAAACCTTACTCATTTGAGTAGTGCTGATGCTTGAGTAGTCCCGTTTAAGTCAATGAGACTGCTTCCATAAGGATTACTCACCTGAGCAAAGATTTCAGGGCTCACAGCTATTTATAACAGCAAGCTGCAATATGTATAACTCATTTCTTACTGGAATCTCTCTTAAGGGCAAATGAGCATGTTGTGAAATAATGCTACTGCTTAGTAGCAGAATCTCAATCACTGCTGCTGTTGTTCCCCCTGCATGGAGGGCTCTAAGTGCAGCACTTGTTTACAGCTTTTCTCCCCAAACCATTCCTTGGGGACATGCTCAGTCTTCAGCAGCTCTTGAGACAGTATTCCCAAGGTCTCTCCAACCCCTTGGCTCTACAGCTGTGGTATCAGGACGGTGACATACATTATTTATATCAGTAGGCGATGTAGGACTTTTTTATTGCAAATATTTCTGCAATTTTTTAAGAATGGGTTTTACCAAACTCTTACTGAAAAATAGTTTTCTTTATCTTTACCAACTAAAATGAACTGGTTGGGGGTCCCCTCCATCTCCTTAAAGCAAGACCAGATATCTTTTTAAAGACCTGCTATACCTCAAATAGAAATAATAGGCTTGATACTGGAATTACTGAGTGAGACTCTACGGCCTGTGTTATGTAGAAGGTCGGACTAGATGATCAAAATGGTCCCTTCTGACCTCAAATTCTATGAATCTATATATTAAAAAGGAGGAAAATAAACGAATGATAACTACAGTATGAAAAGAGCAGTGTTCATGCCAAGGCAGCTCAAGAGCCTCTCTGATCATTTTATTTCTGTTCTATTTGAACAATATATAGAATAATGGTAGTGAGAAACATATCTTATTCTTGTGGCATCTCTCCTCAACACAATATTTTCCCCTTTATAGAGCTTCTTGTATCTCTCCCTTGTTAAATTTATCTTTTATTGTACTTCCCTGCATTCCATTTATTCATGGATTAATATTGTTTTGAGGGTGGGGGGAAGACACCTTGCTTAGATTGTTTTATGAATTTCTGTGAACTGTAATATTCCTAGAACCTTAAGCAATAACTAAAGGAAGCTAAGTATCATGGGGTAGCCATGTTAGTCTGTATCCACAAAAACAGCGAGGAGTCCGGTGATACCTTAAAGACTAACAGATTTATTTGGGCATTAATTTTACCCATGAAAGCTTATGCCCAAATAAATCTGTTAGTCTTTAAGGTGCCACTGGACTCCTCATTGTTTTTAAAGGAAGCTACTGGCTCAGGTAAAGATTAGACCTGTTAACAAGGGAGAAATTGAGCATGAAACACAAATATATGTAAGGAAGTATGAAAATGCCTCCATTATCAGATTTTAATTGGTATATCCCTTAATAATTAAAATGAATAACGTTTTCCCCTTTTATAGCTCCTTAATTACTCAGTCTTTATAGACAATGAAGGATAATCCAACCCACCATCTAAACTTTTAGGGGAAGATCCTCCCACTGAGATGTGCATGCAGAACAGTTCTCCTATGCAGAGAATTCCCCCCCTCCTGCACTGACGAGTTCAGCTGCTTAAACAGGATCATTTCTTTCCTTCCTGGAGCCCCGTGGAGAGCACCCCATGGGTCCAGACAGGTGGAGAAGACAGTTTGTACAGATGAGGACGGGAGTGGTCAGGCCAATGGCAGGCCTGGGAGGGGATGGAATGTGCATATTGTTTCTCCACCACCAGCCATACAGATCTGATAATTCATTCTGAGATTGCATTGTCTTTCCAATTGCACTCCCACCAGGAGCAGCCATGCCCAGAGAAAAGGGCCACCATGGGGGCCAGAGCAGCTATGGAGGCACAGGACCTCCATGTGCTTATATTATGCTGTGGAGAAACCATTGCCCCACCTTTCCCATATAGAACAATGGTGAAGAACTCCATCTCCATGAGAGAGATTTACTCCCTGTGATCCCCTTTTAAGTGTTTTACTGTGAGAGGAGGAGATCCAACCTGTGATGTTTTAGTCACAAGAAGAATTTGTAAAGGAATGCTTCAGCTATACATTTAAACACCAGTATTCAGAGGCAACAGGACTGCAGAGAGAAGAAAGGTCATAATCTTAGACCAGAAGCTCCCATCCAGTGCAGAAAGGTCTCCCAAAAGGAAAAAAGGGTGTCACCAAATCCAGGGCTGGTGTTTGAGCCCATAGAAGTTCCTCCACATTAAACACCACACAGATGATGATCTGTAGGCATGGAACGGGTGTGTTACGTTTTAGGCATGGTGGTACTGAGCTAGGGAGCAACTTTGCTTATTTCCATGTGCTCCTCCAACCCCAACAACATATTCACATGGATTCGTCTAGAAACTATATAGTCTGCCCTCTTAAGGTAGGGGAGGACATAAGCAAAGCAGGAGACCACGGTGGCACAGCTCCAGAGAGAGACATTTTATCAGAATGGCTTAAAGGGCAGTGCAAAGGAGTAGGTATTAACAGGGATCCACAGGCTTGGTGCTTAATTTTCCTATAGCTAGTCAGGCTCCATGGGACCTGTAGACTAACCTTGTGATCTCAAACCATCTCCCATACCCAAAAGAAGAACATAGTGGTGATGGCACAAGATTGTCCTCAGTAAGATTTTTCAAGAAATGTTTTTCTTGATATGGATTTTTTTTTGTATTGGTGCATTTATTTAGCCCTCAGGATGCTGCATAATTGATTATTTCATTTAAAAAGAGAAATGAATATATAATAGAGTTAAAGAAAGAATTACATATTTAACACTTTATTTCTTAGGCTGAACCCTGACCTATCAACATGTAAAATCCTTGGCCTGCTCCACTGATTCTACACTGGATCTCAGGTCAAAGTTCAAACATCTTCCATATCTTTAGCTTTAGGAATTATCATCTACAGGCAGATTCTCATTCTTTCCTCTCTCCTGCAAGCATGGTCAAAATAATGGTATTTCTTACCTCAACTGGATGCCTCGAGGATTGTTTGGATTCAGTCAGCAAACTAAGGTTACTCTTGAACATGACCCTTAACTAGTAATCATAAAAAATAATGAGAGCAGAACTCAGATAAGTCATTGTGACTAGGAGAACTGGAAGGCAAATGTCTAGTCAAACGGAACTCGTCTGTACGGAAACACTAGAGATCTTTGGATTGTTTGAGACCAGCTGTGTGTGTTTGTTAATAAAAAGGAAAGGAGTGGATTTTTACGAAGGTAGTGGCCAATATTAGGAGATGGTAAAAATCATGTCTTGCTCCAGTCAAATATATCTGGTGAAATCTCTAGCAAATGAATTAATACTCAACCACTCCAGATTAATTTACTTAGGTTCTTCTTCTGTGGGTGGGAAGCCTATTACAGGGGATGTTACAAGGAAAGCATCTAGCAGAGGAGCCCCCTGTCACAGAAAAGATGATAGCATAATGGAAAAAATCATTGGCAGTTTGGAGTCAGCAAGTCTCCAAGGAGCTGCAGTTTATGGAGAAATAAGCATTTGCTTACCCTCCATGGGGTCATCTCTTAACTACCCTGTGAAAGGATGTATAGTAAACTCCGAAATGAACTTTGGAGTTGCCTTTCCACTATCTGAGAGTAGCCTGCATGGGGGGCAATAGGGTTTAAACTGCCTAAAATGAACTAATTAACTAAAATAAGTTACCAGACATATCTAGCTGGCGTAAATTAGCTTAGCTCATTAAGATTTATAAAGCTGTGCTGATTTATGCTGGCCAGAGACTAGCCCTTTATTTGTACATTTCCCCCCTTTTAACATACTTTCAAGCCACATTAAGACGACATGTTATAGAAAAAAGGAAAATACGGCCCAATCTTTCCTTTTACATTTTGGTTTCCTATCAGGATGATGATATTTTAGGACTAGACTGTAGCATTTAACCACAGCCTTAAGCAGGCAACAATGCAGAGCCATGCTATCTGAGAGATCACTTGGGGAGGCCTGTAATCAGAGAGCATAAAGGGAAATCACACAATGCGCCATCCATTGGGTTGTAGCATTTTGCTCCCCTCTCTAAAGCTGGCTAGTTCCTTCGACTGGTGCTGCGGGGAAGAAAAACCAGAGACTCACCTTTCCAATCCCTTTTGGGGATTTGCATCAAAAAGCATTAAGGTGACCAGACAGCAAGTGTGAAAAATTGGGACAGGGGGTGAGGGGTAATAGGAGCCTATATAAGAAAAAGACCTAAAAATCGGGACTGTCCCTATAAAAATCGGGAAATCTGGTCACCCTAAAAAGCACCCAGAGGGAGCAATCACCACTTGTGTGCTGTAACAATCAGAACATTTCCAGGGAGCAGCGCCTCTGACATGGTGACAGTTCTATGCTCCTTGTAAAGATAAAAGCATGTGTTATTTCCCTCTTCACTGCTCCATTGCTTCTATATTGGAACCCAGGTCACAAAGACCCAGGTCATATAGGGGGAAATAGTGGGAGCTATGGTCTCACTGCTGATAGCCATGCTGTGACTTTCCTCTAGCGTTCCAGGAGTGCAAGCCTGGGATTGTGGCGTTACAGACAGAGGAGTCAGCTTTAATTTTGAACCAAACACTCAAAATAATACCATGTTATTGTTTTTCCTTTCCATTCAGTTTGATGACTACACTGTGTAGGCTGTGAGTAATTACCAATACTTTTTAACAGTAATACATTCATCCTCCTGGAGGGTATATAGAGTTGCCTGCATTAAAAAATCAACACACAAAAATGTGAATTATGCCTTTTTGTTCTTTCAAAGGCAAAATTGTCCTCTGAGTCATGTTGTAGGTTTGTTTGTTTGTTTTGTTTTTTGGGGTGTTTGGGTTTTTTGTTATTTTTACCACAGTCTGAATGGCTGTTGAGTGTACTACCTTTTATCCACTTGCAGACATCCCAGGGATATCAATGGGAGTTCTTCATGAACTTTATATAGCTCTCCACACTAAAGAGAATTTTGCCCTTAATTTGGGTATTTTGAATGAACACCTCTGACTTTTAAAATCACAACCCAAAGCACTTGTAGCTATTTGAGGCTCTTTCATTTATTCAGCTTCAGAATTAGTAAGGCATTTGCTAACTATGGCATCATCCATGAAGCTAGACTTTAAAAGATTTACTATGAACTATCGATGTTTTTTCAAGAAAAAGACTTAGGAAAACTTTAGTTGTCCAAAATAAAGCAGTGTGTTCAGTCAGTTAAACAGAGGGGGGAAAAGACTATGGGGAGAAATTATTTATGATAATCCTAAAGAAAAGAACCGACTGACTTGTTAAATTAAGCACTTGTATTACAACAATTAAGTTAGCAGCACTCTGTGCTTGCTTAAATATTTAAAATGTTACGTTAAAATGGTATGCGTCTCCCTCACACACAAAGAAGTCTGCTTTCCCCTCAGTCACGCATGCAACTCAGACACATTGTTAGATGTTTGTTGGGTGTTAACACATACTAAACTTCCTCTGACTGTAGCCTGAAAAGATATTCTTTATGTACCTTGCTGTAAATAATTCCCAGGAGGCTTTAAGCGACTCTCATTGTGGAAGTATTTGTAACTTTTAGAATAAAAGTAGTTACTACTTTTTAACTTTTGTGATTACAGTATAGGAGAGGTAAGAAATTGAAATTCTATTACTGTATTTCTGATGTAGTAATTGGGAAAATATTAAATTCATTTTAGCTTTTAATCAGTAAAAGTTATTATATAGAGAGTAATCCCATTTGGAAGCATATATTATGTGAAGAGAGACAAGCATGATATTGTTGTCCCTTTGGCCCGAGGAGCTAGCCAATATTCACGGCCTTACAGGGTAGGAGGAGAAAATGTTAATATGAATCAGGTATTTCTTTGGTGTAATCTTGTTTATTTGCAAAGAACGTACACAATGTCCTGTTTCCCTGAGCACAGTAGAAACAAACAGTCTGGAGTTTCCTTTCTCCAAAATCCCCTTGTGCCCCTGCAGCGAGCCCTGTACGCAAGAAGCTCCATATCTCAGCCTGCTCTCAAGGTTTCTTCTCCAGGCTTTTTCCTCTTAACACCCACAGCCTGCAAACCATACTCCGAGTCCCTGCATTTTCAGTCAGGGAAATCCCTGTTAAACTGACTGGAATAGTTCCACTCAGGTCTAGCAGTGTGGGATAAGGAATAGCCTCCATTGTTTCCAGCTGTCTTGCTACATAAAAGGGCTTAATTATTTCTTCCTTTGAGTTTGAAAGAATGCTTTAGAATGTGATTATCTTTGGATCAAAGATTCACTTGATGGAATCCATTAGAATCTTCCAGCATAACAAATTTATTTGAGTTACTTCCTGATTTTTCTTAAGACCAACAATAAATATGATATTTGTCAAATTGTCACACTAAAAAAGGAAGTAAAGATATCCTGTTGACACAGTGGCAGAATATCATGCTGCAGTACAGGAGAAGCAGATACATGTTTGCAGATCTGTGTCCTGCAAAGCTGGAATAAAAAACATGGAGATAGCAATGGAAGTAGCATGCTTAGTGTCCATAAAGAATGAGGATAGTATGTAGTTAGGTACTGCTCTAACGCCCACTGAAGTCTATGGAAAGACTCCTATTGATCTGAGAGGGATTTGGACCTGGATCTTACTGTACTCTGCAGATAATCCATACCAATAATATGCTCTCCAGAAGACAATTTTTCAACTTGTCCACCCAGTCACAAATAAGATGGTGTCTTAGAAGCTATAAGAGAACTAGGAAACATAATTAGTCAAGGGTTGGGGGAGGAGATTTCCCTAGGGGAAGTGAGTTAAACTCAAAATTCATCCCTGCATGAGTTGCCTTTTTTTTTTTTAAAGTGCAAGAAAGAGAGGATGGAGACCCAATGTATTTTTGGCCAGATATCAATGTGAGAGATAATGCTGTTGAGACAAGCATTAATGCCTATGCAATTTTATCCTTTCTGGAGAAGGTAAAACAAATATAATAGCATGGCTCCTGGACAAACTTTGCTGGTAGATATGACACTGAGCTTGAAGAGCAATGCAGAAGAAGTGGCTCATTGCAGTGCCACCATGTTTGGGAATTAGTTTCCTTGCAGATGCTCAGATGCCTAGGTTATATCAACTTCCCTATCTGCATGTTTGTGTATGTTCGGGAACTTCTCAAGATTCCTTCTAGAGCTAGGTAAAACTTGGTTTTCTCATCCCTCACACGTTCTTGAGATTTCAGAAATTTTCCTTTCTTGGCTTGGGATAAATATGAGACCACCCCAGAATAGCTAATAGCCCAGTGGTTAGTGCATTCACCAGGGCACTATATAATTCAGATGATGATTTGAGCATGGGCCCCCACTCCCCACTTCCCAGACGAGCAGTGTCCTAGTCACTGTTCTGTTGGCTATCCTGGGGTCAGGGTTTCACTCTCTGTGTGTATTTAAATAAAAAACTTCAAAACAAAACTCCAAAATTACAGTCACAATGAGGACAAATCATGGATACAAAAAGAGACCAGCCAAACTCACCCCACTCTTTGTTCTCAAAAGTAAAAGGTCAATTTGGTATCCTACCCCCACCACCATGCTGACCACCACTCCACCAAACTCATTTGCTTTTTTTTCTCTGCCATTGCCAGCAATCGAATGAGTGCACAAATAGTGTGGGCTAGAGGTTCAAGTGAGTTATTCTGTGCCTAAAATCAGGCTGAACAGCAGCTTTGAGACAGAGTATAAAACCTCTGCATTAACAACTGCCAGCTTCTCAAAGAAAATATGCTGCAAATGTCTGACCTTCCTTATCGAGAAAGATGCCGAATCCTATGGTGCATGAAAACGTTCAAGAGCCAGTTTATAAGTCTGGCTGCACAACAGTGGGACTTGTAGCTTTGCAAGCATCAGCTCCCAGCTGTGGACAATAAAGGAGCAGAATAATAAAATGTGTTCCATTGTCTCCTCTGATCCAGAGCAGGCTTCCTGGCAGCAGCCTTTATCTGCGTTTCCCTTGAAAGTTACCTCGGACATACCAAGTACCATGAAATATCAGCCACTGTGAAGGGAACTCTTATTTCAAAGGTACAGCAATCACTCACTGAGACAATCTTCTGGACAATTCAGTAGTACTGCCAAATGGTATTCTGAAAAATATTCCTTAAGAACCCCTTGGCATAATGATCTACGAGCCACCAGGCTGGAATACTGTTGCCTGAATTTGCCAATAGTCAGAAGATACATCTTAATGCAAGTTGTATGCAAGAGGGAGCCTGCAGGCCTGTTGCAGGAAGAAAAATATGTTTTTTACGGGCTGCATCCCTTTTTCCCCTACCAGTTACCCCATTTCTTTACCTGTGACATTTCCCACGAATACTCGAAAAGAAGTGGCTATTTCCTATCTCACCACATGAACCCTATGAAAATTTAAAAAACAAAAACACCATCATCAAGAAATCATCAGAGAATACCATCCTCTACCCTTCTTTTAACTGGTATGTAGACTATGCATCTCTTCACTAGGTTACATTTATTGTCCTAGAGCATCTTAAAAAAACAATCCTGTCAATTTGACCTACCATTTTCTAGGGCTGGATAGACATATGCCATGTAAATACAAAGACATAACCGAAATGTTTTACTTATCACCACCCTTTCTGCCAACATCAGGGTCTCTCTCTCCCATTTCATCACCTTAACCTGGCTGGAGGCAAACCTCTTCTCCCAGTTCAACTCAGAAACTGAATCACCACAGAAGATTAGGCCTAAAATATCTATAACCCCAGGGCTCATAATTTGCAACTCCTCTGGACGAGCAAAAGAGCACCTCAAAATCCTCACCCACAGAGCCTTGTTCTTCACTACTCCAGCTGCTAAATGTTTAAGATGTCAAAAAGTCCGTACCTTTTGTACTGCCTGGAACCACTGTGACATCATCCATGGGTGAAAATAGTCATTGACAGAGTAAAAGTCATCTCCCCCTTAATCCATGCATTTAAGACCTGAAACCCCTGATATCACAGGCTGCCCACAATAAAGGACCCAAAGAAAAAGAATATAACAATGGACTCAAAGGACAATCTTGCCTTACCCCACTATGTATCTGTATAGCCTCTATTCTTTACCCATTTACGAAAGGAATACATAGTGCATGAAATCTGTACAAAATCTGTAGCCAATTAAGAATCTGTGAGGGAATACCAGACTGAGACAGGACCAATCATAAGTAAGGCAGTTTCACTCGATTAAAAGCTTTGGCCTGATTCAAGGCCAAAACATAACCCTACCATTCTCACAGTCACCATGTTCACCCATTTTCAAATACTTCCCACAATTTACACAAGATCTGCCATTGTATGACTTTCAACTGCATTAGACTGACTCGATTGCAATAATTTCCCTGCTATTTTCCCCTCCCTCTTGGCTTGAATGGAAGTCAAAATTTTATAATCCATGTTCAGAAGAGGAATAGGCCACAAATTCCAGATAGCTGAAAATCTCCTTTTTTTGGAAGAAAACAAACAACAAAACAAACCAACCAACCCTTTCCTCAGCTTCTGACTCTGATGGTAACATAGATGGTAATACCACGATACTTCACACTAAAATAACAGAAACCAGTAATAATACCCTTCCCAGCCACAGTTCTCATACTGCTTAAGTATAAAACAGTAACCCTGTACCATCATAAGTACCAGTCCCTATGAATGAAAGAAGCTCACCTTCTTGTTAACTGGTTCATTATTCTCAATGAGAGGGCCTCCTGAGTCCCCAGATCCTAATCCCAATTCTAATGGTTCTTTCTCAAGTTAATCAAACTCTATAACCTTTGCCTTCTTTCCCCCCAATAAATGCATTTGTAACATCTTTTTCTGCTCTTCCTTGTCTGCAACAGCGCCTAATACAGAAAAATGATTATCTGTTGGAACAGATAATGCTGTGTGATTCAGATAGTGGTAGCCACCTTCACTCTCCTTGGATCCCCTCATTCCCAGTCTGATTTCAAGAAAAACTCTCCCATTTCCGAAGCACAGCACATCAAAATCTGCTCCCCAACAATAGAGTCTGCAATACATGTAGCCTGCCAATTCTTCCCAGATGACTGGGATTCTTCTTGCATCTGAAGAAGTGAGGTTCTTACCCACGAAAGCTTATGCTCCCAATACTTCTGTTAGTCTTAAAGGTGCCACAGGACCCTCTGTTGCTTTCTTAAAAAAACAAACAAACAAAAAAAACCAATTATGCATGTGGATGTTCCTTCCCCAGTTTCTCTTTTCCCCTCCCTGTCTCTGACTGCCTGCCCCACATTACCAGTGTTCATGTCCCCATCTGTGTCATCTTGACTCTTAATGGTTCCCACTCTCTCATTTCTTTCCAGTCCTGTATCAGTAAACAAGGCAAGTCCTTCCCTCAAAAGCAGAAAGGCCCTACCACTTCAAATGGGGCCTTCATTAATCTTTGCAGGGCTGCTTGGAATCCTCTGATGGTTGGCCCCGGGAAAGATACTTGTGAGACTGGGAATGATGTCTTCCCCTATTGTGCCAGGCCTCCGGGAACTACCACTTTTCCCACACATATTGCATCTAATGAAGTCCCTGCAGTCCTCAGTCTTGTGTGCATTAGAATCACAGCGTATGCACTTTCTCACACCACAGCCCACACTAAAATGATCTGTAGAGCCACAGGTAAAATAAGTGTGTGGCTATCCAGGATAGCCCTATTCAGAACCTAAGTAAAATATATTGGAGAGATGTTTCACTGTATTATTTACCTGGAAAAGTTCAGTGATGCCTTTAAAATTCACCATTCCAAACCCTAAATCAATCAGAAGCTTTACCTGGAGGCTGTAACATTTTAGCATATTGTGAAACCCAGTGCAGAACATCTGCAAAATATATAATTTTCATTGCAGAAGCGTCACAGGCTTAATAGCAGGTTGGAATAAAGAAACATCTACTATGCCATCCCATTCCCTACACCTCTTCCTAATTCCAAACCATTCCCAGAAAAATTCCATTTCACTGTAGGACTAAAAACTGACATCAAAATTCTGTTACCTGGCAGGTGTATCACAGCTTTCAGTTGTGCCATCAAGAATCCTAAAAATTTTAACCAGAGAGTCCCAACAACAAAATTCCAAGCAGCACATATGTCTATTTCCCCTGTGTAGTACAACTGAATCACATATCTGTGCCAATGCATCCTAGGAATATGCTTCCATTGGGAGGAGTCTTACCCAGAAGATCAAGCCTGGTCAGCTGTGACTGCTGCATAGGACTTCTTCCTAGGTGACCTCTCAGAAGATCCAGGGCTGGAAATAGACACTTCAAGTCCTCCTTGTTTGTCACTATTTCTTCAATTGCTCGCTCATGACAGATCTTTGTGCCCCTGTATCAGCACTGGGGCTCCTCTTTGTTTTGAAGAAAAACAAAAGACGTCACTTTAGATTCTTAAAATATATATATATAGCTCAGTGGTTTGAGCATTGGCCTGCTAAACCCAGGGTTGTGAGTTCAATCCTTGAGGGGGCCACTTGGGGATCTGGGGCAAAATCAGTACTTGGTCCTGCTAGTGAAGGCAGGGGGCTGGACTCGATGACCTTTCAAGGTCCCTTCCAGTTCTAGGAGATGGGATATCTCCATTAATTTAATTTATTTATTTATACACACACACACACATATATATAGTAATAGCAGTAGCAGATGGGCCATATGCCATTGTAGGCAACCTCACATTCCATCCCCTCCATAAACTTATCAACCTTAGTCTTGAAACAAGTTAGGTTTTTTTGCCCAGACTACTTCCCTTAGAAGGTTATTCCAGAACTTCATTCTTTTGATGGTTAGAAACCTTTGTCTAATTTCAAGCCCAAAGTTGTTGATGGCCAGTTTAAACACATTTGTTGTTGTGCCAGTATGGGCCCTTAAATAACTCCTATGCATAGACAGTGCACGACTCCCGTATAGCAGGTAGTTCTGTGTACTTTTAAAATACATCTTTATTGAAATGAGCATACAAAGTGCATTATAGGGATTCCTGCTCTGTTGCCATATCTAGTGGGATTTCTAATTTTTTAAATTATTATTACAAACATTGGCTCCAATCAGAAAACACATGCACATGAGTCACATTAATTATGTGTTTCAGAGTAGCAGCCGTGTTAGTCTGTATCTGCAAAAAGAACAAGAGTTCTTGTGGCACCTTAGAGACTAACACCTCTGCCATGTACATTGGCCAAACCGGACAGTCTCTATGCAAAAGAATGGAAGAGGTGGAGTGGGGGCAGGGCCAGTATGTGTGTGTATATATATCTCCTCAATATATCTTCCATTCTATGCATCCGAAGAAGTGGGATGTAGCCCACGAAAGCTTATGCTCAAATAAATTTGTTAGTCTCTAAGGTGCCACAAGTACTCCTGTTCTTTTAATTATGTGATTAGTCTCATTAGATATCACTGGGTTGAGTTCACTCAGGTTCTTCAAGGTACTCAGATATGTAAATGTTTATAGAATTAGGGACTATGTTTATAAAATAGATCTCACACAGTAACTACAGTTGTTTCTATCTACACATCGGGTTTTATTTCATACACCACACACAATACTATGGCGTTGGAGTTCTTAAACTGAGTGTTATTACACTACACTGTGACAATTTCTGACATTTTAATGGCAACTGCTAGGTCTATGATATAGTTATATCACAAATTAAAAAGAATAATCCCTCACTAATTAGCTCACATCCAGTACACACAGCCTAGTCACCATCATTGTGCTCTAGTTCTTTTGTCATTTCAGCAACTCTTTACAAAATGCACCAACACTCAAGAATATTTTTCTGGTAGTGATATCATGGAAACTCAGCTATCCCCTACATTACTATTCCTTCTGCAAGGAATTCTGAGACAAAAAGGATTTAGGTGTTTTTAGCTCCCTAATATTCAAAATGCTGTTGGACAATCCTCTTTCTGGAGTTTGGATTTTTTCTTGTACAGTTGACTTACTCTTACAAATGGATTGCATATTTTCTGCTTCATCTGCACAAATAACACCAGATCCTCCTGTCACTATTCCTGCCTCCCTTTTCTCCAGGGGTGAAAGTAACTACGTATACTTACCGGTACGGGTCTGCAGCCGGGGCCAGCCCCCGGAAGGGGAGGGGCCTCAGGCAGAAGGGGCAGGGCTGAGGGTAAGCATCCTGCAGCCAGCCCTCCCAGGCCACCTGGCCCATGCTGCCCTGTGCTGCAGTGGCGATTTAAAGGGCCAGAGCCCTGGGCAGTTGCTTCCTTTGCCCCCCCCCCACCGCCTATCAGTGGCCGAGGGGGCAAAAAGGGCAGGGACGTTAAAGCGCTGCAGGATCCTTTGCCATGGCAGTGCTTTAACGTTGCTGTGCACTCCCCTCCCCCCCCCGTCAGTGACCCTGCTGGTAGGGCCGCCAATGGGGGGGGGGCAGCAACATCAAAGCGCTGCTGCGGCAAAAGACTGTCCTTAAAGTGCTGCCCCTTTTGCCTCCCCTGTATGTGGCCCTGCCGGTACGGACCCTACCAACAGGGCTGCCGATGGGGGACGCAAAAGGGGCAGGGACATTAAAGTGGTGGGCTGCATACAGGCTGGTGCGGCTCACTTTCACCCCTGCCTTTCTCTCAGGTTCAGAGCTACACTGGACTAGAAATAACTACCTAGCAAATGGGAATTTCTGAAGGAAATAAAAGAAAAGAAAAGAAAAGAAAACAGAAAAGTCCAGTTTATTTAGGTCACAGTTCAGGACACCTGCATCTGTATGCCCCCTCTATGGTTTACCAAGGGTACCCTTTCTAAGGCTTCTGGCACCCCAGTGATCACCTATCTTGACTGGAGATACATGTCTCTCTCCCTCCTGACCAGGGTATGTCCAGATTGGACAGTTCCAGGCTGCACTGTAAATTCCCCAGCAAGTCAGACTGCCTGAGCAGCCTGCTTTGCTTTTCTCCTCAGAGGCTATAAATAGAATAATTGTTCACAGTTATAAGTTGCCAACTTTTCCTAAGCAAGCACATTCACTCTTAAGGTGAAAGTATTACAGAGAAAACATTAAAAACAATAAAAGCCTACATGCACATTAATAAGCTTACCAGAGATCATTCCAATTGCAACAAGGACTCTGGTAGGAGTCAGTCTTTCAAACCCCACCAAGGATTTTTTCTATAGTCACAAGTTAAAAGCTATTAGCTCAGAATTGTCACACCCATGATTCTCTGAGTCACTCCTTTATACAGTTTGGGCCTCTGATCTTTTCCTCACATAACAAGTGGGCAGCAGACAAAGATCCCCTCCTGATGGCAAAGTTTCAAAAGGCTGAGATCTTGAATACCCAGGGGGATACATTTGCATTTTAATACAGTGAACTCATAAGATACTTAAACTTAATTCAGTAAGGTTTTCCAGTATATTGCAGGAAATTCCCATATCTGTCACAATTTATTTTTGATTTTAGCAAATAGGAAATATGCTGTCAACAACACAAGGGCATCTGCCAAACTGTACACTGCTCACTGGCCAAAATTCAAAACCAAGATTAAATTAATCTAAAAGAGTCAGAGATGTTAGAACGTGTACCTTCTTATCATCCCTGTGACATAAGAGTTGCACCATTTTAACCTTAACTCAGAGGACCAAATTTCGAGGCAATGAGTAAAAAGGGTATAAGTTACACAGTAGTAAAGGATCTAGTCTAGTTAAGAGGTAGGAAGACTGTGTATATTCCATCATTTTAGATTCCTTTACATGAATTTAGACTCACTTGTGCATTTGGCCTTTTGCACTTTGATATATAATTTATGTTATAAATATAATCCTATAAAACTATATTTGTAATATTGGAAAAAGCCAAAGGTATATTATTTGTATAGTTAAACAGAAAAACTATGGTTAAAATATTATATCAAAACTTAAAATATTAATAATTTATGCTAAACATTCTGTATATTATAAAAATAGGTGGCCAAGGTAGATAGTAATTAAAAACATGCATTATAAATGAATGAATTTGATTTAGTGAAATACATTTTGACACAGCAGTTGTTTCTTGTCAGTTCAATGACTTTTCCTCTGGGGATATTTCTCCTAGCTATAATGTACATGCTTCAAATGATAATCTGTTTATGCACAGAGATGTTTTTTGTCTGAATGCATGCAAAGTTTTATAGGAGCTATAGTTTTGAGGTTTCATAGTTTTGAGCCATCAATGGTGGATTTTAAAGCTGGTTATGTTACAGAATCGCACGTGTGGTAAACAAGACAGAAAAATAAGAGTTTAATCACAAATGTATTGTAGAAATAAAATGAACTCTATGACACGAGGTCTAATCTTAACTATGGGTAGGTAATGCATCTACTTCAAATAAAATTGTGGTCTCTTCTTCAACACACTCCTCGAACCCCTCAAAGATAACAGTTAATCAAATAATTGTGACATGGAGTGTTTGTGGAGAATTTGTATACAACGCTGCCCAAGGGAAACATGAGGAACAGTTGGGGGCATGGAAGGGTTGAGAATTATGGCAAACTGTGTTAAAAGGATTTAACTAATGTGATGTATGAACACAGTCTGCTTAGAGTACACAAGAAGTGGTTTGTCTCAGACATTTCTTTCAGCTGCTAACTCAGACTTTCAGTATATTATGTTTAAGTATGTATTTCTAAACATTGCTCAGACAAGTAGTAATTAGGTCACTGAATGGTGAAGGAGACAAAGCGCATGGATTTTCTCACACATCAGGAAGTAATTACAAAAATTTCCTTGACTGAGACTCAGAAGATTTCAATGTTTGGGAAAGAAAGGTTACCCGGAAGAAAATTTTGAACATGTATTGTAAGACTAAAAGAGCTTTCCAGTTCTCCATGGTTGATGTGAACAGTCTGTTGTTGCATCTGATTAAGTCAACATACTAAAAAGGCTAAGAAACTTTTAAAAGTAGAGATGGGCTGACGCCACATAATTCAGATGCAAGTAAGAGTTCAAAGTCCATTAAGTCCCTGGTGGTTCAGTCCATCATAATGAAAGGAGCCACTTGTGAAATTTGGATCTGGGTTCCAATTTCCATTTTCCTATTGTTCAAGGCAGTTAAGTTTTGGGAAAGGCTACTCTCCAACACTGATTTTGGGTGGGAAGGAGGGAGTTAGCATGCAGAGTTCAAAACCATGAGAACTCCATCAGCTCCTTAGAAGAAAATTTAGAGAACAATTCAGCATTGTGCAGGGGAGGTATGTTGGAGGGTTCAGTTCTCTGGATGGAAATCCCAGCTGGAATTCTAGCAGTATCAGAGGTGCCGACTCTGTGGGTGCTCTGGGGCTGGGGCACCCATGGGGAAAAATTAGTGGGTGCTCAGCACCCACTGGCAGCCAAGCTCCCCTTACTCCCCGCCCCAAGTGCGCCTCATCCCCGCTCCTCCGCCTACCTCCCAGCGCTTCCCCCGGCCTCTGCCAAACAGCTGTTTGGAGGTGTGCTGGAAGGGATGGGGAGGAGCGGGAACGTGGCGCGCTCAGGGGAGGAGGTGGGGAAGAGGCGGGGCAGGGATTTGGAGAAGAGATTGGAATATGGGCAGGGAGGGGGCGTAGACATTGGGGAAGGGATTGGAATGGGGGCAGGGCAGGGCCACATGGAAGAGTTCGAGTGGGGGCAAGGCCAGGTCGAGCACCCAGGGGAAAGCAAGGAAGCCAGCGCCTATGAGCAGTATTCCTTCTAGCTGGAGCAGTAACTACTGCCCTCACAGAGGATGTCACATGCTGATAGATTCATATCCAGCCAGTTCTGAAACAAGGGGTTGGAGGGGAGGGAGAAATGAAAGGCACAGGTCCCCACACATACTTTGCACCTCCCCACTTACCTTCAGAAAGTTAACACCTGCAGTGCACAGAGAGAGTAGGGGCTGTTTACCCCCATGGGATTCCAGGCAGCTACTAGGCATGGTTTGTGTGTAGCTCCTTGTGCTCTCTCTCAACTTGGCCACCTGCTGACCAATCAGCCAGAATCTGGCCCTAGGTTAATATTTCCACTGTCTGGCCATGACATGGATTGTTATACCACTGATTCTGTGTAAACAGCTACTTGGACTGACTTATACAGTAATCTTCCTAAAACTACAATTATGATATATACGGTGTTTTTTTGCTTGTTTTTTAACATAGAGCTGTGGGGATAGGAAGGCAGGCATGTAGGAACATTATCACAGTCTGATAGTGATTTGGTAGTTCATCACAATAGTTTTTCTTCTGGTCTTGCACCTGCTTCAAAGAAAAAAATATCTTTTCAAGCCAACTATGTCTTAGTCCTGGAAAGAGAACTGCTGGACTGCACCTGTATATTTTCACCTGATTGGGGCCTAAATTGTTTCAGAGCCACTTAGATCCAGAAAAAATAAAAGAGCGTATAAGGCACTATTTCAAAACTACACTACAACTTCACAAGATTTAAATCAATGGGCCTGTACTCTCCATAATAAACAGAGAGTGAGGTTTTCAAAAGCACCCAAGGGAGTTAGGCATCCAACTTCCTTAGGCACTTTTGAAAATCTCCCCCTCAATCTATTTGGCCATATGTTTTTAGGAGGATCCACAGAAATAACTGTCAGCCTAGATCTGCATGACCGAGATGAGTGCTGATCCCCTTTGGCTGACTGATATAGTGGAACCTGCTATTTTTCTCATCTCATATAATTTGTGTAGGACACTGGTATTTGGTGCATCACACATATTTTAAAAACTTTGCAGTAGATTTATGGGTTGTTGTTCTGTTTGTTTTTCTAGTTGGATATACAATGAACGATCTCATTTTTGAATGGCAAGAAAAGGGAGCTGTACAGGTAGCAGAAGGGCTCACCCTGCCACAGTTTCTGTTGAAAGAAGAGAAAGATTTATGTTATTGCACCAAACATTACAATACAGGTAGGAGAGTTTCTTAGTCCATTACAACTGGAAAGACAGCTGCTGCTATTTTCTGTTGTTTTAAATACATCATTTAACTCATCTGAAGATTGTAACACTACAAAAACACACACAGACTATCATGCCTTTAAAGCAACAACATAATGAAACAAAACAGTTGCCTGATGGTTTAAAAGATTTCTAAATTTTCTTATAAAAGTTTATTTAAGAAAGATAGACATCTGAAATACATTAGTTATGCAGAGATGGGTCAGCCAGTATGTCACCCAGGCTTCATTGTTCTGCAAGTGACTATGAGGGCAAAGCCTTGCATCTGTGTGGAGCCGCATTAACTTCAGTGGGGCTTCACGTGGGCAGAGGGGTCTTACTGCATAGAGTCCTTTGCAGCATTATGGCTTTATACTCCATCACCCCCAGTATTATTTTTGTCCCAGGAGTTAATTCTGTATATAGAAAATACTAGGCATTGCTTTTTCAATAATAAAAGTATAGAATAGTCATTCTTATTTATTCTTCGTCATTGTATAAAAATGTGACTGTCCAATTTTCAATCCACAAGTACCGTCTTTATTAAAAATACACATAGCAAAAGCTAAAAACCCCAGGATTCCACCCTCACTTTTTAAAAAATTCATTTAAACAAACAAACAAACAAATAAATAAAAACACCAATAAGGTTTGTCCAGTGTATTGCAAGAAATTGCCATGTGACAATTTATTTTTGATTTTAACAAGTAGGAAATATGCTGTCAGCAGACTTTATTCCTCACCCTCACAAGTTCCAGCTTGTGTCCCTCATCTGTACTCCTAAAGACGATACCACTGTGCTTTTAGTAAATAAAGTATTATTGTCCTTGTTATTATTCATGGGGAAACTGGAAAAAAAGATAACCTGCTGAGGCCCAAATGTGGGATTCAATGGCCAACAAAGACTTCAAGTCTTTGAGGTCCACGCTAAAATTATTAATGCAGGAAACAAACTATTGTGGGATTCAATTCCTTTAGTGGGGGGGGGGGAGGAGGGAGCCCTAACTTCTTTATTTGTGATGGAAATAATTTTCAACAATTAACGTGAGAGAACACCCAATTTGTGTGGGATGTAGTTAATTTTGGGAGATAAATCACGTCCTTTCAAATTATGGACTTCTGAGAAGTATGGTGCAAAATTAGGGATAATATTTTGGGTCACCTAAATATGTTGACTGTTACTTAATGGTTCCTTGGAGGAAGGGATGTAGTGGGGGCAGGCCTGGGGCGGGGGTCGAGCACATACACACACCCGGGTAGAGAGAAAGTTGATGCCTATCCATTCTAGACTGAGGAGCAACCCATAGGCAACTGTGGGGAGACTGCATTACATCAGGAAGCATACTGTTCCCCAGCACAGGCAGAAACCGGGCAGCACAAAGATAACTTAAAAAGTCACCTTTGTATCCACTCCCCCCAGGCTGTGCCTTCGGGACACACCACTCAGGAGGTCCAGCTCATAGTCTAGCCTGTAGGCTTTATTTTGTTTTCCAGTCTTCACCATGGGGTTAATTCCATAAGACTGGTAGATTTTTTGTTTTTTGGAGGATGGGGGAGGTTGTTTTAGTCCTTACATCTTTGTCTTCCCTTTTCTACAGTGGGTATCACTGTTGTGTGGGCAATAATAGTCGCTGGCAAGAGAATGTAATAACCTGAGAGTTTCATTTCCATCCATTATATTATGCTAATATGTGATCACTTATGTGCAGTTTGCACTTGAGGACTCATTGTTTATCTAGGGCACTCAATGTGAATCTGTGCACTGATAGTCCATCAAAAACATAGTATCAGGAAATCATTTTTGAAAACTAAAACCTCTCACTCAAGCATACATCAGAGTAGATTAAAAGGGTTATTAAAAAAAGATGCTTCACAACTGCAGATAGCATTTGTTAAGTGCGTAGCTATCATTTCAATATAGATGTAGTTACAACACAAGATATGAAGCTCTTTTCTGAGGCCTGGTCTACACTAAAAAGTTAGGTCGAAAGAAGCCACCTTAAATCGACCTGTTAATCTATGTGTCTACACTAACGGGTCCTTTGCGCCAACCTAAGTCGCTTCTAATGTCGATTTCTGTAATCCACTTCTGTGAGAGGCATAGTGAAAATTCGATTTTCATGGATTGACTGCGAGGTAGTGCAGACGCAGTGTTATGTAATTCGACTTAATTGGCCTCCAGGTGGTGTTCCATAATGTTCATCTGTGACCGCTCTGGAGATCATTCTCAACTCTGCTGCACTGCAGCCAGGTACACAGGAAACAGTCTTTCCCCTGCTAAAGCCCTGGGAATTTTTGATTTCCCATTTCCTGTTTGATCAGCATTGAGAGCATGCCAGCTTGAGCACAGCTGATCATGGAGATTACATTCCCCAAATGTGCTCCAGCCTGGTCTGCACAAGAGCTGGTGGATCTTATCACTGTGTGGGAAGAAGAGCTTGTGCAGGCAGAGCTCCGATCCAGCAGAAGAAACGCTGACACCTATGCAAAGATTGCTTGTGGAATGGGGGAGAAGGGCTACACAAGGGACACACAGAAGTGTCGTGTGAAAATAAAAGAACTTTGCCAAGCGTACCAGAAGGCAAGGGAAGCAAACAGTCATTCTGGTGCTGAACCCCACACATGCCGGTTCTACAATAAGCTGCATACAATTCTCTACCAGCACCCCCACAAGCAACGTGGACATCTCACAAGTGTGTGAGTCTACGGACAACAAGGAGGACGATATGGTGTATGAGAAAGAGGAGGAGGAAGAGAATGGGAGACAGGTGAGTGGTGGATCCATTCTCCCCGAGAGCCAGGAAATATTTTTACCCTGGAGCCCTGTGGGTCACAGGACATCACGGTGGCCGACCACGATGCCAGGGAAGGCACGTCTGGTGAATATACAGTTACAATCAAAGTCCCAGTTAAACTTTAGTGGGCACATACATTCGGTGGTATTGCATGTTTACTGTGAAGAAAAAGTGAGGTACTGTGGTTCTCTGCTTACAAGAGGACACTCCAGAAAAGACTGTTTATGTGAACTTGGATAGCCCGGGAATCCTCCATGGATAGCTCTAGGAAACTTTCATGGAGGTACTCCGCAATCCTTTGCAGAAGGTTTCTGGGCAGGGTAGTCTTATTTCTTCCCCCAGGGTAGGACACTTTCCCACGCAACTCCTGAATAAATTCTGCTGGCAGCATTGCAGTACACAGCATAGCAGGATAAGGACCAGGTCTATACCCAGATGCTTGCAGCATCTCCTTCATTTCCGCCTCTGTTACCTTCAGGAGACTGATATCACATAGGGTTGCCTAGGGGAAACGGGGGAAGTTCTCATTAAAAGTGCTCTTACAAGGAAAAAAAAGGGGGGGCATGTAGACCCACCCCACCCCCAGACATTCCGGATCGCCAAACCACACAGCTGCTAATGTGCCTTTACTGTGCTCAGCATGGGTTGGCAAGTAGTTTAAAGTGGCTGATAAGGGACTGTGGCCCCTCATGAGAGATTCTGCAATTTGGGAGTGAAAACGTTCCCCCCCATGCTCCATTTGTAAACAGCTTCTCGTGGTGCTATGGAGAAGGGCCATTGTTTGACTAGCTACCTCTGCTCCTAACATGAGCCTGCCATAAACTTCATTAAAAGTCTGGTCAACCATGACCGAGGTTGGGGCTACTCATGGCTGGAACAGCAAAACGGCACAGTGAATGGTTACAGATTCTGATTATGTTATGGCTTACACCTAGTGTAATAAGGGTTTTTTTATTTTATTTATGTACAATGGCTTCTTTATTTTTTCCCGTGACTGACAGCTGGAAATGTGTCCTTCGGCATATCATCAACATCTGAAAGCAGACTTTTGCTGATTAGAAGAAGGTGATAGAGAATGCGGGAGTACATGTTCACCATGATAATGAATGCCTCTGGGACAGCTGACACAGAGCTGAGAGCATGGAGGATTTCACTGTCCAAGAAGTTAGACATGGACATGGAGAGCAGGAAAGCTTCCAATGAGCAAGAGCATGTGGCACAGGATGAGATGCTCTGTTTATGAGGGACCAAGCAGACATGTTGAGGCATCTGGTTGAACTGCAGGAACAGAAGGAGGGTAGAGTCCCTTTGCAAACCCTGGTGGACAGCCAGCCAGCATCGCCTGGTGCAGAATCACCCTCCCCCAAGTGTTCCCTGAAGCATGGGTGAAAAGTCCATTATCTTTTTCACTTAACTCAGGGGGAAGGTACAAGGAACAGAAGGCGCCCATTCACAGACCTTTGATGGTCTGGAATGCGATGTTATGTTACACAGATGAAAATGTTTCTCCTGTTCCAACTTTACAACCCCTTTTTTTCTGTTCTCCTTCTTTACTTTGTTAAATATAGTAAATGGATTCGAGAAATAAATGTTCTTTATTGAGTAGAAGCAGTGGGCTTGGGCAGGGGGTTGGCTTTACAGGGACAGTGATACAAGCCAGGTCAAGGTTTGGAAAGGCACAATGCAGACAAGCAGCTCACATTACTGTGACTCATTATTGAAACGGCTTTTCAAAGCCTCGCGAATATGCAGCACCCCTTGCTGTGCTCTTCTGATCGCCCACGTGTCTGGCTGCTCAAAAATGGCTGCCATGCAATCTGGCTCAACTGCCCACCCCTGTGGAAAATTCCCCCCCTTTATTCCCCACAGATATTATGGAACACACAGCAGGCAGCTATAACCACGAGGATGTTCTTTTCACTAAGGTCCAACCTTGTTAGTAAACTTCTCCAGCACCCCTTTAAACAACCAAAGGCACATTCAACTACCATTCTGCACTTGCTGAGCCTATACTTGAACCATACCTTACTGCTGTCCAGACAGCCAGTGTATGGCTTCATGAGCCATGGGAGCAAGGGGTAGGCTGGGTCCCCCAGGATAACTATCAGCATCTCAACATAGTCAATGTTCATTTTGTGGTCTGGAAAGAAAGTCCCAGATTGCAGCTTTTTGAACAGACCAGAGTTCCTAAAAATGTGCGCATCATGAACCTTTCCCGACCATCCTACGTTGATGTCGGTGAAACGCTCCCTGTGATCCACCAGCGCTTGCAACACCATTGAAAAGTATCCCTTTCAGTTTATGTACTCTTTGGCAAGGTGGTCTGGTGCCAAGATGGGGATATGCGTGCCATCAATCGCCCTACCACAATTAGGAAACCCCATCCCGGCAAAACCGTCCACTATGTCCTGCACATTTCCCAGATTCACTACCTTTCGTAATAGAAGTTTATTAATGGCCCTGCACACTTGGAGCACAGCAGCTCCCACAGTTGATTTACTGACTCCAAATTGATTCCCCACTGACCGGTAATTGTCTGGCGTTGCAAGCTTCCAAATAGTGATTGCCACTCACTTCTCCACTGTCAGAGCAGCTCTCATTTTTGTGTTGCTGAACTGCAAGGTAGGGGAAAGCTCTGCACAAAGTTCCTGGAAGATGGCCTTCCACATTTGAAATTTCTGCACCCACTGCTCGTCATCCTATACCTGCAAAACGATGCAGTCCCACCAGTCAATGCTTGTTTCACGGGACCAGAAATGACACTCAGAGTGCAGCTGCTCTGTGACTACCAGCAGCAACTGTGAATTGTTTTTTTCAATGGCCTGCAGCAGGGCTGCTCGCAGGACATTGCTATGTTCTGTGCGGCAGACCCTATTTTGGCCCTGGAAATACTGCAGAAGGCACGAGGTGTTTGAGATGCTCACAGCAAGAGTGCACACCTGAGCAGGCTCCATGCTTCTGGGGTTATGGCATACGTGCGGCAGTTTTAAAGCACAAAAAATGCTGGGTTGTTTTCCATTGAGCACAGTGCGTCATGGAATTTTGACGCAATGTCCCCATTCTCCCCTGCGACAATGTTTTGGTCTCATAAGGCATTGCACAAACTTCCCAAAACACACTGGGGCAAATTGCACTTTGGAATAGCTAACCACGATGCACCTCTTTGTGCATCAATGCAGGCACTGATAGTGAGGATGCACTCCATCGAGACAATGAGCATGGTGTGGCCACACACAATTGACTTAACTAATTCAGAGGCTCATGGTTGAATTAAATAAAGTTGACTTAATGTGTAGACAAGCCCTGAGGTTTGCTGTAAATAACACAATCAGGAGACAGCTTGTGAGATGTATTAACAACATTAACTGCTGAAGTTTCAGCATGGGATGCGGAAGCAGACTTGTCCGAGTCTCCTGGGTGATCTATGTGTAATTGAAAATTTACCCCTCTAAGTATAGATAGTTTGGGACATTCGGAAACTTGTAACTGCTTCCAAATATAGGAACATAACAGTTCCAGCAACAGAACATAACAATGGCTAATCTCATCCTGTTTCCAACAGTGCTACCATTACTCAGCAACATCCCTGCTCACTCCCCTTTGGGTCCACATGGCACTGTGATATCCAACATTCCCATTCATTGCTCCACAAAACATATGATACCAACAAAGGCATAATAACCAGAAAATCACTAATTCAGTTCCCACCCACTTTTGCAACCTACAGAGATGGTTTTGCCTTCCTCACATTACCTCATCCATATACGCCACCTACAGCACATATGCCTCCTCCCTTCATGGTCACATAAAAACATGCAAACTTAATGCTGACCACAGACAACTACTGAAAAAAAATGAACAACACACACCATACTTCCTTATCACACTACCCAAATAGCACTACTACATACTACAAACAAAAATGTCCCCAAATTGTAAACCTCGAGTCACTACAAACTGTTTACACTTAAAACAATTCCTTCTATCCAATACGACTCTTAAACAACTTAAAATCTGCACTGCACATTCCAACCATCCATTTTTAAGGCTATAACTGTTTATTATCTAAACAATCAGAAAACATCAAGTTGCATGTTTTCCATGAAGGAAGACTGGCATGTGTTTTGTGAGTAGATGTGGGCAATGAAGGGTGATAAAGATGAAATCACAGTTGTAAATTGTAATGGGTAGGTGAAGACTTAATTAGCTTTTTTGTGGTTGCATTGGTGGTGTATGTGTTTGAGTAACCTTAAATAATCCTTAATGAAGTTCTTTTACAGAAGTTGTTTTGTTTTCCTCATGACATTTTCTGACAGGGGAGGAGGAGGAGGAATGTTCTTAAGCAGCATTTCAGAAATGACAAGAACAGAATAACTCAAACAACCATAGGTCATTCTGAGCAAAAAAGTATTTTTACTGACCACAGTAAACTCAGCTAACCCATTTGCCTAATAGTGACCCTGATAATGGCTCAGTGAAGAAAAAGTAAGAGCAACTGATCTTCTTTTGACAAAGGAGGATTGATGCCAGTCAGCAACTATCTGTTCATGGACCTTGGCTCATTTTGCCCCTACTTCCCAAAAAAAAAAAAAAAACAGCACACACAAAAACAAAAAAACTGATTGCTGCTGGCTGGTTAGATATCAGAAAGAGAAATCAAACACTTGTATATCATTTGGACACAGCAGTACGTGTACCACCATTGATCCAACAACCACATGCCTGTTTCTTCACTGAGGATTTCTTGGTTAAATACAAACTCCAGATCATAAATAGGAGATTTTCAAAGGCACAAAGACCAGGCAGGAAGCCAACTGCCATTGATCTTTGTGCTTTTGAAAATCTCCCCCTCTAGAAACACATTTTTCCTCCATTCTTCCTTCTTTCATATCCTGTTCTTTAAAGTGACCGGTTGCTTGTTATGTTGATGCTGAAGCTGATGAGACGTTAATTAATACGAATGGCTGAACATTTTCCATTGAAAGTGCATTTTGATGAAATATTGGGTTTTCAGCTAAATAACATTTTCCATAGCGTCTGCTTTGCATAGAAAATTTTGATTATTTTTATCCAAAAATGAACAGTCAAAACCAGCATATTTTGATTCTGAAAGTTGCTGCAATGCCTTATGGGAGTCATAGTTTACGTACCTTATGCTTCCATTTCTCCTACATGGACCAAGCTCCCCAGCTGGACTTCATCTCCCATGATGCATTGTGGGAGCATGAGGTACCTAAACTATTGTTTCCTGAGGCAGCATTTTAGGATTGAAACATTTTGGTTTTCAGTTGAAATATTTCAGCTTTTAGTCAAAAAATGAGTTTCCAATTTTGGCCAAAACCTCAACATTTTCTGCAGGAAAAAAAGAAAGTATTTTCCAAACAGCTCACCAATCCATGTTCTCTGAAGGCATTTGGAGTTACTCGAGGCCCAGTTCTGGATTTAAGTTGTGCAGTTTGGAAAGCCTTCTATTGACTTCAGTGGACTTTGTGAAAGCAGAGGAAAAATGATCTAATAAATTTCAGCTGTGTACAATCATGGTATGGATGCCAGTATTAAACAAAGATTTGTTAGTACAAAGGTGTAGCTTTACATAGTTTAAGTCATTAGAAGTAATGGCTATGAGGGCAGAATTGGGCCCCTCAGAGTGTAAGCATAAAAAACTACAAAAGCAGTTTGGCACGTGTGTATTCTATATCAGCTGAATACGCTGATCTGATTAAAAAGTATTCAAAATGTGACCAATCATGTAACATTTTGAGAATTCCAATCTCATTTACTTTGAGGTTCCAGCGTGAGTTAAGTTGAGTGAGAAAAGAAGCATCCTCATTTGAGAGTTTTTTCTCTAGGATGGGACTCCAGCCAAAGCTAAGTGTTGCAAAGCTGTAATTTTTGGATATTTCACATGTTGAAAAGTCAGGTACTCCATTGCTCATAAACCCACTCTCAAAACATCTAACAGCAAGTAATATGTAAATTAGTATTCTAACAAACACATTTACAGTCTCAAATGCTATAGAGCTATCAACCTGGCCTCTACCTCACCAGCGATGCCAGCTTTGACTACCCATTTGTCAAATTTTCTAAGAAACATGTCTGCGCTTCCTCCCATGCTTCTCTCATGCATGAGAGAAGCTCCCTGTAAAAGCCTTCAGAACCACTATATTAACCATTTTCAAGTCTCTTCTTAAACTCATTTATGCCATGATGCCTTCAAAACAACTGATGATATTTAGGGAGCTGGTGTCCTGTAGGCTTATTACATTAATCAGAATCATCTCACTGTTACCTGCACTTCATCTGTCCACCTGCCATCTGTTTGTTGAATCCACCTGTCGTCTCTTGTCTTATATTTAGGTTATAAACTCTTTGAAGTGGCAAGCATCTTTTCTGTGGAAGTACCTATTTGTTTAAATTCCCTTAGCAAACAGTTAACTCCTGACTCCAATATCAATAGCCAATAGCAGTGTCTTCCTCCTAGTTCCATTCAGTTTCATATCCCCCCCCCCCTCCCCTTAGCATAATGAGTCACTTAGGCTCACTACTTTGCCAGCTGAGGTTTTTTGGTGGTGGTTTTTTTTTTTTTTTTTTTTGGTAAGTGCCTGCAATCGTGGTACTACCACGAGAGACTCTCATACTGCCATCACACTAACAGCCATTAGCATGTGTGAGTCATTACACTGACAGCATTCAGTAAACAAACATTACTAATATTAACATTCTGTGCTAGTTTCACAGTGGTTGGCATGCATGGCCTCATTCTCTCAATATACACACATGCTCCCACAAGGGTATCCCAGCACTGATGCTGATAACAGTGAAATCCTGCTTCTCCATGTTAGTACTACTATTACAGTGGAAGCATGCATACACCTGAAAAGATGCAAAGCACCACTGTCTGAACACACACAGTATTCCATGATAGCAGCAGTTATTGCCTTTACTGTGCTTGTAGATTCACCCTTTTAACCTCCCTGTAAAAAAGTGTCTCTGGGGCACCACCCTACATGGGTTGGACTCCCCTGCAACAATCACTTCATAGACTCAGACTTTCAGGTCAGAAGGGATCATCATAATCATCTCGTTTGACAGCCTGCACATTGCAGGCCACAGAACTTCACCCACCCATTACTGTAATAGACCCCTCACCTCTGCCTGAGCTACTGAAGTCCTCAAATCATGATTTAACAAGACTTCAAGTTGCAGCAAATCTACCATTTACACTAGTTTAATCCTGCAAGTGACCCATGCCCCACGCTGCAGAGGAAGGTGAACAACCTCCTCCCCCACTTCCTCCCCGCGCCAGGGTTTTTGTGTCACATTGCTGCTTAACTTAAAGGACTCCTCTCTCTCCCTGGTATTTATCCCACTGATGTATTTTAAAAAGAGCAATCATATCTCACCTCAGCCTTCTTTTGGTTAGGCTAAACAAATCAAGCTCTTTGAGTCTCCCCTTATACTGCTCTACAACCAAAATGCTTCTGAAATAAATGTAATCAAACTTTACTAATTCTGGGTCACTGAGAATGAAAATGATGCTTAAAATGGTTGATTGGCTCTAGTTTTCAAGATATGCTATTGGGTCAGTATATACGACCCTTGACTTGGGAATGGCGGAGGATGAGTGAGTTATAAAGGGAAGGGATCTCAATTTAAACCAGAAATGACTATAATACATCTTCGACTGGATCTATGAATAAATCTATGACTGGGTTTGGACAGTACTTGCTTTTTAGGCAAAACAATGAATGATGCAATCTGAAGCTGGTATTGCGTCATCCATGATATGAATTGCATCATGTTATTCCTAGAAGTCATGGATGATGCAATCATAACAAAGCTTACATCACTCTGCTGAACAAATTACCCTATATCAGCTCTAGAAATCATACAGTGTCATGCTCTCTTATTTGTCAGTGTTTGATTTTGCAAAGGGACACATTTCTCTTTAGCCAAAGTGAGCAGAGATGCCTCATACTTGTGGGAACAGTGCAGATAACTTCTGCTATGTTTGTGGTGAAGTGACTTTTGCATCACAAAAGCGCAGTATAACCATTATGGTTAAGAAAGCCTATCACCTTTATTTTGGCTGCAAAATTGGAGATCAGGACAAGAGGTGGGCCCCACACATATGCTGCAACACTTGTGCAACAAATCTTCGCCAGTGGTTGAACAGGAAAAGGAAATCTATGCCTTTTGCAGTGCCAATGATTTGGAGAGAGCCAATAGATCATACCAGCAATTGTTACTTCTGCATGGTGCCTCCAGTTGGGAAAGGTGTGTCAAAGAAGAAAAAGTGGACTGTGCATTATCCAAACATTCCATCAGCTATACGCCCAGTACCCCACAGAGAACGACTGCCGGTTCCAGATGCACCAGAATCATTCTCACTTGAGTCAGACGAGGAAGAGGATGAAACTTCTGGTTCTGAACCATCAATGTCACAGGACGCACATTTTCTCCCATCCTTCTCCTCTGAACCACACCTCATAACACAAGGTGAACTGAATGACCTTGTCATGCATTTGGAACTACCCAAGAGTAAGGCAGAGCTGTTGGACTCCAGACTACAGCAGTGGAATCTCCTGGCAGGTGATGTTAGGGTTTCCATGTTCTGTGACCATCAAAAGGATCTTGTCCCATTCTTCTTCATGGAAGGTGATCTTGTAGCCTGCAACAACATTGATGGTGTGATGGCAGCCCTCAACATCGTTCACGATCCAGATGAGTGGAGACTGTTCATTGATTCATCGAAGATGAGTCTTAAAACTGTTTTACTGCATAATGGCAATGTTTTGCCATCAATTCCAGTTGGCCATGCAGTCCATATGAAGGAAACCTATGACAACATGAAACAACTTTTGAGGTGCATAAACTATGACCAACATCAGTGGCAGCTTTGTGACGATTTGAAGGTTGTTGCTCTCTTGCTTGGTCTGCAGACTGGATACACAAAGTACTGCTGTTTTCTCTGCGAATGGGATAGTCGTGCAAGAGATTCCCACTACATCAAGAAAGATTGGCCACTCCGACAGTCATTGGAGCATTGGAGGAAAAGTCTTCAGCATCCACCACTTGTTGAATCAAGGAAGATTTTGTTACCACCCTTACACATCAAGCTGGGTCTGATGAAGAACTTTGTCAAGGCCATTGACAAAACACAAGCAGCTTTCAAGTACCTCCATGGAAAATTTCCAAGGTTACGTGAAGCTAAGATAAAGGAAGATGTCTTTGTTGGTCCTCAGATTCGTGAACTTCTTCGAGATGATGCATTTGACCATGCACTGCGTGGCAAGGAAAAGACAGCATGGAAAGCCTTACAGTTAGTAGCAATAAATTTTCTCAGAAACAACAAGGCAGACAACTACAGGTTATTGGTGGAAAACCTCCTCAAGGCATACAAAAACCTTGGTTGCAACATGTCACTAAAGATACATTTTTTGCACTCTCATCTAGATTTTTTTCCACCAAACTGCGGAGCAGTGAGCGACGAGCATGGCGAGCGATTTCACCAGGACATTACAACAATGGAGAAACGCTATCAGGGCAAATGGAGCCCAGCAATGCTTGCAGACTATTGCTGGACAGTGACAAGAGATGCTCCATTTAATGAATACAAGAGACAAGCCAAGAAGCGCCGAGTAGACACTGAATAGGACTAAACTACGTACATAATAGTTTTTTGCCTTTTGTGTCATAATAAATTTTATTTATATAACCCTTTTACTGATTTTTAAAGTGTTACATAAACAGGACAGGTGAAATATTATCATGTAAAGCAACCATAAACACATGAAAAGACCTAGGTTTACAATTTATAATTAAAACTCTACTATCTACACAATATACAGAGACATAAAATGTAAAAACTTAAATATCTTAGAAACAGTAGCCAATCAGTTGTTTTAATTGTCATATTTGAATTCAGCACATCAAAATACATAATAAATAGCACATTTTCTCTCTGAAGCAGATGACTTCTCAAAAATTGTAGACCAGTGTTATAAGGTAGGTTTTCCAATCCACGGATCATCTTAGTAGCCCTTCGCTGCACCTCTTCCAGTTTGAATTCATATTTCTTAAACATGGGAGACCTGAACTCCACACAATATTCTTCCCAGTGCCTTGTATAATGATAGTAACACTTTCCTATCTCTATAGGAAATATCTCTCCCTATGCGTCCTAGGACTGCATTAGCCTTTTTCACAGCCGCACCACACTGGCAGCTCATAGTTATCCTGTGATCATCCAGTACACCCAGGTCTTCCCTTCCTCTGTCACTTCCAACTAATACGTTCCCACTCCTTTCTCAGGGTTTCCCCCTTGCTGACTACAGCTTCCTCCTTACCATGCATGATTGGCAGGGCCAGAGAGGTGGGCCTATCTTAGCACACAGAGCATCCCTAGCCCCTACTCATCGGTGCAGGGTATCATACACCCCTTTCCACCCCCCAACTTACATGCTTTCTCAGACACACATGTGCACAGTATTGGGTCTTCCTTGACTACTAATGTTATTTCCTGGTCAGTTACAGAATTTGTTTGGAAATAGAATCCTTCTAGCAGCTGATTTTCTTTTTCTTTTTTTTTGGGGGGGGGGGAGGTAGCGGGATTCCATAATTTTTCCTTCCGTTTTTCTTCCTTTATGTTCTTGTTTAACATTGTCTGTAGGATTTTTTTTTTTTTGGCACTGAAACAAAGCCACTTCACACAGCAGGATTATCTGGCTATTTGGACTCTCTCCTCAGACCCTACGCTACCAGCACTCCCAGCTATCTTCGAGACACCACCGACTTCCTGAGGAAACTACAATGCATTGATGTTCTTCCTGAAAACACCATCCTGGCCACCATTGATGTAGAAGCACTTTACATCAATATTCCACATGAGGATGGACTACAGGCTGTCAGGAACAGTATCCCTGATGAGGCCACAGCACTCCTGGTGGCTGAGCTTTGTGACTTTGTCCTCACCCACAACCACTTCAGATTTGGGGACAACTTATACCTTCAAGTCAGTGGCACTGCTATGGGTACCCGCATGGCCCCACTGTATGCCAACATTTTTATGGCTGACTTAGAACAACGCTTCCTCAGCTCTCGTCCCCTAGTGCCCCTCCTCTACTTGCGCTACATTGATGACATCTTCATCATATGGACCCACGGAAAGGAGGCCCTTGAAAAATTCCACCTGGTCTTCAACAATTTCCACCCCACCATCAACCTCAGCCTGGACCAATCCACACAAGAGATCCACTTCCTGGACACTACAGTGCAAATAAGTGATGGTCACATAAACACCACCCTATACTGGAAACCTAGTGACCGCTATACCTACCTACATGCCTCCAGCTTCCATCCAAGACACATCATACGATCCATTGTCTACAGCCAAGCCCTAAGATAAAACCAAATTTGCTCCAACCCCTCAGACAGAGACAAACACCTACAAGATTTTTATCAAGCATTCGTAAAACTACAGTACCCACCTGGGGACGTGAGGAAACAGATTGACAGAGCAAGATGGGTACCCAGAAATCACCTACTACAGGACAGGCCCAACAAGGACAATAACAGAACACCACTGGCCATCACATACAGCCCCCAGCTAAAACCTCTCCAGCGCATTATCCATGATCTACAACCTATCCTGGAAAATGATCCCTCACTTTCACAGACCTTGGGAGGCAAGCCAGTCTTCGCTTACAGACAACCCCCCAACCTGAAGCAAATACTCACCAGCAACTACACACCACACCACAGAAACACCAACCCAAGAACCAATCCCTGTAGCAAACCTCATTGCCTACTCTATCCCCATATCTACTCTGGCGACACCATCAGAGGACCCAACCACATCAGCCACACCATCAAGGGCTCATTCACCTGCACATCCACTAATGTTATATATGCCATCATGTGCCAGCAATGCCCCTCTGCCATGTACATTGGCCAAACCGAACAGTCCCGCCGCAAAACGAATAAATGGATACAAATCAGACATCAGGAATGGTAACAGACAAAAGCCAGTAAGTGAACACTTCAGTCTCCCTGGTCATTCTATTACAGATTTAAAAGTCACTATCATTGAACAAAAAAAACTCCAGAAGCAGACTTCAAAGAGAAACGGCAGAACTAAAATTCATTTGCAAATTTAACACCATTAATCTGGGCCTGAATAGGGACTGGGAGTGGCTGGCTCATTACAGAAGCAGCTTTTCCTCTCCTGGAATTGACACCTCCTCATCTATTATTGGGAGAGGACTACATCCACACTGATTGAATTGGCCCAGTCAACACTGGTTCTCCACTTGTGAAGTAACTCCATGTGTCAGTATATAATGCCTGCATCTGTAACTTTCACTCTATGCATCTGAAGAAGTGAGGTTTTTACCCACGAAAGCTTATGCCCAAATAAATCTGTTAGTCTTTAAGGTGCCACGAGACTCCTTGTTGTTTCAGTACTAGAGAGTTTTCTTTAGGAGTTACAGACAGAGATTATGAGCAAAGCAAATGATTGAGCTGGTAGCTATAAAACTCCTTAAGATTATTTTCTCTAGTTTTAAAATAGGATTTTTGCATTGCACAGTTGGGTCCCATCACCATAGTCTTACTTAAATCTGGACACTTGTGTTACTTCACAGAAATAAGGATTACTCTCCATGAAATTTACTACAAAAATCTACAGACAAGACTAATGGCTTTATAACAAAGCTACCTTAAGGAAAAATAAATGATATACTTTACCAGTCATTTAATTTGTCCAGAAGTGGCGTATGTAAAAATTTTTAACTCAGCTTCATCAATTGGAAATTTATTTCTATATGCCAAATAATGCTGTTTCGGTACAAAGATAATACAGGATTGTACATGAATGTGATAATAAGCATGAAATTTTGTATAAATGTGTGGGTAAAAGTGGATCAGAAAAAATAATTGGTATAATTTATTGAAAATCAACATCTTCTGGAATAACTACACACCTTTTAAATATTAATATAAATGACTCCGTCCAAAATCCAGAATGATTAAAATGCATTCATTCAAATAAGCACAGAGATCCATGGTGAAATATAATTTCTGCTGTCAATAAATATATCAATAATATTGCCTTCAAATGCTAATATTTAGTAGAAACAAAGGGAATTACAAAAGGAGACCACCACAAGGTCAGGAACAGTGACAAATTCTGGCGTAGGAGCATTAGCACGGTTTGGTTTGGTTTGGTGGCAACGGTGATATTCTACTTCCACAGGTGAATACATTTCCTGCTCACTTTTAATCAAGTCAGTGGGTGCTCAGCACTTTGAAAAAAAGAAGCCACTTATTCAGGTTCCTAAAGTCCAAAAGTAACCTAATTAGAAGTCCCGAGTTTTGAAAACCTTGGTTTTCAAGTTAGAATATTTTGGAAGGGGGATGAGGCATACATAACTTGTCAGCAACTCTAATGATTACCCTGAGGCCACCCTCCCCCCCCAGATTTCCCTTTTAGGTTATGTTTGAGAAATAAAATTAAACTTAAAACTGAGCCATGGGATGGCAAGTTTGATGGCACAGGAGAGCACAACGTCCTTCTGCAGATGGCAATATCTCCAAATAGCAACTCAGATGGCAAAGGTTAGAAAATGACCTGTTGCTCATTATGACCATTATGGTTAGTAAAAAGCAACAGAGGGTCCTGTGGCACCTTTGAGACTAACAGAAGTACTGGGAGCATAAGCTTTCGTGGGTAAGAACCTCACTTCTTCAGATGCAAGAAGTGAGGTTCTTACCCACGAAAGCTTATGCTCCTAGTACTTCTGTTAGTCTCAAAGGTGCCACAGGACCCTCTGTTGCTTTTTACAGATTCAGACTAACACGGCTACCCCTCTGATATTATGGTTAGTGTGTTTCATTGTGATCGTTATTTTCAAAAGAAGAACAGCTCTAGAGCAGCTTACTGAATTCTACAAGCAGAGAAACTTTTGGAAATTCAATTTCTCTCTCCAAACAGATGTTCCTATGGTGATGGGGAAATTTATGTATGCTGAAAGATCAATCAAAACAATTGTAACTCCACTAGAAGACAAGTCTACTTGAACTGCTCATATAAATGTTTTATTTAGAGTGTGTGTTAGTGACGAAAATAGCTTTCCTATTTTCATGATTTTTTTTTTTTTTTTTTTGGGTTACAACTAGGAAAGTTTACATGCATTGAAGTCCGATTCCACCTTGAAAGGCAAATGGGTTATTATCTCATTCAAATGTACATACCGAGTCTCCTGATTGTCATTCTCTCCTGGGTGTCGTTTTGGATCAATATGGATGCAGCACCAGCCAGAGTGGCTTTAGGTATAACAACTGTACTGACCATGACAACACAAAGTTCAGGTTCACGAGCATCACTTCCAAAGGTAGGCAAAAAACTGCTTTGCTTGTACTATACCAGAATCACTGTGTTAGTACAAATGATGGTTCTATATGGCTGTCGGAGGCCTTCAATAACCTTTACAACATGTGCTCTTCTTATTAACAGATACATTTATTCATTAAGGATGAACAGAAGGGAAATAAACCACTTTGATTTGTTTGTTTGTTTGTTTTTTATTTTTTTATTCAATAAAACACATTCTACTTTTTTACCAACTAATCTGTTGGGCCAAATTCTCAACTGGCTTAACTCCAGTGACTTCAATGGTACAGATTTTGAACCTTGAAGTAACAGTGTTCTTCACTGCTCCTCTAGTGTTGCCCATATTTTTATGTGCTGGTCTGTGATGAGTTTGTCCCTTTCTCGACTGTGATACAAGCCAATGTATTTAGCAAATATTGAGAATATTGCAGCTTTACAGACTGCCGTGAGTAAAAGGGCAGCATGTAGTTGTACTCTCCCACAAAGAGACCAAATCAAAAATTATGACTTACAGAGTAACAGTCTCTTTCCAGCTACCCACCCTGGTTCTGGGGGGACAGCAAGTTATTTCTCTTTTTATTGAAGAGCTTACTATATGCATCTGGTCAGCTATTCTCCTGGATCCAGGGCTCATCCTTAGACCACCCCTTCACCATCCTCTTACCGTGAGGAGTATTGGACAAGTATCACCTCCACAGCCACAATCTGACCACCTGGCTGAGTAAGAGTGACAATCTAGCCCAAAGTATTTTACAAAGGTGTCTGTCATCAGCATGGGTGAAATCCCCAGACAGATTTATGTTGTCCATTTTTAAATTGCCTAAGTGTCATTACTTAAAAGTTTTCTTTTACAGGAAAGACTAATCACCCTGAACTCCCACTGAAGTCACTGGGAATAATTTGATATGTTTGCTGTTACCCCTCATTTTTGTGTAAATATTATTCTCCTGGTTGTTGGAGCCAGACTTTTTTTTCCCTCTGATCAAAATAAATATGCCTTTGGTTGCAGAGAGAGCTTAGTGTCCCACAGTGTAGGACCCTGCTGTATTAATTTTGATGGAATATATGGGCCCAAAGAGCCAAAAGTATGAACATGACCCCGTACTGTCCAATATTGAACAGTTTTCACCAAAGGTTCAGGGTTTGATATAGAGACCTCAGCCAGTTAATTACCATGGCAAACACTAATAAAAGGTTTAAAAGATTTTTAATAAAGATACAAAAGAAAGAAAAACAGCGAAAGCGTTTAAAATGTAAACTACATAAGGAATACTTGTTCCCTTTCACTGTAGAGGATCTATAAACAGAAAATAAACCATGTCTGACAGGCTTTTAGACTGTTTTAAGCTCAAAAGCTTGTCTCTTTCATCAACAGAAATTCATCCAACAAAAGATATTATTTCACCTGACTTGTCTCGCTTAACTCCTGGGACCAGCATGGCTACAACTAAACTGCAAACAGTCTTTTAGATGGTATTATAGGCAGTAATAACTGTTCCTTTTTGGGAGGGAAGGAAAAGTGGAGACGGGCTGGAGTTGTTGTTGTTAAAGTCCAATCAAGTCTCCTAGAAGAGATAAGATAAACACACAAGAGGGGAGCGAAAAACAAACAGTAATGATAAAAAATGCAGCTTCTGCTTTTGATGTTGACTCACACTTGAAACTTCTGTTCTGGAGAAACAGGGGCATGGCACACAATCTTATTAGCCACTCTGATACCTGGTGAACTTGTACCAGCATCAGGCTATTTGGGGGACTGTTTTTAACCGTTTCTTTGGTCATAGGCTCAGAGCAGTGCTGCAAAATGTGCAGCCTCAGCAAGCTAAGCCAGACTCTTATTAAACAGAAGGCAAAGAGACAATAGGAAAGACAAAAAATAAGGTAGGGAAGGAAAAGACACAGAAGTTTGGGGGAAGTATAACAAAGTTTCACATCCCAAATGGTGTTTGCCATCTCCACTAGCTCTGGCTAAATCCCAATGTTATCTGAATCCCTCTCTCAGACCCGGTCTGTTTAGGATATCTCTCAGGATCAAGACAGTGAAGGACCAATGCTATTACAGTGAGTCCCAGGGTTTCAGGAAAGGAGGGGGGTAGCAGCCATCATGGTGAAGCTCACTCCTTCCTATTCTTCCATCTTTCAGTCAGGCAGCATCCACCTTCAATTTCCCCCCAAAATCTTCTCTTAAGGATCCCAAAAGGGAATGATGGGTAGAATAGCCCACCCTCATTGTTTCATCTACCAGTAGGCCTTATTTCCCCACACACCAATTTGGGTTTATTGGTTTCCAGACCCACATTTCTCTTGTTTACATGATCTTAACACTGTCCTGGGGTTATATTAGTAGATCTTTTTGTTTGGACTAGGTCAGTCTCTCTTTTTGAACCTTGCTCCATCTATATTTATTGTTGTAAGTTATTGTAACACTTTATAAACTCTTACTTTCCCACAGTTATGCTCACAAATGGGGTAGGCCTAGAGTTACCGCTTTTGACATGCAAAGAAACCGGCACCCACCCACCCCAAAAAGGGAAGCCTGCCGCAACCCCAACCCTCAATCACAAAGCAACTCCAAAATTCCCCCCCCCCCCAACAGTCACTTATGGTATCTAGAGAGAACACACATATAGATAAGATTGAGAACAACAGTTTTTTTACTTAAACTGCAGAAGCGGGAACACCTCAGCATTGTCAGCTGTACATAAACACTAGCTATCCCAGTCTATTGTGATAATTCAAATCTTTAGACCCATTAAAAAAAAGTCAGCAGATTAAATTAGTTTTCTGGCAAATCCATTAAGTCAAGCCAGTCAAATACCCAGCCAGGTTGTATTAGGGTTACCATACGTCCGGATTTTCCCGGACATGTCTGGCTTTTTGGGGCTCAAATCCCCGTCCGGGGGGAAATCCCCAAAAGCCAGACATGTCCGGGAAAATTGGGAGGGAGGGAGGGCTCGGCGGTGCTCGGCCAGGGCCTCTGGGGCTGGGGTTGGCGGTGCGGGGCCGGGGCCGGGGCCGGTGCGGTGCGGGCCGGGGTCGCGGGGCCGGGGGCACAGTGGCACAGTGCCGGGCTGGGAGCCGGGGGCACGGTGCCGGGCCGGGGGCCAGGCCGGGCCAGGAGCCGGGGTCGCAGTGCCAGGCTGGGCGCGGTGCCGGGCCGGGAGCCGGGGGCACGGTGCCGAGCCGGGGGAGCGGTGCCGGTCCGGGGGTGCGGTGTCGGTCCGGGAGCCGGGGGCGCGGTGCCGCACCCCGCCCCAGCCTACCTGCTGCCTCCCTGTTTCAGGCTTCCCGTGAACATTTGATTTGCGGGAAGCAGGGGAGGGGCAGGGGGCGGAGCTTTCAGGGGGAGGGGCAGAGTTGGGGTGGGGCTGAGGGCGGGGAAGGGGCGGGGCCAGGTCCCCATGGAGTGTCCTCCTTTTTAAAAACTAAAAGATGGTAACCCTAGGTTGTATCCCTATGTAAGCCAACTAGGCCCAGTTACTACAACAGCCCTATAATAGATACTTAAGAGGTAGAAAACTAAAAGCTACAACAACTGGGAAAACAATTACACTACATATACATGAAAAAAAAAAGAGAACAAATTATTATTATATCTGAGAAAACCGCATACATTTAAAATCACATATTTGCGTTCTGCTTCTGGTTGGATTAAACATCAACCCCCTAACTGGCTTCTGTCAGAGCAGGAGCAGGCCCTGGATTACAGAGCCAGATTGCATCTGTGACTGTGCTCCACCGGAGAGGAGCAGCACATGAGGGAACAGGGCCAATGTGCACTTCCTCGGGGTTAGCAAGAGTTACTACAGCTGAGTTACTGCAGCTGTTTGAATGGACCAAATGTCAGCAGAGTTCTGCTTTATTACAATCTCTTCTTTCTCCAACACAGCCCCTAAACTGCATTAGCTTTATGCCACTGGGGAGTTCCCCCGGCCAGAGAAGTTTCTTGCTGGTCAATTTTAGCCACATGCCACCCTCTTTGTGCTGCTTGAGCAGATGTCTGCAGAAAATGGACCATACCCATCCAGAAATTTAAAAAAATTCTGGATCTTTCTGCTTTTCCCTTTACATTATCAGGGTTTTGATTAAATGCAATGTATAGCAGATCATGAAGAAATATTAATGAAGTACTAATCATTTGTGCAAAGATTTGCTCATAAAAAGAGGCAAGAAATATATTTTCCCATAAAATTAAATTGTAGGGAATAAAGACTGAACCTTTTGTCCTCTGTTATATAAGGAGCTTTCATGCTAGTGCTTCTTTTGTAAAAATAGCACGGTGGTCTGGGGACACTAATTTATTTCCCCCTGGTATTATGAGATAGTGAAATTCACATCTGTGTTTCTAATATTTTCAGTCTCTTTCTCCATAGGTTTCATATGTCAAAGCTATCGACATTTGGATGGCAGTATGCCTGCTCTTTGTATTTTCTGCACTTCTGGAGTATGCAGCTGTAAATTTTGTGTCAAGGCAGCATAAAGAGCTTCTGAGATTCCGCCGGAAGAGGAAGAAGAACAAGGTAAAACAAACAAACAAACAAACTAGCAATACTAACATCTTTGGGCGAGAGAGAGATGGATTTGCCCTAAGAAATGGCTTTGGTTGGTAAGGATGGCACTGCTTAAATTACTTTTGTAATGCTAACTAGGCCAATGCAATCAAGGTGGCCCATTTCCAACAGTTGACAAGAAGGTGTGAGTATGAGCAGAGGGAAAATTAGATTTTATAGTGACCTATCCACTCCCAGTCTTTATTCAGGCCTAATTTGATGGTGTCCAGTTTGCAAATTAATTCCAGTTCTGCAGTTTCTCAGTGGAGTCTGGTGTTGAAGTTTTTGTTGTTGAAGAATTGCCACTTTTAAGTCTCTTATTGAGTGTCCAGGGAGACTGAAGTGTTCTTCTATTGGTTTTTGAATGTTACAATTCTTGATGTCTGATGTGTGTCCATTTATTCTTTTGTGTAGAGACTGTCCGGTTGAGCCAATGTACATGGCAGAGGGGCATTACTGGCACATGATGGCATATAGCACATTGGTAGATGTGCAGGTGAACAAGGCCCTGATGGTGTGGCTGATGTGGTTAGGTCCTATGATGGTGTCCCTTGAATAGATAGGCCGACAGAGTTGGCAACGGGGTTTGTTGCAGGGATAGGTTCCTGGGTTAGTGTTTTTGTTGTGTGGTGTGTAGTTGCTGGTGAGTATTTGCTTCAGGTTGGGGGGGGCTGTCTGTAAGCGAGGACTGGCCTCACTCATCCCTCACTCTCTCAGACCTTGGGAGACAGGCCAGTCCTCACTTACAGACAGCCCCCTACCCCAAAGCAGATACTCACCAGCAACTACACACCACACAACAAAAATTGATACAGAAACATGGCTACTACTCTGAAACCTGATTTCAAATAGTGTCTTTTCACCACGTGATCAAAGTCAAAGTGAAAAACAGATTGGGTATTCTAAGCACAAGGGCACAGACTGGTAGAGTAATAGGTTTCCTTTCTCCTCTAGCATCAAAATAACTTCATTTACAACTCCAATTTTTAAGCAAGACTTCAGCTTCCCCCCAATACACCTCTTTATCAGTTAATCCAATTTAAAGGCCTTAGGGATGGACCCACAACGTACTGAACATTCTTGCCTGATCCAGACGACCACTTAAACATGTGCTAAACTTAAAGTACAAGCATAGTCTCATTGATATCTGTGCTTTGGTGGACCAGGCCACAATACTCAGTGCCTTGCTGGTACAAGCCCTTGAACCTCCAACACCTCCTGAATTACTTCTGCTAGACACTGGTGTCAGTGAGCTCAAATTGGGCTCCTAGGCTGCAATATAGGACCACATTCCAGAAGATACTCAGGCAAAACTGACATTTAAGTCAGTAAGAATTGTGTGCGCATATTCCAAGGCAGCACAGGGCAAAGAGTGTAGTGACAACACTATGAACAAACATTTAAGATATTGTAAAATATTTAGCATTGAATGAGACAAACCTATTTCAGCAATTTACATGAAATGAAAATATTTAATTTTGTTTAATTACATTCATACATAGAGCAATTACAGAGAAAAGTCAATGCCACAGTAAAACATTCAAGTATTTTGTTATTTTAATTTTAGTTATTTCTTTAAACTATTCCTACATTTTATTCATTGATTTCTCTATCTACTCTATGCCTGGATTTCCTTGTTCTATGCATTGAACTGAAAAGTGCTAATGATAGAGTATGTATGAAATTCCAATTGTTACACTTTAAAAGGTGGATGATTGAAAAAAGCAAACATGTTAACCACTTTTGCTAAATATTACTCTGATAGTTCGTTTTTGTTTTTGTTTTTGTTTTTTAAGAATCACTTGGTGTGTGCATTTCTCCTTTTGTTGTGTTTTTGGGTTTACATTTTTGCTTTTTAAAGAATGTGTTTAATTTCAGTGGTGTAAAATAAAATAAAATAAATAAATCTACGTAGCCCTTCTGCTTACTGCATTTTTCCATCCCCAGAATTTGTTTGTGTCTTTTCTATTGAAGTCAATTTTTTCTATAAGGGAAGGCAGGCAGTTCTATTTGCAATTGACATTGATGCTTGGTGTGGCTGGTGAGCAGAGGATCTATTGGCTAGTGCTTATATCCACCTCCAGGGAAGTGGACTCCAAACCCACCTCCGGATTTAATTCTGGCTTGCAGGTCTGGAGACAACTCTGCCAGTATCCCTTTTCTTACAGCCTTATTTAACACTTTCTTGTTGGGCAACTATAAAAAGGACATTGCTCCTTGAGAAAACGTTTGATAGATCACTAACACTGCTAACAAAAATAATTGAAGTCTTCTGGATTAAAACAGAGTTAAACAGTCTTTCAAACAAACATGATTTTTTCAGTACATTTTCTAAATATGGAATTTATGTGCAATTGTATTTAGTAAATTAACAAATACACTTTAATACTGTTATGCTGGTTTCTGCCTATCAGTTTCCCACTCAGCTACTGTAGCCAGTTATTATAAAGTTTAGTGTACATTTTGACTCATTTGGCAAAGGTTAACAATCACGGATTCTCAGGGATTCGATTTTATTTGACTTCTTTCTTCAAGATGCATCATATAAAGAAAACAGCTTTCAGTGACCTTTATTTAACCAGGAAATCAACAATGGGAGAATGAAGAGAAATTAAATACCAGGATAGGTGTTCAAACAACAGGCCTTTAAATCCGCTGTTATGATTTAGAACTGCCATTCTGTTCTGTGTTATACGTAGGTAGATTATAGAAGCAGAGAGTTTAGGGATGAAAAAGCCTTTTAGACAATTCTGTCCATCTACAATCTTGGGACCCTGACAGGTTTACAGGGATGGATCTTTACCAGTTCCATAGGGTACTTCCTAACACAATGACTTTCCGTTTGTGGAATCAGTGTTGTCTAGGCCCTACTTAGGTTTTTTCTGCACAGGCAAAGCATGTGGCCCAAAGCTTCGACTGTTTTAATTTTTAATACTGCAAATCTATAATTTACTCTAAACTGTCTGCAACATTTTTCAAGATGAAACAATTTTTACATCTAGATTTTGGCAAAAAACAGAATCTGGACATTATTGTGATTTATATTGTGGTAGTTAGAACTGGTTGAAAAATTCAAAATTCATTTTAATTAAAAACATTGACAATTTTCACAAAAATATTTACCATTTATCATCAACTAGTTCTAGTAATAGCTCCCAGTCACAACTAGCCCCCTTGTGCTAGATGCATGGAAACATATGAAAATGAAATCCTTTCCTTGAAGGCCTTACAGTCTAATTTGAGACCAATTGAAACAAGTGAGTTTGATGAACAAAAGGAGGATGGAGGTAGGGAGACAATTGTAATGGAGATAATGATTACAGCTGTGAGATCTTAACTTTGGTTCCAAATTATTTAAAGATGATTTTGTTTTTGAAGGCTCAATCCAACTCTCATGGGAAAGTACAGAAAAAGACTATTTATGTGTGTGTATTATTTATGCCCAATCTTACTTCCATTCAAGTCATCTAAACCAACATGTCATGTATCCTAGTCGTTGTTGCCTTCCTGATAGATATCATAGCAGAAGTAGGTTGCGAGGATGGATTTGAAGGAGTGCATAATGGCCTTAAGGATAGATTCCTGGAGAACATTCCATGCATAAAAGGGAAGCATGAAGAAAAGTGCACAGATGTTTGTGATAGAAACAGACAAATGACTATTCAAGTCTACCACTTTAATTTATTTGATCTGAACTTTAAGAATTAAAAACACTTACTTTATAAAACTTTTGTTCTTAAAGCACCTGAATGAGCAGAAAGAGACAATAGAAGAGACAGAGTTAGAAGCATCATACATAATTGGTCCATATTGAGTTTATTTTTCTTGTTGATATTTCAAAAAAAGCAAGCACAGAGGAATATTGTACTATACTGAAAAATACAGTTTCTATTTTTAAACTAAATTCTAATGCAATAAACGTACTTCTCAGGAATATTCAACCTTTTTTATTCTGTTTTCATATAGACCTAAATATCATGGTATCTTTAGTGACAAAAATAGATGCACAGACTAGATTGATTATACCTTTTAATGATAATCACATTTCTTTGTTTGTTTTCCTTTGTTTTGCTTTTTCCTTTTTGGTCTTCCCTCCATTTTGATGAAAGTATTTTGGGGGAGTGCTTGATGGAAATGAAATCAATGAATCATTGCGACGTAGCAATGGCTTGAGAAGTGCAGAACCTATAGACGGGACTTTGGCTCAAATCTACAGTACAAATTTAAGGGTAAACTATGTAGCAGATGTCCCATTTGTCATAATGTGATACACAGTCATTAACAAAGGCCCTGTTCTTTTGTCTGAACCGATGTTTTCCCCCACGTGGACTCATTATTACCTGTATGTGATGACGTAAAGTGTTATTAAAAAGGTACCTGTTTTGTTAATTCTGTAGTTTATACGGACCTGTGTACATCTGGAATTAAAACAGGGAATTAAAATTTGACTTTCTGCTATTCCAAAGGAGGCTTAAAAATTAACATCAGAGCTAAGAGAAATAACTTGGTTGGATACATATTTTAAAATGCCTATTCAGCTTTCAACTACAAATGTTTTCTGCAAAAAAGTGTGGAGAGTAAAACATTAAAATGTTCAAAATAACTCAAAGGTTATAAATACATCCTAAAACTTAGTATTACTTACAGCCAAAAATTATAGTAAAGATATTTCAGCAAATGTGTGTTATTCCTCAGGAAGAGTAAATTATTTAAAGCATATATCAAACAGAAAACATCTTGAGCCAAAGGGAATTTAAATATTTTGATCATTTTTTTATGCCTAGGTATTTTCTATAGTGATACTGATATGCAAATAAACCAACCCAGCTCACTGCCTTCAAGCCTCTAAGGATTCTAGTTGTGTTTCAAAAATCTGTACCTATATTTAGGAGCACTCATTAATTACTATAATATTTAAAGAGCTGGTAAAATATTTATTTATACTAATAAAAATATATGTAACTAGACCTTGAACAATTTTTAATGATTAATTTGTTAAGCAGTATACATGAAAACTTCTGGTTTAATATTAAAACTTCAGCAAAGGCTTTTATAAATAAGTGTTATTTTCTTTTTTCCTTTTTATATTTTATATTATATTTTCCTTTTACATAAAAAGACAATGTACCAGACAATCATGTAAAGGAAAAGAAAAGAAAAAAATTGCTTCATCGTGACATTCTAAAATGAAGACTTAAGTTTTCAAATCAACATTCAGTGCATTTTTGAATGGGAATTTCTATGATCCAGATCTTTAGGTGATGTACGTCAGTATACCTCCAACTGAGTGGCTTCACCAGCTGAGGAGCTGGTCCATTTAATTATATATAAATAAAATTGAGTTCAAAAAGAATTAGATACATTCATGGAGCATAGGTCCATCAATGGATATTTGCCAAGATGGTCAGGGACACAACCCAATTATATTTCAAAGAGAAGCAACAGAAAAATTCACCTATGAAAACAAATGAACCATCAGCGTTATTTGAGAGGATTTTACTTTCAGATATCTTTGAGGGAGCATTCAGAAGAAGATTAATTTTAGTTAGTAACGTAGAACAGAGTCTTGTGTCAATTTTAGAGCCGGATCCTGCAGACACACTCAGAGTAGTCCTTGCTATTGCAAGAAATCAAACACTTATTTTAGGTCAAAGGAACTACTCACTGTAGTAAGCCCTTCATCCAGTAGCAAGAATATGGAGGGTGAGGACCTTAGTCAGATTCTGGGTATTTAAAAATCTATTGGCCAAATTCATCTTACATGTAACTCCACTGAAGTCAAGAGTTACACAAGATGAATTTAGCACGTCATATTTCACCTATTAAAAGTATTACAACGAAGATGTTATTTCCCAGGTTTTTAGAAAACAAATACTGGTACCAGAGTACTTAGTTTAAAACAGTTTTGTTTAATCATGTCATAACATTTGCACCCTGCTATCATTTTATATTTCTGTTATTCATCCCCATGTTTTAGTAACCTACTGCTGTTTTCTTGCTGTCATGTTAATTTTCCTTTTTTTGTTTACTAGAGTGCATTACTAATTACAATAAAGCCACTATAGAAGTGTTATTAAAACAGAGAACTGTGAATAAGTTTATAGGATTGCAACAGTATAAATTTAAAAAGCATTTCAGTGGAATGGCAACCATTCTCAGATTCCATTGCTGAGATTTTAAAATCCCTGAGGTGACTGTCAGCCTAAACTTTTCAATTTAACTGAATGTTTGTGTTTTTTCCAGAATACGCTGATTTGTCGACACCAAAACTGATCACAGGAAAGGAATGGTTTTGACAAACTCCTCATTTTAAAAAATAAAAATAAAAAATTGAACAAGCTTTGAAATTTTCAAGACAATCCATTTTGAAAACAAACTTTTTTTTGGTTCAGAAGGACTTTTGGTTTAGAAGTTTGTAGGAAAAAAATATAAAAGTCTAAATCAAAATGAAATGTTTTGAAATGAAACATTTCAATTAATCTGATAGGATTCTGTCTATTTTTGGTTCATGAAAAAAAATTAAGATTTTCACTTTTCATCGTAATACAGAACAGGGGCTTTTTTTGAAAGCTCAAAAATTCTCATGGGATGGGAAGGAACTGATTCCCCCCTCCCCCTCCCCCCAAATCTAACTTGTAACTTTATTTTCTTCTTCCAGTCGTTTAAGGCAACAGCTTTCCTGGACTACATCATTATTTGTGAAATAAGATGTGAATACTTATTTTATTTTGTTGCACTTCAGAGATCTTAAAAGCATATGGTTATGAGCACTTAAACGAGATCAGATAAGAACAAGAAATAGAGTTTAAAATTAATTCAAATACGAATTCCTCAAAAGTAATTGGATTACTCTTCAGTAGGATATGTATTGAAGAAAAAACACATAGTTTAAAGGTAAAGGAGACTTTGGGATATACTTTCAGTCAGTTTTGGACCTGGTCTCAGTTCCTGTGTACAATTTATATATCTATATTTGCACCTGCAGAATAAGTTACAGTAGCAAATTTGAGCCTGTGCATCTCTCCCTACCTGGTACCCATAATTGGGTAAGTAGCGATGTAAAATGTGCTCACAAAATGAAAGCCACCTCTTTGGACATGTACCACATCCCCATGTATGTATATAATTCTTCTTTCCATTCAATGGATTTAGGACCAAATTCAATTCTCACTCACACATGAGTAAATCCAGAATAACTGCATTGACATCAACAGATTTGTTCTGTATGTACAGTGGAGAAACTGCAAAGAATATGGCCCTTAGTTTTGATCCCTGTACCTTAGCCTTCTCTACTTATAACATTTTACCTACAATTTCCCTTCATTTTAAAAAAAGAATTTTTATTTGATGTATCTATATGAAACTATAGAAATAAGGTGTAAAAATTAGACTAATTAGATGTACAGTAGTACAGTATTCAAGCAGGCAGAATTCCCACTAATTTAATTGATGTCAACATGTTATATGTACTATGATAGCACAATGGGGCCCTGGCCTCTAGACACTATGTACAGTACAAATGATATGGTCCCTGTCCAAAAGAGCAATGCGAGTTTTGCCTGGCTGAAGACCAAGGAATTGGGCTCTAAATGGGAAAGAACAGAGTAAATTAATCATTTGTCCAATCACAGATCATTAGAAATAATGGAAGTTGAATAGATTATGTATTTAAAAATGCCAGTTGGTGAAATCCCCCCCTCCTTGATTTTAAAGGGTGTTTTGTCATTGACTTCAATGGGACCAAGATGTCATCCAGCAAATATGAAGTGGTGGGTTAAAGAAGCTACTGAAGTAAGGACGTAGAACTTTGTTTTCAGCAGGTTAGAAACCTATGTAACTGAAGAACTTTCTTACTTTTCTTGCAACAGGACGATGAGGTAAGGGAAAGTCGATTCAGTTTTACAGCCTATGGAGTGGGACCATGTCTGCAAGGAAAAGATGGAGTGACTCCAAAGGGGCCAAATAATCCTATTCAAGCTGCACCAAAAAGCCTCGATGAAATGAGGAAGGTATTCATTGACCGAGCCAAGAAAATCGATACCATTTCCAGAGCTTGCTTCCCATTAGCCTTTCTGATTTTCAACATTTTTTATTGGGTTATCTATAAAATCATTAGGCATGAGGACATTCACCAATAACAAGATTAAGGCTTCTAGTACATACTGTTTGGGCTGGCATGTTCAGCAGGAGGTTTTTCCATTACAAATGTGCATACAGCTGCTTACTGGGATAGTTAAAAGGCATAAAGAAAGAGATCCCATTTGACTTGCTATGCAGAGTCACTATTGGACAGATGAAGAATGACACCCAGTGAAGGTATATCTGCTATTACTAGGTTTCTACTTCATACTAACTAAACAATCAATCAACTTTTTCATAGTAAAAAACCACAACACTATACTACAGCTTTACTGCCAATGTGTTTATATATAACTTTTACATTGTGGTATAATTGTACAGTATTCTTTAAAGATCCTTACAATTTTTTAATTCAGCTGTATTTTTAAAAAAATATTACAAAATGGGTCTAACATGTCTTAGATGACTCCCATAGTAACAGATTAAAGGAGGGTTAGAAATTTGAATATAAAGTTTACAAATTAGTAATGAACTACTGATTTGAGTTTTAGAGCTCAAGCACATTTTCTTGTTTTAGTGGGTTTTGTAATGAGCACAGGACACATTTAAATTATATTATGGGGTTCTTTAAAAAAAAAATAAAAAAAAAAAGAAAATTTACTCATACAAAGCACTTCATAAATGGATTATGGTTCCCCTGGAGCTTAAAAACATGGCAATGTAATGCCCAAAGTAGCACCAAACATCTATTGCCCAGTCTGAAGCGACCCACTAGTCAAACTTTCTGGTATTGTGCATATCACAATGGGAATAAGGTACTGTTAACAGATTGTTGCCCTTAAGTACTTTTAATTACTCACAATCACCCTTGGATAAATTGAAAGAGAAAATAAAAAATCAAAAGGATTAAAAGATGTTTCTCTCATCAGGTAATTGTTCAGAAACCAGTATTTGTGGAGACAAGGCAGACAATTAAAAATGACATCAAGATAAGTTTCTGTGAAAAGTGACATTAAAAACAAAACAAAAAGGATGTCACTTAGACTATACCTATGATAAAAGTAACTTTTATGAACTTTTTTGAAGCTGACTGTGGCAACATTTCTGCACAGCTATTTCCATTATCATCAGTGAAAGTTTGATATACAATTACATAAAGATAACCAGGTCAGTCTTTTTTTGAATGATTTGTTTGATGAGAAGATTCTGACATGACTTCTTAGACACTAGCAGAAAATAGTCTGTATCTTAGAAAACACTAAGCAGTTCTAAAAATATATCAGGACAATCTTTTATTTTTACTGCACTTCATGATAAAAGATACCTGCTGGAGCAAATTTTCCCTACTTAGAATTACATAGATCACATTCATTGCTTCTTTCAAATTATTACACAATAGATTTTATATCATTTAAAAAATAACTTCCAGTAAATAATGTTGCCACTTCTCTAATGAAAAGCAAAAAAAATTGTTCTAAAATGTGGAAACCTATAGACAGCTATAGGCAAGAGCATACCTGACGCTTTGAACTTGTAATGAAATCCAATAGCTAAGACAATTTATTATTGAAAAGTTTTTGTTTTGAGCACATTTAAAATTTTGGGTTTGTTACAGCTCAAAGTGCATACACAAAAGCAAAACAACTGGAGGCAAACATCTGCTGCATTACTAGAGGCATATTGCATATGAACTAGTCATAGCAACATATCCTTGCATTGAAGATTAGAACACAACATTTGTTTTGTTTGAGGATTAACTAGGGGGATTTTTAAAAGAATGGCAATCTGGTTGTGCTAGATTGTCTCAGAAAACAATTGCATAACTCTTCAATTTTGAATATGCTCCTATTTAGGTTTTCTCCCTCCCACCCCCAGTAATGCATAACATTGATTTGTAGCAATTGTTTAGGGATATGTGATATAACTTTCACAAATATATTTATATATCCTGTCCAGAAAAACTGAACTCATTAACTCTCATGTGTGTGTTATATACACAAGAGTGAGAAGCTGGCCAAGTGGCTTTTGTCTCCTGCAAACTATTAAATACTATAAATCTCTGGAAAGATTTGTTGGTGCATTTCTGTGCCCATTGTATTCAGTGGTAAAGTGTCCCATTTATTTCAAGAGGAGTAGGATTGGGCCCATTATCATGAGGCATTCATAAAATGTTATACAATTCTCCATGCTTGTCTTTTGTTCTTTTCTCTTTCTTATTTAAAACAATGATCTTCCCTTCCAACACCAATAAAGGAACTCTGCATGAATCAGTATATAAAGTGTACTAGGCCAGATCCTGAGCTGGAATAAATACAGTCCCTAGAGCTACACCAGTTTACACCAGCTGAGGATCTCACTCAGACTTTCCAAAGAAGTCCAATAGGCTGAATATTATGCATACACAAGTTGGTTTTGAAGACACTTGAACAGAGCCGAATAATACAATTACAAAGTTAAACATTCAATAGTGGGAAAATACTAAGATTTAGAAAAGAGGTTATTAGATGGGAAAAAAAAGACAAAGTCTTAAGAGCAAGATAGAAAATGGAATAGGCACTAACAGTGGCAAAATTGTGTGGCGGGACAGAGAAAAGTAGAGAAGAGCCAGATAAAATCAATAACTCTCCATGAACACCCTCCTCCTCCCCCTTGTGTGACAGGGAGAAAGAGGGGGAGGAGAATCAGTGTAGCATACTATTTCTGCAACTACTGTATAGTAATCACATTAGCAACTACAGTATATACATTGTAAACCCATAAACCTTCAGTTTGATTGCTTTTCAGACATCCCTAATGGATTAAAATGATGTACATTTAATATGTGACAACAGGCAGTGTATTACATTGATACTAATGGGAGCCATGTATTGAAGGGAGTATATTATATACTCCTGTAGAGGATTGCAAAGTATTTCTAAGTGTATATATTTATAGTTCTGTATGTTCCTTTTTAAAAAAAAAGAGAAATCTGTTATTGGATCATTTCTGGAATGTCTTTGCTTTAGTAACAGTACTAAGAACAGAAATGGTTGAGACAGAAGGGACAAGCTACAGTGATTTATTTTGTAACTACTTAAACAATCATCCAGCAAGTTGTGATTTTTTTTAAGTTAACTACTTGGAGTGCAGTCTTGCCCCACTGAATTCAATGGGGTCAAGATTTCTCCCCCAGAAGACAACTCCACATTTTTTATGAGATCCTTATGGTAACAATTGCCTATACAGAGCCTTATCAATCAGCTAAGAAACATTTATTTCAGCAAAAGGCACTGTAGCCAGTCAGCAGTTTGCAGCTTAAACTTTATTCAAAGTATTCATATTCCATTGAATATAAAAAAAATCATAAGATGACAGAATTGTTAAGTAAGATTTTAAGTTGTCTCATGTCACAAAATACCAGCTACCCATTAGTGCCTATGGAAAAAGAGTCCAAAATACCAGCAGACATGCCAACCAACCACACAGATCCAGGAATGATCTCTCAGTGCCAGGGGCTCATCTGCTAGGAAGATCTTAGTCTTAAAACAGATTCTCTTTAGATCATAGAATGCCAGGGTGGACTATATAGAGGGAGTGACAAAACATCACAACACACCTACCCTACACCTATGTTAGTTAAACCAACGTTGGAAGAAACTGTAAATGTTATGGAAGAGATTGGGATATTTATGCCACAGGTGTGGGTAGAGGGCAGTACAGAGACTCAGAGGAAGAGAAGTGAGGAGGTTCCTGCTGAGTTCTAACAAACTGTTTTCCTATGCACAAAAATGTTCATGATTTCAAAATTATGTTCTGATTTGGAACAGAAAACAGTTGAATATTGAAAAGTGTTCAAGAACCAAAAATCCCCCCCAGTAAAATTAAAAAAATCAGTTCAGGTCAGCTGAAATATTTTGATGATTTCAAGACGTTTTGTTTAAACATTTAAAAACTATAATTAGTTGAAAGGAAAAATCCCAGTGTTCCCATTTGAAATTACTTTTTTCATTCTTAAAGTTTAAATGTTTCATTTTGATATATTTCAAGAAAAAAATTCTGATGTTTTTCCAAGTTGAGAAACTGACCCTTTCCCATGAAAAGTTTCAGCTTTGATGAATCAGCACTTTCAGGCCAAAAAAATAAAGAAGTTTCATTGAAAAATTCCCCAACCAGCCCTACTTATTATGCCTCAGGCAAAGCTTCTCCTTGCCCCAGAGATGTTAATCTGCTGCCCTCAATGCACTGGTTGTAGTGTCCCTGTGCCCTCCAGAGTGCCGGGACTGCTGATGTAAGAGGCCTTTTGTTAACCACTCAAGAAAAGCAGGCTCCTTGCCCACGTAAAGCCCTGTGTCTTCCACACTGTTTGCAAGTCAGCTTGTGTACTCCTGCTTTCTGTGGTTGTGCCATGTAACAAAGTTGGAGGACCAAAATAATGCATTAAGACTAGAGAAATAATTTGGGGCCCAATGTGCCATACTAGTTACACAAGTAGAAAGAAATCCATTCTCATAGAACTAGTGCAGGCATAATGGAAAAGGAAGCTGTGATCATGTGGCATGCTCCTCATGTTCCACAGTGCCACAGGATCTCCTCCATGCATTTGGAGTGCAATGTGTCTGGGGCAAATTGCTGACCTTAGAATAGGTGCTGTACGCTACAGTCACCTTTTAAATGGCAGATTCCCATGAGGAAGTAAAAGAATTTATGCTGCTTAGACCAGCATTAACTCCCCTTTCATGCCTTCTTCCTCCCTCAGAGGAAGAGGGATAAGGCAGAAGTGAAGGAAGAGGAGCCTGTGGCTGCATGGCTCAGGAGCACTAAGCCAAAGGGTGGGGAAGGACAGAAAGCAATGTGGCAGAAGTACCTTGCTCCTTAGTGGTTGCCCCAAGATGAACAATCTTGGAACCTGCTTTCTTCAGGGGTTTGAAGACTGGAGTTTCCAGACCACACCACCTGTTAAAACCCTCCATTCTTGAGAGAAAACAAGAGGAAGTGCCATAAGAACTGTGTATCATATTGTATTCAAACAGCTACAGGCCTCCTCATTTTTTAGCAGCTAACTCATAGTTAAGGTGCTAACTGAATCACAAGATGATCTTCAAAATAATTGCCACTGAGTTGTGGACAAGATGTGAAAAAGTAATAATGGACCTCTATGAATACTGATAATTTGGAGAAGCCAGATTAGATCTATTTAAGAAAAAAATTGCTGGAACAATATAAAACACTCAAGTATTATATTATGGCAGCTATTTTTTTAAATATACTACCAGACATTTTGCTGTAACTATATTATATTCATTTAAAAAGTGACCCATACAATATAAAATTCAGAAGACTAAAAGTCTTACAACTGCTGTAGAAATCAAGTCCAATCACTTTAGCCTTTTACATTTTATAGGCATTGAATGTTAGTGCAGCGCTAATTACATACTCAAAATGTATACAAAATTGTGAACTGCAAAGTAAGCTAATTAAAATGAAAATTGCAGTGAAAGCCTAGTATTGCAGGATCTGCCATATCGCGAAGGATGTGGGGCCTTACTCAGTTAAATTCCTCAGTGTAGCAGCTTAGAATATGGTTAAATGCCACCACACCTTGGCACAAATTAAACCTACACAAAGCAAACCTCATGTTGGTTTTAATAATTGCTTCCAATAAGAAAACATTAGTGTTCATTGTTTCCTGATGTTTCTAAGATGATGGGGGCCAAAAGAAGAAAATATAGTTCTTTTTATTTATAAGTTACCTATTCAAGGGCATATTTAAACTAACTCATTGCTTTCACCATATTGTAGCTTCAAGGAACCTTGACAGCAGGCACCAGTTTTTTAAATGGATTGGTGGAAGTCACAAACAACTTGAGTTTCTCCCCCACCCCCCTTTTGTCCTAGATCAGCTGTATATAGTCTCTCTGAATTCTCTGACATGTTTGCCCTCTCTTAGCTCTCCGCTTCTCTCTTTGGTAATTTTTGAAGCACTTTTCTTGTAGGCCGCTTTATGAAAAGTCCAGTTTAAACCCTAGATATGCTTCTGTTTAAGCAATTCAGATATGCACTTTAGACTGCAGGAATGAAGAAATGCTTCCAGTTGTACCATGGTAAATTCCAGAACTACTGTTCGATAATATAGTTGAAACCAAGATTCAGATTAAAAGAGTAAAAACTCATACATAGTTTAGAACAGAAAAAGATAAAGTCTTCCTTAACCCTAGAAGGATTCAAGTGTATTCTTTCTAGCAATAATTTTGTATTAGATGAAAATGAGTTCATATGATAACCAAGCCCAATTAAACTTGTTGATGCAAGAAAGTGGTGCACTTAGTATTTACATTTAGCACTTATTGGCCCTTTATGTGTAAATTCTGCTCTCATATAGACTATTGTAGGAGTTAATCTGATCTAACAGAGCAGAATTTGGCCTTATACCTCTAAACTGCTGATCTACTGAATTCTTACAATACCCCTATAAATTAGCAAAGTATCTTTCTGTACAAGCTGGTACATGATTATTTATAAGAGAATTATGTCAGACAAGCGTAATTTTTTAAAGGCTAACATGAAAAATATTTTTTTTTAAAAATCACAAATTAAACTGCTTGTTAGCAAGAAGTAGATTTTTCTTTTTGCAATGGTTATAGAAATGGTGCCTTCAGGCAACATGTTACATACAGTAGTTCCTGAAATATTATCAGTTTGGCAGGCTTGTGAAAGCAGGTTAGATTGCTAGAAGCAGTAGGTGTAATGCTAGAAGAGAGTGTCAGCTCATCCTGCATTCTTGACATGCTTGAATATTATTGCACTTCTTCACTTTCATCTTTGTGAAATATGCAAGAGACATTTCTTACATTTGTAATTTAAAATATATGATAGAATGAAGTTAATAGATAAATGGACTAAAGTAAATATTGACATTCCATGGATATGTAATTGTGAGCTGTATATGAAGAAATTGTGCCATAAGCTTTCAACATAAAATTTTATTATATACAGTAGCTTGTGTGATAGTGATCCAAGCTTTTTTAAGAGGCTAAATAAATATATATTAATATGACTGTATTACTTGTCTGATTTTTAAACATATCTTCCTGTGAATTCTGTCTAAAAAGACAATGGCAGTTTTCATTTAGAAGTATTTCTTTTTAGTAAAATTCTATAAAAAAGTGACATGCATGAATTTGATTAAATTCCTTTGTATTATAGTACCTTATATTCAGCACTACAGCTAACATTCTCTGCAGACAGAGATGTTAAAACATGTGCAGTTTATGGTATTCATGTTATTGTAGATATTTTGTTAAAAAAAAAAAAAATAAAGCTTACTTTTTTCAGAATACTGCTCAATGTTTTCAGATATCAATTCTGTTTGATACACACAGCAGATCTCGACTCCAATAGTCTGCTCTCCCTGCATACACAGAATGTCCCTTTGAGAACCCCAGCAAGTGGATCTAAAGACCTGATCCACAATCCTTGAAGGTTATGTGTCTCAAGTGAATAATTTTGCCCTACTACACTAAACTAATTTATATTTTAAAAAGAATCATTTCTCTTATTATATTGGCCTTTGACAAGCTGCAACATTTTTTCTACTTCTGTAATGCAATATTGTTGTGAACGGATATTATAGTGATAAGAGACACTTCCTTTTTAATGTAAACCACTTAAAGTTTGCTATTACCAAAACATAGGATTCTTCAGACACTAGGAGGACTAAAGTGAGTCATAAGTAAATGGGCACAATAATGTATTGAGGCTGTATGAAAGACAAATTTTAGAGTTAAGCAAATAAAAAAATCCCCCTAATTAGGAAATTTCTACTGAGACATAAATTGAACCAGACATTCCAATTCATCTATTTATGTCAGTGAAAATAAACTAGGATTTTTTTAAAAACTAATTAAGAAATATTTTAATTTATCATATCAATATGCATCCTATACTTCAAGACCTGTAACTGACAAAATGAAGCAATTCACCAATTTTATTTTGTTAGTACAAAAAAATCCCTGATAATGTCATCAGATCCTATGTACGTATCCTCACCATTTAAACCCTCTCAGTACTATGGGGCTACTCCAAATCCCATTCAAGTATCGGGGAGTCTCTCACTGACTTCAGTGAGTTTTGGATCAAGTTCACTAACAAGCCAGAAGAGCTGGACTATAATATACAGCTGACCCATTGTGAAGAGACCCTGCAACACTGCATCAATCCTTGGCACCATACAAATACATGTTCATTAGACATTATATAGGTCTGGTAAGCATTCAAGGGATTGTTTTAAAAAAAGCATATGATCACTAACTTACATAAGGTAAATTAGTGGAGTTACACTAGTGTAGAACAAGTTAATGTGTGGTGAGGTCATTCTGATGTCACTGTAAGTGGTTGGGGCTTTTGTCTAGCTAGTCAGAGAAGAGACGTGGCTCTCTGTCCCTTAAAGGGGCAAGAGTTACCTGCTACATGGCAGGCAGCTTCACACCAGATCAGCATGGGGATGTGGACACAAACCCTCCCACCCCCTAGTTGACTGGAAGATAGCATTTATGCCCATGTTTGTGCAGTAAAAAAAGAGCTCTGTTTTCATCTGAACCTGGTGGAGCAACACCCACCATCCCACCCCTGGAAATCGTTAAAGAACCAGGTTTTGTCATGACTGGCAGAGGGCTTTTGCTCCTTCGGGGGGTGGGGGGGGAGGAGGAAGGAAGAAAAAGAGTGAGGATGGGGGAGAGAATGGGAATGAATTTTTCCCCTCTCCACCAGATTTGCCAGGGCAAGGTTGGGTTTTTTTTAACCTTACCCACAGCGGGTTGGGGACTTAGTGGGGGCAAAAAAGAAAAAGGAGGATTAGGCTATGATGTTGCAACTCTTTATATAAGCTTGGATCAGTAGGCCAGTGCAGGTACTCTGTAGGGAGTGGATATGTTGATACCAGGTGCCTGGGATGGACTACATGGAGAATGCCACACTCAGGGCAGACAGTCCCAAAAACTGGTGGTTTATTCTATAATTAGATTCATGAAGCCAGTAACAAAAGCTTCTGTAGTACCACATTGGTTAATCAGAAACCAAAAAAAAAAAAAGAGTCCCCTTTAGGCATTCCAGCCCTTGGCTCCCATCCAGACAAACAGGTCTAATACTGAAAACCTGATTCACCATATGTTAGGTTCTTACTAATTCCAAAGAATCAGACACTTTCCCCAGGTCAATATGCATTTCAAATCTTACCCAAATATCATGCTTTCAGCTAATCCTTAGTAAAACTAACTAAAGATTTATTAATAAAAAGATGCATCTATTAACCATTCAGAAATGATTGCAAAGTCCTCATATCAGGTTTATAGCAGTGATGGAACAGACTGCTGGCTTGCAAAAAAGTTTCTGTGGTAACTTCCAAAAGATTGGAAGGTCCTCAATCCATAGTTCAAGACACTCGTTTTAATTGTACATCCACGATCCAAAGAATTAGAGCAGGAAAGAGGTAAAATGGAGGAATTTCAGGTGCCTTTTATATCCTTCACCATGTACATAGAAATTTACTGTCCTAAACAAACAAAGCCCACAGCTCGTGTATGGAAAGTTACTGGCCCCAAATGGAGTCCAGCGTCACATGAAGAGGTATGCAATAGGCTCATGTTTTGCTGAATCACAGGGTAGCCATTGGCTCCTTGATATCTGAAGCATCCGCAGGAAGACCTACTGGGCAGGCTGAGATTCTTCAATGGCCCATTTGTGAAAGCTGAGTGTCCTCAATAGGCCATCAATATATAGCTATCTAGCCCTGATGTAAGTCTGTGGGTCTCACCCAGGAAAACCCCACAGGTTTGCCTTTCAAATACATAGCCAATATTCAAAACTTCAGCTACAAAGAGGATACATGCATAAAAACAGGGTAATTATACTTAACTTACATGACATACTCTGTACAAGGTTTATGGAAATTGTGGAACAGTGGTAACAGGTATATAAAATTATCACCTTTCTTATACATAGTATCACACCTTGGCCAGATTAAATCTTTCCCAAATCCATTTTAAGAGAGTGGAAACAGCGGTGTTCGGAGCGCCTATGACTACTATGGCAAGGAGTCACTCACCCAACCCTCATTCAAGGGGGGGTGGCTAGTTCTAGCAATGGGTTGGCTGGGGACCAGGATGGGTAAGGGGAGGGCTATGAACAGCCCCTTGGGTATATGAAAAGGATTATGAAATTACCTGTGCTGTACAATTTTATCTGCCAGGTAATCCCAGACATTTAGGAATCAGGCCAAATTAAACCACATCCAGTGTCTCCTGTCCTCCTTCCAGCATTGCCAATCAGGCTGAAACTATTTAAACTAAGAGGACATTTAAATTACTTTAAATAAGAGCTACCAAACAGGGGAGTTTGAGAGGGAGAAAAGGAGATCTCCCTGATGAACAATACGTTGAATACTAATTTTTGGGTGAGTGTGCTTGTTTTGGCTGTTTGGGTTTCTCTTGTTCAGGTTAAAAGTTAGTGCCAGTTGGGATTGTGTGTTTAGGGATGGTTTGAGCCTTTGTTCCCCTTGATCAACTTCAATCAGCCTTGTAATCACCTTCCCCCTGTGTGATTAATGAGGGGTAGAACTGACCTAGAACAGAAAGGCTTAAAAGCCAGAGGCTAAGCAACCAAGAGAAGCTAGCAAACAGGGGACAACAGCAGGGGAATTTGTAAGAGGAAGTTATAATATAATCACTATGGTTAGGAAAGGCCCCAGTGCCAACACAGCTCCTCTCTCCATCACCTGAATCCATATCCAGGTAGAGAATCTGACCATGGAAGCCTCTACCCAGATCCTGGTGTGGGTTTGCAGAGACTGTGGCCTGCCTTTCCATTCACAGAAAAGCAGGGTTGGGAGACTGACCACTGTGAAAGGAGGCTGCTGGTGGAATCTCTCAGGAAACAGGTGGGAGAGCTACAGGAGGAGGTGGCTAGGCTGATGAGCATCAGTGCACACAAGGAATTCATCAAGTGTATTCATATGGAGACCTCCAAGGCAGAAGAAGCTATCCAGTGGACTGCTCTCACACCACTGGGGGAGAAGGATATGGCTCTGTCACAGGGAGGACACTGGCTGCTAGTTACTTCTGATGCCAGGCAGTGCTCCACTCCTACTCCCAACCCACCTACCATATAGTGATGAAGAACCATTATGCTGCCCTGGCAGTGAGTGATGAGGACACACACACACACACACACACACACACACACAAAAGGAGGAAGAGAAACTCTGTACTCCCAAGGCTGAGAGGAACATGGTCACCACTCCCACAAGGAAACATAGGGTAGTGGTGGTTGGTAACTCCCTTCTGAAAGGACAGAGGACCCATCTGTCAGCCTGGCATAGTATCCTGGGAGTCCTGCTGCCTGCCATTGAGCCGCATCCAAGATGTTACAGAGAGATTTCTGAGTATCATCCAGCCCTCTGACTTCCCCTCCCACGCTACTCATCCATGTGGGCACTAATGATACTGTGAGGTATAACCCTGATTAGATGAGAAGTGACTACAGGGCTCCAGGATAGAGGTGCAGATGGTGTTCTCTTTGATCCTTCTAGTCAAGGGTAGGGGCCCAGACAGAGACAGATGCATCCTGGGAGGTGAATGCCTGCCTGTGTGGATGATGTTGCCAGGACGACATTGGCCTCCTTGACCATAGGATGCTGTTCCAAGAAGAAGGACTGCTGAGCAAAGATGGGTACCACATACAGAGGAAGGGGACAAGTATCTTTGGATACAGACTGGCTAACCTAGTGAGGGGGGACTTTAAACTAATTTTGATGGGGGCAGGAGACAAAAGCCCACTGGGAAGTCAAAACTGTGGAGACTGGAGAAGAGTCAGATTCTGGGAGGGAGCATGGGCCATTATAGCAGGGACAAGGGAGAGAAACAAGAGGGGGAAAAAAATCAAATCAGTGTATTAGAAGGCTGTATACTAATGGAAGAAGTATGGGGAATAAGCAGGAAAAACTAGAAATGCAAGTGAATGATCATAACTATGACTATTTGGCATCACAGATACATGGATTGAATACATGACTGGAATATTGGTATAGAAGGGTACAACTTGCTCAGGAAGGTCAGACAGGGGGAAGGGGAAAGGGAGCTCTTGTGTATCAAAGATGTATACACTTGGACTGAGGTTGAGATGGAAATAGGAAACAGACTTTTTGAAGGTCTCTGGGTAAGGATAAAAGGAGTAAAAAACAAGGTGTCATGGGAGGGGTCTAATACAGACCACCTAACCAAGAATAAGAGGTAGTGGCTTTTTTAAAAAACAACTATCAAAAATATCCAAAGAACAGGACTTGGTGATCATGGGGGACTTCAACTACCCAGACATCTGTTGGGAAAATAATACAGCAGAGCACAGATTATCCAACAAGTTCTTGGAATGCATTGGGAACTTCACCTCCTGAAATAATAGAGAAAGCTACTAGGGGAGAGGCTGTTTTAGATTGGATTTTGACAAATAGGAAGGAACTGTTTGAGAATTCGAAAGTGGAAGTCAGATTGGATGAGAGTGATCATGAAATGATGAGTTCATGATTCTAAGGAATGATAGGTGGGAAAACAGCACAATAAAGAATGGACTTCAAGAAGGCAGACTTTAGCAAACTTAGGGAGTTGGAAGGTAAGATCCCATGGGAAGCAAGTCAAAGGGGGGGAGAGGGAAACAGCTCAAGAGTGTTGGCAGTTTTTCCAAAGACATTTATTAAGGGCACAAAAGCAAACTATCCCACTGTGTAGGAAAGATAAGTAGTATGGCAAAAAACCACCCTGGCTTTACCAGGAAATCTTCAATGATCTGAAACAAAAAAGTCCTACAAAAACTAGGTCAAATTACAAAGGATGAATATAAATAAACAAGCATGTAGGGACAGAATTAGAAAGGCCAAGACACAAGATTAAACTAGCTAGAGATAAAGGGTAACAAGAAAATATTCTACAAATACATCAGAAGCAAGAGGAAGACCAAGGACAGGATAGGACTGTTACTCAATGGGTTGGGGGAGGGGTGGAGAAGAGTAACAGAAGCTAAAGGACTTTGTTTCAGTTTTCACCAAAAGGGTTAGTAGCAATTGTACATCTAGCTTAGTGAACACCAGTGAAAATGAGGTGGGATCTGAGGCTAAAATTGTTCTTTCCCTAAGTTAGATGGCTTCGAGTCACCAGAGCCTGATGAAATACATCCTAGAATACTCAAGGAGCTGACTGAGGATGTATCTTAGCCATTAACAATTATGTTCAAAAACTCATGGAAGATGTGAGAGATTCCAGAGGTCTGAGAAAGGGCAAATATAGTGCCAATTTATCAAAAGGGAAATAAGGACAACCCAGGAAATTACAGACCAGTCAGCTTAACTTCTGTACCAGGAAAGATAATGGAGCAAATAATTAAGCAATCAATTTGCAAACACCTAGAAAATAATAAGATAAGTAACAGTGGCATGGATTTGTCAACAAATTGCATCAAGCCAACCTAAAAGCTTTGACAGGATTAACAAGCTTGTAGATATAGGAAAGCTATAAATGTAGTATATTTTGACTTAGTAAGGCTTTTGATACTGTCTCAAATGACCTTCTCAAAAACAAACTAGGGAAATATAGCCCAGATGAATCTTCTATAAGGTGGGTGCAAAACTGATTCAAAAACTGTTCCCAGAGAGTAGTTATTAATAGTTTACAGTGGAGCCCACAGGGATCAGTTCTGGGTCTGTTCAATATCTTTACTATTTATTTACATAACAACATAGAAAGTACACTTAAAAAGTTTGCAGATGATACTAAGCTGGAAGGGGTTTGTGACAGGTTGGATCAAGAAACCCTCTTGGGAACTACCACCTGATGTGTTGAGACTACCTTTAAGTCAGTTTTCCCTAGCAGCTTGAGACTTCAGAATCCTGCCTGGTTGTGCCAGACATGCTACCCAGGTCTGAACTACGTCCCACAAAAGCTGCAGGCTTAACTGAAAACAGCTTAAGAAGTGTTCCTGTCTCCAATACTCAGGGACCCAGCTCCCAATGGGGTCCAAATCCCAAATAAATCAATTTACCCTATATAAAGCTTATACAGGATAAACTCAAATTGTTCACCCTTTATAACACTGGTAGAGAGATATGCACAGTTGTCCCCCCGGTATTAATATATACTCTGGGTTGATTAATAAGTAAAAAGTGGTTTTATTAAATACAAAATGTAGGACTTAAGTGGTTCCAAGTAATGACAGAACAAAATGAATTGCCAAGCAAAATAAAATAAAACACGCAAGTCTAAGCCTAATACAGTAAGACAGTGATTACAAAGGAAATCTCACCCTCAGAGATGTTCCAATAAGCTTCTTTTACAGACTAGCCTCATTCTAGTCTGAGTCCAGCAATCACTGATACCCCTCAGGTTACTGCCCTTTGTTCCAGTTTCATTCAGGTGTCCTTTGGGGGTGGAGAGGCTCTCTCTTGAGCCAGCTGAAGACAAAATGGAGGGGTTTCCAGGGGCTTAAATAGACTCTCTATTGTAGGTGGAAACCCCTTCTCCTCTTCTATGCAGAATCCATCTCCAAGAGTTTTGGAGTCACATGGGCAAGTCACATGTCCATGCATGACTCCGTTCCTTACAAGCCAGGCCACACTCCCAGGAAAGCTCAGATGTGGATTGGCGTCTCAAAGTTTATTGTTAGCTTAAGTGTTTCTTGATTGGGCACTGACTGAGAATAGCCTTTTCTCAGGAAGCTGACCAACTGCTTCACTGAGGCTACTTAAAATTAAACAAGTACATAGTTAATATTCATAACTTTGAATACAAAAATGATACATGTATACAAATAGGCAGAATATATCCAGTAGATCATAACCTTTGCAGAGATATGTTCCATGACATATCTAGCATAAAACACTTTCCAGTTATATTTACACTCATAAGCATATTTCTATAAAGCATTATGGGGTGCAAGGTCACAGGGTTGCAAGTGCTTTGGAGGATAGGATTAAAATTCAAAATTATCTGAACAAACTGGAGAAATAGTCTGAAGTAAATAATATGAAATTCAATGAAAAGAAATGCAAAAATATTCCACTTAGGAAGCATCAATTGTACACATACAAAATGGAAAGTGACTGCCTGGCACTGAGTACTGCAGAAAGGGATCTGGGGGTCATAGTGGATCACAAGGTAAATATGATTCAGTGTAACACTTTCAAAAATAAAATAAAAATTCTAGGATTTATTAGCAGGATTATTGTAAGCAAGACAAGAAATAATTCTTCCTTCTACTCCACGCTGATAAGGCCTCAGTTGGAGTATCACGACCGTTCTCAGTATCTCATTTCAGGAAAGATATGGACAAATTGGAGAAAGTCCAGAGGAGAACAAAAAGGTCCAAAAAACATGACCTATGAAGAAAGATTGGAAAAAATGGTTTTGTTTAGTCTGGCGAAGAGAAGACTAAGGGAAAGACATAATAGTTTTCAACTACATAAAAGGCTGTTAAAAGTAGAAGGGAGAAAAAAAATTGTTCTTAACCTCCGAGGATAGGACAGACACAATGGGCTTAAAATTGCAGTAAGGGGGGTTTAGGTTGGACATTAGGAAAAACTTCTTAACTGTCAGGATGGTTAAACACTGGAACAAATTACCTAGGGAAGTTGTGGAATTTCCATCATTGTCTAACCTGTTCTTAAATAAATAAATAAATAAATAAATAAATAAATAAATAAATAATAAAAACAACCTTCAAACACCTATCAGGGAGGATCTAGATAATACTTAGTCCTGCCTTTAGTGCAAGGGATTGGAGTAGACCTTTCAAGGTCCCTTCCAGTTCTATACTTCTAGGATTATTAGTATCGGAAACTAACCCTTATAATCCCTCTCCTAGGCTTGTTGGTTGTACTGCTTAACTTAATCACATAATGGTGATTATGGCCTCATTTTCCAGTTAGTAAATAACATTTAAATCAAATTTTCATTGATTTCAGAATTACACACATTTTTCATTCTCAGTAAACTCTTCATTGTTCTGAGTCTTTGTCAGTAGCACTGTGGGTGAGCCACAAGATGGCTCTCTCTCATATCTATTCATGAGTATTATGCATGCCCGTTTTAGTTAAATGAAATAAACTAATGTAAAAATGGTACACGCTCCAAATACTAACATTCATTATTGAAGGGAGGTTAGAAAAGATAAAGCACTATACATACTACATAGCACTATTTTCAAAATAGCTAGTTTTCAAGGTGATGTAAATAATCTAAGAAAAGGAGTTAAAAATCATTCTCAGAACTGAGATATTAATTCTGCTAAAGCCAGACCTATGGGCATTGTAACAGGTAAATGTAAAGTATTACGTTTGATATATTTAATTTATAAAAGAAATGTATTTGTAAAACCCAAAAGCAGTCATTTAAGAGGATTGCAAGTAGTTGTTCAGCATTGATTGTTAGATACATTTGTTCTTAATCAGAAAAACAAGAGTGGATTTAAAGAAGTTGCTCAAAACAGTCTTCAAAAATTTCAGTGAATTTAGGGCTTGATCCAAAACCCAGTAAAGTCAGTGGACATCTGTCAGTTGATTTCAGTGGGTCTTGCATCTGTCTCTTAGTGCTGTGTATGTTTGCCTGATTCAGTCATGAGAGAGAGACACTAAAATGTCCTATTTATCTACAGAACAGGTACAACATGGGCAGCAGCAGTACCAACTTCCCATGTTGCTTTGTCAATGTACCTTGATTTTCACCTGAGAGGACTTTGAGAAGTTAGTTTATCCTCAGTGTCTAATCTTTGGCTTCTGTGGTTAAATTGCTATTAAGATTGCCAACTCTGGTGGTGGTTTTTATGATATGGATAAAAAGGTCAACATGGGACATGGAGACCATTTACACTGAATCTAGTAGCAGTCAATGCATTGTTTGGCAGAAGTTATATAACCATTGCCACATTTAGGGAGCTGTTCATAACACTTCACCACAATTCAAACAAACTCTCAGAGCCTATCCTTCCCCTCTCCCCCACCCCAAATCAGTCTTTACATGCCTGATTTGTTCATTGATGACTCAAAATGTGCGTTTGACATCAGAACCAGTTTCACAACTGAGCGTTGTCATCAATAACAGTGGTTTGTGTGGTTCACTGAATAAGACAAGGAAGAGGGGCCTGAGTACAAAAGGCACATCTATCTTCCACACAAATATGGAAATCAGCACTGTGGGTAAAGAAAATACAAAAACCAACAGTTATATGTGCCTTGGATAAAATAGTTTTTGAATGTCTGTTAAAGTGTGGAAATGTTCCTTTAAATAAATGCCTTAATATACTCAAACTTGGTCACAGCTGAACTGTCTTATCAACAGTCCATTAATGCTAGAGTTAATTTAAAAAATGCTGGAAGCTATTAATTACAATACACCACGAGGATGGTGTCTCACGGTTGACTTTTCTGACCCATGGGTAGCTGCACCCCCCACTGTGCTGCAATCATTTCTGCAACAGAGCCAAATTTCAGAGTTGGTTCTGCACCTCTGCTCACCCTCTGAATATCTGTCCTCCTGCATCAGTCTGAATATCTCACACAGTGGCAGCTCCTCCACTCATCCTGCCAGCAAAGGTACATCTTCTGCACCATGGTCTATCAAATCCCTACACTCCTACTCCACATACCTCATTTATCTTGATACTGCTCTGCCTCCTGCTTCCAGCCTGGCCCTGCCTAGGAGAGGAAAGAAGGCTGGCCCAGTGGTTAAGGTGCTGGGCCTTGGGACACCCAGATTCATGCTCAATTCCCAGCTCTGCCATTATTACCACTTTACAGATGGGGACAATAGCACTTCCTTACCTAACTGGGATGTTGTGAGGATAAATACATTCAAGATTATGAGGCATTGAGCTATATTATAGTGATGACAGCCATAAAGCACCCTAGATAGAGGCTCCCACGCTACCTATTCTGATCCGTCCCCTCACTGGTTTTCCCAAGCTCCCACTGATTCACACAAACATCACATAGATACTGTGCTGCTGTGTGCTCTACAAACCTTAAGACAGATTCCTGAATTTGAAAAATTCTGTAATTAAAGGAACAGAGGGTCGGTCCTGTGGCACCTTTAAGACTAACAGATGTATTGGAGCATAAGCTTTCGTGGGTGAATGCCCACTTTGTCAGACGCATGTGCGCTTGCCCACTTCGTCAGACGTCACATGCGTCTGACGAAGTGGGCATTCACCCACAAAAGCTTATGCTCCAATACATCTGTTAGTCTTAAAGGTGCCACAGGACCCTCTGTTGCTTTTTACAGATCCAGACTAACATGGCTACCCCTCTGATATTTGTAATTGAAGGGTTAATTCTATTTTTTCCTCTGATGCTAAGGAGTCTGTACTGCACAAATAAAGCCAAGGTGCAGCCAATAGTTACTGCCCTATGGATTTTTATAAGGTTAGTCAATTTTTATCTTTAAATGGAATATTTTGCCATGACAACCACAGCAACATGACACATGCTACTTCTGGCGTATGCAGAAAATTCCTAAACAAAATGCATTCACCAATACCAATGCAAATGGTAATGTTTTTCATTATAATTTCTTCCATCATATTTTCCTGACTCAAAGCCAAATTTTTCAATTGAGCTACTAAGTTTGCAAGTATAATGCTCTCTCTCAAGGTTTTCTGTCCGAGGTTTTCACAGTGAGCCAATCACAATAGCACCGAGGTGCAATTTTGCATGCATAGAAGATTTTGCATATGAACCCAAGATTTGACAGAGCAGATCTATAGCTACCTATATCTTGTGGACAAAATGTTTGTCTATGCAAATTTAGAGGCTTTCACTGTTCCTATTGGATAGAGTAAGAGAAAGATATTCTGTCAGTGTTCTAAAGCAAGAATGTATCGTACAGTGGTGTGATCTAGCTTTCATTAAGGTTAATGGCAAGACTCCCATTAAGCAGCAGTGCAGATCATCCAGGAAATTCTCCTCCACCCTCGCTACTAATAGTTTTTCTTCAGTTTGAGGCCTGAGCTGTTTATTCAGATCTTGTAGAGCTAACACAGGTTGTAGCAGAAATGGGTAGTACTTATGAAATGCACTATGCAGTACCAGCCTTATTCAATGGTTGAGAAAGACCATTTGCATATGTATGTGCCTATCCAATACTCTGGACAATGGGCCTGTTGTATCATAGTAGATATACAGGCACCCAACAAATGCATGCTTTCTATACCCCTAAATCTCTTCTACAGTATTAGCATACAGTGCCTCTTCCTCCCCAAATTTGCCATTTTTCTGCTCAAGTGACAACAAATAAATGTATGAAAAAAAGTGAAGCAAAGTAAGCACTGCTGAAGGAAGAAAGTGCAGGGCTTGCTCTAAGCAGCTGTAATAAGATGGGGCAATAGCAAATGGAATTCCACTTACTACATGCTGCATCAGCTATTGAAACCAAGGGCTAGGGCATTCCTGGTTCTCTGAAATGATACTATTTGTCCAGACAATAGGCATTGATGGAATATATCTGGCTTATTCTCACTCCCACAGAGGCATCAGTAATATGTCTTCTGATAATGCCAGTCTAAGTTAAGGCATTCCTTTTTGGGATTCCTTAAATAATATGAATACCTGAGCATGCTGAAAAGTCATTTTGAGAAAAAATAATCTCAATGCTGAGTCTGGAGGATATAAAATTGTCAAGTATGCTGCAAGCTATGCATTATGATGTGTTGCATCTGAGCCACCCATGAAAGTATGTCAGTCTTCACAATTTCCTAGGTAATAATGTCCCATCTGGTAAGATCAGCCTATAAGACAGTTCGTTCTGATGCAGAGCTCAGAACTTAATACCTTTGGATACAGTTTTAGTGGGTGAAGTTTCGGTGAATCTTGTCTGAATTAGAATTAACTCTCAAGCTTGCTTGCATAATTTCAAGTACAGTTCTATGAGTCTTATCCAAAGCCCACCAAGTGATTGGGAATGTGTGTATTGATCCTAAAAGGGCTTTGGATGAAACATTATATAGTTATTAATAAAAAGCAGTAGTTATATCTATTTTATCTCTGGAACTTAATTAGTATTGCTTCAAAAAACTGAAATATTACCTTCCTGGATCCTTATCTTAAAAGATAAACCACTCTGAAGTCTATGGGCAAAACTCATCCCTTGAATAACTAGGGTTTCATTGGGCCTGTGACTGTTAGTGGATGTAAATGTTGAATTATATCCACAATTATCCAAGTTACAGCTCTAGCAACTTTGGTGTTTTGAGGACATTTATACCCAGTAGCAGCATCTGAATTTGAAAATCTGAGTTTTAATTAATGTAAGAGCAAACAGTTCTGGCCAAATCCAACCTCACTGAAGTCAGTGGAAAGGTTTCCATCGACCTCAGTGGGAATTGGGACATGTCACTGACTTAGACACTAGATGCAACTGTATTTACCAATCACAAATCAAGCTACCATCAATAGTAATCCTAGCAAGTAATATAGAACACACACAGAGCTTCAGCAGTCAAACCTTAGTGGAGAGTAATTGTGACATTGCACGCCATATGTTTTATGGAAATATGTTTGTAAGTGTGAATATGATGTAACTGGAATATGCTTCATGCAGAAGGTTTCTTGTAAGGTATCATTACAAAGCTTATGATCTACTGAGTGTATTCATCCTATTTGTTTGCATGTACTATTTCTATGTCTGGAGTTAGGAAAATAAGATATAACATATTTACATCAGTAATACTGGTTTAAGTGGAAGCCATTAAGACTGCTTCAGAATCAATTAACTGTGAATGGGTTTGTTTACCTGCAAGCCTTCCTATGTACACGTCTTCCAGCAACTAGGTAATGAAAAAGAGGTCTTACAGTGACATGTGATCATTTCACCTCAACTGGAATCCATCTTAAAGCTGGTGCTTTTCCATTTAGAAGGAGGGGTAGGGATGCAGAAAGACAAAAGATTCCTGCCTTGTGCCAAAGCTATAAAAAGGGGGTGGAACAGAACAAAGGGAGCTGCCAGTCATGAGAAATCCCTGAGTTACCACCTGAACTGGAGCTAACAAGGACTGCACCAGGGGAAAGGATTGGCCCCAGACTAGGAAGGAGTTGTCTGTGAAAGAAGCTTATTAGAACATCTCTGAAAGTGAGATTTACCCGTATTCAGTTTCTTAATGTATTAGGCTTAGACTTGCGTGTTTTGTTTTATTTTGCTTGGTAACTTACTTTGTTCTGTCTGTTATTACTTGAAACCACTTAAATCCTACTTTTTATACTTAATAAAGTCACTTTTGTTTATTAACCCAGAGTAAGTGATTAATACCTGGGGGAGCAAACAGCTGTGATCTCTATTAGTGTTACAGAGGGCGGACAATTTATGAGTTTACCCTGTATAAGCTTTATACAGAGTAAAACTGATTTATCTGGGGTTTGGATCCCATTGGGAACTGGGTGTCTGGCTGCTGGAGACAGGAGTACTTGCTGAGCTGTTTTCAGTTAAGTTTGCAGCTTTAGGGGCGTGGTTCAGACCCTGGGTCTGTGTTGCAGCAGGCTAGCATGTCTGGCTTAACAAGACAGGGTTCTGGAGTCCCAAGCTGACAAAGAAAACGGGCTTGGAGGTAGTTTTAGCATATCAGGTGGCAGTCCCAAGGGGGTCTCTGTGACCAAACCCGTCAAATATCATGGGTTATTTTACCTGCTAAGATAGATTTAACTCTGCCACAAAGGCTTTTGAGGGCTGCAATTATCACCAAAGCATATGATTTTACAAAAGATGGAAGAGTAGGCTTATGCCCAGAATAGAGCAGTGGCATTCTGATTAAAGAAAGGATAGCTTATCACCTCAGAACAGTTACATGAATTTGAAGAATTTTGTACCATGTTTCTAGAAACATTTGGATAGAAGTGTTAAAATGGTTCAAAGAATGCCAGATCTCCATTTCACCTAATCCCTCCTTTTCATCTTTCCTACCTCTTCATATAAGGCTTCTATTTCATGGCTGTAACCCCACCTTAACATGTAGTGTCTGGTTATACACCTACACTTTAACAGATATTGCTATCTGCATTCTGTTAGCATAATTCTACTGGAGATCCCATGAAGTGTATGGTATTTTGAAACCTATGCAAGTCGTATGTCATTTTCTTTTTTGTACTTATCATTGTCTGCTTCTTGAAGGGCGAGGGGGGGTGGAAAATCACAAAAAATCCACATGGAAATCTTTAGTATGCAGAGTCAAACAAGATCAGTAAGAATATTTTTTTCTACAAACTCATAGCCTTTCCCTTCTTCCATTCCCACCCCTTCTTTGTCATCTTCTTTTCCTGAGGTGCTGACGCAGTGAAGGACTTTCTATTGGTGCCTACCACAGTTTTGGACACTGGATAAACAACAAGCATGCAAGTTAGGAACATGCCTTGGTTTACATTTCTAGAGTGCCTTTTATTATGAAATATTTCAAAGTACTTCGTAAATAGATATGACTTAGCACTTAACTGAAATGCAAACTACCCACACATTGCAGGGGGATCTTTAGCTGGTGTAAATGGTCAGCTCAAAATCTACCTCAAAATGAAATCATGATCCCCACTCAAGTCAATGGAAAAACTTCCATTTACTTCAATGGGGCAAGGATTACACCCAGAAACTTCACACCCTCATTAAATGTGGCACCCGTTAAACAGTGTCCAGTGCAGATTAAATATATTTAGAATATATTTCACATTGGTTTAGGATAGCAAGTGAAGAATACCTTTTCTGTTTGAAAACAGAGGGAAGAATTTAAGTACACAGAATTACATTACTTACATTGCAAAGTGGCCATGTGACCAACCTTATAGAATACCAATGTTCTTCCAAAAACTGCCTAGGTATATATTAATGATGTCACTGTCAAGTGGTCTGGAGTGACTCAGGAGCATGAGTACCAATCTCAGGGCAGAAACCTCAAACTGATTGAGTTCTATACTTAGATTTCACTAACCAAGCATCAAGTATGAACTCCCCGGGCATAACAGCCTTAACATGGAGTCACTGGCAGTCCCCTTAGGTACTCCAATCTATCTTGCCACCCAGGTAAGCTAGCCTTTGTGGTAAATAGTCCATTACAGTAAAAATCACAGCAATATTCAGGTTACTTTCAGTTCCAAAGGACCAGTCACTTACTCCAGGTCAGTTGCACCTCAGATCCCACTCCAAAAACACTTAGCCAGTCTATCTTATAAATTTATTTATCTATAAATTTATCTTATTTCTTTCTATTTCTTAGTTAATAAATGTTTAGTTATTTGAAAGTTTAAAGTAGGTAAACACACACAAAGGAGTTACAGTCTTAGGGCTGGTCTTCATTCTGGGGAGATCGATGCAGCTGCAATCAATGCAGCATGAATTGATTTACTGGGTCTAGTGAAGATCTGCTAAATCGACAACAGAGCACTCTCTGGTTGACCCTGGTACTCCAGCTCCCCGAGAAAAGTAAGGGAAGTCAGCCAGAGAGAGTTTCCCACCAACGCAGAGCAGTGAAGACACCTGGGTAAGTTGACCCAAGCTACATCTACTCCAGCTACGTGAATAATTCACGTAGCTGGATAGCATAACTTAGGTCGACTTACCCCTGTAGTGAAGACAAGCCCTTGGGTTCCAAAAAGTGGTTTCTATAATAAGTAAGTTTTAAGTCCTTTAGGGCTAACCCAGGCCAAGAACTGCAAATCCCTTGCTTATACATGGAAATCTTGCTCTCCCAGTCCAAGCAAAAAGAAATCCAGTTTCTTCTTGTCAGGGATTTTTAGTCTCTCCCCCTAGAGTTCAAGTTAAAAGGATGAGTCCACATGCACATCTCCTCTTCATTGGTGTTGGAGGGACAAATTAAAGCCTCTATTCTTTGATATTTCACAATGGCTCATTTGGTTTCAATGGGCCTTCTTGGTGACCAGGACCTAACACCTTTTGTAGGATGCCAGCATTTTACATTATTATATGTTCCTTTCCTGTTTGATGACTACACAATTACAGAGGTTTACAATGCAAACAATATAAACTTATAGCATGGGGTACACATTTTATAAGTGAGATTACTACATGCAGCATTCTACAAGCATTGTAACAACACTAACACACAGGTAAGGCAGACTGGTTTCCAGCTATGTACTGGTCAGTGTTCAGTTGAGGCCTAGGGGCCTTGCAAAAGCTGCTACTTGGTCTGCTAGCATCATTCACCTCAAGAAGTTTCTTTCTACTGAGAAGGCAGTAATCATATTCTTTAGGGGAAAGGTTGTGTCTCTGAGCAACTTCATCTCCAGAAAAACAAAATGGTAAAGTAAGAACATTTGTATATCTTGCAGTGTCCTTAACATGAACATTTCCAGAATAAGTTCTTAAATCTGAATAAAAGTATTTGATTCCTTGCATTCTGTACAGACTAAGTATTATCACTAGGGCTGTTGATTAATTGCAGTTAACTCAAGCAATTAAAAAATTAATCATGATTAATTGCACAGTTAAACAGTAGAATGCCAATTGAAATTAAATACTTTTGGATGTTTTTCTACATCTTCAAATATATTGATTTCTATTACAGCATGGAATACAAAGTGTATAGTGCTCACTTTAGACTAATTTTTATTACAAATACTTACACTGTAAAAATGATAAAAGAAATTGTATTTTTCAATTCACCTCATACAAGTAGTGTAGTGCAATCTCTATCATGAAAGTGTAACTTACAAATGTAGATTTTGTTACATAACTGCACTCAAAAACAAAACTATGGAAAACTTTAGAGCCTACAAGTCCACTCAGTCCTAGTCCTTGTTCAGCCAATCGCTAAGACAAACCAGTTTGTTTACATTTACGGGAGATACTGCTGCCTGTTTCTGATTTACGTCACCTGAAAGTGAGAACAGGCATTTGCATGGCACTTTTGTAGCTAGCGTTGCAAGATATTTACGTTCCATATAGGCTAAAGATTCATATGCTCCTTCATGCTTCAACCACCATTCTGGAGGACATACTTCCATGCTGATAATGCTCATTAAAAAAAAAAAGTGTTAATTACATTTGTGACTGAACTCTCTTGGGGGAGAATTGTATGTCTCCTGCTCTGTTTTACCGGCATTCTGCCATATATTTCATGTTATAGCAGTCTCGGATGATGACCCAGCAAAGTTTGTTTTAAGCACACTTTCACAGCAGATTTGACAAAACGCAAAGAATGTATTATTGAGAGATTTCTAAAAATAGGTACAGCACTCGACTCAAGGTTTAAGAATCTGAAGTGCCTTCCAAAAATCTGAAAGAGACAAGGTGTGGAGCATGCTTTCAGAAGTCTTAAAAGAACAACACTGCAATGCGGAAACTACAGAACCCAAACCACCAAAAAAGAAATTCAACCTTCTGCTGGTGGCATCTGACTCAGATGATGAAAATGAACATGCATTGGTCCGCTCTGCTTTGGATCGTTATCGAGCAGAACCCATCAGCAGCATGGGGAGACATCCGATGGAATGATGGTTGAACCATGAAGGGACATATGAATCTTTAGTGCACAAATATCTTGAGATGCTGGTTACAACAGTGCCACGCGAACGCCTGTTCTTACTTTCAGGTGACATTGTAAACAAAAAGCAGGCAGCGTTATCTCCTGCAAATGTAACCACATTTGTTTGTCTGAGCAATTGGCTGAAGTAGGTCTGGGTGCATTTGTAGATGCTAAAGTTTTACATTGTTTTATTTTTGAATGCAGGTTTGTTTTGTACATAATTCTACATTTGTAAGTTCAACTTTCATGTTAAAGAGATTGCACTACAGTACTTGTATTAGGTGAAGTGAAATATGCTATTTTTATTTTTGATTACAAATATTTTCATTGTAAAACCAAAACAAGAAAGTGAGCACTGTACCTTTTCTATTCTGTTTGGTAATTGAAATCAATATATTTGAAAATGTAGATAACATCCATAAATATTTAAATCAAAAGGTATTCTATTAATCACGCAATTAATGTTTGAATCACGATTAATTTTCTTAATTGCTTGCCAGCCCTAATTATCACTAATCTAAAATGAGTATAGCAGCACAAATATCATAATGGATTTAAAAGTATTAATCTTGTAACATCCCCATGTGAAGCATAGAAGTGTACTGGGAGAATATATGTGTCTTACATGATGAAGTCATTTCTCAGCTTTTCAAATTATAGTCTACTAAACTCAGAGTACAACCTATTAACCAAAAATCAAACAAATCAAGCTCATTCTACATCTTTTTGATGTTAAGCATGACATACATTCATCCATTTAACAAAAATACAGTATCTAACAGGTGTGATTAAAATGGAGAGGAAAATGCCCAGAGGTATTTTTTCTTTTAGATGAAGTGATACTGCAGATCAAAGTTGTATGAAAATAAGTTACTTTTGTGGGACTTTCCCCACCTCCAGTATTGAATTGTGCTGCAAAGTCCTACAAAAATATTCTGTACCCTAGGTACTTCTGTGGAGGGGAGAAGGGACTCTGCAAAAGGGATGAAACAAACCCTAGCTGTATTAACTTTCCTGAGGAATCACCATTTTTTCCTCTTTCCCACATAAAGGTTTGAGATAGACTCTAAATGAGCTTATTAATCAGGTTATTTTTACTTGCTATGTGCATGATTTCTAGCAAAATTAAAACACATTTAATATCAGGCACTTAAGTCTACAAGCTGGCATACTAATACATTTGCCAAGTCTACTACTTTGTAGGTGGGCTGTTGGAACATAGCTAAACAATATTGTGTCTTTCCTAGGGGCTCAGTTGCTACAGACTGCAATTAGATAGCAGGGGAAGTGCTGAAGCCCTTCTGATCTCTTTGAGGTCTACTCACCTGTGTAAGGACCTAGGACATAATTGGTCTTGAGGAGTTAATTTGAATGCTAGCCCAACTAGTTAGACCCAAGGGTCACATTTACATAGTTTTGAAGGAAGGAAGATGAAAGTAAACAAGTCTTGTTTTCCCCCCCAAAGAACATGTGATTAACTCTAATTAGATATTAAATGACAGAAGTTGCCATATGATTTTTGAAGCAGAACAATGTGAGATAATGGAGATTTGCATGGTTTACAGAATTATCAAAAACCCATTCACAGAAGAAATTCTTATGAAAGTGAAGATGTGTTATCAATTTTCACCATGTTTTGCAGAACACAATGGCTCTTGATCTTTACAGCAACTGGCTAAGTTCTTAGCTCAACTGATTTCAAACAGAGCATAACAGTGGACAAACATAGACCTGATTCTGTCACACCAACATTACCGAGTTCAGCATACCAGATTTACACCAATATAACCGAGTGAAGCCCTATGACTTCTTGCCTCTTCCCTTTAACGTGTAATACTGACATAGTTGCTATCCCCACCTCACACCAGAAAACAAATATAATATAACCCTTCTGCCAGGTGTTGACAACTAAAAGTAATATTCAAATATCTAGGACTTCCTCTTAAAGTTAACAAAATCCTCTGGCTCAAGTCTCCACAAACAAAACTGGGTGTCCTTAACAGGCAATACTTTCCATCTTTTAAGCACTGAGTTGGTGTACAAGACAAGGAAATCTTTATTAAGGGGGGAAAGGAACACTATTGTTTTCCCAAATCAATATAATTAAAAAATTGTCAGCCCCACAGATTCTTTGGCAGTAGTCTTTCACCTCAGTTTCCCCACCTGATAGCATAAACAATACATCACTTTCCCCTCTGCTGTCTCACACTCAAAGTTTGTTGTCACTGGTTAGTGAAGTCCCAAAGTATGGGCATATACTCAGGTTCATTTCCAGGCCCAACAAGCATGCTGTCTGACTTCCATGAAGACACCTTGCTACCACCTCTCTGCCATCTCCCACTGAAACATTATTGTGGCATAGCAAAATATGGCACAGAGACAGTTTCTAGCCAGGTCTGGCCTGGATGCTTAATCACCTAATCCAGCTACAGTAACAACTTGAGCAATATTGAGTAGGGAGAGCACTGCTACTTGTTTGATGAGTTTGTCCTTTTCCACCTATAACCCAGTTATATGATTTCAGCCATAATGCCTCCAGATAGGGGGAATGCTTACCAGAGTTCACTCAGCTCTAGTGTTACAATGTAAGGGGGAAGAGGGTTTCAGTAGTACATAGGATTGTGGAGAAGACTCCTTGCCAACAGGAATTCATACTTTCTAACCCCCTTCTGTTTGGCTTAAATCTGAGCTCACTACTGAGCTGTGCAAGACTGAGATTTTAAATATTGGGATTCTGTACTCAGGGCACACCAAGTACAATTGTGTTGATCTTTTAATCACACAATAAGGATAACGACATTTCTTTACCCATACAGCTCAAGTTTAAAGAGAATTTTAAACCAAACAACCAAAATGTTCACACTGGGTTGGTGGGTAGGAAACATGCAAATAAGGTTTGCTCATTGTCTCTTCATTGATTCACTAATAGATGGCAGCAAAGAGTTCCTTCTTGTACAGCCTCAGACCAACACACAGACCAATGAGGCAGCTAAGTTGCCTAGTGGTAGTGTACTACTGTGCAGAAGTCTGAAGTTTAAATACTGATCTCCATCTAGGGAGTGATATGAAAGCAATGAACTCAGCGCCTACTACTGAGGAAGAAGAGGCCCTTGTTAAATTTCCACCACTGCACTGAAGGGAAGATTCAAGGGTGACATTGCTACTACAGGGGGAGATCTCCCCATCTTCGAACGCTACTAAATCATCCCGTCTACAGCTGACTTACACATTACTCCTCAGCAGGAAATTGAGCTAGATTAACAGTATTTTTCAGGAAGAAATTATAAACATTGTTGAGCTTTTTTGTTTGCGAAATCTACTCATTTGTCTTCCTACTAAGTCTTACACACACACTCTGAGGTTTATCACAAGGTACAGAGGACTGTTGATGTTGGAGTCCCTTGTTAAAATATTGGCAGTGCAACACTGGTGCCTTGGAAAGAGGCCTTCAGGTTGTTTTCAATGGAAACTCCTGGTGATAAAGGCTGGCAAGGACATGGCCTTGAGGGTGTGGTTCCCTCACAGCATTCCAGCAGACACATGGCTCCAACACTATTTAAAACATATACATGCACACACCCTGATCCCACAATTGAGTCTATGCAAGTGGGGCCACACAGAACCATGCTGATCTCTGAGGAATGCTGCATGAACACTGGGGATTACCTGAATCAAACAAGATCAGAGCCTCTAAAACAATAAATTCCTTTAATCATCTGAACAATTAGAAATTAAGTTTGATGCATCAATATTCAACTCCCTTTGAAGTAAAAATTTGTTTAAAATTATTTAATCAATCATTTTATTATGGTTGATTTTATAAATGCATCATTAAATCATAATAGCTATAAACATGTTAATACAATAATGTAAAACTACTACTGAATAAGAGGAATAAGGGGAAAAAAAAGTTATCAAGAAAAAGTTGACCTTTCTGGCTTAGTGGCTAAGCTTCCTTGTGCAATTAGTATCAGAAAGGAGTTCACTTCTCAAGAACGATAGCTGAAGGCAAAAGAATACTGATTTACTCAAAATGCTAATTTCAGTTGTAACTGACAATTTATAAATTATGAGCAACAAGGCATTGTTCTAAGTGAATTCACCTTTTAACACCGGTTTTGACCTTTCCCTGGTCCAGTAGCTAAATTTTTATCCTTTCACCTTAAGCTACTAAAAAAAACCTGAGGAATATCAAAGTTCTCATATAATACCATATTTCTGCCTGCTTCTTACTCATGCTTTGAAAAGTACTGCAAAAACATCTGTTCTGCTACAATGAAGCTGGTAGAAAAATTTTAAGCAGTCAGACGTTAAAAACAGATTAATTATTATTCATTCCCTTCATGTTTTTTGTAATAATTTGAATCCTGATAACCTCATTAATACAAATTTAGTTCTAAAAATTTTTTCACTGTAAATGTTCACTGCATTCATTGCTGAGGGTAGTTGCAGCTAGATGCGGATACCGATCATATATCTACGTTCAGCTTGGTGTACCCTTGGCAATCAATATAGCAATATATACTCATTCCCTTTGAGAATATGTAATTTTTAATAATATTTTGTTGATCTCTGACTACATAGCTAGACTATTCCACGTAAAATTTACTCATGGGTGCTAAATGATTGGCACTCAAGGCAAGATGACAGGTACCTTATGAATACCTATCATAACTTTCATAAAAGTGTCAGCAAAGACTCAAATAGACTTAATATATAGAACTAACATTTAAAAGAGAATATAGGCCTGTAATTTATAAGAAAGACTCAAATGGATAAAAATCAATGGTAGGCTTTCAAAAGGGCAGCATCCATTTCATCATTTGATGGGGTGACTCAGCAAGCTCACATCCTATAATAGCAGGGGCATGGAATACCCTTCCACCACAGCCATTAGAATAAATACCATAAGGACTCTTTACCCCATTTTCACTTGTGTGTCCATAAACAGAAACGAGAGGAATCTACCTCCTGGTAAGTGTCATAGGGCAGGACTTCTCCCCAGCTTCCAAGCACATATTCTGCCATATCCATTCTCCTTAAAGTTGGCTTATTTTCTTAAAACAGACAAGTAAACAAACAGAGAACAATCTTTTACCTTACCCCTTTGTCTCAGACTTCAGGGTCACCTCTCCCAGGGATCTCTAGTACTCCTGGCTCTGACAGCTACCCAGTTCTAGCCAGCTCTGCTTCCTTTCTGAAACCCCCAGGGCTGCTTCCCTGAGCACCTAGCCTCTTGCTTAAGGTACCACCCCCTGGAATGAGCTCCACTGCATTGTGGCTTTGTTTCTCTTCCCCAGGCTCAACCTATGTCAATCATCCTGCCACCACCACTCATTTCCAGTCTTTTGTAGGCTCAGGTATAGACCAGCCTGCTTTAATTGAACTGAATGGGCCCACCCGCTCTGACTCAGCTCTATTCACAGGGACCAGGTACCCTATGCCATGCCTCCCCTCTTTTCAGGGAGGAAAACAAAGCAAAACTCCACAACCTTGTTTTTTCTCTGTTCTGTTTACAAAGACATTTTTTATAACACACTTCAGGATCCCAAAGTTTTCCCAGCCTAACCAAAACACTCCCCTTAATCTTTCACTATATCATTAACATCTCACACAGCATTTCACCTAGATTCCTCTAGGTCATGGAGTGTGTTCCCAGTCCCAGGTTTCCTAGCACAGTCGCTCCAGCACAAATCCCTACTCCCAGTCACACAGAGTCTTATACACTGGGGTCAAAGTCACATCTCCAGATTCACTGGACACAAGCAACATGAAGTCCAAGCAGTGAAAACTGTAAGGTCCCTGCATGCATAAGCCTTTCTCTGTCTGAGTGCAGAATTTCTACCTTAGTCTCAAGTTCATGCACCATGAGGAGTAAATGTCCTTTTTCCTGCTTAGTGAACCAGAGATCTGTGGTAATTTGTTCTTTCTTGAGTTGGAGGTTCTGTAATTTGCATTCTGCTATTTCCAATCAAGCTATAAGCTCACCACTTCAGGATAGGAGCCATAACATGGGTATCCACTACTTCCTTCCCCCTACCAAAGTCCTATTTCTATACCCCACCCTTCATCTGGGCCTCTGTTTGTTGGGGTGGTTCTGTTTGAATCCCTATGGTAGTTTGCTTAATGCAGAATCCAATCTGGATCTTGTTAGGACTCTTTTTGGGCTTCTACAGTACCCTGCCAAGTTTGGAAATCCATTTGCTCTCCATGGTACCTTGCTGAGTTTGGGACTCTGTCTGTGTTCCCGCAGTTCCCCACTGGGTCTGGCACTCTGTTTAGGTCCCCATGGTACATTGGTGAGTTGGAGATTCAGCTTGGGTTCCCATTAGCCTCCATTCATTGATTCTTGTGTATCTGGGGCCAGCCTAATTTTTTCTGCAGGATAAAGCATTGTTACTTCTCTTTCTCAGCCTCCACCTGAACATGGCCAATATTTCTGGGGAGAGACTGGTTAGATTTCTCAGCCCTCATAATGCTGGGACTAGAACAGCCCAGGACTGAGGGAGTCTGAGGTCAACTAGAAAAGGAAGTAAGAGTGTTAGGAGCCAGAGTAAAGATGGCAAAGAGAGGCTGAGATGGATAGTATGACCATTCCCAAGGACTGAATCATCAGCTTAGTAAGTGTAAACAAGAGTTGGATGATGTAAGCACTTCACGGGAGGAGGGGACAGAACATTAACCAGCAAGTGTTGGTAGAAGGTGAATTAGACCATAGATTCATGTTACCCTCAAAGTTCAGTGCCATTTATGGAATGCATGGTGGACAGAGTGACTACTGAAGGAATGGGCTGTCCCTAAAGCATACGAATGAGCATTTACCATTGCAGGATTTAGGACAGTCAGTGTATTTCCTTGGGCCAGCTGTCCAAATGAGGCATTAGAGTCTTTTGAGTTTTTCACATGATTCCAGAATACCTGCATAGGTATTAATTTTAGGACAAAATTTCAGTGTCCATATGCATAGGTTTTCAAAATTTATTGTATGCTCCTACTGTTAAGGGGAAAACAGTGTTAAAATCACTTGTTTCTTTAAATGACTTTCTTCTGGGGGCCCGCCCAATGGATCTGCATGGCAGGAGTTACTGATGATATTTAAGAGGACTGCCAGTCATTGCAGAGAGCACATGGTAAAAAACAAAGTAGCATTCCAAATTATTTTATTCAGGCAAAATAAAATCATGCTTCTTTTGGCACAAACTCAAACATCTTAAAAAGTTTATTGGCCCAATATGAGGGGAGCTAGAAAAAAGACATCAGACCTGATTCTTCACTGCCTTGCACCCAGTATAGTCATTACACTTGTGCCAGCGGGGTGGTAAAATGCTACCAAATCAGAATAATGAGGTGTTAGGCAGTAGAGAATCAGGGCCATTGGGTTCAAGTTCTTTTAGGCTGAGTATATGCCTGATCTAGAGGTTTAATCCTGGTCTGAATATATCTCAACCCTCTCTCTATTATAACTGATCAAAGCATCTCCTTTTTCCCCCTTCTCTTTCCCTCTTCCAGGGCAATTACAGATTAAGGAAAAACTTCAAGGAAAGCATTAGTGATCATCTGCAGAAGAAATCACAAGAATTAATTGAAGAGGGGGTTAAAACTGTCCCTGTTTGTCCCCTTGTAACCAAACTCACCTGCCTAAGCTATTCTGCAGTTTGAGAATGGGAAAATCAGAAACAGGCTGTGTGCCTCTTTAAAGTAGAATGACTGGGGGAGGAACAGTTTATTAGGAATTCTAAGGGGGGGGAGATGTTTGCTCTTTTCATCTGGATTTTTCTTTCTTATGAGGCTCAAGACCTGGATTTAAAAGGAGTAAAAGGGTTTATGGATTGTACAAGGAACTGTATTATTATTTACGCTTAATACCTGAAATGGTTTATTGGATCCATTGGAATTACAGTTTAGCATTATTGGATTGGTGTTTTGTGTCTGTAACTGAGAAATAAAAACTTGTTAGCCCTTTGATAACAGAAGGTTAGATGGCATATATTGTAAAGCATGATACAAAGAGCTAAGCAGAGCTCTCTGAGCCTTATTTCCCCCAGGCCTTGATCCCTTTGTAGTCAATCACAGTTTTGCAGAGTGCTTGTAAAATGCTACTATTCTGATTTGGTAGCATTTTACATCCCTTTTGCACTGGTGCAAATATCTACACAGGGTGCAAGGCAACAAAGACGGAGTCTCTCCAGTGCAGACCTGGCTATCCTGGCAACAAGCCTAGAGAGAGTGCCACTAGCCAAACAACTGGAAGGGGGAAGAAACTTACCTAGGGACTGGAGAGCAAAAAGTTGCTTGTACATGATCTTTAACTTTACTGAGGGTCTGCTTCCTGTAGCTTGCTTTCCTCTACTTTATAAATAAAAGGGGATGAAGTGCAAGGAGAAAAAAAAAACCTCTGGCTGAACCTTGCACATGACTCTGCAAACCCAATAAAAACCTGTTGTTCTGAACATGGAAACTCACTGGACGATTCTCTGAGCACCCCATGCCAAAGGGATTACCAAGAACACATAGGTATATGCTGTTAGTAACAAAGATAGTTTCTTATGGCTTGGGTTAAGGGGTTAGACATTTGGAGACAATGCAGAGTAGACATTTGGGCTTAGGCCAGAGCCCAGCCTCTGGGACCCTGCAAAATGGAAGGGTCCAGAGCTCGGACTGCATCCGAAGCCCAGACATCTACATGACAATTAAACAGCCCCTTAGCCTGAGCTGTAAGAAACAATCCTGCAAGCCCAAGTCAGTTGGCACAGGCCTACCATGGAATCTAATTGCAGTGTAGACATACTCTTAGAAACGGATGCAGTTGATAAATTAGATCTTATAGTAATAGTGCAGGTGATTCCTTTGACTACTTTAAACTCACATAGCCTGATATAAACTGGGCATTATCCAATACACAGTCATTTCTATAGCTCTTTCTAGCAGTGCTAGAAGTGGCACTTTCTTTTTGTAGTTTCTTGGGGAGAATTACTGTGTGAGCCTGTTTGTACTTCAGCAATCAGTTGAACTTTCTGCTAAACAGGCTGTGCCCTTTATCTTGCAATCTGTAAATAGAAGCCACACATCCCTGTTTAGTACATGCACCTTAACGACAAAAACCACCAGTGTGCTGGTGATAGGGAAGTAAATTAAATAGATTAGCTGCTCTCTATTTAAACCTAAAGAGGGGAGTAATTCTATTTAAAAAAAAAGAAACTGGTTACTTGCCTTAGAGTAACTGTGGCTATTGTTGATATGCTGTTCATATATGTGCCACTAATGGCATGTATGTGCCTTGTGCACTTGAGTTCAGATTCTTTTGGCTAACAGTGTCTGTTGGGGGTCACGCCTGGACCCTGATTGTCCTCATGGTTCCCACCAGAGGACATCAAGGGCAGGGCAACCCTAGCTGTCCAGCCATTTCTTTGCCAATACAGAATCCAGATGTTACAAGACTCCGTAGCTGTGGAGAAGGCAGGTGGATTGTGCAATATGTATGGACAACACATTTCAAAGAACCAGTTATACCGTAAAGTAAGTATCTGTCTCTTCTTCTTTGAGTGATTCTCCATGATGGTGTTTCACAAGCAGTGCCCAAATTTGATGGAGGTAGTTGCTAGGAGTTTAATTAATTAATGGTGGAGTCTCCATAACTGGCAATCAAGACTTTCTAAAAGATATGCTCCAGTCCAAACAGGAATTATCGGGGGGAAACTTTATGGCCTGGTATACAGCAGGTCAGATTAGAAAGTCACAGTGTTCCCTTCTGGCCTTGAAATCTATGAATCTATCATCCTGACCTCCACTGAAGCACAAGTCTAAATATTTTTTGCTGTTTGGCATTGCAAAAAGATCTACAGCGAGTTGACCACAATTAGTAAATATTTCTTGGCTGGGGAAGGAAAGGGTGGGAAGGGTGAGAAACTGGGTGGAGTATCCCAGTTCTATGATCTCCATAACCCAATGGTCTGTTTTGGTACTCCAACCCTCACTGAATGTGACTTATAGTCGGTACTCAGTTCTGTGAAGCACTCAGCACTCGAGGGGGTACTTAAGTGATAGATAAGAGTCTAGTACCAGTAAGACAGATAGGTCTCCTGTTGCCATTTAAGTTCCTTTACTGAAAACTCTGGTACTGAAGTCAGGTGAATTGACAGCCCTGGTAATGGAGTAGTAGTGAAAATGGCAGTAGCATGCACTTTGGTGCTATGTATCAACTAGGCTATGTTTTTCACTCAGAGGAGATCTGTACTAAGGCTCAGTGACCGGAGTCTGAGTAAGTTGTAGAGGGATCTTTTTTAGGCCTTGTGCTATCCTTTTCTGAAGTTAAATAGGAAGATTTGGAGATGAGGAGCGGTTGAGCTAGAGTCCCATGAAGGATATCTAAATCTCTTCCCCCTTGGGATCTGAACGCTCTTTTTCCCTCCTGTAACAGCTATTAGCAGTGGAGAAGGATGTCCATCTGAAAGCACTTTTAGATAATAATTGCTTCAGATGTTCAGCCGCAGAGATTGTGGGGTCTGAGGAATGATGCATGGATTTGTCCATCAGCTATCTCCCTAGCTTTTTGGATTTTCTTTGAGAACAACTTACAAAGTGAGCACCTGTCTTTTCCCCCTACACATCATTAAGAGGCATTACTGCCTTGTAACAGGGGCAATCTTTAAATTCTAGAGACTTCTGTTCTGCCAGGGAAGGTAGAAGCCAGTACCAGGCAGTCTTTGCAGGAAACAAGATTCCAAAGTGAGAGAATAAATCAAAATAGGGAGAAGGAAAATGGAAACACTACACTAATCTTATTACTAAGCTATCCATTTGCAGAGCAAAGTTAAGCATGCAGGTAAGTTGTTTGCAAGATTGTGGCCTTAACTAACAGTAACTATTTGCAAAGAGTTTTATGGCTGCACAGTGAGTGAAGAGACTCAGACACTGGAAAGTTCCAAATCAAAGCCCCAGGTAGTGAGGAGGAACTGAGTGATAGTTGGGGGTGACTTTCTGCCATCAACTGGGAGGCACAAGGACACTCAAGGTGCAGGCCTGGCCCCCAATGCACACTATAAATCACAGAACTCAGAAGTCAAATGCACAGGGTACAGATGCTCCATCAGTGAAAAATATATAGGAAAACACTCAAAGAATCTGGAGCTTCTGAATTAAAATATCTGGAAATGTGTAAGTCAGTTTCTAGGGAATTTGAAACTCTCTGGATAAAAGTTGTGGTACTATTCCTGCATATAGTTTACACCCCAGTGTACATTCATTTATACAAATTCCCTACAACCATATTTTCTGAAAGAAAGGATGGATTTTCCATGGTGACAACAGCTACAATGAAAATGGAAGAGAGGAAATGTGAGGATGTCTGCAAAATCTTACCCTGCTGACAGAATTTGGCACAGTGACTACATGCAACACACACGAGCAACAAATAATCTCGAAGTAGACGTGTGAAATGTTTATAAGAATACTTGACATTCATGTTTTCACATTTCACTAGTGTTTTATTTCCTGTTACTGACAAACAAAAGAGGTATTTTGGGTGTAGAATGGGTGACCAAAGTCCAATGAAGTCAATAGGAGTCTTTCTATTGACTTCGGTGGGTGCCTTATCAGACTTTTGTCCTACAGTAAAGAAAAAAAATATATAACAATTCCCACAGAGAGTAAGATGGGCACAGATTCCAGTAAATTCTTGGACTGTATTAGAGACAATTTTTTATTTCAGAAGGTGGATACAGCTACCAGGGGAGAGGCTGTTCTAGATTTGATTTTGACAAATAGAGAGGAACTGGTTGAGAGTTTGAAAGTGGAAGGCAGATTGGGTGAAAGTGATCATGAAACAATAGAGTTCATGATTCTAAGGAATGGTAGGAGGGAGAACAGCAAAATAAGGACAATATATTTCAAGAAGGCAGACTTTAGCAAACTCGGGGAGTTGGTAGGTAAGATCCCATGGGAAGCAAGTCTACGGGGAAAAACAATAGAAGACAGTTGGCAATTTTTCAGAAAGACATTAAGGGCACAAGAGGAAACTATCCCACTGCATAAGAAAGATAGGAAGTATGGCAAGAGACCACCCTGGCTTAACCAGAAGATCTTCAATGATCTAAAAATCAAAAAAGAGTCCTACAAAAAGTGGAAATTAGGTCAAATTACAAAGGATAAATATAAACAAAAAACACAAGTATGTATGGACAAAATTATAAAGGTCAAGGCACAAAACAAGATCAAAATAGCCAGAGACATAAAGGGTAACAAGAAAACATTCTACAAATACATTAGAAGCACGAGGAAAACCAAGGACAGGGTAGGCCCATTATTCAGTGAGGAAGGAAAAATAACAACAGAAAATGTGGAAATGGCAGAGGTGCTTAATGACTTCTTTGTTTCGGTTTTCACCAAGAAGGTTAGTGGTGATTGGACGTCTAACATAGTGAATGCCAGTGAAAATGAGGTAGGAACAGAGGAGGCTAAAATGGGGAAAGAACAAGTTAAAATTTACTTGGACAAATTAGATGTCTTCAAGTCACCAGGGCCTGATGAAATGCATCCTAGAATACTCAAGGAGCTGACTGAGGAGATATCTGAGCCATTAGCAATTATCTTTGAGAAGTCATGGAAGAGGGGAGACATTCCAGAAGACTGGAAAAGGGCAAATATAGTCCCCATCTATAAAAAGGGAAATAAGGACAACCCAGGAAATTACAGATCAGTCAGCTTAACTTCTGTACCTGGAAAGATAATGGAGCAAATAATTAAGCAATCGATTTGCAAACATCTAGAAGATAATAAGGTGATAAGTAACAATCAGCATGGATTTGTCAAAAACAATCATGTCAAACCAACCTGATAGCTTTCTTTGACAGGGTAACAAGCCTTGTCAATGGGGGGAAGTGGTATCTTGACTTTAGTAAAGCTTTTGATACTGTCTCACATGACCTTCTCATAAACAAACTAGGGAAATGCAACCTAGATGGAGCTACTATAAGGTTGGTGCAAAACTAGTTGGAAAACCATTCTCAGAGAGTAGTTATCAGTGGTTCACAGGCATGCTGGAAGGGCATAACGAATGGGGTCCCGCCGGGACCAGTTCTGGGTCTGTTTGTGTTCAATATCTTCATCAATGATACACAATGGCAGAGAGAGTACACTTATAAAGTTTGCAGATGATACCAAGCTGGGAGGGGCTGCAAGTGCTTTGGAGGATAGGATTAAAATTCAAAATGATCTGGACAAACTTGAGAAATGGTCTGAAGTAAATAGAATGAAATTCAATAAGGACAAATGCAAAGTACTCCATTTAGGAAGGAACAATCAGTTGCACACATACAAAATGGGAAATAACTGCCTAGGAAGGAGAACTGCAGAAAGGGATCTGGGGGTCATAGTGGACCACAAGCTAAATATGAGTCAACAGTGTAACGCTGTTGCAAAAAAAGCAAACATCATTCTGAGATGTATTAGCAGGAGTTATAAGCAAGACACAAGAAGTAATTATTCCTTTCTACTCCGCACTGATTAGGCCTCAACTGGAGTATTGTGTCCAGTTCTGGGCACCAAATTTCAGGAATGATGTGGACAAATTGGTGAGAGTCCAGAGAAGAAAAACAAAAATGATTAAAGGTCTAGGAAACATGACCTGTGAGGGAAGATTGAAAACATTGGGTTTGTTTGGTCTGGAAAAGAGAAGACTGAGAGGGGACATAATAACCTTTTATATACTTGAAAACTGTTGTTACAAGGAGGAGGAAGAAAAATTGTTTTTCTTAACCTCTGAGAATAGGACAAGAAGCAATGGGCTTAAATTTCAGCAAGGGAGGTTTAGGTTGGACATTAGGAAAAACATCCTAACTGTCAGGGTAGTAAAGCACTGGAATAAATTGCCTAGAGAGGTTGTGGAATCTCCATCATTGGAGATTTTTAAGAGCAGGTTAGACAAACACCTGTCAGGAATGGTCTAGATAATACTTAGTCCTGCCATGAGTGCAGAGGACTGGACTAGATGACCTCTCGAGCTCCCTTTCAGTTCTATGATTCTATGTAAGGAAAGGAACTAAGGGGGAAGGAAGGGAAGCTTGTACGCAGATACTCACTGTTTACTATTTAAGACAAAACCAAACCATGTAACTTGCTGCCCTTCGCTAAAGACTATATAGAAAAAGTGCCAAAGACATTTATGAACTACTTTCTGATGTATATCAGGCATGTAACTGGATAGTAAGCAGTCTATTTATATTTGTACCACTATCATATTACCTGTAAGAAATTAACTTTTAAAACTGTGTGCCTCGTATCTTATATAGATCTCAACTTTAAAGGATGTTCTAGTTACCTCTTCTTTTGACCTGCAATTAAAATGTATTACCAAAAATACCACTAACTATTTCTCTTGTGACTTCCTGTCCTAGAGAGGCAGCTATAGAAGAAATAAGAAAACTCATGGTTTTTTTTTTTATCTGAATTGGATATGTCCTGCACTGATTTAAAGGACTGACTAGGGAAGATGATGTACTGGGCAAGGCTTAATGAATTCAGCTCTGCAGCTGTTCTAATGCCAGTGGGGAGCTAGCTAAGTGAATTATTACCTATTGCACTATTTCCTTCTGTCTTAAATCATTATCCATCTAGCTCTAGTTACTTACGTACAGTAGTAAAGCAAGACACACCCAACTTATCATACAGCCCTATGTACAGACATCAATACATCAGATAAATTATTTGTCATTTTTCTACAGAAGTTATTCTCACAATTCCCAAACAAGTTGTGACAGTTTTAAGGGCACCTAGGACTGAGAGTCATCCTTTTAAATCCTGCCTCCAGTGAGAGGGAGCCTTTCTTGTGGTTGGTCAGTATCAGGTCCCTGATCCCACCAACCTTTCAGCCATTCAAGCACTGTCCTCTGGGCTATTCCAGCCCTGTCCTTGCCTTGCAGGTTAACAATAGGTGCACCCCAGCCCCCAAGTCCCTTTGAAGCATTCCCTTGTGATATCTAGCCCCTGCCACTGGCTACTGACAGAAATTCCAATTCTTCTGCATCCAAAGGTGCAGTGTATCTCAGTTTACCAGTTCTACATCAAACTACCACTCCTGTAAACTACACAGCACTTGTGAGCATTTATAATAAAAGAAAGGCAGGTTTATTTTTGAAAGAATAAATATTTAACTAAAAGTGAGAGAAACAACTGGTTTCAACACAAAACAAAATCATAAAACACAAACCTGGGTCTATACTTATCAACAGTTATCTTTTCTATCTCATAAAGTAAGTTTCCCCCCCGAGTTTAGTCTGTTGCAGAGTTGGCTGGCTTCATAGGAACCAGGACCCAAATTCATGAAAGTACTCCTCACCTTAAGAGGTTTCCAGCATGCCTTTCCTTACACTATGTTATACTGAAACATTCTTGTATCTTTATTCATAGCCAGGGTGATCTTCTGCCTGCTATAATGTTCCTTTTCACCTCCAAGTGGGTTTTGATTGTTTGCAATGGTCTTTGATGGTTTTCCATTTCTGGGATGTGGTAAGGGTAGACAATACAACCTTGCATTACCTCTGAGGCTGGCTAGGGAAGGGTGAGGACTCCCCCTTGCTTGAATCTGTCATCACCAAGACACATTACCTCCCTGGTGACTAATTTCTACTCCAGATCCATAAAGCATACTTTCAATATAAATTACATTATTCCTGAAAATTAACTGAACATGCATCTCTCGGTGATTATGAATCTTCACAAGTTACGAGCTTTCTGTAGTTATCTTACATGGATAAATGTACTGCAAGAAATGGGTTTGGTTTAGTGAGTTCATCAGGTCTGAGGTAAGAGTTATTTGCAAAGAACAGCGGACTCTTTGCCAAGGGGGGAAAGGGGTCTATGTCACAGCTGAAACAAATAGGTTATTAACTATCAGTTTACAGCCAACTGAGCAGTATTAAATAGATAATACAAATGGCTAAAATAGCTGTTTATTTCTGTATGCAGTGCAAAAATAACTTGTGGCTAACATTTTTTTTATTTGGTGTCTGAAGCGAGGCTCCTAAATTGCTACATAGGCACCTAACTAGAAACAACCTGATTTTTGAAATGTACTGAATAGCTCCCAGTAACTACAAAGACTGCATTGATTTTAATGAGTTGGATCATGCCCTATTATTTTAATTATATATTTACATGGTATGGTTCAGCCCTGCATAACATACAAAATGTAGCAGTATGGGGATCTGTTCTTATATACAGCAGGGTTCATTAAAACAGATATTCTAATGCTGGCAGGTGTTAATGTCTGGCTGACATAAATCACAGACCTGGTTAAAGCTGGTGGCTGTGCAAACCACCTTTCTTTTAGTCTAAATGGAAGGAGCAATTAAGTCCTTTTACGGGAATAGCTAAAAACAATTGAAGCTACCACCCTAGGCAATTGGTCCCGTGGCAAAGCCTAAGCAGTGTTAAGCTATGTGGTCTGAAGGGTTTCCTGAGCACTAGTTACAAAAGCAGGGGCTAGGGCAGGGCCGCCCCCAGCCCCCAGCGCGGCAGGGGAGGGCGGCTGGAGCCCCGGGGGGAGGGCAGCGAGCCCCGGCTGGGGCTCCGCTCTCCCCGGCGGCCAGAGCACCGGGGGGAGGGCGGTGAGCCCCAGCCGGGGCTCCGCTCTCCCCGGCGGCCAGAGAGCCGGTGGGAGGGTGGCGAGCCCCAGCCGGGGCTCCGCTCTCCCCAGCGGCGAGCCCCAGCCGGGGCTCCGCTCTCCCCGGCGGCGAGCCCCAACCGGGGCTCCGCTCTCCCCGGCGGCCAGAGCGCCGGGGGGAGGGCGGCGAGCCCTGGTCGGGGCTCCGCTGTCCCCGGTGGCCAGAGCGCCAGGGGAAGGGCAGCGAGCCCGCCGCGGCTCCGCTGTCCCCGGCGGCCAGAGCGCCGGGGGGAGGGCGGCGAGCCCCGGCCGTGGCCCCGCTCTCCCGGCGGCCGGAGCCGGAGCACCGCGCCGCCCCCCTCCAGGTGCTGCCCCAAGCACAAGCTTGGTGGGCTGGTGCCTGGAGCCGGCCCTGGGCTAGGGAATTGTTTGGCAAACTGTGGATGTGAGAGGGGAGAAAGCCATCAGACAGGGAGAGAAGTAGTAATGAGTGTAGTCCTGAGAGGGAGCAGAGAGACAGAGCTCCTTTGGTTACGGGCCTGGCTGGAAAGGCAGCCTTGGAAATTGTGAGCAAGGAAACTGCCTACTGTGTTCAGGGAAACAGGACTTTGCATACATTCTTTATAAATAAGCAGGACTGCACCAAAGAATATACCTGATTTGTATCATCCATTTCTCCTTCCAGTGGAAGCAACCCAGCTAAGCCCTGAATACTGACTAATACAAATACAGGCCAAAAAGGCAATGATATTTACTACACGCCAGTATTTGTTGTAATTTGTAGACTTTTAATGGGACATATCACCATAAATTTAATTACTGTAGAGGGTAAATGTCCAGTGTCTAATGGCATTTATTAGATTCTACAATTTATTTTAGTTCTAATTTATTTACTGATGCATAGACTTTTCTGTTACTCTAATTACCATAGAATCTGAGAGCTTCACAAACTGTGAATTTATCCTCTATGAGACAGGGAGGTATTATTATTACCTACAGTTCACAGATGGGGAACTGAAGCACAGCAAGATTAAATGATTTTAGCATCTCAAAAATAACCTGCAAGGCAATTAACAGACAGAAGCCCCAATTCTACAACATTTTACTCATAGCCAGTAGCACCTATTCATGTAAGCTGTCCCATTGGCAACCATGATGTTTAAAATCATGATTTGTTTATAGTCACACTCAGGAGTTCTTCAATTATACAGAAAAAATGTAGATTCTAAATTATATCCATGGCTTAGGTCTAAGAGAATTGTTATGCTGCTATTAATGATATCTGACAGGTGTTATAATATGTTACAAAAGTGGCAGACACCCAGTGTTGTACAGAGGATCCACATAGAAATATTCAGGGCAGCCACTTAGTAGCCAAGTCAAAAAGTTTCAAATGTGTCAATTCAAAATAAAACTATTGATAACACAGCAACATCACTATACAACTTGCTTAAACACAAGAGAAATGGAAGTTACTTTCATATGTTTAAAACTGTATATTTTGTCAATAGACTATGCCTTCTCTTGACATATTAATCACACCTTTACTTTCTTAGGGTGTGTACACCATATGCTCCAGGAGTCAGATTCAGGAAGTTAAACTTGCCTTTAGATGCCAGGTGTCTAACTATAACATAACTTTCTTTCACTGTACAGAAAATAGAGGAAAATCTTTGGATTCAACCTATGAGCATTGCAGTGTGGAGCAGAAAAGATGCAAATCCATCACTGACCTACTTCAGCTTTGCAAATGTTTGTAGAAGTTGATCATAAAATTATAATATTCTGAAAAAAAGCAGTAATAGATGGGAACTCTCTGTATGAGCTATCAAAACCAGGGGCGGCTCTATGTTTTTTGCTGCCCCACGCACGGCAGTCAGACGGGCTTCGGTGGCATGCCTACGGGCAGTCCACAGGCACACGGATTCGGCGGCGTTTCTGCGGGTCATCTGCCGGTCCCGCCGCCGAATTCGTGGGACCAGCAGCAGACTTCCCGCAGGCTGCGCTGGTGCCTGGAGCCGCCCCTGATCAAAACCTTGTGTAATAGCAGCTATATCCATGTAATCTTTGTTTCCATGAATAGTTATATCTATTTTTGGATACAAAATAACAAATAAAATGTGCAATAAGTTCAGAATATTTTTTGCCATTCACAACTGCAAGCTATGTCATGATCATACTTTATAGTGCCTATATTTGTCTGTTATGCTGATTCTTCAGGATCTAATACACATCTAGAAATAAAGGATTATATTAATCCTTACTTAATCAGATTACACATGCTATTTTTCAGGTTTTTGTATTTATCTACTATCCAGAACTTTTCTGTATGTAACTATATATTTACAAAATCATTTGATTTTTTCCCCTCAAGTAGACTTTGCTGTTTGGAAGTCCAGCATGATTAAAATTAATTGTTTATAGAAAAAAAAAACACAATTAGGTAAGATAGAGTGGAAGAAACTACCTCCGCTGTTATAGTAGTTTCCATTTATTTTTATAGGTGTGGAAAATATATTATATATGGTACATAAGCTGGTGAATTTTCATATTAATGACTAAGGATTCCAATTACATTTAGACTTTACTGAAACTCTAGACAAAAAGTGTTTTATCCTGGACAAGCAGATCAGAGGAAATCTGAGTCCACTCCAATATGGCAGATGGGAATTTGCTGAACAGAACCTGAACATGACCGATTCAGATCTGCAGGCTTCCTATTTGTCATGATGTTGAACACTCATCCTGTTAGGGTGCAAATGTCATGTTGTTGAACACTATGTTGTATGAATTGATGCCTAGAATTCATAGATGGTAGCTGCTTCCCTGTGAAACCCCAGAAAGCCGGAAGCCCTACAAAACACCGGTTCATGTGGAATTGTTGAATGGTGTTTAAATCATATGTGTAAACACAATCATGTCAATTTTAGGAATGCTAGTAACCAAACCTCTAGAGGTTTCAATCCCTTTTTCCTCATCACCATTAGTAAAAGAGGTGTGCAGTCTGCACCTGTCAAGGAGGAGCAGTGTATGCTCAGTGCCAGCCCCTACAGAGCAAACAACAAATAAAAGAGTTAAAGCCAATGGCAGTAACCATTCAACTTTTCAAGAGCACATTTTAGGGCCACAGCAGTCTGTTAGCAGGCATTTGAATAGCTCTGAGTTTAATTTAATAGAGTGCCTTCTTTTAGTAATTATTATATTTTAAACCAGTAAGTTTCTGCAGTCCTTATGCCCCATGGGTAAACTTTTGTTTTAAAGATGGAAATAAAGTCTGTATCTCTATACCAGCTGGATACTATTCTGTATTAATTGACTCTGCAAAGTCCAGCTATAGACACATCATATGTATCATTCTGAAAAATAGCTTTTGAAAACACATCATCTTCCCCCTGCAACTAGGGTGACCAGACAGCAAGTGTAAAAAAATTGGGACAGCGGGTGGGGGGTAATAGGCACCTATAGAAGACAAAGACCCAAATATCAGGACTGCCCCTATAAAATCGGGACATCTGGTCACCCTACCTGCAACTATTAGATCCTGTGGGTCTCCAGAATTTTGCTGTATCTGTGTGTTTAAATGGGTGATTGCAGTCAGAACTCTATTTGAGTATCTTCTGCTGCACTTCCATTCTCCACTAAGCTCTCCAGATCCAAATTTCATATTCCTTTTTGCTGAGAGGCCTGTCAAAGTGGATAGAATTAGCCACAAACATTCATTCTACAGCTGATTACAGGAAGCAGTGTTTGCAGCCTACATGAGTTATGTTTAGGCTATGGTTCAGATTTGATGGAGTCAAAATTTCACAATTTGTTCTTAAGAGATTTTAGCTCCGAATAGTGAAATATCATTAGTGCATCTGTTTTTTATAGGTTTTATAAGGTTGGTTGAAATTTCCCCAATGGTTTAACAACCTCTTAATCAGAATTGGAAAATATTCCTTTCACTCCCTTTCTATGTTTGGGCCTGACCTGTAACTTCAGAAATAGGATTACAAATACTAGAAATACATACATGAAATCTGGAGTAAAATTTCTTAGCATTTCTTTGCATTATCTAAAGTAGCCTGTTGTACTTATTTTGATGGAGTAAATGGGCCCAGGGAGTCAAACGTGTTAACATAATCCTAAAATTGTCCAATATTAAATAGTTTTAAGCAAGGTTCAGAATACAGAGACCCCATCCTGCTTAATACCATGGCAAACACACTATTAAAAATCCTTTAAAACATTTTATCATTATCATCATCTTGTTACCATTACGGCTCTGGTGTTTAGGACAGTTACAAAGCTCAACCACTCCTGTCTGTTTCTGGCATTTTATTATAGTTACAGAAAAAGGAAAAAAAGCTAAAACATTTTAAATGTAAAGTATTAAATAAGGCTTTAATTATAACAATATGTCTTGCTCCCTTCAACTGGAGAGAGTTTTAAGAAAGAGCCCCCTCATCTGACAGTCTCTTGGATTAGAATATCTGTCCTTTTGGAAAAAAAGAGAAGTTAGTTGAGATGTGCAGGAGACGCTGCTGCTGTTAAAGTCTGATCCTGTTTCCTAGAAGACAAAACAAGACACACACAAAAGAAAGGGGAAAGAAAAAGAACAGCAAAAATAGAAAATGCCTTTTCTGTCACTGGTGTTGATGTTCACTTGTAACCCCACTGCTTTAGAAACACAGGCATGGTACATGGTCTTGTGAGCCATTCCAACACCTGGAAAACTTGTACCACCAGCAGGCTATATAGAGAATTGTTTTTACTTGCGTCTTTCTGGTCATAAACTTTCTGGATAATTTTGTAAAATACAGTCTTGACCATTTAAGCCAGACTCTTATTAGACAGAAGGCAAAAGGAGAGAGAAAAAGTAACTTGGGGAAGGAAAAGGACACAGTAGATGTGTGGGTAGGGGAGGTAAATGACAAAGTTTCACATCCCAGATGATGGTTGGGATTTAGCAAAGCCACTGGACTTGGCGATATCATCTAGGTCCTACCCTCTGGCCCTGTCTGGTCTGGACATCTCTTAGGATCAAAACAAAGAAGGCCCAATAGCGTCACGGTAGATTCCAGGAGACGGGGGGAGGGGTTGCAGTCATGATTGTAAAGCTTGCTGCTTCCCTCTCTTAAACTGTTGCAATTGCTTCTTTTTGGTTTTGAAAACCCAAAATGGGAGTGATGGGTGGAATAGCCCATCCCTCTTTATTTTGTTCACTACCTAATTTCCAACATTCCGATTTTGGTTCATTGATTTCTGGTCCCACACTTTTCTTGTTTACCAAGCGTGATCTTAACACGGTCCTTGAATTATATCAGTAGGCCTTTTTGTTTGTACTAATTCAGTCTGTCTCCCTTTTCCATATCCCCCGCACCCATCAAAATTTATCATTATATGTCATTGTGACATTTAATGAACTTTCACTTCTCACAGCTAAACTCACAGTTAGGGTAAAATTGTAGACCCAAATTATTACAACATGCTCTTAGTCAGAATAGCATGTTCTTTTGGTTCCTCTTTCACATGTAGTTAGCCAAGAACCTTCTGGCTACATGTGACTTTTAAATAAATATATATAGAGAGAGACCAATTAAACATAAGATCCAAATATAGTACATCAACTTCCCTACTGATATAATAAAAGAGAAGCCAGTAGCCTTTACTCACCTTCGATTCTTGCCATGTTCAACCCTGTTCAGGCCTACTGCTGCCTTCATACACCCGGAACACCCTGATTGCATTGGAGGAGTCATAAAAGGTCATCTCTCTGAAGAGTGTTCTGGGTAGAGGTGGACTGTAAACCAACAGGCCAACATAGAGCATTAAAAATAGTTCAACAGCTTACAGGATTTCAATCTTTTTCTTCAAGGATGGGTTTATTTCTCGAAACTAAAACAGTCCAACATAAATCAAACACATAAACCAGCTCTTGCTGCTTGGACAATTTCAAGGTCCTTTTCCCCTGAGCCAGGACCTCCTTAGAGGTGTCACTCCTCCAATTGGGCTGCTTATTGGCCTCTTATCTAAGGACTAAATGACCAGCAGGCTATCACCTACTAGACAGAATATTAGTCACAAGTGGGGGATTAGTCCATCTCTACCTTAAAGGCTATTCCCGCTGTGACAATCACTATGGAAATGGTGGGCAACCTGCAGCCCTTCAGGGTAATCTGCTGGCAGGCCATGAGACACTGTTTACATTGACTGTCCACAGGTATTGTTATGCTCATACAAATTACACGGGATCTTAATAGAGGAAGGTTGAAGTATACACAGCATTTATTGAGAATACCACAGTTAGCATATACTTTTTAGATACACACACACACACACACACACACACACATATATATATATACACAGTCCTGCCAGTGATGTTAATAGTTACCAGTCTGTTGTAGCTCGAGTCAATCTAATGGCCAGTTAGATTGAGCATGAGTGTGGAGCTGGGTTCTGTCGGTCGCGATCCGATGCTCTGAGGCTTTGCAGGACTGAACCCAGAGTTCCATGGCAAAACACCCCAGCTTTATAGTTGTAAATTCCCATTTGAGTCCATGCATTTTGCAATGTCATCCTGTAATCATTAGTCCTTAAGTGGTGTTATCATTTGATGGTTATTGTTGGGCTTCCCATCGTTATCTCTTATTTGTTGTCTCGCCTTCAGGGGTGCCTGCCTCACCTCTGAGGTCGTCAATGCTGCTAACATGTTTAACATGTTAACATGTTTAACATTGGATACAATGGATGTTTTCTGATTGTCTCCTGGTCTTTCCAAGTCTCTCACTTCTTCTTGACCATCTGGACATTTGTGATGGCATTCATACCTTATCTTTTCCTGATGCATGCATTCCTCATTCACACAAACAATCTCTTACAGAAACCTTCAAAGGTATACAGACAGCAGTATTGTATATTCAGCAGAATGCATTGTAAATCAAGCCTTGCTAAATCTTATAACTAAAACAATTCACATTGGGACTTCAGGCCCTCAACATTCCTCTAATCTTCTTAACATAGATACAATAGAGAATCCTGTCTCTTACTTCCTAATTTGTAATACATATAGGAAACCATAGTAGCTTTATAACTTATTCTAAAACAAAAGGGTGACCATAATCACTCATAAGGATTGTTTTGGTCTGTCATTCCTTTCTGCTTTTCAAAAGGGGTGGCTGACAGGATGAAATCAAATCATACATTAATTCTCATAGTACATTATAAAATCCAGCTCCTACAGCATGGCCACCTGCAGCTCCCAGTGACCGTGGTTCACCGTTCCCGGTCACTGGGAGCTGCGGGCAGCTGTGCCTGTGGACGGTCAATGTAAGCACTGTCTTGTGGCCCGCCAGCGGATTACCCGGATGGGCCGCAGGTTGCCCACCACTTCACTATGGCCACGCCTCACATATGTGGAGAAGAAGGAGGTGAAGAATTCCACCTACATCCTGAAAAACCCATCAGAATGCATCAGTGCATGATGAAGGATATCAGCGTATAAATTTTAAAAAATAGATGTTATTCATATGGACTTCTTTTCAGCTAAAAAATTGAAGCATGTCTATCATTTCCACATCTATCATTTAAAGTTAGAGTTAGTCCCATTTGATTCGATGCTATATAAATCAATGTCTCTAGTATGAAAGAAAGGAGCAGTTTAAGTTCATTTGTTATGATTTTAATATAAATATGTACTCAATGTTGCCAAAAAAGTGTTTCCAATGGACTTAGAAATATGCTAAATTGCAGCCATAAAAAACAGGATATTAAGACAGTTGCTGATAATTTTGTTTCCTCTGAAACAAATAAAAATGGAAATTTATCTTGGCCTCTCATATGGTACTGACCATATGTTTCAAATCACAGTTTGTTATCACTGCTAGAAGCACATATGAAATCACTAATATGTACAACAGATTTTTGTCAGCTATGTTCCAGAACTAAAGGTTATACTGCTTGAGCCAATAGCTTCCTTTCCAACATCTTTTATTTAATGTAAACTGTTTGTTTTCTGAGCTAATCATTGTTAGAAAGCCATTACAGTAAACAAATATCTTTATATTAATAGGATCCTTAAAAATATATATGATTTCTGGGTGAAGATAAACTCATTTTCAGTTCGGCTCGTGTGGAAAGCAAAGCAAGGACAGATGTGAAATGAACATGTGCAATCTTAATATTATGATGTATACATATTATAGAGGCATCTTGAAGTCCCTATCAGGATTAGGAGCCATTATGCTGGGCACTCTTTATTTTACAATCCCAGCAACACTCCCAGTTGAAGTATACAATCACAATAATGTCTACTTCCAAAATACTGATATTTATCAGTTTGTTTATATACACATGCACATCATACACATTACAAAACAAAAACATACACATTAATTAGAAATGTGTATATAAGGCCCTGAGAGAGGGCTATGTTTTGCCTTGTTGGCAGTCAGCACTAAGAAGTCCATTTTGATTGCACAAGATGTGTGTATCTTCCATCCACTCACAGGGCCTAGACCAAACTTACAGTGTAACTCCAAAGTCAAGAAAGTTACAAGGGGATTGTTTGGTATAAATGATCATATAAGCTATACATCGTTCAGATGCTGAAGTGGAGCATTAAAGTAGTGTATCATGAATGCACCATTTTGGTATTTAGTGGATATGCAAAATGAATGTAACTTTTCCATGTCCTGTGCTCCATCTCATACCTTTCTGTTTGTTGGTTTTTCCCATCCAACCTTCCACTGTGTAAGTAACTCACTCTGAATACCTGTTCAATGCCATTTCACTCAAGCTTCACTCCTTTCAAAGTAGCTGCTGTCCCAATTTTGGAAAAAAATTCTCAAGTTGCATTTTAAGCATTATTAATACAGTTTACAACTACTATGATGCTTCTAACAATTTCATCTCTACCTGAGGAGTTGTCCATTTTACATAAATGGAGTGGGTTCCCTTTTCTTGTAAAATTGTATCATTTTATAAAGTAGGGCCCAATTCTCCAACTTGCTCTGAGCAGTTGGACCTCTGCACCTGGGTCAAGTCCTATTGACATGAACACATATAAAACAAGTCATGAGATCAGGGTGTAAAGCAGCATGATATTTTTCCATTCAGTGTGTCAGCAAAACTTACTGAATAGAATTAAAAGTTGGGATAGGGAGGCTAATTAATAGAGCAGTACTGGATCTACGATTTTAGAAAGGCTGGGAAGGATGATTCAGGGATTGTGACTATATATATGGCATGGGATGTCTCAGACAAGAAATGACTCCATGTTATTTGTTTGCTTTCACATTTGCAGAGTAATTAAACAAATAAAACTAAAAACTATATCCTGCAAAAACACCTGGGAGTAGTTCTGGTGTGTTCTGATATGCAACATTTAATTTGGTTTCTCTGTACTGCATCTTTACATTTCTAAAAACTCTGACTGCCAGGGCAGTTGCCATTTGGGGGGCAGAGATGACACAGAATGGTGTAGGGGAAAACACTTTTCTCATTGACATTTTATTCTTTCTTATTGTGTTGTTTCTCTTAATCCAAAATGCGTCTCTCAGGAAAGTCATATGGTTGTTCTCTGTATATTGAGAAACATGACAGGTGTAGTGAGGCAGCAACCAATGAAATTATGTCTTTTCACCAGGATACTTGGTCACCTTCATCTGAACTTTACAAAGCATATGCCAAATTCCGATTTAAGTGTATGTATGTAGTCCAAAATATGTGTAACTTCATCTCTGGGCTTGATTCAGTAAATATTATCTGTATCATACAAAGATGTAAAAGCCAAGTAAGGTCACAGATACTGGCTTTGCAGCGTAACAGAATATGCTAGCATCACATGCATTTGGATTTGGGGATTTTTTTTGTTTTGTTTTGTTTTTCATTTATATAATTATCAACCATCCAAAAGGGTCTCATGAATCCTTTCTTCAATTCTAAAGATATCATTACGGGGAGGAATTTTCTCAAAGTCTTTTATTAAAAACAAATTGAAGCAAATGCAAGCTGTCCAATGACCAAGCAAACCCACAGAGCCACAAGTGTCTGAAACCTCATACTAATCCTCAGTGTCTCAAGAGTGCTAGGCAGAGCACCAGCACAAGGATTCACTGTGTTGGAACTTTACCCAACTCTTTTTATATTTGGTTCCATCTCTTTCCAGTGATCCTATGGGCATTGATTTTAATGATAACACTTAGCCAACACACAAACTAAACAAAATTCCTTGTTTTAGGAAATCATTAAATTCTAAGAACTTTGAGTTTTAATCCTGGCTCTGTCACTGATTTGACGTGTGACCTTGAGCAAGCCACGTAGTCTCTATTTTTCAACCATGGGTGACTAAAGAAAGCTAAACATAATCATCTACACAAAAGTGGCTTCAGGCAGAGATGTTGGGAGTTGTGAGTGCTCAGCACTTCTCAGGATCAGGCCTTTAATAAAATTTTAGAAAAAATCTTAGAAAAACTCATACTATTTCATCTTTGCTCTAAAGACTATTTGTATGCATACTTTATGTAGGGAATTTGAGCATGGATCAGAATAAAATTATTTTAAACCTTTGTTTTGTATACATAACCCCCCAAATAAAAGTGAATGCTGGCATCTTTGCTTTGTGAAAGACTGATCTATACTTTTTAGGTATTATAATATCAGAGGGTTTAAACTGAAATTAGAATTAAGTATTTCCAGCATTAAATGGAAGAAGATGCACAGTCTGAAACTGTCATCTCCTTCATGCTTTTAGCTCTGCTTAGCTTTTTCTGCATAATTTCTTTTGGGTACACAGATAGACACTGCTTTTGTATAAGCTACAAAGTCACAAAACTGGCCTTGCACTTCTTGACCTCAATAAAAATGTCAGCCATATCTGACATTGTAGTCAGATATATGAAACTTGCATGCAGCAATCAGGCAATGTTGCTTAATGCAAGGACTCTAGCAATCATTTGAAAAATGCTTAGACTGGATCAAATCAGAGGACAGTCTTCTAGAATTGTAGTGTTGGCTGCAGCAACAGTCAGTGTTTGGGGGGTTTTTTTAAGAAAAAGTCACTTTACTCAATTATATAGATCTACCATTATAGTGGCCCATTGATATATTAAATCACTTTTTGCAGCTTTAAAAATCTAGCCCTAAATTCCTGGCTTGTTTTTTCTTCCTCAAGCCTGGTAAAAAAGATCATTTATATAATTATGATGACACGGCCAGAGCATGACTCCAGTTCCACAATGACATTACATGATGCAGCATGTGTTGCAATGGGAACATTACATAACATTTCAAATCAAATTTAGACTATGCCATATTTGTGTTATGGGCCTGATTCTGCTTTCACTTGCATCAAAGTAAATCAAGAGTAACTCCACTCTAGTCAATGGAGTTACACCAGTGTAAAACCAATGTAAGAGAAGAATCAGTCCTTATGTGTCCAAACTCTTGTACAAACATTAATTAATCCCTGTAAGACAAGATGCTGGTAAGTATTATCCTCATTTTACAAATAAAATTAGATTCAGGAAGCTAAATTCAGATCTCATTTGCAATAGGTGCAACCCCTCAGTTAAGTACATACCCAACATCAGAGCAAAATTTGCCCCAGATTGCCCAAAGCAGTGTGTTTGTGTCACTATCACCAGAACTCAAAAGTTCCTGGCTACATAGTCATGTCTTGGTGTAGATGTATATTACTTTATCAGGAAAAAAGGGATTTAGAACTTGGGTGTCAGTGGTAACAACAGTTGAGTTTCTATAGATTCCTCATAAGTATCAAATACTCTGTATGGTATTAAACCACTGAACCATGTACTCCATATGGGCAGGGGGAAAAAAGATTGCTTCTTTTGAATTGGGCTATATGTTCTACATTTCTTCTTTTCTTGGACTACTGTTTAAAGCCATTGATGAAGGCACAGACAAACTCCTGAGCCTTCAGAAACTGCAGGCACTAAACATCACTCACAAAGAATTTGATCCTGCCCCCACTGAAGTAAATGGCAAAACTGTCAAGGACTTTAACAGACACAGGATCTGTCCATAAGCAAATAGTGTGAACCTTATCCATAATGGATACTGAACTAGTTAAGTAACAGAACTTTCAGAATATCTACTCCAATACTGTGTATTATTTCTTCATTTAGTAAGCATTGTCTGTCATAATGATTCATATATTATCAAAATGCATGTTTAGGGTAATTAAACCTCTGATAATTGAGTGGGCCACTAATGTGAAAGGCAGACTCCAAAAACATGTTTTTGCTAGAAATGAGATGGCATAGTTAGCTGATAGGATTACATGTAGATTTCTATAGTTTTGAATTTAACCTGTCTATTCTTGGGCTATCCATTTGTAAACAATCAATCTCTTTTTCAATGTATTGCATTAATGTTCATTGGAATATTTTGATTTTTTTAAATAGATGAAGAAAAATTACATGACCATGCTCCTTGAAAAGTTTTTATGATTATTATAATTATTATTTTGTCCCTTGGAAGTATTTTCTATCTCTTATAGGCCTATATGAGGCTGATATTTTATTGTTAATTACGGGTTATCACTACATCATAAAAACAGAAAAGGTACAACCTGATTGATAGTGCCTACCAAGGCTGCCTCCCTTAGCTTCCTGGCTAAAGTACAAAATAAGTATCCTTCCCCATCTATATTCTATTGGTGTATCCCATACTTGTAAACAAGGAGCATAGAGAGATAAGGTATGCATCCGAAGAAGTGGGCTGTAGTCCACGAAAGCTTATGCTCTAATAAATTTGTTAGTCTCTAAGGTGCCACAAGTCCTCCTGTTCTTCTTTTTGCGGATACAGACTAACACGGCTGCTACTCTAAAATCTCTCCCTATTGTTTTTCTTCTTTCATAACAAAGAAAAAAATGAGAACTCAGTCACCTCATTAGACAGCTATTGTAAAATTAGGCTTGAACTGTCACCTACTGCAAAAATGTTATTAATTGCTCCTGGCACATGTTCTAGAAACAGCAATTGGAATCTTGCCTGTAGCAGGGGTCAGCCACCTCCCATGTGTCCCCCTGATGGCCAGGGATGCCTCTACAGTGCCTTGCTAACAATTTCTTTCCTCTTCAGGGCCTTCCCATTACATTCCCACCAAGAAAACAGTTTCACAGGCCTTTCTGGCCAGGCTTTTATTCCTTTTTTCATTTTCCCAATGCAACAAACCAAAACTGAAAACAAAAACATAACAATTACCCTGCTGGTCTCGAGCAATTAGGGACATCCCTTCCCCAGCTTACTGCCAGACCTATGGCACCCTCAACAATTTTTACAACCCAACCCCACCCCTGCAGCTTCCTGATGTTCTTATAGTGAAATCACCTGATCTAATCCAGGTGTGGTTTCTTCGTAATCAGGAGTACCTAGCCCTAGGCCCTCCAGCTCTTAAGTGCAAGACATCCTGTAATATTAGCCTTTTTCTGAGCTTTGTTGCATCTTGAAAATAAGGGACTAATAACACTGGTTAGAGCTGAGGGACTGGCTCATACCACTTTTCTATACTGCTCTAGCAGTGCCCCTTTGTCTGACCTGTGACATCATTATGACTTTGTTCATTAGTTTCTAAAAATGTCCCCATCAGAACTGTCTCCAGACACGTGCATATTTTAACAAAAACACCAGAAAACTAACTAGCGTTAAAGGTAAAGAGACAACACACAAAAAATCTAAAATTAAACAAAAATATATATTTTCCATCCCTTTGGGCAAAAACCTGAGAAACCGAGTGTATTTTACATTGTATCATCAGATTTGGGCTTTATCAGACCAATGGAGGACACAAATTCCACAGTTTAGGCCCTGATCCTGCAAAGCATTTAGCATGTACTTAACTTCAAGTAAGTGAGTCCAAATGACTCTGTGCTTGATTCTGCACTATTGAAATGAATTTGAGTTTTGCCAGACCTAGACTATGTCTACACTATAGACTTCTGCCTGTGTAGCTATATTAGTCAGGGATATGAAGAGGTGTGATCTCTGACAGGCAGAATTCCCTAGTGTAGATGCAGCAATATCAGCAAAACTGAGCTTTTACCATTATAGCTTGTTTCACTCTCGTTTTACGATATTGATACCGAGCACAGCTTTGTCAGAGTAGCTGCGTCTATATCAGGAACACTTTACCGGTATACTATACCAGTATTCCTATACTGGTAAAGTGCTCCTATTGTAGACATAACCACAGAATCAAACTCTTTATAGGATACATCTTCATTCGAAAATACTGTGTGTTCTCAACTCATGTTAGGTAGCATGTGGTAAAAATCTTAGTGAAGACAAGGCAGTTTCTAGTTTTTCACGTTAGCAGCTCAAGGTAAAGAGGATGGAGGAGTCTAGGATTTACCTCCACCTGCTAATTCACGTTAAACCTACAAATTGCCTTGTATTCACAAGGATTTTACCTTGTGTTAGTTACTACATTAGCTATCATGAGTTAAGAACACACCTTTCTTCCCTAGTGAAGACAAGGTTTACAAGACTATTCACGTCTTTAAAATTAAGTACATGCTTAAATTCTTTTCTGGATTGTGGCCTATACTAGGATTCTCCACTGAAAACATTCAAATCTAGTGACTGTTATGCTGTATATCAGTTGATCTATGTAGTCTCAGCCTTACACAGAAAAGGAAAATTTCTCATATTGTTAAGACTAGAGCTAGGTGGGAAACGTTTTCCCATTACGTGAATATTTTTGAGAGCTTGAGATTTTTTTCCCATCTCAAGTGAGCACAAAAAGTCAAAAACTTGAAAAAGATTCATGAACCAAAGAGCCAAAAGGTTTTCATTTGGAATCAGTTGAAATATTTCATTTTGATAATTTTGAAGTATTTTATTTCAGTGTTGACCTTTGTTGTATGTATAGCTATATACATCTGAAGAAGTGGGCTGTAGCCCACGAAAGCTTATGCTCTAATAAATTTGTTAGTCTCTAAGGTGCCACAAGTACTCCTGTTCTTTTTTTAGGTGAGGTCAGTACTGTGTCTTCACCTTGGGATAGCTCATGCATGCTGGTTACCCTTAAGGGGAAAAAAACACTATTCTGAGCAATGAAGACAAGTCCAAAGTTTAAGTGATTTCATTTTGTGGGTAAATGGTTGCTTTGAGTCATGGTCATAGCTGTAACAAGTCTGTCCTCTGTTCAGGTTCACATAAGCCGTCTGCAGTCAGCATGAGAAATCATATTATTTAGCAGATGCTAGCAAACAAGTTCTCTTTTCCCTAACAACATAAGCCAGCGATTGAACCAAGCTAAATTATCTGTTGCCTACAGACAGTAAGTTCTTTCTAGGTCATGACTTTAAGTTCACTCTGATTAGGCAAGATGAAAGCAGCACTGTGCCTTGTCCTGACTGTACCACACATGTTTTGTGGCTCCTGGAGGGAGGAAGCAATGTCAGCACAAACACAAAAGAAATAATTGTACAGAAAATGTCACATGCTAACTAGTCAATATTTATTAAATGGTCTGGAGGGTTGTTTGTTTTGTTTTGTTGTTTTTTATAAGTCTAAGCAGCACGGTTCTGTGGCTTAGTGTGTCCACCCTGTTTCCAAATAATGTCTCCTAAATTCATGTTCATATCTAGACAAATATTTTTGCTTTGACATTTTTCTTCTTTGCATTCAATTGATTAGACAGTTGTATTGGCTGCTTGTGTACAGTGGGCCAAATTTGGTTCTCAATTACATTGGTGTTAATTTCAATAGAATTGGTCCAGATTTACAAAAGTGTAACTGAATTTGTTTATATACACTAAGATGCTGATCCCGCAAAGAAACACGTGTGTAACTTTACTTACATGAGTAACCCCATTGAACGTTATGAGGCTATTTATCTGGGTGAAGTGACATGCATAAATGTTTGTAAGACTGGGGTCTAAGCTCTCACCTATACACAGGGACAGATTCTGCTCTCATCTAGACCAATGTAAATCAGTCATAATTTAGTTGAACTGTAGTGGCCAGATTCTCTGGTCTTCTAAGGCCACCCTGTGCCATGTAAGGGGAGGAAATAGGCATGCTGGGGGAATTCCAGGGGCAGGGCAACAAGGAGTAGAAGGGGGGAGCAGATGGGAGCTATGTCCTGGTGGAGGATTGGAGCTTACAATAGTGGTGTAATGTAGAGCTGTTTCTGTGCAGCTCTAACTTGTGACAAGGCTGGATGTCTCCAAACTGGTGGAACGGCAACTGGCTCCTGGCACCTCCCATCTCTAGTCTACCTAACCAGAGTTTCACTGCTATAAATGAGCTCAAACCTGCATGGTTTTCTCTTTTGATATGCTTGACACTTCCGATATTATTTGTTCTTTGCATTGGTTTTATTTCTTTTCTGGTTATATATTTTATTAATTTAATAATAATTTAATAAAATATTAATTTCACCTAAGTTGGATATTAATTGATCCTGAAAATACTATGAACTGCCCCCAGCTGACAAGTTTTATTTCACTTCCTTTTTCTGGAGATAACCTCTATTTTACATCCACTCAGGAAGCAAGCTGCTTCCTTGGCCTTATTGAGATTTGGAAGCTTTCCATGCCAACATAATGCTTTATTTTCTAAAATTAAAATAGCTTTTGGCATTTTAGCATTCAAATCTTAGAAATTAGCTTTATTTTGCAGTTATGGAGAAACATATACAACTAGCTGGATTTTGAAATGCAACATATTTCATAAAGAACTATCATATCATAGGGCTGAATGCGCCTATAATTTTCTTCTTTTTCTTTTATTAAAATAATTCAGACAACTTTCCTGAAATGAGCTCATGAGACAAATGAGCTCATAAGGGTTAATATTTGTGCTGTGCTATCATTTTTTAATACTGCCACCATATTGTTAGACTAAGCAAAACCCATGACAACTTCCCTGCCCCATGTCAAAGTAATTTATGGGATATAGTTATTTAAGGGGATTAAGAGGGCTTTTAGAATATTTGCTGTGAAGTCAGGAGGCTGATAACAGAGGCAAATAATAAAAGATCTGATCCCTTTCACATATACCATTAAAGAAGAAAAAAAAGTCGAAAGACTAGTTCAACTACCTGGACATATATCAGAGGGGTAGCCGTTTTAGTCTGAATCTGTAAAAAGTAACAGAGGGTCCTGTGGCACCTTTAAGACTTCTGTTAGTCTTAAAGGTGCCACAGGACCCTCTGTTACTTTTTACATGGACATATGACATTTATCAAAACATCCGTGTTAGAAAGAGCTTAGCCATTTCAAACAATAGATCCCCTCCTAATTGTTCTGAAATGTGAATTTTACAGCTTGTTTAGTTACAGTTTTCATTACTTATTCATAAGGAATAGGGATGTTTTATTTATTCACTCAGATTTACTCTTCATAATTTAATAAAGTAGAACAGACAGAGATCTTAACTGCTGGTGAGAACTAAGGCCTCCGTCCTATAATTTATTTCATGCAGAACCCTGGTGGCTTCAACAGGCTGCAAATGGGTTCAGGGGTCTGCCCACATGGAACAACATACCACATTAGAGCACAGTTGATTAACAGAACTGTTTTTAGCAAGTAACCCTTGTTTAATATGACACCTTGTTTAGTACCTAGGGTTGCCAACTTTGGTTGGACGAATTCCTGGAGATTTCATCACACGACATAATCTTAAATTAATTATTAATCTTTAATTCCTGGAGATTCCAGAACAAGCCTGGAGGGTTGGCAACTCTAACTCCTGTATATTGTAGATTTGGTTGGGGTTTTTTTTTTTTGTGTGTGAATATTCATTTCTTTATTTGGCTGGGGGAGAGGGGGTGTTGTTTGTTTTGTATCTTGGCCATTTTACGTGTAAACACTTTGGATTTACACAGCGTGTTTTCTGCGAGTTCTTTGCAAGAGTTACATTTATTTTATGCGTAATCATACTAGTAGTAATGTTCCTGAAACCATTATCAAAAGATGGGAAGTTATAAGGCTCACCAAAATTGGAACATTTCACCTCTGAAATACAGTGTACTCCACTTCCCAAAACTTCTCACTGTGACATTTAAGAGAAATCAATCAACCAGTGATGGTGAGGCAGATGGGGATAGAAGATAAATATTTATCTAATTGCAAAATTTGTATATCAGATACATGTGTGTGAATAAAATCTGTATATGTGCCTCACTGTTCTTTCACTTTCTACCCCACCCTTCATCTGTTGCTCATTTTTTTAGATTTCAAGCTCTTCAGAGAGACTCTAAGTTTACCTATTTGTATATATAGCACCTAGCAAACAGGGTCCCTATTCTGATCAGGATCTCTGGGCATTACCACTATATAAATATTTAATAATAATAATGTATCAAGAACACCTGTATAAACAAGGCTTTGTACATGCATTAAGAACTGGGTCCCATTCTTTGCAAAGCTGTTGATTTGCTACCTGACTTTGGTCAAGGTACAGCCCCTCTCTATGCCTCAGTTTCTCTGATAAGTATAATGATATTTAGTCACGTTTGTAGAGTGCTTTGTAGATCTATGGAAAGCATTATATAAGTTTAACTGTTATAATACTGTTAATCAAGAAGTATTTGTCATAGTTCAGGGCAACTGTACCTGTATTCCCCTTCTGTGGTCCAGCAAAGGCACCCAGTCTAAGCTTCCCCAGCTGCTGCTTCTCTTGGGAGGAAATATGCATCTCTCTTCTTTCTGACTTGGGTATTTCCAGGCTGCTCATTCCCCTGGCTAGACTAAGCAGGATTTTTTTGCCTTCTCTTCTAAGACTGTTAAGAGTGTAATTACACAGTTTAATATAGAGAGATATACCTATCTCATAGAGCTGGAAGGGCCCCTGAAAGGTCATTGAATCCAGCCCCCACCAGCAGGACCAAGCACTGACCTTGCCCCAGATCCCCAAGTGCCCCCCCAAGGATTGAACTCATAACCCTGGCTTTAGCAGGCCAATGCTCAAACCACTGAGCTATCCCTCTCCTTAAGTTAAGTTACCACACAGTTCTTTCTAAACAAGGACATTTTATTCTTAAGGTAAATGCAATACAGAGAAAACATACTAAAAACCATAACTGAAGCTACATGCATGCCAGTATGCCTACTAGAAATCACTCCAACACTTTTTAATGGACTCTGGCAGGTGAACAGTTCTTCAAACCCCAGCCAGGGGGTTTCCTAGAGTATCATTACATACATCCAGCTCACAATAGGAACACAGCCTTATGGGGCCTCAGTAAGCCAAAGTCCTTCCAATCTTTCCCTAAGGATTGGGGTCCTCCATTTGCTGGATCAGAAAGAAGACCCTGAATCAGTTTACAACCAGGCTATTTAACCAAAAATCTTTTCATTGTCTGTTGGTCCCTGGAGAATCCAGCTTAAAGCAGTATATGTGAACCTCTCTAGGGGGTGGTGGTTCTCGAGAGGTGTTACAACTTGAATGACTTTGACTAATCACCCCCCACTCCTCTGAGTTCTTGGGAGAACTGTATTTACCTTTCCCATGGAAATTTATACAATCCCTGGTGCACAAGGATATACACACCATTCATTTAATATAATGGAGTCCAAACACATTAAATTTAATTCAATAAAGTTCAGCCAGGATATTACAGAAGATTGCCCTATTTGTCACAATATTACTGTAATACTGTTAATCAAGAAACTATTTATTTGGGATGTCTCCCAAGGGACAAATGTAAGATTAATAATACTTAATTGCAATGACTAGTATTTAATGGGATTGCCTACAGGTGATCTATTGCTTCATAAGTATTTCAGTCTTGTTCTGATTTTGTTTGTTTGCTCTACTCGCAGCTTTCAGTCCCTTCTCAGACATACTGTATGCTGAAAGAGCATGGATAGCTTCCGCACAGCCAATTAAATTCAGTAATACTTTGTTGACATGACAAACTATCCAAGGGAAGTTACTCTAGACACCTGGAGTCACTGGAGCTATATTGGACTTATACTGATGTGCTGTGATGATGAGCAAATTGGGTCCAAGGCTATAAAGTGCAAATGAAGTGAGTGTCTTAGCTCTGATATGTACATGCAAGAGGTTTAAATGGGGGAAATGTTAATTGGGTACACAAGTCAACATACAAATACACAAAGCAAAAGGTATTCTAAATCATATACTTTCCTGGGGCACAGCATCATTATCTAATAATGCAGTACTTACCACTTATACAGTAGTTTTCTTCCTTGCATTTCTAAGTGCATTACAAGGCAGGTAAGCCTCATTGTTCTATTTCATTGATGCAGAAACTGAAGTTCAGAGGGGCTAAGTGATTTGCCCAAAGTCGCACAGCAAATCATTGTCAGAGATTTGAACAGAATACAAATTTCCCAACTCCCAGCCTATCCTCTTCTTTCTGAACTATGCTGTCTTCCTATACATACTTTGATGTTGGTGATTAGTGCACAATTGTTCTATCCCAGTAGAAAAATGTGTACTTGTTTCTACATAGACATTCAAAGTGGCATTATCTATGGATAGGATTACGATCACATTTTGCAGGAATTATATATGTGGTGGCTAGGTGGGGAGGTATTCTGTATAGGTGTATATATTTGGTGTCTTGATTGTTACACTACCCTTACGGGTCTCATGAGGCCCCAGTCCAACCTGTAGTTCCCTCATCACCTAGCCATGGCTGTGGAAGCAGAAAAGGAAATGTTAAGGAGTGAGAAGACCCGGTAACTATGTTTGATAACCAATTAGGTTAGGATGCTAGATATAAAGGGTGGCAGCCTGATAGGGGAGACACCAGACTCTAGTAAGGAGGAAATAGTCACTCATGCTTTATTTGTCTGTAGTTTGGTTACACTCGAAAAAGAGCAGGGCCTAAGGTTTGGTTTGAGGTGTAAAGCTCACATCACTGAGAAGGGATGTAACAGGTATGTTTTGCTTCTACTATACAAAAGTGAGAACACTGTTCAATCACTTTGGCTATATATTTCTCCACAGTAAGGGCACTGTTAAGGTAATTATTCCATGTGTCAGAATGAGTACATCTCTTCAAAAATACAAAAGAATAAATTTCCTGTGCTACATATTAATGGTTGGATATGTCAGATTCTCCACAGTTTTGGGAGCCAGTAGAGATACTACAGTAGTTCTCTAATTTGGTTTGCAGTAATTTCCATAAGCCTCCATTTACAAAATGGAAACTAAGGTTTCTGTTACTTCATTCAGTGGTGACTGTGTGTGACCTTTCTCAGAAGGGCCATAGTTAACCTGAGGCATCTGTACAATCAATTAAAAAACAGTGCTGTGATTTCTTTAGCCAATTCAAGTCAATTAAATCTAGCCCTGCCTGTTCTCTGTGTAGTATAACACAATGACACATACATCAGCCATCATGAAATACAACCATATCTTGCCACCTGTGTCTGGAAGTATAAAGGAAGAATACAGTTACTGTAAATTAACCCTGAGCACTAAAGATAAGTCTAGTCCTTTTCGTACCTGTCTTTTCTTTCTCACCCCACTTCTATCTTCACTTCTGATACTGCTACAACCAACAACAGAATGAGACTCCTGCTGTCTCCCAGCCAAACACCAGAATACTGACTGCTGGCCTTGTCTCCCTGTATGAAGCCCCTTTACTCTCTGCATGAGCGCTCGTTTATCTATATATCTGTCTAGCGAATTAAACTGTACTCAAACTTTTGATGACTTTTCATAAGGCAAGATCAGTTACAGATCCAAATTAGAATGTACTGGTCATGTTTTAAATGCTGTGATCACAAAAAATAAGCATAAAGGGATAGGAAGAGAAGTAAGATGGTGTCAAAAGATTTCAGTTTACATGAGCACCTGTAACCATATGACTAGTTCCAATTTGATCAATAGAAACGACTCACATTCTTCAAGTTAAACATTTGCAGAACTGCCACCTTATGAGGGTTTTTATGTACTTTCCTGTCTTAATTGAGAGTAAAGAGGATTCATTCATTCTTTGCCTGAATAAGGCAGAAAGAGGTTTTTCAAGTCATAATACAAGTCAGTGGCAGTTTCCCAATCTGTAAAATGAGAATCTGTTAGCAGTGTTGCAAGCTTTAGTTAATGAATAGTGATGAAGTAATTTGAGATCTAAAGATAAAAGATGCCGTCATGTCCCTTACTTACTTTACAAAATAGTAAAATGTAAGCATAAAGCTTTAACTTCCAAATTTATTCTACCTGTACTGCAACTCTTCACAGTAATAATCTTGTGCTGGAATAGTTTTGTAACTGTAACAGATTAAGTCAAATTCTACTTAGTTAAGGTAGTGTAAATCTGGAGTAACTCTATTGAAATCACTAGATTTATCCCATGTTTAAACTAATGCAAATAGCAGAATTTGGCTCCATGTCTTCATCTACTCACATGCATGTAGGGATGAAACCTAAATATAAAGCAGCTGATGATTCTGCAGATAATTTTCATCTTTTTTCCCCTTTAGAAGAAAATATTTAAGGTTGGTTTCATTACGTTGTCAGTTTGAGAAGTGGAGTGGGGAAAGGATCATTTATTTTTAGTCCTCACAGTATTTGACTGACAGCATTGGCCACACAGGAAGAACGTCAGTCTGAGTCATCCTTATTCCTGAGCAGTATGTTGGGCATGGCTGTAACAGGAAATAGATGATCTTTAATCCCATAATCGCTATGACTTTTCTTAATACTTTTTTGGATGACAAATATGAGAATTTGCGTCAGTGAATGGTGCATGACATGGGGAAGTAGTTGGGTAAGCAGTAGAACTAGCTACTGGAATAAATGTTCAGTATACAGTAATAGTGGCAAAGGCAGGCAGGCAATTTAAATAAGTATTCTGTCAGAAAAGTACAGGAAAACCTAGCTGGGGAAAAGGTACCCCCACAACTTTTAAATTATTTTATTGCATACATGTATTTTACTAAACCTAGATTTATAAGGACTATGTTAAGAGAAAGAGGGCAATGGCACCCAGCCAAAGAGGTGTGAAATGTGCCCCCGGCCATGTAGAAAAATATTTTTAAAATATTTTATTAAAGGAGGTCTGAGTTTAATTTCCCACCTCTTGGTATTTCAGTGTTGGGGAACCATAATAATAATATTACCCACTTTTTTCTGGTTTATATGCCAGTTTGTGCAAATTACGAGATAATTCTGCCAACACTCAGTACCAAATATAGTTTATTACTGTTCATTCTATTAAAGGCAGTTACAAACACTGTACTTCAGTGAGTAATACCATTCAAGTCATGTGCAACCACTTGGGCTCTAATCCTGCAAATATTTACTCACATTCTTCATGTTATGCACTGTGACTAGTCTGACTGACGTCAGTGGAGCTACTCGCATTGCATAAAGCTAAATGTATACAATCTTTGCAGTATTGGGAGCTTACTACCTACTGAGTGTAGTGCTAGCGACTATGATTAGTCCCATTGAAGTCATTGCAATAAGCACTGCATCCAGTAGTAAATGTTTAAGAATGGAGTTTAGACACCTTAGACAGCAAAAATTTGTTGGTTTTAGTTTTACTATAGCCTCCTGAACTGTCTAATCCATTTTAAATTGAAGAACTAGTTCCATTTCGCAGTTTGCAACATTCTGGGGCATTAAATTATTATAATAGTACAGTATTTTGCATCTAATCTCATGGTCTGACCAAGTCTGGTCCTTCTTCAAATATTGAGAAGTGCTTGACAAAGCTTGATACATGTCTGAACAGTATATTCTTCACTCATTTTTATCTTAGCGATATATATCACAAGCAGCCCTATAATATGCAGTAACTGTGAAAATGATATACAATTTCCTCCAAATTCCTGATTAACATACCAAGACTTACTCAACAGATGTTTAGCACCGATGATACACAGAAAACAAGACAGGTGCAAGAGTTACAACTTGTTCCTCCAGGTCTCATAGAAGAACAAGAAGTTCTTGACGTTCCTCTTTCTCCCTTATTAGCACAACAGTGTAACTGTACTATACTCTGTTGTAACAATCAGTATACTTTAGCACACACTTCCAATAACAAGATGCATTATTGATCAAGACATGCAGGAAAATAATACAGATATAGGGACTGATTTTAAAGTGCAAATTTATTAAATTAGAGGGCTAACACCCTCCCAATTCCAAATACCAGGCATTTATTTTGGTATAGTGTGGTGTCAAATGGCCTCCATGCTAAATATGTAGGCTTGGCAGAATTCAGTGTTGATATTTTCATAATTTAAATGGATAATATCAATGTTTATTTTTAAGCATCTTTTTCTATTTTTATCAATTTAAAATTTTCACAGTTGTGCAGAATTCTGGATTTTGTTACCTCAAGGGGAAGAAGGTAACGCTTCAAAGGAAATACTAGAGAGATGGTAGAGGGAAGATGTAACAGGGAAAGCCCCTTTTCTCAGAAGCACAGACTCGGCTCCCTTCCATGTCTGTCACCGGTGGATTTAGCTACCCATGAAATAGAATAAAATAAAGAGAAGACAAGATAATATGGTGCAAATAAAGGTAAATGTATTAGGGATAAAAGGTACAGAAAACTGGGAAGAAAGGGGGGGAGAAATACAAGAATAACACAGTAAAACGGCAAAACCATGACTCAGTAAAACAGTGAATCAGTGACTGACTCTAAGAGCTTGGAGCTCAGGCCCATAAACCCTCCCGTGGGATTCTACAAAACAATAAACAATACCCCAACACAGAAACCTTTCTCCTATTGCTCTGATGCAGCAGATGTCATGTACAGGCGTGATGCCCAGGACCTACAACTCTTGGACTGATTTAGAGACCCTGAGAGGAACACTGGGGAGTCCAGACTACTGATGTTTCTCGTCGCTGGCGAGGAGACCCTCTAGGATGATGGACACCAGGAAATGCAAGATATAGAAATGACGATGAGAGGATTCCTCTTCCTCAAACACACTGCGGGATAGATGATGTTCTTCGATCTCAGCTCTGGAGCTCTGCGAAGACCCAACCGTGTACGAGCTGTCGCTGGAATGGACAGCCCCGCGCAGGCGCTGAACAAGTCCTTATAAAGCCTTTTTGGCGGGAAGAGTTCTGAGGTGATGGAACGCTTCTGAGGTGATGGAACACTTAGGGTTAGACTTGGCGGGAAAAACCGGTTCTGACTGGTTTGAGCTAGAGTCTTTGTGGTAAACAAGTCCTCTTTCAAAGATGGAGTTCAAAGTCAGAGTTCATATACTCCATTTTGAATTTCAGTTTAAAATCAGTGATTCACTTCAGTATTTCAAAAACATTTTATTAACAGCTCATTGAAACAGTACATTCCATCTAACAGTTTCAAGCAATTTTTTTCAATTTTTATCAATTCAAATGTTCACAGTTACAGGAATTCATGGTAACATTCAGATAACAGGGGAAAGGTCAGATAACACTACTCTACAGCCAAAATACTTCTGAAATAAATGTAGTCAAACTTTACTAATTCTGGGTCACTGAGAACAAAAATGATGCTTAAAATTGTTGATTGGCTCTAGTTTTCAAGATATGCTATTGGGTCAGTATATACGACCCTTGACTTGGGAATGGCAGAGGATAAGTGAGTTATAAAGGGAAGGGATCTCAATTTAAACCAGAAATGACTAAAATACATCTTTGACTGGATCTATGAATAAATCTATGACTGGGTTTGGACAGTACTTGCTTTTTAGGCAAAACAATGAATGATGCAATCTGAAGCTGGTATTGCGTCATATATGATATGAATTGCATCATGTTATTCCTAGAAGTCATGGATGATGCAATCATAACGAAGCTTACATCACTCTGCTGAACAAATTGCCCTATATCAGCTCTAGAAATCATACAGTGTCGTGCTCTTATTTGTCAGTGTTTGATTTTGCAAAGTGACACATTTCTCTTTAGCCAAAGTGAGCAGAGATGCCTCGTACTTGTGTGAACAGTGCAGATAACTTCTGCTATGTTTGTGGTGAAGTGACTTTTGCATCACAAAAGCGCAGTATAACCACTATGGTTAAGAAAGCCTATCACCTTTATTTTGGCTGCAAAGTTGGAGATCAGGACAAGAGGTTGGCCCCACACATATGCTGCAACACTTGTGCAACAAATCTTCACCAGTGGTTGAACAGGAAAAGGAAATCTATGTGCATTATCCAAACATTCCATCAGCTATACGCCCAGTACCCCACGGAGAAGGACTGCTGGTTCCTGATGCACCAGAATCATTCTCACTTGAGTCAGACGAGGAAGAGGAAGAGGATGAAACTTCTGGTCCTGAACCATCAATGTCACAGAACCCACATTTTCTCCCATCCTCCTCCTCTGAACCACACCTCATAACACAAGGTGAACTGAATGACCTTGTCAGGGATTTGGAACTACCCAAAAGTAAGGCAGAGCTGTTGGGCTAGAGACTACAGCAGTGGAATCTCCTGGCAGGTGATGTTAGGGTTTCCATGTTCCGTGACCGTCAAAAGGATCTTGTCCCATTCTTCTTCATGGAAGGTGATCTTGTAGCCTGCAACAACATCGATGGTGTGATGGCAGCCCTCAACATCGTTCACGATCCAGATGAGTGGAGACTGTTCATTGATTCATCGAAGACGAGTCTTAAAGCTGTTTTACTGCATAATGGCAATGTTTTGCCATCAATTCCAGTTGGTCATGGAGTCCATATGAAGGAAACCTATGACAACATGAAACAACTTTTGAGGTGCATAAACTATGACCAACATCAGTGGCAGCTTTGTGGCAATTTGAAGATTGTTGCTCTCTTGCTTGGTCTGCAGACTGGATACACAAAGTACCGCTGTTTTCTCTGTGAATGGGATAGTCGTGCAAGAGATTCCCACTACATCAAGAAAGATTGGCCACTCCGACAGTCATTGGAGCCTGGGAGGAAAAGTGTTCAGCATCCACCACTTGTTGAATCCAGGAAGATTTTGTTGCCACCCTTACACATCAAGCTGGCTCTGATGAAGAACTTTGTCAAGGCCATTGACAAAACACAAGCAGCTTTCAAGTACCTCCATGGAAAATTTCCAAGGTTAAGTGAAGCTAAGATAAGGGAAGGTGTCTTTGTTGGTTCTCATATTCGTGAACTTCTTCGAGATGATGCATTTGACCATGCACTGCGTGGCAAGGAAAAGATGGCATGGAAAGCCTTCCAGTTAGTGGCAATAAATTTTCTCAGAAACAACAAGGCAGACAACTACAGGTTGTTGGTGGAAAACCTCCTCAAGGCATACAAAAGCCTTGGTTGCAACATGTCACTAAAGATACATTTTTTGCACTCTCATTTAGATTTTTTTCCACCGAACTGTGGAGCAGTGAGCGACGAGCACGGCGAGCGATTTCACCAGGACATTGCAACAATGGAGAAACGCTATCAGGGCAAATGGAGCCCATCAATGCTTGCAGACTATTGCTGGACAGTGAGAAGAGATGCTCCATTTAATGAATACAAGAGACAAGCCAAGAAGCGCCGAGTAGACACTAAAGAGGACTAAACTATGTACATAATAGTTTTTTGCCTTTTGTTTCATAATAAATTTTATTTATATAACCCTTTTGCTGATTTTTAAAGTGTTACATAAACAGGACAGGTGAAATACTATCATGTAAAGCAACCATAAACACATGAAAAGACCTAGGTTTACAATTTATGATTAAAACTCTACTATCTACACAATATACATAGACATAAAATGTAAAAACTTAAATATCTTAGAAACAGTAGCCAATCAGTTGTTTTAATTGTCATATTTGAATTCAGCACATCGAAATACATAATAAATAGCACATTTTATCTCTGAAGCAGAAGACTTCTCAAAAAATGTAGACCAGTGTAATTATTTGATGGCAGTAGACATTTAGATTCAAAATGTTAAATCTTTATAACCGTTAAAACACAAGTTTTCAACACTACATATCAAAATATACAACATGAATATCTTTAAATCAAACTCTAAAGTTCTCAAGCAGCATTTTTCTTACTTTGCCATCTGCAAATTTCTGTTCTTATTGATGGAGTGTGTGTGGTTGCAATTGGCTTTTACTGACATTTTCCCAATTAAAAAAAAGTTAATCCTTCCAAGCTATAAATAATCAATATTCAGGGTTGGCCCCCTCCAGCTTAACCCCTAAGATTTAGCCCACCTCTAGTAAGTATTTTGCAAGATCAAACATTAGATTGTAAACAGGGTTTGGGACCCCATTTTACTTTTGTAAGGTGCCGTGCACATCTGTGGTTTTACAAAAGTAATAAATAAGATCCCAAGAATCATCCCTGGTATGTTAGCCCAGGCAAAGTGGGGAATCACAAGAATTTTCCCTTCCTGTTTGTTAACAGAAAGTATTTTCATGTTCTTTATTTTACTGTACTCCCCTCAATACAGCTTGTATCATGGCACTTTTGCTACTTTATTTTTCATTCAGCAGATAATTCTCATTGTCAGCAGGACAAAGGCTTTACATATAAGGGCAAGATAAGGTCAGCACATGTCACTCTCTGCCATATTTAAACTCACATTATCATATTACATAGAAATCTGGTACTCAACTTCATAACAATAACAATCTTCACATATATCATTTAGCAAGAGGCATAAATCTGTCATCAGTGAGCAGCCAAAAGTAAACCTGCATAATCTATTGTAAAGGATCTAGCCTTAAAGAGCTCCCATACTTTCCCTCTGTAAACATCATAACCATATTCAATGGTTGTTTTCATAACTTAGTGAATTTTGGGAACAGAAATTCTGTGTGTTTATTTTTTTAAAATGTGCCTGCTACATATCAATAGAGGGTTCAGGCCTGATCCAAAGCTCATTGAAGTCAATGGAAAGGTTCCCATTTACTTCAAAAAGGATTTTGATTAATAGATTTTAAGAAGGGATCATCTAGTCTGATTTGTTGCACAACACAGGCCATAGAACTTCACCAAGTACTTTCTGCATCAAACCCATAACTCCTGGTTGAGCCAGAGCATATCTGTTAGAAAGACATCCAGTCTTGATTTAAACTCTTCACGTGGCAGAATTCAGCTTCTATCAGCTACAGCTAACACTTAATCATATTCAAAAAATAATCAGAATTTAAGCTATGAAAAAAGATTTCACCACAAACAAGGTAATTAACTCTTACCATTTTGAGGGAAGATTAACTGCACTTCTCTCAGACAAAGGCCCTGATCCTGCAGTCTGATCTATGCAGGTGGACTCGTGCATCCATGAATCCCAGTGGTGGGCAGACAACTGCGCAGACAGATCCTACAGCAAGATTGGGTGTTCATGTGCAGGGATGATAAAGGTGAGAGAGTAATGCAAGTTTGCTGAATCCTCTGGCCTTAACCACAGTAGCATTATCAACAATGCTTGTTCATACAATAATAAACACTTGGAAGGAAACAAAGACTTGGCAGCATCCAAGAATAACAACAAATATTATAAATCCACCTATGGTAGTCAAAGTACCCATTCTTTTTTTAGTGCCATTTAGAAAGATTGTGTGCCAGTTTTTAAAATTGATTTATTTATTATTATTATGTAAATTCTGAAATATGAAAGAGTGTGAGAAGTATAAAGAGACTACTTCCATACACTGGAAACAGGCAAAGGAGGAGCAGACAAACTAATCATAAACTAATCAGGTTCCCAAACACTGTCATATACATATGCATATATTGCAGTTTTAAATTATTATTGTTTATTGTTAAAAGCAGCCAGCTCAAAGAAGGTTGCCTTGACAAGAAAACAACTAAGCCTATGTCTTCACTTCATACTAGCCGCAGGGCAAACAACTGAGGGGTTACTAACCCATGGTAGCATAATCCGTAAGAGCACATCCACATGTACTATGCCGTAATTCCCTAAATCCGCACTGGCACCATATCAGGGTGTCACAAACAATACAGCTATCTGGGAGCGTATCCCAAGATGAATAGTGCCACACCTCACTGCGTCACCCCATGCTCACATTTGCAGGGTGTTATGGGGCAACTTGTCTGCCTACTCTGAGGATTGTGGGAGGCTGTTTAATGGAGAGAACACTTGAGTAGATTCCTTGTGTGGGTATATAGCAAATACCAATCAAAAGAAGAATTGAAGTGAACTCAAATAACACAAAATAGAAGGATGTGAGTCAAAGGAAAACAAAAATTAATTATAACCTATTCTCTTAATGATCTGTATGGTAAGAAAAGTATGAGGAGAAGAAAGTTCTTTTAAAACCTTGCACTTTCTTATATTTACCTAGCTTTACATTTTTGAATGAGTCAGCCTTGAGAACATGCTAACATGCTAACAAGGGATCACTAGCTCCCACTAAAAATTGATCTGCAGACACTAATGTAGTGTCAGAGAGGGAGAGAAACGTTTTGGATTGGAAGGTTTTAAAGAAGTAAGAGTTTCACTGTTCCAAGAGTTTCACGGTATCAAACAGAAGAGATGGATGAAGCTGGAGAAACACAAGCAGGCAAACTGCAAGCTGAACAGGGGTAGATAGTAAATCCACGTCTGGTGAAAGCACAAATAGATGGCCAGATAGTACACAGGAATGGGTGCCTAGAGGACTTATGGAAAGGGATTGGAGAACAATCACATCTCAATTATTTTGACTGTCCATGGCTGCACATTTTTACCGCAGTTACTTTGGGGTAGCAATACACATTAACAGCCACCGTGGGCTGCCGATGGCTCAGGGAGTGGTGGCTACCTTGCTGTGTCATACAGATACAGGCAAGTTCATGTGTTAATGCAGAGCCTGTTGAGGAAAAAAATGCAGTTGAGCCTGAGGTAAGTCTGCAGTGAAGGCAAAGCCTAAGAACTTCTTTTCACTGCAGTTAGCTCAAGGTATAACTTGGCACTTGAGCGTGTTACTAGGGTCCCAGGAGGACACGACTTGCCAGTGCCACTGACTGTGCTGCCCCATCAGTGGCTTCACTGCTATCCTTACTTGAGCTATTTTTAATATAGCTAGATCCTAGCTATCTCAGGTGTGTCTACATGTGCTGCAACCACACTTCCCGACTCCAGTGTGGACAAACCCTTGTTCTCCATATTGCTAAAACTTAGTTATGTGCTAAACTCTAAGCACGTGACTAGTGTTTTTAACTAAAGCTGGTTGGAATATTTGACTAAACATATTTTTGACTAAATATGCTGTTTTGTCAAAGCTGAAATATTTCGAAGAGACTTATTGGATTTTATGAAATTTTCAAGGAAAGGTTTCAGGTCATTTCCACTGTGTAAGAGCGAGACCTAAATCCAAAACCTCCCCTTTTTGCTCCAAAAACAGATGCTTTCACACAGTTCTGTCTCACAAAAACATTCTAAATAGTTTAATTTTGTTCCAATGTGGAATGAAAACAAATTTTGAAACCTCAAATGTTGCTGTGAAATGGAATTGTTGTCCTCCGGCTGGCCTCTATGTTTAACATCAGTGTGACTAATAACGCAGCTGAGGTAACTGAAATGCAGCTCCCTTGGTATAAGCAAGAAGTAGCTGCTGGCAAGCATTCTCTGTGAAGGCCTCTAAGCTTAGTATTCACCTTCCCCTGGCTCATCAAAGCCTGGATTTGTTGGCTTTCTACACACACTGGCAAAGAAAATGCACCTGACATATATATGAGGAGATGACAGGTTGAGGCTGGTCAGGCATGAGTGAGGCATTTATATTGTATTAATATTTCTCGGTGTGTGACTATTTAGGAGATATGTACGGTTTATTGTATTTTGTTTTATTTGTAAATGTGCCATAAGTTTTCATTATTGTTAAAGCACCTAGAACAACTGGAATGGCTGTTATTGACTAGCTATTATTAACTGGAATTAAAAATGAAACAAAGCAGTTAGTCATATACACACAATCCAGTTAATCAAAACGATGTAAATTGGAGGTGATTATAAAATGAATGAAGCATATTTTCCTCTATTGAAAACATGTGGGGCAGAGTGGGAGGACTGAAATTAGTTGGTAAGTTTAATCCAGTTCATTGTAGGTAGGTTGTAAAGACCAGAAACACCAAATATAGACTATCATTACAAAACTGAAACTGCCAAGTAGTCAGCCAGTCTCATAAGACAAATAGTTCCTAAAAAGGATTTCTATTAAACTTATCATCACCTTTTGTTCCTTACATGCAATTTCCAAGTGTAGTCATTTGGCATTTACCCTGAATCCTGACCATTGTCCTGCAAGTGATACAGTATATTGGCGACAACTTCTTACTACCGAGAATCCTGAACAGCCTGGTATCCTTTAAGTATTCCTCTTTTGTTACCTCTTCTTTCAGTATGTCTACACTTACAGCGATGTGCTGAGCACAGACACTGCATGCCCAGCTATCATAGATATAAATCCGACATGCCAAACCCGTGGGGGAAAAAATGCAGAAATTGGGCTTGTTTTGGCTTAATTGGCTTGTGAGTTGCTTGTTGGCTAATTTTTTTTGCTTGTAGCTTGTAGCTTGTTGCTTGTTTGTTTGTTTGTTTTTTATTGGCTCCCAGCAAGCAGGAGAAAGGGGCAAGTGGGGGAGAGAGTCAGGGGAGCACAGTGGGCCCACCACAGTCACAGACTGCATGCCCGGGGGGATCTAGTCACATAGAGTGTTGGGGTTCTTAGGGATTGGCTTGTTTTGAAATGGGATTAGCTTGATTTTTGGCTTATTGTGAAAGTCAGGGTGCTTATTTACTGTGTGAAAGTTAGCAACTGTGATATAAATAGCGGTGTAGATGGTGAGGCACTGCTTAGGCAAGTAGAGTAGAGCTAGAGTGCCCTACATAGCTGAACCCTAGGATATGCACGCTATATGGGCTCACTACACACCCAAGAAGTGCATCCCACATCTACACTATTATTTTTAACAGCAAAGTGTCCCACTGCCATCCCCCTGCTGGAGCCTTTCCCTGCTGCGTCCCTCCTGCCAGAACCTTTCACTGTCTCAGGTAGCTACCCACTCTCAGGTGAGTGTGGATGCAGCCGGACTTTCACTGTGACGTGTAGCTACATGTTCCCTGCGCACCACCACAAATGTAGACAGTTCTTAACCTCTCCCAGTTGGTCTGCATGAAATTCCCAAACAAGTGTAATTAGAAATAATAGACTAGCTTCTTTGTTGCCTTATGTCATTTACACCAGTGTAAAGTGAATACAATGTGGGTATAAAATTTTACCTAATCAGAATGACAGCGTTTGACAATTTAAACCAGCTGAGGATCTGCTCCATGGTTTGCCTAACAGCTCTAATCTTCTGCTCAGCAAAAGCTATACTAAATAGGCACAAGTCATGTCATTACACTTTCAAAACAAAATGTTATGACTTTCCATTTTGAAACTATATTTTGTTTTGAAATGTATTTAACCAAAAATAAAACAAAGGATACAAAAACATTTTGTTTTATTTTGGGTTGAATGAAACATTTTGTTTTCAGTCAAAAAAAAACATTTCATTCAACCCAAACCATATTTTTTTTGGTTCAGCCACCAAATCGAAAAACCAGATATTCACCCAGCTCCACTTTACATTTATAAAGAATGCATCCTCTGTGCTCCACGTGTCTCTTTCTCCCTGACTTTTTTGGCAAGTAGCTTGTTAGTCACTATCTTTGGTTTATTGGGTAGATAGTGTAGCCCCTTTTTTCCCATATCCACCAGTTATAATCTGTGCTCCATTCAGTCTTAAAAGTGTGACCCAGGATATTCTAAAATTAGGCATCCTACAGATAACCCCCTCAGAGCTGACATGGCCATCTTATGAGGTGTCCCTTGCATATGTCTTCCACCAATTCAGAACTGTGTTCCTTATTTTCGACAGCTTCGTTCCTGTTTTTTCTCAAGAGCTTTACAAATTCAAAAGGTCATCTGCTCTTTGTAATATCTTAATGAATGTGCTTTTGCAAGCTAATGGTCTTGACTGGAGCTGTCAGCCTGAAGTCAGTTCAGTCTGTTTTTTAAGGATACAGAGTATATATATTTTTCATTCTCAGCATTAAATCTACTCTATATCAAGCATGAATTCTGGACAGATTAATGCCGACCAGTAACAATTGTGATTGACTGTGCTTTACAGGCAAGTTTGAATACTCAAATCTAATTTGTTCCACATGATTGACCTTTTCCAGCCCCAATCCTTTTTGTATCTGTTTTGTGTGATGGGTTAGTGCAGAGCTATTTTAATCATAGCCATCATTTTTTAGTTGTTTTTGAAGGACATTTTCGTTTATTGGGATTTTTTTCTTTTAAAATAGATTTTTTTTAATGGTATCTTCTTCTTGTTGTTCTCCCAAGTTGAGGTGGTGTGAGGATGTAAGTTCTGACTTGGCAGGATGGAATTTTATGTGATACCAAGGAGACAATACAAATATGTCAGTACTAAAATAAGAAGCACAAGATATAGATATATATACCAAGAGAGGGAGAGATCTTTGCTAATTATTCTCCCAATTCCCACCCTCATTAGTCTATAAAAAGGGCAGATTTATTATAGCATTGTTTTCCTTACATCCAACATCTATTCTTTTCCAGCCTGGGGTCACTAGCAAAAATAACGACTAATTCTGAGAATAACTGAACATTTCTTTCAAAGTGCTGAATGTATTTAATACACATGGAAACTCAACAACTTGCTGGATTGGGCCTTTAGAATATTCTGTGCAGAACTGTTCAGTTACTGAGAACACATTGATAAAGGCTGGATGTGGACTGAAAAAGTAGTTTTCTATTTGGGAATGATGCACTTCCCTCACAGGAATATAAAATTTAGGGGTCGTATTTGATAAACAAAAATGAGTGAGTAATCAGGTGATTTTAAATGTAGTGCAATAAAAGGATCTGTATAGCAACTGTTGGTATACAGAGCGAGCACAGCTAAGCAAGCTGCTTGTAATGAACCAATTCAATAAACTGAGATGAATGATAAACTAAAATGTGCCAGAGGCAACAAAGACTATTTTTGGTAAACCTTCCATCTTCCAATTCCAAATGAAATATCTTGTTGGATTCATCCTGAGCTAATCATTTATCTCGGCCTGTGTAGCTGTAAACAACCTGGTGTATTAGGCAACATATTTACATTATATTATTTTAGATTAATCACATTGTTTTACATCAGGATGACTATTAGGTTTAATTTCGAACTATTTTGCAACAGATTCACCGTGACTTTAACGTGGTCTCATGCATTTTATATCATCATGCCCTAAATGATTCCCAACTATCAATCTATGGTAGGTAGAATTTATGTATATATATATTTTTTTTTAAAAAAGCTGGTTTGCTCAGTTGTCCTAATCCAAATGATGTGCCTGATTACACTGGTCTACAATTTTTGAGAAGTCGTCTGCTTCAGAGAGAAAATGTGCTATTTATTATGTATTTTGATGTGCTGAATTCAAATATGACAATTAAAACAACTGATTGGCTACTGTTTCTAAAATATTTAAGTTTTTACATTTTATGTCTATGTATATTGTGTAGATAGTAGAGTTTTAATCATAAATTGTAAACCTAGGTCTTTTCATGTGTTTATGGTTGCTTTACATGATAATATTTCACCTGTCCTGTTTATGTAACACTTTAAAAATCAGCAAAAGGGTTATATAAATAAAATGTATTATGAAACAAACGGCAAAAACCTATTATGTACATAGTTTAGTCCTATTCAGTGTCTACTCGGCGCTTCTTGGCTTGTCTCTTGTATTCATTAAATGGAGCATCTCTTGTCACTGTCCAGCAATAGTCTGCAAGCATTGATGGGCTCCATTTGCCTTGATAGCGTTTCTCCATTGTTGCAATGTCCTGGTGAAATCGCTCACCATGCTCGTCGCTCACTGCTCCACAGTTCGGTGGAAAAAAATCTAGATGAGAGTGCAAAAAATATATCTTTAGTGACATGTTGCAACCAAGGCTTTTGTGTGCCTTGAGGAGGTTTTCCACCAACAACCTGTAGTTGTCTGCCTTGTTGTTTCTGAGAAAATTTATTGCCACTAACTGGAAGGCTTTCCATGCCATCTTTTCCTTGCCACGCAGTGCATGGTCAAATGCATCATCTCGAAGGAGTTCACGAATATGAGAACCAACAAAGACACTTTCCTTTATCTTAGCTTCACTTAACCTTGGAAATTTTCCATGGAGGTACTTGAAAGCTGCTTGTGTTTTGTCAATGGCCTTGACAAAGTTCTTCATCAGAGCCAGCTTGATGTGTAAGGGTGGTAACAAAATCTTCCTGGATTCAACAAGTGGTGGATGCTGAACACTTTTCCTCCCAGGCTCCAATGACTGTCGGAGTGGCCAATCTTTCTTGATGTAGTGGGAATCTCTTGCACGACTATCCCATTCACAGAGAAAACAGCGGTACTTTGTGTATCCAGTCTGCAGACCAAGCAAGAGAGCAACAACCTTCAAATTGCCACAAAGCTGCCACTGATGTTGGTCATAGTTTATGCACCTCAAAAGTTGTTTCATGTTGTCATAGGTTTCCTTCATATGGACTCCATGACCAACTGGAATTGATGGCAAAACATTGCCATTATGCAGTAAAACAGCTTTAAGACTCGTCTTCGATGAATCAATGAACAGTCTCCACTCATCTGGATCGTGAACGATGTTGAGGGCTGCCATCACACCATCGATGTTGTTGCAGGCTACAAGATCACCTTCCATGAAGAAGAATGGGACAAGATCCTTTTGACGGTCACGGAACATGGAAACCCTAACATCACCTGCCAGGAGATTCCACTGCTGTAGTCTGGAGTCCAACAGCTCTGCCTTACTCTTGGGTAGTTCCAAATCCCTGACAAGGTCATTCAGTTCACCTTGTGTTATAAGGTGTGGTTCAGAGGAGGAGGATGGGAGAAAATGTGGGTCCTGTGACATTGATGGTTCAGGACCAGAAGTTTCATCCTCTTCCTCTTCCTCGTCTGACTCAAGTGAGAATGATTCTGGTGCATCAGGAACCAGCAGTCCTTCTCCGTGGGGTACTGGGTGTATAGCTGATGGAATGTTTGGATAATGCACAGTCCACTTTTTCTTCTTTGACACACCTTTCCCAACTGGAGGCACCATGCAGAAGTAACAATTGCTGGTATGATCTGTTGGCTCTCTCCAAATCATTGGCACTGCAAAAGTATAGATTTCCTTTTCCTGTTCAACCACAGGCGAAGATTTGTTGCACAAGTGTTGCAGCATATGTGTGGGGCCCACCTCTTGTCCTGATCTCCAATTGTGCAGCCAAAATAAAGGTGATAGGCTTTCTTAACCATGATGGTTATACTGCGCTTTTGTGATGCAAAAGTCACTTCGCCACAAACATAGCAGAAGTTATCTGCACTGTTCACACAAGTACGAGGCATCTCTGCTCACTTTGGCTAAAGAGAAATGTGTCACTTTGCAAAATCAAACACTGACAAATAAGAGAGTACGACACTGTATTTCTAGAGCTGATATAGGGCAATTTGTTCAGCAGAGTGATGGAAGCTTCGTTATGATTGCATCATCCATGACTTCTAGGAATAACATGATGCAATTCATATCATGTATGACGCAATACCAGCTTCAGATTGCATCATTCATTGTTTTGCCTAAAAAGCAAGTACTGTCCAAACCCAGTCATAGATTTATTCATAGATCCAGTCAAAGATGTATTTTAGTCATTTCTGGTTTAAATTGAGATCCCTTCCCTTTATAACTCACTTATCCTCTGCCATTCCCAAGTCAAGGGTCGTATATACTGACCCAATAGCATATCTTGAAAACTAGAGCCAATCAACAATTTTAAGCATCATTTTCGTTCTCAGTGACCCAGAATTAGTAAAGTTTGACTACATTTATTTCAGAAGCCTTTTGGCTGTAGAGCAGTGTTATCAAGGGTGCCCGAAGGAGGGGAGAATAAGTGGTTTACCTCCCACCCTTGATGTTAGGGGGCAAATTAGAATAGCTGCAAGGCTGCTATAACTTGCATCAGCTGAACCATCACCTTAGGTATTTTCAGCTAATCCAGAATAGCCACAGTATCATAAAATCTGATCCATGCTCCCACTAAACACTGGCATGCTCATAATGCCCAGAAACCAAACACAGATGGAGTAGAATAGATACAACCATCTGTCACAGGGTGGCTGGGCCCTGTAAATCAAGTAGATCCAGTGTCCCTGTGCCAGGACAGGTGGGCTCATTTGGCAAATTAAGAGAGCAGAGCAGCTGCTGGGGGCAATAAAAGGTTAGAGAGTGAGCTAATTGAATGATAAGAGACCTGGTGAATCAGTCAGAAAGAGGTGTCTGGGGAAAGCTGTGGAAAATAGAAAGCTCTCTACAGGCCTTGGCTGGGAAGAGGATGTAATGGGTTAAGAGAATGCATGTTTGGGATGTGGGAGAAGGCAGAAGGCAGGAGAACAACAAGAGGGGTTTGCTGGCTAGCATCCCAATGCCCAAGAGTCAGGTCTTGAGAGGGCTGAAGGGCCAGTGCAGCAACAGAGCAAGGTATCTGATGGCTATAAGCAGCGAGTTGGAACAAGGACCAGAGAGGGCTGAAGACAGGGGAGCAGCAAAGGAGCTTTGCCACTGACATCTCAGGGGAAAACCAGGGGAACTGTTAGAGGGCCAAAGGGAGCAAGGGATTTTCCCCTTGTGAGTTTAGTCTCTAGCAGAGGCTGTGGAGGGTCCCTCAGGGAAGAGTGGGGTTATACCTAGATGAAAGGGCTGGAGTGACTGTCCTGGCAGAGGGACAGAGGAGGACTGACAGAGTGTCTGGGACACTGGAATGTAGTATGTGTTGCACAGGATGACCAGATCACGAGAGTGAAATATCAGGACACATTGGGCAAGCGGGAGCAACAGACACAGGTGCACAGCCCTGACTGGAGCCAAAGGCACACTGGTCCGCCTGGCCCTGTGCTACCAGCGTGCCCCTTCCTGTTGGGGGGGGGGGGCTTGCTGCGCCACACAGCTCCCCTGCCCAGCACCCCCTGGATCCACTATGCCCAGAGCCCCCCTACAACCCTTCTACCACATATGCATAGTGCTGTGCGCACACACCCCGCCCAGCACCCCCCTGCCCACAGCTCCACCACAGCTACCCAGCACCCCATACAGAATCCCCCACTCGCTAGTTTCCCAATACACACAGATTTCCCCTCCCTCCCTTCCTCCCTTCCAGTGCCCTTCCCCACAGCCCACCACCACAACTACACAATGCCCCACAAAGACCTGCACTACCCAGTGCCCTGAAACATACAGATCTCCCCCACTGCTCTGCACCCCTCAACAGGCCACCAATGTCTAGCACCCCAAAACACACAAACCTCCCCCACTGCCCAGCTCCTTCCACACCCTCACAGCCCAGCACCCCACACACACCTCGCAGATACTCACTCCATCACACCCTGCCTCCTTCCCTGGCCGCACTCACCAGCCCTGCTGGGAGGTCTCTGGCTCCTAGGGTGAGAACAGCGAGGGGAGTCTCCAGACTCTCCACGTGCTGTGGCCTCCACAAGCGTGAGCTCCAAGGCTCCCATTGACTGGGAAAAGCACCAATGGGAGCTGCCAGAGCTGCGGAGTGGGGCTTACAGGCTTCAGCAGCATGCAGAGCTCCCCGCCCTCCCTCCCCACTAAGAGCCAGAGGGACCTGCCAGGGGATGAGGTACGGAGTCCCAGCGGTGCTTACCTGGGGCGACTTCTGTCCCAGGAAGCATCTAGGCTGACCAGATAGCAAGTGTCAAAAATCGGGACAGAGGTGGGGGGTAATGGGTGCCTATGTGAGAAAAAGACCCAAAAATCGTGCTGTCCCTATAAAATCAGGACATCTGGTCACCCTAGAAGACAAGGAAGATACTATATGGTCATGACTTGTTTATGAAACCCCCTGGCTCACTGCTGAGTTGGAGTAAGGAGTCAGCCAACATCCTGACAGCAAATTAGTGATGGTTCATGGCTCTGAATTCTGACTAGAGGAAGATCCGTCCCTCCAAACTGGAGTTAGGCACAAGCTCCCTGAGAGACATCACAGAGACTCAGGATATTTCCTCATTTTATTTGTTTTCCTTTCTATACACACATACTAGAAGGACAAAAAAAAAAGAACTAATAGTTTAGTTGCTGAAAAATGCACTTTTGGTTTATCTAAATTTATTTGTAAATTTGTGTCAAGTTCAGAGAGTAGTTTTGATTGAACTGAAAAATCAAAACGTTTCAGTAATGTCATGCCAATTTACAGTCATTCACGTGGATGGGGAATGCCAAGGTGCTGATGTGCAATCCACCATTGGCAGATGCACACTGCTACCCAGGGCTTGTAATAACTTTTGCATTGGTTCATAAAACTGAAATCCCTCCATAGCTATATTAATAAACACAATAATGGGTCCGTAAACTTACCCAACTCCAAGGTGACTTCTGCTTCTTCAGTTTCTGCTGCTGATTCTGCAGAAGGCCACTTTTCCATGGGTTGGGGAGGGCAACCGTAAAATTCCTCTAAGTATGACCCCAGGATGTGCTACAACTGCTCCTGCAGCAAAAACTTCTCGGGGACTGGTTTCATCACCAGAATCACTGGCTCCCATCTATTTCCAGGATAGATTTTGGGGTCACCATCCTCGCTGACCAGGTCATTGTGCACAACTGTTGGCTCCATGCTAGGTGCAGTACCCAGCACCAGTCAAAGTACTCGTAAAATAGGCATATTGATGGCAAATTCCCAGAGATGGAGTTCTAGTTTCTGTCTTTGCCACTTAATCCACTCACTGCATTGATAACCAGCCCAGTAAATTTCCAGTGCTACCAGCTTCTTTGCTATTTGCTGTAAGGTGTAGTCATTCCCAATACTCTTACTAAAATCCAATGTTTTACTTGTCTCTCAGCAGAGATTCACCAAAAATTGGCTGTGTTCCTGCAACCAGAAAGCAGCGTACTTAGGAAAGGACTTCTTCAAGTGAGTGGCCATTGCAAACACAGTGTGTGGGCTGAGTCCAGAATGACTGCATCCACACTGCAAAATGCTAGGGCTTGAACACTGGATCCCAGCTAGTGTTGGGATTTTGTGGTTCCCAATGAGTCAGATGCTAGGCAGAATCAAGGGACTTCAATTCGATGCGATGCGATTCAATTCGATTCAATTCGATGCGATTCGATTCAATTCAACAAGGCTTTATTCAATGTGCACAAAGGGAGAGCCCCGGTACAAAAATCCCTCCAGCAAGGAGCCCCTCCCATTGTTATTTTATAGCTCTGGTTGTCAACCTAATCTTTGTGGCGTAGTGTCTATGAGATGTAAACATGTATTTTATAATATTATCACTGTAAATATGTCTTGCGTAAAATAGAGAACTCTGACACTTTTTGTGCTTAAAAATCCTGGCCTACACACAACTCGAAATGCCAAAGGCTATTTTCATGCTAATGACTCTTACAATTCCTGTTTTGCCAGTCAGAAGAACGGGAGTTAACTAATAAGTTAACCACAACTAAATTCATTTTTCAATTTCAATGGAAAAAAACAGGATAGATACAGATTCTTAGACATAAATTTGTAAGTTAAAATCATGGTCTATGGTGAAATCCTAACATTACCATGAACAATGGAATGCATATATATATATTGTTCATGGTATAAAGTTATATATATATATATATATATATATTTCAGAATATTTTTGTTTGGCATGGATGTTTAATTTGTAAATTTGTTAAATCAGTAAAACGTGCAACTACGATGAAAACTATCAGATCTTGGAAATCATATTTCTATCATTTGTAATATTTAATTATTCTGAGTGAATGTTCTGAGACATGAATAACCATGTAACATTCTTCTGCACCTTTAGCTCATAAATATTGTAATTATCAAACATTGTAAAACACTGCTTATGTTGGGGCTTTTAATTACATGCCGGATAGAGGATTACTTTCTTTCATGACTTAATTCTTCCTCTGCTACATATGTAAGGAACCTCAATCCAGCTCCCATACAGCTATCTACTATTTTGTAAGACCTCTATTAACTAGTTATTCTGAGTGCCCAAACTAAGGGCTGGTCCACACTAAGCCCCCAGTTCGAACTAAGATACGCAACTTCAGCTACATGAATAACGTAGCTGAAGTCGAAGTATCTTAGTTCGAACTTAAAGGTACTTCCGCGGGTCCACATGCGGCAGGCAGGCTCCCCCGTCGACTCCGCCTACTCCTCTCGCAGAGCAGGATTACCGACGTCGACGGCGAGCACTTCCGGGATCCATTTATCGCGTCTAGACAAGATGTGATAAATCGATCCCAGAAGATCGATTGCTTGCCGCCGAACCAGTGGGTAAGTATAGACGTACCCTGAGAGAGATACCTGCCATTTGGGCATCAGTGATGGGGTCTAAAACCCCCCCACTGGACATAGAGGCGGAAGTGGAGTCTCTCCTGTTTTCAAGAAAGCAGCTTGATCGTAACCCCACACAGCTGCCAGAACTGCCAGTCCTGGAGGTAGGCACCCACTGCTACAACCAATAGAGGAAACAAGACCTGCTATAAAGGAGAGAGCACAAAGTAAAGGAAGGCAAAAAGGCCTGAGATAGCAAAGGGGTGACAGCCCTGCATCAGGCTCCCTCCAAGAAAACAGCCAAGAGACTGCAAGGCTTCAAATTGCAGTGCAGATAGACTTAATTGGAGGCGAGAGTCCAGGTACTGACATAAGAAGAACATAAGAAATGCCGTACCGGGTCAGACCAAAGGTCCATCTAGCCCAGTATCCTGTCTACCGACAGTGGCCAATGCCAGGTGCCCCAGAGGGAGTGAACCTAACAGGCAATGATCAAGTGATCTCTCTCCTGCCATCCATCTCCATCCTCTGACAGACAGAGGCTAGGGACACCATTCCTTACCCATCCTGGCTAATAGCCATTAATGGACTTAACCACCATGAATTTATCCAGTTCTCTTTTAAACTCTGTTATAGTCCTAGCCTTCACAACCTTCTCAGGTAAGGAGTTCCACAAGTTGACTGTGCGCTGCGTGAAGAAGAACTTCCTTTTATTTGTTTTAAACCTGCTGCCTATTAATTTCATTTGATGACCCCTAGTTCTTGTATTTTGGGAATAAGTAAATAACTTTTCCTTATCCACTTTCTCCATATCATTCATGATTTTATATACCTCTATCATATCCCCCCTTAGTCTCCTCTTTTCCAAGCTGAAGAGTCCTAGCCTCTTTAATCTCTCCTCATTACCTGCACAAACAAAGAGGGCTAGTCAGGAGAAGCTGAGATCCCTAGAAAGGCTGCACCAAGAGGAGGTGACAGCGTCTTTCTAGAGTTATCTACCATCTTTTCTTACTGCCCACATTGTTGTGGCTGTTGACATGGACCGTATACTGCAGTGATTTAAGTGCCATGCAACCCCGCTGATTTTACTAAGGCTGCTTATGGTGAAAAACAGTTTGGAATTTGGCCTAGTCTCCATAGCCAAGCACACATTGCAGCAACTGTCTTGCAGCCTTTCCTTAGACATTGCTGGACCATCAATCCACTTGTATGTTGATTAAACAGAGATGTGTCACATTCTGAAGAGGTGACAGCAGAAAGGTGACTTAGGTTGTTTTATTGAGAATGCACTCACCACAACCTGAATGCAGGGTGGAGGGCTTTGGCTAGAAGAAAAGAGATTGTGGCTCTTTTCAGATTCCCCACTGCTTTTGAATTATGAGGAGTGGGAAAAGGGAATATTTACCCAAGCCAAGCGTGGACTGGAAGAGGCTGGCTCAGGTGAGTCAGTGACCCATCACACACAGAGGAAGGGAAGATATTTATACGTTGTTCCCTACAGACAGAATCCTCTTTCATCACAGACCAGCAGCAGGTACTCATTCCAGGGTGGGTCCAGGTCCCTGATAAACTGTAGTTGGAAGTGGATTTAGGGGAAAGCATCCTGAAAGGAAGCTGGGAAAAGAGGATTGAGGTTCCTAGTGTCTGGTACGGAGGGGAATTAGCCCCCCTTTTCCCACCCTCCTTAGACCTCATACAAGGAGAGAGTGGTGGGCAGGGATCAGGTTGGGAAGGGGGAGGTCTGATAGCAACCATCCCAAATACATGGGAATGATTAAGGAAAGGATCATGATCTGTATGACTTATTGCTGGGTATTTCCCAGGTGAGTTAATAAAGTCACAGCTTGATTATAGCACATCCTCTTGCATCTTGTCTTTCTTGCTGCATGTTCAAGACAATGTACCATTGAGTGGGGAGAGATGAATGTTTCAGAGAGTGATTATAAAATAAACTTTCTCCTCTTTCCCACACCACCTCTCCCCACACTTTGGACAAGAATTAAAACATGTGACACTCTGATGTCTGGTTCCTTGCATCCTACTAAAGCTGCAGTGTGGAATTCAAAGCCACAGGAAAATGAAGAGGGGAAAAGATGATTGGAAGGAGTGAAAAAGGAGGTATTGGGGCAAAGAAAGGCAGGGAGGAAAGGAGATGTATAGTGCTAATGAAAATTTACAATGGGATCATGTGAAGGCAATAAAGAAAAATTATGTTCCTCGTTGTGGATGGTTTCTGTGTCCTGCTTTGCAGGAGGCTAAAAGTCTTAATCTGATAACAAGAATATCTAAACATTCTTTGAGTATTAAGCAACAGAGGGTCCTGTGGCACCTTTAAGACTAACAGAAGTATTGGAGCTTAAGCTTTCGTGGGTGAATGCCCACTTCATCAGACCATGCTTTCGTGGGCATTCACCCACGAAAGCTTATGCTCCAATACTTCTGTTAGTCTTAAAGGTGCCACAGGACCCTCTGTTGCTTTTTACAGATTCAGACTAACACGGCTACCCCTCTGTTCTTTGAGTATTGTAATTATAAATATGTTTGAATGAAAGCTACAGATTAACTATAAAGAATTACGTGCCTCTCAAAACATCCCACCAAAATGTTTAATTATCAAAACAGTATAGGAATATCTTAATACCTTTCCATACTTGTGATTTTTGATAATAGTTCTTTGTGGTAGTTGCATGTTTAACTGACACGTAATAGTAATGAATTTGCAAATGATGGTGTACATTCCAATAGAGATGAAGGTATGCGTGTGTGTCTGTATACATCCTTTGTTCATGCCAATGTTACCATTAAACTATGGAATGTGACTAACTTACATTAACTCATTCCTTTTTGAAAATTAAATGTTTGAGCTCCTTTCCCACAACAAATAAATAAAATTAGAAATATAAACCCTCATGCTTTAGGGCATAACTGGTGGGGTTTAGGAAAAAGAGTGTGTTACAATTCATAATTGTCCCTAATGGAGTTTTTTCCACCTTTACGGTCTATTGTCAGGATACAGATGGACCACTACCTGATTAGATATGACAACTCCTATTATTAAAACAGAATGCTGAATTCATAAAAGTTGACATTTTAAGAGTCCTGGGAAAAAGGAAGTTTTATGTTTATCTGCTAGAGCTCCAGTAAAAACACTAAATGCTGCAAAAAACCAAGCAGATGTTAGCCTGAGTAACCTTTAATGATAAATTGTTTATAAATAGTGTTTCCAAAGTAAAATGCATCTTTAGGGCAATATTTTGTCTTTTGTACCATTGGCCACATTGTGGTGAAGGAAGACCAAGCTATAACAAGGGCCCCAGGAATAATTCTAGCTAGCAAGTGCTGCAGCAGCAATTCCATCTCCTTTTGCATGACTGCAGCAAGTACACTCCTTGGTGCTCAGTCAACTCTGCCAGACATTGCAATGAGTCAGTTTTACCACTACATGGACCTTTTGGAGACTAACACTTCCTGTTGTTCTGACCAGAAACAGTCTCTCCAGACTCAAATGTATTGTGCCCATACCCTGTGCAAGAGTGTGGGGGGAAAGGGGAGAGGGGGGGGCTTCCTGACATCATCTCTTCCCTCCCTACACACCCACACAGATGGGAAAAGTATAGCTCACTGGACTCAGCATCATCATCCATACCCCAGTTTAGCATCTTTGGGTTAGTTTACTAAATTACTTTTCAACAACCTCCACCCATCATGTCCACAGCATTGTGCAGTCAGATGATTCTTTGGGATACAGTTATGTAAGAAGTGTGTGTAGTGGAATCTTCAACTGTCCCAGAAATGGTGGGACTTCAGCCAGAGTTCTTACAGAACCCAAAGGCCAGCTTTGGCTGGTTTCATGGGGTACTGTGAATCATGACCTTCAGGAAAATTAATGAAAACTTTCTAACCTAAAAGTTTAATTATCCTTGTTCTTGAAAATTTGAAGAATTACAATAACATGACCATTTGGCTATTCAAGCAATGTAGCTGCGTGGATTATTCTTTCAGGGTTTTTTTTTTTTTATGGTAATCAAAAACTCCCCCCCCCGCCCCAGGTAACATGAAAGAAGTAGGCTTAAAGAGAGCACTACATGCACAATAGAAGAAACACAGCTGTGAATGCAAGGAGGAAACCAAGAAGGCATGGAGGCTGGTGTCACTGGAATAGTGGAGGACCAAGGAAAAACGATGACAAGAGTGTTAGAGATGGAAACTGAGCTAGTGCCTTGAAAGCAAGGGCAAAAAGATTAAACTTAATACACAGGACAATAGGGAGCCCAAGGAGGGATTCAAAAAGGGGGAGATGGTGGTTATGGCCCCAGATGACTGACAAGGAAAATTATTTTAGCAACAGCATATTGGATTGGGTTTGACACACACCTCTTATGTCCTGCTTCACAGTGGTGGACCACCTGGTTCTCGATGTGACAGTGGATTGTAGTAAGTGTATAATGACCATCACAAATTAGTTCTGTCTTTTTGGTCACAGAGACTGATTTTATTTACATATGGAGATCCAGAACATATCTGTTGTTCCATCAAGTGTATGCAGTGGCATGCAACAGCAATGTTGAAGTGTCCCTTTGTTCAATTCAGTGTGCACTTTTCTTTGTTTTGTCTTTGTTATTGAGCTTGTATGTTACCTGAAAATGAACAAAGTAAAAGAAAACAGAATGTGTATCTCTAGGCAGCAAAGTCCAAAGTTCAAGTGGTATGTTTCAGATCATGTGCCAGTTGTGGTATTACTGTACCTTCTTTAATGGGGCATTTATTGATTTACAAATGCAATAAAGAATGGGCTGAGTCTTGATATTCCAAAGTTCAGTGATAGTATGGACTCTGAATGGTATCTCTATTACACAGTGACTTAGAAAGTCAGTAATTATCACACCACAGTATTTAAATATTTCAGCTAAGTTTTATTTCAGATATTATAATTAACTGATGTTTGCAACCCGAGCAATAATCTCAGAAAAAATCTTATTTGTTGTGGGGCTGTCAGAGATGTCAGAACTACTAAAGACTAATTCACTAGACCAGCAACTGAAATTAAAACCAGGACAGGGATCTGCCAAAAGGCATGTTACCACACACCATTGCCTCAGCCATGAGAATCAGAGGTAAACAATTCTACCAGTGATTTGAACGATGTCACTGGGAATAGAGAACTGAGAACTCCAGGGGACGCCAGGAATATTAGTGTCATTTAGCTGTGACTGGCAGTGTGGCCACGTGGTCTAACATGCTAGACTCAGTTTAAAGAGGCAAGATGGTCCAGTGCTTAGGGCCTTAGTCTAGAATTTGGGAAGACCTAAGTTCTATTCCTTGCTCTGCCAGACTTCCTGTGTGATGTTGGTCAAGTCACTTAGTCTCTGTGCCTCAGTTCCCCAGCAATGAAATAATTGTACTTTCCTACCTCACAAGGTTGTTGAAGAGATAAATACATTAAAATTGTAAGGTGCTTAGATATTATAGATGGAGGTCATATAAGTACAGTATCTAAAATAGATGAATCCAAATTCTTATTAAGAAACCATCAGACTATTTTGGTATTTGTGGTACTGCACAGAAGCTGCATTTGCTTCCTTCAGGCATGTAAATTTAGAAGTACCTCTCCAAACTGCTCCTTAGTAAGTATACATTTTACTATGTGTGAGTGTGTGTAATATGGTCCATTCTTCAGAGTTTCCAATCTAAGTATAAAATGAGAGACAAGAAGTGGTTACAACACTGAGACAGGGGAACACAAGGTAACAATGTAACAGTTCTGAACGATTAGAAATCATCACAGCACATCAGATTCCATTTGTTATCAGAGGAGAGTTTAAGGGAGGATATGAAGGAACATAATGAAGGGGTGCTGAGGCTGTTTACAGTAAGCTCCTTTCATGCATAAGAGGCAGCATGGAAGAACATGCAAAGACTCTTGAAAAAATTGATAAATGAGCAATCAAAATTATTGGTAGAGCAGAGAAAGAAGTCAACATGTTGATAGTGTATAAGAGATGAAAGGCTGAAGATAAACAATGCCTTAAAATAAAGACAGTCGTTTCTGTTCTACATGATGAAAAAAGCAGAGCCAGTGGAAGGATGCAAAGAGAGAGATTGACATGGTCAAAATAATGAGTCAGGAAAATGATCTTTGCAGCAGCATTCTGAATGCAAAGTGGGGCAGTATGGCATTTGTCAAGGTCAGAGAGGAGGAACTGCAGGAACTGAGACATAAGGTGAAGGTCTGGGTGAGTTTTAGCTATGTTGATGAAGAAGAAAGGCCGGCTCTTGGAGCACAGCAAGAAATGACAAGCTATAACCTGGAACTGTGGGGCTAAAGAGAGATGCCTACATTATATGCCTGAGGCAGGGGGAAGATAGTGGTAATGTCTTGGAGGCAGGAAGGGAAATTAGGGGAAAGTTAGGAACTCTGTTTTGGCATGTCGAGGTTAATCTGACAGCTGGACACCTACAAGTCAGAAAGAAAGGCAAAGCTTTTAGCTTGACAGGAGACGGACATAAAGTGGAGAGTTAGATCTGTGAGCAGTCATCTTAAAGAAGATATTTCAACTCATGTTTGTGAATGAGGTCAACTATAAAGACAGAGCGTAGAGGAAGAAGAGGAGGGAGCCAAGTATGTAGCCTTGTAACCTTCTTGATCGTTCATTATTTTTGAAAGTTCCTCCTCTTCAGAGCCAAACAATGTTTTCTTTATGCTCTTCTTTTTTAAAACAAGAGAAGTTTGAGACATCATTTAAAACAAGATATCGCCCCAACCTTCCCTTTCAATGGATCACAGGACATTAATAAGGGGTTTCTGAGAGCCCCCTCTACCATATCAGTGGTATGTAACAAATATGGATAACCCAGACCTGGCATTCATATAAATACCAAAAAGTGTGGGCCTGAACTATTTGTGAGTTTCCCTTTAATGAGAGTGACAGAATGTTATCAATTACAATTACACTAAAATCCTTATAACCCTAACAGAAATGAGTTATTCTGATAGGCTGATCTGCTAATTGTAATCAAACAACCTAGCTTGCTAAATAGCCTTCTCACAGTCCTGATATACTCTGTGCCTTAGAACACAACATACATATATTAAAAACACAGTCTAAATTCATTGCTGTATGATCTGATAGTCAAGTCAATAGAACAGAGAGCTCCTTATAGTGTGTGTTGCCAAAATTGGAAGAGGTGAGGATGGGAGGGGTTCACATATTTTTGTTTTGCTTTTATTCCCAGCTGCCATACCATTGTACTGTTTAAAGATTGTGCCAACTATTGGGGGTTTAAAGGTTCCCCTGTAATTACATCAGGCAAAGAGAGGGCAGGGATGATTCAACACCAATACTCAACTGTTATCGAAAATCCTTCTTTATTCATTCAAGGCCTGACCCCAAGATTGAGGGCGTTCAGCACCTTGCGGGATTAGCCCTTGTCAGAACCAACGTGCAGTGGTGCTCACATACAATGAAATGTTTTAAATATGCAATGAGGTTTTTAAAATATACTATTGGATATACTGCATAAAACCAGAATAGTGACTTTTAAAAATTAATTTAGGTAAAGACACTCATCATTCTCATTTATGGTACTAGTACTAAGATAATTTAGTAGTTTGGCTTTTTAAAAAATTACAATTACATTCTAATAGAATATATCTTCTCAAATATTTGGCCAACCAAAAGGAGGCCCTACCTTCAACTCAATGGCATTTCCCCTTCTGTAGTGCTATAACTTTTGTTTATCACCAAAACCACCACTTGGTCACTCTGGTTATGGTGATGAGACAGAGACCTCAGAGTTGGGTTTAGTGTGAGGCTTATATTAGAGAGTAGGGCACCAGAGATCTTCCTCTGCCTGCAGCACCAAGTGGGCACTCTGTGGGCCAGATTTTAATGGAAATCTGCTGCCCAGCTGGGCCCTCCCTACACCACTCTGGCCAATTACTACCATGCAGACCCCTCATCCCAACACTAGCAACACGCTCCCCCAGCTGGGTCCCTTGTCCCCAATCCATCCGACACCCTAACTAGAGTCCTCACCCCACCCCACACCCAGATTGATGTTGGTGAAAATGGGAAAACTGGAGCCTGCTTTTTTGACTTTCACCAAAATCATAGAGTTCTGACCATGGGCAGGAGTCAGGGAGGAGGCCAAGGGGCTCAGCTAGGTGTATAGCTCAGCCTATATAAACAAAGTACTAGACCCTCTATATACATAAGAAATGTATGTGCCATCTACAAAATTCTTCTGATTTTGTATCGATCTATATATTAAAAAAGCATAAAATATATTGGATTTAATCCTTAATGCCTGCACACCCAAACCTCCCATTGGAGTCAATGGGACTACAGGAATGCAAGCAATTCACTCCTGGTGTAAATACTTTGATTTACATGGAGTTACACCAAGCACAAATTTGCCTCCATGTTTCCCTCTTCTTACTGAAACTACTTTGGTTGGCTTTGTAGCACTTTATTTATTTAGAAGTATGTTATTTCAGGTTTGCTTGTTGTTAATTTTACATTTTTAACTCTTCAGACAGTTGTGTCTTCTGTGGAAAGGCAGACAGTACTTTATAAATAAAATCCCTTTAATAAAACCTGGCTTATATTTTGTGATAGATTATGGCAGATTTAATTACACTTTTTAAAAGTATCTTATTATTTACCTTAGTAACCTGATAGTTCGAGCATTTCTAGAAAGCTGTGGCAGAGACATGATGACCACGGGGGAGGTATGAATACACAGGAGATTCCCCCAGCTGTTAGAAAGGGGGTGGGGGGAAGAGACTGATGGCACGGGACCCAGCAATGCACTTAGGAGTCTGAGGAGAGACTCCACGCTTGTTATTGTTTCGGGATCTGAAACTTGTTCCAATTCTTTAGCCTGCTGCTGATACAAATTGGGCCAAGCAAAACGCATAAAACCTGAGCAGTTGCCAGCAGCCCTTATCAAATGTCCCCTAACTTGTTCTCACGCCATTTGTCCAGACGCAAAGGAGAAGAAAAGAGGCAGGACCTGTCCCCAGAGTCTGCAGCTCGCGCTTTGTTTGTTTGGGAAACAAACATAACAGCGAGAGGGGGAAGCTGAGCGTGCAAAGCGCCCCTGCTGGCCCCTGTCAACCTGGGGTTCCTGGGGAAGCTCTTCCCAGGAGTGACCTGCGCCACCCCACAGACACGCCCTGGGCGCTGTCCCAGGAGAAGGGAAAGGGGAGAAGGGCCCGCAGCAGCGGCGGCAGGAGGAGGAGGGGGAGGGAGGAAGTGAACTACGGGGCAGGTGACACCGAGTTAGGTTCCCCATCCCCAGTGTGCTTGGCAGCTTCCTTCTCGCCTGCTGCCCACGGAGGCACGGCTGTGAAGGAAGATATAAAGGAGACAGGGACTCTATAAATACCCAGCGCGAGAGCGCGCGCCCCAGAGCCTTGCGAGCCCCGGCGAGGGACGGACAGCCACCGGCGCAGCGCTCAGCTTAGCAAGCAGCGACCATGCACGTGAATGGCAAGGTGGCTCTGGTGACTGGCGCGGCGCAGGGCATTGGCAGAGCCTTTGTCCAGGCACTGCTGGAGGAGGGCGCGAAGGTAAGCGCGTGTGTCCCTGGCGCAGCACCCGGGGGCTGCATGCGGGGCGCCGGGGGACACCCCGCCATCCCTGAGCCACTCTCACTTTCTTAGGGGGTCGCTTCCACAGAAGCTGCTGCTGCCTTCTAAGAAGCCAAGAGCCCCTCCCTCAGTTTCCTTGCACGCTGTAGTTACCTGCTGCTCTCCCGGCTTCGGGCCCCTTCCCGGGCAAGTTTTCCTTCCCGCGGAGCGTGCAGCTGGGGTGTGCAGGTTGGAGCAAGAGGGGCCTTAGACACGTCTCTTCCTCGGCTGGGAGAGGGCTGTATGGTATGTTCCTCTAACTTTTCCTTGCCTGTGTTCATTCCTCTCACGTGCATCACCCCCGCCCTCCTCCTGGCACAGGTGGCTCTTGTGGATCGGAACCTCGAAGCCGGTGAGGAGAGCAAAGCTGCCCTGGATGAGCAGTTTGAAGCTCAGAGGACTCTTTTCATTCAGTGCGATGTTACAGATCAGGAGCAACTGCAAGGTAAGGAAGGGGATCTGTCAGCATTCTATACTATCATAACATGCAGCAACCTGAATAAACCTGGGCTACTGAACCTATAACTGTGCAATTAAGGTTTCTGGAGGGCAGCCTATTTCTGATCCCTTACAAGCGTGACTCAAGTAGGATCTGTTTCTCACTCTGCAAATGTGAAATACTACTACCAGTGTGTGCCTTTGGCTTTAGGACTTGGCACATAGTAAAGAAAGGATAAAGAAGTCACTGAGTGTTTTGTGATACTTTTGTATGAAAGCCTCTACATAAGATATGGGTTATTTAATGAGTAATGTATTAAAAAAACTTTAAAGTACAGTGTTTAATAAAGTAGAGTATTTACTTAATAAAGTATTTAAAGTGTTTAATAAAGCTTCATGGCAGACTCAAAAATGCATCTTTCTTCTCAACATGAAAGTGATAAGTTTCTGCTCTGAGTGATCTGCAATAGATACTTTGCAGTACAATGGAACTAGTCTGAATTTAGGTTGCTATTGTTCAGATCAGAATCTGGCCTTAAATGCTGAGGATAAAGAATACAGCTTTTTAAATTTTAACTTAAACCATTGCAGATAAAAAGCAGTCAACTCCTGTGATTTTGTGCATGTCCTCATTCAAGAATAAACCTCTCTACTGAGCTCTGGATAATATTTACTTTTTATGCAGCATTTCACAACAGATCTCACAAACGTTTCATAACAACATCCCATGACTGTTTGCACAGATTCATTCAGAGGTAGTGAGTTAGGTTAAAAAAAAAAACTTGGGTCACTTATGTGAATGCTCTTTCCATGGAAAAAGATGTCAGACTTGATATAAACACATAGTTTCTGTCTTCTGCCTCATAAATTCTATCGACTGCACCTTTATCACATGATATTCTTCACAGAAGCAATGTGTGATTATTTTAATTCTTTCTTCATAAAACTTCAGCCATTTGCAGCTTGTCCAGAATGCATCAATCTGATTGTTCACTTGTATAAGCGACCATAGCTACACTGTGCCTATCCCCAACTTTTTTATACTGGTTGTCTATGAAGTAGATCAATTAATTTAAATTGGCTCTGTTAGTTTTAAATTCCTTAGCGGCTACCTACTCTGTAAGCTTTTTTTACTGACAGTGGTCCTCATACTACAATTTGTTCAGTGTGGGCAAATCCTTGTGTCACTTCACCGGAGTTCTGTATGGACATGTGACTGCCCCATGAAACAGGTTACAGGATGAGGAACACAGTCTGCAGCCACACTGTGCACACTGTTCAGGGTCCCAGTATCACATCTGCAATCAGGTCATGGTCATGCTTTTTGCTGTGCATGGCCCAACAGTGTGGACCACTCTCTGCACAGTCATCTGTTTTATTTTGTCCCAACCTACTTTTGAAAAAATCACCTTAAAACCATTTTTCTCCACAAAGCAGTTTTAGAATGATCAGCCTTGATCCATATTTATACACACCTTCCACTCCTTTTCATATCCCCTTTTTTTAAGTTGGATCCTCTCATTAATTTTAATGTGCTTATGTTTTCAGAGGGTGGTATTTTATATTCTGTACAGTGCCAAGAACGTGGGCCAGATGGATGTATATGCAAAATAAATAATTATAAATTACTAATTTTTGTTTCAAATGGACATGTAACAAGGCAGGCCTTCTCCCCACAACAGATCTCACAAACGTTTCATAACAACATCCCATGACTGTTTGCACAGATTCATTCAGAGGTAGTAGTTAGGTTAAAAAAAAAAACTTGGGTCACTTATGTGAATGCTCTTTCCATGTCCTCTCTCAAAGACATAGTCTCTCTTCAGCAGTTTTATTGTCCAAAAAAACAAAAACAGTTCTTCAGCTCACCCTGGCTTTTACTCACAGGATACTTTTCCCCTTTACCTCTCAGGCTCTCACAGCCTCCTCTCCCAGGTGTGTCTGTCAGTTTTGCTGTTCCTGCTCATGTGTCCTGTTCCCCCTGAGCACAGCCACCCAGGGCTTTTCTCCCTGGAGGCCCTTTTTCTAAACAGTTCCTTTCAGGTTCTCCCTGTCTCCCGTTAGGGGACTCTACCAGCCCTAATTCACCAGGTCTCTTCCTTTCCCAGGCCCAGGTACCCTCTTTTAAAGCCTAATCTGGATCATCTGACCCGGCACAAGGTGCACTGACCCTGCTCCCTTTTAAAAGGCTAGTGCCACCCTGTGACTGCACCCTAAACAGCTGTGATCACTGTGGCCTGACAAACCTGTTGCCAGCAATAGACTATATAAACTTATCAACATTTTTTTCAACACATCAATATGAACAGTTGAAAAGAATTTGGCTCTTTTCCTAGTGTGGTGAAGATGATTTGTATAGTTATAGATACACAAATCATTAAGAATAAGCCAAAAGTTTTTTGTTTTTGTTATTTTAAGACAGAAGACTTCAAACGCTATGTGTCAAGGACAGCGTTATTGAAGAGCTTCTGTAGAGCGCAGGATGAAAAACAAGTGAAGCATAAAGTCAAATTCTGAAATTGAGATCAAATTAAGGGCCTAATCCTGCATCCCCAAAACTGCATTGATTCCCTGAGTAACCAGTTCTGCTCCCACTGAAGTCAAAGAATTTCAGTTAACTTTGATAGTGCAGGATTGGGTCCCTAAGGAAGTAAAGGAAACATGGTTAGAGAATGTTAGGTTCAGAGACTGAAGAACAAAATAGGCAATAAACTTAACACAAAACAGAAAAGCATGAAACTGAAAATAGAGGCCTTAAAATATCAAAGCATTATAGTGGAGGATAATATCATCACTAACTCTGAAAGGTAAGGGAGGTTAGATGAATGCAATCTTTGCTTTTAGCTGTTTTAACAGATACAATGCTCTTGTGTTTAAAAACAACTATTATGCCATATTCTGACCCCTTCTAAAATTGCCATGCAGTGTTCTGGCAGCCTTAGCTGAATACCTCATGATTCCCCAAACTAGGGGAATCCTGAGTGACACAAACCTGATGCTGTTGGCATTATACCCATTCTAGTGTAAGGGTGTGGCCAGAGAAAAGGAGGTATGGCAAAAGTTCTCTTGTGATTTTGAGTATTTCTGTCAGCCACAATGGCCTGGTGTCAAGAATATCTTTCAGGGAATCTGATGTGGTCTGGGTTTTCATTTCATCAAATTATTTTTATTACAACAATATTTTCATTCAATATATTTTTGCTATGTAGTATTTGTTTGATGTTTGCTACAGACAAACAATTCAATGGAACAAGTGTTCAATATGATGAACAATTCCTGGAGGAGAGAAAAAGTAAAATGCGCAGAGACACTACTCAAAACTGTTCTTTTGTTCAAAGAAAATGTTAATGACACTTTTTCAGTGTTTTATGATAAAGCCCTTAAGAACACTAAATTGCTGGGAAATATGCACACATTGCTGTTGAGTCAGATTCTGACAGTACAGACATCTGTGCACTTTCTTTTTTAAATGTATTTTTCTCTGAGTATTTTGCAACCCTGAAAAACAGGCACCACAAAAGTGTTGTAAGCTTTTTATTCTGAAATAATTGCCCCCTTTAGGGACCCACAAAAGGTGTCTATAAGCCACTTTTGGAATTCCCTACCTACATAGGTTGTGCTGAACATAGAGGTCCTGAGGATCTGGCCCAATAATTTTAATTCTGACTGATGTATAGAAACTCTGTGGAGGCAATTTGTCAACAATAGAAGGAATGAGATTGAATCTGAGAGGTTATGAGTCAGTAACTTTATATATAGGGTGCACATCAATTACTCCTAGATAGGTACAATTCATCAAGGAATATGGTGAATTATTGATAGTTTTTAAAGATTTACAATATTTATTAATTACATCGAGTAAGGATATACTCATTCTTAAAATAATTTGAATTCAAACTCAATCATGAGTTTTTCAGACTGTAAAGTTTTTCTTTAAAATAAAATATACATAGAGGGAATCAGATCCTGAATTCCTTGAATACCCAAACTAATGCAAGATCAAGCAATAAAGACTTGATTTCAGAAGGTGCTGAGTGAAAAGGTCTACTATTCTAGTTCTATTAACAATCTTAAATAGAGTTACTGTTAATACTTGTTGAATAGTTAGACAAGTGTTGTATTTGTTAAACATTAACAAAGTATGTGTTTAACATTAACTGTTTAAAAAAATGATGAATTAACATACTTTGGTAGGGTAACAAATATCGTGCCTTGTGTTCCATTTGTAACATTTAAAATATATGGAAAACAAGACAGCTAAGGAATTTTCTCCCTTGGATTTTACTGTAGGTGCTTTTAAAAAAACAATTGAACGTTTTGGAAGGCTGGATGTTGTGGTTAATAATGCTGGAGTGAATAATGAAAAGGACTGGGAAAGCACTATACAAATTAATTTGGTAAGCATTATCTGTTTTAAAATGTTCATACTGTATTCCCTAAAGCTGAGATTTTCAAAGAGGCCTAAGGGAGTTAGGCACTCAACTGTAATTTAATTTTCCTCTTTGAAAATCCCAGCCTATAAGTCTGATTACACCTAAGGTAAAGTTTAAGAAGAAATTATGTGTTGTGGATTTGTGAGAGACTGTTTTTGGTTCATTGTTTTTTGTTTACACTCAACATGTATGTCCTCCTGGAGAACATCTAAAGAAACAAATTTACCATTTGAAAAGTGTGTTTCAAAAACAGTGTTTAAATCATGTTTAGATGCACCAGTGCTCTACAGTTAAGTCTCTTTCATGGATCATCATGCTTCTTCACATTAAAAGTCCTATATTGCCTGCAACACATGTACGCGCATACATATACACCCTACCTTCCAGTGACATGAGTGCCATTCATGGTCAGTGTATGGCATGGCCCTACGTATACATACATGAGAGTCACTATAGATAATTATACTAGCACATAAGCAAGTACTGTAATTGTAATACTGATCTCAAATACTGATATATCTTAACAGTTAAGAATAAAATGAATCAATAATGCTATGACAATCATTAATTGTCCTGTAGCTGTACATTATTAATGTTAATGATGGCTAAATATTTACTGGTTATATAGAGTTATGGACTTTAGTTCCTTTTCTTTTCTCTACTTTTTCCTTGTTGTACATGCAGAGAAATAGTCTTCCCTTAAGACCCACACACCAGACCTTAAATCTATTTTTTTGCTATTTGTACATACACATTTCCCACTGATTGTTCCACATATAGATGGAAAGCAGACTGCTGGAACTGGTAATCAGTCATACAACTCTGAAAAAAGAATAAATTAAAATATTATTGGTAATAACCATGTTTTATAGTAATAGTGTTGTTAAATTATTTTTATCCAAGTATATTACATTACGCTACTAGATTCTAGTGACTATCATAATGGCATGCAAGGCCTAATCCCACAGACTATATGGTACCTGCAGCATACTGAACTATGAAAAGAGTGAAAAGTCATGGCTGCTGTTGCTGGTAGACAAGCCTATCCAAGGTAGCAGTTGTCTTGTAGCAGAGAGAAATAAATATATACAAATAAGCTCTGTAGAAGTAAGTTTCTCATGGAATGGAATGGAAAGTTCATGAGCTCTCCGCCTCTCATACTTCACAACTCATTTCTCACATTCTTCACTCCAGTTGAATCTTTGCAGCTTGTAAACCTGGCTACAAATATAGATATGGAGATATATAGAATAATAACATTCCTGACGGATGGGGATCTATGATCCCTGAAAAGCCATTATTTCAGGCTGAAAGCAACCACAACAAAAGTTATATTGGTCTACATTACCAACAAACCACTAATGTCATTAATTGTTTATTCTTTGTCTCTCTATATTAGATGTGTGAGAAAAATGTGTTATGGAGAGTGGATCTGTTTAAACCCTCCTAATGTTAATCAGTCAGAAGGTAACCTGGAATAAAAAGATAGTTTGAAATAGTAGTAAGCCTCTGAAAATTCCAAAGTGAACAAACATGAAAATAGGAATGTTGTGCATAAAAGTTGGAGAATGAATCACTTATAAACAAGATCAACATAAAATAACGTATTGGCCCATATTTAAAACTAGAATATACACAATAGACCTACTTTAGTCTCAGTCTTCACTGGAGTCCATTTCTATGCAAATGATTAAGACACATCAACTGTTATTGAGGCTCAGCTGGCATACATATGAGAAATAAGTTGCCCGCTATTAAAAGATTTGTTTAATCTAAGGCTACATATTTCATTTTCTAAAGGCATATATATATGCTCCAAGTTCTTTACATATGAAATATTTTCACCATTACCCATGAGTTGGAGCACATTCTTTCAGCTCAAGAGCAGCTGTCCAGCTGAAACCCTGTAAATTCAGTGACTTTGCAAAAGAGGTCTTTCACACATGCATTCCTGGCTTCTCACATGACATGATGTCACAACTTGTTTGTTAATACATGACTACCATTCCAATGCCATCCCAACTTCCCATTGCCAAAGAATGTTGTAAGTGGGGGTTCACTTCTTGGAGGTTCACTTCTCAGTCACCATTTCTGGGTGGTTCTGTTTTCAAGCCACATAGGGTGGAGATCTGAACACCAAAAGAGCTGTCAGTCAGGAAGGACTTACTTTATGGCCTGACCTTTCAAATTCTGACTATCATTCCATTATTCAGGAAAGACCTGCTTCCATGTTAGGATTCAGTGTGCCTCTGTACATCACTCCCATGAACCCTAATGCCAAACATAGTAATTTGCACCTGCAAACAGGGCAGCAACAGGAAGTTTGGAAAAGGGGTTAATATAGAGTTTGCATGAGATTACAGCCATGAAAGATATTTTTATGTCAGTCTTCCAATGAAGGATAAATATGCAAAAAATAATTTCAATCATCATTTCTTAGGATAATGACTTTTTATACATGAGGATGTTTTAAATTAGATCAAAACACATTCAGTATGAAACAAAATTACATGGACACTCTGTTGGAATTTGGCAATTCACTAATAGAGCAAGATATGAGATCTAAAAGTACAGGGCTAGGTTATAGATTTTACAGCCAGAGGTGCACTGGAAAGGGTGAAGAGTGGCCATGCTAAAGCAGAAGTCTCAGAAGGATTGCTAGCTGGAAATATCTTCTGGGAGCCTGAGGGAGTGCATGCTGCTGGGCAGCTCTAGTGGCTAGTATAGGTGGAGAGCAAGGTCAGTGCCCAACCTCACCACCTCCTTTCTTGTCTCATTTCATATGGTTAGTGTTGACATTGGGACTCTTCAATGGATTGTATCTAACTCCTATATAGGGGAACTAGAGGTTGATGGGGGAGACTCCTTGAGCCCTCTTTACTGATATGTTAATATCAAAAACAGATTCATCCACAGTCATTTTGGTAGAAGTGGCAGCAGAAGTTATTTTGCATAATTTGAGTATGCTGATTCTGAAACAAATTTGCTGAAGCTACCTTTTAAATCATTGTGTCTCCAAAAGAGAAAACAAAAAAGTATTCAAAATGAAGTATTTCTACAGTTAGTCTTCTAGGCCCAGATTCACAAAGGGACTTAGATGTTACAACACCTGCCTTTTAGGCACCTAGTCCCTCTCCCCACCCCACCCTGTCCACACTGGAATCTACAAAGCCTGAGTTAAGCTACTAGGCTCCCTATACAATACATGGGGAGAGAAAAGTGCCTAAGAATGGGATCCACAAAAGCTAGCATGCTAAGTGAGGAGCTGCTTAAGTTAGCCAATGGCAGATGCCAATGAGAAGGATCTGTCCTAAGCCCTGCCCTGCTCAGGGACTGAGGTGCACATGCCCAGGCTGGAGAAAGGTGTCTATTCTACAGCTAGGAACTCTCTCCTGGAGTCAGACTCAAAATTAAAGTAGACTGAGACTTTGCCATGTTATCATCTGAAGAGATACTTACCATACTTAATAAGGACGCTGTATTTGTAATGATTTTTTTTTCTGATGAACAAGAGATGTCATCACAAAGTTCTATCACTTCTCAGTACAATGAATAAAGACAAAACATTAGCACTTTCAGGTCAGTTGTTTCTTCAAGACGCTAATTAAAGCCATCTTCAAGAAACTGCCACCTGGATCTGAGACATCACTTCCATGCCCTAACATTACTGGGCACAGTATGCCAGAACATAACGTGATCTCCATGGAAGGCTCTTTACAGTTAAATCAAAAAATTCACTAGTTTAGAGGTAGGCAAAGTCCCTGTGGAGACAAAAAGCAAAGAGGTTTAAGTGCAAAACATATGCGATATGTCATGTGCAGTGTAGGAATATGATGTTTCAAATCTAGTTCCTAAAACATAGATAACCAGATACTTTGCCGTGCACTTTCACATAAGACAGGTTTGCTACCAGGCAATGATCTGGATGCAAGTTCTCTTCCCTATACCAGACTTCTAGCATCAATTATAATACTGTATGTTGAAAGTGAAATGAATAGTTTGCAGTTTGATTGCTCATAGATTAACTAATGTATCATTCTCAAAAGCATTAAACTCATCCACAAAACCATATTTTAAAATGGAAAAGAACTATTTAAAATTATAAGCAGGATACATTAACTATGATTATTTGTTAAAACTGGAATCATGTACTTTATTTTCTTTCTTTGACATCATTTTCAGTTTAAGCAGCCAACAATTTATTTAACAAAAATCATATTTTTTAATAAAAGCACAAAACAATACTGAGCAAATAGAAACACTGGAACTGCCACAATGGATCAAACTATTGACTGTCATATCAAGTACTTGAATAGTAGCCAGCATCGTGTGCTTAACAGGAAGTGGAATAAAACTCTATAATACACTCAGGCCATTGTGGAATGTTGTATATAAGATGAACAAGGATGAATAAGAGTGTTGACTAATGGTTTGATCAAGAATTTGGAGCTGGGAATCCTGGCTTATCTTTTCAATTTTGATATTCATTTGTTATGTGACTTTGGGCATATCACTTATCTAATTTCTTTCTGTAAGGTGTTTCTAGAGCACCCATTACCGTAGTTTCTGAGCACCAGGATGTAAACTCCCTTTGCTTCAGTTTATCTTCATCTTTGAGAGTAAAGGCAAGAAGCTTGATCTAGATGTAGAAAGAGTGGGAGCCAATGAAAAGATTCCTGTGGCAGTGAATTCCATAGATTAACTCTACTCAGTGCAATTGTTTCCCTTTTAATAGTTCTACAAAGACTTTTTTACTTTAACTGAAAAAAAAAAAAACAACCACCCAACACTAAGGGTTAAATCATTTCCCTCTGAAGTCAACAAAAATAGCTACATTGATTTAAATTACAGTTGTATTGAGCTTCAGTCATCTTGACAGAAAAAGTGCTTTGTTTTGGAGTACTGAGTTAGGGAGTCTAATAATGATTCAACTCTCTCAACATACATGATATGTGAGTAGGGAATGCCAACATAAGCTTGCCACTGTACAATTTTTGGATCTTTATTCCACCACTAGACACAATGTCAGCTTCCCTTTGAAGACATAGTCCTAGCCACAAATACATTATGCATGTAAAGCTGTACATTTTCTTGGGCTAGAAAAGACCCATAAAATATAATAAAAAGTGATTACATGTGTTAACCTCAAATTTATGAATCATTCTGGTAGGAAAATGATGTTTGTTCATTACTTTAAATTATGGATAGTAGACTCTTAATATTTTTAGTTACCATGCATATTAAACATTAATTTGCTTTTCTGACTTGTGAGAACAAGAATTATGAGCAGTATTATATAATGCTACTTTATAATAATTAGACAAGAGCATAAACAAATAAGATAAAGAGGCCAGGGCTGTAATAAGACGTTCAGCTGAAATATTTGCCATTAAAAAGAAATCTTAAAATTAATTTATCACCACTTTTAATTTTTAATATTTTAGAATATATAGTTATCCTTTTCTGAACATTTCTAAACTTAATTAACTAAGAAAAAGTGTGTGTATGTTTGGGAGGAGAAGGAAGTCTAAGAGGGGAAGGAAGAAACCTGATGCCTTACTCCACTAAAGATTTGAAAATTAATTTAGTCAGATTTCTTGAAAAATATATATATTTAGGAATTCTTGTTCCCATATTTCACTGCATGTTTTACATATATTTCACTGGCAGCATTAGAAAGCTAAAATATTGCAGTTGCCTAACAACAGTTATTAGAAAGAGGCAAAATTTAAATACATACATAGAATTTGTTCAGGCATGTAAGAATCTCATTATTACTGGGCAGAACTTGAGAGGCTAGCAGACATCATTAGATCGGTCATTTTACATTTTTTTCGTCTCATTTATATAAACTATTTATACAAAGGTAAAAATTGTCTGAGAATTGAGATTGGTGAAGTTTTCTCCATTTCTAAATTGAAGCCTGGTTAGTGTCACAGTCACTCAGGGCTTGATCCTACAAAGAACTTAAATAGCTTGGTCCTGCAGATAGAAGAACGGAATAGTGCTTATCTAACTCCTGATCATATGAGCTACAAAAAAAAAAAAAATAAGCCACTTTGCTCAGTAACTTTGTGGATCTGCAGTTTAAAGAGGTGTAACTGATAGCATTGACAGAACATTTGATTCAGTCTCTAGTTCTGGGGTTTCCCTTAACCTATTTACACCCTGGTGCAGAATGTATTTAATAATAAATAAAGTCCCTTGAAGGCAACTGGGTTATTATTTTCAAGGAAAATCAAAATTTACTGGTCATTTAAATGCCTTTAAATCCTCAAGTTACAGACTCCACTTCACCAAATGACATTTATGGGGGCAGGAGAGGGAGCTCCCCTCACTTGGACATTCATATGCTTACTGTCTTATGAGTCAGGGTTTTGCTGTATGTATTTCAATGAAGCATGTCACAGCTTTGCCCATTCATCAGGCCTGGCAGATTCTATCTACTTAAGATACTTATATGGCCCCCCATTACTGTAGTAGTTAAACACTTCACACTCTTTAACATATTTATCCTTACAACACCCTTGTGAGCTAGAAAAGTGCTATTATTCCCCAGATGGAGAACTGAGGCACAGAGAGACTAAGTGACTTGCCCAATGCCACACATCTAGGGTGGAGTAGGGAATTGAATTCCTGTTTCCCAAGACCCAGGCTACCACCCTAACCATTGGCTCTGTCTTTGGGGGACTATTTTAGACCCATTGCCCAGCTCTGTGGGAGCTGGAATCACGGAGGCCATATCCAGATTCAGCTCTGCCATTGTTGCTGGCCCTGCTATTGCTTCTCTTCCCAAAGCCTCAGCTCTACTAAAAAATCCCAACTTCACACAGACAGCACAAGGTACTCTACTACCTTCCCAGCCACCCATACATTCATCCTATAAACTCTATGCTCTGAGGTCTTCTGACTGGAAACGAGGATGAGATGTTCTACTAGAATACACCCCTAGCTGCTATGATCTCTCCCAATTCCTGTTAAGTCTTCCAGTTCCCCAGGAGATTCAAGCATGCAGGAAAAACAGGGGACTTGGCAGGTCAGCCATTTCCCAGTTACTGCTAAAGATTCTGAGTTTAGAATGCCACTCATGGCCCAGCATTCATAGAGTCATAGACTTCAAGGTCAGAAGGGACCATTATGACTGTCTAGTCTGACCTCCTGCACAACGCAGGCCCAGAATCTCACCCACCACCTCCTGCAACAAACCCCTAACCTATGTCTGAGCCATTGAAGTCCTCAAATCAAGGTTTAAAGACTTCAAGGTGCAGAGAATCCTCCAGCAAATGACCCGTGCCCCATGCTGCAGAGGAACGCAAAAAAAAAAAAAAAAAAAAAAACAGGGCCTCTGCCAATCTGCCCTGGAGGAAAATTCCTTCCCAACCCCAAATATGGCGATCAGCTAAACCCTGAGCATGTGGGCAAGACTCACCAGCCAGACACCCAGGAAATAATTCTCTGTAGTAACTCAGATCCCACCCCATCTAACATCCCCTCACAGGCCATTGGGCATAATAACCGCTAATAGTCAAAGATCAATTAATTGCCAAAATCAATCTATCAAGCTTAATCTTGAAACCAGATATGTCTTTTGCCCCACTGCTTCCCTTGGAAGGCTGTTCCAGAACTTCACTCCTCTGATGGTTAGAAACCTTCATCTAACCAATTCATAAATTCAAACCAATGCATAAATAAAAACTCCAGTGGGCTGACTTCAGCTGCAATTTCTCTCCCCTCTTCTGAAAGCTAGAATAGTGTCAAGTGTTTGGAACCCTTATTAATAAAAAATACTTATAAGAACTACACATCACACTGGGGATTGTGGAAGGAATCTTGAATTAATACAAACATCAATTCAAATATCCTAGCCAAATGCAAGACAAAGATTATCTTACAGACCTGGTTGAGCTCCTTAGTGTACGGTCACCAGTCTGTTGTAGTGGGACCCAACCACACTTTCAGGTGCTGACCTCCTTTCTAGCACCTCTCCTTGTGATGCAGGACTCCACAGCCCAACTGCCTTAGGCCCTGAAACCAGGGCTGAACCCTCCCGAGCTTCCCCAGTCACTTATGCATACTCCCCCAGACTCCACTCCCATGGGTGCACTGTATTATAGTTTAACTCTTTGAGGACCATGTGCCAGATAAAGTAAGGAACAGTCTTTGCACAGGGGTTTCTAAGAGACAATAAGTTTTACTTTCAAAGCATACAAGAATTACAGATCTTTAGGAAAAATAACAAAAGTCTATATAATAATTCCATGCTCACACTCACCCCTTCTTGTGAGCCCTTTGGCCCACTCCATCTGTCAGGCAAGTAGGCCACTCCTGGCCTTTGCCTGCAGCAGTCCTTCAGTTTTTGGTCTATGGTCAGCTAGTGTAAGAGAGAGAGAGAGAGAGAGAGAGAGAGAGAGAGATCCTTTCCTTAAATATGGTTTCCAATCCTTTGCCATGCAACTCCCAGACCAGCTTCAAAGCTGCAGTCAGGTGGTTAAAGTCCCACCTTCCCCTGGAGACAAAGTGGGAAACCAAATCTTTTATCCAATCAATTGTTCTGACAACCACCATTGATAACTCATGTTAGTTACTTCAAGAAGGTGCCAGGCATGCAATACGTTTCCTTATTCTCTCTCCAGCCAATCACATCTACACATTCAAAATGCAAGTTACAATCTTCAAAATGGTGATTACATCAAAGGAAAGTCACAATTTCATAGCCTTGTGCTTGACTGATGAAATAAACCCTTTTCCTTTTTTTTAAATGATGCTTTCTGAAAAAAATTAAATGGCATAGGCAAAGATTTAGATCCTTTCTAGAATCAAGCCAACAGCCTAATAGTTAATAAGAGAGAAATCACCCTTGCAATTCAGTAGCTCACCAGTACTCTCCCATACTAAGTCAATGCTCCAGATAGGATCAGACCCATGAAGAGAAAACTATTTCTTTTAAAGTGATTGTGATTGCCCCATTGAAGTCAATTGCAGCAGGATCAGACCATATGCACAAAAAGAAATCTGCAAGCTCTGAAAATAATCATATCTGTGACTCACATACCATTGTGGATCATAGAAAAACACATAAGAAAAGGGCATGCAGCTTTACCTCAGTAATTGTACATTAAGCATGTGATCTTACTGGTTTATGGACCCTCAGTTTATGCTAACAGTGACTAATGTTGAAGCAAATGCTACACTGAGAGGCAAATTGTTTATAGTGTAATGAGAAACTGTTTAAACCCTGCTTCCTAGAATGTAGTATTGAAGCCCAAACCCTGACGGGATCAACCCTCCCCCCGCACACACCCTGCCCTGGAGAACAGCAACATGTTGTTTTCCCCCCTCAGCTGACTTGGGCAGTGCAAATCTTACCAGCAGCATTTAGTTTCAAGCCTCACAGGTACCTCATGCATTATTCATTTATTTTATGTATAGCTCATGAAGTATGATAGCAATCAAGCAACAAAGAAAATATGAAAGTCAAACAACCAAGGTTCAAATTCCAGTTCTCCAGTAACTTGCTTTATGAACTTGCCCAAATCAATTGGTTTCTCTTAACATAGGGTAGGTTGTTTTTGACACTTATATAAAAAGTGTCAGGAGAGGTAAGGAGATAAAGGGGTCTATACATTTTTCCAAAGACATCAGTTGCCTTTTCATCTTTGTAACAATGTAATAGTCATCTCCAGTGTTACAGGAATGCAGGAAATCATTTCTCAACATGAAATACTAGCTTTTCTAGGTAAGAAGGTGTGGTGTTTTACTGCTACAAGGAGATAAAGCAATAAGATTGAATCCCTGTATTATTAGAAATGCCTTATATATTGAGTTAATAGTAAACAAATATAATAGCTGATAATGAGGTTTGAAGTAGTGAGTGAAAATGGACACATTTTTGCTCTGGTGCATATAGATCATACTAGGAAGTTCATAATGATATAGAAATAGCATGTGAATTTGAATTAAAGGTGATAAGTATGTCAACGTGTCTAAGTGTTACACAACGTTGAATAGGCATTTTGCTAGAGCCAGGAGAAATGTGTGTCAGGCTTTGCTTAGATACAGCATGTCAGAATATTTTCTGTTTAGTCATATAGCTAAAACTATAACTATATAGTTATATAAAACTAACCCAGGGCTGCGGCGGAAGGAGGGGGCAGGTGTGGGGGCGGTGAGAGCCCAGGGCTAGGGCGACAGGGGGGTGCGGGTCGGGGGGGTGAGGGCCCAGTGCTGAGGAGGCAGGGGGGTGCGGGTGGTGGAGAAGAGCCCAGGGCTGGGGCGGCAGTTTCAGTTTCTAATTTGAAAAGTTTGCTGTTCTTTGTTGTTGAAATTTTCATGCAGAATATCCAAGCTGCTCACTACAATTGTAAAAGGATTATTTATCACAAGTCACTTCTTCAAGGGCAACATACTTTATCTCTTGACATGATTTCTGCTGCATATAGTGGATTAGCAGATATACATTAAAGCAATTGGAACAAATACAGGTTTTTAGTGAAAATACAGATGAATGCATTAATTTAAGAATTATCAGTAATTAAGAGTAAGGGTCAACATTTATTTCTCAAAGTATGTAATAAGAATTACCAAACCAGAAGGCACTTCTCTCCTCACATGCTCCCGTTAGTCCTACATCAGTGCACTGAAGGTCATATTATTTATACTTGGCTGGCTTGGAGGTAATTTCAGAAATATCCTTTTGCCTTATTATCCAAAACTGGAAGCTATGTTGTACAGAAATGTTAAGGTTGTTCTTTGGCTGTTTGGCTTTCCATCAACCATATTTTATAGCATCATGAAGTAATATCTGGGAGACTTTCTTTCAAAATGCAGCCAAAGTGTTTCTGGCTGATACCAAAAGTGGGAGTTCAAAGTTGCATTTCATAAGGGATAAAGTATGAGGGGAGCATTAGGCTGTAGAGTGACATACACCTCTACCCCAAAATAACGCGACCCGATATAATACGAATTTGGATATAACGTGGTAAAGCAGTGCTCCGGGGGTGGGGGGCGGGGCTGCGCACTCTGGCGGATCAAAGCAAGTTCGATATAACACGGTTTCACCTATAATGCAGTAAGATTTTTTGGCTCCCGAGGACAGCGTTATATCGAGGTAGAAGTGTACCAGCAATAGTGGAGAGTACAACACAAAGGCGAAACAAATATTATCTCTATTTAAAGCACATGCTTTTCTGCAAGGAGTTTCTTTTTCTGGCTTACTTACAGGGTATGTCGTCATTGCAGTGTTAACTTGAGTAATCAGCACCTGGGTGTGAGCCCTGGGGTTGGCTTATCCCAGGTGTGAGCAGCCACAATGCAAAGCCATACTCCAGTGTTTTCACTCAGCTGCATCCACTCTGGTGCAGCACTCACTTGTGTGCATCACTAGGACTTGTGGGGGCAGTATCCCATGGTTATTTGTGTTAGTCAGCTGAGACACCCTGATTCTTTCCCAGTGAATTGTGGGACAATTTCTCTGTCATTCTGGTCACATGCAGGGAATTGTGGGAAGGCATTGGAAGACCATCAGCACTCGAGTGGCTTAGCCTTTGTCCACATTTCAAAATGAGTGGGCTACCAACCCAAGTGTGAGCAGCATTTGGCTTTAGTTTCTTCCCCCAGATGGGGCATCTAGCTCAGGTGTAAAGCCCCATTACACATAGGGGAGGGGTTGTTGTCTGTGGATGTGAGCCAGGTTAGTGACAACACTTGAGTCAGAGCCCAAGTTAACTCTGCAGTGAAGACAAGCCCTCACATTTAGGATTGAGATTTTCCTCAGCTTGGTCTAAAGGCAAGAGTCACTTCCAAACACTTGCTGGCTTGCTTCAGCCAAGAGAAATATTAATAGTATTAATTTAGTCTAGGAAGATTTGCAATCTGGTGATGTTAATAAAGCAGTCAGCTATTTAGGGTCTCCCTGCCATATAGTTGGTCTGGAAGTCATCTGGCTCTATTACTTCCTTGAAGTAGGGAAGGAAGGGATGGGGGAAGGAAGAGCACTTCCTCAAAAAGTCCCAAGCTATTTCCCTTTCCTATTTGTTTATTTCATTTAATTATCCCAGGTGGGATTCTCCCTTTCCACCCTGTAGGCTGAGCAGCTTCTCTAGGACAGGATAGGTCCTCTATCTGATTCTCTATGGGTAGGGCCCTACCAAATTCATGGCCGTGAAAAAAGCGAAACGGACCATGAAATCTGTATAGTATAGGGTAAAAGTACACAAAAGACCAGATTTCATGGGGAAGACCAGATTTCATGGTCCGTTTCGCTTTTTTCACGGCCATGAATTTGGTAGAGGAAAAAATCAATAATTTTATACTTGAGTGCCTCACATGCTCCTGGGCACTGTAAAAAGTACGTATGATAGAATACAAGACTTGATGCTGCAGTCTTCTCACATGGCAAAACTCCTATTAAAGTGAACCAGAGTTTTTCCTGTTTAAGTATAGCAGGATCTGGATCATGATTTCTACATGACATTTTTATAGTACACGGCTAAATATATCTACTGCATTTACTGTTAAAATAGTTTATAGCTGAAGAATAAAAACATATACAAATACCTCACCTTTAAAATCATTCCAGTTTGGTATTTGCAATTTAGATAATATTACTGATCTAGTACAATGTTAACATTAACAAAGTAGTTAATGTTCTCATATTTTAAGAGGGTTTCTCCCCCCTCCCCCCCCCCCCCCAATTTAACTGGCCACTCCTTACAACAGGTTTAGTCAGAGGCTGACTGGTTTTGACTTTACATTTCTATTATTTTGGGGGCTTTCCATCCTCCCCATTTATAGCTAATTGTGAAAACCTTACCTGCTCAGCACTCTCATGAATTCACTAGGAGTTACATATGTAGAGGGATTGTAAAGAGTGCTAGACATGAATAATATTTATAAAACATCTCATTTAAAAAGTGAAATAATCTTCCTGACTATAAGGCATCCCTTTTGTTTGACTAACTAAATGGAATTGGGAATATGAAAAATCACCTAAGTTAGGATTCAATTTTAGGAAAAACTGGAGGTCAAAGGGAGATCTAGACAAAAGTTGGCATTTTTATTATATTTAATTAAAAGGAAATAGTTTTAAAACTTATTACTAAAGCAGTAATGGTGAAGTTCTGCACTGGCATGGGCAGTTCTTCAACTGGGACCTTATCCTGGAACTCTTCTATAAGTTTAAGTGAGTTCTGACTGCAAGAGGAGTGCAGTAATGGATCTCAGTGAGACAGAATTAGGCAAGGCTGAGTGTATCAGTTTTCCTTCCCTCCAATCCCTCTGGAAAAAGCAAACACTCTCCCATGCAGCCTGTAACTAGCTTATATAAAACATTATACCATCACCATCCTTTTGTTTATATATTTTTATGTTTTACCTTATAGATCTTCTTTGGGTCTCCCAGTATGCCTTGTTCTTTGATCCTTGAACGTATAGTCTTTTGGGACTGATCTTCTCCTATAGAAGCCAATGGTAAAACTTCCATTGACTTTAATGGAAGAGAATGAGGACTTTAAATTCTGAATTTTTCAGGACAGGGACTACGTCACTGAGCCAAATCCTGGAATGTGCTAAACATATGAAACTCTCATTGGAACAGGGCTCAGGACCTCTCGAGGATTCAGTCAGTTACTCGTATATTCTTCCGTGCAAAACACACCATCTGTGCATAAAAAATAATAGTAATGAATCCCAAGTCCAAAGAAAAGTTTAATTTATTGATCACTTTCATTCACAAGCGAAACACTTGTATAGCATATCAATAATTAAACATACAGTTTGTTTCAGCGCTGTTATTGTTATGTCACCTGCAGCAGTTCTTCTTTAATGCTACCCACTGTGGGTTATCTATGTTATAACTTAAAATTATAAATAAAAGCCTCACTGCTCAAGAAGAAGAAAAAATGACAAATTTAGAATTTATTTCCCCTTTATATTTCATATATCAGACTTCTGTGATCAGAGGAACATACATTGGTCTGGAATACATGAGAAAAGGAAATGGAGGGGTAATTATTAATATATCATCTCTGGCAGGTAAGAAAATCTTATACCTAAATCCTTGCTGGTACTTTCTAAAATAAATTAATCCATATTTATTCCTTATTCTTTTCTTCTTTTTTCATGATCTTTTTGTTGTTTCTTCATACTTGTACATCATCTACTTATCTTGCAGTGACCTCCACAATGAATAGAGAAGGGCTACTATTTTTCCCAGCCCAGTTGGGCTATGTAATTGTACACTCAGTAATTTCCTGCACTATTAGTCTCAGATCCCACAATGATGCGTATGGTATAAATATCTAATTTTTTAATCTTCCCTTCAAGGTTACCAAATGATTGTAGATTAAGTGAACATCAGCTAAGCTTAATTCATAATACTTCACTAATATTTTATCTTGCAAAGCCAAAAACGGTATTTGAAGCATACTGTGTGTATGAAGGGATAGTCTTCAATATTTATAGACCCAAAGAGGAAACATTTACATTCTGAGTTTTTATTCAAACTGTTTAATTTTTGTAGCATAAATAGATCAATGGGAATTAAATTTAGAGGGCAGGAAAATACCAGAAAATCCTCTATAATGGGCCAAAAATCCATGAGCGAGAGGGAAGCTGAGCAAAAGAAGCTGTCTCTCTCCTTCCTCTAACCCTTTGGTAGCCCCATTAGGTTGTACTAGCTCTGTTGATACTAAAGGGAGTGCCTGGATGAGAAGTGGTCCTCCTCGCATTATCCTTTAGCAGACATGTGGGGAATACTTGCAGGAATTAATAGCGACCCTGTCCGCATTGATTCCAGCCCAGTCCCACTTAATACTTTCAAACCATGTGGTGAGAACTTGAGGGTAAGAAAATAATCTTGTCTTTTATATATAGATTGTAAACCAGGGGTAGGCAATCTATGGCACAGGTACCGAAGGCGGCACGCGAGCTGATTTTCAGTGGCACTCACACTGCCCGGGTCCTGGCCACCGGTTTGGGGGGCTATGCATTTTAATTTAATTTTAAACTAAGCTTATTAAACATTTTAAAAACCTTATTTACTTTACAGACAACAATAGTTTAGTTATATATTGTAGACCTATAGAAAGAGACCTTCTAAAAAGGTTAAAATGTATTACTGGCACGCGAAACCTTAAATTAGAGTGAATAAATGAAGACTCAGCACACCACTTCTGAAAGGTTGCCGACCCCTGTTGTAAACTATTTTGGACAGGGACTGCCTTTTTGTTGCGATTGTACAGCATCTAGTACAATGGGATCCTGGTCTGTAACTAGGGGTCCTAGGAGCTGCTGCAACACAAATAATTAAATGAGGAGGCACTGAGTATAGAGTAGAGGAGGAGGAGGTACTGGGGGAGTATAGGGAGTAGTGTGATTAGATACCCCAAGTTCCCCTGCATATCAGGACATCTGCAAGCTGAGAAAACCAAGTCACCCCAATTATATTATGCATTGGAGCGTTGTGAGTTTAAACTCAGTTTTACACACACACACACACACACACACACACACACGCACAGCCTCACATGAGTTTTTCCATTAAACGTCAATACAGCCTGATCCAATGCCTATTGAAGTCAATGAAATTTTTTCCATCAATTGCAACAAATGTTGGATCAGGCCCAAAATATCAACTGCTTTTGTAACACAAGGAGCCATCAGTGCTAGTGAAAGGTTAAACAGCTTCACACAGTATATAAACATATAAAAAGAGGGCAAAGGTAGAGTACTGCATTGTGGGGCCTGAGTCAGCAGTGCCGATATGAGTCTTGCCTCCAGGCTTGCAGGATCTGAACTTTTCCTAGTGCATTACAACATGATTTGATTTTTAACATCTAGTAACCCAGCCCTCTGAGGTTTTAATAAGCTTTTACAAATGTCTTTTTAATTAATCTATTAAAGTTTTATTTATTTACTTTTACATTTTTTTTAAATCTGATCATTGTGCTCTAATGGTTATGACTATCTCTTTAAAAAACAAAGTGTACTTTGCTTTCTTTACTTTTACATAGCATGAGTTTAGCAATTGTTTCCAAAGGCATCAGAAAAAGCAGATTATAAAAGTTGACACAGGCTTTTTTTATTCCTATTTGTATATTGTGATTATACTTTCTTTTCTAAGACTCTAATCCTGCAGTGACTGCACACATAAAACTCCCCATTAAGTAGTTGTTTAACACTCACTAGAGTGAGTTTCCAGTTTGTTTGTTTTTCCAGTTTTTTCAGCAAACTTAGCTTCTGTTGACCATTAACAAACCTGTTTATCTCTTTTGTTTTTCTTTTCAATTCTCTGTTTTCATCAGACAGGCTCCACACATAGCAAACCTCTGTCTCACATTGTGTGCAATAAGAATAGTCATTTAATGCTTATATAACATTCTATGTTCAAAGTCCTGTACACACACTAACTAATTAGGCTTTAGTTCTATTGGAGTTTTGCAACTGATTTTAATTAGAGAAGGTTCAAATCCTAGAGCTCAGTCCTGCAAGGTGAAGTCAATGGTACTACTCACATTCTTTACAGTAAGCGCTTTGCTGGATTGGGGCCAGAGTGCCTTGTTCCATACCACCCCTCTGTGAGGTAGGTATGAGTTAGGAAATAGAGGCAGCAAAAGTCTGATTTGCCTAAGGCCACACAGCAAGTTTTTTGGCACAAGAGGGATTAGAACTGAAAAGTACCTGACTACTAACCCTCTGCTTATCCCTGAGCATGCTGCCTCTCAAGGCTATAAAGCTTCTGATAACTTTCAAAGAAGTTATGCAGTCATATAAAAAGAGGAAGTTATACCACTAAGCCTCTGAGACAATGGGAGTTTTGTGTGTGTAGTTGCAGAACTGGCCCCATAGAAGAGAGCTTGCCACAGGTTTCTAAATGAATGCATTATCATAAATATCACTTGACATTTAAGGAGCTTAAGACAGGTTAACCCCTCTTGTAGGATACTGTTAGAATATAGTTTTGAGGGTTGTGATTTCTGTATAAATTGGTTTTATACCTACATAGAGAAAATTGATACAATGTTATGTGTAACTGCTAAGGTTGACAACAAAAACTGAAGAGGATGGTTGGGTTGGGTGGGTTTCTGTTGTTGGCTGGGTTTTTGTTGCTTTGTTGTTTGGTAATTTTGGCAGATTTTATGTTTTCATGAAGCTATGGTATAAACTAGGCCCTTTGAGCCATCTGGATTCTGAAAGGAAAAAGCAAAATAATTTATAGAGGACTTAAACGTAGGTACAATAATTAGTGTAAGAACATACTGACTTGTTAGAGTCCTAGAATATAACATTAGAAGGGACCACCAGATCATCCAGTCTGACTTCCTGTATATCACAAGCCACCAACACCACCCACACACTAAACCCAACAACCAAAATTAGACCAATGTATTACAGCATACAGGAGACTAGACTATTATGTGCCACAGGCAGTGAACAGAAGAGATCAAGGTGCACCCGTGCCTGTAGCGCTTGCAATAGTAGGGAAATGATTAAGTGAGGTATACGCAGATGATCCCTGCAAGTGACCCATACTCCAGGGTGCAGGGTCCACAAGTTGCCAACATGGTGCTTTTTCCATAGGATGTTTCTCCAGAAGACAATGCATTGGGTATTTCAGAAAGCACACAAATTTAGGTCCAGATCCTGCAAACATTTACACATGCTGAACTTTGCTATCATAAAGTGATTTCAATGAAGACTCATGGAAGTAAAGTTAAACATGTATGTGTGTGGTTGCAGGAGTGGGATTTTAGGGTCAATACCTTAAAAAGAACTGTGATACTCTCAGACAAGAAAGGAAAAAAAGGGTTGTGCTGACCAGAAGTCAGGATAGGAGCTCTGGGAAACACGAGCTAACCTGAAAGGGTTAGGGACTTTGATTTTGCTGCTTGTAAAATGTCCTGGAAGGAATGCAGCAAAGGACTTCTGCAAAGCTGGTGTCTATTTGGGGTAAACAGGAACCCCTACAATAAAGTCTACACAGGGAGAGTGAACTGTGTTCAAACCAGAGCCTCTAGTGAACCCTCTCTCTCTCTCATCATTCAGCCCATAGTACAGCTACAAATCCATCAACTCTTTAATTTGTTTCCTTTGTTAGACCTCTGTTGGTCCAAAAGAGATTTTGACCTTCAGATCATACGGCAAGTTCATTCTGTTTTTCAGCTTTTTGTCTGAGGAGGAGGATGGCCATTCAGTTTTGACTTGAGGCTTGAAAATTCTACTTTTTAAGTTGGCATTACAACAATCATTCACTTTTTAAAAATAATTGTTATACATGTTTCTATAGGCTTTGATAAGCATCTTTTATAAAATACACACAAACAAACATGGCAAAAAGTCTGTTCTAATGGAAAAATTGGTCAACATGTTACAATAATACTTAACAGTTTGCTTCTAAATAAATTTCATCATTTTCTCAAAACCTGCCCTTGATCATTTTCACAAAAAGTATTTTATAATCAGTGCAAATGTATTAAGGCAAAAGTGACATACAAGGACCCATTCAAACTTAATATATAACACATTGAATATATATACTTACTGTGGTATTCTGATAATGATCTCTAACACAGTATATTCTTGGCACCAACCACTACCTTCTGATGAGCTCACAGCTCCCACTGAAATCAAGAGTAACCATGTGAGACTACATAATTTGGCTCTTACTCTTTGCAACATTCTAAGCCATAACAACTTTAAGATTATGAGTAAAGAGAATCACATTTTATCTCAGGATGGCTAACAATGCAGCCACGGGGAAAGGGGGGGATGAAAGGCCAACTACATGCTAATAAATCGTATTTAAAAAGAAATTCCTGTCCATGGGGAAATATACCTAGGAGGAAATGCTTAATTAGTTAGTTAATATTGTGTATTCAACAAACCTGTTCAATAGACTGAAAGAAAGTAGTAATATCAACAAATGCAACTCTTAACATACAGCCTTCATAGAATCATAGAATATCAAGATTGGAAGGGACCTCAGGAGGTCATCTAGTCCAACCCCCTGCTCAAAGCAGGTCCAATCCCCAGACAGATTTTTGCCCTAGATCCCTAAGTGGCCCCCTCAAGGATTGAACTCACAACCTTGGGTTTAGCAGGCTAATGCTCAAACCACTTCAATGCTAATTTCCCAATTTGTGGATCATGAAATTTAATTAAAACTATTGACCATCACAAATGAACAAACAGATTTACACCGCTACCTCGATATAACATGACCCTATATAACACGAATTCGGATATAACGCGGTAAAGCAGTGCTCTGGGGGGAGGGGCTGCGCACTCCGGTGGATCAAAGCAAGTTCAATATAACGCGGTTTCATCTATAACGCAGTAAGATTTTTTGGCTCCCGAGGACAGCGTTATATCGAGGTAGAGGTGTAGTTAGAAGTCTCACTTCACGTCTAAAATGGTAACGAGTGATCTGGACACCCTAACAAAGGGACTAGAGTATAAACCAAGGAGAGGAGCTGCCTCTTTGTCAGCTTGCCAAGAAATCAGGAAGAGAGAAAATGAAAGGAAAACTTGCTCTTACTTGTAGGGTTAGTGAAACTGTCTTTTGACATCTAAGTGAGGCGTTGTGCCATCTTCCACTTCATTCTCAGCTAGGTATGCTTTTTAAATTTATTTTCTGATTTTTATCTGTTCTCTCTCTCTCTCTCAAATAAACAGTAGTTTGCTTAAATAACCTCTAAGTCCTTCTTCTGGATTCCTAACGTATCCTGTCTTGTATCTGCCTTTTCAACTGTAAATTCATTAGGATTGTCTTTATCTTTATGTTATTTACAGTACATTGTGGTATTAAAATAAAAAACAAGTTAGATGTGCTGGATAATCTTGCCTTTTTGTTCTTTTCTGGAGTTATATTTTTTTTTGGCTGATCTTTTACTCTCTCTCCTTTTCCCCAGTTTGACCTCAAAATTACAGCTAGAATTAAGAATGTTCAACTAATAATGACTGCTACATTTGATTGTGCATTTGTTATAATCTCAACAGGTGTTGTGTATATTCAACTCTTTTTTCATTTTTCAAGGACTCATGCCTGCTGCACACCAACCAGTGTACTGTGCTACAAAGCATGGCATAATTGGATTCACCCGGTCTATAGCTGTGAGTATATGTAGCCAAAAACACCATCAGCAATTCCTTGAGAACAAGCTTATTTTCTCAGGTTCCCTCTCTATAGCAATGCAAGTGAAACCAGTGCCTACAGAAGTGCTGTGTGGGCTTTTGTTTTGTTTTAATAAAAGCTTTTAAGGTGGTAGCTGGAGACGCCTTCATTTCACAGGGGTAACACCAAGGAGGTAATAACAGAGATGTATGTGGGGTTTGTGATCAAGACAAGCTTTGGGCAATCTTCTTCTTAGGTTAAGGGCAATGAGGGTGATATAGAGAGAGGATAAAGACAATCAATCAAATAGACAACCTTGGACAAATCATTTCAGTTTCTCCATCTGTAAATTAGGGATGATATTTATGTAATAAGTGGGTGCTGCAATACAAATTGGTAAATGTGGGGGAAATGATTTGAATATGAAAAGTGCTCCCCATTATTAAGGCTGACTCAGGTGTTCTGATTACTTAGCATTGGTGTGGTAGTAACAATGAAAGGCTCCAGTTCAGGATGGAGCCTATGCTGGCTGTTGTACAAACATATAGGAAGGAGCAGTCCCTGTCACAAGAAACTTCTTGTCTAATTTATGGCAAGATTCCAGTAGAGGGAAAGGACTTGAAGGAAGTCTGAGGATAACAAGATCATGTATTTGCATAGACCAGTTATGTGCACAATTTGAGGAAATCACATGAGATTTCTAGTCAAATTTCCAGCCCAAAGAAGCTGAGATATATTTGGATAAGCATGCAGACTTTTAAAATGTTTTCCCAAACCTCTGAATCTTCTGAAGTTAACTAATGCAGATCAGTTTGGGAATAGGAATCATATATCACACCTTGGCCACAGTCTGCACAGGACAGCATATAATTTAATTCTGTGCATGATTTAAAAAATAATAATATCATTCCAACAACAAAAAGTGTGGTAAAATGAGAGCATATGCTACCTCCTAATGAACACAAGAAAATAAAACACTGGAGAAACACAATAGGACTTAAAATACTTACCAGATAATGGAAAAGAAGGTGCAGCCTGACACAGGAGGGTGAAAATTAGAACTTTTAGGACTCTAGTTGATTGTGCCAGACTTAGGAGGCCAGCTCCTAAAGAAGATTCTGGATAAGGCTCCAATAAAAATGGTAAACCTCAGATTAAACAATTTAGTGGTGAACAGGCAGTCAAAAAGAAAGTCATTCCAGAGCAAGGGACAGAATCCCAATTTTCTGTGGTGAGGGAGGTGAGTGGAAAATATTCAAAAGTTTAGGGCTGGAATTTGGTGTGGTTTGAGATTTCATGTTATTTTGTTTTCTTATGAAAAAGTTTTTTATATATTAGAAAAAAAAACCAAGGTTTGCTGGGGTTACTTTTAGGATGTTAATTGCTTCTTCTGTATAACATTATATTATTATACCAGCCATAGTGCCGATAGTTGTAGCTGACATTGCTGATGAGAAAAGATTTTAAAAAATCTGTTTTAAGGAAAGAAAATGTTCAGATTTCTGTCAGAATAATCCTCAGCAAAATATGGGGTGTATGCAAGGTCTTGACTTGCTAAAGAATATATTGTTCAAACTTTTCCTGAAACATTCAAGCATCAATACCACCACCATTTCTTTAGCTGGTAATGATGCCAAGAAATCTTGGGGTACATGCTGAATTTTTGCTAGTAACTTGAGGTAGTCTTGTCTAGGAGCTATTAGTATAATTGTTCACCTGACTTTATAGATTAAGGAATAAAATCTAGAATGTAATCAAGACGCATGTGCATTGATGCGAGTGACACTCCTTTTTATGGCCTTCATCCTCTTCATGTTGACCTCGCCCAACCATGAACCAAATTAATTTCTGCTTTGAGCACCAATTTTGTGTAAAACAGAAATTATATATATATAAAAAATAATCAGACAGATAGACACACACACACACACACACACACACCCCAATCATAAAAGGCCATAAATAAGACCAGGATCAATACCCAGTCTGCCACCCTCACAACCCTCTTATGCTTTTTGCCAACATCAACCATTGATAAATAAAGGGCTAATATGCTACTGTTAGTTTTGCTGATTGTGTCAAGCAACATGTTTACTAGCCTTTGTAGAGGTTCACAAAATGCTGAAAATGAACACAATGTGTCTGACACTTTTGTAGATGGCGGCTCAAATGGGAAATTATGGCGTGCGACTAAATACAATTTGTCCAGGTTTTGTTAACACACCAATTCTTCAGTCTATTGATAAAGAAGAGAATATGGGACAATATTATGAATACAAGGATGAGATCAAAGATATGATGAAGTTCTATGGTGTTATGGAGTAAGTGAAGCTACACATAATATTCTTTTGTCTTCTATAGCTGAAGGGAAAGAAAGTAGTAGTACCACAGGCAGCTGATGCACAGCAGGCAGTGTAACCAATGTCTGTACTGTATTTCTGCATAAACCACATGTGAGACAAAAGAGAAGGCAACTGAAAGAAAGGGACTCAACCATGTTATTGTTGTTGTCCCTTTTCAACCCAAGCAGCTAATCAAATTGCAGGGCCCTGGGGTTGTTCCAGGTGGAAGTAGAAATTGATTGAGTCTGATATTTTCTTTGATGAAATCTTATTTATTTACAAAGAATGTACAAAGTTCTGTGTCTCTGAACACAAAAGGAATCAAATAGCAGGAAACAGCTTCTTTTCCTCACAGCAGCAAGAGCACTCTTCTCAGCCTGCACTCCTAACTCAAAAATCTTTCCCCAGGTTTCTTCCAGTGTCAAACACCATGCTTTCAGCTGCTCCTTCAGGCTGTCACTCTGAGGCCTAGTCTTCACTTACCGGCTGGTCCGGCGGCACGCCATCGATGTTCTGGGATCGGTTTATCGCGTCTGGTTAAGACGCGATAAATCGATCCCGGATCGATCCCGGAAGTGCTCACAGTCGGCGCCGGTACTCCAGCTCGCCGAGAGGAGTACGCGGCGTCGACGGGGGGAGACTTCCGGCCGCGTCTGGACCGCGGTAAGTCCGGACTAAGGTACTTCGAATTCAGCTACGTTATTAACGTAGCTGAATTTGCGTACCTTAGTCCGAAGTCCGGACTAAGTGGGGACCAGCCCTCAGTCTGCCAGTTTTCTGCCTTCTCAATTGCTATGCTTCTTCCTTCCCACCTAATCACAGCCAAACCCCTCCAGCCCACTCAGTCTAAACTCCTGGGAGGATTCACTATCCTCTTTTGCCTTAGGTAGAGCAAAGGTTATGGTTAATTCATCCTGACAGTTTGTTAACAGAATGGTAAGTTCACATCCAGTCTCAAAGATGATTGTGATTCATGCAGTCACCAGTACCTCAAAACATAACACCATATTGGTTTGCCCATGCTTTTTCAGATGTTACTTGCTTTCACTGAGTAGCACTGAAGTTTTACATTCACTATTGCAAATTACAGAGCGCAAAATTCTCCTCTCTAATTTGCATTGCTCTCCAGTTAATGTCAATGGAAGCATGTTTGGGGAAACAAATACAGAATACACAACAGAGGAGATCTGCAGTGTAGTGGAGTGAAGCATTTTCCTATAGCATTTATCACACTCTGGGAACTTTGATAGGAAACTAAGTTGCAACCAAACATCTGAAGTATTTACCAATGACTAGACCTATAAGGGCTCATTTGCAAAGTTGCAGTTGTATATTTTTTGCATATCCAAATTATGATGACCCCATATCCTTCCAGAAATGCTCTTGCTACTTCGTTATATTTCCAAAAGACTTGGAAGTAGATCTATGCAAATTGTAGATAGTTCATTTTGCAAGCGTTTATGCAAACCTTTATTTATACTTGGTTTAGTACATACTTTTTCCACAATCTCCAGTGCATTATGCTATCAAACTAAGATAACCAAGAAGGTATTCTGTGCCATGTCTGATTTTCAAAATGGAAAAACGTTTATTTTTCTGTAGCCCATCGCTAATTGCCAAAGGTCTGTTAATGATCATTGAAGATGATGCTTTAAATGGAGAGGTTATGAAGATTACAGCATCCAAGGGGATTCATTTTCAAGAATATAGTGCACTTCCTTTTCAATCAGGAAGGCTATAAATATTATTCTGTTATCTTGTCTCTAAATTAATGTAAAAATGTGTTTTAAACAATTTTTTTAAAAGACAAATGTTGTTTGTGTCCAAAGAATGACATGATTTGAACTCTTTAATGCAATAATGTACAGCTGTGTAGTAATATGATTTCTTACTTTGATTTTAAAAGCTACTGTTAATATTCTTTATTTGGTAGAATAAGTATATTGCTCAAAAGATATTCAGTGATGCAGTAATAAGGGTCAGATTCTGCCCATTGGTAATTATATGCTTGTGGCAGGCTGTTCCCCTCCTGACCTAGTGTGGCACTGCAGGCACCCCTTGCTTCAGTTGCCCTTCTGTCAGGACTCTTAGGAACGTCACACAGCTCAAAAGGGCATAAGACAAAATTCCCCTACTGGGATTCTACTTTATTAAATACAAATAAACTTGAAATAGAAAATCTCCCCTGGGCTTCAGAAATCACACAGCCCTCCTCCTTGGGGCTTGTTCCCTCTCAGTCCTGGCCTCTCTGGCCTGTAGTCTCTCCCACTGGGTTCAGAGTTGCACAGCCCTCTTCCTTGGGGCCTATGTTTTTCTGGGAGCTTTCCCCCTCCTCCGACACCTTCTCTTTGTGACCACCATTGTGCAATTGAGCCCTGATGACCTTTATAGGGCCCAGGTGCTGGTTATTCAATTAACTGCCTAGACAAGCCATTACATATTGATGTAAAAACATTTACCAAGAATATATTCTCACTTTGACTTCCAATTCTTTTAAAACTTGAACAGTAAATGGCTAAATATTTAGCAGCAAGGGGTAACTATAGGACATCTGATGAGAATAAGGGTGCACTGCTGGCTCACATGGATACTTCCAAAATGGAAGAACAGTACTTGCACATCTTCCAGACATTTTGCACCTTCACAGCTTTTGATATTGCACCTTCACTTGAGCAAAATGGCCATTAACTTCACTGCAAGGTTGGACAAATTGAGAGCATGATCAGACCTTTATTATATATTTAATTTGTGTAATGAATTGTGGATGAAGATAATACTGTTAACTATGATAGGAGCAATTCATTAAGATACTGTCTGACTATGGAACAGACGTTTTTAGGCATACTGGGCAAATTTACTAATAGTGTAAACTAGCACCACTCGAGTCTCTTTAATGAGTTGTGCTTGTCTACAAATTGGGCTCACAATCCTCAAATTTGATTGTACTTTGCTATTGGCTGGTAGCCAGAGATGTCTTGTAGGTCTATTTACAATAGTTTTAGGCTCTTTTATATGACCAAGTAGACAGAATAGCCTATGTCTATTTTCCATGTGTAAAATGTGTTGCATCTTTTTTCTGTGCTGCCTGTAGAAATATTACCATAGTACTAGCAACTTCCCATCTTCTTTTGGTTATACAGTAACACAAGTCATGCCAGACATAAAATCCATATTTATAGGATAGTGCAAAGTTGAAGTGCGAGTATCAGTGAAAAAACTATTTTAAAATGAAAAATGACCTATTGCAAATAATCACCAAAGTCTGTATTATTGTACTTTCTATGGATAATTGGGGGTGAGGAGGAGGAAATCACTCTCTAATTAGGGAGGAAAATATCTTTGTTTTTGGAAGGTTTTCTGAGCACATCTGCTTCTTAATTGCACTCAAAGACTAAAAACGAAATATGAGCAATACAAATTCCAATTACTTTTATTTACAAATTAGAAAAATGGATTTTAAAGACTAGGAACAACTAGGGGGATCTGTTAAATGAACTTGTCTTTTTGATATAGCATTGTCCTGTATTTGTTTTGCCTGTAATTATATTTTGTGTGTTTAACTTTTTTTAAAATATGTACTTCTCAATTAAATAAAAAATAATTTAAAGTTCTATTGGAGTATTTCTTCTTTATAAATGGAGTTTTGAAAGAAGAGCTAAGAATGAAGAAATGAAGAGCTGAGAAAAGGGGGGAGAAAAAGATCAAGCATGTATCCCCACTTCCTCTCCTCTCTTTTTTTCCTTTTTCCTTCTGGCTATGTCAAAACTGGCAGTTCAGCATTTTTGAAGCCTATTTCAAATCCTTGGGCCCCCAGCAGTAACATCAGCATCTTCCAGACACCTTTACAAGAGCCCTAAAATAGCCTCTCACCTCTATATATGTAGCATAAAAATCCAAGAACTAATATCCCAATGCAGTGATTTAAATTTCTGGATAAATTTCACTTGTACCAGAGAGTATTTTAAACCTTGCCTATACGATATTAGGAAACTTGATTTTTACTAGCACTTGCCTGTGTAAGGCAACAGCTGACGTAAAACTTAAAATAGTCAACCTGCTTCATTAGGTAGCTAAGCAACCCTAATATCCTTTGCTCCTTTCCTTGTCTAGCAATATTTCATTTTAAGTAGTTTATAAACAAAGTGAGCTATATTAGTAACCATAGTATGTGCAAACTATCTAACTAGTAGCAACCACAGGAATTTAGACAAGTGGCCAGATTTCCAAAGAATGCAGCTATTAGCAGCTACCATTAAGAACATATTTAGTTAAGAAAATATTCAGAACACTACATAGTTTCATTATATACATTGCTTACATAATCACCTTGATTACTATGCTCACCTCTAGTAACTACATCTCAAAAAAGAAATATTAAAAAGATTGGGATGGCTTAGTCTGGAGACAGGACCAATAAAGGGGAATATGATTGAGGACTGTACATAATGAATGAGATTGACCTATTCTATCAGGCACTCCTATTTACCTTTTATATAAAACAAGACCAATGTGAAACTGAAAGGCAACAAATGTTAAACTAATTACAACTGATGTTTTACACAGTGCATAAGCCTGCGGAACTCACTGCCACAAGATAGTATTGAGGCCACGAGTTTAGTAAGATTGAACAAAATATTAGACATTTATATGGATAATAGCCTCAATTACATGTGACAGAGCTAAAATGTATAACTCCTCATGTTTCAGGATTTAAGCCAGCCTAATCTTAATCAGACTGTGGTAAGGAAGAAACTTTCTATAAGCAGTTTATTCTAGAATTGTTTATAATTAGGTTTATTGCACTTTTCTCTGAAGCAGCTGGAATGGGTCACCACCAAAGACAAAATATTGAGTTAGATGACCACTAGACTTGGATATTTCTAACATGCCTATCTTTAACTAATTAGTTTATTAAAAAGTCGCTGTTTTCCAACTGGATTAACTCATTTGTTTCAATTGATCAGTATAATACACCAAACTTTTGATATGTGTCTGTTAATAGACAATATGCATTCAACAGATGTCAAAATCCCAATTTACCACACAACACATGATAACACTATTAGAACATGCCCCTTAAAGAAAAAAGAAATTAGATGGGTTGTATAAATATCAGTGTTTCACTCTCTGCTAGAGATCAAGGGACCAAACCTGAAGCACACAGTGATTTAGGAGGCAAGTTTTCAGAAAGTGAGAACTGAGATCCACTATCAGTTGCATGCCTAAATGTGTGTGTATAGCAGGGTGCTGTAGCCCCTGCACAGTCAGCTCCAATCAAGGTAAGCAGATTGGGGCTGATGGAAAAGGCCTGAGGATTGGCAACACCTGCTGGCCTGACAAGCCAAGGGCTATAAAGGCTGGGAGGAAGCCAGCCAGGGAGAAGTCAGTCAGGGAAGGAGCTAGAGGCCTCCTAGCTGAAGGCTGACTCTCCCTGTAAAGGAGGTAACCACACCTGTAAAGTTGTATATAGATGGACACTGGTGGTGCGACAACATTAAGTAAACAAAGACACGGGTGTTGCACAACCCAGAGGCCTCTCCAAGCCTTATTGGGGAGGGTAAACGGGCCCCAGGAAGAGAGGCAGGTCGTGGACCCTGTTACAGTGTGCAACTATTGCAATTGTGAACACATCAAATATATTTGTATGTAAAAAATAGCCATTTAGATTCCTAAAAAAAACAGTGTACAAATGTGTATTCACAATTGTTTATGTAATTGGACTCAGGGCACTCTTAAAAAAAATCTGTCCCTAAAGATAGGGAAGGACTAAAATTGTATCTTACTTTTACGTACATGTCTTTCTAAGTGGGGAATCAGCACATTCAAAAAGTTTTTCTGGACTATTTTTTAACTTAAAGAGACAGCTTTTGGAATATAAGGTATAGAGAGTAAATTTTATATTACACACACACGCACACCCACAGACACAAGGTATAACTGGGCGTTCCGATAAATGGAAGTGCTATTAAGTAACATAAGGCTACATGGGGGACAGACTTTGGACTCAAATAACTAGGGTTTTCAGAATACAGGAATTAGGGTAACTGGAATTAAACTGTATATACATATACAACTGATGTCTGACAATCAGATATGAAGGTTGACAAAGCAATATCTAATTGTTTGGTAAAAATCACATTTACAATAAGAAAGCTATTAAAGCAATATCACAAGTTGGATCTTATTGAAGGCACTCAGGAGATAAGAATGAGGTAGCAAATTTGAGCAAACTCAAATAAAATTTTCATGGGAAAAATAACTAGCTAGCCTCTATGTCATGCCTAAAGACATGCTAAAAATAAACTAAAAAGACATGCCTAAAAACAAATATTACATCTATAGAAGTTCAGTTCCTTATGAAAATAGTAAAATGTATCTGAGGGTTTTATCTCTCATGAAGAGAAAGTCCTAAATATCTTTAGGAAAGATTTCCTGTAAAACTTCCTCACAACATTTGGAAGTCTCCTAAAGAGAGAGAAAACTGTGTTTGATCTACACAGGTACAGTAGGCAGAAAGATGAATGGGAAAAAAAATGGTGAACTTAGTTTCCATGCAATGATCTCAACGAATTTTAAAAGATCTTAAACATCATCTCCAATTAAAAGTCTTGACATCATTCCAAATCTTAAGGTATTTTGCAAAAGAGCTCATCATTTTAAAGAAAACTGGTCCATATTAGTAGGAAAATTCAGCCAAAAGAAAAAAGAAATCTTAGAAACAAAAGATACTAATCGCCAAGAACCGAAAATGAAGGGTTAAGAGTGAACTTGAATCACATGTGGAATATTATTTGCAATGACTTTTCAATTTTACGGTCCAATAATCAGACCTAATATATATTTCTTTCTGGGTGAGTTCCCAGAGCTTTTGGATGAGAGCATTTTTAATGAATAAAACAAAGATAATTGATACCCTCCATTCTTTCCTCATGGTGCCATTCGGTCTATCTTAGGCTTTCATATAGTGCTTATTACTATGGTATAGAAACACTAAATGTCCAAAACAAAAGGTGTTTTTCTCTTTCAATATGAAAAAGTAATGTTACTGTATGGTCATAATTTTTCTTATGTTATTCTCCGACAGAACATTGATTCAGATTAAATCTTTTGGGAAAACGTATGTTATTATTAGGGATCTATGTCTGCCATGGAGGTAGCGGAAGTCACAGACTTTCCGCAACCTCTGTGACTTCTGCAGGGTCCAATGTGACTGACCCCAGGGCAAACCAAGCAGCTGGTTCCAGGGCCAGCTGCTCAGGTGACCCCACGACAGCCACACCAGCCACTGCTGGAGCAGCCCCAAGGACAGCCAGAGCAGCTGCTGCTCTGGCGGCCCCAGGCAGCTGGTGCTGCTGGCCCCAAGATTTAATCACAGGTATTTTTAGTATAAATCATGGACAGGTCATGGGCCATGAATTTTTGTTTATTGCTTGTGACCTGTTCATGACTTTTACTAAAAATACCCGTGACTAAATTGTAGCCTTAGTTATTATTTATTTTTGTAATAGTACCATACCACCTAGGAGCCGCTGTCACAGACCAGAGCTCCATCATTCTAGGCACTTTATAGACAGAACAGAAAGGCAGTCGCTCTTCCAAAGAGCTTACAATAAGTATCATACAAAACCGATAAAGAGAGAGACAGACAGGGGGGTACAGGAAACAATGAGACAATGTTGGTCACCATAATATGCCGTGGTCTCAGCACACCAGCAGCCTAACTGTTGTCAAGTTTTTTGTAGGCATCACAGAAAAGGAGAGTTTTAAGAAGGAATCTGAAGGAAGATGAGGTAGCTTTGTGGATGTTTACAGGGAACTTTTCTCACGTGTGAAAGGCAGTGTGGAAGAAAGCACAAAAGTGCTTGTTTATAAATGTAACAAGTAGGCAACAATGGAGGTTACATTTATAAACAAGCATTTTTGTGCTTTCTTCCATGCTGCCTTTCACACTTGGGAAGAGTTCAGTGTCCTGATGGGAGATGACATCTTGATCGTGAATGAGAGGTAGATGGGGAGAAGCTAAGAAGGGCCTTAAAAGTGAAGACAAGTAGCTTAGATTTGATGCAGCAGAAAAGGAGGAACCAGTGGAAGGAATCAGAGAGGTGACATGGTCAAAGCAACAGGTTAGGAAAATGGTCTTTGCAGCAGTATTCTGAATGCATGTGAGTGGGGAAGTCTGTATTTGTCAAGGTGAGAGAAACAGATATTTCAGTAATCGGAACACAAGATGATGAAAGCCTGTCCTATGCCTTGATCTGAATATAGTCAACATGAGGGCTGATCTCTTGTAGTGAGTCCCACAGCCTGTATCCTGCTGCCAATAATTCAATCTTCTAAATGCTGCTTAGAACCTGGGTCTATCCATCTGCATCTTCCCCATGGAGCATGTTGGCCTTTAGGAATCATGAAGGCTAAGATTGTTTTGCAGTAGCTAGCAAGCACTCCCTAGCAAGGTACTGTCAGCTAGCTCCAAATCATATAGAAAAGGGAAATAAAGCCTCTGCCTCATAATAAGTCATCATTCAGAAAAGAAAAGTGAATCAGGGCATTTGTCACTTGGGAAGTGCACACATGTTGTTGGCAAGTGTGGGGATTAGATTGGTGACAGTCGTCAAGGCATGTGCCAGGGAAGAGTTCTTTGATTGTATTTTCTGATGTTATTCTCAAAAGCAACTTTATCGTATATAATAAATGGGCTGGGCAAAGCCCTTAACTCAAATTCCAGGGAAGGGAAGGTTAGGTAGATGCATATGGCCAAAAATCAACTTCATATGGACCTGTTTTGGAAGTAATCAACCCCTTGGCACATGGAGCAATGTAACCTACATAGCAAATCATGGAAGCAGTCTTAGCTTGGATAGAACCAATAAGGGGAGAGCAATAACCAAGGTCTGGTGTACTCCATGGACCCAAAATTCTGTAGCAAAATTCCTACATTCAATTCAGGTAAACTGTAATAAGGAGGTTTAGATTAATATATTAAATATTAAAATGAACACCACAGTCAGTATAGCAGCCCCTATGTTCTTTATTTTTATATTAAATATATTTTATGCTGTTCCACATTTTCAGTATGCCACAGAATGTCATCTTTAGGTTTCAGATTCAACAGTGCAGTTGACACTTCTAAGAGATATTGGCTTAGAATACCTTCTTACATCGCCTACACTCAGATCACATTTTCAAGTTTTTCTTAGCAATCATGACATCTAGAAACAAATCTGTTTCAAAATGAAAGCTGAAGGAGCACAATTCTGGCAAGAAGTGAATTCTCTTGCCACAGAATATATAGAACCCTAGTAATAATCTTAATAACAGAAGCCATGTGGACTGCAGAGCTGAATTTATCACAGGGTTTGTCCTGAATGAAAGAACTTTGATTAGTAAGTGTTAAGACAACACATGCTATTTAAAAGTTGGGCAACTTTAAAAAGTTGGATTTCTATGTTTTTTTTCCATTAAGATGATTTTGTTCTTTTTTTAAAAATGCTGAAGACCCTCACACCGTAATATGTTTCTGAATATATGATATATGGGAGTATCTTGATACACAAGATCAGTCAATCAGATAATATTCAGGTTTTGGTTTGTTTTGCAACTCAGAATAATAAATACCTCATGTTCCTTTAAACAATGGAGTGAAATGTTTGTTTTAATAAATCTGTTTGGTATTAGCTTATTTTGACTTTATGCTTTTTTTTTTTACCTGCGTGTTTTGTACTTTCTAATCATACCTTTTTATTTATTTATTGTCCCATTCAGCTGATGAGTTACAAACTTGATCTGACATTAAGCTGTTCCTTTTTTTGTACCAGAGAAGTAACAAAAAAAGCTAAATCATATTATATTATCCTTCACTTTCTTTGAACCATCTGGCCTGCTGGATCAGAGCCCAACACTGTCAAGATTTCATGATGAAAAACAAATACACTTAGTTAAGAGGGGAAGTTAAAGTAGGAGTGTCGCCCCATGAAAAGTTTGCAGCAATTCAGAGGTATCCCTGTGAGTTATTTCAGTGGTGGAGGAAGGAAGTAATTGTCCTAAAAAACAGAGCCCTATCCAGGCAGTAAGGAACTTTAAAGCTTCCTCACATATCTAGGACCATTCTCTTCAGCGTAAGGCCTGTATTCAGGACTGCAGAATATAACAAAAAACAGCTGCTGAGTTTTTCTAGCTTGTTCTGGCTTCACTGCATTTGATACAGAAGAAGGAAGGACAAGCTTCCGTGTCAGTGCTTTCTGAAATATAAGGAAGCTGAAAGGAGGAACAATGGTCTCAGCAATCTGTTGACGTTTGCTATATTGAATAATCATATAAATAATATGGGTCCAATTCTGGATCTCACGAAAATTAATGGGAGTTTGGCAATTGCCTTTATACAGAGACAAGATTTAACCCAGTGTTTAAGATCCAAGTTGGCTAAATGGTTAGTAGGACTGAGCCAGCCATAAGGGGAAAGGCAGTTTAATCAGATATTTCTAGGACAACCTGCAGCTGAGTACTTAATACAATAATTAAGATTTGCCTGTAACTGTCCATAATGTATTCTGCTCTTCACCTTCACTAGATTTTGCCGCTTTGTTTATTGTTTTCTTCCTCACTCTCACTTTCTTCTTGTTGTTTTATTTTCTTTTATGCTACTTTTCCTGGTGAGGGTTGCGGTGGCAGCATGGAGAGTAGGGAGGACCAGACCTCTTTCCTCCGCAACAGGTTCCAGCACTTCCTGGGTTCCCCCAGCATTCCCAGGCCAGCCAGGAGATATAATCTCTCCAACATGTCCTGAGTTGGATTCAAAGCTCCTCCCAGGGGGATGTGCTTGGTAGACTTCCAAGAAGTCCCCAGAAGAATCCTTATCAGGAGCCCAAACCACCTCAGCTGGCTCCTCTCAATCGGGAAGAATAGCAGCTCTACTACGAGGCTCTCCCAAATAGCCAAGCCCCTCACCCTATCTCGAAGAGTAAGCCCAGCAACCCTGCAGAGAAACTTCATTTCCGCCACTTGTACCCGTAATCTCGTCCTTTCTGTCATTACCCAAAGTGCATGACCAAAAGTGAGGATAGAGACGGAGAGTGACCTGTAATCTGAGAGCTTTGTCCGAGAACTCAGCTCCCGCTTCACCATCACGGATTGGTACAACACCCGCATCACTGCCGCCACTGCACCAGTCTGCCGGTCTCTCACTTTCTTTGGTGTTTTAATTGCTTATCATTTATCACCGTGGGAAGGCTTTTGCGAAAAACAAAACAAAAAAGTGAGTCTTGCAATATGCTGTGGTAACCATTAGGCTGGGACAAAATTCTCTCTTTAGTCAATAGTTCCATAAGAGCTTGATTGAGAGCACCTTACATTCGGTCTTTCAAGCTTCATCATATGTTCCTTAGCTGCATTGTCCAAGAGAAATGCAGCTCGCTCAAAGGCGTTCTGAATGGAGAAGCAGTCTCAGTCATTTTGCTGGGATCCAATAGAGGATACAGGCCACTACTCTGATGTATTTCTGGTGTGTTTCCTGCTAAGCAGTTGGAGTAGCTCATTCTTCACAATTTGGAATCTCTACATTCAGTCCATCTTTATCCATAGATACAGAGAGTTACAATGATCCAAAATCAGAGATGACAAGTGCATGGATCGCTGTGGCCTAATCATCAGAGAGAGAGAGGTGCAGTTTCTTAGCAAGCTGCAGATAAAAACCATGTATTTCTTGCCATTGTTGCTACTTGGGCATCCAGGGATAGTGATAAATCCAATGGCTGCAAGGCTTCATACTACCCTGAGGAACAAATGGAGAGAAGATACTGTGATGGAAGAGATAGTTGAGAGACTCACCTCTCCTTCCAAGTGTTACCTCCTTCCTACCAGCATCATCACTTCATTTTTGCCTGGGTTCACCCAAGTGCTGCTTTTCATCCAGGTGTTGATCCCCACAGGCATTGTGAATCTGTGTGACATCATTGGAACCTCTGCCAAAAAGACAGTCTCTCTCCTCCTGTCATAGTTCAGTTTCAAGATGTTTAAATACAGCAGAAACAGAAACTGCTTTGATCTAGAAAAGATAAGATCTTTCAATCAGTATTTAGTAGCACCTGCCTTTTATGATTTAAAAAAATAAAATTAAAAATTAAAAAATAAGATATCACAACTGTTGTCATATTGTGCACTGCTACTGCTGTCATGTAATGAAACAGTGTAAAACTAATATTAAAATAACAAATCTTATAAAATAGAATTCAAAACTTCAAAATATTTTTCCCAAATTGCCAGTTGTTCTGATTTAAAATATAATTTGTTTTTGTTCCAAATAAGAACAAAAATACATTTTTAAACATCACACACTGAAAAGAGTTAACTGTACACTACTAAGGTATTTTTCACCATTTCTTAATCAATTTCTCATTGTATGAGCCTGAGCCTGAAACTGTTACTCAAGCAAGTAGCCTGACTGATTTCAATGTGACTATTCATGTTAGTGTACAAACTAAACAATAAAATTGGAATTCTTCCCAATTTTTCCAGCACACAGTTATGGCTTTTTGCTGTAAGGTAAGTTACTGAGGAGTTCTGAGTTTCAGACATTACAATTTTTTTTTATTTTATTTATGTGAAACAGCCTTGAAGCATTTGTACATTTAAAAACTACACATTTAGCCAATGACAATGAGATTCCAAACGGAAGAGGGCATATCATGTCTTAGAAAAAATCCCAGAACTGTCCACAGACATCAATGGGGAGTTCTGCTTAAAAACTGATGGCACAATATGACCAAAGCAAAGTAAAAAGTAGGTCAAAATTCGGACCTTCAGCACCAGCCCTGAGACCGAGTATGTTCTTAAAAAGGAATCAAATATACCAAGTCACTATTATTTGGCCTCTTGATTTCTTCTGAAATGTCACGAGTTTAAAAAGAGCAGATAAGAACAAACATACTATAACAATTTGGCAAATACTTTGGTAAACAGTAAAATAAGCATTATTTAGGCAGGGGATTTTGGGAGAAGAAAAAACATCTCTCTTCCCTTATACATCTAGTCCATGGCACAATTTTGTGGTTGGAAGCATAATGCATGTCTTTAACAACAAAATATTGCCTGCATACGTACAGGGATAAGTACTGAAGTTGTTTTTCTGCTGCTAATTTTTCTTCAGCTTGGTGTCATGTAATAAGTCGTTGAAGAAAGAACTCCCACATATCTTAGAGACAGATAGTTCAGAAACTGCTCAATGTTCTCTGACAAAACAAACAGAGATTCTAACTTAATTTCCAAGGATGAATCTCGGAAGCTGAATTTAATAATATATGTTTTATGGGTACGTTAAAATGCTTCAGGGTGAAATATAGGATCTATCTATTCAATGAGGTCTTTGATTTTTAATTCATTATAACAGGAACGGGGTCTGTACTCAACTCTTATTTTGAAGAATTTAACTTTGATGGCTGTTTTAATTGCTGCAAGTCAGTGGGGCCACCATTATTAATATCCAGATAAACAAATCATATTTACTTTATTTACATTTAAAACTTTATTTAATGAATTCACAGTAAAACACTTATATTCACACATTAACTCCTGCTTGGCCATTAAGACCTAACATCCCCATGCAGGGAAGCAATCGGATTCAGGACAGCACTTCAGTGCATGCCTAATTTTAGGCATGTTTGTAAATCCCACTGATTTTAATGGGGCTTAATCCTGTGTTTAAGTGGTTCCCTGAGTCAGGGCCCAATTTAGCATTAACCCACATATCAAAGTAATGAGACAATGTACACAACTCCGGGGTCTTGATTATGCCCATCCTCACAGCAGTGTGCAAATAGAGAAGAGGGCAAGGAACTTTCCTCAAACCCCTGTGCAGAAGCCAAGCACCCTCACATTCAGGGAGGACAAGGACTATACAAGTTTGGACATCTCGAAGAGAATGAGTTAAGACTTTCTCTCCTCTGAAGCAGGGAGAGACACACTACACCTCAACCTGCACTCCTGGAGGCACTGGGTGTTAGTTACTCTTCGATTCCACTTTTCAGCTCAAACTCCTCTTATTTCTGACTAATCATAGCAATGTTAATGTATATATTAGTTCTTAATGTGTCCTGGGCAAGTAAAATCCATCTCTCAACCTCAGTAAATTCAATCCAGTGCCTGTAGGATTTACATGTTATGTTCCACATTTTCTCCTGAATGCAAAGTTTAGTCATGCTCTGAAACTATGGTATTGTTACCACAGTTTCACAGTATGACTGTACACTACATCAGATGACACAGTTAGAAGAAACTGCTGAGCTTTGTGGCCTTCAACTCCATCTGAAACTGCTCACTGCTCAGGAATGTTCATGATAGGTTCAAGACCTCCAATAAACCATATCCCCAATCAAGTAAAAACTTCCAAAAGAAATTCCAGTGTCAGAGTTAGCCAGCCATAAAGACCTCCATTTGTAGACACCTCACTGCCAAGAAGAGAGAACCTGTTACCCCCAAACAAGGAGCCAAGGTCATTGCAGAAGGTGGTCAGTGAAAGACAAAAGCTGTCACATTGCAAGAGCCTGTAGCTACAAAATGGTCACCACTGCAGATCAACTAAAAAGCCTACAACAGAACTGCAAGTAAACTCCCTAGCATTATGGCAAAAATCATCTGAACTTTAAATAATGTATAGGGCATTAGCTGAGGAGTTTTATCATCAATTAACTAGGCAGTTGCTTAAGGTCATTAATGTATATTAAAGCAAAGATAGCTTTAGAATTCCCTTTCTTGCTAACCAGGAAAAATTCTCCTTTGAATTTATAAAAGCATTCGATAATGCCATAGTGAATCCTTCTCTCAAGGTTGAGTTACCTTACAGTATTACAGCTTCCATCAAAGCAAAGAGGGGTGATTTGAATACTGGGTTGTTACTTAATGGTTACTAATTGCTAGGCTCTTTTTATTTATTTTCATTTTTTTCTTTGTTCTTGTTTTAATTTCAAATCAGTCAAGATGTTTGAAAAGATATTTTCAGCATCAAATATGTAACATACCATGTTGTTCCTACAATATCGGATACTGATCATTAAAATTGGTCTACATATAACAAGTGTGCAATCCATTGATATATTTGATCAATAGCTGACAGTGATTTATAATGTAGGAAATGGATATATCAACCTTAAAGCAGAAACATAAATTATAATATAGATAAATAGTTTTTGATTTACACATCTTGATTTTGGATTTTGGATATATCAGTGACTGGTTTATAATGCACGACTTTGAAGTACAATCATTACAATTGCATTTCTAAAGCCTACCCGAATTTGATAAGTCATAACTAATTTATAAATCTTGATACATTTTTCACTCTCTCGTAATTCTCTAAAGCCATTGTTAGAAATGAGCTACATAAAAAGTTCTGATTTGCCTGCTGCAATCAGATTCAGTAGCTTTGTTTATATGACAGCTGCCAAGACTTTTGAATCACTAAGTCAGACTGTGACATGCCCGCTTGTATAACTTGTATTTATTGGCAGGGTATGAAGGTTTTGTAAACCTGTTGTTGGATGTATAAATCTAGTCACATGTCCAAAACTGAAACAAAATGATAAACTTGTACAAAAGTAGTTTTAAAACCGTGGAGCCAGATTCACTCAATCTGATGCATGTAAGTGTAATTTACACTTTCCTGACCCCTAATTCTCAGGGGCAGAGAGAAGATTCATCACAGGGGTAGCAGACAGTGACCAAACATCTCGGAGTTTCTGCCTAGAGGGAGCAGCTTTAAAATCCACCAGGACTCCACACGTTCCCTGCTAGTAGGGAATGAGCTGAATCAGTGCATCTCAGGCTGCAAGGGCCATTTCAGATATGTCTACACAACATTTTGGAGCAAGCCTCCCTGCCTGGGTTGACAGACCCAAGCTAGCGGGGCTCACACTAGCTCACACTATAAACAGCTGTGCAGACAGCGCTTTGAAGTTGCAACTCGTGCTGGAGCTCAGGCTCTGAAACCTGCCCGTCCCTCTCCCTTGCCACCACCCCTTATTTTGGAGGATGGGCTCGCTCTCCACAAGCCCCATTCCCACAAGGAAGAAAGTTGTGGCTGCTTACCTCAACTGGTGGTCTTTCCATCACTTGAGGATCCCCAAAGCCCATTCAATGACTTAGCCCATAATTTCATGGTCTATCCTTTAGTTATGAAGTGAATAGAACAGATCCTAGGACAGAAGAGAAAGAAATAACTTCTCTAGGTATCATTCACCATTGCTTCCAACTATTGCTTAAAAAGCCCCGCACCGCATCCCCCCAAAAAATCCACTGAACACTCTCTCCCCACCAATTAGTTATGGGTTATCAAATTATGATAGACTTGAGGTATCCTAATATAGTCTAAATCCAAAATCAAGATTTGTAAATTAAAAAACATTTATCTATATTACAATTGTAGGATCAGGTTCTTAATTAGCAAAGTCTAGTGGAACCTCCAATTTTCTTTAATCCATATTTCTCTTAAGACAGGGGTCTTGTTTCCTGTGTTACTATCATTGGCAAAATGCTTTTTCCAAAGACCTAACAAAACAAATGTAAAAGACATAGTATTTCCATTTCAGAAAGGAAAAAAACCCCAAAGAAATAATGAAAAAACTTCAACCTGAAGATTTAGCAAAATATGTCACTTCATTAATGTAGACCTGATTTTTGTAAACCCAGTCTATTTGAGGCTAAGAACATTTGATGCACTTTGTGCTTTTTCTTAGCAGGTAGGATACGGGGTGCCAAATAAAATGTTCTGTTGTACATGCACTTTCTGTCTTGCAAGTAGTAGGTTCACGTCCCTTGCAGAAAGTATTTTCAGCATTACCTCTGATCTGGACTAGTCTCCACAACCCATGAACTATTAAGCACTGCAACTGACTTTGGTACTGTTTCAAGATGATGTGAATGGCATATTCTGCCATCATAAAGAACTTATATTTTGCTGTCACTGAACCTTGGAGGGAGCAAAAAAAATTTAATTACTTCTCCCACTAATTCAGACATTTATGATAATACATCATTAGCAATCATGTTTCAATATGGAACATATTTAGGAACAAAGGAAATCACTGGGAAAGAACTAGGTTCACTTATTTTTGCTATTCAAAAATCCAGAAATACATAAGTATACTGATATTTTTCTCAAAAAGAAGAACAGGAGTACTTGTGGCACCTTAGAGACTAACAAATTTATTAGAGCATAAGCTTTCGTGGACTACAGCCCACTTCTTCGGATGCATATAGAATGGAACATATATTGAGGAGATATATATACACACATACAGAGAGCATAAACAGGTGGGAGTTGTCTTAGTTTTTTTTCTAAGTTTTTTTTCTCTTAATTAATTGGCCTCTCAGAGTTGGTAAGACAACTCCCACCTGTTTATGCTCTCTGTATGTGTGTATATATATCTCCTCAATATATGTTCCATTCTATATGCATCCGAAGAAGTGGGCTGTAGTCCACGAAAGCTTATGCTCTAATAAATTTGTTAGTCTCTAAGGTGCCACAAGTACTCCTGTTCTTCTTTTTGCGGATACAGACTAACACGGCTGTTACTCTGAATGTTTGTAATGGCTCAGCCATTCCCAGTCCTTATTCAAACCGGAGTTGATTGTGTCTAGTTTGCATATCAATTCTAGCTCAGCAGTCTCTCTTTGGAGTCTGTTTTTGAAGTTTTTCTGTTGTAATATAGCCACCCGCAGGTCTGTCACTGAATGACCAGACAGGTTAAAGTGTTCTCCCACTGGTTTTTGAGTATTTTGATTCCTGATGTCAGATTTGTGTCCATTAATTCTTTTGCGTAGAGACTGTCCGGTTTGGCCAATGTACATGGCAGAGGGGCATTGCTGAGCTAGAATTGATATGCAAACTAGACACAATCAACTCCGGTTTGAATAAGGACTGGGAATGGCTGAGCCATTACAAACATTGACTCTATCTCCCCTTGTAAGTACTCTCACACTTATTATCAAACTGTCTGTACTGGGCTAGCTTGATTATCACTTCAAAAGTTTTTTTTCTCTTAATTAATTGGCCTCTCAGAGTTGGTAAGACAACTCCCACCTGTTTATGCTCTCTGTATGTGTGTATATATATCTCCTCAATATATGTTCCATTCTATATGCATCCGAAGAAGTGGGCTGTAGTCCACGAAAGCTTATGCTCTAATAAATTTGTTAGTCTCTAAGGTGCCACAAGTACTCCTGTTCTTCTTTTTGCGGATACAGACTAACACGGCTGTTACTCTGAAACCTGATATTTTTCTACGTTTCATTTGTCTTGAGAGAGAAGCATTTTCAAGTATTCGATAAATAAGGCTCTCAGTTTTTTCCACCACTGTCAAATACTGTTGTGTTTAAGCCTCTCTTTTAAAACCTCTGCAGTGTTCTTTGTTTGAACACTCAAATGATGATTAGTTACATCTGCTTTCACATGACTAAAGTGAAGACAAATAATAGCTAAATAAAGACAAACAAAAATATTAAATATTAACTTAAGGAAAACATTAAGGGCCTATTTTTCCACAAAGGCTCTTAATTTGGCCTACAATTTTCTGCCCCGATACTGCACATGATAGCCACAATTTAGAAATCTAATATATATACACATCTACACACCCCTAAACTCTATTGTTTGTGTCCTCTTCTGCTTGGGAGGACTACGCAAATTCACTGGTGCAAAATTAGAAACCATTTTTGAAAACTGTACCTTAATCTACAAAATATATTATTAACAAATTATGTTACTGAGTATTTGGTAGCTTCAGTCTGTACCTAACGTTTCCATACTTGTGAGGTTTAATAGCAGTTAAATGTGCTACAACATTAATGTTATTTTGAAGTGCAATTCCACTTTGAAAAGTGCTAGTAAAAATAGTAATAGCCTGTGTTATATGGAAGGTCAGACTAGATGATCTAATGGTCCCTTTTGGTCTTAAACTCTGTGAACCAAGTTCTAACTGCTAGTCCTGCAAATGCAGGTAGCATCTGAAAGCCAAGCTTCATCCTGAGTTTGACCTCACCAGTAACAAAGATTACCTAGCTCTTATATAGCACCTTTCATCAATAGATCTCAAACCATTGGCAAAGAAGATCAGCATCATTATCGTCATTTTACAGATGGGGAAACTGAGGCACAGAGCGGTCAAGTGTCACCTAGTAGGTCAGTGGCAGGGCTGGGAATAGAACCCTGGTGCACTAATCCCAGTTTAGTGCACTAGACCCTGGGCTCCATTTACCTGTCCTGCATAAGGACTCTGCAATCTAGTGATGATGTGCAAACCAGAATCCAGCTCACTTTCCTATCATTCCAAAGCTCTTCTGCTGCTGCTCCTACCACTGCTGCTCCACACCCTCCCAAAAACACGCAGGCCACCTGACTCAGCTCTGCTTCCTCTTTCCCTCCTGAAAAATAATAGGTTGTTCAGCAATCATTCACCATGTTCCTTCTCTTTCCATTCCTTGCCAGATCCCATTCTTCTTCCCCTACACCCCTAAACTCTCCCACCTGGACCTCCTGGGCCTAGTCATCTTATATCAGTCTTCCTATCCCACCAGACCATAAGTCCTCGCCCTCCTTCTCCTCCGGCAGATTGCTCTGCAGGATCAGAACCCTGTGAATGTAAACAGCATCCAGTGGTCTCCGCCAGTTCAGAAAAACATGGAGACTGAAACACATGATGCACCAGCTAAACATTTACATAAATAATAGTTGTTCTGAAAAAAAAAAGTTACTGAGAACTTGTATCTCAGAATTTCTCACAAGTTTTGCTAAGTTTCACTGATAGTCACTACTCTGCTGTAAAAACAACCTGCAGGAAAAAAAAGATATCCTTTCATGACAACAGTGATAGACCCTGCAATGACTACATCACAGTCCTCTGCTAACTCTTCCACAAGCTAGTCACACCATTAGAAAGATAGACTACATACTTTAAACACAGTGACTATTTCCACTGCCACCAAATTTTAACTACTAATATCCTTCATGGGACATGAAGATCACATATTACACTGTAGTGTTGGTGTTTTCTTTCCCAGAGTGTCTACAACATCCTTCATGGAACTCTGAGGATTCTATAAGTTTTTCTGCTTTTCTCTCATCATCCTTGGTGTCCCAGACTGAGAGATGACAAGACAGGCCCTAAAACCATTCCTAAGAGCCCAGTCTTGAAGCCACTCTTCATCCAGCCCTGTCTCTATCTAAGGTACTTATATGACACCCGTGACCGTATCTGAGCACCCCACAATCTTAATGTGTTTCTCCTCACAATGCCTCTTTGAAGTAAGGAAGCACTATCATCCCCCATTTTACAGACTGGGAATGGCAGCACAGAGACACTAAGGAGGAAATCCTGGCTCCACTGAAGTCAATGGGAGTTTTGCAATTGATTTCAATGGGATCAAGATTTCATCTTAAGTGACTTGCCCAAGATCACACAGGAAATCTGTGACCGAACAGGGAATTGAACCAGGTCCCAGGCTAGTTCCCTCACCACTTGACATTCCTTCCTCTCCCCACAAATGTCCCTAGTTATTCTGTGTATGCAATAGCTGTAGCAGCAGGCCCTTGATCAGATGGCATCACAATACAACAAGCAGTACTCCTGTGAAAGCTCTCCAAAACTTGATTATCAGCAGCCTATAGATACCATGGTGAGAAATGGGACATATATAGTTATTAAATGCCTTTTTTTTCTTATTGAGTACTGAAATTTTATATTTCTAAAAACTCTATCAGTTTACTTTCTAGAGAGCATTGCGGCAGCATGTAATAAAGACAAACACTGCATGCTCACTCAATGTGACTTTACATTCGTTCTTTCTTACAGTTGTTCCTCGTCATCTAAAATGATAGTAGAACAAAAGTACATTTTGTCCTTTGTGTTTGGAAACAACAATTGGAAATATCTAGCAGTCGCTTGAGGAACACTGATGAACAGCATAAAATTACAGAGACAATAAGTGATGAAACAAAAATATTAATAATGTACAACTTAATTCTGCACAATGGTTAGGAGAAATGTGCAAGACATCAGGAACTGCACAAAAAATGAAAATGAAAACCAGCAGTTATGCAATAAGCTCATATGATACCCGCTCAAGTCAGCAACAACAAGCTGTGAAATGCAAGTTTGCACATGAAAAATGAATGAGTTTATGTCAATGGTAAAATACAGCAGGAAGCTGGGCACTGCATAGCACCAAGAAATCACTTTTAAATACAGACAGTGCAGATATAAACAGGCTAATGGCCACATGTAAACCAATGTGCCGCTACTGGAACCACAATTCAAAAGCATGTAGGAGGAAAGTTGCCTGAGATAGCATCATTGGGTAAACCACAAATAAAAGTGAAATTTTACCTATTATTCAAGGATGATAGAATTTGCAGAGAAAGGCAGAGAAATTATACCAGAGGGTTTTGTGGGAATATTGAAAGTAAATTTCTGGTGATTAAAATGGCTTTTGTGTTGGTTTAGTTTAGTGGTTTGGCTGAGTTAATTTGTTTCATATGTATGATTTTTGTTATGAGTCTGGACAGTCAACCAATAAATTGTTGGGGTTCCTAAAGCTTTCATGTGGGCTTTTTGTTGCTGCTCAAATATAAAGGGAATAGAACGAAATTAAAAATGAATAATTCAAGTGAATAAACAGATTGTTGAGTGTACAGAAAGATATTAACCTTCAACTCCAGTAGTGATGGGTAAGAAAAATGCACTATTATTATTATTCAGAACACATAAGATGGATTTCCTATGGCAGAAAGCATGACATCTCAGAGCTGATTATGCCATGGAGATGACATTTTATTTTATAGGCTTGTGTTGAAAAAAGTGACTAACAATGAAAAATTATTCATTTTTATGAATTCAATCAAAAGCCTTTCATCATATTATAGCAATTTGTTGATCCTAAAGCTGTGGATATCTCAATTCCTATTACATATGGCTTGGTAAATGTCGTTCTGCTCCTTTTAGATATCTCCTACATGTAGTATATACACAATACCTGCAACCAGAATGAGAAAATACTGGATACTAGACTTTTTCACCCTGTTCTCCCATTGAAACATTCTGGAACATAAATGACTAGAGGGTTCTGTGGCCAGAAGAAAAAAATCAGATTATAATCAACTGACTCCACATGTAATGAGAGCCCCGAGCTATGTATGTAATGAAATTTCTTCTCTCTCTCCATCTTAGTTTCCTTTTATTTGCCAGCACATTTTGGGGGGAACATTTTGTATAATAATTATTCTAATCTGTTTTTTTCCTAAAATGCTTTCATGCAAAAACAGGTTGTGATTTGGACATACAGTTGGACTAACTCGAAACAAATTCAGTAAAACTAGGAATAACTATTAAAGCCAATGCATTATCCATACACCAGATTTATAAAGGTGTAACAGACTAGACCTTGGCCCCTAGAATTGTCTATGTTTAGACATAAAAAACAAAATGTGAATATTAACTATATGTGTTCGAGTAAAAAAAAAAGGATCCATATGCTATGCAAACTCAGGAGGTAGGCAGGTATATGTAATTATGATTGTATTTTATATGTGGCACACACCTTCAAATCTAAGCCACCTGCTTGCCAGCTGAGGAGATTCAAGATGGAAAACCTTACAGTGGGGAGACCTTCTCTCACCTTTCTTGCATGGAGATTTTGCATTAGGCTTTTTTTGTTTTGTTTTCCTTAATTAAAAATAATATTTATCTAGACTGAAAGTTTTTCTCTTCTATATGTATGGAAAACATAACAGAGGGAATATAGGAATTACCATGCTGGACCAGACCAGTGGTCTATCTAGTCCAGTATCCTGTCTCTAACAGAGGACAATATCAGATGGTTAGAGGAAGATGGAAGAAATCTTGGAGTAGGCAGCTACAGGATATCTTATCACCATGCCCTGCAAAAGGCATGTGTCCCCCTGCATGAGATAAGGAAGGGATTCAGATAATGCGGAGGTTCAAAAAATAGAGCAAAGACCCCCTAGCTAGTACTGTGAGGAGGAAGAAAGGCCCCTTGCTGCGCAGAGAGGCCACCCTACTGCTGAATGATTCCCAGCACAGGGAGCCCTCTGCAGCCCACTGTCACAGGAGTGAGTGAGCAGGGCCACCTCAGAAGAGCTGCAGAGGCCTCCCTGTGCTGCTGCAGGGCCAGTGACACATGATTCCTGCAGGTTCAAGGCACAGGGATGGCTGCAGTCCTGACAGGGCAGAGCAGAGACCCCCATCCAGGACTGCAAAGAGGAGAAGCCCTCAACCATGGATGAGGCCACCTCATTGCTCCTGCCCTCTCAATTATCCAGAATCCCAATTATTTGAATAAAATCCATGTCCCCCATGCTGTTCAGATAATCAGAGGTACACTGAATATATTAGAAAAATGGTGAATATTCTTATTATCTATACTGCAGCAACAAAGCATTTAAAACACTTAGGGTTACAGGGCATGTGGGGACAAACCCTCACTGGGGTGAACTGCACCCCAGAACAAGACATAACCTTTTAACAAAATTCCTATCATAGAAGATTAAATAAATAAATGGAGATATCCCATCTCCTAGAACTGGAAGGGACCTTGAAAGGTCCAGCCCCCTGCCTTCACTAGCAGGACCAAGTACTGATTTTGCCCCAGATCCCTAAATGGCCCTGTCAAGGATTGAACTCACAACCCTGCGTTTAGTAGGCCAATGCTCAAACCACTGAGCTATCCCTCTCCCCCCTGTTGTCAGTTAGTGTTGGAAGAGACCTTAGGAGGTCATCTAGTCCAACCCCCTGCTCAAAGCAGGACAAACCCCAACTAAATCATCCCAGCCAGGGCTTTGCCAAGCCAGGCCTTAAAAACCTCTAAGGATGGAAATTCCACCACCTCCCTAGGTAACCCATTCCAGTGCTTCACCCCCTTCTAGTGAAATAGTTTTTCCTAATATCCAACCTAGACCTCCCCCACTGCAACTTGAGACCATTACTTCTTTTTCTGTAATCTGCCACCACTTTCAACAGCCTAGCTCCATCCTCTTTGGACCTCCCCTTCAACTACTTGAAGGCTGCTGTCAAATTCACCCTTACTCTTCTCTTCTGCAGACTAAATAAGCCCAGTTCCCCCAGACTATCCTCATAAATTATGTGCCCCAGACCCTAATCATTTTCGTTGCCTCCGCTGGACTCTCTCCAACTGGTCTACATCCTTTCTGTAGTGGGGGGCCCAAAACTGGATGCAATACTCCAGATGTGGCTTCACCAGTGCCGAACAGAGAGGAACACTCACTTCCCTCAATCTGCTGGCAATGCTCCTACTAATGCAGCCCAATATGCCGTTAGCCTTCTTAGCAACAAGGGCACACTGTTGATTCATATACAGCTTCTCATTCACTGTAATCCCCAGGTCCTTTTCTGCAGGAATCTGCACTTGTCCTTGTTGAACCTCATCAGATTTCTTTTGGTCCAATCCTCCAATTTGTCTAGATCACTCTGGACCCTATCCCTACCCCGCAGCTTATCTATCTCTCCTCCCAGCTTACTGTCATCCACAAACTTGCTGAGGGTGCAATCCATCCCATCATCCAGATCATTAATGAAGATATTGAACAAAACTGGCCCCAGGACAGACTCCTGGGGCACGCCGCTTGATACCAGCTGCCAACTAGACATCGAGGCATTGATCACTACCCGTTGAGCCCGATGATCTAGCCAGCTTTATAGCCACCTTATAGTCCATTTGTCAAATCCATACATTTTTAACTTGCTGGAAAAAGCTTTGCTAAAGTCAAGATATATCATGTCCACCACTTTCCACATATTCACAAGGCCAGTTATCTCATCATAGAAGACAATCAGGTTGGTCAGGCGTGACTTGCCCTTGGTGAATCCATGTTGACTGCTCCTGATTACCTTCCTCTCCTCGAAGTGCTTCAAAATGGATTCCTTGAGGGCCTGCTCCATGATTTTTCCAGGGACTGAGGTGAGGCTGACTGGTCTGTAGTTCCCCGGATTCTCCTTCTTCCCTTTTTAAAAGATAGGCCCTATATTCGCCTTTTTCCAATCCGAGTTTGATGATCCCCCAATCTCCACAAGTTTTCAAAGATAATGTCCATCATATCAGTCAACTCCTCAGCACCCTCAGATGCATTAGATCCAGACCCACAGACTTGTGCATGTCCAGCTTTTCTAAATAGTCCTTAACCTGTTCCTTCACCACTGAGTGCTGCTCACCTCCTCCCCATACTGTGCTGCCCAGTGCAAAAGTCTGGGAGCTGACCTTGTCTGTGAAAACCAAGGCAGAAAAAAACAACATTGAATACTTCAGCTTTTTCCACATCATCTGTCACTGGGTTGCCTCCCTCATTCAGTAAGGGCCCACACTTCCCCTGACCTTCTTCTTGTTGCTAAGGTATCTGTAGAAACCCTTCTTGTTACCCTTCACATCCTTTGCTAGCTGGAACTCCAATTTTACTTTGGCATTCCTGATTATACCCGTGCATGCTCGAACAATATCTTTATACTCCTTCCTAGTCATCTGTCCAAGTTTCCACTTCTTGTAAGCTTCCTTTTTGTGTTTAAGCTCACCGAAGATTTCTCCGTTAAGCCAAACTGGTCGCCTGCCCTATTTGCTATTCTTTCTGCACATCGGGATGGTTTGTTCCTGAGCCCTCAATAAGGCTTCTTTAAAATACAGCCAGCTCTCCTGGACTCCTTACCCCCTCATATTAGCCTCCCAGGGGATCCTGCCCATCAGTTCACTGAGAGAGTCAAAGTCTGCTTTTCTGAAGTCCAGGATCCACATTCTGCTGCTCTCCTTTCTTCCTTTTGTCAGGATCCTGAATTAGACCATCTCATGATCACTGCTGCCCAGGTTGCCACCCACTACTGCTTCCCCTAACAATTCTTCCCGGTTTGTGAGCAGCAGGTGAAGAGGAGCACAGCCCCTAGTTGGTTCCTCCAGCACTTGTACCAGAAAGTTGTCCCCAACACTCTCCAAAAATTTCCTGGATTGTCTGTGCACTGCTGTATTGCTCTCCCTGCAGATGTCAGGGTGATTGAAGTCCCCCATGAGAACCGGGGCCTGTAATCTGAAAACTTCTCTTAGTTGTATGAAGAAAGCCTCGTCTATCACATCCTTCTGGTCTGGTGGTCTATAGCAGACGCCCACCACGACATCACACTTGTTGCTCTTGCCTCTAAACTTAACCCAAAGACTCTCAACAGGCTTTTCTCCAGTTTCATACTAGAGCTCTGAGCAATCATACCACTCCCTTACATACTGTGCAACTCCTCCACCTTTTCTCCCCTGCCTGTCCTTCCTACACAGTTTAGACCCATCCATGACAGTGCTCCAGTCATGTGAGTTACCCCACCAAGTCTCTATTATTTCAGTCACATCATAGTTCCTTGACTGTGCCAGGACTTCCAATTCTTCCTGCTTGGTTCCCAGGCTCCTTGCATTCATGTACAGGCACCTAAGATAGGAAGAAATAATAGTTATCTGTCCCTTTGTGATACCCTGAAGACACATCAGATTTCTGAGACTAAGGGTCCTGGCTAGGGGTCTTTGCTCTATTATCCGAACCTCTGCATTATCCAAATCCCTTCCTTGTCCCCCAGCATGAGATACATGCCCTCTGTAGGGCATGGTGATAAGATATCCTATTTCTGTGACAACTCACGTAACAGAAGTCTACTTAGTATAGAGAAATTGGTTTTTGTAATGACCCAAAATGGATGGGTCATTACAAAAACTAATTTCCCCATAGTGTTACTCACACCTTCTTGTCAACTGTTTGAAATGGGCCACCCTCATTACCTCTACAACAGTGATTTTTCCTCCCTTGGTATTCTACTGTTAATTGAATTGTCCCATTAGACTGACCCCCCACTTGGTAAGGCAACTCCGATCTTTTCATGTACTATGTATATATACCTGCTACTGTATTTTCCACTCCATGCATCTGATGAAGTGGGTTCTAGCCCATGAAAGCTTATGCCCAAATAAATTTGTTAGTCTCTAAGGTGCCACAAGGACTCCTCATTGTTTTAGCTGAGGAATGTTTATCCAGGAAGCCCCAAATGGGCAAGATCTACTCCATTAATTGTACAAGTTGTTAATCTCCCACAGAAGGAGGCTTTTGCCAGTCTATGAAACATGCACCTGATCACAACAGATACAGTGCATGAATGGGGTAAGCTTTAATATAATACAATACTACAAAATTATCCAGCAACGGAAGGAAAATATGGTATGGCAATACAGGTTTCTCTGACCATCTGGTACAACAGTCACAATCACATCAATACTAAACAGTTGACATATGCCCTCTTTCAAAGGTTATGGAGAAATATCTCATCTTGGGGAGACCTATTGCTTTCTTGCTAAATTAGCTTTTTTTGTGTGTGTGAAAAATATATCAATGTTAAATGAACTGGCTGTGTCTCCCACAATATTATCACCACTTCTAGCTATGAAAAATCAATATTTTATACGTGAACAATAAAGCCTCAAACCTGAAAGGAAAAACAAGTCAATATCCTCAAAGAGCTGCACAGGCATATTGTGCAAGGGGCAAACAAAATACTTGTATCTGAGAAGCAGTTGATTTCAGCTCACAATGCGAAATCCTGACTGCACTGTAAGTAAATCGAAAAACTCTCACTGACTTCAGTGAGGACAAGATTACAACCACCATATCTAAAACATTCAGTGTAAGCAGGTGTAGCAGAAAGATCAATCAAACTCCAATTTATTTGTCCAGGAAAGTGGGATAGATGACTGGTAAGACAGCTCTGAGACAGATTTTCCAGCAGGATTACACTAACAGAGAGAATGGTCTTCTGCGGCTATTGAACCAATGGTAAGAGTGAATTTGCCTGAGACAGATGCCACAATTACATGCACTCCTTTTAAGTTCATTTATTTCTCTTGTACTATATGAATGTTTGTCCTTTCGAATAACAAAAAGTTATTTCAAATGTGCTCCCTGGTTGAGAAGTGTGGTTCAATTAAAGCCTGGCTGCTTAGCCATCCCTGGGTGGGTAAAAAGGTGAGATCACAAAGGATCTTAAGCCTACAGCACAGCACTCTTGCACTGATAAGCAGGGGCTGAACGATATGGACAGCATAAAAACTGAATACTTAGGAAGAACATGCTGGCTCTTTCTTTGTAAATGAAACCTACTGCATTTAGTTAGCTTTTAAGCCAAATGGAATTTTTGTATTAATCATTACTGTCCAATATGTAGATTTTCCTTTAAGCATTAAAGATTATTTTAATCTAGAAACTGTAGGACTTTTAAATATTTTGTACATACAGCAAGGCTTTTTGCTTAGTGCTTATTTAGCTTAAAAAAACATGCAGCCTGGACTAAAGCCTAGGTGGGATCTGACAGTCAACGCAATCAGTAGTGTTAATATTTAGACACGTAAGTGCAGCTTGGAACAGGACAGAGCTCAGTTAGAGAAGAAAGCTGACAGAATGAAATACTTTAAAATTAACCAGCCCATGGGCCAGATCCTCAGTTGGTATACATGTAAGAACCCAGTTTACACGAGCGGAGGCTCTGGCTCCTCTCTGTGTACTGTGTCAGCTGCTTTCTTGCATTTCTGTGGCAGAATTGGAAATAAAATGAGAGAAAGTTAGCCAAATGGTGCAGTGTTTCTGAAAAACAACATGGAAAGCGGAAAAGTAGGAACAGAAATAAAACTAAAAACAACGGGATGAAGGAAAGTCTTTCTACCTCTAAAGTGCTTTCTGCTCAGGCAGAGTAAAATGCACACTCAGATGTTAAGACAGATTCAATAGAGACAGGGGCAGAATCAGCTGTTGTAGTGGCAACAGGTTTTTTTTTAAAGTAGAGTCTGTTGCTATAATATTAGCAGTTGGGAAGATGATGCCAGGACAGCTGTAGTAGGTGGCATCTCATTACATACCTACTAAAAATCCACGTATGTCATTGCTTGGACAGTAATCTACCAACACCACCTTTGCCTCTCCTACCCCACCACCCCCCATTCTACAGCATGTGTTGTTACACTGCAAACAGAACTAAAGAGGTACATCAACATAATGCTTATTAGATGTTTCCCTTTATTTGAGAAGATGAGTCATCTTTTGGCTCCTAAGACTCTGAGTCAGTCTTAGCCACTCCTGCAGGGGAGCAAAAGTGGCAAAAAATTTTTTGAAGCCATGCCTACTTGATTAAGAAAATAATTGAGGAGAAAATCCATTATGGAAAGGTAGGGATGGCAGAATAACCGAAACCAAAACAAGAGGAGCCATGGAACCAGAAAAATAGGCTCCAGGCTGCAGGGAAATCAGTTTGGTTAAGGCAGGAGCTCAGGGCCTTTAAAACTCAGGGCCTTGGAAGGGATAATAATCTGGCTGGCTATTTCCTGAACTTTGATGAACCAAAGTCAGCATTGCCAATTCTGACAATTTCTTTGTGAGTGATGTGATTTCAACCAGGGCTGGAGCCAGTCTGCTGAGTCTTTAAGGGCTGAATTAACAAGATTGGAGGCCAGGAGCTAATGTTTTTTCAGAGGCCTCCTTTTTGTGAACATGGTATTAATGAAAGCAAAAAAACATTCAGCTTGTGACAATAAGCAAGTCATGTATATTGCTGAATAAATACAAAAAGAAAATTGAAGACAATTAACAGGTTATATACTGCCTGAATAAACATCAAAACATAAGAGTAAAATGAAATGTTGCATGTTTAAACTGGCATCTTGTGAGCTTTAGGTGCCGCAAATTCAGTTATGGTATCCTCAAATGACAGAGTGTGTGTGAAATAAATCTCATTCAACTGACATGATAGCAAGAGCATTAAGCTTTGCTTCTACCACTGTTGAACAAAGACTTTTTTTTATTAAGGCAGTCTTAGCAAACAATTGCTCTGCTTCACAGTCAAATGCAGACTCAACGCAATGAAAATATTTGAGAAGACATTACTCTGATCTGTGTCATGCAAAAATTTGATGATTCCAGTAACACTCTTATCTAGCATGTCACCATATCTTATTAATGCTGAAAATTGGTCTATTTCAGCAAAAAGATCAGAATTTAGATCATTCGGGTAAACACTGAGCAACACCTGAGTGCATATTTTCGTCTCCTCTTCACTTCATACTAGATCAAGAGATAAAGGAAGCCAAACCTTGTGAATAGTTCAGCATAACATTCACTTATTTCTCATTCTGAATTTAGCTCGTTGAGGGTAACAAAAGGACTCAACCTCAAATTTCCTTCTTCCTCAAACTATAGCATCACATTTGCCTTCTGGAAATGTTTGCTTTACAATACTTTTGTATTTTTCATGGTAGAACTCATAACATCGCTTCCCAATTTGGTTGCTTGTTCCTCAAACTGAGACTGTAAGTTTGTGACAAACTCTTATGAAAGAGTCAAAGACAAGATCCAGACTTGGCTTTCAAAACCTTATGCTAGTTTTGTCAAACCTTTCTATGTCACATTCCATAAGATACTCATAAATGCAGTTTCCAGTCAGCACATTTTCTTGTACAATAATGGTGAAACTCGAAGTGAAATGCAGTTTTTCTTGGCATTGTTCATTGTTTCTTTCAAACAATATTGAATGCCCTCATAGTTCACTACAATTGTTCTACAAGATTCAGCATGACAGGAACATCTCATATCTGACAGGTTTTTAAGACAGAGATTTTCTTCACTCCTGGTAAGATTCTTGCACAGAAGCTGCCATCGCCTGGGCAACACTTGCAAAAAAAGGTGGGCAGCCTTTTCTTTTCCCAGAACAGCCTTTTCCCGGGCAAATTGCACATCGATTTCCATTTGTCTTTCCTTTAGACCGTCACTCGATGAGCTGGGATACCACAGAGAACCCCCTCTTGCCAGAACAGGCACCCCTCCACTCCAGTCTTGCTAAGTTAGACACTCCAGTCAGCTTCAGCACAGACACAGAGGTTGGGCCACACCTGTCTGCAGTTCACTGAAACTGAGATGCATTCAGCTCAGGGGCTTCTTAGTTAACAGAGACTTTCCCCGTACCTAGTGTTCAGCCTTTCTGGGCAATTTGCAACTTGTGTAGTTCTAGCTTCTTCTGATCTTCCCTCTTACTTATTTTGCTTCCTTTTCTGTCCCTTTTTCCTTTATCCGAAATAAGCAAACAGAAAATAACAAACCAGTAACCACTTTGTCTGTGCTCCAGCCACCACACTTAAAACTCACTTAAAATCACTACCAGTACCTCAAAGCAATCAGGTGTGCACAGATCCTGCTTGACTATGCCACTGTGATGAGTTGGATCACAGAAACCCCCTTGGGGCTTCCAACTGATGTGCCAAGACTACTTCTGCCCCTGCTTTCCCTGCCAGCCTGGGACTCCAGCACCCTGACTTGTTGAGCCAGACACACCAGTCTGCTCCAACACAGACCCAGGGTCTGAACCACGTGCCCCAAAGCTGCAGACTTAACTGAAAGCAACTTATAGAAGTGTTCCTGTCTTTAACACTCAGATGCCCAACTCCCAATGGGGTCTAAACCCCAAATAAATCTGTTTTACCCTGTATAAAGCTTATACAGGGTAAACTCTTAAATTGTTCACCCTCTATAACACCGATAGAGAGATATGCACAACTGTTCCCCCACCAGGTATTAATACATACTATGGGTTAATTAATAAGTAAAAAGTGATTTTATTAAATACATAAAGTAGGATTTAAGTGGTTCCAAGTAATAGCAGACAGAACAATGTGAATTACCAAGCAAAATAAAATAAAACATGCAAATCTAAGCCTAATACAATAATAAAACTGAATACAGATAAAAATCTCACCCTCAGAGATGTTTCAATAAGTTTCTTTCACAGACTGGATACCTTCCTAGTCTGGGCACAATCCTTTCCCCTGGTACAGCCCTTGTTCCAGCTCAGGTGCTAGCTAGGGGATTTCTCATGATGACTCCCCCTTTGCTCTCTTCCACCCACTTAGATATCTTTTGCATAAGGCGGGAATCCTTTGTCCCTCTGGGTTCCCACCCCTCCCTTTTAAATGGAAAAGCACCAGGTTAAAGATGGATTCCAGTTCAGGTGACATGATCACATGTCACTGTAAGACTTAATTACCCACTTGCCAGCACACACGTATACAGGAAGACTTACAAGTAAAACAGAGCCATCTACAGTCAATTGTCCTGGTTAATGGGCGCCATCAAGATTCCAAACCACCATTAATGGACCACACTTTGCATAATTACAATAGGCCCTCAGAGTTATATTTCATATTTCTAGTTTCAGATACAAGAGTGATACATTTATACAAATAGGATGATCACACTCCGTAGATTATAAACTCTGTAATGATACCTTAGAAGAGACCTTTTTTGTGAGGCATATTTTAGTTACATTTTATTCACACTCAACAGCATACTTTCATAAAATCATATAGAGTCCAACATCACAACGAGTGCTCAGTACCTTGCAAGATTAGGCCTTTAGAAAGGATATTAGTTTGGAAAGGAAGGAATGTTGTTTCCTTCTGACAGGTGCTAACAGCTTTCTCCTTCATTCCCATCTGCTGCCACTGCTCACACCATTTCAGGCTTTGCCTGGCTTGTCAGTACTTAAATCTAAGGCCAGCAGTGCCCCTATGAGGTCTACTAGATCAGCTTTCCATTTGGTTCAGGTAACTATTTTCAACTAGCCACAGAGTCAGAGAGAGTTATTATCCATGAGTAGTTTAGATGGTAAATTCTTCAGGACAGTGACAGTCTGGGGTCTCCAGTCACTACTGTAATACTAATAAATATAAATATTAGTAACTAGATTGAGAGGTGAACGTACAGGTGCCCGTGACTTCTTAGGCTGCCAGCAATAGCTGTCCACCATACTATTCCTGGACTAAGCCACAGCTTCAGAAACCAATACACTGGCACAGCCAGCATAATAAAGCAGTTACAACAGTCAGCATAGTGTGACCAGGATCCAACTGACTACTCCAACAGCAAATCAATGTATTTGTGCTGAGTATTTTCTGGTTGCTGGGATTACAGAATAGACAGTAAAGAACAAGGAATCCTTGTGGAACCTTAGGGACTAACAAATTTATTTGGGCATAAGCTTTCGTGGGCTAAAACCCATTTCATCGGATGCATGCAGTGGAAAATACAGTAGGAAGATATATATACACACACACACAGAGAACATGAAAATAAAAAGGGTGTTGCCATACCAACTCTAACGAGACTAACCAATTAAGGTGGGCTATTATCAGCAGGAGGAAAAACAACATTTGTAGTGATAATCAAGATGGCCCATTTCCAACAGTTGACAAGAAGGTGTGAGTAACAGTCGGGGAAAATTTAGCATGGGAAAATAGTTTTTACTTTGTGTAATGACCTATCCACTCCCAATCTTTATTCAAGCCTAATTTAATGGTGTCCAGTTTGCAAATGAATTCCAGGTCTGCAGTTTCTTGTTGGAGTCTGTTTTTGAAGTTTTATTGTTGAAGAATTGTGACTTTTAGGTCTGTAATTGAGTGACCAGGGAGGTTGAAGTGTTCTCCGACTGGTTTTTGAATGTTATAATTCTTGACGTCTGATTTGTATCCATTTATTCTTTTGCGTAGAGACTGTCCAGTTTGGCCAATGTACATGGCAGAGGGGCATTGCTGGCACATGATGCTATATAACACATTGGTAGATGTACAGGTGAACGAGCCTCTAATTCTTTGTTTGTTTGTTTGGGCTGGATTTCAAATCCTGGCTAGGTGGCTTTTCTGTCATAACTGGCTATATTTCCCTCCATAAAACAGTTGTACCAGTCATGGGTATCTTGCTTGTGTAAATGCCTTGGAGGGCTCAGTCCACCCCTGAAGTCCAGGTAGCTTCATCGGTGCAAAGCAGGTAAGAGGCCAGCAGCACAAATGTGATTAAATTTACCAGGACTTCAAGGATGCAATGTAATTTTTTGTGCAACACTACAATGTTTCCAAGTCTCAATGCAAACAAGCTGCTTAACATTTGAACAAACACAGTAACACTATGAAATTACTCAGCCTTTTCACTTAAACAGAAACTGGTCAGGCAATGATAGGAGTGTGGGGGGGAATCAAGTGAAACTGAAGGAGGTCAATGTCTCCAAATTCTGGTTTTTCATGAGCATTGCACCAAGAATACCTAATAAAAGGAATTAGTTAGCTACAGTTAAGAATGTGTGTTTAAAAGGCCTCTCCTGCATATATTTTATTTTCTATATTTATTCATATCTTATCTCTCCAATTTGTCTATCACAGTGTATTCTAGCAATCCCTCCATCTCCTTCCTCATCCACCACAAACATGTACAATTTTATAATTTCCTAGTTGATTCTAATAACTAAGACAAATAAGAACAACAATAGAAACATTGCACAGCCACAGTGTGTTCAGAGTCCTACTTAGGCAAGGCCTCTGCTACCACTGACCAGGAGTTGACCTTTATTCTTTTCCAACTGTGTGTTTACCTTTTTAGGTGCTTAGGAACATTTGAATGGGGAACATTTTTTATCAAAGTCAGGAAAATGAAGTAATATTTTACAAACAGGAAAACCACTTATCTTAATTGAAACCTCTCGAGTACTCTGGGTGTAAAAGTCAGCAGGAACACATTAAATGAACTGATTTTGTTTCCCATTAGAATGAAAAGGCTGTGGCCTGTGTGTATGCAGTACTGGATGCCACAAGAGCTTTTTACTATAATCGCAACAACCACTTTAAAAAAAAAAAAGAAGGGCAGCAAATTGAATTTTAGAAACTTTTTTTTTCTAATTAATTGTTCCTTGATCTACGCCACAGGATATTTTACAGAACTAGTCCTGGAACACTTTCACATTTCCCCTTGCTATTTGTTAAGAGATATACATCATTCTTTCAAAAAGTACAGAGAGTACATTACAGGCAGAGACGGGAGGGTAAGAATACAATGTACACTTCCACCAGAACAGTGACTAAGAAACCTGTCTCTCATATCATCCTTTTCAGGCTGACTGATTTTAAAAACTGATAAAGGCATGGGAGAGAGAATTAATGAATAAAGTATAGTTACTATATTCTTATGACAATGAAGAACAGCTATTAAGAACTTCTTAATCAGTCAAATAATATAATTGCATGCACATGTTTGGCTGGAAAATTTTACTTATCTCAGCACTCTGGAGGTGGCACAATACTGTGAATTACTAGCTATTTGCTAAGGTTCCAGATGAAATGCACAAAATTAAAATGTGATGGGTAAGATAAAGGCCTTTGCATACATCTGAGAAAGATTTAAAAAAAAAAATAGATGCTAAGAGAAAAAAACTCACAGCCTGATATTTCCTCTAGCTGTATCATAATCATTAAGGTGATTTTGTAATTCTGTATCTAAATTATTTCCAGTGCCTTCCCATTAGAGACTAGTTACCACACCAAAAGCCTGCCAGAGTAGTTACTGAAAAAGGGCCACTGTTATTACTTAATCACGCTGAATAATTTCCAGAAAACTTTTTGAGCTAGATAGGCATGAAAATTTTATACGGTTTAACTTCTAAGACTATTATTATACATAATGTGATGCTGTGGGTGCTATAAAGTTTTTATTGCCACCTGTTTGCCACATTACACATGGTTGGGCCCAAAGTGAGTCATCTAGGGCTTTCCAAAACCTTGTCCAAAGATTTATAGCATCTCATCATATATGCCATTTGACATATGTAGTTTTGTTTCATCTTTATTCCTTTCTAGTCTCTCCTCTTCCCCCGCCTCCCTTGAAGTACTTTAATTACAACAGAATCATTGATGCCATTGGTATGGGCAGAGCTAAACAAAAACCACAAGTGAAGTATAAAGTCCATTTATGGAACGATTATTAATCATGGTTTCTGAAACATAAGGACTTGATCGTGCATTGCTTGTGACCCCACAACTCACTGAAATCAGTGATGGTTTTTGGTACGCACAGAATGGAATGCATTATTAGGCTCCAAAAATTCACACAATGATTATATGCAATATATAAACAGAGGGTGAAATTCACACAAGCATGCACAAAGCCCCAGCAAACAGACTTGGTACACACAGTAAAGCAGGGCCCAGCCCAACTCAGGTCTTTCTGTACCCATTATTCCAACCAATGGCCTACAATAGCAACGGTTTCCTCTCTGCAGCCCTGGCTGGTGGTTTAAGCCTACTGGTTCCATGCAAGCACAGATCATATGGCCCCTTCCCTAGCCAATGCTTCCTCTGCACCAGACTAGTTAAGATTGCATGAGCCCAGGGCCGGCTCCAGGCACCAGCCGACCAAGCAGGTGCTTGGGGCGGCACCTGGAGGGGGGTGGCGCTCCGGCCGGCCGGGGAGAGTGGGGCCCCAGCCGGGCTTGCCACCCTCCCCCCGGTGCTCCAGCCGGTCGGGGAGAGCAGGGCCCCGGCCGGGCTCGCCACCCTCCCCCCCCGGCGCTCCAGCCGGTCGGGGAGAGCGGGGCCGTCCTCCCCCCAGCGCTCCGGCCAGCCGGGGAGAACAGGGCCGCAGCCGGGCTCGGCGCCCTCCCCTGCCGCGCTCCCCACCGGGGTCGGCGGGAGGCTTTTTTGCCTGGGGCGGCAAAAAAGCCAGAGCCAGCCCTGCATGAGCCCTAACTCTCAGTAAGAATACCCCTGCAGGGGGCTCTGCTCAGGGATACTGTCGGGCTTCTATGGCATAAAAGCAAGTAAATTTCACCCAGAAAACTGAGCCTACTGACCATGCTCACTCCATAAATGCTTTTATATTTTGTATATATATAAAAATATCATATCACACACAGTCAGAGACACAGGTAACTAAGCAGACAACTGTACACACACATAAAGGAGCTCTGATTACTTCAGGGAAAGCATAGGTCCATTTTCAAGTGGCTGTGGAATCAGACATCATATGTTTATATAACCTTATTCACAGTTCACCTATTTCATGGATCTCAAAATAATGTTACAAAAATATTTCTAAAAATCAAATTCATAAGCAAATTGCCACATTTCCTACTCAGTAGGACATAACAACAGAACTCCAGAACAGTTGTGATCATGAGAAACTGCCTACCACTTTGCACAGGAGTAAGGGATAATATATTTCTAGGCTAAATTTTAACTCAAATTATTAACTTCTGGCCACCTAAAATCATCCTTTCACCTGGAGAAATCATTTCTCACTTCCTCTCCTAAAAATGTCATGTACTGTTTTAATAAAAAATGGATGGTGCTGTTATTATTTATTATCTGGATGGTACCCCCACCAACTGTGTGCCAGGTGATTTACAGATCATTATGAAGACAAGTAGGGTTGCCAACCCTCCAGGATTGGCCTGGAGTCTCCTGGAATCGGCATTGATCTCCCAGTTGCTAGTGAAAGTAATCCAGGAGATTTTAATAGGATATTTTAAGAAAATGACATTATGTCATGTTGGGGGGAAAAAAATCTCCCAGAATAGCTTCAGTCAGAGTTGGCAATCCTAAAGACAAGGTATCCTCACTGAAGAGCTAACCGACCAACACTGCAAGGCTAACACAAGGAATCCCTTTCACATCAATGTTATGGATTATTCATCCAAGCAAGTTTGGCAGGTTTGAGGCCTAAACAGATAACCATACACAAAGAGGGATAGACGCTGGGAAAGCAAAACGTACTGTGGCTGAGCACTGAAGCAGAGCATGAATATTGGTAGTTCTATTAATGTTTGTTATCTATCATGTTATGAGGACTGATTTTTGGAATATCTAACATCTCTTGGCCTGAGGGTGCAAGGAGAGAAGACTGATATTTATTAAGGCATTCTGAAAGAGTACGTACTTATTTTTTTTTTAAATCTCTTCATGTTCAGTTCCTCCCCCTTTGCCTCATGTCTTACAGGTCTTGTCTTTTTGTAAACTACCAAGATTAACAGAATAATGGATATAGATAATACAAGTTTACTCTGCTTCTCCTCATTTTCATTTTTAAGGTGGATTGTACATTGTTGTTCAACTGGATTCCCTCTTTCAAATTGTCACTTTTTATTCTTTCCCATCTGTAGACTTCCCTCTTGTTACAAACCAAGAAAGAGTACTGGATAGACCTGTAAGGTATGCAAAGACTGATTTCCAGGTGAGACAAATAATGCTGGCAGGAGTTACTATCGGTGTCATTTCCATGATGGCCAGAGGGATTCACCACAGGAAAAAAAAAATGAAATGCTGCCTCCTCTACTTCCTCAAATCTCCTTCACATTTTAGAAATCATATAATTAAGGTGGGGCTCTCTCTTTTTCATGTTATGATAGATGGGATTCCAGTGCCCTTCAGCTTTAGCTTTCTTTTAAAAGGTTTCCAGTAGTTCTTGACAAGTGGAGCTGCTCAGGTGACACACAGACAAAAGTCACATAAGTTATTAAATACTGAAGATGACTCTACTCTCTAGCTGCAACCTAGGCCACAAAGAGAATGAAATATACAAAAACACAAGACAATGCAGAATGTGTGTCACTTTTATACAATATCCATTTTCCTGAAGTGTAAGTTGCACCCGTGAGAACATTTGTGCTATATTGATATCAACTCAAAAGTGGCCTCAATGAAAGGCCCCATAAGAAGGGCCCCCACCCAATAATCTCAATTTTCTTAATAGAAGGATGGGTACCATATGAGAATAAAACTGCACAGTTGTTAAATTATTCACTGACTCACCAATGACAGATGATGAATCAATAGAGAAACTGGCTGAATTTTTCACAGTCCAGCCACACCCAAAGGAGAAATGCTCATGGGTTCAAGTTATAAGAGACCAGTACATGAGCAGTTAGGACTAGTGGTTGGAGCAAGAGTCAGTACTAAGCAGTGTTCCCTCTAGTTTTTCCCACCCAAGTATGGAATGAATTTTGTTATGTGCACCAATATGGAGGTGATGTGTGACACATCATCTCCATATTAGTGCACATAACAAAATTCATGTGACGGGGTGGGGCTGAGGGGTTCAGAGTGTCGGAGGGGGCTCAGGGCTAGGGCAGAGGGTTGGGGTGTGTGGGGGTGAGGGCTCCATCTGGGGGTGCAGGCTCTAGGGTGGGGCCAGGGATGAGAGGTTTGGAGTGCAGGCTGCCCCGGGGCTACAGCAGGGAGAGAGGACTCCCCCCCCAGCTCTCTCTCCCCGCAGCAGCACCTGAGCTCGGGTGGGAGGTGTGCCTCTCCCCGCTGCATCAGCTCTGGTGGGGCTGGGCCAGGGGAAGGGCTCCTCTCCCCAGCCGCGGCAGCTCCAGTGGGGTTGGGCAGGACTGGGGGAGGGACTTCCCACCAGTCAGGTGATAAAGCCAATCAGGCAGCCTACTACAGACTATCTGTGCTCATTAGGTTGCCCAGAGACTAGCACTGCTGCAGGACCTGATTCCTGACACAAGCAGGCCATCATACAATAGATCTGCTATTCCTAAGTACTAGGCTGGGCTGAGATTTTGGGTCTGAATTCCTCACCAGAAGGAAGGTTTAATGTAGGACTAGGTTAGATAGCTTGCTGCTCACAAAGACATCTGGGTTGATAAATTATATGTACCAACACATGCCCTGTGCTTTTATTTATAAATTCAGAACAGATACTTACTGTGTAACCTTTGGAGTCAGAATATGCTTCCTTTATGGTACCATATTGAACTCTTTTGTGCCATTGTTTGGTAGGTTTATGTAATATCACTGTTTTGCATCTCTCTGCATAATTGTATTTGAAACCCATGGTTTTCTTCTGCTGTTCCTGTAAGTCAAAAAAGGCTCCTCTCTATTCAAATATGCAAATAGATTAGTCACAAAGGTACCTCTTAATTAGTCAGTGGAAGCCAATTTTTGTTTGTTTTCAGTCTGAAGATTCAGGATGCTATCAGGGAGGGACAAGTTATATTTGTTCAAGTCCTGTATGTGGCTCAGGTTTCTAAGTTAGAAACTGAATCTGACAGCATGGCAGTTTCACAAGCACTTAAAATTCACTTTATATAATATAGACATGCACACTATACTATACTACATGGAAGCTGTGAGCGGAAAGAGCCTTTTGGGGATTGATGGTAGGTTAATGAAGCCATCAGACATTCCACCAAGCCCTGAGAACAAAGCAAAAGATTTGGGCATGCTCATGGGTGTACTGAGAAACAGCTTCCTGCAGGAAGGGAAAAGGCATCCTCCCCAAATTATTACCACTACTATTTATTTGTATTGTGGCAGCACCTAAGAGCCCTGGTTCTGAAGCAAGGGCCTATTGTGCTAGATGCTGTACAAACACAGAACAAAAACATGGTTTCTGCCCCAGAGAGCTTACAATCAAAACTAGTGGGGAACACACCATCATTTTTTAACAGAGAGGGGCATATATCCACATTTTGGGAATCCTTTTGTCCCTGTTTATTTACAATTTGAGCAATTCCCTAGGGAGGGAATTCAGAAGCAGAACAGTGTAGAGTTTCTTCCTCTCCCCGTGTCATTTTCCTTATTAACTGGTACATTACCTGTGTAAAATCCCTCAAGCTACTATGTTATAGCGTTATTTTATGCCTAAATTGTGACTGTTTGTTTCTGAAAAGGCAAAACAGGCTGTACTAACAGCCCTCTTCTAAAAGTTGCCAAAATATGTTTTAGAAATCCCCTGTAGATGTAACAGTTGGTCAGGTAAGAAATATTATGCTCTCAAGGGACATCTGCTGGGTAGCTCATAGTACACCAAGCATATGTTACACAGCTGAGGAAAAAAATGAGTTTTTGTGAAAGCACAATTTTGTGGTTTTAGTATTCTCCAAGTTAGGCTATTATATAAAGTAGGTGATTTTTGGAATTTCCTTATGAGACTGGGAAATCATTAAGTGCAGATAAAATTTAACTAGCCTGCCAGGGCTAAGACTTGCATAGTTTTCCACCAATTTCTTTTTAAATGATTTGAAGCATTGTGAAAAAACAGGGTGAACAAATTTTGACAAATCTGCTAAAAATGTAAATTTTCACTCCTATTGCCAGCAGCACTAATTCCCTTCTTCCCCAACCAAATTGATTCTTCTTATGGAAACTTCTACTCTGAACATTGATAGTGATGTACATTAGCACTGATTTTATTTTTGAATGGACCTGGAGATTTTCTTACACTACCTGTGCTCTCCTCTTACTTTATCATACCTCTCAACAATTCAAATGGCTAAAGCATGACACAGTGCCACTCAGGTTTGGCCTGGCCATCCCTCTGTAGATGGAGCTAGCAGGGCTGCCGGGCCAGACCTGAGTGGCACTGCGACCCTCAGGGCCGGCTCCAGGCACCAGCTTAACAAGCAGGTGCTTGGGGTGACCAAGGGAGAGGGGCGGCACCTGCAGCAATTCGGGGGCGGCAGGTCCCTCACTCCCTCTAGGAGCGAAGGACCTGCCGCTGAACGGCTGCTGCCGATCACGGCTTTTTTATTTATTTATTTATTTTGCTTGGGGCGGCAGAAGTGCTGGAGCCGGCCCTGGCGACCCTGTGCACCAGGTCACAATTCCAATTGGTTTGGATGGCCTGTCAAACCATGGCTCAGGGCACACTGCCTCCCACCCCGACAGCATGAATGTGGGAAATGGTCCACTTCAACTGGGACTGGGAGAACTGGGGGTCAAAGTGGGACCTTCCCTCCACCTGGGACTTACTGTATAATGAGAGATAATCGCCTGCCCAAATAACTTATAGCCCAGACTGACAAAAAGGAAAGACAGAGAGAAGCAACAGATTTTCTTTTACATTTTTAAAAATGAAAGATATAATGAACCAAAGCCAGTTTTAGTGAGAATTGCAGGAACTCAGCATCTTACATTTGTAATCATAATAAAAATTATTAAATAGGTATTTATAGGTGTATCTGGGTAAGTTAAAAGAGCACAATACTACCTCTATATAGCAGAATGATTTCTCATGCTCAACTAGAGCAGAGATTGGGGTAAAAAACATTCCTGCACTGCCACCTAGTGGTGGATGTGAATTTAGGTAGATTTATTATTTACTTTTGCTGCATAAGAGCATGAGCCGATTTCAAGAGGAAATATTTCCTTTTCTTTTAAGACGCTTTAGGGATTGTTTTTTTTTCCCAAGGTGAAAGTGTATGGGGAAAAGGGCAGCATGAAGATAATTAAGTAGGCCCTGCCTTGTCCTTATGAACAGGAATAGGAAGCAGAGAAAGAGGGTTGGGGAAGGGAAAGAAATGGAAGCCGGGAAGGCTGCAGATACAATGTTACTCTCCCAGACAATAAATCTAAACTTACTCAGAGATTTGTATGTTTGGAAGCCATGAATCAGGGTCCTGATTAACTGTTTGTTACAATGGTTCCTGTCCTGGAAATCTGATTAAAAGGGACCATGGAATTTTGTTTAAAAATGTTTAGCTTTTCCTTGTACTGGGTGGTTAAAGTGAATCGATTGTGGCTCTTCTTGGGGAAGTTAAGGTGGGATACACCTGCAGCCCCACACCAGACTGCAAGGAGGCTCTCAGGGCTTGCCTGCACTTTTACAGCCCAACTGAGTTACTAAGTCAAAATATTAAGTTTTCAAGGTGTAAAGGTTAAAGTGGAAATCTTAGAAATGTTAGTTTAATCATAAATAATTATATTAATAATGATAATATTTTTAAGAGCTGACCAATATAAATCTGCACTACACAAGTTACAAAGAAAGACACAGGCCCTGACCTGAAAAACCTATAGTGACTAGGGGCAGGGGAAGCACCATAGGATTCCACACTGATTATGTCTCAATCATTGCAAATTCAGCTTGCAATCTGAGTGCAATTGGATTTTTCTTCATATGAACTGTCACCAGTAATAAAGGTTTTGCAGATTAAATTAGGCCATATGTGACATCAGTATAACAGAAATTGTCTTCAGTGGGAGCTATACAGGTGTTACTTATTAGAACTTCGAGCCAGATTGTGTTTATCCTTATGTGTGGACAGAGGACTTTCAAGTCAGCAGATATGATCTTGAAGGTGTCCCAGGACCAGATCTGTGGAAGAGGAAAATGGCATTTCCACAGTGTTCTGTATCAGAGTAGAAGCCAGTGGAGAGAATTGGAGAGGGAGTGATGTGATCTGAGTGGCTGGACAAAGAAGATCATTGTAGATGCTTCATTCTAAATAGACTGGAGGGAACAAAGATGGGAAAAGGTGAAGCCAGGGAGGAGGTTGCAATAGTCAAAGTGAGAGACAACCAAAGCATTGACAAGCATCTCTGTCCCACTGGCTAAGAAGGGGGATGATTTTATTTTTAATCGATTAGACCTGGGTGAATACCAAGCCCCAGAGTATCTACAACTGTTTTCTTGAATTAAAAAACGTATTTGCTTTGATTATGCTTATGGCCTTCATATTTACTTTCCTTGAACATTCAAGCAATTGAGTTTAATTTGCATGAATGCCAACAGGCAGCTTATTTTAATATTGCACCCACATATTCCCAGAAATACTCAAAGTTACCAGAAACAGTATTTTTTGATGAACAGAGGAAGAATTCTCCAAAAGCCTTGCCAGAACCCTGACTCAAGGACAATTAAAGGAACAAAACAAGGATCTTACCATACTCTATACAACTATAGGTATGACTACATATTCTCATTCAAATACTTTCTGAATGAACTGAGAGAAAATCATGTGTAAAATTTATACCTAGTCATTCAGTCTTATAGTAGCCTATATTGTCCAGGAATGATGCATCTGTTAAGGCCTATGTAGCCCAGAAATGAAAAGCTTTACATATTTTTTAAATTATGTGATCATCTTTCACATTTTTCTGATATTCAAAGCTCTGCTGGCTGGTTCAGGCAGTGACCAAGCTAATTAGTGGGCAAGTTGTGCTGGAGCTACAAATCAAATGAAAAACTAAGAGAGAAAGAGGAAACAAGTTTTCATGATTTTGTTGCAAAAAACATAAATTGGCCAAGCCGTGTTCAAAGGCTTTATGAACAGTAGCAACCTTTGACATGTAGCATCACGTTTCTTTTCAAAACTTGTATGTTGTGTAGCTCTACGTTTTGTAATCAACATTTTGCACAGCTACAGCAATTTTGCAAAAGCTAAAATGTGGGTCCAAATTTTGCTCTCATTTAGCTACAGCAACATAAAACTGGAGTAACTCCATTGAAGTAAATGGTGCTACATCAATGTATATCTATTATAAGTGACACAGATTTGTGTCCTCAGATTCCAAGTACTAAATCACACAAAAATGATAACCAGAAAACAGTTGTTTGCAATCAATTATATTTTCACTTGAGAATGAAGTGCTACTCCTTATACCCTATCAATCAGAGTGTGATCGGACAGAATAGTTACAGTTCTCAACAATGTAAGACAAGAGCAGGGAACAAGTTATGCAATTTGCAAACTTACATCTATGCTTGTTTTATTGACTGTGGATCTAAGATATTTAATAAAACAGCTGTTTTCAGAGTCTCACACAGTAACCTGGAATTACTTCATCATTTGACTCCAAAAAATCAGTCTGGTATAAGTGTGATTGTGTCCTGAACTACAGTACATCCCCCATAATAGTCCTCAGAGCACAACTTAGCACTCTTGAGATGTCGAAGAGCATGGAACATTTTATTGAGACGTCATCACATTACTGCCCACAACAGAAAAACTACTCAACTGTCTAAGACCCAGAGTGCTGCGAAGGGGGCATTTTGGAATGGTTCCCCAAAAAAACCAATCAAACAAAAACCCACCTCTGTCAAATATGGGGCCCCAATGATTATAAGAAAGAGTTAAGAGTGAGATAGAGTTTGAGTTACTTGAGAAGAAGACAGCAATGGCTAAGTTGGGCTTCCTCACTGATGAGTTAACTAAAAGGAGGGGGGGGGGGAAAAGTGAAACTCAACATTGTTCCTTGAATGGCAAATCCCAGTTATCAGAGGAGGAAACAGAAACCAGATACATTGTATCTCTGAGAATATGATAAAGATGTAATTGACTAATAAAATACACTTTAAAATGTTGTAGTATACTATATGTTTACATAAGTTAATGGCAGGAGAGAACAGTCTTTGAAAAGTCTGTAAATACACCATATAGCAGGATGGGCAGACTCCATAAATGGAGATATAAAGAAGCAGATATTCTGATTTGACGAAGCACGACCACAAGTTGCCAAGTATTGTACATGCTGGGTTGCCACGTGGCATTAGCAATAAGAATGGTTACATTCATCTTTACGACATATAGGGCCCTATATTTGGAAGGAAGATGTCAACGTCCAAGGACGTAAGAATATCTGTTTTTACTGCAATTACATGTGAAAGTGGGGTAAATGCCATACATAGATGGCAAGTAGCACATGCAACTGAAATGTACTATTATTTGTTTTCACAGCACTCAAAAGTTTGCTAGGTGCTTGTACTAGTATGCAGCATATTTTGTCCACAGCACATTTTGTGCTGTCCTTTCAGACTGTAAAAAATGGCTCATAACAGTGTTTAATAAGATATACTAGACAATTATATTCTAGTATAGATTTGTATGAACAAGAAGGTTCATACATATGACAATGCAGGTGCTCTCCAATAGTGACTCTTCTTGTGCATGTGAAATCTCAAATGGAGTGAACAAGGCTGTGTACTTGCTCCAGTGCTGTTCAATTTGTTCTTTTCCTGTGTCTTCAGCCATGCCACAAGGGACTTGGATCAGGGGATATATATTTGCTACCGAGTCGATGACTCTTTGAACACAACACTAAGACCAAGATGTGGAGAGGCTTCTCACTGTAGCACTTTTTGCAGAGGACTCTGCCCTGATGGCTCATAGACATAACCCTCAGGCCATTGTTGATAGATTTTCTGAAGCATCCCAACTCCTTGGCCTTACCATCAGTCTCAGCAAGACAGAGGTCTTATTCCACCCAGTACCTTATTCCAATATCCCAGTGCTGCCATCTCTATCCAAGGTACACAGCTGAAAAATGTGGATCAGTTCAAGTGTTTGGGCAGTACCCTCTCTAGTGATGGTTCGCTTGCTAAGGAAATTGCCTCCAGAATCAGTAAAGCCAACCAGGCCCTTGGCCAGCTCCAAACAAAAGTCCTTAACCAACACAACATTCGTCACTCCACCAAATGGAAGATCTATAGTGCAATGGTCCTAACATCTCTCTTGTATGGTTCCGAGACATGGATTCTTTATAGATGGGACATTAAACAGCTTGAGCAATTTACCGTGCACTCCCTCTGCACAATAATGAGCATTTGCTGGAGGGACAGAGTGGCCAATATTAGGATCCTTGAGAGAGAAAACACAACCAATATTGAGGAAATGCTACTATGAGCACAACTAAGGTGGACCGGACATGTCATCAGAATGGAAGACCACTGCCTCCCAAAACAGATGGGGAGCTCAGGCAGAGCAAAAGAAAGAAGGGCCATCCATTTAAGCGCTTCAAAGATAACTTGAAGAGCAATCTTCAGTGGGGCGCTTTCAGTCTCAAAGAACTCAAGAATACACTTCAGAACAGGACACACTGGTAGTCTCTGACAAGATTAGCAAGCAACAGATTTGAGCAGGATTGGCTAATCATCTCCAGTCTGCATGTGTAAGGTGCCACAGAGCTGCATCATCAAACATCATGCATATGGACTTCATGTCCTCAGTGCAGCAGATTTTGTGCATCAGGGTTTGGAATTCAGAGGCATGTACATAGCCACAGGTGACAATTGCAACAATATCGTCATCATCGTTAGCAATGGACTACTACTAGTAGTATTTTCTAGTATATTACAGGCTATAAACAGCATATACATGCTTTTCAAACGATCAAAGTGACAAAGTGAAATGTCTACTTCCACAGAAATGGACAATATTACTCTGTTTAACTACTTACAAATAGTTATGAGACTGTATACATATTTTTATGATTACAGAAATATTTCTAAACATTTTTCACATACTAGGATGTGGATTAAGACTTCAGAAATAATTACCAATATTTAATACCTAGTTAATGAGACAACATTGCTCCACCTCAAACACATCATGAAGCTGCAGAGATATAAATGTGCTGGCAACTTTCACCAACTGTCCCCAGATGATCAGAATATTTCTAACCCTCTAGAAAATCATTTGAAAATCCTGTCACCTTGCTTAGCTTGTTTTTCTCATTGACTCACTTAAAAAAAAAAGTAATATGACGTTCAAATGATAACAATAGTTATAGTCAACAATAGCAAAATTATTGACTATCTAGCACATCAGCTTCTTTTATAATAAGTTTCTTTTCTTTAAATATTTATATTAAATATCTATTTTCCAAAATATATTAAGTATACCTTAAAAATGCATATATACACAAAAGTATTCATACTCAGATAAGTCAAATAAAGAAAAACTTTACATAGAAATAGACTATACTGAAAACAATATAACACTGACAAATTAAATTATACCAAATTTAAGGTCACGTATGTGTCCCTTAGCTTAAATATCTCTGGACCGTCTCAGAAATCAATCAGCATGGATATGTATTACGTTCTAATGGGATACTTGCATGAGACTTGAGTGAATCATTTCTATTTTGGACACAGACCCTGGCACACTATCAGCTGGCAAGAAATTGGATAGTGCAATTTTGATGTGGTAGACCAAACAGAAGAATAATGCAATATGTTACATTACATGGGTCATCAGGCTATCTGATACCAGCACAATACTCAATAAATTTAGAACAGCATCACAGATAGCTGTATTTTGATAGCTATATCAGTAGACTTACTTAATTCTTGTTAAGATATTATATTAAAACAGAAAAATTTAAAGCGAATTATTTCCAGTATCACTGCACATTAATGTTGAGGGGTTTGAGAGTTGGGTTCATGCCATCCCTGAGGCCAGAAAGTTTTTTTTTTTTTTTTTAATTCAGGCCAATCTAGTTTTCCATAAGGTTGAACAAACTGTTTTTCACCTATAGTTTCAAGAGGAGCCAGATATTGGCATCCATGAAGTAAAGTGTGTGAACTGACTAATGCATTTGGATTATTGGACTGTGCATAATCCATATTCACCTTACATTAAGAGTGGCCTGGATAACTTGTTTTAAATCATTTGTTTCATAGCTTGTCATTTAACTTGAATTTGATAAGGTAGCACACAACCATTTGGTGATTTCCTAGAGTACACAAAAGTCCAGATTCTATACTAACCACTCCAAAAGTATCCTAGCATAGCTGTGAAGTATTTTGTTTGGCTGTTATGATGAAAAATGAACAAGTGTCTATATTAATTGCATTTTTGGTCTGTACCCAAAATATTATTTATGTGCTTGATTTCTAAGATGATATGCTAGACTAAGGAAGGGGAATTGAGGGGGCTGCATGTGCTCAGGCTATAGGCACACTACACCTTACGTTGGTATAAGTCAGGGGTAGCCAATTACTTTTGGCCAAGGTCCAAATTTCTTGGTCAAGGTAGAGTCAAGGTCCAGACTCCAGAGACAATAAAAAAAAATAGGCAAATAAAAAGATTTTGGGGCCCATTCAAAAGTGTCTGGCAGTCCAAATTTGACCCATGGGCCGCCTATTTACTACCCCAGATATAAATTATGTTGTTCAGGGATGTGAATAAGCCACCCCCTTGCAGGTTACACCAACCTAACCACCAGACTATATACCGTAATATTGCCCATGCATATGAGGGGGGTCGGGGGAAGGAGAGAGAGAGTATACACATTTATACAGAGAGAGGGTCATGTTATAATTTACCGCAATTGCAAATCAGACATTGATCATCAGAATGACTGGATAACTGTACATTCAGCTATGGTGATATTCTCCCAGAGCTGCTGGCCTTTGGCTCTGGCTCCAGCTCTTACCATTGGCTCAATTCCCAGCTCCGACTCTGACCATTGGGTCTGACCGCCCACAGCCCAGTCATGGCACCAACTACCTATAAGAAAGTAAATTTATAAAGGAATTATAGAATGCCCCTTTTCTCCAGGAGATCCCTCGAGTCCTATGGATTTGGGTGTGAAGGAGGGGGAGGGGGAGAGGGAGAGAGAAAGAGAACACACCTTGTCTCTTAGGCTATGTCTACACTTCAGACCTTACAGCAGCACAGATATATGCTACAGCTGTGCTGCTGTATGGTTGCCCATGTAGCTGTTCTTTTCCAGCAGGAGAAAACTCTCCTGCCAGCATAATTAAACCATCCCCAACGAGTGGCGTTAGCTATGTCTGCAGGAGAGCGCCTCCTGCCAACATAGCGCTGCCCACACCAGCACTTTTGTTGGTCATGAGAGTGTTTTTTCACACCTCTGTTCGACAAAAGTTTTGCCAACAAAAGTGCTACTGTAGACAAAGCCTTCAACAGGTAATGACACTGTTCTTCCCTGACAGAAAAATTACTAGGGGACTTATGAAGATTCCATTTCCCTAGCAGCTTGTACTTGCCTTGGGGAACATCAGCCACTGAAATCAACAGATTTTATTCAGATTTATACTGATGTAGGTGAGGGTAGAATCTGCCATAACTTATTACTTGTATTATCAGCACCTAGAAGCTCAATCATGGACCAAGATCTCTTTGTGCTAGGCACTGTACAACCACAGAACTAAAAGACAATCCTTCCCCCAAAGAGCTTCCAATCTAATTATAAAAGACAACAGATGGAGACAGACAGACCAACAGGTGAGTACAAGGATATGAGACAATATTGGTCAGCAGGGTAGACTGTGGTCTCAGTGCACCAGCAGCTTCCTACTTCTCCACAGCTACCACAAGGTTGCTCCTCTCAATCCCAACTGCTCCCCCAGTATGCTCCTATGCATAGATCTGCAAGGCAAGAGAGCTGGGGGGAGGCGCAAGATAAGGCCTACATTATCCCTGTGCTGCTTCTGCACTGGGGGTATTCTCAAGGAAAAGGGAGAGTTTTGCTGCCTGTAGTACTCCTCTATGCCTCCAGAGCGGTGTAAAGCCTTAGTGGAGGACAGAATCTGCCACTCAACCTCTTTTTTTTTTTTTTTTTTAATTAATGGAGATATCCTATCTCCTAGAACTGGAAGGGACTTTGAAAGGTCATCGAGTCCAGCCCCCTGCCTTCACTAGCAGGACCAAGTACTGATTTTGCCCCAGATCCCTAAGTGGCCCCCTCAAGGATTGAACTCACAACCCTGGGTTTAGCAGGCCAATGCTCACTGAGCTACCCCTCCCCCCCTCTGTTCCAAAAGACAATTAAAAATTGATAAAACACCACATTGTGTGAAGAAGCTCTTGTACATGATGCTACATTTATAGCAACATTACATTTTATAGCAGAACAAATAGCCAGAGCATAATAGATTGCCATTTTGAAATAACTGTATGAAATATCATACATTTTATTACCAAAGGAAAATATCAATTACCATATATTATAGCATCAAGAACAATACATATGGATATCTAATCACCACAATAAATGATGCTTGAGTCTCTAATGAAATACTATCCTGTTCCACATGTTTTTTGAATATACTGTAATACTTCTAAAGAGTTCAGGCTGCTGAGAGTAAACATTCTACAGTAAAATCATCAACTCCAGCACATTGACAGCAGACAAAATACTAAGGATACCTCAGTGATAAGGCTGAAATTAAATTAAAACCAACAGCAAGAACACCATGAATGTAACTCTCTGAGGAAGTGGCCTATTGTGGGACAGTTGTTAAACCCAAAGAAATTCTCGTTTGGATTCAAGGCCTTATAAACCTGAAATCTATGGAGTTCAGCAAGGTTCTCATTTGTATTCAGGATATTTGATGCTCCCATATGCTGAAAGAAAATGTAGGACTTGGGCCTTGCAAGCTTCAGGTACAGATTCCTAAATAAATTCATATAAAAAGGCATCAGGGATGCCAACTCTGGGTAGTGCTCCACCATCTTCTAGCATCTGAGCTGTAGAAAACAGCCTCTACATGAAGACAGTGATATGTGGAGAGGGAAATCCTAAGTTTTCTGTTCTTTCCACCAAACCAGTCACCTATTTATACCATTAGCTTTCTCTTTCTGCAGTTGGCACATTTAGTTCCCAAATGCATCCCAGAATTTTTTGAGTGGCTGCAGTAGTGTTTTAAAGGTGATGCTGTAGCAGCCATGGCAAAGGATCCTTGGGTCTCTCTGAAATGTTAAACCCACACACTGCATGCAACTCAGCAGAAATGCATACAACTCACCTGAGTAAGACAGCCAGTGTTTGGTCCTACTAACAGAATATGCTCTCCACTACAAACAAGTATGAATGCACCTAGTTCCTAGAAGTTAAATTACTACACAAATTCAACTGCATCTGCAAACATTCTACTACTACTTAACTTAAACGCTTATTGCCTTCCATTTGCTATTATAAATCTATTTGTTTCTCAATTTGCAGAACATGTCTGTAAAATAGTTCTGCACTTCCTCATACTGGTGAAGGAAGTTCCCACGGGTGCCATGATTTGGAACCTCCAGGAATGACAAATGTCATCAGCTACTTAGAAAACCAGAAACACAAGATCAAATTCTCTGTTGGTGTTATTCCATCAACAATTGGTATTTTTCAGGTGCTTTATATTGGACAACTAAGTGGAGGTAGGGCTGAGCACTGCTGTTGTGTGGTGTGTTGCTTCAGTTCAGACAGATTGATGGTGGAATTGATTGTATAGAACCCTGCTCTTCTAAGGAAGCATTTTAAGAAGGCACTTGAAATCCCTGATTGCAGCAATACTTCTTAGGCACTCAAATAGCACGGTGGTGATGAGTGTGGTACGAGAAACTACGTGGATTAGACTAGTATAGAATTAAACCATTGAGAGAGACCAGAATACTAAACAACAGGCCTGTTTATTTCAGAACATCTGTATTGGCCACTTACAGGTTTAAATAGATTCTGTCAGAATCTACCTATTATTCTGCTAACCATCTTATTTAGCATTAGGAGCCAGTTAGTGTTGTATCTTCCAATAATTGTTCTCTTCTATGGTTGCCTGAATAAAAGTGAGTTAAATCAAAAGAACTTGACATAAGATAACCTACTTAGTGTTCCTACTTTTATGTCTACATCTGTTGTTACATACATTATAAACTGTAGTGTTACAATATAGTAATGAGAGCTAATGGAAACGTTCAGATTTTTCAATCAAAAATTCCATTGAAAATTGAATTTTCAACAAAAAATTGTCAAAAACTTGAAATTTGGAATGTTTCCTGCACCTTTAATAGTAATACTTTTATCTTTTTATTCACCATCCTCTTGTTCTACATATCTAGATTCTTATATTGCACCCATTCCCATGGTGTCTGAAATCAAGAATACCAGACTAACACTATCTACAGATCACAGTACTCCCTAGTTTTCTTATATACTTTTGGGAGCCTGTTCAGAACCTGTCAAATATTTGTTTGAATGAAGAGCATGAAGTTTTAGTATTGTATAGGGCTTTAAGAGTTAATTGCCAAAACTATTTTATAGGGCCTGCTATACACACAGCAGGGAGGCAGATTACCCAGCGGCTGCAAGAACAAGGACTTTTGTTATACAGCCTCAGAGGTCCCATAACTGCAGATTGAGACATATGTGTAGCATATCAACACTGCAAATGATTGGTCTGCAACGTGAAACAGCCTCCTGATTGTCGTTAAGTCCCTAAAACCCAGTTTTATAGAAGATCTAATTTTATTACCAGAGAACTGAACATCAAAAATCACTTTAATATCTCAGAGCTATTAATTATTTGTGCTTGGAAGAGCTACAGGTCTATGTTCTCTTCAATAAGGAATTGATATTAGTCCACAATGTTTCTCCATATCACTTGAGCATCAAATTGTAAGGGCTTTTGGGCCTGTTTCCCCACAGTACAAATGTATAACTTCCACAGATTCACTGACACGCATGAAAGTTTTATATGCACATATCAAGGGTGAAAATAACCACCTTTAAAGCTGATAAAAATGGATCATGTTGTGAATAGCCATATAAACCAGGTGGGCTAAATACTTCAGGTTACATTAGGCCCTCGATTTTTGCTCTGGGATATGCAGATGTAAGTTGATATACACACAGACATGTCCATATTTATATGACAGACACACATACACACACATGCACACACAATAAGTGACTCTGCATTTGCAAGCAAGCTTTGCAGCCAATTTCACAGGCAACATGATGTTATGCACTCATGTTTTGGTGGGAAGTATCAATCTCTGAATCAGTAGAAATAAAAGACATTCTTTAAATATTTTTTAAAGATATTAACAGAACAGAGTTGGGTGCTATAAGGTCTGAGCTTGCATCATTAACCTTAATGGGAATTTTGCTATCTACTTCAATGGTGCAGGATCAGACTTCAGGTGAGAACATTCATTCCTATATATAAAGAAGATTAAACATTTTCAAGTGAAGCTTTTAAATTGAAGTGATTATTTTAATCCTAAATTGTGTTTCTGGTAAATTTTCCCTATATGTATTTGTCTTCCATTTTTATATATATTATTTCTAGGAATTATTCAAACCATTTGGCATTTGTAATTTGCTAAAGCAAAATTAGTCATATACTGTAGTAATTTTCACCTAAGCCAGGGGTCGGCAACCTATGGCACGCGAGCCAATGTTTGATGGCACGCTGCTGCCTGCCAGGGTCCTGGCCCCACTCAGCCCCCCCACCCACCGATTTCTCCTGTGGGGGCAGGAGGCAGAAGCTTGATCATGCTGGCAGCCAAACTCCCCCTCCCCCGCTTCTTCCCCCAGTATGGTGCTTTCCTGCCCCTCCCCCTTCCCCTCCCTCTCCCTGCCGCCGATCAGCTGATCACCCTTGTGAGGGGAAGGGGAAAGGGAAGGGGGAGGGGGAGGCGGGGCAGAGCCGAGCTGAGCTGCAGCGTGCTCGCTGCTCCGGGGAGGAAGCAGAGAAGAGGTGGGGACGGGGCATATCCCCTCCAGCCCCCTGCCGTGAGCACCCCCATGAGCTGAGCACCCCAGCCCTCTGCCCTGACCCCTGAACCCCCCCCCGCACCCAGCCCTCTGCCCTGACCCCTGCACCCCCCGACACACCCAGCCCTCTGCCCTGACCCCTGCACCCCCTCACACACACCCAGCCCTCTGCCCCGTCCCCTGCACCACCTCACACACACCCAGCCCTCTGCCCCGACCCCTGCACCCCTCACATACACCCAGCCCTCTGCCCCGACCCCTGCACCCCTCACACACCCAGCCTCCCACACCCCATGCCCTGACTCTTGCCCCCCCCCCACATGCCCACCCCCCACCCCGAGCACCAAACGGGAGCTCCTGCACCCACCCCCCACATTCCTACCTGCACCCTAGTCTGGGTTCCCGGCTGCCAGCCCCTTGCCAGCCAGGGTCCCGCAGGCCCCGCTCAGCCCGCTGCTGAACTAGGTGAACGGAACCCCAGGCTGGCAGTGGGCTGAGTGGGCTGGTGACATAAGATCAGCATTTTAATTTAATTTTAAATTAAGCTTCTTAAACATTTTGAAAACCTTGTTTACTTTACATACAACAATAGTTTGGTTATATAATATAGACTAATAGAGAGAGAGACCTTCTAAAAAAAGTTACAATGTATTACCGGCACACGAAACCTTAAGTTAAAGTGAATAAGTGAGGATTCGGGACACCACTTCTGAAAGGTTGCCAATCCCTGCCCTAAGCAATGGCATGAGCTACAAACCTAATTTATTTTAAAGCACATCTATGTAGAAACCATTTAAAAGACAGATCAAGAGAACTAAGTTTAGTGCCTTTAGTTCCCAAGAAATATTTAATTATTAATCATATTTATTACAGTAGAGCTTAAAGGCTAAACGAGAATGGAGAGTCCATTGTGCTAGGCACTATACAGAGTAATAGACTGAACTTCATTAAACCAAGAGCTATTTATTTCTTTAACTAATGGTATGGCTAAAATTAAGGTATAGATTATTGTTAATGGTACAGTTGTACTGAGGCATTCTAAATTTAAGTGAATGTGTTTTTATGAACTGAAGCATCTGCTCCTTTGTAGTTAGATGATGGATAGATATACACATGTGTGCACACAATGTGACACAAAGAGTTGGGGTAGAAAGCATAGATCAACTAGTTATCTGCTCTATTGATTTTCTGTAGCAAATAGGTTATAATTTCTGCAAATGGTCAGAATGTGTACAGAATTCAACATCTTTATCTCTGAAAGAAATTACAAACACGGTCTCTACTACCATTCTTTTGAGCTAAGAATCCTCAGGCAATACTGGTACACATCAGAAACAGAAGGTTTATTTTTTTAAATAACTTCAATTAAATTAAGGCTCAGAATAAGAATTTTTTTTGCCTTTAAAAATAAGGTAAGAGGCCATTCCGATGAAAAAAAATAAATTAGTATGCCCTTAGATGTTGTCTACTACTTTAATTATAACATCCTTAATTATGTGCAAGATAGCAGTGAGCTGTTTTATATATTAGGTTAGGGTTAGTAATTATAATTTCATTAGAAATATACAATTATTAATACAGTTAATTGAGAACCGGGATGGAATTGGTACTTATTCAAAAGAATGCCTTATGAACCTGTGTAAAATCTAACGTGTGTTAGGAAGCTGTTAATCCTCAATACATGGATCACATTTGATGTCAGTGACACTTGTGTAAATCCAGTCAAGACAGTTGCTCTCCAGATTAAGCATGGTGTAAGAGATCAGAACTTGACCCAACAGCTTTTAATAATAAATTTTCATGTATATTTAAAGCTTTAATAGAACAAAGCAGCACTAAAGACCACTGGTTCTATATTTCACAAAGGTCTCTTCAGTCCTTACTTTGCCTGCATTATTATTTACTTTACTTATTATTTGTATTACAGTAGTACCTAGGAGCCAACTGAGAACGATGCCCCTATTGCTTAGGCATTCTGACACCTTTTCACTAGGAATAACGTTTATTCTTGCCATTGAACAGTCCTTTGGATGCTCCATTGCACTTGACAGAAAAGGGGAAATGTAAAGAGGTTGGGATGCACCTTTTCACTGTGCCCAGGCCTGGGGAACTGGGCCATGTGTAACCCTTCTGCCCATCTAAGTTGGCAGCAACAAGGGCCGGGTTCTGTATCTAGGGGTTCTGTTTCAATAACGCAATGCAAAACCGGCTCGAGCCCCCACCCAGTGACCTGGGACAATTACATACCACCCCCTGGGCACCTCTAAGAGGCAATACTTCCCCTCTCGCAAGCACGGAGTCTGAGTGTAACAGAAAATGTTTAATAACATGAGGTAAACAACATCAGCATTAAATGGAAAAAACACCACAACTAGAGTTTTTAGACCAAACCATGAGCGAAGACCCACCCCAGCAAATTGGGCCGTGTCCTCTCCCGTTGGTTCTTGAAACCAGCGACCCAAGAATCACCAAAGTCCCAAAAGTCCACCAATCCCAAAGTCTCTTGGGTCCAGCAACCCAAGAATCACAAAAGTCCCAAAAGTCCGACAACCCCCCAAAGTCTCTGTCCATGATCAGTGCAGCCCCAGAGTTCAAGGGGGGGGGAGTGAGCAGGGTGTTAAGGGGCACCTTACGTGATCGGAGGCCAACCGGCTGCTTCTCCGTGGGGTTCCACTGCAGCCTTCACCACGAACTGCTCCACTCCACCCGCAGTCCCACGAACTGCTCTGGCAGCTGCTCCGCTCCGCTCCGCTCCGCGACCTGTGAGCCGCGCTGCTCCGCTCCGCGACCTGTGAGCCGCTCCGCTCCGCGACCTGTGAGCCGCTCCGCTCCGCTCACCGACCTGTGAGCTGCACCGCTCACCAACCTGTGAGCTGCTCTGCTCCGCTCCAGCCGTCCCTTGGGCCGCTCCCACAAGGCTCTGCTCTGCTCTGCTAGCTGCTCCTCCAGCCGCTCCACTCCGCTCACTCCCCGCTAAGCTAAGTTAGCTTAGCTATAGCTTCAGGCTCCCCCACTAGTTAACACAGCCTCAGTGATCTCAGCTCTTAAATAGCTTTAGCTCTTTTGTGATTTCAGCTCTTAGTGATTTCAGCTAGTAGTAGGGGAGCCCCAGTGCTGGTGCACTATTGGCCCAAAGCGAACTCAGCTCAGCAGTCTGTAACTAGACTCCTAAGGGAATCAAAGTTAGCTCTGACATTCAACAGTGGAGAGAGGAGGTAGTGCAATTGGTGTTTCAACCCCGTTGGGGAGGGGGCCACACCATCAGGTACAAATACCTGTCCCCATCCTCTCTCAATTCACTGGGTTTTGTAACCCATGCCCCTTGACAAGCAAATGCTACTTAGGTAATGGTGAATGACTCACTCAGTCCTTCTGTCATACAACAGTTCCACTGGCCTTGATTCACAGAATCAGGGTAACAAAACTTTATTCTTCCTGCCCCAATAACAGAGAAACTGGGGATCCCACACCAGCCAAAGTAACCACTTTGAGTTGCTGTGGTTTCATGCCAGGCGAGTGGGTGTGCCTATGCAAACAAGATCAGCCCCTGGAGTTCTTTTCCACCCTCGCCATAATTCACCACCAGATGTCAGGGTAGAGCCCATCCTGACTCTGCTTACACATGCATTCTCTAAGGTGTCAGTTGGGAGAGTCAGCAGCATGCCTAACTGCACATGCTGGGCTTGGAGAAGCAGAGCCCAATTCTACAAGGTGCTGAATGACCTCAGCTTTAAGCTTAGAGGGAGTTGAAGAGGCTCAGGTTTTCACAGGGAGCATTCAGCACCTCTAAGGATTGAGACCATAGAGTACATTTTAAAAGAAAAATCTATGCCTATGTTATGAAGTACTAGTAATTTCCTGGGGTTTGTACATTATCTATTTTAATAAGGGATCCTTTTGCTCAGATAAAGTGCCCTACCTCCCTAGTTGGAGATACCACTCACCTGGTTGATAAGACCACTATTTAATAGCAAAGACAATCTGGGGAGCCCTTATAAATGCATATCTGCCCCAGCCCCCTGATTTTCCTTAGCAATAATCCATTTTCTTTGCTGCAACTGATTACCTGATCTTTAGTCACTTGAAATTCAGATTATCATCTGATAATAAGGCAATGATATCACTACAGTAGAATCTCAGAGTTACGAAAACCAGAGTTACGAACTGACCAGTTAACCACACACCTCATTTGGAACCGGAAATATGCAATTAGGCAGCAGCAGAGACACCCCTCCCCACCCCCAAAAAAAGGGCAAATATAGTATAGTACTGTGTTAAACGTAAACTACCAAAAACTAGAAAGAAAATTTTAAAAAAAAGCAGGGCTGCCCAGAGGATTCAGGGGGCCTGAGGTCTTCAGTGGTGGGGGTCCTTCCGCTCTGGGTCTTCAGGGCACAGCAGCGGAGGGTCCGGGGGCAAGTGATGGACCCGCTGCCAAACTGCCACCAAAGACCCGGAGCAGAAGGAACCCTCGCCGCCGAATTGCCGCCGAAGAAGCGGAAGAAGCTCCGGGTCTTCGCTCCAGGTGTGTTCGGCGGCACTGAAGGACCTGCCGCCAAAGACCCGCCAAAAACTCTCATGGGAGCCCCTGAAAACTCTCGTGGGGGCCGGGGCAAATTGCCCCACTTGCCCCCCTCTCTGGGTGGCCCTGAAAAAAAGATTTGACAAGGTAAAATACTGTTTCTGTGCTAGCTTCATTTAAATTAAGATGGTTAAAAGCAGCGTTTTTCTTCTGCCTAGTAAGATTTCAAACCTGTATTAAGTCAATGTTCAGTTGTAAACTTCTGAAAGAACAACCGTAACGTTTTGTTCAGCGTTACTGTAGCTGAGAGAAGACACACTGGTACGGCGCCTCCTGCTAGTTGTCCTGAGAATTAGCTCTTTTCCAGCCTTGGCATGCCCTCTGCTGGTCAGTAGGTCACCTGCCTTAGGCCCCCCATATCCCTCCTGGACCCCTGTGCCCCTTTATCTCAGGGTTCTGCCCCAGCAGAACTCTGGGTTTCCCCTCCAAGGGGAACCCCCACCCCTCTATACCCACCTTGCCTCAGTGGCTACTGTCAGTCGTCATCTAGCCCCCTTTCTCTGGGGCAAACTGCAGTCTGTAATGGCCACTCATCATTGGCAAGAGGGTTGGACCAGCTGCCTCCACCTATCCCCGGGCTGCACCGCTGCAGCCCCAGGACCTCTTTAGGCCTTGCCAGGTTGGAACTCCCCAGCTCCTTTTGCCCTTCCCCAGCACTGCTCTGCTTCAGGTACCTTCCCCCTCCAAAGCTGCTAGCCCTGCAGCCCTTTTATAGGGCCCAGCCTGGCCCCTGCTTGGCTGCCTCTCAGCCTTTTCTGATTGGCTCACAGGCCCAGCCCTCTCCAAGGGCTGGCTTTTAACCCTTGATGAGCCAGAGCAGGGTCACGGCCCCACTACAGTTACCAACACTTCGGAGTAACGAACAACCTCCATTCCCGAGATGTTGGTAACTCTGAAGTTCTACTGTATTATTTCAAAAGAGGATATTCAAACTTCATTAGCAGATATTTTTTGCCTATAAAATAAAAATAATCTCAAACTGACACACAAACCCCTAAACTGTGACTGCCATTTGAAAAGCAAGATTTGCCCACTGCTAGCACAATGTAGGATCAAAAATCCTGCCTTTCCCTCCCAATTTTTCATGTTAGAACGTGAAGTTTCTCACACATCACTCTGTGGCAATTGCAGGAAAACATCATGATACCATAGCAGGAAAAGGATTGTTACATGAAGGGGAAGATGGAAAGAAATTATACTGTTACTTTTAATTGTTACTACTGAAGAGTTGCAAACTATGTTGCTTCGGTGGGCCAAGCTGTAGATCCAATGAGAGAGCAGCATATGAAGCTGCTGCCTGTGATCTGTGTCACAGCAGCAGGGGTACAGGTCCTCTACTTGCTGAAATTTGGTGGTGAGAAGGGGATGTGTAAGCAGTGGGGGAGGGGTAATATGGATGGGGGGCAGAGATAGGGATCCTGGGGGTTTACAGGCACTCCCCAGCTCCTACACTCAGAGACCTGCTTTGTCCTTTACCTTCCTGTTTCTCATTAACCTGCCACCCATCCCCTTCCCACCTGACCCCCTCCTTCACCAGAACCCTCCTCCTCTTCTCTCCCAAAGCCTGGCTGGGAATGGCTCCCCCTCACACACACACATAATCATTCCACAGGGCCTTTCTACTTCCAGAGTCAATATTTGTGGAGGTTGAGCTGATAAACCCAAGCTTCATCCTCCCCTTGTCCCCTCACTCTGGATCCCTGTCCTCCCCTCCATCCTCTGGGTCCCTGCTGCTTCCCCTATAATTTCCCTCCCAGTATTCTCTTGGTCCCAGCTCCCCACCACCAGCACATCTCTCTGCTTAACTATTCCTCCCACCCTCAGTCTTCCACCGTCCAATACCCCATTTTCTCCTTCATGTCACTTTCCTCTCCTCTTTCCTGTCACTTTCCTCTTTCCTCTCCTGGCTGCTTGCCACTTCCAAACCCTCCCTGTAAGGGTCTTATTTCTGTTTGTCTTTAACCTGGAGTCTGTCTCCCAACACAGAAAGTTAAGCTGCTGCCTCCAACAGAGAGATTCTCTGCCTGCAGTACCAGGCAGCCTGTGGGCCTGATTTTCCTCTAAATGAGGCTTTCCTGCTTTTCCAATTTTCACCATTTCAAAAGGATTCTTCTCATTGATGCCTAGATCATTCCCTGAAATTTTGGCGTTGATCAGATACTGTGTTCAAAAGTTAATATGCTATAGACAGACAGAGAGCAATGTCATGAAATTCAGTGTAGAAGCCTCACTTTGCTTGGCCAACAATGGACTCCTTCAAAAGCTGCCCCTTCCACCTCCCCCGACCTCCCAGTGGAGGTCTGTGGGGCTGGGATCCTATCAATTTTTTTTCCTATATAAACAAAAATTCTTTATACTGCAGTAGTGCCTAGAGATGGTCCATACTCTGAAGAGTTTACAATCCATGTATAAAACTATAGACAACAAGTGGCTAGACATACAGGAAGCACGAGGAACTATGAGACAAAAAGATTGTTTACAAATTCTGTCCTTTTGGCATGTTGCTGCTTGTCTACATCAGTCTTGTTTTTAGATGTAAATCTTTTGGGGCAGAAACCACCTTCTATTTTGTGTTTGTCTAGTGCCTAGAATAATGGGCCCCCAACATGCTACTGAAACAAATTTATAGAGTTCCTTGTGTGAAAGTTGGGAAAAGCACAGACATTCTTAGTCTTCTAGGAATAGAGCAAGAGTCAGGCTAACTCTAGTAACATGAGACTTGAAGGCCTAGGCAAGTAGAAAGTGAATGAGAACAGACTGTAAGAGATATTGTTTTGACCTTGTGTTAGATAAGAATGGAATGTAAACTGTGGCAGAAATTAATGAGAAAAGTGAGATATCAGAAAGAAAATGTATAACAAAATACATTTGTTGCTCATTATTGTATGTAATGAAACATATAAAAGCTTGCCTAATTGTTTACCTAATGGAGACCTGCCCATGTGTATTCTCCCGTGCATTTGCAATTGCTCGAAAATAAAGCTGCCCCTGGCTTGTTGCTTCAAACTCAGAGTGAGGACTCGTTTTTCTTCCACACTTGCTAAAATTTTGCTATCGAAATGAAGAGATGGGCAGGGGCAATTTTCCCTGCCTCCAACTGGATAACCCCTTCTCCCCATACTGCTAAATCACTCCTGCCAGAGATTCCTTGGAACACAAATAAATTCTGCAAATACATACTTTGCCTTTGTAATGGGATCAGACTGCACTAAGCATCAGGTATTTTCAAAAACATTTCCTGAGGGAGGATACTCCCATAATCTACTACAGTGTCTTTTCTGTTGCCCTTAGATGCACATACTTTTCTATTTCAAATTACATACATTGAATATATGTCATACCGTCAATAGAATATTTTTTTCAGAAAATGTCAATGAAGTGCAGCTTAATATGAATGTTTGCTAAGTGGCTTTGCCTCCCTCCTTAAAGAAACATTTTAAATTTACAGAATCCCAGGCCCTCAGCCCTCCAGTCCATAAGCCCACATGCACCCTTACACATACGATTTATTTATCAGTTTGGCAAAATTCCAGAGGAAAGCTCAGAGAGAACTTTCGAAAGAGCCCCTCCTTATTGGCAGCACATAAATGTTGACTTTTTAATGGTGACCACTTTACATTGCTTAGTACATTTAACAGGACTTAGACTACTCTAATAAAGTTACAAGCTCTCAGAGAAAACATGTAAAGATTGTAGGAAAACAACTGGTGAGAGATGAAGTATATTGCCATTGCCTACAGATGATGGGCAAGCACCACCTGAGCAGTTGAAAAAAAAATCTAGTGATTGTGAAGGTCTGATGACAGCTGTGGGTCTACTTCATTTATTAATCTGTTTCCATTTATATTCACTTGTGTATCTTATGTATTTAGGGGTTTTTTTAATTAGTATCTTTAGATGTATTTAAGCAGGTACTCATGCACATTTGTTTAAGACAATTAAAAATGTAAAAGTTAATAGGGGCACATTAAATGACACAAGAAGGTTGGTGAACAAGGCATGGTCATTGCAAGTAAAAGCAATAACTGGTGAACGTTGTTATTGGTTCTTTATCATTTAAATAGTTAAAGTTTTTTCTCTCTGTTTTATTCATCTTCATAATAGGGCAACATTGTCTGGGAAAGATTATAACAAATACACGTATGTACCATACATGAGGACCTTCACATTCTAAGGTTTCTTTACTGATCCACCCCATCTCCTCCCTGTCCCCAGCCCCATATTATAGGATGTTATTTTATAACCCACTCTATGATCTCATCTGCCTTCCTCTGTACTTATCTTGTGACAGAGGCACTGATTCAGGAAAGCGCTTACACATGTTTCTCATCTATGACTGCCAGTAACAAAAATCCCCAATGGCCCGCAAAGAGACACTAGGTGAGGAGAGCTCTGATGGGGAGAGCCCAGCAGTCTGGCTGGTGGGTTTTGTCCACATGCTCATACTTGGGGTCAGGATGGAATTTTTCCCTAGATCAGATTGGCTGAGACTCTGGGGAAGTTTTGCCTTCTTCTGCAGCATGGGACATGTGTCACTTGCCGGTTTAAACTAGTGGAAATGGTGAATTCTCTGTAACTTGAAGTCTTTAAACCATGATCTGAAGGTTTCAATAACTCAGACAGAGGTTAGGGCTCTATTTCAGGAGTGGGTTGGGTGAGGTTCTGTGACCTGCAATGTGCAGGAGGTCAGACTAGATGATCATGATGGTCCCTTCTGACCTTAAAGTTTATGAGCTTGAGTCCCATTGACTGCAAGTTAGTCAAATTAGTCACATGCTTAAGTGCCCTTCCTGAATACAGATGCTATGCTGAATCGTGGTCTAAGAGCATTCAGAATCATTGCTGGTCTGGGGTCATTCTCCAAAAGTGCTCTCCTACATACTTCTTGCCCCTTGAGGAACACAACACTGTTGACAAAGTGTTAAGTGTAAGTTTGTGGTGCTATGTAAATGTGGTAAAATAATATTAATAGATGACAGTTTCCTGAAAAGCTTTAGAAAAATGCATTACAGAGAATTAGCTTAAAAACAGGATTAAGTCACAAAATGTGGATCTGAGTTTCAACTTCCCTGATTCTTTAGGGGCATAAGGAGTTCTGATGCAGGGCATTAGAGACAGCCCAAGCCTTAAAGTTTAGCTCCCGATCTGGAGTTCAGATCTGGGGATCAAGTTTAGGCCTAACCCATCTTGAGCCCATTTCTTATTCTGCACCTGAAGTTACAATCTTCTCTTTTTGATATCATGATCATAACGGCAAGTAATTGTGATGTCACTCAAAAGAAACTAGGACTTCTAAAAAACATAAGCAACAGGGGAAGATGAACTCAGTGAAAACATGATTTTGTCTCAAAACATTCCCTGAACAATAAAATTACAAAAAGAAACAGAGAACATATAGAAGCATAATTATATCTAAACTGTATTTTTCTAAGAGATAACAGCAGATCCTTACAGCTGAACGTGTTTTATAAAAACTCCAAGTTTGCAATTCCCTGCAGTGCAGAAGTCCAAAAGTTCTCTCCAAACTAGTCTTTTAGCTTCTAACTGTAGCTCACGGCTTTCAACATGTTAATGTATACACATGCAGATCAATTGCCTCAAACTTTGGGATGCTTATGAAGGGAGTTAGCATTTGGCATGGAAAAATGAACACAACAGGAATGGCACAAACACATTCAAAGCAAGGTGATGTCGAAACTCAAGCAAATGCTTGCAGGACTTACCTTCTCTTCTTACAACACTGATATATTTTCTCAATTACATACTTCTGTCTTTATACCACAAAAATCTCCTCCTGCATGCAGGACTCACTTCCTTAGTAGAACTGGTTGAAACAGCTGGATTTGTCTTACCAATAGCTTTTTACCCTAGAAAAAGAACACTCTTGTACAATTTATAATATAAGTAGTAATAAGTTATATACAAAATTTAATGTATCATTTTTGTGGCATCCTGCCATTTTGCAAAGTTTACAACAGGACTTGTAAATATGAAGTTAGTGAAACTCCTTAGAGACCAAGCCATATGAAGCCCTGGTTTGCAAACGGTGCAGTAAGGGCATGAGGGGTCATGAGAATTAGTATTGTTGTGATAATGCTCAGAGATTATATAAAAAGAAGATATATTCAAAGGTGTATGTTGTTGACTAGGCTGTAGTCCCAAAGTGGAAATCAATATACACACTTTATGTCTAAACACAGACACATATGTACATACATATGTGTATGTACAGAAAAAGAGAGGGGACTATATAATGGTGTTGTATATGAAGATTTATTGACATGAGTTTAGGATAGTTCTCATTCACAAGTTTCAAAGCTATGAATGAGTTACACAGGTCATCTCAACCCCTTTATTCTATCCCATACGGCCATGCGCCACGTTTTACCAAATGCTTTTAAAAAAAAAATTTAAAAAGGTTCTAAAATATTTTTTCTCTCTGTCTGCATATACAAGCAGGATTCTTTGGTACCATACACAACACTGTAAAGACCTTCTAAGGAGAAGATTTTTTTAAAAAACTCTAAGAAATTCCATAAAATGAAAATATTCTGGAAGTGAGTTAGGATTTTAAGCTCTAATATGTAAATTAATGGCCAGGGCCCCAGCTAACTTAGGAATTGCTTCTTTCAATGCCACACTGCCACAGCTGTGCTTGAGCTAGATTCCCCTTGTTACAAAAGGAGCAGGGAGGAGGGAGAAGAGGTGGCTGCCAAGCCATTTTCTGGGAGGGCTCCAGAATTTATTCCCCACTTTGTCCAAAGTACACCAAAACCAATGACCTTCTAGGCATTCTGCAGAAGACAGCTGTTTGAAAGGGTTTTGCAAGAGGGCTGTGGGGTGTGCTCTTAGAACAATGAATGGGTGGAAAGGAGTTTCTGTAGGTGTCTGACTGGCTGAGTTCCTGTTAAAATGATTAATATAATGAAATCTCAGCAGCATGAATAATGTGTTAAGGTGCCTGGAGCCTTGGATAGGCATTTTTAAAGTCCCAACTCCTGGAGTTATGTTATGTAAAGGTACGTCTACACTGCACACTCCTTTGGAAGGTACGTCTACACTGCACACTCCTTTGGTAGCATTGACAGTACATACACTACCTGTCCCTCCCAGGACTGATATAAATAGTAAACAGTGAGGCACTGCTTAGGTGAGTAAAGACACGACCGAACCCTGTGGGTATGTACCTTCCGTGGCTTTCTACAGACCTAAGCAGTGCATTCACCCATCTACACTGCTACTTTTAGCAGTGTAGTGTCCTCTTGTCTCCCAGTCTTCCCTGCCACAGGGAAAGACTCCAGCAGTAGGTCAAGGCTCAGGCAGGGGGGAGGCAGTGAGGAAAGACTTTGGCAGCTCCCTGCTGTCTTCCCCCTGCCAGAACCTTTCACTCATATGTGTAGCTACACAGTGCAGCATGGACACAGCCTGCTTTTCACTATGGCATTTAGCTATGCATCCCCTTCTTTTGTTGATCTTACACTCCTGGCCAATTCTTACTTTGGATTCCATTACTTGCCCAACTGTCAAGGCAAGAGCTAGTATTCAAGCGATAGGTTGCATGATGGAATAGAAATGAATTAACCTTCAATAGAAGGGTTACATATTTATACAAGTTGAATGTGTAATTCTGCATAGTCACAGCAACAAATCTTCAATTGGTGTTACAGTTTTGGAGCTGTATGGCTATGAAAAAAAGTGATTGAGAATGGAAAAAACAGACTTGTCTGGATTGTGACCAAATGAAATATTTCAAAAGTTTTTGAATCTATGCCCTGAAAGAAAGAAAAAAATCACCACTGAGGTTTTTTTAAACATATCAGCACCTGAAATATCACACCTTATGAAAAATATAAAAAAGTTTTTCCAGTGACAAAATAAGTTTTAAACTAGTACTAATTCTTTAAGCTGGAAACAAAGTTGATGTTGTGTTGGCTGTAGAAGACAAGTTATTCTTAGTACAGTCAAACCAGACTTGAATCGGGAGAGAGGAATGTATAAATCAATCATGGGGATTTTCAGGCAGTAGAAAAAACACTACCGCAGACTAGTTAGAGGCAGACTTGTCCTCAATCTTTGTCTGTTCCCTCAATAAGAACTTGTAGGAGGGAAATATTTCTAGGGTTTGCACCATAAAATAGTGGGCAGGAACAAACTTTGTAAAAGTTTTCCAAGCATGAAACAATGCCCATAAAAATTGTTATTTTTCATTTAACTTTGCAGTCTTTTTGTGGTTGTTTTGCACAAAAAGCCATTTTTGTCACTCTTTTCTGAAAATAGTAGAATTGACCACCTCATCTGCAAACATTTCAAACAACTGTATTATTACTTTTAAGTTCCTGCATATATTTTAAACAAACAATTTTTGTTCTATTTTATATAGAAAATTGCTTGGATAGAAAAGATTCTTCCAATGCATATTTATATATCACTCAGGAAGTGAATCATCTTTCTTAGCCAGAATATCGAAATACCTTAGTGGACACCTCTGAATGGTTTCTGTTCTCATTAAATCTTCAGTGTTCTGCTGCTTAGAAAGAACAGCATTATATTCTTAACAGATGTACTGGTGGAATGATTTTATGCTCTTTTGAGAAATGACAGTATGATTTATGACTCTAAAAAAGTGTAACTATTTTGGCTGGAGTGCTGTCAGTAGTGAATGACAATTGTGACTGATTGGAATTTGCTGGGGGGAAAAGAGCACAAGTTGGTATTATTATAATGTGGTAAAGCTCCAATAAACTTGAGTGAAGTCAGCTTACCACGTTTTTCACATGCAGTGGCCATCTTTAATCTAGTCAAAGTAATGGAACCCCGAAGTATGGTTTGTTGAGTCTTTAAACTGAGACATTCTTTGAAACATTCATGGTGCAACTTTTCAACCCGTCTAAGTCTGAAAAGGCTTAAGCACATGGAGGAATCCCAGTGATTTTGACTTCTCGGGTAGAGTTACACACATGCTGAGGTTGTTGCAGGACCAAGGTCTAGGTCTAAGTTTGCAGCATGTTGGCTTGACTCTACTTCTGCTGCAGCCAATGGCAAAACTCCTGTTAAACTCTGATGTGAACAGGATGACGCTCCTGATAATTGTGAGTGGAGAAAAATCTATTAAGTACATATTTGAAAGGACTTAAAGTCTATACATTATTTCAGTATTAAGCCAAAATAAAGTATTTTATTTAAATTAATAAAAAGTATCCAAAAATGGCTTTTCGATTACTGAACTTTTCAAACATGTAAGATAATGTATAACTCCAAATTTTTTTTTAACAAAAAACACCCCTATTTTCTTCTCCTTTTTTATATTTTGACATAATATTAAGCTTTTTTGAAGTTTTAGTCAGCAATGCATTAGCTGTTACACTAACAAGTGTTAATGTAGTTCCTGCCTTTCCTCTAAAGAGCTATAAAACCAGAGTACTTTCAGGATTTAGGCATGATATAAATCTTGGATCCAGGTGTTTCTAAATCACTTTTCATAATCTGAAATTATTCTAGTCTTGCCCAACTCTGGCTACATTTCTTGAGTGTGATACATGTTTGTATTAAGTTAAACTATCTTAAGAATGAGTATATAAAATAAAACAAAACTCACTGACATATTTACTTTTGGGAAAGCATATCAAATGAACCTTAAAATCAGATTAGAAAGTCCAGCTGTGAAAAGGTATGCAAGAATGATAAATGAGAGCTAAACACCATCCAGATCACAAACTGAGCTGGATGAAACACAGTAGGTGAGTCAAAATTCTGCTTAATTTAGAATCTGCGATTAGTCTTCCAATTTATGTCAATATTGATGGTGCGGTTCATTATATAACAAAAATCACATATTTTTAGCAAGTGCAAGCCATTTTTAGTATAACTAATGTAAACAGTGAAGGTTTCAAGCACTGCTCCTGAAAGCAGAGTGGAAAACTTCTAAGCTGCCAAGTCCAACACAAATTCCCTCAAACCTGTGCCCACTAATCATGTTTCCATTTTCAATTAGGTCCAAGCCCACCACCTCTGGATTAGAAATCCTTCTCTCATTAGCTTGACTGATTACTTCAAAATAGCAAATGAGTTAATCACTAGCACAACATTCTAGGCATCAGTTCCACAAAGGTACAGAGTTCAATGACATGCTTTGGGTCCATCTAATTAGGAGGAAAATTAATGTTAATGGCCTAAAAACACAATGGTGAGTCAGACTATACGTGCTCGACTGAATAATCTCCATATACTGTCTGTCCAGCACAAAACCTTCAATGATTACAGCTTTGTTTACTTAGCATATTTATTCCAGAACAATCAATGATTGTAATTAATAGAACTTTCACTGGGGAAATTGGGAATGTTCAGATGTGTAGCTGGCAAAATATCCACAATGGATTAAAAATTATAGAATTACTAACACTACAATTAAATATTTTACCATGTGATTATTTTCTGAGAATTGTGGTGTATGTTTGACAGTCAAAAAATAGTTCAGTTTTGTTGGTAAAATACAATATTGCCCCACATGGACTTGTCAGGACTTTGAAACTGAGGAACAACTTAGACCAGGTTCTTTCTTGTTAAGTTGTCAAAATATCTAATTCATATTTGGTTTTGTGATATTCCTATTTTCTCACCTCCTTTTGACTCCAGACTATACCACTTACCATCATATTCCAAGCTCTGTGTTGAAGTTAATCTAATATCAGATTTTCTAATTGCAATCAGTTTTTTATTGTTAGTTTAGGTTTTTTGGGTCTTACCATTGACTAAATTACTACTTAGATAAGCACAGCTATGCTATATATAATCTTTACTAAGCAATCTTTTGTTCAACTCTGTGAAAAGTAGTTAGGCATATTTGGGGGACTATTGTAAATTTGGCACCTGTTATCCATATGATTCAGTTCTAGTCAAGCAGAATAATGATGCTAACCATACATGTGAATAATAATAATGACTTCTCCATCTGTAGTAATATACTGTAAAGCTTATTCACTGAGGAGATAGGAAAGCACTCTGCTAAACATGGTATAGAAGAGTATAGGCTTGACTCTTGTACTGTGCATCAGCAATTTGACTGGTTGCTGACTGCTTTTCTGTGATGAGAAAATGGGGGAACCCAAAAATGATTAGCGGGGGAAGCCTATGAAATACAAAACAGACTTTTTATTAATTTAAAACAAATTCTTTAAAGTCAACTTTGAACAACAGAATGAATGTCAAACATTTTATTTCAATTTATCATAGACAGTTTTAGATCTTATCAATAAATAATCTTATACCTGTGTTAAATATAGATTCTCACAAAAACATTACTTACACAACCCCCCACAATCTCTCCTGAGTAGGTACAGAAAACATTCCACTTCCCACTCATTCCGCCGTCATAACTATGTTATCAAAAGTTATTCCATTGTTGTTATCTCATAAACCTGAAATATCACTGCTAATGTAGTTTTATTGGGGGGGACAACTAATTTTTACAGCATGTTCACCAATAGGATTGTACTATGCAAATAACCTACATTTGACAGTCCATTATCAGCAAAGATATAATTGTACCACTTACACGCATTGCCATTCAAAAACGCAAGATTTGCCAGACACCTTATAGTTAACAGTTATTTCATATATAGAGCGTAAGGAAAATCTGTGGTATCTAGGCTGCTGTATAGTAAAAGCTGGCAAATGCTTACATTTTTAATAGCAATTTGGTAGAGGGTCATAACTAAGGTTACTAAGGCTACTATTTAGTCCGTGGCTACCGGAGCGGCCGGAGCAGCTGTCCATGGGGCCGCCTGAGCGGCTGGCTGCAAAGCCGCACTAGCAACAGCCGGTGCAACTGTCTGCGGGGCTGCCTGAGTGGCTGGCCCCGGAGCCAGTTGCTCAGGCGACCCTGTGATCAGCCACACAGGCTGCTGCAGAAGTCACAGAGGTCACGGAATCTGTGACAAACATGGAGCCCTAGTCATAACCACAGTTAACTAAAATGAAGGATTGTAACAGCAAAGTGTTTTCGTTGGTTGTTTCCTTTAATATATTAGACTGAATAGTTTTGCAGATATACTAGACAGTTAATATTTTTTTAAATAAAATCTTGATAGCTGTCAAACACAATGGAAAATTCGTTAAAAGTATTGTACATCCCAAGGTTTGGATGACAGCCACACAAGTTTTGCATTCTCAGCTATTGAAACTTCTAATGTGCCATATATAGTAACTCATGGGTATTGACCAAGGTTACTTTGCCTCCTGTCTTTGTGTGTGAATGTAACTGTGAACATAAGGCTATGCCATAGCTAATACACTACCCTGAGGATGAGCAAAGCTTAGGGTTGGGTGGGAGCCTTTAAAATCAGCTGCCTCCCTGAGGCCATGTCTCCATCATGGCTCCAGCACCTAGGGTCTGGTCTTGACGTAGCCTATTCATCACAGTAACTGAGTGCAGGAGCATGGGAGGGTTTATGCTAAAATCCTTTTCCAGCAGGAGTGAGACATGCTGGACTAGATTTAGGAACTGTGCATAGGATGAAACCACTCTTCTGCAATTTCTTTCTAAAGAAAATGGAGCATGTTTTCCACTGCATGCCAGATGGTGAAGACTGGCCATGCAGAAGGTACCTAATTAAAAGCACTAAACTTGGGAATAAAAAATGTCAGTCACAGGTTTTTTTTAAATATACCCTGAAGATTGTCAGAGATTTATTTGTAAAAACTTTGTAGTAAGGGCAAGTCAGCTGTCCTGCTGAATACAACATTAAGTATTATGGAATACATGATGCAGCTCTTCTCTGTTTTACATTTTCTTAATCAGTATTTCTAAATTGATGTTATATTTTAAATGTACTCTTAAGCCTTCATAAAACAATCATTCCAGATTACTACATATTTAATTCACTGAAACAAAGACATTATTTTAAATTAATCAGTCACAGAGGTTTAGTTTCAGAGTGGTAGCCATGTTAGTCTTTGTATCAGCAAAAACGAGAAGTCCTTGTGGCACCTTAGAGACTAACAAATTTATTTGGGCATAAGCTTTCGTGGGCTAAAACCCACTTCATCAGACGTATGGAGTGAAAAATACAGTAAGCAGTATTACACATACAGCACATGAAAAGATGGCAGTTGCCTTACCCAGTGGGGGGTCAGTGCTAACGAAGCCAATGCAATCAAGGTGGACGTTGCCATTTCCAACAGTTGACAAGGTGTGAGTATCAGCGGAGGGAAAATTACTTTTTGTAGTGACCCATCCATTCCCAGTCTAATTTGATGGTGTCCAGTTTGCAAATTAATTCCAGTTCTGCAGTTTCTCATTGAAGTCTAAGTTTTTTTTTATTGAAGAATTGCCACTTTTAAGTCTATTATTGAGTGTCCAGGGAGATTGAAGTGCTCTACTGGTTTTTCAACGTTACAGTTCTTGATGTCTGATGTGTGTCCATTTATTCTTTTGCGTAGAGACTGTCCGGTTTGGCCAATGTACAGGGCAGAGGGGCATTGTTGGCATATGTCACATTGTTTAGTGTGTTCATAACACTGTTCATTGCTTTTAGAAAAAGGGAACACTAATTTACTTTGTGTGATTTCCAGAATAGACATGTTTATGAAATTTCACCAACTTTAAAAAATGTTTCCAAAGATTTTAGGCATAACAAAGGATTTTATATCTTACTAAGGTACTGATTTTGCTTGAGGGTTCTCTTAAAACTAGTTAATCAAATAGTCAGTAGTAAAGAAAGGAAACTACTTTGTCCAACTATCTGGAAGGAAAGGGGTGTTGTCCCTTTAAGGGCTCTCTTCAACGGAGGGGTAGGGGTGGGGGAGAGGGGCTGAAGGGAGAAAGGGATGGACAGAAAGGATAGGAAGACTATGGAAGCAAGTTTTTGGTATTGTACTATAGTAATTAAAATTAAAATGTGTATTGTAGATAAGGGTGGTCTTTTGAAGTATTTATTTAAAAAAAACTATATGTCTGAAGATCCAAGCATTTAAGGCTAAAGATGAATACTCAGATTGTGCATCTAAAAAATCTATGCAACAATTTTTTAGAGATATGATTTTATAATCTTAAGCAACACACTAATGAAATATTTTTAAAGCAAATTTTAAACTAAGGTCCTGTAGACTAACACGTTCTGAGTAAATATTACAGTAATGCACAACTATTTTTGTCAGTAAATTCAGAAACTGACAGTATATACCTGGGGGTTGGCAAATGCCTGTTAAATGGCTTCATTACCACTTGAATGGCAATTAATCAGTTTAAATGTTGTGTTAATAGGTCTGGTAGGCTGGAACGCTTTTTCACTTTTAAGAACTAGATCCCCTCTAGAGGAAGACTCACCAGGCTGCAGCAGCTAGCTGTGGGAGCCTGCAGGAAGAGTCATAACAGGGATAGGAAGAGGCGGGCGGGTGGACACTAAGACCCAGGGGTACCCCAAATTTTCAGGTGCCCTACGCAGCCAGGTATGCTCTATATGCCTAAGGATGGCCCAGGTTGTTTTGCATCTACCAATGACCACTTATTTTCTTGGGCATAGTAGGAGCTTTGTATAAAGATCCCAGTTTTGATTAGGATTTCTAATTGTACTATGGGGTGATTCAGGAATTTGGTTATGGTTACTCACAGTGCTGGAAATATCTTATTTTACTGGGGAGGAGCCAATGCAGATGGTTTATATGCTCTTCCCTTAAGGGTCCTTACTTGGACATTTGCTATCTCATGCCAGTTGCACCACTTCAATAGCCACTAGAAAGTGTCTGAGAACGTAGAGCTATACTGACGTATAGATACCACAGGGAGGGAGTGGAGATATGTTCTTAGACTCTTGGTTCTGTTGTGATGGATATTTGGCTTTTAAAGAAAGGGTAAATGAATAATTTATTACCAGCCTCACTGGTCTTGTTTGAGGCCTCATCTGAAAAGTAGAAAACATTAGATGACAGACATGTTACTTTTGGCTGCTCTCTGGCTGAAACTCAGCTTATTTTGTTCAGCATCGTGCTAGATGTTCTAGAAAAAAATTAAGCTACCATCTGCAAATTGAATTCCAACACAACCTGGATAGTTAGAGCAAACAAGCAAGGTAATAATGGGTCCATGTTGATTAAATTCTTTGCGCTTTCCTTAGGGAGCAAAGGGTCACAGCTCCATTCAAATAATAGTAGTTAAACCTTTGCTGAAGAAACATTATTATATTGAAGACCTTACTACCTACCATCCTGTCAGTAACAAACTTTTTTGGGTGGGGGGACCAAACCACTGAGATTGTGATGGAAAGACAGCACTAGCATCCTCTGAAATCCTAGGATTTCTATGATCCTCAACATTTAGATTGCCATAGGTTTGGAAAAGCCTCCAGGAGCAATTAAATGGCTGAAAAGAAGGAAGACATACAGGAAATAGTTCAGCACTTTGAGAAGATGCTGGAACAGCAGTGCAGAAACTGGGATAAGTTGACCTAAGCGACATCGACTCCAGCTACGTTATTCATGTAGCTGGAGTAGTTTAACTTAGATCAGGGATCTCAAACTCAAATGACCATGAGGGCCACATGGACTAGTACATTGGCCCGAGGGCTACATTACTGACACCTCCCCCAGCTGCCGCCCTCGGCCCCGCCCCCACTCCACCCCTTCCATGAGGCCCTGCCCCTGCCCCGCCTCTTCCCACCCCTTCCCTGCCCCCATTCCAACCCCTTCCCCGAAATCCCCACCCCAACTCTGCCCCCTCCCTGCCCCCAGGGGGTGCAGGAGGGGTGTGGGGTGTGGTGGGGGCTCAGGGCAGGGAGTTGGGGTGTGGGGTGCAGGAGGGGAGGGGGTACAGCAAGGGGTCAGGGTGCTGCAGGGAGCTCAGGGCAGGTGATTGGGGTTCAAGAGGTGTGCGGGATGCGGCAGGGGGTTCAGGGCAGGGGATTGGGGTGCAAGAGGAGTGTGGGGTGCAGCAGGGGGCTCAGGGCAGTGGGTTGGGGTGCAAGAGTGCGGGGTGCAGCAGGGGGTTCAGGGCAGGGAGTCAGGGTGCAGGAGGGGTGCAGGGTATGGCAGGGGGTCAGGGTGCAGGGTGCTGCAGGGGGCTCAGGGCAGGGGGTTTGGCTACACAAGGGATTTGGGGGGGCAGGATCTGGCCCGGCACATACTGGGGGCAGGGCAGGCTCCCTGTCTGCCTGCTTGTCTGTCCTGCCCCCGCAAGAGGCTGGAACATGGGGAAGGGGGGTGGAGGGGCTGTGTGTGGCTGTTGCTTCAGGCAGCGCCCCCAGCAGCTCCCGTTGGCCCCGATTCCCCATTCCCGGCCAATTGGAGCTGCTGGGGGAGCTGCCTGAAGCAACAGCCACACACAGCCCCTCCACCCCCCATTCCCCATGTTCCAGCCTCTTCCCGGAGCTGTGCAGGGCAGGGCAGGCAGGGAGCATGCCCTGCTCCCGGTGCACGTCCGGCCGGAGCCGCTCTGGTAAACACTGGGAGAGGGCGGGGGGGGGGGCTGTGAGGGGCTCACGGGCCGCAGAAAATCACCCTGTGTGTTTGAGACCCCTGACTTAGATTGATTTACTCCAATAGTGACTATAAGCCTTAAGAGAACTGGAGGCTTTTCAGTTGTGTGTTTTTTTGTTTCAACATGTTTGATTTCAAATTAAGACCTGCATAAGCAAGAAAGGTGCTAACCACAGGTTAAAGATACTTTAAAGAAACAAATTACCCAAGTCTTTAAGAGCTATCACTGAAGCTCGAGCTATGTGAAGTATATCTACCATGACTGATCACAGCGGCACTCGGGGGGGGGGGGGGGTGCAGTTTCCTAAGAAACTGACAAAACAGGAATTAACCACTTGAGAGAATGCAACAAAATTTATCATCCTTGTCCTTCTGTACTGTTTATGACACATGGCTGATGATTGTTTTTTCTTCTCAGAGTCCATCCCATCCTCAAGGGACTAGGAAAGGGAAAACAACAGTCTTCATTTTAAGGGGATCTAAACAATTTCTATTTAATATCCATGTTCTGAATAATATTTGCCATTAATTGATGAAGTTTGTAGAGAACTAACATGCTAAAAATCCAACTCTGACCCAGCAAAGGAAAGGGGAAAAGCTGGGGGTGATGTCAAGACAATTTATTTTCCATGGAAAAGACTCTGCCTTTCATGGCAGCCTTCTTGGAAAACTTCTTGGGAATTTTTATTTTACCCTACTACTTAGAATTCTTAGGAAGTTACTTAAGCACCTAAGAGTCCTTGAAGTCTTAGGCTAGGTCTACACTACCCGCCTGAATCGGCGGGTAGAAATCGACCTCTCGGGGATCGATTTATCGCGTCCCGTTGGGACGCGACAATCGATCCCCGAATCGATGCTCTTACTCCACCAGCGGAGGTGGGAGTAAGCGCCGTCGACAGGAAGCCGCAGAAGTCGATTTTGCCGCCGTCCTCACAGCGGGGTAAGTCGGCTGCGATACGTCGAATTCAGCTACGCTATTCACGTAGCTGAATTTGCGTATCTTAAATCGACTCCCCCCTGTAGTGTAGATGTACCCTTAGTTTCTCATATATTTGATTAAGAGAGGAATCCAGCTAGCCCATTTAACACAGACTCTTCCATCACTTGGGATTGTGGTATTCTGGACATAAGATATGGTCCAATTAGAGTAGGAAAAAGATCAGGCCAATTATATATATATATATATATATATATATATATATATATATATATATATATATATATATATATATATATATATATATATATATATATATATATATATATATAAAAATGAGTTTCTTTGGAAGTTGAAGACTGGAGATCCGTGCATCTATTTCCTGAATGTTACTAGTACAAGAAGATTCTTCTTGAGAGGAAATAGTATCATCCCTGAAGGAAATAGAAGGGCCTGCAAGCACATCTAGGCTGGGCCAAAGGTGTGTGGTCTCTGAATAAAGCATAATGGAAAATTTTGAATATGGAGCAAATTCTTTTCCAAAGAGAATCTACAAAAGGTACAGTGGCACCTTAAAGATTAACAGATTTATTTGGGCATAAGCTTTTATGGGTAAAACCCCCCACTTCTTCAGATGCATGGAGTAAAAATTATAGATACAGACATAAATATACTGACACATGAAGAGAAGAGTTTTACCTTACAAGTGAAGAACCAGTGCTGACATGGTCAATTCAGTCAGGGTGGATGTGATCCATTCCCAATAATTGATGAGGTGGTGTCAATACCAAGAGAGGGAAAATTGCTTTTGTAGTGAGCCAGCCACTCCCAGTCCCTATTCAAGCCCAAATTAATGGTGTTAAGTTTGCAAATGAATTGTAGTTCTGCAGTTTCTCTTTGAAGTCTGTTGTTGAAGTTTTTGTTGTTGTTGAAGGATGGCTACTTTTAAATCGGTTATTGAATGTCCAGGGAAACTGAAGTATTCTCCTACTGGCTTTTGTATGTTACCATTCCTGATGTCTGATTTGTGTTCATTTATTCTTTTACATAGAGACTGTCCGGTTTGGCCAATGTATATGGCAGAGGGGCATTGCTGGCACATGATGGCATATATCACGTTAGTAGATGTGCAGGTGAACAAGCCCTTGATGGTGTGGCTGATGTGGTTGGGTCCTCTGATGATGTCGCTAGAGTAGCTATGGGGACAGAGTAGGCAACGGAGTTTGTTACAGGGATTGGTTCCTGGGTTAGTGTTTCTGGGCTGTGGTGTGGAGTTGCTGGTGAGTATTTGCTTCAGGTTGGGGGGGCTGTCTGTAAGCGAGGAGTGAACCACATCCTCTCTGACTGAATTGGCCTTGTCAACACTGGTTCTCCACTTGTAAGGTAACTCCCTTCTCTTCATGTGTCAGTATATTTATGCCTATATCTGTAATTTTCATTCCAAGCATCTGAAGAAGTGGGGGTTTTTACCCACGAAAGCTTATGCCCAAATAAATCTGCTAGTCTTTAAGGTGCCACCAGATTCCTCATTTTTTGTGTGGATACAGACTAAACACAGCTACCCCTCTGATACAAGATGTAGTTTCTAAAGTGTGCTGAAAAGGTAACATTTCCTATCTTCTGCCAGTCTCAGAAACCGATGGAAGACACAGTCACAACATCATGATGTCAACATGTGATGTCCATCATTTTCCAACAAGTAGAGTCCTAGCAAGCAGAGATAGAAAGAAAGAAAGAAAGAAAGAAAGAAAATGTGGTCCAGATGAAACAGGATAGAATGAAATAAGCTTAGAGATAAGAAGGTGCTGTCAATTTCATTGTATAGCAGCAGTTAACTTGACCCATGTGCTGTGCTACCTTTCTTATTACAATGTTCTGGCACCAAACTTTGACTGAGCAGCCTTTATGTTGCTGAGAGGGCGGATCAAGGCTGATCTCACCTACAGACTTTTAGATGCTGAGCAGAGGAGAATTTCAGTTTTCCAAGGAGAGGAGCACCACCAGCAGCAACAGTCAGTGACAAAAAATGGAATTAAAAGATTTACAATTATAACATGTATTGTAACTAAGAAGTCAGAGTCTTCCCTTTTATTAGGATGGGGATTTTCAAAAGCACTCAGCACTGACCTAAACTCTGCTCCCATTTAAGCCACTGATAACATTCCCATTGAGATCAATGGGAGCAGAGTTAGGCCAATGAGAAGTGCTTTTGAAAATCCCAGCCTTAGCTTTAACCGCTAACAAGAATTCTGACACTTGATGAAACTAAGAGGTTACAGTACAATTACTTGAACTCAGAACAGCAAGGAGGAATGCAAACACATAGATGACATCATACAGATGTATAAGATTTCCTATGCAAATAACCATCCAAATATATCAGTGTCTAGTTGACATGAATGTATATACTGTATTTGTCAGTCAGAATCATTTTCAGATTTATGGGTTCACTGTCTAAGTGTTTATTTCCCAGTGTCTTTCTCAAGGCTGATTTATAAACCCTCTCTAGTTAAGATTTTGCTAATGCACTGGATTATAGCTTTCCTGGTATTCTTCCCAACAATACCTTTTCCAGATTGCAACCTTATTCATGAAATACAATCAAAATACTTCAACTTCATGTGCTGGATACATCAACAGAAAACTCTTTCGTGCCTCCCTTTTACTGAAGAATCCCCCAAATGGTTTTATATTCTCTACAATATACATGGAGCAGATGCCAATAGAATCACTTAAGTGATGTCAGTTGACTGATCCTATTTATTTCCTCTCCATGTCTCATAGGAATTACATAAAGCACTGAAACACTCTCAGCCAATCATACAAACAGTATTCTACTCCTGGAAAAAGTACTAGTTATGAAACAATAAAATAATCTTAAGGAAAAAACCAATATTGTATTCACCTGAAAGAGTAAGATGTTGCATTATAAAATTTTCCCTTCAGTAAGATGGGGGGTGGGGAGAAAGATGTGAAATTAAATGACTTAGTTTAATTAATATTCAGAAAAGGACTGAGGACTTAGAGGAATTTCTTTGCTTATTTATATATTAGAACAATAGAGCTATAGGAAAGTTAAAGGATTAATCTAACTATTGTTGATCTGCTAACCAATGTTTCTAGCATATTATCCTGTATATGGACACTACCTAAACAAATCTGATTTTTTTGCTGAATGTGCACTTAGAGCAGACCATGATCCTATTGACCCCAAGAACATTGGCAAGGACAATCTGTTTTTCTCCTTCTCCCCTGCAACAGCACTTACAGACCTAAAGGAGCTGTGGGGACAATACCAATCAGCAGAAGTAGCTTTGGTATTAGAAGAAACAATACCAGTGACAGCTGAAACTCCTAATCCCTAAATATATATTCCAGATAGAATCCAAAGGAGGAGATTTTGGGAAAAGAATACACAGCTGCATTTCTAAAAGGAAGGAAATATCAGGAAGAAAAGATGTATACCGTATAGATGATCTCTCTTACACCTGTGGTAAAACTCAGTTAGTTGACACAGAAAGTGTTTCACCTCAAAGTAGCCAATATGTTGAAGACTATTTGAGGTACCTGCTAAATAACAGCAGCAGAAGGCCTGTGAAACGTGTTGACCCATTGAGTGCATCAGATGTGATAAATTTCAGTCTTATCAATCTCCCTTTTCTACTGTGGGGAGAAGAAGTTTGAAACACAAGAAATTACAGCAGGTGTTAATTTGTAGGCATTGGGTGTTGTAAGGAAAGGTGAAAGGACAAGTGTGCTTATATTCTGCGGTGGTTGTCCCACTGAGAGGGCATAGTTGTCAGTGGTAGTAATGCCTAAGTATTAAAATTAAAGATCATAGTTCTATACTCACTAACAATCACAACTATTGAATACATGAGGTGGAATACTATCTGTGTCCACCTAACTCCAGCTTAACAAACAGCTGACATGATCTGTATGGTCCATTAGTGACAGTGGGTCAAAAGAAAGGAAAAGGAGTAGTATCTGGCTAAAGCACCATAGCTAATGTTGAAGAGATGTATAAGTGGGTATTTAACACATTCTCTTTTGCTAAAAAAAAAAAAAAAAAAAAAAAAAAAAAAATCATTTAGGAAGCCTAAAAATCATTTAGGAAGCCTTGCGCTCCTAGTATACAATATAAAGTGTTTATATGTAAGGTATTAATATTTGTGCAACTGCTTATGTTACCAGCATATATACAGAACTAATAAAGACCTGAACCTGTGATAACAGTATACTGTAAATACATTCCCCCACCACACCTCAAAAAACCCCAAGTCTTTAGTAGTTCTTTCTCCTCCTAAGTGATTCCTGGTAATGTAACTGAAATAAAATCCATCTTATTATACACAGAACACTAACATTTTTGTTAATCAACAAGATTGCTTGCTCCTCCTATTACCCAATGACAAATTTGTCACACCTAAAGTTATATTTAACCTAATCTCTACCTGAAATACTTATAATGCTGTTTAATTTTTCTGGAGTTCTCAAACAACCTTGATATCTATGTATCTATAAAACTCATTTGTGGAAGAAATCATTTCAATTGAAAACTCAATTTTTCCCCAATTATAGCTGCTTGATTAGGGCACCTATAGCTATATCTCACAAGAAAGAATAATTTGGCCAAAACTCAATGCCAGAAATGTACATAAAATTGATTAAAAATATGGAATATCCCCTAAGTTAGAGAGTTTTGTTTAATTTGCACTTCATTTTAAGTGTTTATCCGCAGTTCATTTTTCTATAAGCTATCTAGTGATTTTCCTGGACACAAGAACCAGTTTGGTCAGGCTGCTGAGAAATATGTCTGTGTTTAGGAAAAGATTAAAAACTAAGGCCCAACTGCAGACCATTTATACACACAATGACTGCAGCCAGTCTTCTCCCTGATAAGAGTGTTGGCTACTGTTATCTGGAAAAAGCAGAAAATGTCAATCTTGTATGAAAAAAATGTAACAAAGACTAAACTGTTTACATTATGGTAGACACTTCTGTCTAAGCTAGCCAATAAACTACACTGAAATAGGAAACTTAAATTTATAATTGATATGCTTCATTTAGATGAACAACCTACACTTCCAGAGCTTTACTTGTGGTAGGAGGCAACCTTATTAATTTTGTACAATGACTATTACTGGGGCAATAACAAAGAATGATCCTTTAGTAAATTCTGTGACTTGAGAAGTTCAGGTTCAAACATTATTTCTGAATAACGCGTTTAGTTTACTCGATACAGGATGTTATTTTTAATAATAGGTTTTTGTGTGTGTTTTTTTCTGGTTCCCATGGGGGTGGAAGAAGATGCACAAATGCACATTGTCAAGAACCAAAAAGGAATAAAATTTCTTCTTTGTTTCTGAGGTAAAACTACTATACAGTTGGAATAACTAAATCTTTACTGTGAGGATTTGTTACATGTTACTAAACAAACCAACCAACCTTACACTCTTACTATGCCACACCCTTAGTATTGACAGCTTATTTGTGAGGGAAGTTCTGATTAAGAACTGATGATGTGATACAGTCCTATATATTATCCATGTTACACAGCTGCAATAAGAGTAGAATCTCATTCACCTTAGGTTCTGCTAAGTCATGTTCTAAAGGTTTCTGAACTAATTTCAGATTTGCTTTGCCCACCAGTGAAGAAACTATGCTTTAATCCAGTGATGGGCAAACTACGGCCCATGGGCCACATCCGGCCTGCGGGACTGTCCTGCCTGGCCCTTGAGGCTAGCCCCCTCCCCCTCCCCCTCCCCTGTTGTCTCCCCCTCCCCTGCAGCCACGCTGCCATGCAGGCAGCACTCTGGGTGGTGGGACTGCACGCTCCTGACTCCAGTGAGGCGGTGCAGCTGCCAGACATGCTGCTCTGAGCAGCGTGGTAAGGGGGCAGGGAGCAGGGGGGTTGGATAAGGGGCAAGGGGTCCCAGGGAGCAGTCAGGGGACAGGGAGTAGGGGGAAGAAGTTTGGGGGGAGCGGGCACAGTCAGAGGATGGGAGGGGTTGGATAAGCGTGGGAGTCAGGGGGGGCTGTCAGGGGGAGGGGATAGGGGTCGGGGCAGTCAGGGAGCAGGGGGAGTTGGAGAAGGGGCAGGAGGTCCCGGGAGGGGGCGGTCAGGTGTTCTGAGAAGGGCAGTCAGGGGGTGGGAAGTGGGAAGAGTTGGATGGGGATGGGGGCCAGGCTGTTTGGGGAGGCACGGCCTTCCCTATGCAGCCCTCCATACAGTTTTGCAACGCCGATGTGGCCCTCGGGCCAAAAGTTTTGCCCTCCCGTTTTAATGGGTTTAAGAATTGTATTCCAAACTGATTTTTGAAAACATGGAACCAGATCTTTGGTCCTGGCCACTTTGCATTGCTTCAGGAGCAGCAGAAAGCAGTCAAAAAAATCTACTCTGAAGGGGCTGTAGAGAATTCCCCTTCTACCAAAGGGGAGTGCCAAAATGTAGGTTATGGAGCTCTGCCTGATCTTTAGCCAGTGCAACAGTCCCTACAGAAGCACTGCCACTGGCTGACTTAGAGAAGCCCTGTGGCTGTTTTCAGGTATGCCAGGCCATTTCAGCTGACCAGTGGTAAACTCAGCACACTGAGGATTGAACTTTTGGTTTTCTGAGAATCATTCTCAAATGTTGTTTGACATCGGCCATGCTGGCAACTCATGCACTTTCACAACCTGATTTAAGGAGAGCAATGTTTGTACTGTATTGTGAAATGGTAATTTGAACACAAATGCCCTCTTCTACTGTAGACTGTACCTTAGAGGAGGAGTTGAAATTTCTTAAAAGAAGTTATTCTCCATTTCTTGAGTTCTACTCATCTACTAGGCAAAATTTAAAAGGATGGGGGTCAGATTCTGTGGCCTCTTCCACTCAGGCAGTGGAAAGGGGATAGAAACTGGCCACAGCTCCCCAGCTAGGCACCACAAAGCTAGCATAACCAGTTCCTACACATCACAACCATGAAGCTTCAAAGAAAGGGGCAGCATGTTGTGGGAAAGGTTGCAGCTGCAGCATGCTGCACTATGGTTATCTCCAGATAGTAGACTGCCTCCTGCTCCATCACTGCCTGTGTAACATTGGGCAAGTAACAAAATCTCTCTCAGTTCACCCTCTATAAAACAGGGATGATTCTCTTTAATCCTTTGTCTTGTTTATTTAGAGTGTAAGCTCTTTTGTGTATTTTACTATGTGTATGTATCATGTCTAGCACACTAGGGGTTTCTGGCAGGACTAAAACAAAAACCAAATGGTAATATTTACTTCTATTGTGCTTATTTACAAAGTGCAATCAGTATTCTTGGTCTAGTACAACACAGACTCCCTGCTATAAATGGCTTACATTTTAAAATGAAACAGACAATAAAGCCGACAGATACATACCGATTGGCTGAAGACACAAATGTGGATTGTGTGAGTGGTTGGTTTGTTTAAGATTAAGTGGGGTTTATTGTTGAGGATTTTACTAAAAGGCCACTTTTCAAGGTTCTGAGAACAGGCCCATCTATTGAGAGCTACAATGCTAAATAAATTGGAAAAGTGAGTCAACTCTATCAGATTTCAACTACTCCAGGGGTCGGCAACCTTTCAGAAGTGCTGTGCTGAGTCTTCATTTATTCACTCTGATTTAAGATTTTGCGTGCCAGTAATACATTTTAACGTTTTTAGGTCTCTTTCTATAAGTCTATAATATATAACTAAACTATTGTTGTATGGAAAGTAAATAAGGTTTTTAAAAAGGTGTTTAAAAAAGGTTTAAGGTGTTTAAGAAGCTTCATTTAAAATTAAATTAAAATGCAGAGCCCCCCGACCGGTGGCCAGGACCCAGGCAGTGTGAGTGCCACTGAAAATCAGCTCGCCATGGGTTGCCTACCCCTGAACTACTCCATGTCTTAAGCAAGGTTATTCAAGGAGTTTATCAGATTATGAAATATCCACTATAAGTCTATCGATCCTCATTAGCTGGGGCAACCAGAAAAATATAAGAGTTGCTGCCCTACTGCCAATTGAATCTGTTTCACATTTGAACAAGGCAGTGTGTCGTGGTATAACCTTGGACATCTATTAAAGGGTTCATAAAGTACAACAACAAGCCTTGTTATACTTTATAGATTTTAGGCAACGGGGATATAGAATTTAGGCAACGGGGGAAGAAACCTGTAAGAGTCTTCAAGGACTTGCACCAATGACAGTCTTATTTCAAAATAATTGGGGTAAAGACAAAATGAAACTAGAGTGAATGAAAAGTATGCATGTGCTGCAAATTGACAAGGGACAGTTTCACAGTAAAACTAAATGGGGGAACCCAGAGAGAACCTGTAATGGTTACAGTGCAATAAAAGTGTCAGAATAATTCACTCAATGTACTACTTATTATTTCAGTAGATAGTTTTTACTAACCAAAGATGTTTAGATTTGCTTGATGACTATTTATTGTCATACTTTCCTATTTCAGAACAATGGCTCAGTAAATTTTAATAGAGCATTAAGTTTGAAAATAATGGCTGAATTTTGGGAGTTAATGAAAATGGCTGATGTTAAAGAAGAGGGTTTTCTTTGTTTTTGTTTTTTTCCAAAACCCCCAAACATTTAGGTCTCTCTATACCAAGGGGGGAAAGTCAGACTGGAAGTGAACATGCCATCCCTGTTGGCCAGTAATATATGAAGAACAAGGCTTTACTAGAGAATAATGCATGTGTGGATAGTTAATAGTGGGGACAATTAATGATCAGTGGATCAAACCAGCATCTTAACAGCCAAAGTTTAAATCACTTTAAAATACATTAAACCTTTTCTTAATCTCATTCTGATGCTTAACCACAAGCTGTTAATTTGTTAACAATGACTGCTAGAACATCTTCATGAAAAAAAGGAACACAAAAATCAGCACGAACAGATCAGAAACAAAGTAAGAATTGGCTGTTACTTAAGACGACAAAACAATGTATAAAGATTGCACAATGGCCATTTTAACTTTTTTTTTATTTTTAAAGTCTTCCAATTTGTATACATTTGCAAAATTCTGAACTGGGGGTAAAGGTGCTCTTGTTTGAGGATTTTCTACCTCGTTAGAAAGAACAACCTGTTCAAGGCATCTGTGTACGTTGGCATTGAGAAGCCCTTCGCACAACTCTGGCTGCTGAGCATGATTTTTTCCAGGAACTTTGACAGTCGGAGCTATGGAGTAGTGAAGAAGAGTGCATTGCTAGAAATAGGATGCATGGCAGAAAAAAAAAAATCACAACTCTTAACATTAACAGGCTAGTCACTTTAAACTATATAGCATGAAGTGGACACAGAAATGCAGGATTTAACTGTAGTGTGTGAGACAAAAGGAGAGCGCAAAATTTAAGTCTGTAGTCTTGCAAGGTCTTGGTGTCACTATAACACAGAATAAATATTAGTTTGATGAAGAAATTCAAGCAAAGAAGCCCATCCAGCACCAACTTCCATATTTTGTTACAGTACTGATACGACTTTGAAGTACTTTGAGAGAGGAGGATTTCAAAAAGAGTTAAACATTTAAGACTCGAATAAGATGGAGCCTAAATAATTGAATAAGGAAAGGAATTGATTGGCTTAAATTAAAGAACTCTGAAAACTATACCTACAATGTTAGAGAAACGCCACATTTTCAAAGCATAAGGCAAACAATTGATCAATCCTCACAATGCTCCTGTGAGGCAAACAGACAGGCATCACTCTCTTCTTTTTACAGATGTTGAAAACTGAGGTACAGAAGTTACTGTAGATTAATTATCCAAGGCCATACAGCTGAAAACTATGTAATTCTGAATCTTAACTTGGCATAATATGGAAATGGAAACACTACTCTGTGCAATCACGCGCACCCATACTATAGCTGTTACCTATCAAACAAAATAAAATGCACCACTATAATCTATTCACATGCACATCAGAACTCCACCTATACTGCATGATATGTTGATAATAGTTAAACTACTACAAATTTGGCATAAAACAAACTGCTGGATTTAGTTTACATATACCTCCCTATATACCTAAGGTTGCGATAATCCTATTTCATACTGTCTTCCAAGCAAACATTTGCTCCCATTTGATCAGTTCAAACAAAGTTTCAACTATACAATAACAGTTTCTTACCTTATAGTAACTGATTCATCAAGATGTTCTGTGCATGTGGATCCCACTCAGATGCAGCAGGTGTATATACACCCTGGGCGAGAGCCACATGCGCAGAGACTCAAAAAAGAAATCAATTTTCTTGTATAAGCCAAATTCAGGATTTTGCACAAAAAAGCTTTTTCCAGCTTCTCTCTCCCTGAAATCAAGAGTTGCTGACCAATACTCAAGGCTCACAAATAATCCCAAACAAATTATCTCTAAATTCTGTTCAATTTGCTGACCTATACTAGAACAGAAATATACAGATTAAAATTCATGGATAGTCTTGGAACACATCTGTTAAAAATATACTTTCAGTGACTTATTGCAAGTCAACGATTAAACACTATGTTATGTCTTGTATAAATCATTACAAACACAATACGGCCACAGTTGTCTTTCTGATGGCCCAAGGGTGTGTCATGAAAAGCCATATTCTTTACTGCATTTGAGACTGCCCTATTACCATCAATTTTTGGTCCTAATTTCAACGTGTATCCCCTTAAGATTACAGGCAAAAACAGCACCACTGCACCAGAATTTTAGCTTTGTCAGTGATGTTACTTTATTTTCCCACTGGAGTTTTTCCCATAACTAAAGTGCCTTTTTTCTCGGACTGAAAACAAAAAAAACCCTGATAAATTAGAAGTGCAATTCCAATGGAACAAATACACACTGCCAGGGAACAAGTTTCAGATGTGCTTAAGATGCAGAGAGCATTTGTATACTGGAGTGTTTTTTTCAAAGCTGCACCAGTACCTCATGTTAATAGGTTAAAAGAGCAGCATAATACCCATTTCTTAGAATTTACAACATGAGCTCTACACATCATCTATGGAGTGCTACAGAAACAAACACCACTCCAGAAGATTACACCATGGGGAAATCAAACACTAGCAGACAAAGGATCTCTCCTCTTCAGTAGAGCTGTCCGGAGACAACAATTCCATTCCATGGCAAACTTTCTAAGGTTTAGAATTTGTTTTCATTCCACATTGGAACAAAACAGAAACCTTTCCATTGTTTTTGAAAAACAGAATTCTGTCAAAATATCCACTGTGGGTTCGAAACCTGAGCTGAGGATGAGTATACTCTCACCTTTTACAGCCTGGTGGTTATGGCTCTGGTTGGGGAAGTAGGAGAATCAGATTCATATCCCTGCTCTACCTGATTTGGAGTGATCTTGGATGAAAAAAGTCTAAATCAGGCAAAGCAGGGATTCGAACCTGGGTGTCCCACATCCCAAGCCAGTAGCGTAAACATCACCAACCTACAAAGTATGTTAGTCTCTTTCTTGTTAAAAGTGACCAAAGAACCCTGGACCCCAAAAACTTTCCCCATGAAAATTTCTTCAAAATTTATGTGTGTTCATGAAACATTTCAGCTCTGCAAAAACCCAGCATATTTTTGACCAGCTGGTGAGCTACTCAATAATACAAGGAAGAAATATATTTCTCCCCAAGGACCAGTGTAAAGTTATGAAATATAATTCATAGAAGCAGCATAAAAACAAGAAAGTGGGACATACTTAGTAATAATGTTGACTAACTCCTCCCCCTCCCCCCCCCCCACACACGCACAGATCACAGCTACTGTAGAGAATTAAGAATTAAATCCTCTTCCCCCCCTCCCCCCTAAAGCATTACTATGTTGAGACCATTTAGGTCAAGGGGAGTTAGGTCAGGCTCTTAGCGAGATACTGTTTCTGTCATCTCTATTAGAAGAACTAACCCAATATGATAAAGCCTAAAGTGCATTCTAAGGCCATATACTGCAATTGTTACCTTACTAGCTATGCTTCACAGCATTCAAATATTAAAACCCAAGAAGCCCTCTACAGCAACCCCAATTAAGATTAACAAAAGGGCTGTGACTCAGATTATATTTCAGTAACTATCAGATTTTTACGGTTATTACACAAGCTAAGCATGTTCTAAATCATTTTTAAAAGATATTGGATGATTGCTATGGTTCTGGGGTTGGGTTTTTTTTTATTTTTATTTTTTGTTACTTTGACTCTTCAAACAAGCATTCATGCTTCAGTTCACATCTACTAGAAGATTTAGAACCCAGTCCAAGATCAACTGCAATTTTAGGAAGAGGTCCTGCTTCAGTGTTCCACTTTAATACAATTATGCTTCATTATCCCTTACATGATCACGAGTGTCATAAGAATTGAAAGGTGGGATTCTTTTGTATGATCTATGAGGAGAGAGAGAGAGACTTCAATTAATTTCTTTAAATTATATAAATTAAGAAGAAAGGTATTCAGGAAAGGAGTGTCTGTTCTGCAGTGGACTGATGTTTCTTCTCTTTTAAAGAAGCATCTTTAAGAACTTTCAAGTGTGAATAGCAGCACAGTAAATAGATAAAAACAGTAGTCATGTAAAACATTTTGAAACCCCAGAATTCTTGTTAGGGCAAGTTGAAAGAAACTAGTCATGATAAAAGCTGTTAGGAAAAACACATTCTCTAATGTCTAACTCTTTGGGGGGGAAATCGCCAACTGTTTCATTACCAGTCATGGAGATCTACCAGTGTATTAGTATACATGGGATACTAGCATTTTTACCTCTAGTCACCACAATGATAAAAGTGGCGTTGCTCATCTCACCTAGTGTTCCTGTTGTTGCTGCTAACAGTGGAGTTGCACTTTTGGGAGCATGCCACTGTGTTTGCAGTAATTTCCACCCTAAATTACCAGTTAGAAGCCTGTTTCAATACAATATAGTAAACAATGAAAAGTCAATACTCAAAACATTGTCATTACTGTTTCAAAGCAACAGTGATTGTGGGTACTCTGTATCAAAACAATTTTATTCTACATTGAAAAATACTTCGTATAAATATGCACCACAAGATGGTGCTATAATTTCTATTTACTGCACACAACAGACACCATCTCAGATTAGTAGGAAATTTTTCTTCTCTCTAGATGAAACAATTTAAACAATTATTCTTTAGGATACTGGAGTAGTGGGTTGTGAGCCAGGGGTATTTCCAAATAAACTTTAAAGTAAGTTGCCATCACCAGTGTAAAGCTTGCTTCCCAGGGAACCTGCAGCTTAAGTATACTGGAAAAAAATGGGAGTTTATTACAAGTGTATTCAGTCCTTAAGCTTTTCACTGAGTTTATGAAGCAACAACAGATTATTGTATGTTACTCAGTTTGGATATGTAAAATGAAATCAATCACATTTATGGAGGAACATATTCATAATTATTATTAAATCAAATCAATCATTTTTACAATGGAAGAACAAACAGATGCTCCATCTGAAAATTATACCATTAAAGTCTTGATATCTTCAGCTGTTGCAATGTCATTTTTTGATCTTTTCATGTGAATCAAAGGAATATGAATAGCTACAGCATGTTGTAACACTTTAAATACCCAGTAATTTAAAAAAGAAGGATGAAATCCCATCTCTCTACACAGCCCACACTGACACCTTTGATTTGACTATATCATGTTTATGGAAGTCTTACATCTACTTATGTCTCAAAAGAGAAATTTTATATAGTTTCAAATCATAAAAATGTTGTATGTCTTTGTACACTGGATGGTCTCCATCTGTGCTGCTGGTCTTAAAATGTGTTGGGTAATAGAGTACTAAAACACTCACCACATCTCTCATAGTCAAAGTCTGTGGACTTACTTACACATTTTAGTGTTTAGGATCCAAATGACCTTCACTTTGTCAGTGTTAATGGAAGCCATAATGTGTTGGGGTGCTTTCTGACTAAACCATGAAAATTTATAATTAAAAAAACAAAACAAAAAAGGTACACATTTACAATATGTGCATTTAAGTTTTCATTAAGTCTTATTGAACAGTACAGATGGCAAGATGGTATGTAAGAAAGTCTCTTGGGTGCAATATGCAAGTCCCAGCTGGAGTGTTTCCAACAGGATGTAAACCATGGTCCTCAAGCCTGCACTTTAAAAAACATATTACTTAGCACGCTGCCAACAAATGTCAACACAAAAATACACCGCTGTAATGACTTTAACTCATGCAATTTTCTATAGCAAAAGGTTAAAATTAATGTAATCATGACACAAAAGGTATTAGAAAACATTTATTCTTCAAGTAAAAATAAAAACAATTTTAAAACAATTATAGTCCTTAAAACTGATAATATAGCCAAAATAACTTTAAAATTGTACAAATTTACATAATAGTTTTGAGATCCAGAAGTCTAGACAGAAAATTGTCTACGATGTGTTACTTTGAATTTTTCAGCAATTCTGAAGTTTCTTCAATCCTAAAAATATTTTTAAAATTGGTTAAAACAAAGACTAAAACAAACATTTACTACTAATGAATGAAGCTAAAGTAACAAAGCAGCATTCCTGACTTTTTGTTTGTTTTTACACTGGTCAGGCTATTAGATTTGCTGTATTTGAGAGAGAGATTTAAAAAATATACATAGAGAAGGAACAAAACTCACAAAAATAAAGTTAATGGAGGAGATAATTGACACTTTGTATATCACAAATTAGCCTTAAAAAGGCTGTCACCATCAGAGAGCTTAGGTTTTTGCAAAGTGGCAGACAAGATTAATGACTTCAGCTTCCTGAAGTAACTCATTTATATGATACAGAAATCTTGTTGAATAGAAGTTGCACTATGATGATGCATTTCATTTTACTTCAGCAAGTGTAATGAAAGTTATTTCTACCTGTAAATTTTCATTACAAATCTTAGAACCAGCAGTAGATACTGCTTATTATTTTGGGTATCTTTATGTGATGCCTGGTCTGAAACTGGTCTAGCTCTTTTCATTTAAAATTTCACCTCAACGTTTGAACACAAGTTTTATGTAGTTCCAGTAAACTCTTATCAGAAGACAGATAATACTCCTATTAGTTGTCAACCAAATTCTAAACACTCTTTAATCTCTAGTTAATACCATTAAGAATGCATTATATTGCTTGTTACAAACCAAAACAGTGACTCATCCCACAAACACAGAACTGTAAGTGGATTTATTATCCAGTGGAGTCATAAGGAAATGCCACACCTGATGTAGAGACCTTTGAGGTTTGGAACACATATGCACATTCTATATATGTCTTAGTCCAGTACAATTCCCTACTGGGAAATGAATTCCTGCTGCCCTTTTCTATTACTTACATTTTACTTATCCTTTCCATTCTTTGTCTTGTTGTCTCCTGCAATTTAAAAGCAACATATTTAGGCAATCCTTCAAAGCCAACAATCTTCAGAAATGGACTTTTAACCTGGAGAATTCATGCAAAAAAATTACTTTAAGCACTGTTTACATATCAAAAGGATTTTTATGAGACAGACCTAGATGAAGTTTTGCATAGTTTTGCTGTTTTTTGCCAGTAGTATATACAACTAAAACTAATGCTTACTTGTTCTCTTGACCTTAGAAAGGAAATCAACTAAGCATTTGCCAGTTTTACTTACCTTTGAAATCTCTGTCAAACCATGATAATTAATGGTTACGGCTTTAGGAGATGGGTCTGTGGATAATAGTGAACTGTATCCAGACGACTGATGAAGAGACTCTGGCATCTCCTCCTTCCTCTCAATATCTGTGGAGAAATATTCATTTTTAGGTCACCTTTGCCTTTTTGCTCTCTTGCAGCAGGGTCAGCTATCGAACAGTTTGATTTACAGTATGTAATAACAGAAGAGAATGCATTGTTTAGAAAGAAAAAGGCTACTGGTAAAGGTCCAAGATGGGTTTCTTATATTCTTTTAAAATAACATGAACAGAGTATGCTCAGTATGATGCAGACAAAAAAGAAATTACAACAAAGATTATCCAGGAATGTTGCATTTGTCATGATTACAGTCAATTGAAACACTTAGGCAAGTACAATTACTGGGCAAAACATTCAATAATTTCAGACAGCTCACATTTGTTTTCTTACTATAAACCACTTCTCTTATACAGCTGTGGGATCTTTTAAACTTTAAAAAAAAAGTTTAAGCAATATAGTAATTATCTTTGTAAACATATTTTACTATAACATGAAAAGCTTTTCCAAATATGTTTTTAATTCACTAAGTGATTTACAGTATAAACAGCTGAAATACAAACAAAAATGTAGTCAGTTTCCAATAATCTAGGGCTAGTATTCATTCAACAGAATCAGGGATTAAACATTTGTATAGCAGTAAGTGCCAGTTTCAATAGGAGCAGAGCTAGGCCAACATATCAAACGCATTAGAAAATCCCTACCCTTTGTATCAGGAAAAGCTTGATGCTATCCTAGCATTTTTTTTAAAAAATAACGATTTTAAAAACCTGTCTTCCTGAGGAAAGCAAAAATTCCCATTTAAAAAAAGGTAGGGTTTGGTTTTTTGGCTTTGTTTTTTTAATTAAAGCTACAGTCTATGGATCCAGGTTACAAGTCCTGAGTCTGCATTCAGAAAATAACATTGTAAACCGCACTATTTAGCAATGGATCTCAAAATCTCCAGATGGCAGCTGATCTATATCATGTGATAAGATAAATCAATTCAAAACTTATATAGCCCACTAACACAAATTTATGTACGGTATTTTGACAAAACAATTGTGGGTGTTAGAGCAAGCTTGATATGTAGGACAATCAAGAAAAATATTACAGAGGTAAATGATGTATAAGATTTAGTTTGTCACTTCACTTACCAGGCATCACAGTCAGAGAGAATCTTATCTTTACTCTGCTGTCTACAAAAATTATGTTAATTAAGTAAGTCTATGACACATTAAGAATAAGATTTTGACTTGAGAAAGATTTTAAACTACAGACAGTACCATAAACATGCTGGGTAATATATATTCCTGCACAGAACACTGTAAGGGGAAGTTAAGGTTGTAGGCACATCTCAGTGCTTTAAGTGTATATTACCAGAGAAGATCAAATGGGAGAATTAGGAAACTAAGGATGGATCAGACTTGGGGGAGTGGCAAGTCAAGCCACAGTTTGAGGAAGAAGGGAGAGGCAATATGGATGAAGTCTAAGGAAGAGAGTGAGTTAAAAATTTGATTCAGTTTTCCACATCTGTACCTCTACTTCCCTGGCCTCAGAGATGGGGCTGTCCAGAGGGGGTTATTTACCTGACAAGATACTTAGTGTGATTTTCTCCTGGGTCCCTTTGTACTTAGGAAATAGTTAGCTTCAAAAGCTTGCTGTGTACACCTTCAGAAATTTACTTGGCCACTACCCACTACTTTTACTAGTATTTTACAGTTTGTTAAAGGGAAAAAAAAAAAAAAGGATAATCTGTCTTTGAATATCAACTAAAAAAAAATCACATTTGTGCCTCAGGCCTTTTTTTGAGCTTACTATAAACAAAAATAAAGAAATTCTCTAATAATTAATTATCTTTGTGAGGATAGACACAGCAACACAGGAGAGGGGAGAAAACACAACACATTCTATAAAATAGGAAATGTACATAAAAATCCCAAAACTAACAGGGTGATTTCAGGGGCTGGCTCGTACTTGAAATAGCCGAACTTGAAATTTAGTTAGTTTTGTTTGTTTGTTTTAAAGTTGACAGTGTCTATTTAAACAACTTAAAATCCTAACTGTGACACAATTTTATGCAAGGCTAGCATGCTTAAAAGAAAACCTTTTCAGTAAAGAGCATTGCAAACACTCACCAGGAGAAACTGGAGTCATATTCCTACTAGAGGTATGGTCTTCACTCATATTGTTAAATTCTGTAGATAAGTCACCCTGAAACAATAATTGTTTTTGCCATTTACAAAAAAAAAAAAATCTATAACTTAGCCATGAGTCTTATTTAAATGCCATCTGTGTACTGAGAATTATAATCAAATGGGTGAATATATGTATATATATGTACGGTACTGACCACATTTTTCTAGCATTATGGAAGTAGCTTTATGTGACTACTCCTATGAGTAAAGCATGCAAAATTTGACCCTTTATATTAGTATACCCATTTATATCGTAAGAAAAAATGGTCAATTCATTAAAGCATTTTGTCTTTTGAAATACCAACTTTGCTGTAAAAACTGACCCCAAAAGTTTCATAGTGGAATGCCTAACAATCCAGGTGTGATTGTTTGATCAGGCTGAGTGGTGTTTATTAAAACACACTGTACACCAACAGCTCTGAATGACTGACTACTGGCAGCTGCAAGTGCTCTTCTCCTCTGACTCTGAGGCTGCTGATTTGAGGTCTATTGCTGGATTTGGTTGTCTAATTTTAGATAATCAAGTTTGAAAATTTTGGCTAAAATACCCACTTGGATCATGATACAAATGGTGAAAAAAAAAATGTTTTATACATTGTCAATATTAATGCTATATCTGCTTTCTCTGTTATAATGTGACCATTTTCTTCTTCTGGATTAATTTGCTAAGAAAATAAAAAGTTAGTTTTAGGGTTTTGCCTTGACCATCGAGAGTTACTGTTTTTCTTTTCAGAAACATGAACTTATGTTTGTCTAATTTAGGCCCGGATCTATGCAGATGGATGCCCCCACCCAGGGCCGGTGGAAGGATGTTTCGCGCCCTAGGCGAAACTTCTACCTTGCCCCCCCCCCCCCCCCCCCCCCGCGGCAGCTCCCCACCCCCCCCACCCTGAGGCAATCAGCTTAGGCACCGCAAGCCTGGGAGGAGGCGGGGCAGGGGTGAGCTGAGGCGGGGAGTTCCCCTGTGTGCCGCCCCCACCTCCTTGCTGCAGGTGGCCCTCCCTGCGCTCCACTGCCCCAGCTCCCTCCGCCTAAATGCTGGTGGTGACCGGGGCGGCCGAAGATCCGGCCACTGCGGTCGCTGCCGAAGAAAATGGCGCCCCCCAAATCTTAGTGCCGTAGGTGACTGCCTAGGTTGCCTAAATGGTTGCACCGGCCCTACCCCCACCCTTGTGAAACCCCTCTGGGACTAGAACTCTTTTCATTTCAATAATGCACCATATGAATTTATGGAGTAGGGTGAGTGCACATGTACAATGTACAGTCTCAGAGCCACATATATTCTAATACAAAAACTTACATTAAACAACATTATTTTGGTTACATGTCAATAACTCAAAAGTTAGCAAGTGCCAGATTTACTGCTGTCAATGCAACCTTAATTCTGCCTGCTAGCATCCATCGTGTATGCTAAATGATGTAGGGGTCCTGTAGAAAAATAGCATATGATCATGTAATTGAAGGCTGTATCATAAAGTGAAGGTACAAGGGGCAGAATTAAGGTTGCAGTGCCAACTTTTAACATAGATTTTTGTATGTAATTTCCTAGTTTGATTTAAAGTATAAAAAAAACCCAAACAAAAATAAACCATGCCCTCCACCATTGTGAGTGATCAGCAAGGTTTGAACTCTGACATTCAGCACTATAACACAAATCTACCACTTGAGCTACTGGGCTAACTACATTAAGTAACAGCAGAAGGCTATTACACTGAGGGGGGCGGGGGTGAGGGTCCCAAGGGCATAGCCCTCAGCTCTCTTTCCTACCCCCTCCCCAGGCATTTGGGGACAGGCAAACAGTAATTACTGCCCTCAGAGTTGGGAGAAGTTTGGATTGGCTTCCTCTCCCCAACCCCTTCCACTGCAGCTGCCTTGAGAGCTCCAGGTATCCTCAGTGCAATGTGTGTCGCTACTGCTTTGACAGTGGTGTGGGCCTGGTCTTAGAATGTACATATTATTTTGAGATTTCAGAGCTTCTCAAAAGAAGGTTGCAAGAACCAGCTCCTTCTATGCTGAAAAATAGGCAACCATGGTGCACACAAACTAAATCAAGCTTGTTTTTGTATACTCCGCTCTTACAACAATAGTCTAGACTAAAAAGAAACACAATCCGGTTAGATGTTTTAAAAAAATGGTACTACTGTTAAAATATTTAAGTGGCAGATAAATAACAGGCTAGTCTAATCCACAGTACAGTGCAAAATAATGAATATTTATTTTCATAGATTCATAGATTCTAGGACTGGAAGACACCTTGAGAGGTCATCTAGTCCAGTCCCCTGCCCGCATGGCAGGACCAAATACTGTCTAGACCATCCCTGATAGACATTTATCTAACCTACTCTTAAATATCTCCAGAGATGGAGATTCCACAACCTCCCTAGGCAATTTATTCCAGTGTTTAACCACCCTGACAGTTAGGAACTTTTTCCTAATGTCCAACCTAGACCTCCCTTGCTGCAGTTTAAACCCATTGCTTCTGGTTCTATCCTTAGAGGCTAAGGTGAACAAGTTTTCTCCCTCCTCATGACACCCTTTTAAATACCTGAAAACTGCTATCATGTCCCCTCTCAGTCTTCTCTTTTCCAAACTAAACAAACCCAATTCTTTCAGCCTTCCTTCATAGGTCATGTTCTCAAGACCTTTAATCATTCTTGTTGCTCTTCTCTGGACCCGCTCCAATTTCTCCACATCTTTTTAAAAATGCGGTGCCCAGAACTGGACACAATACTCCAGCTGAGGCCTAACCAGAACAGAGTAGAGCGGAAGAATGACTTCTCGTGTCTTGCTCACAACACACCTGTTAATACATCCCAGAATCATGTTTGCTTTTTTTGCAACAGCATCACACTGTTGACTCATATTTAGCTTGTGGTCCACTATAACCCCTAGATCCCTTTCTGCCGTATTCCTTCCTAGACAGTCTCTTCCCATTCTGTATGTGTGAAACTGATTTTTCCTTCCTAGGTGGAGCACTTTGCATTTGTCTTTGTTAAACTTCATCCCGTTTACCTCAGCCCATTTCTCCAATTTGTCCAGATCATTTTGAATTATGAACCTGTCCTCCAAAGCAGTTGCAATCCCTCCCAGTTTATATTTATCTATTGTTTTAATTGGATTTAGTGGTATTGAAAAGTTCCAGATTAGAAGGCATTTATCAAGCCACAGAACAGGTAGAGCCGGGCTAGTTGAGAGCAGGGGCAAGCTTCTCCACACTGTCTCCACCACAATGTGCCTCAACAAGTGACCTGTGAAAGAGAGGGCAATTCTCTTTATGCTCATCCAATCCTTGGCTTCCTGAGAGCACTAGCAAGGGTAACAAACTGTTAACAGTGGTTGTGTGCTTTGGACATACACTGAGAAATAAGACCAAATTTATCCACAATGACTGATTAATAGACATCAGATGGTATCACTTTTCAGTCATTACTGACCTGAGACAAATTCAAACATGATCTAGAATTGAAAAGCTCCATATTCATCCTTTGAGCCACTGAATTTTCTTTAAAAATTTATTAAGTGAGCATCTTGAAATACCATAGAGAGATGGCAGCTTTCCTCATTTACCCCCCCACCCCAAAAAACCTCTTTTAGATGAACAATGCATTTTCAATAAATGTAGAATGAGAACCATATTATATATTTATAACACCAACGATGTCTACAACTTTCTACAACCAAACAAAATAATGTGACTGAACATTCTAACACTTCTGCAAGAAACTGCAGCATCAGTCAAGTATTTTTTGCAAAGATTTCCAACTTTTGGACAGCTTTTCACAATAACTGAAGTATTCTGAGGATTGTAATTTACAGCATTACAGGAAGATCCTGAACACATACTCATAAATATACTGTGCTGTGAACACTAGCATTAGATATATATACATTTTTTCAATATTTTTATATTATATTATATATTATACATACACACACACACACACACACCTCTACCTCTCAAAAGCTTTTAAAGTTAAAAAAAAAGATACACTACTCTGAGGAAAAATGCTGATTTTCTGTGGCATGTTAAACATACAGAGCATAGTGATGTCACTAAATCTCATGTGCATTTAGAAAGTTTACCTAATGTCACCAACAAGGAGTGAAAGAATTGGAGAAATGCCAACCACTAAATCAGAAATCAATAAGATGATGATCAATGAGAAACTTGCCCAATGAATGAAGTAAGTTTACCACAGTACTGAGCAAACCATCTGCTGAATTCTCATTCTTAATTTTGCATCTAGTTTCTAGATGGTTTGCCTGAAGATATGAAATAGTGCATTTTTCTACAATCAGAAATGAAGATGTCTAGTGTGAAAACCAGATAATTGCTAAACAGAACGAAAGTCTAACCTTTTCAAGAAGCTCTTGTAAAAAGATTCTCTATTTTCAAAATATGATATACCTTGCCTTGGGAAATTAAACAGTAATCAGATTCATAAGTGGTACTTTGGCGGTCTCATATAAATTATTACAGTTACAGGAAGAAAATCCAACAAGGTAGGATGAGACAGAGTAAGAGAAAAATCATGTGCCACTAAGCAGGCTGAATTTTTTCATAACAATAGCAACCACAAACAGTAATTACATTCCTTCAGTAAATGTATTAGTACCACATACTAACACAGTGGCTATCACTGATAAACTGCAGAGCTATTTCTGTAGTTCCCTCAGGGTCTGCAGGCTCCTTCTGGGAAACTCCATTACAATGCACAGTGCTGCTCCACAAGTCCTGAAGAAATAGTTGTACACTTTTCAAACCACTAACTTTTTTTTGGATGAGAGGGAAACAGGGGGCCCTGAAAGGAGGAGACAGCACAATTGGGAGAGAGGAGGAATAGTGGGCTCATGAGGAAATTGAGATTTCTGTCTTGTTTAAAATTTTGTCACATGATCATGGTCACACATTACCTTACAAATAGTAGATATTCTAATGGCTAAATATTAGTACAGATCAGGGTAGAGAAAATGTTTGTGGGTTTTTTTAAATCAAAAATATTTTAAAATTTAAATTAAATAAATTTTTCTTTTTAAAAATAAAACTATTGACAATGAAATTTGAAACTATGAAAACCTACATCAGGCTTAACCTTACTAAAAATCTATTAAAATCATTTAAATTAAATGAAAAGGTAGTATTTAAGCAGCACATTTGCTTCTGAAGCTGTGAAGAAAGTCAAGCCACTGAAGTAGTGCAAGTCACCTGGAACCATATAATTTGCTGAAATGCTAACCTAGCTTTTGACAGCAGTAATCTCTTCTGTAAGTACAGAAAGAACACTTTTTCCATTTCAATTTATTCAACAATTTCAGTTTAAATCATTAGGTCATTAGAAGTAAGTTGAAGAAGAGGAAACCCTTTGCTTTTCTCTTCCAATGTACGAATAAAAATAAGGTGTGAGGCGGAGATCTACTAGCTCCAAAATCTTGAAGGACATAGTGACCAGAATCTATGGATGTGTTTATGCAGCAATTAAACACCTACAGCTGGGCCAGGTCAACTGGCTCAAGCTCACGGGGCTCAGACTACGGGACTGTAAAACTGCTGCATAGACACTGGGCTGGGGGCCGAGTGGTAGGATCCTTACCCCAGCACCCAGCCTGAGCCCGGACATCTATGCAGCAATTCTACAGGCCTGTAACCCAAGTCCGGCAAGCCCAAGTACAGTAACTCCTCACTTAACGTAGTTATGTTCCTGAAAAATGCGACTTTAAGCAAAACAATGTTATGCAAATCCAATTTCCCCATACGAATTAATGTAAATCAGGGGGTTAGGTTCCAGGGAAATTTTTTTCACCAGACAAAAAAGACTATATATATATATATATATACACACATATACACACACACACACACACACACATATATATATATATACATATACATATACACACACACACATATACACACACACACACACAGTATAAATTTTAAACAAACAATTTAATACTGGTACACAGTGGTGATGATTGTGAAGCTTGGTTGAGGTGAAGGAGTCAGAAGGTGGGATATTTCCAGGGAATGCCTTACTGCTAAATGATGAACTAGGAATTGGCTGAGCCCTCAAGGGTTAACACTCACACTCTATTGTACAAGGCAGTAGGAAAGGAGGGAGGGCAGACAGAGACAGAGACACACACCCTGAGAGAGAGATGCGCATTTCCCCTTTAATTATGAAGAGTGGGGTCAGAAGTACACTGCCTTGTTAATTAGATCAGCAAGCTGAAACCAGACCACAGCTGCAGCTGTTGCTGCCTGGAAGCTCCCTCTGTCGTGTCTCCCCCCTGCTCTATGGAAGATGGGGTGCAGGAGCAGGGGGAGGCAACACCCTGACATTATCCCCCCTTTTTCTCCTCCCCCCCCCAAGCAAGCAGGAGTCTTGGGGAGCAGCTCCAAGGCAGAGGGCAGGAGCAGCACATGGCAGTGGGGGGAGGGACAGCTGCAATTGCTAGCCTGTTGGGCAGCTGCTGCACAGGGAACTTAGGGGAGCAGGGAGCTGATAGGGAGAGCTGATGGGGGGGCTGTCGGTCTACCCTGGTTTCAACCACCCACCAGCTAGCTCCACTGGGCTGCTCTTCCTGCAAGCAGTGGTCAAAGCAGGCGGCTGCCAAACAACGTTAGAAGGGAGCATTGCACAACATTAAATCAGCAACGTAACAATGAAACAACATTAACCGGGACGACTTTAAGTGAAGAGTTACTGTAAACTGACCCGACCCTGCAGCCATGGCGTGGGTCTTTTATTGCAGTATAGATGTACTCTACAAGTCTATGAAACAATCACTTCAATTCACTAACTACAGATAATACGTCCTTTGTTTCACAATTCGGTTTTAAATGCAAAACAGGTTTTGATAAAAAAAAATAAAAAAAAAAAACCTTACTTTTTTTCTTAAGTATTTAACTAGCAAACAAATTTTGAATGCTGTTTTAGCGTATTTTGACTGCATTCCAATTTTCATCTAAATGTATCTTGATACAAATCACAAGTAAAAAAATGAATCTAGTAGAAAAGAATTGCCTCATTCACCATTTTCTAACAAAGTAGTAAAAATTAAGAATTTGAATAAATGTATGTCACGTTTTATAATTGTTTAAATGTGCATAGATATAGTGTATCTCCCTATTTAGCAAAAGTAGTACTAGATTTCATGTAAAGGCTACACAGTAGAACCTCAGAGTTACAAACCCCTCAAGAAATGTTCACAACTCTGAACAAAACATTATGGTTGTTCTTTTAAAAGTTTATAACTGAATATTGACTTAATACAGCTTTGAAACCTTACTATGGAGAAGAAAAATGCTGCTTTTAACCATCTTAACTTAAATACAACAAGCACAGAAACAGTTTCCTTACCTTCTCAATTTTTAAAAAAAAAAACTTTCCCTTTATTTTTGTTGTTTATGTCTAGCACAGTACTGTACTTGCTTTTTTTGAGGGGGGGAGGGGCGTGAGGGGGGGGAGGGGATGTGTGCTGCCTGATTGTGTACTTCTGGTTCCAAATGAGCTGTGTGGTTGACTGGTCAGTTCGTAACTCTGAGGTTCGTAACTCTAAGGTTCTACATATTTAGTTGCAAAACAACATATTTTGATGGTTATACCAACCAATGAGAATCATCCTCTCTTTAGGCAAACAACATACAAATGCTAAATAAGATTAAAATCCCCGGTTTAAAATCAATCCACCCTGCTACACGTTCAACCTCCCCAATAAAATTGAAGCTTTATGGTAAAATATACCTTTTTTGACTGCAATAACAGTTCTGTTTCAAGAAGCAAGACCCGGCTCAGGAGATTATTCCAGTCCTTCTCATCTATAATAACCTTCCCTTTCACTCTCTCTTCTAAAACATGTAGTTTATCTTCCATCCAATTTAGCTTATTAAGTTTTTCTTGGCAATCAGCAAGCTGGCTCTTTAGCAGCTCGATTTGACTATTATCTTCTGTGGCCTGGAAATAAGAACAAGAGATTTCACTTTCTCTAATTTTAGGCATAAATACAATTGAACAGACATGATAAACTCCACTGCAGAAGTGTAGAACATTTTTTCTTCCCCACTAGGTCATTTCAACCATTGTGATGAGTCACATTTATGAATGCTTTTTCCTTCAGAAATTGCTGTGAACTGCTTTATGCAAAAAGTTTGCACATTAGAGATACCTGCCAGCTGACTCTGAAGTTGTGGGGTAACTGGGGGTGCTTTACATAGAAATAATAATCAAGACAAGACAAACCACCACATAACTATTCCCACAGGCTTGTTATGCCTCTTCTCCTTTTACCCTCTGTTTTTTGACCATCTGGTATGATCTTTTAAGAGACCATGGGGCAGGGACCCTTCTTTTTTGTGCTTGTACAGTACATTGCACATTTGGACATTATTCAAAATAAATAAGATGTAGTAAGTCTCAACTGCTACTCATCTTAGAACCTTTTTTTCTTAACAAGTTGTACAATTGTACTATCAATGTTCTTTACACATTTATTATATACTTATAGATCAAGTTTAATTTTGAAAAAAATAAAAAAAGATATTTGGTAGCCACTTAGGCTATCATACCAAACTCTACATTTTAAAATTCAAATTCTTACTTGTTCACACACAACTTCTAAAACATCATCAGCTACACAGGATTCTTCTTCACTATCTTCTTCTACTGGAATGGCTGTATTATAGCCATGCACATTAACTTCACTATCTGGGTGACGTTCCACTTGAGGTTTCTTTGTATGTAAAAACAATAATCCACATATATGATTTATTACAACAAAAACATTCTTGCCAACTAAATGTACAATGTTCTGCATTTAATTATTTTGCTTTTATCTATACACCCAAGCAATCTAATCTCACCCAGTTGTAAGACAGACCATGAAAGTTTTAAACTGTGAAAACAAAAACAGAGTTATCCTTGATAATCGTTTCAGAGTCATATGGCCCATCACCCCAAATATGCTTCCCACATATTTAAAAGTAAGAAACATCTCTCCTTTTCCTTGGCAGCCTGTTAGAAAAATAGCTTGATTAGGTGTTTTTGTTTATTTTTAGTTTTTCTAGGTAGGCTTACTGAGGGAAAGCCAAGTCAAAAGATCAGTATTACATTTCTTTCTGAGCACAGCAAGGTCTCCTACCCCTTGCAAGAGTTCCATGGTGTAAGCCCTACTCCTCTGAATGTTCTGACTTCAATGTGGAATGTGCCATCTGCTGATCGAGTCAGCAACAGCAGAATAAAACAGCTCCCATAGACTAACATAGGAATTAATTCCTATAAAAATGGACTCTCAAGACTGAGGATTTTGAGTCTTTGGTTCTGCTGCCAACCTCCAGGAGCACAGGTGCACCTGACACAGACTCAGCTCCATTCTCATGACCAAGATACCTGGCATGAGCAACTTCTAGGCTGGTAACTATAACACCTATACAAAACTTGAATAAATGATTGTGTAAATGAATATGTGTGTGTGTGTGTGTGTGTGTGTATGTATAAGGAATAAGTAGTAATAGAAATAAGTAGTCAAACAACATTGTTTACTTTTATCTTTTGCTTTATCATTATATTTACAATAAATGTGGCATCTTTGCCTTATCTCTCTTAATAAAATCCTGCTGGTTTTTATTCTATTGATATAACATTACTTCCCATGCCTTAGGTACAACACTTGTTAATATGCCCCAGAATATTAGACTTTTTCGCAACTGCATCACACAGTTGATGCACATTCAATTTATGATCCACCATTACCCCAAGAATCTTTTCAGCAGTACTAGCACCAAGCCAGTTATTCCCCATTTTGTGGTTGTGCATTTGATTTCTTCTTCACACTTGTCTTTATTGAATTTCATCTCGTTGTTTTGGACCAATTCTCCAATTTGTCAAGGTTGTTTTGAATTCTAATCCGTTCCTCCAAATTGCTTGCAACCCCTCCCAGCCTGGTGTCATCTGCAAACTTACAAGTGTACTCTCCACTCCATTATCCAAGTCATTAATGAAAAGATTCCTGTGGACCCCACTGGATATTCTCCCCCAGTTTGACAGCAAATCATTGATAACTACTCTGAGGAAGGTCTTTCAACCAGTTATGCACCTACCTGATAGTAATTTCATTTAGATCGCATTTCCCTAAATTTGTTTATGAGTATATCATAGGGGATTGTGTCAAAAGCCTTACTAAAATTAAGATATATCATGTCTAATGCTTCCTCCCTAAACACTAAGCCAGTAATCCTGCTAAAAAAGGAAATTAGGTTGGTTTGGCAAGATTTGTTCTTGACATATCCATGCTAGCTATTCCTTATAATCCTATTATCCAATAGGTGCTTACAAAGTGATTGTTTAATAATTTGTTCCAGTATCTTTCCAGGTATCAAAGTCAGCCTGACCAGTCTATAATTCCCAGGTCCTCTTTGTTTCCCCCTTTAAAGAGAGGTACTATGTTTGCCCTTCTCTAGTCTTCTGGAATCTCACCCTTCCTTCATGAGTTCTCAATGATAATTGCTATTGGTTCAGAGATTTAAGGAACGAGCTGAAACAGTCTCATAGGATGAATTTCATCAAGCCTAGGCGACTTGATTATATTTAACTTGGGTAAATATTTTTAAACTTGTTCTTTCCCTATTTTGGCTTGTGTTCCTTCCCCCTTATTGATTGTGTTGAGTAGCTGGTCATCATTAACTTTGGTGAAGACTGATGCAAAATAGGCATTAAACTCCTCAGTTTTCTTGATGTTGTCCATTATTAGCATTCCTTCCCCGCTAAGTTGGAGACCTCTTTTTTTCCTTTGCTTTTTCTTGGTTCCGATGTAATTTATAGAACCTCTTCTTATTACTTAGGTGTAACTCATTTTGTGCCTTACGTTTTCTGATTTTGTCCCTATATGCTTATGCTATTCTTTTGTACTCCTCCTTAGCCAATTATCTATGTTTCCTCTTTTTCTAGTATTCTTTTTTTATTTTCAGGTCATTGAAGAGCTACTGAAAAAGCCATATTGGCCTCTTACTATTCTTATCTTTCCTTTGCATCAGAATAGTTTGCAGATGTGCCTTTAATATCTCTCTGAGAAACTGCCAGCTCTCTGGAACTCTTATTCCTTAGACTATTTTTCCCATGGGATCTTACCTACCAGTTATTTGAGTTTGTTAAAAGTCTGCTTTTTTGAAGTCCACAGCTCTCACTCCTTTCTTTCCTTTGAATTATGAAGTTTACCATTTCATGATCGCTTTCACCCAAACTGCCTTCCACCTTCAGATTTGCAACCAATTCCTCCCTGTTGGTCAAAATTAAGACTAAAATGGCTGCCCCCACTTACTTCCTTCACTTGTTGAAACAAAAAGTTGTCCCTAATACATTCCACTTGTCCCCACTACACTTCAAGAATATATTGGAAATTTTGTGTTTTACTCATAGACTCTAAGGTCAGAAGGGACCATTATGATCATCTAGTCTGACCTCCCGCATGATGCGGGCCACAAAACCTGACCCACCCACTCCTGGAAGAATTCTCTCCCTTGACTTAGCTGTAGAACTCCCAAATCATTATTTAAAGACTTCTAGTCGCTCAGAATCCTCCAGCAAGCGACTCCTGCCCCATGCTGCGGAGGAAGGCGAAAAACCTCCAGGGCCTCTGCCAATCTACCCTGGAGGAAAATTCCTTCCCAACCCCAAATATGGCGATCAGCTGATCCCCGAGCATTGCGGGCAAGATTCTCTAGCCAGACCTTCTGGAAAAGTTCTCTGTAGTAACTTTTACTATCCCATCATTGACCATTGTTATCGACCTAATGACTAAAATTACTGTATCCCATCAAACCATCCCCTCCATAAACATATCAAGCTTGATCTTAAAGCCAGAGAGGTCTTTCGCCCCCACTGTTTCCCTCGGAAGGCTGTTCCAAAACTTCACCCCTCTGATGGTTAGAAACCTTAGTCTAATTTCAAGCCTAAACTTCCCGATGGCCAGTTTATATCCATTCGTTCTCGTGTCCACATTAGTACTGAGCTGAAATAATTCCTCTCCCTCCCTGATATTTATCCCTCTGATATATTTAAAGAGAGAAATCATATCTCCCTCAGCCTTCTTTTGGTTAAGGTAAACAAACCGAGCTCCTCGAGTCTCCTTTCATATGACAGATTTTCCATTCCTCGGATCATCCTAGTGGCCCTTCTCTGTACCCGTTCCAGTTTGATTTCATCCTTTTTAAACATGGGAGACCAGAACTGTACACAGTACTCCAAATGAGGTCTCACCAGTGCCTTGTATAACGGAACCAGCACCTCCCTATCCCTACTAGAAATACCTCGCCTAATGCATCCCAAGACCTTATTAGCTTTTTTCACGGCCACGTCACATTGCCGACTCATAGTCATCCTGCGATCAACTAGGACTCCGAGGTCCTTCTCCTCTTCCGTTACTTCCAACCGATATGTCCCCAGCTTATAACTAAAATTCTTGTTAGTTAGTTATCCCTAAATATTTTGCTGTATTACTTTTCCAACAGATGTCTGGGCAAAGTTCCCCATTACTATCACGTCTTGTATTTTGGATATTTCTGTTATTTGTGATAGAAATGCCTGATCCACCTCCTCTTCCTGATTTGGTGCCCTACAATGACATCACCCCAATTTTCCCCCTATATATCTTTACCCAGATATTTTCAACTAGGCTTTGGATCAAAACTATGAGGAAGCAAGAGGACAATGTTGTTTATATTTAGCTTAAAGGAGATGTAGAGCTCAGTGTCATTCATGCACTACCTGCACTTCAGCCTGTTTTAAGAAATCTCTCAGGGTATGTCTACACCGCAATTAAAAACCCGCAGCTGGCCCATACCACCTAACTCAGGCTTGCAGGGATTGGGCCAAGGGGCTGTTTAGTTGCAGTGTAGATGTTCAGGCTCAGGCTGGAGCTCAGGCTCTAGAATCCTATGGAGTGGGAGAGTCCCAGAGCTCAGGCTGCAGCCCAAGCCCGAATGTATACACCACAATTAAACAGCCCATTGGCTCAAGCCCCAGTAAGCTGCAGGTGTCTAATTGCAGTGTAGACATACCCTTGATGGCTTCCTATTGGCAACAGGATAATAAAGGGAAGAATCATGTGCATTGTGGGACTCCAGAGGTGATGGCTTTGGAAGTGGAAGAACAGCTGTCCATGATGACCTTCTGATTTCAGCACAATAAGAATCTGAGCCATTTCAGAGTATTTCCATTTTCCCCTGAAGTCTCTTGCAGACTGGACAGGTGTACTAGGTGATCAATAGTATCAAGTGTCACAAGAAGTTTAGCAAAATGAGTAGGAATCTATTTCTCTTGTCTATGATGGAAGACCTACTCCTGCAGAGCAATAAGCTCTTTTCCTGTATCATGCACTGATCAAAAGCCGGAATGAAAAGGATCTAGAACACTGGCAGCTGAAAGGTAGAATTGGAGACTTCTCTGCTAGCTTCTCAATTAGCATGCTTTAAAAAAGGAGGTAACCAATGGTCAATGATTGATACTCGGAACTCTGCAAATCAATGGTTTCTTCAATGCTGGTTGATTAATGCATATTTTAATGTGGCTGACAGATTCCTCTCTTCAAAGGAGCTGTGGACTATCTGTCCATAGGAGTCCCATGTGTTCCCCGTTCTACTCTATCATATAAAAAGGGTAGGGTCAGGTGGTAAATCATGCCAGAAGCAGGTAATCTTTGTGACGAGGACAGATTTTAACAGCAAGTGATGCATTGAGTAGAGACTGTCCGGATTTCCTAAACAATTACAGTTCTGTAAAGTTCTGCAGGGTGTAACTTTGCTGCCTCTATGGCAAACAATAAGAGTAAAACTTCTTTGCCTCCCTCACAGTATAACAGTAGCAGAGGTTAGTAGATCAAACATATTATACTGAGAAATGTGTTATGAAGAGACATTTCCAGATTTTGGCAGAATATCAAAAAGTATTTCTGATAACAGATTAGTTTAGTATTACCTACGGTCAGATTGGAAAGAATTCAAACTACATTCATAGCCCAAATTCTACCCATCATCAATAGATTATGCATGTCTTCATATTATGTTTGTCCCTCTCCTTTCTTTCATATTTGGTCACCAATGAAACAGTAAATTTATAACAATACTTTAAATACCATCATTAGACTTCAGTGTGAACTGAAGCAGAGCACATTTCTCAGAGCCAGTCTTTGCATCTGTTTGCATCTTGTTTTTACACTTATCTTCACAACTAAAGTTTTTGTTTATTTTAAATGGAAGCTTACATTCTAGGAAGGTACTGGCTTGCTGAACAACTGCAGATCAGCCCTACTTTGATTCGTTAATATCACCAGGGTCAAAGAACTTTAAACTGTACACATAAAAAAAGCAAACAATTTTCTTTCTAGTTTCATACCTGCTGAGAAATCACAGTCCTGCAAATAACAGAATCAGCAAGAAGTTTCTCACAATTTGCCTGTGACTCAGATTTTAAAGACCTGTTTTTTTTTCTTGTTTGAGATTTAGCCTTCAAAATAAACAAAAAATCCACATTAGCAATGTCATTTCCCCCCCTAAAATAAATAAAATATTAACCAAAAATAGAAAAAATATGAAATTAAGAATGCTAATAATGTCTAAAACAAACACTTGAAAGTGAATCTAATATACATACATTCTCAAACCACATTTTGCACATATGAGGTTGGGTCTAGCCTGGTCATGGATATAAAAGAAAAAATATTTGTAAGGTATTTAACACTTAATTTAAAAAAAAAAAATTATAGGAAAATATATCCTTATAGTAATAAGGGTCACAAGTTACAAATGCATATAATAGAACTTCTTAACACTAGTGTTACATGCAATGATTATCTATATCAGGAGTTGCCAAACTTACTGATCCGCTGAGCCACATGCGATAATCTTCAGAAGTTCGAGAGCTGGGCGTGCCTGTCAGGGTTCAGGGCGTCAGCCCTGCAGAATTCCTGCTCTGCGGCAGGGCTAGGGAATTTTGCCCTGGGGAAGGCATCTGCCAGGGCTTCAGCCCCAAGCCGTGGCAGGTGCCTCCAGCGAGGCTGAAGCCCTGAGACCCTTCCTTCCCCTTGGGCAGAAGCCTCGAGCTCACCCCCCGCTCCAGTCTGGTAGGCGGAGAATGGGGTGGGGGGACACGGAGGGCTCCGTGAGCTGCACTTTAACTGCGAGCCGTGGTTTGACCACCCCAATCTACATCCTACAAGTTCGTATGAGATAGAAACGTTTCAAATTTCTTTTCTGAAAGGAACTTGCCCATACACCCAGTATCAACTGATGTGTTAGATTTCTTACCTGCCCTAATTCTAAATCAATGTATATTAAGATCTATATATAAATAAGATCCAAACTGTGTATTGTGAAATCCAACTAAAACTCACATACAAGTAGTAAGAATATATACAGACACACAATTTGTTGCAGATGCTTGGACTTAAAAGTTTGTTTTGTTTGTTTCTGAACACTATATTGTTAGGTGTCACACTTTTCAGAAAATCAAAAAAAAAAAAAAAAAAAAAAAACCCCAAACGAGCAGATGTTCAATTTTTGTTCCTATCTACCTTAAGTTGTTCCAGAAGTACAATGAACTATTTTACAACGATATTCTCACTACATCCAGAAGCGTAACAGAGTACATGAAACTTACTGTTAATAGGCGTGAATTTGTTTATCTTTGCTTGAAATTTTGTCTGTTCACTACAAAATGTTAGTATGTCTACGTCAGTGGTTCTGAAACTGGGTCGCAACCCCATTTTAATGGGGTTGTCAGGGCTGGCGTTAGACTTGCTGGAGCCCTATCTCCTAGGGCTGAAGCCCGAGACCCACCATGTGGTGCTGAAGCCAAAGCCTGAGGGCTTCAGTCTTGGGCAGTGGGGCTCAGGTTACAGTCTCTCCACCCTCCCCACCCAGGGCTGAAGCCCTTTGGCTATGTGTGTCCCCCCCCGTTCCCCCCCCACACACACTCCGGGCAGTGGGGCTTGAGCGGGCTCAGGCTTCAGTCCCCCCCTCCTGGAGTCGTATAATAATTTTTGTTGTCAGAAGGGGATCGCAGTGCAATGAAGTTTGAGAACCCCTGGTCTAGGTCCTTTGGCTAGCAGCAAGTGCAGAATCACTTAAATATCTGATAAATCCTCTATATTGGGAGAGTACATACTGAATTTGTAAGGGGATGGACTCTGATTTAGGGTTTTTACCCCCCTATTCTAACTTCAGTGATCCTTATTGTAGTTCTTTTTTTAGTTAGAGCAACATTTGAACTGAAATATGTTACAAAATATAGTTAATCTTTCTCTCAAATACTGTAAATCATATCTGAAGTACCTTATTCATATTACTTAATTCCTTATGCTTTTTCATCACAGCACTGATAACGTCACAAACCATCTGTATTTTCCTTTCTGCAAAGCCACACTGGAGAAACTGTTGTTTTGTTAAAACTGGTTTGTATTGAAACTGATCTCGAAGTAGCTGCAAGAGAGTAAAACTTTATTAGTTTCCCAGACCTCTGTATATTCTCTGTTCTGTAGAAACTATATTTTTGTTCTTATTTTTGCACAATTGCCCCTTTTGCCCCTTTAGCTTTGCCAGTGAATCTTTTCACATGTTGGTCTTTGTATATATTCTAAACTGCCCCCATAACTGGAACTCCCATCGTATGCCAATCTACCAGGCACTCTTAAATCAAATCACTCCTTTAAAAAACAAAAGCAAATACAAATACCAAACTTAATACGTGTCTAAACAAATAAGCAAGTTTGGAAAAAAGTTTTGGAGAGTTCCAGAAATATGAATGCACAGTAAAAACAGTTTTGTTTGTTTCAGCTCTAGAAAGAATTAAATAAATAAATAAATAAATAAATGGAGATATCCCATCTCCTAGAACTGGAAGGGACCTTGAAAGGTCATCGAGTCCAGCCCCCTGCCTTCACTAGCAGGACTAAGTACTGATTTTGCCCCAGATCCCTAAGTGGCCCCCCTCAAGGATTGAACTCACAATCCTCGGTTTAGCAGGCCAATGCTCAAACCACTGAGCTATCCCTCCCCCCCCAATTATAAAATCATAGAAGTGAAGGGCTGGAAGAGACTTCAATTGGTCACCAAATCCAGCCCCCTGCACCGAGGCAGAACCAAGTAAACCTAGACCATCCATGACAGGCGTTTGTCCAGTCTGTTTTTAAAAAGTCTCCAATATGGGGATTCCACAACCTCCCATACAAACCTATTATAGCGCTTAAATACTCTTGTAGTTAGAAAACATACAGAATCATAGATACAAAGTGTAGTGTCATGTTGTGAAGTGCATTGCTATAATAAAAAGCAGAATTTCACAAAAACTTTAAAAAATTTGAGAAAAGGTGTATTTATATGAATCTCTTTGGATTAAATACAACGCTCTACAAAAGTCAAATATTTTTATTCTTAATCTATTGATACCAGTATGATGTTTATTTCAACAATAACTGGCACTTACAGGAATATGAGAATTGAAACCATATTTTTACTTAATGTTAAAATGGGCAGCACATCTCTACCCAACTAAAAACCTACATTTGAGTATTTCCCCCTCACAACAAAAAAACACCAACCCCTCCCCCCCCCCCCCCCCAAAAAAAAAACAAACCAAAAACCAAAAAACCTACACCTTTGTAAAGTGTCTTAACTAAGATGGCACCACACACCTACTTTTAACCCAGGCATACAACATATTTATAAGGTAATTTAAGGATAATTACATACGCTGTACCAGTGAAAAACCTATACTGCAGCCTGTATATAACAAGCAGAAGTCCCTGTAAGTCTTCATATTTATGTTTAAAATGTAATGACTTAAAATGTGGATGGTTTAAAACTACATAACTATCTATAAAGAAACTTTCAAAGAAATAACTTGACAAATTAGTCTATTCAATTCCATGGGTGGGGGTGGGGGGAGAACCTTGTAAAAACAGCTGATAATTTAATTCAGTTTGAATCAAGATCTAAAAGTTAGAAATCTTGGATATTCATTAAAGCAGAACATTATGAACTTGATGGGAAGATTTTTGTGTACAATCTTTAGATTAAATTGAAACACACATGAACCAACCAGCTAGCAACAAAGTACATTAAAATATTTATTACCTAACCATATCAGACAAGGTTAAAAATTAATAACTGTTGTTCAGATTTTATTTCAATTTTAAAAGAATAAAAATCTAAAAAGATGATGCATTTACAGGCTTAACACCCTAGCTCTCAGGGTACATCTGCACTGCAGCTGAAAGCATGTTTTCAGCACAGGTAGACAGACACGTGCTAGCTCTGCTCAAGCAAGCATCCTAAAAATAGCAGTGTGGCAGCAGCATGGGCAGCAGCTTGGGCTAGCCACCCGAGTACTGCTACTTTTAGTGTGCTAACCTGCTGTCTACCTGCACAAGGAAGCATGGTCCCAGCTGCAGTGTAGAGACACCCTCAATTAGTAACACCAGAAGCATTAAGCATCAATCAGAAAAGACTCGGCCAGGCACCTATTAAAAAAAGCTCCTTTTCATCCCTTCATAATGCAAGGAGTATATCCTCAACACACTCCAAAAGCCAGAGGAAAGCCCATAGGATTACCCCAAATCAAGCTATTTTGGACCAAGGTGAGGGAGCAAGTTCCAGAGCCCTGGAAACCACACAAAATGTCTCTCCCACAATCCCCCCTCTTTTAATAAGTTGGAATCCCACTTGTGCACCACAGCTGACTGCAGCTATGGCAGTATGCCACAGGGAAAAAGGGGATCCCCCAGATATGCAGATTGCAGGCCATTTAGGACTTTAGAGATCATAGCCAACACCTTAAACTAACTGGAGACCAGACAGACAGCAATGAACTGGTGTCACATGCTCCTAATAAGATGTTCTGCTCAATACTGAGCCACTATTGAGTTCTGCACCAGCTTCAGCCTACAAACTCTTTTAAGGTGTAGCACCAAGTACAGTCTATTACAAAAGTCTAATCTTACAGTAATAGAAGTGGGTAACAGTGGCAAGGTCTGTATTCAAAAGGAAAATTCATAACCTCTTAGTCAGAACCAGATTGTAAAAAGTTGACTGGTTTAGTGCTATAGAATCACCTCACTGCAACTATGGGGAGGGAGGGTGTCCAAAATCATCCTTTGTTGCAAACCTAGGTAACTCATGGCAGACACTCTTTCAAGCAAGAAAACTGATATTACATCCACCCTCTCCTCCAACTGCTTCCTGCAGCCCAACATCATCTTCTCATGCTTGTCTGTGCTGAGCTTTAGCCAGCTCACTTTCATTTAATTAGCATGTAAGAGTGAAATGTGTTTTTATATATAAAATAGCAAGTCTGAAATATTCCTTATGTTATTGTAACCTACAGTACACAGTTTTGCCTACATGTATTCTCTAACCCATACTTCAACAATTTTAAGTAGCAAATTGTAATTTCTCCAATTGTTATAAACTAGATCAATAGTAAAATAATCAGGATACAATGCAAGTAATTCTTAGATTTTTAAGTCTAATGTATCTTTAATATTAGGATTGTATAGAATTTTTAATAGTCTTGATGAGATTACGGTGCCAGTATCAAAAAGATCAAATTTGCATGTACCTTAGTTATAGACACCAGTGTGAAAGACACATCATAGGAACAACTCAAGAACAGTTGTTTGCAAAATGAACACTTAGAATTGGTTTTAATTTCCTCAGTGGCAATAAAGCACACTCTCAGTCAACTTCAGGCTGCATAATACATTGTACAATGAATGTTTCAGGTAAGCTTACATATCTACAGTCTGTTGATTTAAGATGTCATTTAATAGAAAATTATGACACAGTATTTTCTAATAACTTGACATTGGTTAGGCTTCTGGTATGTTGATACCACAGCTTCTCATTCTGACCACTTATGTCTCATTGTTTCTCTGTATTCTATCAATCTGCCTGTACCTATTTGTTGTCTCTTGTCTTACACTTTGGTGTAAGCTCTTTGGGGCAGGGACTGTCTTTTTGTTCTCTGTCCATCCAGCACAATGAGGTCCTAGTCCATGACTGGCGGTCTTAGCAACTACAATAATACAAACAATAATAGTATCAACTAAAAAGAGTAAAGTTGAGCTAATATCAACCTTCACTGTTCTCATTAAGTTATAAATCAAAATTTGGACCTGCCACATACTGGTCATGGCTCCTCTGAAATCTTGACTCTAGACACCAAGCAGAAGTCACATTGAATATGCTTTACAAATCAACCCAGCTAAATTTACTCACAGACTCAGAGACTTTAAGGTCAGAAGAGACCATTATGATCTTCTAGTCTGACCTCCTGCACAACGCTGGCCACAGAATCTCACCTACCCACTCCTGTAACAAACCCCTGACCTATGTCTGAGCTATTGAAGTCCTCAACTTGTGGTTTAAAGACTTCAAGGTGCAGAGAATCCTCCAGCAAGTGACCTGTGCCCCAAACCTCTTGTGCAGGTGTTACCAAATGATTGTGTCACCAATATTACAATTTCAAAATTATTCTATTACCCAGCAGAGACGCATATTAAATGTTTGGCAATTATCAGATACATAAAACTCAATGAACATAAAATTAGATACCTTATAGATAGCTTCAATAAAACGCAAATCACTTTTAGCCGTGAGCTCTACATCAGATTCCACCAAAAGTTCTGCTATGTAAGTTGAGAAGGACGTGAAGGAATAACTGATGATGGGTAAAAACGCAGCTGGATCACCCTTTACGAAACTGCTGGGGGGAAAAAGGATAAGTATTTTGCACAGTAAATGGAAGTAAATAATCAGCAATTAGTATAAACCAGTGGTGTCAAACATACAGCCTGTAAGGTATATCTGTATGACCCACAAGATGTATCAAAATTGTGTAGAAGCACAGCTTCCTTCTCCCCTCCCGCCCCCACCCTTTTTAAATAAGTTTCTAGCCCTCTTGGCTTCAGAAATAAAAACATAGTTCACATTTAGGTCACCTGATTCAGTGAAATCTGCCTGAGTCTGAAGGCAGCCTGAAATTGACTCACACTCCTCTCCCTATGAATCACACTGGAGTGTCAACTCTAAAATGATACAATGATACTTCACTGTCAACATTAAAGTATTTTACTATTGATCATTTTAGCAGATGGAATGCAGAAACAGGTGGGAGTGAAGCACACTGGGTCTGAAACTGGAAGTTGCTGAACAGAAGGAAATGCAGAGACAACTGAGGGCCCACAAAGACAGAAGGAGGAAGGATGGGAAAGAAAAGAAAAGAAAAGAAACAAAAGGCAGAAATAACAGTGGCCCAAATGAGAGCAGATCTTGTCACTGAGCAGTAAATGTGACAATAATGCACTGAACAAAATAGCCAAATGTTTAGTTACAACATAATGGCCATATCATCGTCTTGATCTCTCTACAAACTTCCTAAGGACATCAGCAGACATTCCACTATGCACTGTAGGGAGTATATAATACTAAATTTATAGCCCAGCCCCTGAGTAATTGAATAGGAAGTTTAAAGCACTCTTCTATATGAGACAGAACCCTGGTATAAACAAAATGTTAATAGAGAGAGTGCGATTTTTATTCACTCTGCAAAAAGACAATTCCTGAAAATAATAGATCTAAAAAACCCTCAACATTATAAAATGGAAATTCAAGGCACATACTATGCAATTTATTTCATAAGCCATATTAATTCCTCATAGAAAAAGACACTCATATCCAGTGTTCTCAGCCCAGTGTTTAGTAGAGTGTAAATTACCATTTTTACCTGACCTTGAATACTGACACTTTTACCCAATTGATTTGCTTTTTCAGCACCTATTCCCATTTTCCACCAAACCAATCCAAATATGCAAAACACACACACACACACACACACACACACACACAGAACTGGTGTTGCGCATGTTGGGACAAAGTATAAATCTTAAATTAACAAAAGTCTGAACTACGTTCCATGATTTTACTGCCACACTTTATACAGCTAACACAATAAACAGTGAAAACTTCCTGTGCAAACAGATTTTGGGTAGAAATCTAGACCTACCATTTAAATACTGGAAAAGAAAAGAAAGACGGTACTCAGCAACTGAAATATAGTCCTTCACCGTTACCTAAACTCTGCCTTTGTATCTGGGATTAGTATTGTAATAAGTGTTTTATAGTGTCTCTGAATGTTTGTTTATTTTTTGTTTTGTGTCTTTATGTCATTCCAGTTGTTTGTTGCTAATCCAATGAAACCAGATTTCCACCGAGACTGTGAAAACACTTTGCCCTGAATCTCACTGATGTGTATCTTTTGCTGTTATCTCTTAGCATGATTACACTTCACATAATAGGAGTCTGGTAAATTTTTCAAGCTCTGCTTAACAGCCGTATTTAGAACTGCTTTTCGTTATTCAGTTTTTATATTTTTTGCAGCTTCAGCAGACCACAAAGTCTAGAGGCAGATGCACAGACATCTTAGAGTCTCTCTCTCTCTCTCGTTGGAGTCCTTTTGTGGATGAGCAGGATGCCAAAGGCAATGAATTAATGAAGCCCTATTATCTGCACTGTGTAACTGGAATACCCTCCTCCCTAAAATTAAAGAAAGTTACTACTGCAGTGACAAAGATAAAAGCAGAATGCAATAACCGAATATCATAGTGAGACTAACATGAATTGCCTTCAGTTTCATGAAAGAATTACTTTAATCAAGAATTCTACTACTTGCAATACCCAAAATGCTGTTATGTGGGTAACAAAGTGGTCAAAAAGCACTATTCCTTCATCTGTACTTTAAAGGCCAGTCTTATTGAAGTCATATGCACTCAGCCTGAATACTGACGGAATTTAAGACTTTTCAGACGGGATTATGGCCACAAAGAGGTATAAACACTTGCAAATACTGACCTATTTATTAAAACAAAGCCTAAATTCTCTTTTACTTTCCATTTTCTTATTTAGTCCATCCACCAATCTTGAGATCTAATAATTCAAAGAACCTATCTAGCTACAATACCTTGGTTACAATTTTCAGGCTTCTATTAAAAAATGGTTACTTACACCTCTACCCCAATGTAATCCTGTCCTCGGGAGCCAAAAAAATCTTACCGCGTTATAGGTGAAACCGCGTTATATTGAACTTTGATCTACCGAGTGCGCAGCCCCGCCCCCCAGAATGCTGCTTTACTGCGTTATATATGAATTCGTGTTATATTGGATCAAGTTATATCGGGGTAGAGGTGTACCTTAGATAAACTGTGTCTTTTGAAGATTTGTTGCCCACATGAACAGCATACACATGAGATTGGATTCTTTAGGCCACATCTACGCCCTAGAAGTTCACCCATTCAAGAACATAAAAGGCAGTTAGCTCAACCATCCCTCAGATTCCTTTACCAATACAGAATTCCTGCTCCTCCAGGTTTGTGTAATAACCAGAAAGGAAGGTAGGTGAAGGAATCCAGATGGACAATGCATCTCAAAGAACTTGTCTTGAAGCTACAGTAACCCTTCTTCAAGTGATTGTCCACACGGATTCCACTCTTGGTGACTAACAAGCAGTTGTCTATTTACCAAAGTAGGAATCTGAAGGGACTTTGTTCCTTCTGTCTGCATACTTGGGTGTGGCTGGAGTCTGTCAAAGATCTTCAGCAGTCTCCAACAATTCCTCATTTGTCAGCATTGCTAGCCTGCCAGGTGTGGAAGAGTGCAAGTTCTCCAGAAGCTTATCATATTTCTCTTGTACCACTTCCAGAAATATCTCCAGAGTCTTTGCCATATGCCTGATGAGGTCCCAGAACTCCTTGAAGTTATCCAATGAGGATTTACTGCATCCTTGGGGAAGGATGAGGAAACTAAAGCAGGGAAAAGTTGTTTCTTCCCTTGTAGATGTTGTTCCATATCATTTTCCTCGTCATGTCACTGTATTTGAGGCTGCACTAGCTGGCCTGCCTATGTTGGTCTATACTGCCTCTTTGGGAAGGGCAGTCTAACTTTAGAAAGGGCAGAAATTACAGGCTTATGAGAATATGACTGCACATGCACAGGTACCCAGTAGGGCCAAGGCTGATAAGGGTATAGATACTGGGATGGGGGTACCAAGATGTTCCCGGTGAGTCCCAAGTTGCTTCCTGATTATATTGTGCTACCCAAGTGGGAGAGGGTGGCTATGTAGGAGATGACTCCCTACTGAGTCTCAATGAGGATGAACAGAAGAAGTATACTTCTTTCCAAAGGGGGTGGGGTGGGAAGGCCATCCTTTCAGGAGTGCTCTGGCTCTGCTGTATTTTCCCTAATTGGGCAGGGGATGATGTTGGTACTGGAGATACCTCCTTCATCTGCTGTACTGATGAATCACATTAACTGGTGGCTTAGCTATCAGCATCCTCACTGACACGGTTATTAATCCTACAGTTAGATCACTCTGTACTTTACTCATACTCTGTACTCATATGCGCTTTAGGTGCTAGTACAGATGGTACCTGCACACCAGGTACCAAGGGGCCAATGATGGAGCAAGGGCAGTCCACATGTTTCGTCGGTACTGAAGATACACGTTTAACACTCAGTACCAAGGCACCAGATGGACTTATGTCAGGCCTCTGGACTACCCTTTAACTGTTGAGCCAAAGATGAGCAGGTATCTGACTTGCTCGTGTCTGACTTGGTAGGCACTGGAGAGGATAACTTATGCCTCAGCTTATATCTGATGCTAGAATGGAGGCAGACGACCGAGGCCTCTTAGTCAACAATGTGCAAGTTCAGGGTGAAATATTGGCCCACTGGGGTGCTCATGGAGAGGGACTGATTGGAGAACTGAGGTCTCCCTACATCCTTCTTTTTGGCATCTGTGGAGGCTGACATAGAGCATTACATGAGGAATGATTTTAAGAGCTTTCTCAAGCTTTCTGAATCTACTTAGAGAAGTGATATATGAAATATTAGAGAGAGAATGTGGGTGAGGTAATATCTTTTATTGAACCAGCTTCTCAGGAATATGTATGGAACATATTCCTCACCTAGGCAAACAAAGGCATCTAGAGTACCTGTTAAGTGGTGTTGAAATTTCTCTTGAGAGAGTCAAGTTTTAAACTCCAGGGATTTCACTTCTTCCATATTGCGAGAGCCCCTGTATTTGTGTGTGTATGTGTGTGTGCGCGCACGCTGCAGGGGGTGAGGCAGGCCCTAAAACCTAAATATCTGACTAAACAAATGTATTTTTGCCAACAGGAAAAAGATTAAAATGAACTAGTTAACACTAACACTGAATACAGAGAAGTAACTGGACACTGCAGGGTTTCTGTCTTGCTGCCATGGATGGTAAGAAAGAAACAAGGGACAGTTGGGCTTGCTCTGCTCTTTATACCCTGTTTCTGGAGGGTGGGAGAGGAGCACAGGCAAGGACATATAGAACACAGGTGCAGACCCAAACACACACTGCAGGTCGTAAGAATCTGAGCTCATGTGCACGGGCCATATGCACACCAAGAATGGAATCCACGAAGATGTGGACAATAACTCAAAGAAGAACATTGACATACAACATCTTTTCTACACTAACATTGTTTTCAATCTCCCTGCGTAGCCATATAAATCTTTTTATTACCCCTCCACCTTTATCAATAGGCATTCTGTATATTAACATATCTATTAGAAGATATACATTTTAACTGACATTTACTCTCCATTATTGAAGAACTAAAACTTCAAAGGGATTAAACAACATTTTTGCTTTATTGAGCCACTTACGTTTATGGAACTGGTTAATGTACTAAGATTATTTATAAAGCCAGTCCTCTGTTTCCAGAAAAATGTACTGCTTTTTCCTCTTGTACAAAATTCATAAACATGATTATAAATGAAAGAATTGCATTAGCTTTAAGATCAATTTAAATGAAAAACTCCAGCTGAACTTTCCTTAAGCCAAATGTGAAGTATTCACTATAAACAACTTCAGCGACATGCTATTGCTTCCACAGCACAGTGGAAGAAGTGTATTTTTTGCAAAGGTCCAGCTTTAATCAAGGCACTACAGGAAAAACTAGTAAAAAGTGGATCAAATTATGTCATCAAGTATGCCAAAATCTCCCTCTCTCTTACATTTGTGCATGCACCTTTGGGGATTTTTGGATAATATTTAAGTTTTGCATGTTACACTTTTCATAATACTCATACTGTTACCCTGGGCCTCTAGAATTCTGTTGCACTTAAGTGCCTAACTCTGCAGCAAGCATAAGGAAATTATGGCTTTTTTTTTTTTAGCTTTTGCAATAGTGTGTCATTTATTCAACCAAGTATATAGCACATCTGCAGTCCAGTAGCTTAGGATCCACCTTCCCTTGTAACAAGCTGTTGTTTTTTCCATTTACTGACTCCTGTGGAGATACTGTGCCCAGGAGTCACATAGACACTAACATTATACTCTTGCGCACAAGTACTTTCCCAAGTGAAACTGAAAAGGAACATACATGAAATGTGCCTGTTCAGTTTCACACTGCAGGGGGTGTTGCTCGGGAAATGCTTGTGTACAGAAGCTCTAAGCTAACCAAATGCCTGTTCTGAGGCTGGCAAGACACCAAATAGTGGAAGAAGAGAAAAAGACAGCTTTGGGAGGTAGGAAAGAATAAAAATCAGGCCCCAAGAACTTTTCCCATAGCTTTCTTACCCCATACAACAGTTCAGAGAACCGTCATAAAAGTTAGTTAAAATGCTCCTCCTCCCTGTTCCACAAGTTATAGAATACTGAAAAGGGGATATCAAAGTCAAATTACATTAGTGAAATAACTTAAAATCCATATTTGGCTCTGGATTTGGACAATATATCATATTACAGAATTCTTGCACCCTCACTGCGAAGCTGGTATTTAATGGTTACAAAATTATAGTGTTTATGCCTGCTGGTTACATGGACCTTGTCATCAGTCCTAAACCGGATATGTATTTCCAGGTCACCTGTGATGTTAAAGCATTGCTAAAGAGAGAAAAGGACTGTAGCAGGGCAGTTACCCCGCTCCGGAGAGAAAAGGCTAAGCTGATTGGGGAAGCAACCACAGCTGGCCCTATAAAAGGGCTGTGAGTCAGGAGCTAAGTCAGTCTCTCTCTAGCTGTAGAGAGAGAAGGACCTGGCTGCCTGGGAGAGAAGGGGACCTGAGTAGAGTAGTGCTGGGGAAGGCAAGAGGAGCTGGGAGCGCCAGCCTGGTAACTCCCCAGGCTGCAGGCCCTGTGCAAGGCCTAGAAAGGTGTAGCCTGGGGTTAGGCAAAGGCAGGAGGTCCAAAACCCCCTTGCCAGTGATGAGTGGTTTACAGACTGCAGTCTGCCCCAGTGAGCGGGGGCTAGATGATGACCGGAAGTAGCCACTGAGGCAAGGTGGGTGTAGAGGGTGAGGGTTCCCCTGGGAGGGGAGATCCAGAGCTGGGGTACTGTGGAGGGCAGAACCCCAGGGAAAGGGGTCCGGGAGGGACACAGAGCCAGCAGCAGGCGAGACAGTGGCCTGCAGAGGGCGTTCTGAAGCTGGTGAAGAGCTAATTTCCAGGACAACCAGCAGGAGGCGCCGCGCCGGCAAGTCATTGCTTCGCTACAAGGGCAAATAACTTTATCAGTAACAAACTGAGTGAAGTACATCTTGATTTGCAACTACTTACACAAATGACTGGGGATACCAAGGAAAACTGAATGTGCAATAACTGTTGTATTAAATACTGAATATTATCATTGTGACATTGTACATTCAACAGATTATTAAAATACTGAATCCATTCACTAGGGAGAAGAGTAACTTATTTGTGCAAATGAGGCAAATCATCTCAGGCTGCACCTGTAATAACATTTTGTGTGAAATCTCTCAGCACTTCAGCTGCACTTGGGGTAATGCTACAGTAGAAAATACACAAGCATTTTATCACTGTGTAATCTGACCCTGCTCAGGTCTAGATGACAATGTGGGAAGAACTGCAGTGCTTTCTCTTAGTACTGAACTACTACTAACGAGAGTGCTAGTATAGAGCGAGCAGTGCCACTTCTTATCGCTACCTCTCTGTACTTGCACTGAGAAGAGGGCAGTGGTAAAAATACCAGTGTCTTTCTACCTTAGTGCTCTCACTGTTACCAACACTGGTGAAGCTGCACTATTGATAGATTTCCCATAAGAGATATGTAAATAATACCTAGTTGTAAAGTATCCTGCCTCCAACATAGGCCCCTATCCTAATGCTTCAGAGAAAAGTGAAACCCACAGAAGTGTCCCAAGTCAATTGTGAAATGCTGAACAGCTGGAAAGGGTGATATTAGTATCTATACGTATGTCTACTGTTCAATAAAATACCTGCAGCTGAACCAGGTAACAGACTTTAGGGCCAGAAGGGATTGTCATGCTCATCTAGTCTGACCTCCTGCACATTGTAGGCCACAACACCTCACCCACCCACTCCTGTAAGCAGGTCTGTAACCTCTGGCTGAGTTACTGAAGTTCTCAAATCTTCATTCAAAGATTTCAAGTTACACAGAATCCACCACTTACTCTAGTTCAAACAGCAAGTGACCTGTTCCTCACGCTGCAGAGAAAGGCAAAAAAAACCGCAAAACCATCAGTGTGTCTGCCAATCTGACCTGGGGGAAAATTCCTTCCCAAATATGGCAGCCGGTATACCCTGACCATATGGGCAAGACCCACCAGCCAGACACCTGGGAAAAATTCTCGGTAGTAACTCTGAGTCCTGCCCCTTCAATGTCTCATCTCTGGCTGTTGAAGATATTTGCTAATAAAAGTCATGACTGTCTACAATGGCAAATGGCCCAATCTCAACCTATAAACATCAGTATTCTATCAGCTTTGTCAACAGGAATAACCTATTTCTTAGTGCTCACACTCAAAATTTGACACTATATAATTAAATGATTTGGAATGTGTATTCAATCTGACTAGGTATCTACCATACCCTGCCATTAGCACACACATGCACAGATCATAATTTCTATATTGACTCTGTGGTGGAATTTCTATTAACAATTACCAGAACTGTTAACATTCTTGTAGTCATCATGATGTATAAGCACAAGTTAATTAAAAATATCTAATTGCCTCTTACCCTGTGTAATCCACATCTCTAGGATAGTTTAACAAGCGAAGTCCTTGTTCTAGCTTGCGTAAACTTCCTTTTAAGTCTCCGGTTGCCATTATTTCACACACTATTCTTCTTTTAGATTTTGGGACAAGTTTAATACAGGATATTCTCTTTCTTAAAAAGAAAAAAAACAAACATGACAATTATAAACTGCAAAAGGATTACCAGTGAAGTCCATGGTTTTTTTTCCCCGAGACACTGTCTTATTTCTGACATTCTATAACATTTCCCAATATGCTATTGAGCCAAGGTACCGCACAAATTAATGTCTGTGTACTTCCTCATTCAAACTAAAAAGCATGGAATATATAGGTCAGTCAGTAAACTAGAATTATTACTGCTAGAAAGGGAAATCAGAGTTCAAATTCCGTAGTTGGGTTATTGCTTCCTAAATAGCTTGCTCAAGTAGAACAAAGACCTGTGTTTTACTCAATGTCAGGTAGTCGTATCATTATGGTCTGAAGACAGCTCTATACAACCAGCTTATGGGATCTGGATGAATCTTTATTTCAAGGAAACAGAGGCGAGAGTATTATAAGGGGAAGTGTGTAAAGCAAAAAACACTATATAAAATCTTATATAAATGCTGTATAAGCCCTGAAAAAGCATACTTAACTATAATAAAAATACAAAAAGGTGTTGCAGACACCAGTTCTGTGGCCATTAGGGGATGGAGTTTAAACTCAGTTTGGGGAAATATGTAGAAAGGCAGAGAAAGAAACTAGGTGAACAAAAAAAAAAATCTTTTACATGAATGTCTCAAGTCTTACTTTAACTTAGAGATATTTTTCCCTTAAGGTTTAAAGAAAATCCAACCATTTAAGTTATGAATGTGTCTTTAAAACAAACAAACAAACAAACAAACCTCCAGTGTTTTCCATGCTCTGAAGACTATTCTGATGCCTTTTCACAATCTGATAAATTCAGAACAATTAAGACTGAAATCTTCAGACTTGACATGTCCATAGTACTCAGTGAGGAATATGCACTATACTGTCATAAATTTTGGGGAAAATAGTAAAGTTAGCTCTAAACCAGCCCTAGTGGGGGAAAAGATCTTTTGCATTAAGACCAGTGTAGGTATTAAACAGACCATAATCAATTCTGAAGCAACTCAAGACCAAATACTTTAAAAAAAAAAAAAAAATAGAAAATTACTGACCCGTGTAATAAGCAGCTCATCCACAAAATAAATTGCTATTCATGCAGCACGTCAACCTTTCTAGCATATTTTGGATACCGGTATATATCAATCAGGAGAGTCCAACTGACACAAAACACATATGCATGACAACGAAAAGACTACCCTGATTTGTAGCAAGGCTTGTATTCCATCTCAGGATGAGTCTACACTGCAGTTAAAAACCCGCAGTTGGACCATGCCAGCTATCACAGGCTTAGGCTATGGGGCTGTTTAGTGTAAATGTTTGGGCTTGGGCTGCAGGCCAGGCTCTGGGACCCTGTGAGGTCAGACCCTTGAGACAATTGTTGATCTACCTTCATTACCCTAGTGGAGACATGAAGGGCATTTTGAGGAGAAACACATGAGTGCTGCTGACAGATATTCCATAGGAATATGGCCCAGCCATGAGATGTGTTTTTTAAACAAACAGAGGTGCCCATTCCAGGAGAGGACCATATCCACTTTGGATCAATTCACTAGCCCTGACCTATTGTGCAGCATTTTACAAAACCGAACAAGTTTTCACAGATACTTGTTTTTGCAAAAGTTTCCCATTCAGGACCAGTAACATCCATGCATAGAAATTCTGATAATTCCAATTTGTATCCCAAAGGGAAAAAATTCTTACTAATCTAATTCTCTTTCTTGACCCCACCCACATCCCTTTCTCTTTTTCCCCCCTTCTTCTTTTGGGGGATTGTCCCAGAGGAAGAACTAGGCTTGTGACAACCTGAAAGTGTCTCAAATATCCTGGGGGTAAATATCCTGTCTTTTCCTCCTGGTCCTTGGGTTCCAACACCAACAGCTGACCCTTCTTCCAGGTGGAGGAACAGAAGTTCTCCTGTCTTTTTCTTTCCCTCCTATAGATCTCCTAAGATTCAAGACATTAGGCTCCCATGATTCTGATGAAGAGACAGAAGATCCTATGGCAAGATTTAGGTTTGTGTTTTCTGGCCACCCGAGCCTTGGCCAGTTTCTCATTGCCAGTCTGACTCCAATAAAGAGCTTTGGAACACCAGGAAAGATAAGCCAGCTTCTTCCTGATTTTGAGAGGAAAGTGAGGAATCTCTCTCCTTTCTGATTGGCTCCCTTTTCTTCTTTCCTTCCAGCTATGTGGGTATTCAAGAAAAGGAAGAAAAATCTGTGGGTCTCATTGGAAGAGCTACCTGAAAAAGGTGGACACACTTCTCCTTTTTGATTTAGTCTCTATTTCCTTGAAAGGGTCACTCCACAACACCATGGAGAGATTCAGAGTAGGTGTTTTTTCACTGGTTGTGTTGGAGGAACAGAACTGCCTTGGCCCCTGAAAGTACATCCTATGGATTGGTAACCTTCAACCAAGGAGGACTTTGAAAAATTCAGTTAAGAAGGGCCTTCTTTGAAATTAGGCCAAACCACTGGAGAAGAGGAAGCAGGAATGAGCTAAATGAATAAACAGATAGGCCCTTTAATGCCATCCTATTGCTTTTGCTGGGTCCAAACTGTTTCTAAGTCCATCCCTTCACAGCTGGGATTTGGAAAGCAGGTGGGTGGGACCATGAGGGATTATAGTCAGCAGCCGCAATTTGCTGATGCGAGCATGGATGGTTCTGCAACATTCCAAACTGGCACGGCTGTTTTGTGCACCTTTCAGCAATTCTCCATCTTAGAAGACTGTTCTGAGTGCACTTGGCTCCATTGTAGCCTGATCAAAAGGGGGCTTGGGCAATATCTGGACAGTTGAGCCTCAGAAGATAGGCCTGGCTTACTCACCATGGAAAGTGGGATATCTCCATCTACACATTCCATAAAGGAAGAATGGGCGATAAAGATCTTTCCTTGTTGTTTGTCCGCCACATCTGCGCTCTCAGCAGTGCTGCAGGGGCAGTAATTGCTGCAAAACCTCAACAAGAGCAAGACTAAGAGCAAAAAAAAAAAAAAGGCTCTCTTACAAACCTGGAACCAGACCATGCAGTTCTGAAAGGACCAAATGTATTGAATTAAGTACTTTTCTTGGCTTCAATTTCTGTTCTGCATCGTCTTAAAAAGCCTGTTTACACCTGAGAAGGCAGCCCAACTGCAGGAACCCAACTGCTGGGTATTTCAGGGTCACTCCCACCCTGCATGTGACAGGTCTGGCTCTGATGCCCAAGCTGTAAGCAAACTGACAACTTACTGATTAAGATCTGTGAACCTTCCTTCCCAGAAGAAACTAAGGCTTGTATTAGTTTCACTCAGTCTGATCTGCAGCAGAGATTCCTACAGAAAAAATGCCTGTCTTGCAGAGAAGATCCATTAGCAAACTGACAAGATTCCTCCATCAGTGCTTCATAAAAAGGTTTCATTAGCAAAAGAGTGAGGCAGGTTTCCAAGAGATAATTAGTTCAAAGAAAATTCTGAAAATATGCAGTGCCAAATTATAGAAGATGACATTTCCCCCAGTTTGCTTGTTTACTACTGTATACGTTTCAATCAGCATGGCAAGTTATATATAAAACTGTATGCAACTTCCCCGGGAACTATAAATACAACAGAATCTCACTAATTCATGTAATGAGAGGGAGATTATTTGCAATTTAGAAAGTAAGCAAATCAGTGAAAGGGTTTGGGGGTGGGGGGTAGGACATTTAAAAAGAGTAATTTTAATTAGTAACAATACATATTCTGCAGTACATTTGTTAAAGCAGGATTTGAAAAATCCACTAGTTGAGACCTCAGTGAGTGAAAAGATCCATACGATACCTTTCTGCAGAATCTAAGCTTTAATTAGAAGAATATGTTTCTAGTCCTTTTAGAAGCTTTTCACCATTAACAAACATGGACTCAGTGTAGAATGATATAGTGCTGTAGCCCTGAATCTGGAAACAGGCAGCCTCAGTGCCTGTTCGTGTGCTTACAGCTTTGCCAAGCAGGTGAACGGTAACTTTAGAATCATAGAATATCAGAGTTGGAAGGGACCTCAGGAGGTCATCTAATCCAACCTCCTGCTCAAATCAGGACCTAATCCCCAACTAAATCATCCCAGCCAGGGCTTTGTCAAGCCTGACTTAAACCTCTAAGGAAGGAGATTCCACCACCTCCCTAGGTAACCCATTCTAGTGCTTCACCACCCTCCTAGTGAAAAATTGTTTCCTAATATCCAACCTAAACCTCCCCCACTGCAACTTGAGACCATTACTCCTTGTTCTATCATCTGGTACCACTGAGAACACAGATTCTTTAATAAGAATCTGATCAGTTTCACAGCTATTCAGAACCTTATGCACAAGAGTGACACTTTTAAGAACCATATGCAACTTGGGCAAACTATAGGTAGCACCACAGGCAGGAACTAGGGTTATGACACAGGAGGACCATCCTCTCCTTCCCCCTGAAAAAAATAGGCTGGGAGCTTTGGGGCAGCAGTCCTCTTTCCCTCTTTGCACCATCCAGAAAATTCTGGGAGAAGACAAAAGTAACAAGGACCTCTTTCCAACCACATTGGCCAGGAAGGTGAGTTAGGGTAAAGTAGTTAAAATCTTCCCCTCATGCCCTACCTTGTAATTACCTGTAGCCCCTGGAGGGAATGGAAAAGGAGATGCAGATTCAAATTTCAGACCTACCAGTAACCAGAGGCTGATGGGAGAGCTGGAGGTCCCTCTAAGTAAGGTCTAGAGACAGCACACTAACAAAAATTCTAGGACCTGATGGGGCAGAAAAGCTGAGATTCCTAGCAAGGGTGGTGCTGCTTCAACACATTCTTCTCTGTTTTTTGTTTGTTTGTTTAACTCCAGCAGCTAGTATGTCTGGTTATTTTTTTTCAAAACCTGAGTAAAAGTAGTGAAATTTCTGCAATAAGACTTTACACTACAGCAACCTATTAAATTCTTGCTAAATATTGGGGAGAGTGCCTGTCACAGCCCTGGCTAAGTTTCTCCATCGTGATCAGAAAAGAGACTGCTGTACTGGACCCAACCTTTGGATATGGCCTACTAGGTCTGAGCAACATCTTCGCAATCTCTAAATCCAGCCTCTCTGGCACACTCCGGGGGTACAGACCCCTGTCTAGTAGCCCTCCTAGGGATATGGGACCCCATAGTCTAGCTGCCCTAGGCCCAAAGACCAGTACTGACACCACAAGCCCCCCTGATAGTTTTATTATGCCATCCCCAGAGCTCCACCCTCATGGGTATCTAGTTTACAATTTAACTCCTCAGGGACGACAAGACAGTTAAAGCAAGTAACAGACTTTGCATAGGAACTTAACTATTCACTTTACTTAGAGTCAAGCACACGAGTTACAGATCTAAGCAAAAACAACCAACAGCTGCACTCATGACCCTCCCTCAGTTTCATCTTTCCTATGAGGCTTTTGGGTCTCGGTGAGTGTTCTTCAGATCCTCCTGACCCATCTCCTCCTGCTCAATCTTCTCTTCTTAGCCATAGTCTCCCTTTTGCACACAAGCCCTCATGCATATAAGTAGTTTTGATCATGAGTCCCGCTGTGAGGTCCCAATGTCCCAGCCATGCTGAACTCACATGAACAGTCCCCTTTGTTTCAGAGGAGAGATGGAGCCAATTTAGTCAGGAGCAAGTCAAACCTTGGGAGCAAGCAGGATGTCTCATTAAGTGTTTTCTCATCTTGGGGAGAGCTTCAACTCTTCCTTCTCTTGTTATACATTACAACCAGGCTATATGTACACCAGTTTAAACAAGCTCTTACATAACACAAAATAGAGTCATATAAAAAATGGAGGTTCTAATCTACAATGTGGGGTACAATCATAATTTTGTTTTGAGAGTATAATTTAAGTTAACAAGATGACAGTTTCACACTGCCATTTCCACATTGGAACTACAGAATGTGAAAAAAAGTGCTGAAAACAAGTTACACTAGCAGAGTTTTAGACATTTATGGGAAGTTAAAGAGCCCATTAAAATAATGGAGTAAGTAGTCAAAAGATCCCTTGAACACATGACACCCCTACATTTTAATGAAAATTCCTTGTGTTTATATAGTGTCCATAGGTCCATTTTACATGGAATACCAATACTGCCTATTTGTACAAAAAATGGTTCTTAAGATCAAAAAGACAAAGAGGAGAGACCTATTCAATATGACTAACAGAGTTCCCATTGAAGAATTACACCCGCAACAGAGGAGGAAGCCAACTGCTGTTTTTATACTTAGGCAATGTCAACTGCAAAAAAAGGTGGTGTTTTTACTGTGGAATAACTAATGCACATTAGCTATCCTGCTGTAAAATCCTACAGGAAACAAGGTACCTGTAGTTTTTAAATCACAAAGTACCTAGGTGACATCAATACAATATCCCCACCCATTGAAGAAATATGTAAACTTCCTTCCAATGCCTGTAACAGAAAAATAGCAGTGGCATTCAGTCAGTGTGGTTCTTCCTAAACAAGCTACAATTTAGCCCTTCCATTTTTCTCACCCTTCTTCCCATTTTTGCACCATTTAAATACTGAGGGCATTAGCTTCCAATAAAACATTTCCTTTTGCAGGGACAGGAAAAAGGATCATTCTCTGCCACATACTATATACACAGCAATAGATCCATAAACATTTGAACTTGGAGATCAACACACAAAGTTGTGCATTATACAGTGGTTACATATTGTTATTGTAAAAGATACTAATTAACTCTCAACAGTAACAAACTGCCAATAATTGTCTCATCCCATGCAGTTTTAAACAATCATTCAAGTGATGAAGCAGCAACAGGAACAGTTCTACTGATTTATACCAATGGCAAGTAGCACAATTAAATTGCTATCCTTAGCTTTGAGGTACAGGTGAGATGACTATAACTAGAGCCCTACCAAATCCACAGTCATAAAAAACGCATCACGGACCATGAAATCTGGTCTCCGCCCATGAAGTCTGGTCTTTTGTGTGCTTTTACCCTATACTATGCAGATTTCACAGGGGAGATCAGCATTTCTTAAGTTGGGGATCCTGACCCAAAATGGAGTTGCAGGGGTCACAAGATTATTTTAGGGGGATTGCAGTATTGCCACCCTTACTTCTGCACTGCCTTCAGATCTGGGCGGCTGGAAAGCGGCATCAGTTGTTAGCTGGGCGCCCAGATCTAAAACTAGTGCCCTGCCAGCAGCAGTGCAGAAGTAAGGGTGGCAATACTATACCTAGCCATCCTTCCTTCTGCACGGCTGCTGGCTGCGGCGCTGCCTTCAGAGCTGGGCTCCCAGCCAGCCGCTGCCGCTCTCCAATTGCCCAGCTCTGAAGGCAGCGCCACAGCAATATGGAAGTAATGGTAACAGTACCGCAACCGCCTCCCCACAAAACCTTGTAACCCCCTCCACAACTCCTTTATGGGTCAGGACCGCTGAAATTACAACTCTGTGACATTTCAGATTTAAACAGCTGAAATCATGAAATTTACGATTTTTTAAATCCTATGACCGTAAAAATGACCAAAATGGCCCCTGAATTTGGTAGGATCCTAATTATAACACCCTTCTATTTCATATCTGGCAGAAGCATCAAGGCGGTTGTGACCAGAGACCTCCCAAAATGGTCAGCACCCCAGGAGTCCGTTTTCCCCACAGGAGACTCAGCAAAGCAAAGGGGGGCAAGGCGCACGTGTTGCCCTTTTTCTGCCTTGCAAGTCCTCAGGAAGCTTTAGTGCCCCCGGGCTCGGGTAGTGTCCCGCTCCGGACGTGTTGATGTAAGTCCGGGAGAAGCAGGGCCTCCAGGCCGGTGCTTCGCAGCTGGAGAGAAACACAAGGGAAGTGCTCAGCCCCTCTCGCACTCTGGGCCACTTTACACGGGAGCGAGCAGAGTGCTCTACAGAAAATCCGGGGCCCGGCCCTGGCCTCCGCGGGGGAAAGAGACTCGGCGGCCGCGCGGAACAGAGCCTGTCCCGCCCCAGGGAAGATGCACAGAAAACTTCGCGCCCCCCCCGATCAGTCTCGGTATGGGGGAGGGGCAAAGACTGAAACAGACACGGACCGGCGGGGCGGGCGGGCAGGATCAGGAAGCCGGGGGCGACGGGTCGCAAACAGAGTAACCTCCCCCCCTTTCTCTGACTCTCCCCACCTTTTTTTCCTAGGACTCCCCCATAGCGATTCTCCGCTCGCCTATACTCAGCGCCCGCACCCACCTGGGCCTCCCGGCGGCAGTTTGTATTTTACCGGCAATTCAAGCCCAGCCGCGGGAACCGCCCCTCACCTCGTCTCCCGATTCGCATTAGCAGATTCATCGCTCGCTCTCCGTCACCTACCTGCCATAGAGCACCCGGGTCAGCTCCACAGCGAAGCCCTGTTGCCGGGCGACTCCCACTTGCGGGCGGGCGGGCGGGACAGGGAAGATTACGTAGCCCTGGGCACTGGCCAAGTTCGGCTCATGCAGAATCTGCCGACACAAATCTGACAGCGGTTTCCGCTTCCGGGAAGTCTCGCGGCGCTGACGTCACTTCCAGCAACAACAGCAAACGTCAAAACTCAGGCGCGAGAAGGGGGCGGTGGCAGCGACGGCGGCGCAAAGGGCTCTCATCTCCTCTCCCTCCCTCCCCTTTCCCCTTCCCGTGCCCGGTGCTTCCTGAGTTCGTTCCCAGCCGGCGAGGCTCACGCACCGACTTGGTTCGTCGCGGCGGCGGTTGGGATCGGAGCTTGGAGAGGTACGAGAGACCCCCGAACTTGGTCCGTGGGGTCGGTGCGGAGTGAGTGGCACCGCGGCCAATCAGAGGTCGGCGCTAGGGTGGGGCTGTCTGAAAGGGCCAATCCGGCTCAGGGGCGGGACTTTCCTTGCCCGGTTGGGTCTGTGTGAGAGCCAGAGGCTGGCGCTGGGAGCAACGTTATCCTAAAGCTGCTCTGAGACCGCTGAGCCTCTGCTCGGCCGACTCCTGCCTGCTCCACGCCGCGCCTTCAGTGCCCGCGCCTGCCCGCTCCCCCCCTGCCAGCACACACTCACGCCCCTTTCACTGCCTATGGGCGAGTAATCTATCCACCGCCTTTTCTTCCTTAGGGCGCTGCGGGGGGATGATGGTTTTTATTCCTTTGTTGCCCGTGGGCGGGAGCGGGGGGGGGGGGGGAGGGAGAGATAGGTGACGGTACAACAGGCTGATGATGATTCCGAGTTGCTCGGAGCAGCGTGTGTGTGAGTAAGGTGTAACCTAGAGTGAGGGCTACCTGCGAGGGAAAGGGGATGCTGTTGGCACTTTAAATTTCCTAAGGAGATAGTGACAGCTCTGACAATCATGGACATGAGGAAACGGAATAATCTTTTAACTAAAATAGTCATTTAAAAAACTTTTTTAAAACTCTTATTAAATGCACCTCTGGCTTCCAAACATCCATGTTTAGTAGTAATATTAATGATGCTTCATGGCCTGTGTACCGGACTGGAAAGGAAGGTGCACAGTGCACTAGCCCTTGTGCTCACCAAGTGGTGAGATTTTCAAATTTGCGCTAAGGAACTGGCATTTATCTTGAACCAAAACGGTCACTGCTGTGGGCACAGGCCATTAGCACTGAAGGATATGTCACTGCAGTTTCACACAGTTCAGACGACCTGGTATTTCTATCAACAAGACCATGATTTGACTTTTAGTATTCTGCAGCACACACCAGCAATGTAATACTTACCATAACGTAGCACATTGAAGCCATGTCCAGGATTGGGGCCTGCTTGTGATAGGCTCTGTACAGAAAAAGGTAGATAGGATAGCGGATGTATAAATAAATGTTAGTGGCTTTCCTCTACTCACAAGGGTAGGCCAATCCATTGGAGTCTCAATAGGTAGGGAGGACTGTACAATTTTGAAGTCTTGGAAATACACCCAAATGATTTATTTTGGTATAAACATTGAAGATGGAGACTTTCAAATAGACAATTAAACTGGCTACTAACTAGTTTATACAATACAAATTACATTGACTCTTATTTACTCCTTCCCTCAGATGATTTTATGCCCAGAAATGGGTTTACCCATCATGTTGTAATAGTGAGTTTCTAAAGTGTTCATCTTGATTACTGCAAAACTGAAAATAATTGCTTGATGGGGAAAAATAAGACATCAGATCTAACAAACGGCAGATAAGCTCTTAGTTACAAATGTATTACATCTTATGGCTTTGATGATCAGTGCTTAGCTAGTTAAAATGTGTCTCAATCTGTTGCATCTGTGAAATCTGCTCATTTGGTATTTAACTTAAAATATCTATTGTCCTTTCACTATTCATTCCTAAAATGAGTAAGATTTTAATGAAGGATTTTGATTTTTAAACAGCTTTCACCTTTTGATATCTTTCCATAAAAGTATGGGTGTATTTCACAAAGAACCTGTTTTTTCAAATATTCTGTCATACTACTTGCATTTGTATCCCTGGATATCAGCCATACTTACTCTCTAATGTGAAATTGATTAGAAGTGATCGTGGTCTGACTTCTGAGATGAAAAGATTACCAGGAGCACTGAGAAAATGTTTATTTTCTTTCATTATAAATGAATGTTGACTGGCTTTTGTTTATAAAAACCCGGTGTAGCTGCTTTTTCCATGTTTTATTTACAGCTAAAGGAAAGGTTTAATCACCTGCAACCAGTATGAACACAAGTACTACCTATAGACAGATAATCCATTTTGCAGAGGATCAGAAGCTAGTATAAGAAAAACTTGGGTGTTTGCCTGGTAGTGTAAAGTCCACTTGATAATTCAGCAGGCGTGATCATTCCATGCCCTATTTCTGATAATGCTCTTTATTTCTCACCTGTAAACCTCTTTGGAATACTCTGACCCGGGGGAAAAATGGTCTTTCAATGTCTTGTAATACTGGAAAAAGTGGCAGCTTGAGTTAGCAATCTTCATTTGTTGGATTCTCCTCACACTTTTCAGAGCCCAGAGGATTCTTCTCCCATATCCTACTTTCTTCTTTTTCACACTTCAGTATTGTTGTAGATCTCTGATTATTTTATCATTTGTTTAGTTCCAACAATATCCTCAGCACTGTACAACGTGCAAAAATAAAGATCATCCCTGCTTCAAAGAATTACAGGGAGGAGAAAAATGAGGAAGGAGAAATGGATGTGAAGAAAAAGTGTAGGCATAGAGAAGAGGGAGTAGGGGAGGAAGAGGGCAGAAGTTCTGGTGAGGCAGACCAATAATTACCATTAAATGTCCATTGAAAAGTCCATGAACTGCAGCTGAAGGAATCTAAGGTCCAAGTAACAAATTCAAGAAATCTAGTTTCTATGTCAGGTCATGAAGAAATGTGGCCTTTACAGCTGAGAGTTTATTGGGGTAGGGGTAGGCTGTATGGTGGAGGACACTTGCCAGAATCTGACATCTTGTGCCATCATCTAGACTGAATTTTGAAGGACAGATCAAATTGCCTCAGATCTGTCAACAGCCTGCAAGATTAGCTGGCAGACTTAACAATTCCAAAACTGTATTTGGGTGGGAGGATCCTGTCACAATGTCAAGACACTGCATCAGAATGTGATGACCTGTCATGACAACACGAAAGCTATCACAACGCAAACATCACATCACTTCCTCAGGATCTGTGAGAAGGTGTTTGTGAGCAGCAGCAAATCTTAAAATGAAAGGAGAGGCTGGTTGCACTAACTATTATTAAAGGTGCTTGACACTTTCCACTATAAAATCGTGATTTTTCAGTTGCTAATAATTTTGTCAAACTTTAACCATTTTGGCTGAAATGCAGGTATCCATCTCAGGCTGAATTTTTGGGGGGATAATTTCAGCCAAATGGTTCAATCATTTCTGATTGAGGCTAGGAAAAACATGTTTCCCTCATGTAAAAAAAAAATGTGGCAACCTTTTCTTTGCTCTAGCACTCCTATACTTTGAATCAGGGATTTGAAATTGAGAAGGAATGCGTATTTTGTGATCTGCATAAAAATCCACCCAAATTTGGCCAAGTTATAAGCATCTGAAAAATCGTAGTTTGCACATGGTCCGTAGAGACTTGCTAGAGCTTAATAGCTAAAATCCCAAAAGAATCCTCACTGAACCCCTCAAAAGAATCCATTCTCCTTTCACATCTGCGTGTGCCATCCCCACAGAGTGACTGAGCATGCTCCAGCACAGGGCAATGGCGATTAAAAGGATTCTTCCTGTATTGGCTGCTTTGGGCCTAGGATGAGCATCAGAATTGAAGCCTGTCTCTCCTGCATTGTCAGTGATCCCCCTGCTGGCATCCTGGCAGCATGGAGGAGGAAACCATACATCTCAAATGCACATGGGACAAAAGCCAGTTGAGGGTGAGGAAAAGGAGTAGATTGGGACAAGAAATCTGGTGAGACTGGGACTGGAAGAGGAGGAAAGTGAAACTGGGAGCTGGAGAGGAGGAGGTCTAGGACTAGCTGGGCAAGGGGACTGGGAGCTGCAGAGGGAAGACTGGGTTTGGGAGCTGGTGAGTGAAATGGAGGCAGGGGCTAGAGACGTTGGCTGTGGGGTAACATGAGATTGGACGAGGAGCTGGGGGACTGGAGAGAGACTGGGACTAGAAAACTGTGGGGAAAAAGAAAGATCTGAAAAGGATCTGACATAGGGGGATAACTGGGACTGGCTGGGCAAAGACTGGGGCAAGATGCTGGGGAAGAGAGAGAGGTGTGTATGTGGGGGGCGGGGGGAGACTGAGATGGGATATTTAGTCTGGGGAGGAAGAGTGGGAGGCAGTGGGAGAGGAAACTGAATTGGTCAGGTTGGGCAAGGGTACAGGGTGCGGTAGGGGAAGAGGCTGGGAGTAAAGAAAGGCATGGAGATTAGGACTTGGAGAGCAAGATCGGGGTGGGGTGACTAGGACTGACTAGGCAAGCTGGCTGGAACGGTGACAAGGAGCCAAGAGTGGGGAAGAGACCAGATAGGGGCAGAGTGGGGAGGATGGGACAGAATGGGTCAAGCATGGGAGGAAATAAGTCTATTAGAACACTCTCTCTTGTAGAGTATGAAACGGAACCCAAGATTCCTGAGTCTATATTTTAGTCGTGTTAGTAAATATATGGGAATTCCACTGGCAAAGTGCATCTCTCATCCCCCTCTCTAGTACTGGTCCATACAGGAAATCACAATCTACTATTGCTAGGAGTTACTCCATTAGTTTAAATGGCGGAGTTCCTTGCAGATTAGTTCTAACATCCTATCTCATAGAGTTGGAAGGGACCCCAAAAGGTCACTGAGTCCAGCCCCCTGCCTTCACTAGCAGGACCAAGTACTGATTTTTTGCCCCAGATTCCTAAGTGGTCCCCTCAAGGATTGAGCTCACAACCCTGGGTTTAGCAGGCCAATGCTCAAACCACTGAGCTCTCCCTTCCACTGTAGAACAGGTTAAGGTTCTAGACATGCTGATGACCATGTGGATGAAAATATGACCGCACCTAATTAAATTTCTGTATCTTAAATTTGATTTATTTAAAACCTAGGACATTATATAAAAGATCCCCTACAGTAAAAGAACATTATTAAGGTTGCAAAGTTAAACCCTCAAATATGAGATGCCTGTGCAACATTAATTTGTCCCCTTTAATTCACTCATTGGGAACTGTGGATGAATAGATGAAATACTATATAATGCTATAAGTACACTGAAAACTCAGGTCCTATCTCTCTCAAATTGGGTGTCCAACATTAGTGGCTACTTTTGACTTTAATCTCTCTGTGCATCAGTTGCCCATTTGTAAAATGAGGAGAATACCATCCCCCTCACATCATGGGGGTGTTGTGAATATAAATTAGTTGTGTGGGAAGCACTTATATACCATAGTTATTAGCACCATAGAAAAGCCCATGGAAAAACAAACAAACAAACAATAATTCTGTTTTCAGAGCAGGTTTTGAATTCAATAAGGCATGGGGTCACATACTGAACAATAAAGATAAAACATGTTGAACAGCTGCTCATTAGCTGAGTACCATTTCCATCACTGTACATGAAAATCAAGTGTAACAGTAATGTGTTTTCAAATGTATATTTAAACTGAAATATAATGCATATACAGCCACTGCCATTAATTAATTCAGTTTTTCTCTCCACTATTTTAACAAGTAGTTTCTATGAACTATAAATATCACTGTATCATTTTTTTTAAAGTCCTCTAGCAAAAGGACCAATCTAGGAAAGACCTGAAATTGATTATATGAACATTCAGCACAGATTTGTTCTTTTAGAAGTGACAGGGGTCATCAACATTTACAGGAAGGGCTCCACCCGGTTTTGGGTCACATAACTGATTCAAAGACAAATGCACAAATAGCAGCGAGAGAGAGAAGTCTTGTGGATTTGAAGACACAGCTTCACTTTTCCTAGACAGCTTTTAAATGTAACTAAAAATTGAATGAGATTTGTTTTTCAGCTGTATTAAATACTTGCCTTCCCAACCCTTCACCAGTTTACTTCTTCTTAGGCCTGGTCCACACTAACCCCCCACTTTGAACTAAGATACGCAACTTCAGCTACGTGAATAACGTAGCTGAAGTCGAAGTACCTTAGTTCGAACTTACTGCGGGTCCAGACGCGGCAGGCAGGCTCCCCCGTCGACTCCGCGTATTCCTCTCGTGGAGCAGGAGTACCGGCGTCGACGGCGAGCACTTCTGGGATCAATTTATCGCGTCTAGACAAGACGTGATAAATCGATCCCAGAAGATCGATTGCTTACCACCGGACCCGGAGGTAAGTATAGACCTACCCTTAGAAACCTTAATGCTAAAAGACAGTCATAGGTAATTGCTGTTTGCAAGTTAGAAAGTGAAGATTTGTAATAAAACTAATTCCAGAAATAAAATTCAGAAAACAGCTAGATTTTAAATTTCCTGATTCTGAAAAATTCTAAGCAGTTCAATATTTCCACATAAAAGCTTTTTAACCAGGTAAATCTAATTTGTTTTCTCACATAACTAGAACAGCAAGTTGTATATTTCTCAATTCAATAGTATGAAAAGTTTTCCCTTCCTTGATCTACTACCACTCTCTCGAATCTACAACATGGCTATCTATTTTCTGAGTTTTACTAGACTGAACCACAGATTAAACCAGCACATAATCAACTAATCCTATTGTAAAATATTAAGCACCTGTTTTAAAAGTGCTTAATCACAACATGTATAAAGTGACACAGTCAATTGCATGTATATGAGAAAACAAGCAATTTACTTCTGCCTTTCTTGAGAGGAACACCTAAGCTTAAAAAAAAAAACCTCAAGTTGGTAGCAGCTTCAGCCTAATTCAGTAGCAAGTAATGATCACATTAGGAAGGTATACTTCTGAATTTTTCCTTCTTAAAAATGTCTAACACAAACATAATTGCAACCATGGGAAAAAAAGTGCCCAACTTATTTTAAAGTGACCAGGAAATAAGTGGGTTGGTGCGAAGGGGCTTATCCAGGACTTTCTGGGGAATTTAAGTTTAATGTAGAAAAAGCAAGTTTTTAGCCCTTAACCTTGTAATGAGAACCTTCTGAATGTGGAGAGAATATAAATGTAAATATATCTTCCTCACTCTGGAGGCAAATTGAAACAAGAGGTAACAACTGCTTAAGGCCTAAATCCTGGTCCCAGCACACAACCTAGACAGTTGTGTTATGGAGCTGCTCTGGGATGGAGGCCATCCTGTAGGGTGGAGTTGCTCAGTGGCTATTTATTTCATGGTGAAGAATAACTGATGGCTCTGTACAACAGCAGATTCACCTTCTCTGCTGTTTCCTGTCCTGTGATTTAGTTAATATTTAATTCACAGAGGCTCTGGAGCTGAGCTCTGTGGTGCCTTGTAGGCTATCAGAACCCTGTCTCCTCTCCTGTTGCTGCAGTCTAGTGGAACTCCATTTGTTTTGTGGCCACAAAGGAAAGGGAAGGATTGACCCTAAGAGGCATTAACTGTTTCCATTTATCTCTATATGGCATTGTTGCTGCTGTTTGTATTATAGTAGTGCCTAGATACCCCAACTGAGATTAGGGGTCCCCTTGTGCTAGGCACTGTACGTGTACAGGTTTTAGAAAACTGGTGTGTTTCTGGACCTATGGGAGACTACACAAGAGACTGGGGATGGCTGAAATTTGAGCATTGGCAGCAAGTAATTAAACTTGCAAAAATTGTAGATGCAAATGTTAGAGGCTCTTTATGTTCAGAACTTCTGATGTCTTTGTGAGTGAATAGATTACTATTCTAACAGATAAACAGTAATGTTAAACTTAAGTCTTAAGCCCATCGAAGTCTAATAGCCTCTTGTAGAGTCTAATATATCCCCACCAGTGTATATATGCAGTGACCGTGTCCTCTGAGAAGATCTTCTGAACTGTAGTTCTTTGATCTTTCCCCTCCCTCCATCAGTGTTTTTTAGTCTTCTAAAAGCACCCACTCCCCACTAAGATGTGTGTATATATAAGAGAGAAGTGTTTATGTAAAAATAAGAGAGGTTTAAACTGAAAAAAAAATTCAAACAGAGGTTCCAGTAGAAATAGAAACCATGCAAGAGTTCAAAAAGTAGAAACAGGCAGAAATAAAAAACAAAGTAGTTTGAATATCCCACTTTTGCAAACTTCCAAAACAATTTAATGTTTTGGTTTTGTGACCATTAACCTCGTTCTCCTCCACCTTCTCTTTTTGTTAGTTTCCTACTAGTTACATGTTTAAGCTCTTTTGGAGCCATTACATCATATGTCTGCCCTTAACATAATAGATCCCTGATTCTGATTTCCAGGTGCTACCTGAATATGAATAATAAAAGCATGCATGTGAGCTCCTACCAGACCAGTGTCCAAATGCACAAGTCAGTTCAGATGTGTCTTTTTTTGGTGAGCCAGCAACAGGAGACCGCAGAGCTCAGGAATGAGTGTTCATTAATTTATGTTCTGCTATCATAGCAGGGGTATAAAAATAAGACCGTTTCACTGTACAATTCTAAAACATACTAGAATTCAAAGAACGTTCCTTTGCTTGGGTTGTGAGTTCAAGTGGCCTACTTTGTGAGTAACTATTTTCCTTGTCCCTTTGATTAAATACAAATTATTACTGAAATATTTGTCATTGAGATTTAAGTGTCTAATTTAGAAGGTTCCTGAATTAAATTAGGGTTACCATATCTCATAAATAAAAAAAGAGGACCCTCCACGGGCCCTGGCCCCGCCCATTTCCCCACCCCCTAGCCCCGCCCCAACTCCGCCCCTTCCCCACCCTAACTCCGCCCCCTCCTCCCTCCCACTCCCAGCCAGGGGGAAAGGGCTGCCCCAGTGCTACCAGCTTCACGGTTTCCCGGGCAGCCCCCAGACCCTGCGCCCCCGGCCGGCGCTTCCCCAGCGCAGCTGGAGCCCGGGAGGGGAAGCACCCAGCCGGGGGCGCAGGGTCTGGAGGCTGCCCAGCAAACCGTGAAGCCGGTAGCGCTCGGGCTTTGGGCAGCCCCCTTGCCTCCGGACCCTGCGCCCCCAGCCGGGCATTTCCCCTCCGGGGCTCCGGCGGCTCTGCGTAACTTACACTGTATAAGTTACACAGAGCCGAAGAGGAGCAGAGCCCCCGCAGCTGGAGGCTCTGCTCCTCTTAGGCTCTGTTTAAGAGCCGGGCTGCCCCAGCGCTACCAGCTTCGGGCAGCCCCCATGCCTCCGGACCCTGCGCCGCCGGAGCCCGGGAGGGGAAGTGCCCGGCTGGGGGCGCAGGGTCCGGAGGCATGGGGGCTGCCCGAAGCCGGTAGCTCTCGGGTAGCCCGGCTCTTAAACAGAGCCTCCAGTGGCTGCGGCCCTGTGTAACTCACAGTGTGTCAGTTACACAGAGCCCCGGGGGCTGGAGGCTCCAGCCGCCGCGGCTCTGTTTAAGAGCCGGGCTGCCCGAGCGCTACCGGCTTCGGGCAGCCCCCGTGCCTCCAGACCCTGCGCCCCCAGCCGGGCACTTCCCCTCCCGGGCTCCAGCGGCGCAGGGTCTGGAGGCACGGGGCTGCCCAAAGCCGGTAGCGTTCGGGCAGCCCGGCTCTTAAACAGAGCCGAAGAGGAGCAAAGCCTCCAGCGGCTGCGGCTCTGTGTAACTGACACTGTGTCAGTTACACAGAGCCCCGGCGGCTGGAGGCTCCAGCCGCCGCGGCTCTGCTCCTCCCCGACTCTTCGGCTCTGTTTAAGAGCCGGGCTGCCCGAGCACTACCGGCTTCGGGCAGCCCCCCGTGCCTCCAGACCCTGCGCCCCCAGCCGGGCACTTCCCCTCCCGGGCTCCGGCGGCGCAGGGTCTGGAGGCACGGGGCTGCCCGAAGCCGGTAGCTCTCGGGCAGCCCGGCTCTTAAACAGAGCCGAAGAGTCGGGGAGGAGCAGAGCCGCCATTTTCCCGGACATGTTCGGCTTTTTGGCAATTCCCCCCGGACGGGGGTTTGACTGCCGAAAAGCCGGACATGTCCGGGAAAAAGAGGACGTATGGTAATCCTAATTAAATTTCAGAATCTGCTGCATTTACTATACTCTACAGCATAACTAACTAGCAATAAGTAAGAACAGAAGTCACATACACAGCTGCTGTACATCTGAGATGCTGGTAAAAAGAGGGCACAGCCTAGTACAACTTTGGTTGTGATAAAAAGAAAGGCCTGGATGCCTTTTGACCAACGTCTTGTGTTGTAATTAAGATTCTCTTTAATACTGGAACATAAATTCCACATTAAAAAAATGGAGTCCTCAAGCCACCCTTTCTAAATCTCATGATATTTAAAACTTGCCATGGAAGAATATATTGCGATCTTTAAAAAAAGAAAATAAGAAAATAACTTGTGTTAGCTGGGAGAGTGAAGGAAAACAGAAAATGACATTTTCTAGTGTTCAGCCTACTCTGATTTTTAAGTTTTCTAAGCAAAGGGGCTTCTATCACTTTCTTGGAAAACTGTTCCACATCATAACAGATCTTACGGTCAGGATGTTTCTAAAAATACAGCCTACATTTTTCTTAGCTTCATCCCATTACTTCTAGCTATACCCCCTTTCATCATCAAATAATTTCACTATCCATAGGGAATACATCCTTCAGATATTTGTAGACCTTTACCATGTTTCTCATCTTAATCATTCCTTAGTTCTTCAAGGTTTTTTTCACATTGATTAGCTCTTCTAGGTTTCTTCAGACTCTCCAGCCTAGCCATCTGATAATTGTTTTTCTGTGAACTCACTCCCATTCAATATATTTTAAGTAGAATGCCCAGAATCAAACACACGAATCCAGGTGCAGTCACACCTGAGCTACACTGAGAAGAACTATTACCTCCCTAATTTGTGTAGCAATGCTTCTTTAAATGCAGCTCAAGATTGGTCTTTTTATAGCCATATCACATTACAAATATGTTGCAGAGTTGTCAGCACTTGATTTTAATCACAAATCTGATAGTATTTGGCATTTCTATAAAAAACATAGTTCTTGGACTCAGTTGTAATCGGATTTTGTTTACAACACACATAAAATTAAGTTTTTGTGTTTATAACTATGAGAGCTAACATGAATCCACCTTCTGTTTTTGAAGCATTTTGAAGACTAAGACACCTGTCTAAATAAATAAATAGCAGTAGATCTTCGTATTATTTCTTTGTCTTCGCCAATAATTGCTAATCTTCCTAAGTTAGAATCAATTCCAAAGTTGTTAGGTTTTATCTTAATACCAATTCCTGCCTTTATTACACACTACCCTACATGCCATTTATCATTACCTCTTGATTATAGTCTCAGTCTGCATTACATTGTTTCCAGACAGGCCATTTGAGTTAATTTTACAAATAATTCTGAAAACGCTAGTCCCAAACATTGTGATCCCTCTTGCAAGTCCCGTTGACTTGAATGGAGCAACTTACATTGTGCTCCGTATTATTTACAGAATCAGGCCCTGAATTTTGTAATTCTGTCCAGAGCATCAATAATGTTTGGCAAATTTTATTTTTTAAGTTTTCATTGATTTTTTTGTTGTTGTTCTCTATAGCTGTTCATTTTACTGGGGACAGAGGATAAACATATGGCATTTCCAATAATTTACAGTAATTTACAAGATTACTCTTCTCTTACTATTTGAAAGTCAATTCTACCTTTGTTTTTATTCAGCTTTTCAGTACCTGCTAGATATTTCCCAAAACTTTTCATAAATTGCCAATGCAACTCTAAACTTATAAGCTGATTTCCTTAGCAGCTATAAAAATGCCCACTGATGTTTTTTCTAAATAACCTTTCATTTGGATTTTATGACCCACAGACTCGCAGATGGGTCAGGGGCTGTGGAGAGTGGCTAGGAACCAGCAGCTGCAACACCAAGGATACAGTGGGCAAGGCTATCTCACCAGAGAGCATGGTAGAAGATTAGCTACTAACAGCATTTCAAACACAAACCATCGTAAACAAGCCCAAGGAGGAATTGACATCTACCATCTGTTGAAAGCAAGAAAATCTAAAGAACAAGAAGGATTCATTAACTTGGAAATGCTGCCCCCTGAGCTTAGTTTTACCATTTTGTCATATCTGAATGCAACTGACCTCTGCCTGGCTTCTTGTGTCTGGCAGGATCTTGCTAATGATGAGCTTCTCTGGCAAGGGTAAGTTAATGTGAGGTCACCTGCATGGAATAAAGAGGATTACTAGATTGATTGTGGGTTGTCACACTGTTTACCCTTTTGAACAATGTTTCAAATGTGAAAAGTTACTGTTTAACTCATGCTAATGAACTGTTTTATACATTTTAAGGATTTTCTATTTGTCTTTTTGCAAACAAATATTACCCAGGTCAATTCAGACTTGACAGGGGTAAAATTTGAACCCAGTGCAAATCCAGATCTGTGTGAAAATTATAAACATGCTGTTGTTTGTGGTATCACGTCTAGAAAGAAGACTAATGGCTTGTCTTCACTGCAGTGTAAATCAAGGTTTGCCCGTAACCCAGCTCCCCCCCTGCACACATAAAATATTATTGTTCAAGTTCAGTGGTACTTTAAATTCGAGCTAGCTGGCCCATCAACAGATGTGGTTGAAGCTCAAGTGGTTGTGATGCTGGAGTTGATAATGTAGAGGTAACTCAGCTAGTCTGTGCTGCTCAAGTGTTGTTTGCAGTTTTGTCATTTTCACTCAAGCTAGAAAGGAGCTAGCTTGAGTTATCTATGCTCACATTAGCACTGAAATGAAGACAAGCCCTCTAGCACACTGGTGTCTCCACAAGTGCTTTTCATGGCCCACTATGTGCCTGACAGCAGAAATGTTAAAGTGGGTCTAAGTCCAGCATATAGAATCTAAATGGGAAAGCATCAACAAAGAGAAAGGATTAATGCAGTAAAGTAGAAGTGTCATACTGCAGTGGTAGTAAAGGTGATGTGGATTGTAGACTTATTTAATCAGTAAGGAGAAGAAAAGTCAGGAATCCATTGTCTCCATCAAAAATAGAGAACTTAAATTTAAAACGCTATGAAAATTGATTTACAAAGTTCAGATAAGAGTCATCCTTTCATAAGACCCAGTTTCAAATTAAATGAACATCTAGTTGAAACTGCAAGCAGGCTCTGGCCAGTACTGAGTCCTGACCTGGACTGAGCTTCTAGAGGCTGGGGATCAGGTTTATAGTGCCATGGTCCATTCTACTTTGCTTCAGCCAATGAGCTCCTTCTACCTTTCCTTTCCATTCTGGGTTTCGTTTGTTTTGTGTTGTGTGTGTGTTTTTAAAACTTGTTTTAGCTGTTAAAAACAGTTTGCCATCTTATCTTCCTCTGGCCAGGAAGAAGTAAGGGACCAACAACCACCACCACGCCTGGACACAAGAATTAAACATCTGGCAATTTCACACTTTACAGTGAAAAGGTGCAGTGATGCACTCCTAGCACCCAATGATGCTGTGTAAATATATAAATACCAAAACTTGCAAGCCCCCTCACATGACCTAATATGAAGTCCATTACTGACTAGTAATTACTGTTGTCTTGTCCTGGTTCCATAGAAATCTTAGACTAAGCACAGATATTCCCTTAAAATAAAAGTGTATACATTTTATAGCATAAAGACTAAAGGAAGGAGAAAAGAAATCAGCTCTGCAGTGTACACTATATAGTTGAATCCTCTTCTCATTTTCCCCTTGAGGTATATTATACAATTACATGCAAAACATTGTTAAGAATGTTATTTAGGTTGTAAAGTCAAGCACTCAAAAGTTAGGAAATGCCAGAATTAACATCATCTGTGCAATCTTTGTTCAGCTCCCTTGTGCATTTGGATTATGATACTGTCATTAATTATATGATCCCATATAACTTTTCACAGGACCATGCCTCATTTAGTGCATAGGATGACTGATTGTCAATTAATGAGCAGCTATTCAATATTTTTTATCCCCATTGTTCAATATGCCAAGTATTTTCATACTAGATTTATTCCTATTTTGGTAGGTTGTGCAAATCCACTTGGGGACACTGCTCTATATACAATAAGAATCCACCTCTAGGATTTTCTTTTAGAAGATTGTATATGCAGCTGGATGAGGGCAGTCTCACCTTTAATGCCAACCCTGATGAGGTAAGTGGAGTGTTGCTAACATCAGTAACAGTTGCAGTAATTTTAATACAGTTAAAAAAACTGTACATGAGAACATTGAACTTGTAGCAACATTAGAAGTTGATTTTTAATGGATACTGTGTTGTACTATGTGAATGCTGAATACTAAGTTATGGCCTTATACTGATTTTTAATGCTTACAGTTCCCAGGCATATCATTTACTTGCTTGACTCATAAGTACTCTGCTCAGCAGTCTAACAGATGTCAGAAATTCATAACCACATCCTGACATGGAGGTGGGATCCTGGTAGATAAAACAATGGGCAGTTTCAAAAATGGTTGTGATATGCCCACAAAAATAAATATTTTAAAAAAATCTTTAGCTAATATGGACTTTATCCTGCTTTCATTGAAGTCAGTGCCGAAACTCCAATTAACTTCAGTGGAGCAGGCTCAAGCCCTAAATGCAGATGAAACCTGCCATAGAGCGGAACACCAATTGCATCTAGGATGGTGAGCGACACTGTTCATAAGCAGTCTTCAAAAACAATACACAAACCTGCAATTTCAAGGTGCAAATGTTGAAATAATATCTGTTAACTTACCCTGCCTATATACATATACTATAAAATTACACTAATGGAACAAAACTGTTAAAGACTGAACTTTCGTAAATAGCAGTGATTTTGATTTTTCTGAATGTTTCCTTTTTAATAAACTTAACTCATTCTGTTACATTAAATATGTACATTTTAAATAAAAATCTCTCAGAACTAAAAAAAAAATTGTTACCTATTAATTCATATAACTAATCAAAACCAAACTATCTTCTGCTTTTTCCCAATCTAGCTATATCTTTGCTTGTGTAAGGAGAAATTTGAGAGTTGAACCAGGTTTAACCTAGGATACATGTGGTAAAAACCCCACCAGCATTTTGAAAATATTCCCTTGTGTATAAAATTAGATTCCTTATGCATCACATTTCCTGCAAAAAGATGGTAAATCACACTGAACAAAACTGAGTTTTCACTTTCTAAGTATATTTGTATAATAAAGACACACAAGTGGTAATTGGATAAATCCAGAGTAGTAAATTTTTATTTTCAGTTTGGTGTTTAGAAACAAATGATTTGCTATGTCAGTATCACACAGATAATGTGTATGTACAATTGCGGGACAAAATGATAAAGCAGTCATATAAGCCAATACAATAAAGTGATTTGGTTTAAATTCTTTGAGTCTCATTTGCCCTGGCTCACATTTTTTTTTTATTTGACTGCTGAAAGCCATGCCCTTTTTATAGATCACAAAATATAATAGTCAATTCTTTTGATACAGTACAAGAAGAGGGCAGAATACTCTAGACTCCCACTGAAGTTATCAGTGTTGTGCAGCTCAGGTTAAGAGTGATTCATATATTTATTTCCAGAATAATCTTAGTGGAGATACTACTAGAGATGAAATTTTACAAATGAGACTTTACACTGAGATATTTAAGATTTGTTTACAAGAGTACAAGTGCTAACCCTAGGCCAAGGCCAGGCCTAGTCCTAAATCTGGTAACAGCTCTGCCTACTTACAGTTCCCCTTGCAGTTTTAATTGGATATAATATTATTCTTCACATCCTGTCCTAAACTGCAATGTGCAGTTACACTCCAATTTAGCGGTGAAGTAATTTTTGTATAGTGTAAAGCACTTTGGGATTCTTCAGAAAAAAAAATGTACTATATACAAATATAAGTAATTTTTATATTACATGAAAATTAACAATTTGTAAATATTCTATAAAATAGGCTAATTTATATATTAAATGTAGTATAATACATTTGCTATGTCAGAATTCACAATGGTCCATTTGTCAGTTGAAATATAGTCAGCTTCAGGTCCCTTGAGAGCCTGGAATTTCATTGTATCTCCTAACCGCTTCTGATCTTCTCTCCCTGTGGAGCACCACAGCCTGGCAGGAAGTGTTCTGGGCCTGAAAGTTCCAAGAACATTCACTTGTTTATTTTCTTTACAACTGTGATATTGGCAGAATTATTACTATAAGGACACTGTGACTGATATGATATGAAATGACATTCCATTATTACAAATCCTATGTCTAAAAACTTCCTGCCCAACTCTGCTTTACATTTAGTAACAGACCTGATTAAAATATTATAAAAATAAGGATACTTACGGCCACAGGAGCAAGATTCTCCAAAGGACACCGCCCATGTCATGAAAATGGGTAACCAAGCTCCACAGCAACAGCTCCAGAGCTAGCAGTGGCTCACGGGGTGGGGGAGAGCGCCTGCACACTTTGTGGTAGGATTATCTGGTTCACCATTGTTGTGTGCATGACATTGTGAAATCTGCTGTATATACTGTATTGACTGTGTGCATGAGCTTGCATAATTCATGGCAGGTGACCACATTCTGCTGAAGGATGTACCTGACCACCTGTTTACACATAACATGACAACCTCCTTATGCATGTGCAAGACTTGTTTTTTATTTTTATTCCATTGAGCATCCTCATAGCTAAAATCTATTTTGTTTTTTACTTCCAAGTGTATCAAGAATTTAAGAGTTTGAGAATTATTTTTGATAATCGGCCAACTTAATTTCTGCCATATATTATTCTAAATAATGTACAGTGTGTGTGAAACTTTCCCACACAATACTCATTCCATATTATGCAGATTTATTACTCAAAGTTTGGAGGTGTCATGGGTAGATTTAATTTTCTGTCTGAAATATAGTCATAATCATAAAGTATGCTTCAAAGATTATTATGAGGCACAGTTATGCACTTAAACTATAAGTAGAGGTGAGAGGGAGAACATTTGCCTCAGAAAAGATGTCCAGTTTCTGTTTTACTCCTAATGTTAATAGTCTTAACTGAATTAATGTTTTTATTAATGTTTTCCTTTGTGGATAAAGGGTGAAATTTTGGCCCCACTGAAGTCAATGGTAAAACTGTTATTGACTTTAGTGGGCCTAGGATTTCACCCATACAATATAATAATGTTCTAAATTGTAGTGAATATAGTGTATCTATAATTAAGTTTGACATTCAGCTTATTTTCTCATCCTCCTCTCTTTTTTTCCCAATTGCTCCTAATTTTGTCAGACTAATTCATGACTTGGCTGATGAGGGGGATTTTCTATGCTTTCCAGTTTAGAAGTGATTTTTTTTCAGAAGTTTTGAGCAAGATTGATTAGTTTGTTTTGTTTGTTTTATAATTAAGCTTATGTGCAGAAAATACTCCCTTTCCCATATGTGTCTGTCCAAATTCTTGTGCAAAGTTAATTCAACAGCTCATGGTAAAAACATCAAATTGGCTTGTTTTATACATCTTTAAGGAATAAGCTAGGCTAGAGGGAAATGTTCAGCTGTCTAAAAGTTATGAGAATTGAAAATGGAATATCATGTTCATAGTTTATTTTTTTTTAATTGACCTGAATGTCACATTTCAAGGCAACTGCACCTGTATTACCCCTCTATAGTCCCACAAGGGCACCCGCTCTAGGCTCCTCAGATGTCACTTCTCTTAAGTGGAGACATGACTCTGTCCCTCCTGACCAGGGCATTTCCAGGCTGCACAGTCTCCATACTGTACTGTGCAGCAAAAGACAGATTTCCTAAGCCGGCCTGAATCACTTCTCTAATCAGAGACAGCACACAGTGTAATTGCCACAGTTAATTACCACACTTAGTTCTTTCTAAGCAAGCACATTTATTCTTAAGGGGAAAGCATTACAGAAAAAAATTAACAATAAAAATCCCCTACATGCATGCTAATAAGCTGACCAGAGATGACCCCCTAACTCCAACAAAAGCTTTGGATGGTGATTAGTCCTTCAAACCCCACACAGGTATTTCCTGTGGTCGTAAATTCTTCACAGCTTCAGCTCAAGAACAGCATCCATGTCTTATGGGGGTCTCAGTGGGCCAAAGATCTTCCAACCCATCCCTGAGAGTTAGGCTCCCCATTCGACCAAAGGTCCTGTACACTTGCTCTGTCTCAGGTACCCTGCTTACTTTCCCAGGCAGCCTGGTTCTCTCTGCTCCCCAGCTGGAGCAGGAGTCTCCTCTCTCCACCTGCCCTTTTAACAGGGCCAGCTGTGCCCTAATTGGGTGCAACGACACCTAACTGGAGTGGGATGACTGCCCTGCTACACACACACACACACACACACACTCACTCACTCACTCTCTCTCTCTCTCAAAGTCCCATGCCCTGGCGGTAGGGGGCGTCCTCTAGCCTCTGTGACCCAGAGATGTCCTGCCAGTCACATTCACTTCTCTTCACTTTCCTTTCAACCGCAGGCCCAGGTCTTCCTTCTCCTTGTTGGCCTTCTCCAGCTCTGACTCTGCTGTCTGGCGGGCCTGGGTTCCTGTCATAGCCTGCTCCCTCTCAGCCTGTGTCTCAGTCCCCTTTTCTGCCACCTCACGCTGGTGGCTCTCTGGCAGGTCTACCGCCTTCATAGCAGTGTTGATCATGCTCATCTTTGCCCCTTCTGGGTTCCCAGGCACGTCCTTCTTTGGCCACCCTTCCCTGGGGGGCAGTGCCTCTTAATATGGCCCTACCTGCAGCAGCCAAAGTAGACTCCCTGCCCATCTGCTGCCTTGGGCCTCTCATACTCTGTCTTGGGTCCCCCCTTCTTGCTGGAGCTCAACTGGACCCTCCACCTTGGCATGGGCACTCCCACTGCAGGTGTCCACTTTGCCCACAGGCCCAACATGTCCATCGTCCCCTGGGTTTCCTCACCCAGCGGGCCTTCCCAGGGCCTTGTCCCTTCCCCTGCTCTGTGTGAAGTACTTTGCCCCCATCCCAGTAGGAACAATCCCTCCATAAATGTCCACGCCTCCTGCAGGCATAACAAGCCCTGTACTCCGCCACTGGCCTCCTGGCGCAGGGCTTTTCTCACCACTCTGTGGTCTCTCCTGGATTCCTTCCTCAGTAGTCTTACAAGGGCTCGCTGTTTATCAAGCAGCTGCCCCCTCTGTTCCTGCAGGGCCCAATACATCTCCCATTGTCCCTCCTGGCTCACCTGTAGCAGAGTCTCTAGTCTTCCTCACTGCTCACCAGTCCCCTTTCGCTGGGGCATTGATGCTGGAGTCCAGCCAGGGATGGCATAAGAGCCCTCTGCAAAAAAAAAAAAACCCTCTACCTAGGCGGGATCCATCATCCCCTTCCCCTATATTGGCACACCTTGCCCAGTCCTCACAGTTCCCCTTTTATTGGGGTGGGCCGAAAATGCCCACATTCTCCACCATATGTAGCAGAGCACCAACTCACTAGCACGGCGCCTCCTACTGATCAGTCCAGGCATTAGCTCATCCAGCTCAGGAGCACCCTCCTCTGGCCAGTTTCTCGCCCTTGTTTACCTACCCTGTTGTCTCCACCACCTCTGGCCCCATGTCAGTCCTGGCCCTCGGTGCCCCTTACCTTGGGGTGCCGCCCCACGGCAGTGCCCCCACACTCTGGGTCTCCCCTTCCAGGGGAACCTCAACCCCCTATACTCACGTTGCCTCAGTGGCTATGCCAGTCATCATCTAGACCCTTCTCTCAGGGGCACTCAGCACTGGCAAGGGTTGGACCTGCTGCCTTTGTAACCCCAGCTGCCTCCCTGCAGCCCTAGTACCTCCCCTGGCCTTTAGCAAGGCTTCAGCCTGAGAACTCACCAGGCCAGAGCGCCTCAGCTCTGCCTGCCCTTCCCCAGCCCTGCTCTGTCTCAGGTACCCTGCTTGCTCTCCCAGGCAGTCTGGTCCTCTCTGCTCCCAGCTGGAGCAAGAGTCTCCTTTCTCAGCCTGCCCTTTTATCAGGGCCAGCTGTGCCCTAATTGGGTGCAACCACACCTGTGGCTGACTACCCAACCAGCCTGCCTTGGCTGTTTTTAATCCCTTTCTGACTGGAGTGGGTTGACTGCCCCGCTACAAGGATACTGCAGGATAATGTCATATGTCACACTGAAAAGCAGAGTGGTCTAGAGTGCTGAACCACATTAGAAAGTCTGCATTCAAGAGATGTCAAGCCAAAAAGCTCTGAATCTAAGAAATTGCAAGTTCTGGAAGCTGTGTAACTTTTAATTTTTTAGGCTAAAAATAATCCATAACATACATATGTATTGATCACTTTTTATCTGTAGATCTCAAAGCATTTTATAAATAGGTCAATATTTATTCCCATTTTACATATAGGCAAACTTAGTCACAAAGAGGGGATGTGACTGGCCCAAGGTCACTCAGCAAGCCAGTGACAGCCGGGAATAGAACCCAGGTCTTATGAGTCCCACTTTAGTACCTTACCTTCTCTGCCTCCCATGTTGAATGACTGTGCTTTAAAGCATATGCACAAGGAGGCAGAGTTCAAATTGAATGTTCAACATTATCTCTGCATTTCTTGACTCCTGAGTGATTGGTTTCTCAGCCTTAATATACCCATGTAAATAATCCATAGTAATGTGGACACATTATGCCTTTTTATATGTTTAATGGAATATGTTTTAGTACATAAACAGTAATGTATTAAGCTTAACATTTAACCAGGAGAATAGACTAGTGCTTGGAAATTCCAGTCAGGGAGAAACCCCACTGTGCTAGGCACTGTACACAAGGCCCTAAAGAGCTTACAATCTAAGCAGTTGAGCTTACTTTACTGTTGAAACTTGAACCGCTCTATTTTCTAACTTTTAAAAAAAATTAACTGCACCTTAAAGTTTTAAGATGGTGTTGCATTTGAAATCTTTTTCTTAAATAAATAAATAAAGTAAAAAAGGGAAAATACCTGGATTTACTATTTCCATTTTCCCAGTTAGGCTTTCAAATATACAGCATACTGAAGTGAATTGTATGAGGGTGGCATGAGTGTCCCCATTTGACCTCAGTGGGAGTTGAGAATGCTTGGCACTGTGAAGGAGGCATGCTGAGCTTAGTAGAATCAGGCCTATCGTTTAGCTGAAGATAACTCCTTCTTGCAGAAACCTAACACAGCAGTCACACTGCAACTGTTTATTTTATACTGGCTGTATCTTTGCTATAGTGCAGTAGAATAATACTTAATATGTATGTAGTATTCAGCCATAGATCCCAAAGTGCTTTACAAAGGCAGATAAAACATCAGTTGGGGGTTGGTCCTGCTTTGAGCAGGGGGTTGGACTAGATGACCTCCCGAGGTCCCTTCCAACCCTGTTATTCTATGATTCTATGATCATTATCCCCTTTTGGCAGATGAAGCACACAGAGAGGAGGCAATTTGCCTAGCTTCCCATAGTGAGCCAATGGCAGAACTGGGACTAGATCCTAGCTGTCCTGACTCCCAGTCTGGTATTCTCTGACTTTTTGTAAAGTAAGAGATTACAATCTGCAGAATATTGCAGAGTACAGTAAAACTTGTGGAGAGAACATACTTTGTAGTTTTTGCTATGTGTATCAATGGTGCATTTACAATCTATCCCATATTAATAGTGTTAGCAGCAGACTGAGAACAGCAGCCCCTGCTCCTACGTGAACTCTCTAATGAGTTCCAGCAGAGAGAATGTCCAGTGCTGTCACATATGGGAGTAGTTAATGAAAATGTGCTAAAAATCTTAGCAGATGCTCACTGTCCTGCTCAGTAGTGATTATTTATTTCAATCATCTTTTTGTATTTTAAACGTATTTATCCAAAGCTAAGCAAATACACAAAACTCAGAACTATGTATGCCAAATGTTAAACTTTACCCAATTTTTGCATTAACCCTGATAAGAAAAGTATAGTTAGGGTGTGTTTTGGGGGGTGGATGGGGAGGGGGGCAAGGGTGATTAAAGCCATTGGCAAAAATGTGTTTTACTGTCCCATAACTCAGAACTGTCAATTAATTTTGTTCAAACTTTTTATTAAAAAAAACCCAAATCATCATCAGGCATAAGCATAGAAAATTTCAGCCTAAAAGATGAATAGTTGCAGAAAGTTATGGGCATATAAAAAAAGAGCTGTTATAATGTAAACCACTTGCAACCTTAATTATCTATAATAGCTGCTACAAGATACCTACCATAATATATCTACAGGAAAGTACAGAGCTGTAAACAAATGATAAAAATAAAAGCTGTCCACACTGGCCCCTTTCCAGTAATCAAATTCTCTACAACTCTGAGTGGCATCTCTAATAAATCCCTCCAATCTGATCTTCCCTTTCTCAAGACACATCCTTGGCAATGCAGTCCGATAATCATCCAGATATGCTTCAAAGAGCACCTCAGCCCTCTGAGAACTGGTGTAATGCATCGGAATTAATTGGTAACGTGAGAAAGGGGTGGCATGAACAACTAGTGACCATAAACTAGAACCTGTTGTGATAGTTACTTGCCTCCCTAGTCAAGCATAGCCCACAATGATGACTGTTAGTTGCATATACTTTAAATAGCCCGTCTTAAATTTAAGATTGCATCCTGGGCTTTGCTGAGCTCATAAACAGCACAATGGGGAAGGAAGACACAGGTAGTTCTAAATCACCTTTTCTAAGCCCCCAATCCTGAGGATAGCCAAAGGACAAAGCTGGCCACAGACACAATTTAGAGCAGCCATCAAACTGCTGTAAATCATGGCTGCTGGAAAAGTCTTCTAAGGACCATTCCACTGGACCATGATTGCCAGAGTATATTGTCCTTGACACACACACACACACACACACACACACCCAGTGTGCCCCCACCAGCCTTAAACCGCTCCTACCCAAAAATTGGTGAGAAACAGGTGACAAAGCTCAATTGACTGGCTTTACTGCAGCCAAGGATTGCCCTTTGCTGGGGGAATCCTCAGATGCCTGCTTAAGACGGATCAGTGCAATGGGACTTTAAAGCGGATTATCTGACATTTAGTTTTAGCTTTCTTGTAGAATTATGCCCTTCAAATAGTGTACATTGATAGCTGAACATGCGTAATAAAGGTGATTTATTTTGTGGGGGAGGAAGGTGACAGAGATGCCATAAACATACAACAGTATGATACAACAGCGAGCAGATTGTCCAGTGTCCTTACAAATAACGTTCACTCAATGTGAGCAAACAAAAAATAGGGAAAATCTTAAAAAAGAAACCATTTCAATTTGGTTCAAAGTATTTGTTATTTGGGGAGAAATAACAGCAACTCAAAAGTGGCACTGTTATTGTGTTGAAATGAATATACAATCACACCTTGTGTGTGTGAAAAAGAGGAAAAGGAAATGAGTGAGGAGATGACATTGACAGAAGAAGATACAATAAAAGAAGGAAGCAGAGCTAGGGTGGGTTGAGGATGTCAAATGAGGAGCTGGTACCTTGTACAATGAGTACCAACAACACACTGTTGGTCATAAAGAGCCTTATATAGCACAGAAATGTTTTGCAGCATCTCCCAGCTCTGGGAGAACAATTTCAGATTGTCTCTATAGAGACAGGGACTTTTTTTCATTGTGAAAGTAGATGGTAAATCCATTTCTGTTCAGATTGTCCAATGTCTCCCTCTTTTAGTAACACTGTAGTAAGAGGAGTAAGTGCTGTGAGGACACAGCTTGTTTAAAAATAGGATATTCCTCAAGGCCCCAGTTCACCTGAACACTTTAAGCACATGCTTATAGTTAAGCACGTACTTTAGTGTTTTGTTGAATCAGGATGCAAGATTAAGGAGGCAGAGTTAAACAGAAGATGTAATGACATATTGTAGTGTTGCTGTTTTGCTTTTTGTCATATTTAAGCAATTGTCAAAATCCTGAGGCATCAGTGAGCAATTGTTTAATCATTTTGATAATCCATTTTAGTTTCCCATTTAAGCCTTGATTCAGAAAAGCACTTAAGCATGGGTTTAAGGCCATTCCTATTCGAAAAAGCCCAGATAAATCCCAATTAGGTCAATGGGTATTAAGCACATACGTAAGTTCATGCTTTAATTTAAACACATGCTTAAGTGCTGCCCTGAATACGGATGCTTACCTGAATCAGGCCCTAAAGTTGCCTAGATTCCTTGTTCCTAACAGAAAATTGTTTGCATATATTTAATTTGTTGCATATATTTAAAACATTGTTTTGATTATAACCAAAGAACTATGTTACTTCAAGTAACATTTTCCACAAATATAAAAACAAATTATGAACCAGTGTAAAAAAAATATTAAAAAAAGGCTAAATAGCATATTATGTGTGTTGTATATGTGTGTGCTAGTCTTTCCCTGAGTTTTAGGTCTCTGAAGTGAAGTCCCTGGTCATCATCTCAAGGTTTATTTTCTAGTTTCATTTCTAGTTTGCTTGACATGGTTCAGCTTTTCTGTCTTACTTAACTGTCTCACTTTTTATAAAATAACGTTCCAGATTAAAAGCTGTCCTGCACTTCTTATTTATGCAGAACTTCAATTGTCATCATTGGGAAGGTTGCTTATAAACAAAGTGCTAGGTTGCCCCCACTGTGTCTTTATAGATATTATTTAAACCAAAAGGGGAAATTTGCAATATATTGTAAAGTACCTGGAATCGGAAGATTTATAATGAGAAAAAAAATTGTAAGGGTTATCTTATTTGGTGATTTAGGGAGTTGCACTGATACACTGATGTCTAAAGCAAATTAAGAGAATGCATTAGATTGCACATTTTTACATATTTCAGCATTATACTATCATGGTAGTGATGCCATATTTACTGCTGAAGACGCAATTTGAGTTTAAGCCCCTTCCCAAAAAAGTTACGCTCTGAGTTTAAATTTGTCATGGCTGTTCTTCTTTTTTCTCCTTTTCCCCACCCCTCCCCAAAATTTTTGGTTAAAATCCAGTAAGCTGCTTTTGAATTATAAGACCATGACAAAAGTAGTTTTCATGCTTTGAGATATCTAAATTCAAGAAAAGCATCCAAAAATATTTTAAATATTGTATTTACATGTTCAAATTTGGCATGTACATATTTCTCAGTGAGAAGTGTGTGCTTGGCAAAGTGTGAAAAAATGGTTGTAATGTAGAAGTAATAAATAAGTGAATAGAGGTATATGTTCATTCTGTCACTTTCTAAACTTTTTTTTAAATTAGGGAGAGGCAGAGTGCTGTTGGATTTTTTTATACATATATACTGTACGTATATGTGTGTGTATCTGGATCTGCACTTTGAATAAACACACTTGCATTTATTTGAGTTATTATACATTTAATTAAATGTATATAGTGCATTTATTTGAATGTGAACCCATACACATGGAAGAACATTGAAATCAATGTTTTAAATAAAAAGAAATTAAAGGCAAAAAGCACATTATGGCCAAGATTTTTATATGCACCATAGTTAGGAAATTATAAATTATGGTCCCTACAACAAACATAATTTAATCACCGTGTATATACATATGATGACAGAAAAATAGTAAGAGAAAATACAACAGAGCCAAATTATGCTTGCTGTGGGATATGTAATTTTGAATTTCCTACTGTTAGTACATGTAAAATTTCAACCATAATGTTACATTAATCTTATTTGCATTTGATTTATATTAATTTTAGATTGTATTGTGCATGTTGAAATGCCATTTAGAGGATGAAGGAGGTATTATGCTAAAACATTAGCAGTCTTATGTTCCAATATTACTCATTACAATATTTTCCCATAAAAGATTTGTTAAGACCAATCTTATTTATATACAAATGTCTTTTTTTTTTTTTTTGTCTCAGGGAGTTAACTACTTTATGTCCAAGGGTATACTGGATGATTCACCAAAGGAAATAGCTAAGTTTATATTTTGTACAAGAACACTAAATTGGAAGAAACTGAGGATCTATCTTGATGAAAGGTAATTTGAATCTGTAATGAGGGGAAAATGCTATATTCATTTTCAGTCTGTAATACCTTTCTGTAATCACTCTTCTTATGTGTACTAATCTAATGAAAAATAATCTTAATTAGAAAAATTTGAAGTAAAGAGCAAACACGGAGATTCAGCTAAAATATATTATTCCTAAAGCAGAACATTTACTCAGTTCTAGCATGTGTGTGTATGCACCACTGTATATAAGCATACTGTGTTTATCTATTAAAGGTCAGATAGTGTACTTCTTTCCACATTTTCAGTTCCAAGCTTAAGTTATATTTGTAACTGGAATGTCACCTTACATAGGCGATCTTTGTGCTGTCTAGCACTGAAATGTTATTAATATTTTGCTGTGTATATTTTTTCCTGTTTCTTAAGAATGCAATTCACCTTTCCTCCCCAAAGAATGCGTAACCAGGCTTTAAGCAAGACACTATGTTTGGACTGGGATGTGGGAATTGTAGATGTGCAAAAGAGTAGACCATAGGCTGGAATTCTTGATACTGATGCTCCACAGCCCCTACTTGGGATGTTTCAGCCACTGGATCAGTACATTGTGGATCTCTTGCCTCTCCCCTGGCTGGCTTCCAGATTTCCCTTGCATGCCGAGCCCTTTTGATATTCAGGGGATAGATGGAGCATGCACTCCCATGGAAACTAAGTGTTGTGGAGGGTCTGTATGCCGGCCCTATGCACCATGAGTGAATATCACCTTAGTTGAGCCTGGTTTTAACAGAATGCTGCCTTAACTGCTTGTTAATGTATATAGGCCCTGAAAGGCATATTGTATATTTATTCCTTTTACTGTGGTTTCCTTAGCTTTGTCAGGTATTGTTGCAGCCTCAATTTCCTCTGTACTCTGTGTGTGCAAATTTAGAATATTGCTTTATTATAATTTCTCTAAAGTATTAGGCTGAACTGTACACTACGTAGCAGTCTCAGGAACGTGTTTCCTGTTCTTGTTTTATCATTGTTGGATTTTTCCTTCATTTTCTCATGACAGAAAATACCTATAATTCAGACTCTAAGAAATCTTCATTTTAATTTCTGAAACTTTGTTTAATGTTTAAACAGAAGAAAGGAAATTTCTCTATTTTTTTTTTTTCAACCAGGAGAGATGTTTTGGATGACCTTGTGACACTGCACAACTTCAGAAATCAGTTCTTGCCAAATGCACTGAGAGAGTTTTTCAAACACATTCATGCCCCTGAGGAGCGTGGGGAGTATCTTGAGACTCTTATAACAAAGTTCTCACACAGATTCTGTGCTTGTAATCCTGATTTGATGAGAGAGCTTGGCCTTAGCCCTGGTAAGAAGAGAGGACTTCTGTGCAGTGAATCAGACTATATTTATCTACATATACTTTGGAAAATGTTACTTTTCATAGTGGGTTTAAATCAGGGTCTAATTAAATTTTTCTAAAGATAGAAAGATTAGTCTTGGGAGAGGGTCAGGTCTGCGCATATTGTACACAATAAGCATACAAACTCCTCCCTGTCAGGAGCTACAGTAATACAGACAATAGTAATAAAAAAAAAAAAAACCTTTTGACTTACTGATTTTCCTAAAACATACCTGATAGGCAAACAACTTCCATGTACAAAAAGTGATTTTAAAAAAATTGTTGTGTTGAATCTTTTTCCTTCTCCCTTGTCTGCCTTTTATCTCTGTGGTCTCTATAGGTTCTGAGCCTGTAAAGACTTGCACATAAGCTTAACTTTACACCCTGTGAATAATCCCACTGAAGCAAATAGGGTGAATTCCTGGCCTTTATAACTTTTTAGTAAGAATAAATTGTTTTCAATGAGCTACTCATGTGAGTAAAGTTACTCATGTGCATATTTATTCAAGGAAGCCCTTAAGATTGTAAGATCCTTGAGCAGGGACTGGTCATTTTAGTTGCCTGTAAAGTGGCATCCATACTTATGGTTCCGTAAACAATAACTTCATAATGTTCTCTTTTCTTTAGATGCAGTTTATGTACTATGCTACTCTTTGATTCTGCTTTCCATTGATCTTACCAGCCCTCATGTGAAGAACAAAATGTCAAAGAGAGAATTTATCCGAAACACACGACGTGCTGCTCAGAACATTAGTGAAGATTTTGTAGGGCACCTTTATGACAACATCTACCTTATTGGCCATGTGGCTGCCTAAAAGCACAATTTGCTAGGACTAAGAATTTGTAGTTTACAAGAACTAAAGCTACCCAAGGAGTTAATTATTTTGTAGATATGGGGGTTATATTAGTGCTGGTCATTCTAACCTCTGTATACAATCACAATGTGTGTTGTATGTACTACCTTTTTTAGCAATTTACCATGGGAACCGAAGGATTTTGCAGAATTTTTTCTTAATTTTGTTTATGTTTTGCACAAAGCAGTGCCATTAGTCTGACACAGCCATTTATGAATGTTAAACTGACATTACAATCTAAAGCTGACAAGATGGTGGATTTGTGCATTAGATTTGCTTGAAAACTTTAACCAGTTCCATTCTTTTTTAAAATACCATGTAATGTGTACATATTTAACTAAAGAGATTTATAATCATAATTATTTTATTGTAAAATATTTTAACTAAAGTTTTTCCTTTTCCTCTCTTAAAAATAGTCTTGTATTTCTTCCTTTTACATTGCAAACTTTGCTCTTGTTTTCATGATGTTGATTTTCTCAGATACCTAAGTTAAAGAGAAATGCTAGCCATGACACTCCATCAATGTTTGTTCGAGGACACACCAAACATTTGTGGAGTGTTTAAACTAGCATTTACTATTGCATTAGCTAATTTAAATTAATTGGCAGTCAGTTATTAACTCAAGTTAAAATGGGACCACAAACTCTAGTTAGACAAATCCTGAAGACCTGTCTACATGAGGAATAGACTAGAAAAATTGACTTTTTAAAATTTAAGTTTGAAAGCAGCCTTAACACATAGCATAGATGCAGTTACAAGTGTGTTAGCTCATTGTGTGATAAGGTTGGGCATGTCAAGACTAGCACATGATGGAGGTTAAGTAACATGTTGTTGCTAACCTTAACCTTACCTCGACCAGTTTTCCAATCTAGATATTCCATTGATGGAGAATTTGGGATAAACACAGCCAATGAACACAATTTGGAAGTTGTTAAATTGTGCCTATATGAGGTGATATATTAGAGTAATAGATTTCAAGGTCAGAAGGGACCATTATAATCATCTAGTCTGACCTCCTGCACAACACAGGCCACAGAATCTCACCCACCCACTCCTGTAATAAACCCCTAACCTATGTCTAAGCTATTGAAGTCCTCAAATCATGGTTTAAAGATTCCAAGGTGCAGAGAATCCTCCAGCAAGTGACCCATGCACCACGCTGCAGAGGAAGGTTAAAAAACCCTAGGGCCTCTGCCAATCTGCCTTGGAGGAAAATTCCTTCCTGACCCCAAATATGGCGATCAGCTAAACCCTGAGCATATGGGTAAAACTCACCAGCCAGACACCCAGGAAAGAATTCTCTGTAGTAACTCAGATCCCACCCCATCTAACATCCCATCACAGGCCGTTGGGCATATTTACCGCTAATAGCCTAATTTTGGCAATTAATTGATCTTTGACTATCCCATCATACCATCCCCTTCATAAACTTATCAAGCTTAGTCTTGAAGCCAGATATGTCTTTTGCCCCCACTACTCCCCTTGGAAAGCTGTTCCAGAACTTCACTCCTCTGATGGTTAGAAACCTTCATCTAATTTCAAGTCTAAACTTCCTGATGGCCAGTTTATATCCATTTGTTCTTGTGTCCACACTGGTATTGAGCTTAAATAATTCCTATCCCTCCCTGGTATTTATCCCTCTGATATATTTATAGAGAGCATTCATATTAGCTAACTCAGTTTCTAAAAGCACCTTTTTCCTAGTCTAGTGGTCATGTACACGGGTTCAAATTGGTTCTGGACTCAGGAATATAGTTTCAATTATGTACTACCTTACAATTTAAAGGGTACTTTTAGCTTTGCAGCTTCCATTACAATGAATGGGGAACTGTATGGCTGTTAGCCAAGTAACTCTCAATACTGCATTTCTCTTTATTATGCATGAGGTTTACTTGTTCCTTAATTTTCTTTCTGGATGATGTGTATTTAGATACGTGTATAGTCACATCACTGCAGAATCTGTCTGTGTTAGTCATTTAATGAATTTATCCTGGGGTCCCCTGTGAGATCTGTAAGTATTTTTATTTCCATTTTACAGATGAAGTCACACAGGAAGCCCATGATAGAGCTAGGAATTGAATTCAGATTTCCTGAGGTCTAGTCAACTGCCTTAACCACAGTGCCACTTTCTTTAAGTGCTGTCAAGCTGCATACGGGCTACTTAAACTAAAATAAAGATAGTTCTGCCACTGGTGAATGCAGTATTTAGTGCCTATAGTATTTCCAATATCTCTCATCCACATACAAAAATGCACCCAGATATTGCGGGTGTGGTTCAAGTACAGTACCTCAAAACAAGTCTTCACTTCAGCTGTACTTATGCATCCTACACCAGAGAGGACAAGAAACACTGGTATTGCAGATGGTCTTTCCACCTGAGTTCTACAGTACTGCTCTATTCTACACATGACTACTTTTCGCTGTATGCCAGGTCCATTAGCACATCCTCTTTCAGAAGACCTAAGAGCAGATGCAGCAATGACAGGTTAAACTCAACTCTACCAAGAAACCTTACAAACAGGGAGTACATGCTGAATTGAATTATTATTTTTTATTTTATTGTAAAGAATAAGAGCTTTTACAGTTACTTTTTAGTTATAAAAATCATAACATTTAACACAGCTGTAGCTACTGGTCTTGTAAGAAACTAAAACAATTTAGAAAACATTAGCACCCTAACCTTTACAAACCTGCAGGGAGTATCAACACACACATGCTCTTTAAAAGTGGCCTTTGATCAGAGATGCAGAGAGGAAGTTCCTAGGCATTATTTCCCAGGTGTTAGGCACTTGAAAGAGAAAATAGGAGGAACAGCAGTGAATTTCGATGTTAAAGATAACTTCATCAGGCAAAGCTTTCTTCCTACCACCACAAATAAATTGTAGGGCCTGATTCTCCACTCACTGGTAACGCTTCTGCTGTCAATGGAATTGCTCCACAGAGAAGAGAATTGGTCTCTAAATCTCTTGATTTACACTTGTCTTACATTCCAGCTTCCTTGCTCAAGTAAAATTGCTATCTCCAGTATTACTGGGAGTAACAGGCTGAGCAGAAGAGATCGTCTCTCTGTTGGCTCTTCAAAAGCCTGGAGTACTTTGCCCACATATGGCACTGCTTGTGAAAGTAATCCTGAAGGTTGCAGTTGAATGGGGAGAGGGGTAAGAATATGTCCTATCTGCTCTCTGCTATCATACCTCCCCCAGAAGTTGTGTGAGGACACAGTCCCTCATAATGCAGAGTTCCACAGGCAGGACAGAACCAACTGTCCCTTTTTTTCACCCACTCCCAATGTCTCTTTACTATCTCTCCCTCCCACAATTCTCAGAGGATGTTTCACTTCTCCACTCCATTAACTTTCCTACACACTTAATTTAACGTTGTGTGGGGGTCAATGATGAAATTCTATCCATGGACTACTGGGAGTTGGTGCACAGGTGTAACATACAGGCTCAAGTAGCCCATCAGAACGTGACTATAGATAATCAAACTAACGTTTTCAAAAATGGCCACAGTTCTTGGGTGTCAGCTTCTTCATATCTGACTTGAAATAGCTTGGGCCTGATTTTCAAAGGGCCTGAGCATCCACAGCTCCCATTGACTTTGGCTGGAATTTTGGCTTCTGACTGCCTCTGAAATCAAGCCCTCCAACTTTGAACACCCAAAAACAGAGACACTGAGAATTAGAATATGTCTTTGCTGCACAGTAGCCCAGGTGATCAGCACCTGGGTGTAAGCAGCCACATTGCAAAGACCTACTCAAGTTACGGTGGCCCGGATGCAAAAAAAGAAATTAGACACCTAGGCCTGGTCTACTCTATGAGTTTAGTTCGAATTTAGCAGTGTTAAATCAAATTAACCCTGTACCCGTCCACACAACGAAGCCATTTACTTCGACATAAAGGGCTCTTAAAATCGATTTCTGTACTCCTGCTCGACGAGGGGAGTAGCGCCGAAATCGATATTGCCATTTTGAATTAGGGTTAGTGTGGCTGCAATTCGACGATATTGACCTCCGGGAGCTATCCCACAGTGCACCATTGTGACCGCTCTGGACAGCAATCTGAACTCGGTTGCACTGGCCAGGTAGACAGGAAAAGCCCCGCGAACTTTTGAATTTCATTTCCTGTTTGCCCAGCATGGAGAGCACAGGTGACCACGCAGAGCTCATCAGCACAGGTAAGCATGCAGTCCGAGAATCGAAAAAGAGCACCAGCAGGGACTGTACGGGAGGTACTGGATCTGATCGCTATATGGGGAGAGGATTCCGTGCTAGCAGAACTACGTTCCAAAAAACAAAATGCCAAAACATTTAAAAAAATCTCCAAGGGCATGATGGAGAGAGGCCACAATAGGGACTCACTACAGTGCTGCGTGAAAGTTAAGGAGCTCAGACAAGCCTACCAGAAAACCAAAGAAGCAAACGGAAGGTCCGGGGCAGAGCCGCAGACATGCCGCTTCTATGCTGAGCTGCATGCAATTCTAGGGGGGGCCGCCACCACTACCTCACCCCGACCGTGGAGTCCAAGGAGAGGATAATCTCAGCCATGCCTGAAGATTCTGCGGACTGGGAAGATGATGAGGAGGACGACGACGACGAGCTTGCAGAGAGCACACAGAACTCCGTTCTCCCCAACAGCCAGGGTCTTTTTCTCAGCCTGACTGAAGTACCCTCCCAGGGGATTAGCTCAGACCATGAAGGGACCTCTGGTGAGTTACCTTTGTAAATATAAAACATGGTTTAAAAGCAAGCTTTTTTTAATGATTAATTTGCCTTGAGGGCTTGGGATGCATTCGCAGCCAGTACAGCTACTGGAAAAGTCTGTTAACGTGTCTGGGGATGAAGCGGAAATCCTCCAGGGACATCTCCATGAAGCTCTCCTGGAGGTACTCCAAAAGCCTTTCCAGAAGGTTTGTGGGCAGTGCAGCCTTATTCCATCCTCCAGGGTAGGACACTTGACCGCGCCATGCTAGTAGCAAGTAATCTGGTATCATTGCATGACAAAGCCTGGCAGCGTATGGTCCCGGTGTTTGCTGGCATTCACGCAACATCCGTTCTTTATCTCGCTATGTTATCCTCAGGAGAGTGATATCATTCATGGTAACCTGGTTGAAATACGGGAATTTAATTAAGGGGACAGAGGTGGCCGTTCCTACTGGGCTGTTTGCCTGTGGCTGAAAATAAATCCTTCCCTGCAGCTAGCCAAGCAGGGGGAGGGGGAATTGGCACTGAGCTTTTCGCGTTTGGCTAGCAGGAATCTTCCCTGATACCAGCCACGTGGTGGAGGGAGGGGTAAAGCGATCAACCCAGAGAATGGGGTTGGGGGTTAGTTTGGTTACTGCTGCTGCACGTTAACAGGAAAACCACAGCACTCAATGGGCTTTGCATGGTATGTGGGAAAGGAGGGCGCTGCTTTTCTGAAGGCTGCAGAAGCCGAAAGATAATGACTTACCGTGGCCACATGCAAGCCGAATTCTTTTGCCCGGACCTGCGTCTGTGATCTCTGACACCAAAGCCGCAGGCACTCAATATTAAGATGCAAAATGTGACCTTGTACTGAAATCACATGTGAATAGTGTTGTTCACCGTGAAAGAGTATAAGCATTGCTCTGTAAAATGTATCTTTTTAAATACTTCTCTCCCTTTTTTCCCCTCCCTCCCTCCCGCAGCTGCAAATTTTTCAAGCCTCCCTCCTCCGTCCCGAAGGCTATCTCAGATAAGGCGGCGGAAAAAAAGGATGCGAGACTAAATGTTCTCTAAAATCATGGAATCGACCCACAATGAAAGACCTCATCAGAATGAGTGGGAAGGATGCAGTATTGAAGCACAGGAAAGATGCCAGTGAACGTGAGGACAGGAGGGACCAACGTGAGGAGAGGAGAGACGCTCGAGATGAGAGGTGGCGGGATGCAACGCTGCTACTGCTGTGTGAGCAAACGGATATGCTCAGGCGTCTGGTGGAGCTTCAGGAATGGCAGCAGGATCACAGAATGCTATTGCAGCCCTTGTATAACTGCCCTCCCCCCCTCACCATGTTCTATAGCCTCCTTACCCAGACGTGTAAGAATGCGGGGGGGGGAGGCTCCGTGCACCCTCCCACTCCACCCCAGTGGACAGCCCAACCAAAAGGCTGTCATTATATTGAACTTTTTTAGTGGCCTTTTCCTTTCCTCCTCCCAAACCCCACCCGGGCTACCGTGTCAGTTCTCTCCCTCTTTTTATAATCAATTAATAAAGAATAAATGATTTTTAAATGATAGTGACTTTATTTCCTTTGCAAGCAAGCTGGGATTGAAGGGGGAGGGTGGGTTGCTTACAGAGAACGAGTCAATGAAGGGGGTGGGTTTTCATCAAGGAGAAACAAACAGAACTTTCACACCATAGCCTGGCCAGTCAAGAAACTGGTTTTCAAAGCTTCTCTGATGTGCCGCGCTTCCTGGTGTGCTCTTCTAATCGCTCTGGTGTCTGGCTGCGCGTAATCAGCAGCCAGGCAATTTGCCTCAGCCTCCCACCCCACCATAAAGGCCTCCCCCTTACTCTCACAGAGATTGTGGAGCACATAGCAAGCAGCAATAACAATGGGAATATTGGTTTGGCTGAGGTCTGAGCGAGTCAGTAACGTGCACCAGCGACCCTTTAAATGTCCAAATGCACATTCTACCACCATTCTGCACTTGCTCAGCCTGTAGTTGAACAGCTCCTGACTACTGTCCAGGCTGCCTATGTATGGCTTCATGGCATTGGCTGGGGTAGGCTGGGTCCTCAAGGATAACTATAGGCATTTCAACATCCCCAACGGTTATTTTCTGGTCTGGGAAGTAAATCCCTTGCTGCAGCCATTTAAACAGAGTAGTGTTCCTGAAGACGCGAGAGTCATGAACCCTTCCTGGCCATCCCACGTTGATGTTGGTGAAACGTCCCTTGTGATCCACCAGTGCTTGCAGCACCATTGAAAAGTACCCCTTGCGGTTTATGTACTGGCTGCCCTGGTGCTCCGGTGCCAAGATAGGGATATGGGTTCCATCTATTGCCCCACTACAGTTAGGGAATCCCATTGCAGCAAAGCCATCCACTATGACCTGTACTGAGCAGCAGCTCAGTGATTGCTTTGGCTACTTGCATTACAGCAGCCCCCACAGTAGATTTGCCCACTCCAAATTGATTCCCGACTGGCTGGTAGCTGTCTGGCGTTGCAAGCTTCCACAGGGCTAACGCCACTCGCTTCTCAACTGTGAGGGTTGCTCTCATCTTGGTATTCTGGCGCTTCAGGGCAAGGGAAAGCAAGTCACAAAGTTCCATGAAAGTGCCCTTACGCGTGCGAAGGTTTCGCAGCCACTGGGAATCGTTCCACACCTGCAACACTATGCGGTCCCACCAGTCTTTGCTTGTTTCCCGGGCTCAAAATTGGTGTTCCACGGCTAGAACCTGCCCCATTAACAGCATGATCTCCAAAGCGCTGGGGCCCGCGGTTTGAGAGAATTCTGTGTCCATGTCCTCATCACTCTCATTGCCGCGCTGCAGTCACAGCCTCCTCCTCGCCTGGTTTTTCAGGTCCTGGTTCAGCATAAACTGCACGATAATGCGCGAGGTGTTTACAATGTTCATGACTGCTGTCTTGAGCTGAGCAGGCTCCATGCTATGGTATGGCATCTGCACAGTTCACCCTGGAAAAAAGGCGCAAGACGTTGTCTGCCATTGCTTTCACATAGGGAGGGGTGAGGCTGTACCCAGAATAACCAGCAACAATGTTTTTTGCCCCATCAGGCATTGAGATCTCAACCCAGAATTCCAATGGGCAGGGGAGACTGCGGGAACTATGGGATAGCTCTGGGATAGCTACCCACAGTGCAACGTTCTGGAAATCGACGCACACCGCTGAATTAATGTGCTTAGTGTGGCCGCATGCACTCAACTTTATACAATCTGTTGCCCAAAATCGAATTCTGTAAATTTGGAGTAATCCCGTAGTGTAGACATACCCTTAGAAAAGTCACAGGAACACTGCAATCCACAAAGCCAGCACACAAGCACAGTGCCACCCAAGCTTGCCCCTGGGAGATGCTGGTGAGAAGGGAGTATCCTACACCCTTCCCCACTCTGGGATGTAGGTGCCTAAGGCTTGGTCTACACTGGGCGGGGGGAGGAGGGGATTGATCTAAGTTATGCATATTCACGTAGCTGAAGTCAACGTACTTAGATCTACTTACCGCAATGTCTTCATTGTGGTAAGTCGACTGCTGACACTCTCCCGTCGACTCTGCCTATGCTTCTCGCTCCGGTGGAGTACCAGAGTCGATGGGAGAGCACTCGGCGGTCGATTTATTACGTCTTCACTAGATGTGATGAATCGACCCCCCGCTGGGTCGATCGCTCCAGAAATAAGTGTAGACATGCCCTGAGTCTGGGCTGCAGGGAGATGTCTATTGCTGCTAGTGACCCATGAACTGGGGAAAGATAGGTGTTCCACTGCCTGAGTCATGTTGGCCTGATCTGGTAGGCATGCTCAGAGGCTGCCTACTTTCATAAAACTGGGGAGGTGGAGGACTTCTCTTATAACCTATAGCACACTCATCTGAGAGGTGGCAGGCCTAGGACCAGATGCCTAGAGGTAGCAACATAGGGACTTTGGGAACTTTTATTGCAGAAACTTAAGCACTGAGTTTAAGCACCTACAGAGTTAGGTGGCAGCTGAATATGAGTTTTGTGGAATCCACCCTGTCTTCCCTGGTCCTGTGACTCCCCCATGAGTAGCACTAGGATTTCTGGGGCATATCCAATGGTTCTTTGTGATGCAGTAAGTCACTCTATAGTTCTTTCCCCATGAATTGTGGGAGAACTCGTCTGTTTTTCTGGGTTTATAGGAGGAATTGTGGAAGGGATTGGAGGACTAGCAGCACCAGATTTAGTCTTCATCTTCACTGCAAATTAACCCACTCTTCTTCTTCGAGTGATGTCTCAATGGGTGCTCCACTGGCGATCTTCACCAGCAGTGCCTGTCAGACCACGCATGCGCACCTCCCCTCTCTCACATTGCACACAGTATGTATTTATAGCTTTGTGTGGTCTGACCACTCCCAATTCCTTCTCTACTGCCTTTGGTCTGGGACGGAATCCACTAGCAGAGCCTACTTCTCCTATTCCCTCATAGACAGTGCCTTACCTTTTTTTCCCCTTTTCTTCTTCTTTCTCCTTCTATTTAAAAAAAAAAGTTTTTTGTTTTAACTTTATCTTTGCAGTTCTTCTCATAGCTTAGGTTTCCATTTTTCCCACTTCCTGTCCTTCCCAACTGGGAAGCCTTTTCTCTTCACCCTTATGCCTGGCTCTCCTGGGTTTAAGAGGTGTGTTTCATGCGGGGCCACCTTCTCAATAACAGATGGCCACCTGCAGTGTGTCTGGGAGAGGCACACATCCCACAAAAGTGTTCCCACTGCCTCGGCCTGAAACCCAGAGCCAGAAATGACAGGGACATTAGATTGAAACTGCTCCTCATGCTATGTCCAGCATCAGACCCTGGTCCAGATTCTTCCCCAAAGATTCTTCCCTCACACTCTGCCAGGTCGTCTGCTTCGCCGCCCCCCCCCATGCCCTGTGAAGCAAAACCCATCTTATGATCACGTGGATGACAAGAAATGGGCTTCCTCCTCCTCACACTCTGAGGCACAGCCCATCAGAACATCCATGGCTAGGTCAGTGGCTTCAACCTCATCCAACAGGGGACATAGTTCCAGGGCTCACTGAGTATACTGGCTCAAATAAATGTTCTAAAGATCCTATCTAGGCAGACCTTCAGCTCTCAGCACCGTTCCCCAGCTGTCACCCTTCCCTTTATAGTTATGACAGCCCTCCTGTGTACAATACTATAAAATCCCTTCTGGCCAGAGACACCAAAATCCTTTTACCTGTAAAGGATTAAGAAGCTCAGGTAACCTGGCTGACACCTGACCCAAAGGACCAATAAGGGGACAAGATACTTTCAAATCTTGGTGGGGGGAAGGCTTTTGTTTGTGCTCTTTGTTTTGGGGGTTGTTCGCTCTTGGGACTAAGAGGGACCAGACATCAATCCATGCTCTCCAAATCTTTCTGAACAAGTCTCCTATTTCAAACTTGTAAATAACAGGCAAGGCATGTTAGGTTTATCTTTGTATCAGCGGGTAGCCGTGTTAGTCTGTATCTACAAAAACAACAAGGAGTCTGGTGGCACCTTAAAGACTAACAGATTTATTTGGGCATAAGCTTTCGTGGGTAAAAACCTTATCTGAAGAAGTGAGGTTTTTACCCACGAAAGCTTATGCCCAAATAAATCTGTCAGTCTTTAAGGTGCCACCAGACTAAATCTGTCAGTCTTTAAGGTGCCACCAGACTCCTTGAGGTTTATCTTTGTTTTCTCAACTTGTAAATGTTCCTTTTGCTAGAGGGTTTACCTCTGTTTGCTGTAACTTTGAACCTAAGGCTAGAGGGGTTTCCTCTGGGCTCTTTGAATCTGATTACCTTGTAAAATTGTTTTCCATCCTGATTTTACAGAGATGATTTTTACTTTTCTTTCTTTAATTAAAAGCCTTCTTTTTAAGAACCTGATTGATTTTTCCTTGTTTTAAGATCCAAGGGTTTGGATCGGTGTTCTCCAGGAAATTGGTGGAGAAGTCTATCAAGGCTACCCCCGGGAAGGGTTATAGTACTTGGGAGGGAGATATTCTGGGGGGGAGGTAGACAGAGTTTCCCAAATAACTCATAAATAATTTGGGTGGTGGCAGCAAAACCAGATCTAAGCTGGTAGTTAAGCTTAGGGGTTCTCATGCAGGTCCCCGCATCTGTACCCTAAAGTTCAGAGTGGGGAAGGAACCTTGACACCAGCTCTGGGCACCAAGACAGCCCACGTGCAGGAGCTATGGCACCAACCCATTTCTGGCACTGATGAAGCCGGTGACGCAGAGTAAGACCTCAGCACCATCAAAATCATCAGCACCGACCAAGTCATCAGCAATGACCGACTCATCGATGCCGAAATCTTTGGCACTAGCCAAGTCTTCGGTATGGCCAAGTCTTTGGCACCATCTTCTGAAATTTCAGGGACATAAACTCTCTCTTCAGCACTGTGTGTTACAACAGCACCAGTGATGCTCCTTCCCCTTCTACAAGACTTCAGATACCCTAAAGACCTGCTGGTATCTGACACTCCCAAATCTCTGCTTCTTCAATGGGGGGTCCCCGCACTTCTACCCACTTCTCCAGACTCACGACATTCCTCCCTCTTTCTGCTGAGGATGGCATCTCCCTTCCCCAGTGAGGAGGAGGAAGAAGAGGAGGACAAGGGCTACATTGTTCCCTTGGCTACTGGACAAATTGCACCGGCTTATCCTCACTATATGCAGACTACCTCTGGCCCCCAATCCTGGCAGAGACCACTGTGGATGCAGCCACATGTGCCACTCCCACCAAACTGGCCATAGTGGGACCCTTGGGCCATGTACAGGACACAATTCAAGATCCCTCCCAGAAAGCAAACCCAGAGACCTACACTTTTCCCTTCTCCATCGGTCTCTCACCATCAGGAAGTTGAACTGCCACCAGTACCAACTGAGGAGGAAGAGAAAGCTCCCCCAACTTTACATTTTTCCTCCTCACTTGACAAGGCAATTATGCCCCCACCCCCTACATCTGCTGATGATTTCAGACACTTTCAAGATCTATTCCATTGGATTGCAGACTCCCTACAGATGCCATTGGAGGAAGTCAAGGACCAGCAGCCTAAACTGCTAGAAATCCTCCGCACATCGTCTTCCTCAAAGATCGCACTACTGATCAATGAGACTCTTCTCAAACCTGCAAAGGTTCTGTGGCAGACCCCGGCTTCCATCCCTCTGACCTGAAAACGCACCGACAGAAAATATTATTTTCCAGCAAAGAATGCTGAATTTTTTTTTCGCACCCCACCCCAAATTCTTTGGTGGTCAATGCAGTGCAAAAGAGGGGGTGTAGGTACCAATCTCGATCTAGCCATCCAGACAGAGATTGGAAACGCCTCAACCTATTTGTATGCAAGACATACTCTTCAGCAACACTCCAATTTAGGATTTCAAATTATGAAGCTCTCATGGCCAAGTATAATTATCTGAACTACTCCAAATTGAAGAAACTTTGCCATGATCTACCAGAGACCAAAAAGGAGCAACTCCAGTCCTTGATATCAGAGGGACAACTCCTAGCCCATAAGCCCTACAAGCCTTGTTAGACTCTGAAGACATCACTGCTCAATTCATCGTGACTGCTGTGGTCACGAGGCGCGCATCCTGGCTCCACCTCTCAGGCTTTCCTAAGGAGGTACAAACCACAGTAGAGGACTTACCATTCAAAGGCCAGAAACTATTCTAGGAGCACACAGATAACTCTCTGCACTTCCTTAAAGACTCCCAAGCTACACTTCATGCGCTCAGGATATACACGCCAGCACCAAAGAAATGCTCAGGGAAGTAGCAGCTCAACCCGCGATCCCAAACTCAACAATACACCCCTCAACACCCAACACCATAGACAAAGGCCTCCGACTAAACGTAGACAAGGAGCTACCGGCACCAACAAATTTGAAGGTGAGGTCGAGGCCCTGAGAAGTCTTCTCTTGTTCCAGTCATCCCTAGCATCTCTGATGTTCCAACAGTTTGACAGCTGACTAACTCCATTTTTCCCAACTTGGAGTCTCATCACCTCAGACAAGTGAGTTGGTGAAGGAAAGATACTCCATCCCCTTCCTGTCTATCCCTCCCTGCCACCACCCCTCTGCATTCCTCTTCGGGGACCCCTCTCACGAGTCCATTCTACAAGGAGAAATAAGTCAGCTTTTGCAACTGGGAGCCATAGAACAGGTCTCTCCCCAGCACAGAGGACAGGGTTTCTACTCCCACTATTTTCTGATTCAGAAAAAGTCCAGCAGCTAGTGTTCCATCCTAGACCTTCACAATCTAAACAAATTCATTGAACTGCAACATTTCAAGATGGTTACCCTCTCTACTATTATCCCAGCACTGCAACAGGGGGACTGGTTATCCACCCTCAACCTCCAAGATGCATACTTTCATATTTCCATTGTGACAGGGTCAGTCCAGATGGCTACAAGCAAGTGGTCGAAGGTAGATATATTAGTTCCAGGTTAAGCAGGTCCCTTTTCCCTGGGTAAGATAACAGGGACTATTCCAGAACACTCAGGAACTTTCTAGAACTAATTAAAGCAGGCAGGCTAATTAGGACAACTGTAGCCAATTGGGAAGCTGCTAGAATTAATTAAGGCTAATCAGGACACCTGGTTTAAAAAGGCTCTCACTCCAGTTAGTGAGGGGTGCATAAGGAGCTGGGAGTGAGAGGATGTACTGCTGGAGGACTGAGGAGTACAAGCATTAACAGACATCAGGAGGAAGGTCCTGTGGTGAGGACAAAGAAGCTGTTGGGAGGAGGCCATGGGGAAGTAGCCCAGGGAATTGTAGCTGTCGCACAGCTGTTCCAGAAGGCACTCTAGACAGCTTGCAGTCCACAGGGCCTTGGGCTGGAACCCGGGGTAGAGGGTGGGCCCGGGTTCCCCCCAAACCTCCCAACTCCTGAACCAACACAGGAGGTTCCACCAGAGGGGAAGGTCTCTGGGCTGTTCCCCGACCCACATGGTTGCTCAGCAGAAACTGCGGGGATTGGTCTGACTCTTTTTCCCCATACTGGCCAGTGATGAGGTTATCTGAGTGAACAGCAGATTTGAGCCATGAAAGTGGCCAAACTGAGGGCTACTGTGAATCTCTGAGGCTAGAAAAATCTGCCAATAAGCGCGGGACCCACCAAGGTAGAAGAGGAACTTTATCACACCATACATTCTGCCCACAGACTATTTCTCCAGTTTGTCATGGGCACCAATCACTACTAGTAAAAAGTACTACCCTTGGACTATCCATAGCACCTTGGGTGTTCTCCAAGGTCCTCACAGTAGTCATGGCCTACCTAAGGAAACAAGATATCATCATTTTTCCATATTTGGACAACTATTTCCTCAAGCCCCCATCTGAAATTGATGCTCTCCAAGCCGTCCACATAATAATGGACCTGTTCACAAAGCTAGGCCTCCTTGTGAACCTAGAAAAGTCCACTCTAATGCCAGTACAACAGCTGGAATTCATCGATGCACAGTTGGATACCACACAAGACAGGGCCTTCCTACCACCTTACAGATTCTCCGCTATCACAGATCTGGTATCCGCCACACGGGTCTGCCCCCAGATCTCTGCACAAGCTTCCAGGCCACATGGCAGAGGCCATGTTTGTGGTCAGGCATGCAAGACTGCATGTGCAATGTCTTCAAGCATGGCTCTGTGCCATATACCTCCCCCCACAAAAACAGTATTCACAAGCTTTTATCCATGCTGAGATGAATCAAGGACTCGCTGATGTGGTGGACACAGCCCAGCAATGTCTGTGTTGGAGATCCTTTCCTGCAGCTGTCAGTGACTATGATCCTAACCACTAATGCCTCCCTGATCAGTTGGGGAGCACATCTACACAAACACACAGTGCAGGGTCATGCATCAAATCCACAATGCAGGTGCAGTGCAGAGTTGTCTATTGAATCCACCTTACATATCAACCTCCTAGAGCTACAAGCAGTCCACAATGCCTGCTGACATTTCCTACCTCTTCTCAAACATCATACCATAAGAATGCTGACTCACAATCTTGCCTGCATGTATTACATCAACAGGCAGGCCAGAGCAAGGTCCCACTCTTTATGCTTGGAGGCAATCAAACTGTGGAACTGGTATATCGAGAGCAACATCTCCATGTCAGCCGCATATCTCCCGGGACACCAGAACACTATTTCAGATGCACTGAGCAGGACATTTTCACTCAATCACCAGTGGGAGCTGGATATGCAAGCACTTCAACCCATATTCAACCGATGGGGCCTTCCCACCATAGATCTCTTCGCCACTCAACACAATTCCCGTTGCCCTCAATTCTGCTCCAGAGTGGGACTGGGATGCAGATCGCTGGGACACACCACTCCTTTATGCCTTTCCCCTTCTAGTCTGAGTACTTCACAAAATACAGGATGACTGAGGTCGTGTCATACAAATAGCTCCAATATGACCACAACAGGTCTGGTATAGTTATCTTCTACCCATGATGGTATGCCGACTGATCTCTTTCCACCTAACACCATGGCTCCTCTCACAGGACATAGGATACATTCTCCATCCCAATCCACAGATGTTTCACCTCAAAGCTTGGCTCCTCCATGGTTCTGGGGCCTGGAGATAACCTGCTCAGACACAGTCAAAAAGATACTTTTGAATAACAGATGTGACATGAACAAAGGCACTTACATTTACAAATGGACTCGATTTCACTGCTGATGCACCTCATGCCAGGTTGATACAGAAACGCTCTGTTGCCACTTATTCTTGACTACATTCTACACCTCAAACAGTCAGGATTGGCCAATAGCTCTATTAGGGTACACTTGGTGACAATCACTACTTTTCACTCACCATTGACTGCCACTCTGTCTTCACACACCCATTCATTAAGCGCTTCTTGAGGGGTATTCAAAATCTCTATCTCCATATACAAGACCTGACCCAAGCCTGGGACCCAGCCTAGTCCTACATTCTCTGACGAGGCCCCCTTTGAACCAATAGCAACCTGTTTTTACATCTACCTATCAATGAAAACAGCCTTTCTTGTCACAATCACCTCTGCTAAATGAGCGGGCGAAATCATGGCCCTCCTGGCATATCCACCATACACAGTGTTTTATAAAGGCAAAGTTACACTACACCCACACCCAGGAGTCCTCCCTAAGGTCCAAACATCTTTTCATCTCAATCAACCAATACACCTCCCTTGCTTCCTTCTGAAGCCTCACAGTAATCAACAGGAGGCAGCTCTACACACCCTGGATGTGAGGTGTGCATTAGTCTTCTACTTGGACAGGACTAAACCCTTCTGGAAATTGCCATGAGTATTCCTCTCCACCACCAAAAGATCCAAAAGCAATACTATATCTAAACAATGCCTCTCTAAATGGATCTCACAGTGTATATGTTTATCTTATGAACTCCACGATAGACAACCTTCTTCCTCAGTCAGAACACATTCCACATGATCATTATCTACCTCAATTGGCTTTCTTAATAATGTCTCCATTGATGATGTTTGTAAGGCTGTCACATGGACATCAACAGACACTTTCGCCTGGCACTACACTATTACGCACATTCTCCATGGACATGCTATCCAATCGTCAGCAGTACATGTCACTCCAAACCTCAGCCTTCCAACTAGGGGCACTGCTATATAGTTACCTACAATGGAGCACCCACAGGGACACCACTCAAAGAAGAAGAGAGAGTTATTCACCCTGTGCAGGAACTGAGGTTCATCAAGATGTGTCCCCCTATGTGTGCTCCACTCCCTGCCCTCCTCCCCTCTGCTTTGAAGCCAAAAAAATAAGCTCTGCAGCAGAGAAGGAACTGGGGGCAGTTGGACCATACCATGCTATATACACATCCCGCACACAGCGTGGGAGAGGGAAGGTGCACATGGGAAGTCCGTCAGGCAGAGTTGGTGAAGATCTCTGATTCCAGGTGCAGGAGGTGCTGCCACACCTACAGTGGAGCATCCATAGGGACACACATCTTAAAGAACCCCAGTTACTGCACAGGGTGAGTAACGCTTTCTTTAATCCATATGCCCAGCTCTGCCAGCTAGACCAGGTTGAAAGCATCACTAAATTTGAGTGAAAGTTCTGGTGTATGGCGGGGGGGGGGGGGGGGGACGGCGGAATTCAGAACAAGACCCAGATCAGAGCCCTATAAACAGACCACATTTTAAATCTTTCACCATGGTGGCTTCAGCCATACTCGAATGTGACACAAGCGCAACTGTTCTGCATACATCCAGATGAAACTAGTGTGTGTGTCAGTGTGGAATGTCGTGTACTTATTTCATTAAAGAATATGATGTACTGCACATGCTCAGTATGTCATCTTCAATCTCTTCTGTCTAAGGTTTTTTTTTTTCCAAAACCACTTGTTACTAACTTGCATAGCTACTATCCATCACTGAAGATCACAGATTTATGCCAAATTTGACATTCTAAAATAAAATGAAGCTGTCTGAGTTATAATGAGGCAAAAAACCGAACATATTTTAAGTATAAAATAGGTCTATTTTGCGGTTGGGAATAGAAGTTGCCAGTGAAAACCAGTTCAATTTCTTGAAACTTTAAAATAAAAATCAACCTTTCAGGTGAGACTAATTATAAAACAATATTGGCCCACACTGAAAATCACTGAGAAAATTGTAAACAATTTGAGACTAAGCATTTAGAAGAATGAAATGCCCAACTCAGCAAATAAGCATCACTAACTTCTCTCTGTACTGTATGCACAATACATTTACATACACTATTTAATTTGTCGGCAAGAATTGTTATTTTCATAATGGTGGGTTTTTTTGTATCTAAGCTTGTCATTGTGGAATCTACTCCTTTTTATAGAGTGAACTATTTTACAAGAAGCAAATCTGAAACCATTTTCAATCCTTGGCAACATTGATGCACTATTTTCATTTAGAAAAGGCACCGAGTTACACAGCTGTAAGTATTTTAAAAATCAGATTTACTTCCCTTCTATTGAATTACTGTTGAAAATCAAAGTAAAGGTTTTTAATTTTTTTTTCTTTTAACATATTTCAAATAAGTATCACAACTAATAAGCATTAAGGTTGATGACTAGCTTTCTGCTGTTGTAAAAATCTTTTGCTCTAATCTCAAAAGCACTATTAAAATGGACAAAGGACAGACTTGAAGGATTTCCTGCATCTCCCATAGGCATGCTATGATTTCATTTTGGTTTAAAGAGCAATAATATACAAAAGTGTATGATCTATCTACAATCCTACAATAGTGATTTTATCAACTAAAATAAAAAACATTCTAAATCTTTTAATATAATTAATCAGATGAAAATGGAAGATATATTTTATTAGTATAGAATATGCATGAGTAAAAGCATAATATATTTCAGCTAACATTAGTTGTGTAAAAATTCTCTTTCGTGTATTTGAAATGTACACATTTCTGTTACTACATCATTTTACAGTGTTTCCCAATACTGTTAATTGGTTTGTAATTTTCCTTTCTTACTCCTTCAAACTAAAAACGGGAGATATAAAACCGTTACAAAGAAAATTTCCTACCCTCATGTGGAAGTTTTTCCATTTTTTTTTAAAAAGTAAATTTCCATATTTGCTTACTGTGATTCTGTGGAAATATTAACTAAACAAACAGGATCTGCTTTTCAGATGGGATGCTGCGCACCCATAACTCCCATTAAAATCAACAGGCCCTGAAGGAGCTCAGCATGTTTGACAATCAGCCCCACAGTTGTTTTTTTAAGGTTAGTAATAATATTATTTCCTCTATGTGTGTGTGTGTGAAATATATTTATTTAGAGAGCAACAAGGACAGGATATCGAATCTTTTCAGAGGGAATTTTCATTTGTAAAAGTTTAGCTTTCTTCTTAGCAGTGTTGGAACGGAATGTTGGATTTAATTTAAAATGATTAATGAGATTTTGTCAGACTCCCTGCCTTTACCACCACTGCAGTTTGTCAGCACAACAACCTGGGAAACCCGGACGCCACTCTGTCGCCCCAAACAGCTTTCCAGGAAAAAATAAACCTGAGTAACTAGTACCAGGTACATGTCAATGGTATTGTCTTTCAGCTGTTGACAGTTTAACTCTAAGTAAAGGACATTTACACATTCTGAGGAAGTGAACATCATTCATTATTTAAATAGTCTGGTTTTGAAAATGGATACAACTATACTCTTTTTTAAAATGTTTTCATAGCAGATGTTTAACTTACTTTTAACTATATAAAAAAAATCAGATCCCCAGAAATTAGATTTTAATTAAAAGGAAGGGTGAACAAGCTAATATGGTTCAAAAACTTGTTCAAATATGTTTTTCTGGAGCAACCTGTTTCATTTCTGATTATAAATCGGAGAGTTTGAGCCTTACAACCCCTAATTCACGTGAGTAGGTTATTGCAGCCAAAGGAACTACTGACCATAAGTCAAGTTTTGCCATATGAGGCCCTAAGTCAGGCAAATTTATACATGCCCACACATTGTGATCAGAATCTATTTCATAATCCTGTAAAGATCACTTATGCAATAACCACATTAAAGAAAATGAGTAATTCATTGGGGGGTGCTATTTTGTTTTTGTTCTGTTGTTTAAGAAAATTCTTTTTCTCACCTTCTGTGATTTGTATTTTATTCTGTTGTGCAGAAATTTTACTTTGCCCGCACAAAGCCCGCATGTTTGGACTCTCTACGAATGAGGTGTGAGGAGGCTAGGGAGGTAAAATTCATTCCACAGTCAGGGTTAGGGGCACCCACACAGCAGCCCCTCCTGGCCAGTTGCATGGGGCACTGAAACCATTAGATCTTTATGCATATGCATCAACAGTTCCCTTTCCCCAACCCATCACAAAATGGACCTTCCATTTTGACCTTGCAGAGACAAGTTCTCCCAGCCACTCAGCTGGCCAGTTTCCCCATGCAGCCCCATACGAGTCAAGCACAATGGAGGGTTTTGTGCTTGCCTTTTATACCATTGGTGAATCTGGCCCTCCTATAATCAGAGAATGTCCTAAACAGCACAGTTATTGCAAAAAACACTTTTCATTGCAAGACTTACATTTGCATTCTACAGCTTGGATCATCTGTGTGACAAAGCAAAAACAAGGAAACCATCCAACTGCAAAACTGTTTCTCCTTTCATATATTCCTTGATGATGACTAAGACTTTCCATATGGTAACATGACATGTAAGCTCTTATTAATGGACTCCACTTAATTAAATGCATCTGTCATATTTGTAACTGGCAGGTGCCTTCCATTTCTCATGTGATGTGTCAATGAAAGACTTGTGTATAGGAAAAGTACTCCACACTTGAATTGTACAATAAAAGTTTTATTAGAAATATGATCAGAATTGACTAATTTCACCTTTACTAATAAGGTCTAAACAATTAATAAAATAGAGAACTTGTAGTTAATAATCTAACTCTTTTGGCAACTTCTGTTTCAACCATCCTTTTTATAAACCCATTAATATTTATTTTTCTTGGTATTTATCATTATTATTATTTAAGTGTTGACAAAGTATTCAGTGCTATATGAGCCACAGTGTAATATTCACAGTACTTAATTTGAGGATTTAAATACCACACAGGCCTTGTACTGGCCCTCTAGATAGGAGTGAATTTCCTGAAAATAACCTGAAATGCTTACAGTATAAAGACTTGATCCTCTAAAGTGAGTCATGTTACTGAGGAGAATAAACATGGATCCTAAGAGACAAAATGGAGAAGACAGAATGTCCTGGAAAGCCTAGAAGAAAGATTAACTTTGAATTATAAGATTGTTTTGTTTGTTCACTTTTTATGGGCATCATGAAAGTAGTGAGCTTGAATATGGAGAGGGTAATGGCCTAGAATACACAACACATATATAACCTTAACAATTTTGCTCCTTTTAAAATACAAACTGTAATCTATATATTTTGTTGTTCATGCACAGAGTACAGAGCAATAAACATCATAAGAAATTAGAAATGTAAAATTATTTTACAATGAGTATTGGTAAGTTAAATTACAGATATAAGCTGTAGTTCTCCTTATCAAAGTCATACAAATAAATGTTGCAACCAGTGCATCTTTCTGTCTAATAACACTGGTCTACAATTTTTGAGAAGTCGTCTGCTTCAGAGAGAAAATGTGCTATTTATTATGTATTTTGATGTGCTGAATTCAAATATGACAATTAAAACAACTGATTGGCTACTGTTTCTAAGATATTTAAGTTTTTACATTTTATGTCTCTGTATATTGTGTAGATAGTAGAGTTTTAATCATAAATTGTAAACCTAGGTCTTTTCATGTGTTTATGGTTGCTTTACATGATAATATTTCACCTGTCCTGATTATGTAACACTTTAAAAATCAGCAAAAGGGTTATATAAATAAAATTTATTATGAAACAAAAGGCAAAAAACTATTATGTACATAGTTTAGTCCTATTCAGTATCTACTCGGCGCTTCTTGGCTTGTCTCTTGTATTCATTAAATGGAGCATCTCTTGTCACTGTCCAGCAATAGTCTGCAAGCATTGATGGGCTCCATTTGCCGTGATAGCGTTTCTCCATTGTCTCAATGTCCTAGTGAAATTGCTCGCCGTGCTCGTCGCTCACTGCTCTGCAGTTTGGTGGAAAAAAATCTAAATGAGAGTGCAAAAAATGTATCTTTAGTGACATGTTGCAACCAAAGCTTTTGTATGCCTTGAGGAGGTTTTCCACCAACAACCTGTAGTTGTCTGCCTTATTATTTCCGAGAAAATGTATTGCCACTAACCGGAAGGCTTTCCATGCCATCTTTTCCTTGCCATGCAGTGCATGGTCAAATGCATTATCTCAAAGAAGTTCACGAATCTGAGGACCAACAAAGACACCTTCCTTTATCTTAGCTTCACTTAACCTTGGAAATTTTCCACGGAGGTACTTGAAAGCTGCTTGTGTTTTGTCAATGGCCTTGACAAAGTTCTTCATCAGACCCAGCTTGATGTGTAAGGGTGGTAACAAAATCTTCCTTGATTCAACAAGTGGTGGATGCTGAACACTTTTCCTCCCAGGCTCCAATGACTGTCGGAGTGGCCAGTCTTTCTTGATGTAGTGGGAATCTCTTGCACGACTATCCCATTCGCAGAGAAAACAGCAGTACTTTGTGTATCCAGTCTGCAGACCAAGCAAGAGAGCAACAACCTTCAAATCGCCACAAAGCTGCCACTGATGTTGGTCATAGTTTATGCACCTCAAAAGTTGTTTCATGTTGTCATAGGTTTCCTTCATATGGACTGCATAACCAACTGGAATTGATGGCAAAACATTGCCATAATGCAGTAAAACAGCTTTAAGACTCGTCTTCGATGAATCAATGAACAGTCTCCACTCATCTGGATCGTGAACGATGTTGAGGGCTGCCATCACACCATCGATGTTGTAGCAGGCTATAAGATCACCTTCCATGAACAAGAATGGGACAGGATCCTTTTGACGGTCATGGAACATGGAAACCCTAACATCACCTGCCAGGAGATTCCACTGCTGTAGTCTGGAGCCCAACAGTTCTGCCTTACTCTTGGGTAGTTCCAAATCCCTGACAAGGTCATTCAGTTCACCTTGTGTTATGAGGTGTGGTTCAGAGGAGGAGGATGGGAGAAAATGTGGGTCCTGTGACATTGATGGTTCAGGACCAGAAGTTTCATCCTCTTCCTCGTCTGACTCAAGTGAGAATGATTCTGGTGCATCAGGAACCGGCAGTCCTTCTCCGTGGGGTACTGGGCGTATAGCTGATGGAATGTTTGGATAATGCACAGTCCACTTTTTCTTCTTTGACACACCTTTCCCAACTGGAGGCACCATGCAGAAGTAACAATTGCTGGTATGATCTGTTGGCTCTCTCCAAATCATTGGCACTGCAAAAGGCATAGATTTCCTTTTCCTGTTCAACCACTGGCGAAGATTTGTTGCACAAGTGTTGCAGCATATGTGTGGGGCCCACCTCTTGTCCTGATCTCCAATTTTGCAGCCAAAATAAAGGTGATAGGCTTTCTTAACCATAGTGGTTATACTGTGCTTTTGTGATGCAAAAGTCACTTCACCACAAACATAGCAGAAGTTATCTGCACTGTTCACACAAGTACGAGGCATCTCTGCTCACTTTGGCTAAACAGAAATGTGTCCCTTTGCAAAATCAAACTCAGACAAATAAGAGAGCACGACACTGTATGATTTCTAGAGCTGATATAGGGCAATTTGTTCAGCAGAGTGATGTAAACTTCGTTATGATTGCATCATATATGACGCAATACCAGCTTCAGATTGCATCATTCATTGTTTTGCCTAAAAAGCAAGTACTGTCCAAACCCAGTCAGATTTATTCATAGATCCAGTCAAAGATGTATTTTAGTCATTTCTGGTTTAAATTGAGATCCCTTCCCTTTATAACTCACTTATCCTCCGCCATTCCCAAGTCAAGGGTCGTATATACTGACCCAATAGCATATCTTGAAAACTAGAGCCAATCAACAATTTTAAGCATCATTTTCATTCTCAGTGACCCAAAATTAGTAAAGTTTGACTACATTTATTTCAGAAGCATTTTGGCTGTAGAGCAGTGTAACTTTAATAACCATAAAATTCACATAATTGTTGTTTTATACCAAGAATATCTAATTAAAATCATCCATGCAAGATTATTAATTGTATCCGTTTTAAAGGACTGTCCATTACTTTGTGCAATACAGCAACATTGAAGCATCTCATGTAGAATTTGTGCTACTTTCGAGGATGAGTATGCTAACAAGTAGGAACTAAACTGAACAAAACTATGTTGTTTTTATGCTGCATAAAAAACCTACTCAAGTGAAATCCTGGCCCCACTGAAGTCAATTGCAAAACTACCATTGTCTGCAATGGGTTAGGATTGAGTTTGGAGTGAGTAAAAACTGATTAGTAACTTAAGAATTTGTCCCCCTGGCTGCATGCCTTTCATTGTTTGAAGATTGTTTCTTTTTTGCATACCATATAAGTAGATGAACATTGCTATAATCCCAGTAACTATAGAACCATACTTCTTGCACCCTCTGAAAAAACCCTTTTAACAGTGAGGGTGATTAACTCCTGGAACAAACTACCAAGGGAAGTAGTGGATTCTCCATTTCTTGATGTCTTCAGATCAATATTGGATGCTTTTCTGGAAGATCTGCCAAAACCCAAGATATGCTTAAGTCACACATACAAGTTATTGGGCTCAATACAATGGTCATTGGGTGAAAATTTTAATGGCCTATACTCTGCAGGTCAAACTAGATCTAATGGTCCCTCTGGTCTTAAACTCAGTGAAACTATACAGACAGAACAGTGTATTGGCTGTGACCTTGTGTGACTGGGGCAGCGCTCACTGGAAATGCCAAGGTCAGGGCAGGCTGCAAAAGGGAGAGCAGGTAACCACTAGTTTTGGTAGTAATACTGAAGTTAAACTCACCAACCAGTCACAAACTGTGTTTCTGATCCCCCACACTGGTTATTGAGAGAATGAAAAAAGAAATCACACAGCCCCCTTTATTACATTCCAATTCTCTGGCTCCCAAACAGCACATGGGTCCAGTACAATGAGAAGTTATTTAAAAACTCTGCTCACTATTCAAAATGTTCTTCTGACTCCAACGGGTCAGCCATGTTACCAGGTCAATATTAGTTTGGATCTTACCCAAAATACCATGCTGACAGCCAATCCTTTAGTATCTAAAATTAAGGTTTATTGTAAAGAAAAAAGAAAGAACTAGAAGAGAGTTGTTAAATGATAAAGCACTCAGATACATACAGAGACTTCAAAGTCCGTATATCAGGTTCTTAGCAGTATTGGTGTGTTTGCTGACTTGAAAATCTCTCTGGAATACATCCACAGCTTGGATGGGTCATTCAGTCCTTTGTTCAGAGCTTTGTTTGTAGAAAAGTCACTCCAGAGGTAAGAAACAGGAATGAATAAAAAATGGAAATGATGCAGCTGCCCTTTATATTCCTTTTGCCATGTGGCTTGTACTTCCTGTGTCCCAAACACAAGCTTCACAGCACATGGCATGGAAAAACCTTGGAGTCCCCTGTCCAGAGGCATGCTCCTTCAAGTCCTGATGACTGATAAGGTGTAACCCTTGGCTTCTTTTAATGGGTTCTTTGTACAGCTGGTGACTCTTGATAGGCCATCCAGCAGGCTCAGTGCTGATGCCAATCTGTCTGGGGGTATCACCAAGAAACACAGCCCAAGTTTGGAAATATAGATATACTATGCATATATATAACTCATAATACAAAAGGTGATACAAACAAGATTAGCATACTTGGCCAATTATAACATTTTTCACAGATACCTTAGATGGTATATCTGGCATGATTCTTTGCAATTTTTTAATATTGATAATATTATAAAGCGCTTACATATTCTGTACAGTGTCACATTGGCCAATGTGAAAGAAAAGGTGAGTGATATCACACTTAGAGCATCCAGCTTTGATAGGCACGCTCAGTTGATAACCCAATATCAAAAGCCAAAAGAACCCATATCTCACACCCATACTTTAGAGTTCTGGGCTATAAGACTGACCCTTCTTCTGATCAAAAGAAAGTTGATGCACATTCTCACTGCAATCACAGTGGTGTTCTTTTGCATAAATTACCAGGCTTCCATATTTTATTCAGTAACAAGTCACCTGTGGGAATGTGGTGGCTCAAACAGAGCACTCCAATCAGCAGTATATCTGACCAGTATGACGCACACTCTGGCTGACAATCTGACTACCAGATGGTCTCTGAATGAATCTTTACAAAATAGAATCTTCAAGAGAGGTATTTGCCACCAGCCACATCATCAAGTGTTAGAGCTTCTGCTCGAGAACTTAAGTGGGGTAAAAATATGATTTCCCCCCCTTACGCTGTGGAATATATCTAATATTCACCTTTCACACTTTTTTTTTTTTTACTCCCAAAAGTCCCATAGAAAATTTGACAGGACACGGCATAAATAATGATATATTCAGCATGGGCTTGAACCGTTTGTTTTCAAATCTCCTAGTCTTTCTGAAAGCGCCTCTGTTCTTGTTCCTAAAGGAAAGTCAGATCCTGCATCTGGATCTTAAATCTCTTCATAGCAGGTTTGGACTAGGTTTGTTAGCAGTCAAACTGTACACATTATCAGTACATGTTAATAACATATTGAAATCATGAAAGTCATCCACCAGATGTTTCCATGCTGCCAGATAGAAGCATTTTAAAGTTTGGGGAAATAACAGGGGAAATAACTTCAAGATTTTGCCCCATTTTTATCATTCTTGTCTATCTTTTATCTTTAATGGAATAAGATCTCTCTCTCTACAATGGTGAAAGATACATGGCTTGCTACTCTTTTCCCACAATATATTAAAATTCCATTACTCTGAATTGTCACAAAGATACTTGTGGATAAGGACTATGTACTTCATTTTAGACACAAATTTATCTCCTTTGTACTCACATGCAGACTTAAGCCTTTTTATTCTCAACCACCAACAATTAGAATGCTGAATAATGATGTGCTTTTATAAAGCATCCCTTATGTCAAAGCTATTAATTATTTCAAGAGTCTTCATCTACTATTTTAATTGAATCCTTCAATATGAGTTTTCATCCCACATTATGTCCCACAGCTGGGCCTCAACAGAGTGAAACGAAGGATTTATTTTTATAGCAAAAGCTATGAAGATGCCATATAATCCATTGCTATGGTAAATATTATAGGAATCATCAACCAACTTTACAGCAACCAAGACTGGTAAATAATACATTGAACACTGTCACACTACCTTATGTGATGCTGAGATGTAAAAAGAGTCTCACATATAGATTTTTGTGAGCAAAACAAAATGTTCATAGCCTCAATTCAGCATATTTTATTCACAGGAAAATATGCTCAACTTTCAGCATGTGAGTAATCCTAACCTTATTCAGTAAAATCCTTAAGTATGTGATTAGATTTAAGCATGTGAATAACCCCATTCCTATTCAGTAAAGCACATACTTAGCTTTAAGCACCTGGTTAAGGCCCATTGAAGCCAATAAGACTCAAGTGTGACGTTGCACTCCATATGATTTTAAGAAAATATGCTAATGAGTGTGAATATAATGCAACTGGAATATGCTTCATGCAAAAGGTCTCTTGTAAGGTATCATTACAAAGCTTATAATCTACTGAGTGTAGTCATCCTATTTGTATAAATGTATCATTCTTGTATCTGAAACTAGAAATATGACATATAACTCTGATGACCTATTGTAATTATGCAAAGTGTGGGTGTAGTAGTCTCGGCCGAGGTTCGGCCCTCAGCGGGGCTGTGGGGTATCCCGCCGCCTCGCTGTAGTCCGCCGGCAGTCCTGGCCCGGCGGCAGTCTGGGATAACGGACACATGGTTAGGGGGCTCAGGCCCATAAACAGGGGCTGAGCCAATAGGTCCGAAAAGAGCCCCGAGCCCTCAATCAGGGCGGGGCAGTAATCACGCAGTCTGGGGCTCTGGCGCTCAAGCAGGGGCTGAGTCAGTAGCTCGGAAAACCCAGGCCCTTAAGCAGGGGCTGAGGCAATGTCTATAGCTGCCCAGGCCTTAGGTCAGGGCAGGGCAACAATCAAGCAGTCAGGCAGAAACCCAGGCCTTTAAGCAGGGGCTGGGTCAGGGTTTATAGCAGGTCCCAGCCTCTCTAGGCCAGGGAAAAGGGGGAGTCTGCCACCCAAGGAGTGGGTGGCAGGGGGGACGCAGGCCCTCCGACTCCACTGCGTCCCAGCCTGGGGCCCTAGCAGCGGCGGAAACCCGCTGCTGTCAGTGGGGATCCTGGCCGCAACACACTGACATCGGCTCTGGCAGTGCAGCAGCCAGACTGGGGTCGGCTGGCCCGGGGCTACTTCCACACTCCCCCTCGTATGGTACCTGGGCTGTCCTAGTGTTCTCGGTGCTCTCCACCAGCATCGGCTCCTCAGGGTACCGGGCGAAGGGCAGGCTCGGCTCCTCCTCGGGGTAGCTGGGACGGGGCAGGCTTGGCCAGTCCTCCTCAGGGTAGCGGGCGAGAGGTAGGCTCGGCTCCTCCTCGGGGTAGCTGGCACGGGGCAGGCTTGGCTCCTCCTCGGGGTAGCTGGCACGGGGCAGGCTTGGCCAGTCCTCCTCAGGGTAGCGGGCGAGAGGTAGGCTCGGCAGGCCTGGTAAGTCAGCAGGCCGGTCGCAGCCTGCAGCCGTCTCCCAAGCGGGAGCTCGGCCAGAGACGACTGCCCTCTCCGCCGGCATGGGCTCCACTGAGCTCTGCGAGTGGGCTTTTATACTTCCGGGTCAGCATCGTGACCTCTGACGGGCGGGCGCCGGACCCGGTGGCTCCGCCCATGTCGGTATTAGGGGAGGTTTGGCCCTCAGTGGGGCTGTGGGGTATCCCACCACCTCGTTACAGTGGGCCATTAATGGTGTCTTGGAATCTTGATGGCTCCCATCAACTAGGACAATTGGTTGTAAATGGCTCTGTTTACTTGCAAGCCTTCCTGTGAATCAGGCCAGGAAGAATGAAGGCTTGAGGTCTCACAGGACATGTGATCATGTCACCTGGTACTGGAATCCATCTTAAACCTGGTGCTTTTCCATTTAGAAGGAGGGGTGAGGACCCAGAGAGACAAAAGATTCCTGCCTTGTGCCAAAGCTAAATATGTTCTGGAACAGAACAAAGAGTTCCAGTCATGAGAAATACCCTAGTTACCACCTGAGCTGGAGCTAACAAAAACTGTACCCGGGGAAAGGATTGGGCCCAGACTAGGAAAGAGTCCAGTCTGTGAAAGAAGCTTATTGGAACATCTCTGAGGGTGAGATTTTATCTGTAATCAGTTTCTTAAATGTATTAAGCTTAGACTTGCGTGTTTTGTTGTATTTTGCTTGGTAACTTATTTTGTTCTGTCTGTTATTACTTGAAACCACTTAAATCCTACTTTTTATACTTAATAACATCACTTTTGCTTATTAATTAACCCAGAGTAAGTGATTAATACCTGGGGGAGCAAACAGCTGTGCATATCATATCAGTATTATAGAGAGCGGACAATTTAGGAGTTTACCCTATATAAGCTTTGTACAGAGTAAAACGGATTAATTTGGGATTTGGATCCCATTGGGAGCTAGATGTCTGGGTGCTGGAGACAGGAGCACTTCTTAAGCTGTTTTCAGTTAAGTCTGCAGCTTTAGGGAGCGTGGTTCAGACCCTGGGTCTGTGTTGGAGCAGACTGGCATGTCTGGCTCAACAAGGCAGGGTTCTGCAGGCCCAAACTGGCAGAGAAAAGGGGCTCAGAGGTAGTCTCAGCACATCAGGTGACAGTCCCAAGGGGGTTTCTGTGATCGAACCCGTCACATAAAGCATGTGCTTAAGTGCTTTGCTGTAGCTAGGTTTATAGTGCCTATGCAAATTCCATTGAACTCAATGGGAGTTGAATCAGGCCCTCTATGTTTTGTATTTCAAAAGGTGACCACAGAATACACATGAGAGTGATAGAACATTGATGTATGTGATAGAAATGCCCATAAAATGAATTAAATAAAAATGAAATGAGAACAAATTGGACAAAGCCTATATACAGGGAATATGATCACAAAGAAATAGAGTTTGGACCAGTCTATGGACAGTAGCCTGTGTCCTTCTGGAGCGAGACCAAATTAACTGCTCTTAGAACCAAAGTTGTAGATGCAGGATCATGATCCTGCAAGTAGTTCCATTTGGGTGAGTGCAAGGGTTCTTCTAGAATCTGAAACAGCTTGCAGGATGGGACCATACTTCTCTTTGCACTTTCCTCAAAGCTATTTATCACCATTCCCGTTTTACAGAAGGAGAAAGCTGTGGCACAGAGCAGTGACTGTATATTGTAATTTCTTCTAATTAATTCATAATTTTTTTGGAAGTTGTGTTGTTGGGGTTTTTTCTTGGGTATTTTTGTTTTATTGTTTTACTTTTAGAGAATGATGGCAAAGAGTTTACTGGGAGTATTTGATACTCAATGGGCCAGGTATTTGGGTACAGCCAGAATGCATAGAACACAAGTCAGAATGTAGTGTGCAAAAGTAGCTTAAATCTCTCCTGTGCATTGCCCTAATATTGGTTCTGCTCTGTGCATGCTATTCCTACTGGGCTGGGTCACAGCAGCCTGAAGGCTCCTCTAATTTACGCCAGCCTTTAATTGCTAGGGAATGTCAAAAACACAGCCTAAGATCACTTTGGCGGGCCTATCCCTCATTTCTGCAGCAACATCCCCTTTCCCCTGCTAGTCTGGGAATGGGGAGAATGTGTGGCATTCCAGCCCCTAAACTAGCTTTATACAACCATAGGCTCCCCCTTGCACTGGAGTGATCCTTCCTGGGGAGTACATGGGGGATTGATAGTGGTAACATGGCACAAAAGTAGCCATAGTGCACTGGAGGTAAGGTCTTCTGGTTTTTATTTTGTTTAACATTTCCTGGGATTTTATCTGTATTTATAAAAAATATTAAAAATGGATGAAAATCAGCAAAAACTGAAAATGAAGGAGCAACGGGCAGGGGGTTGATGGGTGTCTTCCACTCTCTGTAGGTCTGTTGCTTAAGTGGTTAGATAGTCTTGGCTCCTGGGATCTGGCTACTGGCCTATCTCATTCCCCGCTACACAGAAGAAATAGATGGGGCTGGGTTGAAGGGCTGGGGTCAAGAAGGAGCTCTGTCCAGCAGGGATAGCAGTTGGGAACTATCACCCACTTCCCTCACCACTGTGAGACAGGCAGGGAGCCCCTCTCATCTGCCAGGACCCAGCCCACTGTTTGGCTTGCTCCCCCTCTGCACAGCAGCCAACATCAAGCGGAAGTTATTCTGCACTGTGCCATTCGGGTGAGGACTCTGGAAGGGAGGAGCCAGGTGCAGGGAGTTCCAGACAGTGCTTGCAAAATTTGGGTTAAAAATGGATAAAACCCAAATATTTGCTTTTTCAAAACGGGAAATTTTCATAGAAATGTGGTAAAGCTGAAAACGAAGGGCCTAAGGCTATGCCCAGTCTGTATTTGTTAGTCATGACTGGTTATATAAGTCACATGGTATTGTTTTTGTTCCTCGACTAGATACCCAGGAGGAGCCAAGAAGGTTTGAAGCCAGTGTGAATTTGAGACAGTGAATAAACACAATTAGAGAGACATTGTTAAACCTTTTCCTTTCTGGCCCACGTAGGCCTTCCCCAAGGCATCATTCCTATAAATATGAAACCACTGTAAGAGCAATTATCTGGATGCAGAATTTAACTTTCTGTCATCACATTCACACAAAGTAATTGTGTGAGGGGGTGTTCTCCAGAGCAAATATTAATGTGAGTTTAAAATGTCCTATGCCAAAGAGCTCAGGCATACGTGTATAAAATTTGCTCTCTACATGCATTCATGCAAGTAAAATTCAAAATTGCTCAAATATTGCAAAACTGAACACAAAAAGAATGAACAAGCCAAAACAAATTAATTTCTACATCTGAGCACACAGTTTCAATTTTTGCTATTGATTACTCAATTTATTCCTTGTCCTATGCATGCCTCAGTGCACAGAAATTACAATGATGCACCCTATCTGTCCTCTATAAATATCTAAAAATAGAAATGCCTCAGCTCTTATTTCCTCTCCCTCGCCAGGTAGTGCTGTATGCCTTTTTAGGTACTGTGCCTTGCTCCTTAAACAGCACCCCCTTTTCATGAATGCCAAGTAGCTTGCTCCCCTTCAAGTCCCTCTTCAGATCCCTACTAATCTGATTCTAATCTTTCCAGTGGCACTGTCCACTCCTTCTAGGGCACCTGATATGCACCAAAACATACATTATATATATATATATATATATATATATATATATATATATATATATATATATATATATATATATATATGCTACAACACACAAGAAATCTTCAGAGGAACAACTTATGTAAACTGCTTTCCTTGTAAAATAATGCTTTCCCAAAAGCCGTATTCTCTTTGCCATATTCTCTATTTTTTCTTCCTACTCACCATAGTCAGCATTTATTATTTGACGTGATATCGGTCTAAATTATGCAGTAAGGTTCCGGGGAATGGAACTGGTGAATTTTTGGGCTTGTAGTTGTCATATCTTACTTAATGACCCTGGAAGCAGAAAATGGGATTCCTGTGATTTTAAAACTGGCATATTTAACTGGGGTGTATGTGTGTGAAAAATATACATGACCATGATCACACTGTAACAGGAAGCAAAGGGGTTACCATTTAGGTCTCAAATCTTCAGATGTAGAAAGAGACCGAGGAAACTGGTTGACAATGCAGATGAGATTTTAAAAAAAATAGAAGTGCATGTTGACATTGTTTTGGGGATTAGTTGTGATTACTATAATGGGAGTTAAGCAATTATTTTTTGAAGTAGTGTGTGACTTTTATGCAGTTTACAAGAGCAGAAATTGCATTCTGACAGTGTATGGGATTAGAGGTTCTTATTTGTGAATTGTACCTGTAGAGTCAAGAGGACAGATTCAGAAATGGTGGAACAGTGTGCAGTTTCATTGGCTTTAATGGAGTGGCAGACATTTACACCAGATCTGAATTTAGCCCAGGAACCCATTTCTCTGCACATTTTCATTTTTGTGTGATAGCAATACACTGTATAGAGTGCAATTTTCTTGGTTGGATTTTATGATGCTAACATTACAGCCATTAAACATTACCTGGTGGTGATGTCACGACCATGAAATCTACCGTTATTCCTGCTAGCTCACATTGGGTGTGCCACTTGTTCTCTCTCTTGCTCATACTGCAGTGCAATTATTGAGGATCTTCAGAGTATATACAACTGGGAAACCAAGTAAAGAAAGTTTTAGTTACTTCAGGTAAGAGTAAACCAACTCGTGAATAGCACCTCCTCATGTACAGTATTTCTATTATTTAGCTCATACTGGGAGTAATATACATATAGGCCGGGTCCTAAAATGGTTTAAACTAATGGGTCTGTTGACATCAGTGGAACTATGCTGATTTACACTAGCTGAAAATCTGGCCCTCTATTCTAACCCCAAATCAAAGTCCATTCTTTTCATATTTGGAGGGGGGAATATTATCCCAGTGCTCTTGTGATGCCACAAACCTGTTACATTTTTTATGGTGTGACTTCCGTTTGGTAAACCAAGTCCTGATGCTGAAGTCCTTCCACAGACAAAACCTCTCATCAACTCCAAGAAGTGCACAAGTTTTCTCAAGGCACATATATTTCTTTGCCATTGAATCTTCTCAATGGAAAAACAGAGCATTATATTTAGCAAGAACTGTAGCCTTCAATTACAAATATGTTTCAAATTAAAGTAAAATTTACAGATGACTGAAATACAAAGACTCCTTTTCTGACTGGAATCTCCAGTAAACTTTGATCAGTTCTAGTGATATTATAAAGCATTTCACAATTCCCAGATTTAATGTTTTTCAGCAGTTTATTCTTGAATTCCTGTCTTCTCCAATACAAATATCACTGAGAATTAAGAGGCACAACCTGCTCAAATGTGCGTGTGTATCCCTTAGCAGAGGGAAAATATTTACAGAAGACTGACTTCATAATAAAGTATTTTTATTTATTTATACATCTTGCTGGTCTCTGGCTCTTTCTATGTAGTGTTTCTTCTAGAAAGGTGTATAATTTTAGAGGGAAAAATTCTAACATTGTTAGAACTTTTAAATGGGTGGGCAGAATAACGCTTATGCCCCAAGCTATTTTAGGCTCTCAGGACAGGATATTTTAGGGTTGGTTTTTTTATGTAATGGGGTTTGTACTAATTTACAAATAAGTTACCTGTAGATATCTGAACTCCCAAAGAGAATCAAAAGGAGAGTTACATTGTTGCAGATCATATTCCTCTGTAGGGTTTAGACAGACCAAAGCCTGCATCTTGGCAGGGGGGTTAGACTTGATGCCCCTTGTGGTCTTCTCTAACCTATGAAGACACAGAATATTGCTGACATGATGTGAATTTTACCTCCCTATCACACAGTACTATACCTTTAAGAGGAGAGGGTCTGTGCCAGTTATCTGCTGTAGCATCAGAGACATGAGAAGTGGCCATAAAGCAGAGTTAAGCAATGCAACCTTTGGAGATTTAAAGGGTGACCCAGAAAAAATTAATCATCCTGTCCTTGCTCAAACTCTAAGCTTGGGAAGGGCATTTCCCGGAGAATAAAGAAGGGGGAACCCCTAAGTGAAGTGGGGAGGGTTTAGGACTTCTCGCTTTATATTTCACTCTTGTGGAGGGTCTTATGATCTTCCTAGGTGGTAAGAGCTGGGGCACTTTTTAAGCCATGTAAATTGGAATAAATCCATTAACAATGAATGATTTCCAATATGCTTCTCCTCGGCAGCGCATCCATGTGTTGTCGTCCTGATTCCCAGTTCAGAAAAAAATCACAACTGCACCCACCTCCCCATCGCTGCTTCTCCTGTGCAGGGGAATCGTTCTTCTTAAGCGAAATGAGCTCCATTGCCGCCTATTCTCCGGCTCCTCCTGTTCACTCCCTGCGCCGGCAAAATCCCCCATTTCCCACGCAAATCGGCGGGATCTGTACACTTTTCTCCCCGCGGAGTCCGGGCATGATGGAATCCTTTCCTATGTTCTTGTCGCTGACAAGTGCTGTAGCAGCTCAAGTCTCAGCAGATCTTCAACTGATGTAAAGCGTCCATTGAATCCAATGGCAGTTTACACCAGTTGAGGATCTGCCCCGAAAATAATTAAAAGGAATCTAGCTGCGAAAGGCCACCCAAGAACTGGATCAGGTGGATTATTCGGTTGCCCAGGGAATGCAACGCAGGCTCTCAACACTCATAGAAAGAGAATGCACTCTTTCTATACCGCATGAGAAAAGAGCCACCTTTCTTCATCTGTAAGGCAATCAGTAGGAAGAGAGAGAGAGATCTTGTCACCCCTTCGGACACAGAACCTTTGGACTGAAACTATTCAGTTAAATTAGGAGAAAATTGCAAAGCAAAAAAAAAAAACAAAAAACAAAAAAAAACCGAATGCAATTTGTGTGCAATGGTAATGATGGTGAAAGGACATTACAATCATTGAGAGTAAGACAAGCTAAATTGAGATTTAGCGATCCCACTGAAGGCATCAGTCAAAATTGGTCTGAGATGCAAAACTGTTGGTTTCCTTCTCAGTGAAAGTGAAATTTAGTAATAATGAACTACTGGAACCATTTTCCTTTTCCAAGCAGACAGCTCACATTTATCTTCTCACTGCGATTAGGGGAAAGCCCTAGGAGCTGCTGTTTGATCTCAGATGTAAGTCACAAAAGAAGCCGTACAGCATAGCTGAGCAGTAAAAAATACTTTATCCCCGAAGATTATTCGGTAGATAAATTTCACATGTAAAGCCCATTTATTCTGTTTTTTATCTCAGAACAAATGTAAGGACTCAACTTGTACCATTTAAGTGGCTGCAGATAGGGTAAATTATATTGCAATTATTGTCCCCCCCTGGTGATATTGATGATAACTTTTTGAAAACTCTCCCCCAAACTCCCTTGTGCTTTACCATTATTATACGTTACTCTATTGAGCCAATCTGCAGAAGACATGAAATAACTTGCACGCCTCGGGGAAATAATTGACCTACTAGGCACCAGCGATGTAGATTTCACATTGTTTATTTGATTTGTGAAGGTATAAATTCAGATTGGATTAAAGAAAAACCAATCCCTCCCTGTGATCTAAGAGCCTGCTTAGATCCTTTGCAGGTCTTACTATTGTAAAACAACATCAGGTTTACGGTCATTTCGCCTGTGTCACCAGCACATAAATCACTGTCTGGGTTCCCGCCGCAGTAGGACAGCAGGGCAAACCGCTTCGGCACGGTTGGAGTTAACCCCACAGCAAACCAGGGCTACTAGCACCAGATTACTTGCCGCGCAGCCCATGCATTCTAGAGTCACTTCTGGTGCAGTTATCAGAGCCAATTACATCTCCCCTTTGTTTTCCTTGTGTAAATGAACGGGGTAATCTGGCGATGTCTCGAGTATTTATCTGTTTATTTGAAATGAGAATATATAAAATAAATCTGCATTTTTCTTCCATTCGGGTGGGTTGTTTGAAGTCTCCAGGTTAGGAATTTAGATAAGAGGAATCTCAGGCAAGCATAGCCAGATATCAGGGTGCCAGACACCAGATAACCTTACAAGTACCTCCCTCCCCACCCCAGGGGCTGCCTTCATAGGCAAGGGGAGAAAAGGTTCTTCACCTTCACAGAGCAGGAGGACAAGCTAGGGTCTCCGATTCGGGACAATCAAGAGTTAAAATCTCCACTACCAGATCGAGGGAAGGGGGATCCTCGTGATAAAAAAAACCCCAAAATACTGAGGTCTTCAAGAGACAATTTTGATTATTACAATTTCCCAGCAGTTACATACAAAAAGCAGGAAGGGCACCTTTGGGGTTCTGAAGAAGAAACATGTTATATATTGGGCTTTTTCCATATAAAGGACCAGAGCCTGTGATCCTTACTAAAGCAAAGCTTTCACTGAGACAACTAGGAACTTTGCGTGAGTAAGGACCAAGTAAAGACCGCATGATTTCATTCTTAGTTTGCTCCAATAAGGGGCCCAATAAGGTGAAACCCTTGCACGCCCTAAAAAAAATCCTATTAGAAATGCACGGCCCTTTATCCTGCTTAGCGCTGAGCACCTTCTTCCAGATGACAGTAGGGACTAGGGGGGGTGTAATACGTTAGGTCCGGCTGCCAGACAGTGTTAAATGCGCAAGAAATATAGTATCTTTTCACGTGGACTTTGTTCAAATAATTTGTTCCCACTAGGAGGAGGATTTGGCGATTAGCGTATAAATGGAAAGAACAAAACTCTTTCTATGCTCACACTGATTGCAAGAGGAAAGCAGGGCAGGATTTTATTTTATATTTTTAAGAGAGGGAACCTTAAGTTATTTTTTTAAGACCAATTTGGGGGGGAGGGACAGGAGGCTCAACTGTCAGCCGTTTTCCAAACACCAGATTAATGCTGCCCAGAGCTTTGTCGTAATGTGACTTTACTGTTTTCAAGTGTGTTTTCCAACCTGTAATCGTTTGTTTGTTATGTCTCGGCACAGAACAATGAAATCAAAATAGGAAGGGGGTGCAGTGGGGATTTTTTATTTAGGTATGTATTTATTTTTGCAAAGCAAAACCACATTTTTCATTTTTAACACAGCAATAATCCTAAAGGGCAAGGGGAACATTTAAAAGCAGCAGATAGTTTTTCCCTTCATTTGATTACAGACCATTTCGTTGACACTTTTGCGTCCCCCGTACTTCAAAGAAAGTGTTTTAAACAAGTGTAAAATTCACGGCCACGTTTGAATCGGAGACTCAAGAGCGTTAGTATTTTCATTTGCCTCTGTAATGCAGAACAACGACCGAGAAATATTTACACTTCAAAAGTTTAACAAACACACGCAGGAAATTTTTAACTTTATGAGAATATTAATAGCGACCTTCGATACTCTCTTTGAATTCTTAGACCATCAGAAAGAAAAATGGCATATGGCACAGTTTTGATCACAAGATCAGTGGTCTCTTGTTTAACCTACTGGTTCAAAAATACTGGAAGGTGTATATATTTACGGCCCGAAATTATTTTCAAGTCCTCCAAACAATTAGAGCTTTCAAAATAGGAAGGGTTTATTAATTATTATTATTGGTAGTAGTAGTAATATGTCTCCAGGAGCATTGCAAAATTAATTGTTCCGTCTCCATGTATTTTACAGAATAGGTCTATTAATTAATTAATTTTAACGGTTAATTTGAACGGACACAAGCTAAATTCTTTCAACGAATCTGGATATAAATTATATTGAAATTCTAAATTGGCTAATGTGTGTGTGGCGGGAACCCTGCGAAAAAATAGCTGCCCCACATTGTTATTACTCTAATATTTTCAGGCAGAAATCAGATGTGAATAAATCTTTAATCAGTGTTCACTTAGTTTGACTGCGAACAAATAAAATACCAATAATTTTCTTGTTGCAAAATCCGCAGGATCAGCTACAGAAGAGTAACATCTCTGTACTCTTTGCAGCTGAGAATGATAATAAGAACATTACAGATGTTCTGCTTGAAATATCTACCAGTTGCTTAGATTTCTGTCCTGACACTTTTTAAAGGGCGTTTTTAAAATCGCCTCAATTGATCTGGGTGCAGTTATTTTTAAAACAGTAGCTTTTTTTAGAGTGAAATTCTATTCCTAATCATAGAAGTGTCTTGATTCAAAGGGGGGGGGGGGAGTGCGTTTGGGGAGGGGTGAGGAAGGAGATCCCAATCTGCTCAGGAGTTATTTTTCTGCTACTAGAGAGGTTACTGACTTTAAATATTTTCTTTCCTCATTAAAAAAGTATTAGACTAAAGATTTTACTCTACAAACCAAATCCTCCATCCTTGCCCTCCTTTACCAGCAGCCAGTTTCCTAATCAGTTTTTTATTGCTGACCAATGCCCTTTGCCCAGGGGGTCTCGTCCATAAGGTAGAGCTAGACAGTATATTTTCCATTGACTGGCTAATTAATGCCAAATCTGTGGGTGCTAGTTGCTTCTCATTTACTAATAAAACATTACTACAGCTAGATTAAAAGTGTATTTGGAGTACACACTGTATCTGAAGGGAACTTTCACGTTATTTTGCTCAACGCCTCCTTTCCTGATTTTATTATTACGTGCTCCTGTTTGAATGTTTATAGATAATAAAGAACTAATTCCATTCTTAGTAATGATTTGCTCAAGGCGCGCATCAATCACTGGCATCAGGACCCATCACAACCACGGGGGTCCAGTGCCCCACGTACACAGCTGCTGAGAACGAAGCTCCAGGAACACAAAGGAGGAAATGACGGTTTGTATGTATTTTAAGCAGTTTGTTTACTGAAGTCAAATTCTAGTGTGGTGAGTACAGAGAATATTCTCTCGTTGTTCAGGAAGGAAAATATTTGAACACAGCGTTGAAGGGGCAGGTGAATATTCTGCATTTGGACGATGTTTGCAGCATTTCGGATCTTTGAAGCCTCAGTGTTTGCTGAATATAGGTTCTGTGTCCCGTCCTACTCCTATTGAAGTCAATGGCAAAACTTTAGTCGTGCAGGACCAAGCCCTCAGAAACCAATGTCAGGACCGAGTATTCTTCTCGCCTGCCTGCCAAACCGGAGCTCAAGAAAGCGAACGTGTGCAAAATATCATGGCCCGGGTTTTGTTATTTCCCCCTCTCAAATCCTACATTAATTCCCAGGGAAAGGGGAGGGAGGGGAGCGTTTACTACACTGGGGCTTTTGAGCAGAAAGATTCTGATCTCTGATTCCACCAGTTTTATTTATATGGTTTAGGGTAAAATATATATTGGACAAGAGCAACATGGAATCCGAAAAACCCCAAAGTCTGGCAATAATTCCTTCTTCAAAGGATCAGAAAATATACACTCAGCGGCACCGAGGCAAGCAGTACTGTCTGTTACAGACAAGTGACATCATGTAGACTCTGAATGCTTTCCCATTATTCACTTAGAGCAGGTTTTAAGGTTATGTTCCAATTTGAAAATGAAAGTTTGTCTTACTGCTCCATATTATATTACCCGTTCCTTATGCAATGGATCATCACATTAAATGTCAGACAGAAGAAAATGGAAAACAAGCTCAAATAGAGAGTAGATAATATTTCCATGAAGGAACATTTCACTCTTTAACAAGCTCTCTGGACGCTATAATTATGCTATAAACTTGTTTTGATTATGCACCAGATTGTAGACTGCAAACCACGGAGCTACTTTTTAAAACTATTTTGGAGCAAACTTTTTCCATGCCAGTCAATTAACTGAACAGTGAAGTTTCTAGCTTTGCAGAGGGAGTGAATTTCTTATTTCGGTCACTGATGCTGGGGACACACGCCCAACCAGGGCTCTGGTTGTCAGGCACGAATGCAACATTTATAACTTTGTAAGTTTTTTTCCCTTTAGTTTTTGGATGGGGTGAAAGGAGGGAAAGTTTTGTTCTAAATATTAAAGCTGTCTAGCACTAGCAATAGACGAGATCACCATATACAGTCTTCGCTGGCAACCTCACTTTCGCGCTAACTCTTTTATACCGAAAATTCTGAGTGAGACCATTGGTCGAGAGAAATCACTTTTACCTTTATTCTTTGGAACCACTGTCACTATTCTCCTCTCTTGCGACATCGGCTGTCCTTGGAGATCTCCTCTGTCCTCTAGAATGTCCCTCTGTCACCTAGAATGACACACAATTAAATTAAATGTTTAACAGCTTCCCCCACTACACACATACTTACATTTTTGTTCATTGCATTTTGATAGTACACTAAAGTCCCCCTCCCTTTCCCATATATGGCACTCCTGGAAAACAATCTGCACCTACTCTGGGAACCCATCAGTTGTTTAGACAACCAAGTCTGTGCCAAACGCTGTCACAAAGTTCCTTTGTATTTAGCTCTTCTAAATGCACTTTAATCCCGGTACTCTGCTAGCAATATTTTATTATTATTATTTCCACTGGCTGATGCTCCCTCCTTTTGTAGGAAACCCTGTCCAGCTGCAGCAGCCCAGAGAAAATTCGTTCGTCTGACTCTAAATCGACTCCAAAGCGCTCAGAAGCAACAGTATATCAAAACAGAGCCCAACATACATTAGTATCTCCAAGATTGTGTAAACAATCGTATAGACTGATTTACACTGATTCAAGGATTGTTCTGCTCCCTTGATTATACCTATCTCAGAAATCTGAAGTCACTTGACACAGGCAACTAACTCGGTGTCCATCTCTTTGCCACTCCCGGAATTTTAGCTCTGCTCTGGAGGGGGTTCTCTTTTTTAATGATAAGAGATTGTTACATTGGATCTGAGACGTTTGTTATTTTGCAGCGGGATCCAACCTCCACTCTACTGACAGCTATCATGACCCCCTGCTGTGTAAAGGCATTTGTTTTTTGTTTGTTTAATGTTAATGTCCACCTATCAAGATGAGCTTCAAACGTATTAAAACAACCTCCAGCACCCGCACATTACACAGGGCAAATTAAATCAAATATTGAGAGGTCTGGTTATTTTATGGCGTTAGCGGGACAGCCGACTCCTTGACACTGACATTTGATTTAAAGCTGCCTCATCAGAAATAAAAACAAATAACTTACAAAATAAGCCTGACAAGAGCTACAACTCTAAATACGTGTATGGATGATAGAACAGAAAAGTAAATAAATCTTGGTTACCTAATTGAAAGGAAGAAGAAAGCCGTTTGTATAAATAGAGCTTCAGAAAGAGGAAAAACAGAACACAAATGACATGAGACAACTGGCAGTGCATACGCATGCGTGTCGATACAGTATGTCTGTGCGCAGCTGGGATGGAACCAGCTCTTTCTAATCCTCACTGCGCTTCCCCATTTGCAGAACGAATGTAATGAAGAGCTGTTTGGCTGCTGAAATCTGATTAGTGCCATTACTACTGTGGGATTAGAATCTTGCCTTTTCATAGAGGAATTTGAATTCAGGGGGAGCTTTCCGTCCACCCTCTATTTCTGCTCTATCCCAGAGAAAGATTCAGGAGAAATGGGGGCGTGGAGGATTCAGTGACAATGGGAAAAGGATTAGAGACATGGAAAATTTACATAGGAAGGGAGGTTGGAAAAACGGAGACTGATTGCTTTAAGAGGGGACAGGAATAAGATGGGACAAGAGAAGGGTATAGAGAATTAGACTGGCACTTCTATTCACTCCGTCTCATTATACAACAAGGGAACGTCCAGGGAAAACAAAAAACCAACCAACCAACCCTGATAAAAGGAAATACTTTGTCACCCAATTAGTCTGTTGTACTCAAGATGCCAATGAACACGGGAGCGTCAGAAAATGACTACACAGTTCTGTACACAAGGAGAGTACGCAGGGATATTATAATAAGGGTTAAAAAATAGACAAGTGTTTTGGAAAGGATACAAATTTTCATGCCTTGCTCGGGGCATAAGTCAAACTAACTATTGAGTGTTAGGGGAAAATTTCTCTGGGGACTGTTATTCCATAATTACCTCCTGCAGGGTTTTTTCCATCTTCCTGTGATGCAGCTGGTACTGCATTGTAAGATACAGGACACTGGACTATACAGACCATTGGTTCTGCTCCAATATAGCAATTCCTTGTTTCCTATGAATCAGGACTACAGGATCTTGCCTGGAAAGGCAGATATGTAGACTCTCTCTTACCCAACCCCATTTTTACCCCTATATAATTATGACAAGTCTATAATTAAGACCTCAAACCTGTAAAAATGTATGTGTGGGAATATCTTCACTGACACAACTGGTAACAAAATGGGACTATTCCCATGCATAAAGTTACTCCAATGCACAAGTGTTTGCAGGACCGTGGCCCTACATTTTAAACATTAAACTGCAACTAATCAAGAAGAATGCTACTCTACAGTTCTCTCTCTGTGTTTCAAATCCCTTTTGTAGATATGTGAAGTAATTGTAATCAATCATTATAATTTAATAAATGGATTATGGCAAAACAATTATTCCAATGTATGCTGCAATAATTATATATAATTTAAGCTACTATCCAGAATACCTACAATCTGCATTAATGTTACTATTATGCATTGACAGAGCAATTTTCAAATCTTTCTCTTTTTGATCCAATCCTGCAAGTCCCACATTTTCCAAACTTCCACTGGAACCAAAAGGAATTCTGTTTGCAAAGTGTTCACAGGGTCATCTTCTTTGTGGGACAGCCCCCCCTTGTACATCCATCTCAACCTTGGGCTCAGTTCTGCTCCCATTAAAGTCAAGGGTAAAATTAACCAAAGGGAGCAAGATTAGTCCCCTACTCTTGTATCAATTTTTAAAAATAGAAAGTAGTGTAACAGACCCACCCAAACATCTATATCAGGGTTCAGCAACCTTTCAGAAGTGGTGTGTCGAGTTTTCATTTATTTACTCTAATTTATGGTTTCGCGTGCCAGTAATACATTTTAACATTTTTAGAAGATCTCTTTCTATAAAATATAACTAAACTATTGTTGTATGTAAAGTAAATAAGGTTTTTAAAATGTTTAAGAAGCTTCATTTAAAATTAAATTAAAATGCAGAGCTCCCCCAGATTAGTGGCCAGAACCCGGGCAGTGTGAGTGCCACTGAAAATCAGCTTGCATGCCGCCTTTGGTACGCGTGCCATAGGTTGCCTACCCTTGATTTATATTTTAAATTGTAGGAAACTTTACAAGTAAGACATTTTCTGCATCACCACAAAAAAGAGCTTCACTGAATGGTCTGTGCACCATTTTGTCTTTTGTTACGCATTGATTTCTATTCTGCATTTTCTGTGTACCAAAACCTTCCTTTGAAAAGTAGATTGAGTCCTCTTTGGCACATATAGGGCCCATTGTTTGAGTTACAGTCTTAACATATATTGAGGCTGGGCTTTTCAAAGAAGCCAAAGGGAGTTAAGTGTTCAACTCCCATTTTAGCCTTAATGGTTTAACTTCTTTTTTGTAGGTAATTTGCAGTTACCAACAGTCTACACATTCATACAGCTCTCTGGCGTATAGTTTGTGTGCTGTTCTTGACATACATTCATCACATCCTCCCACTTACATATCTCTCTTCAGAATCATTATAGCCTATGATCTGAATGACCACAAACAATGCTGTACATAGTATATATGTATATACTGTAATATATAAAATGTAATATTAATACTTAGCACTTGGATAGTGTCTTTCATCTGAGGAGCAAAAAGTGCTTTAAAATGTTAATGAATTCAGCCTTGCAACGCCATGTGGCGAAAGAATTTGGAAGTATTATTATTTCAAACTTATAGATAGCAAAAGGCGGCACAGAAAGAATGAGTGACTTGCCAGAAGTCACACAGAATAGCTATGACAGTGAAGATAAAAGAATGCTGATTACCTGGCTCTCAGGCTCAGGTCCAATCTACATATTACAGGTTCAAATTAAACAAATAGTAGAAAAGTAGCTATTTGTATGCATAGTAATTAGATTATGCCTCAATTTTCCTGATCTTGAAAATCTTTGTGTTTTAAAAATAATAAAACATAAAAAGTAATAATTTAGCTTTAAGCTTTTCTTTAAACAAAACAACTTAAACACAATCAAGTTACAGCATCAAGAAACCATTAAACTTTAAAGTGAAGCAAATTGTTTAGAAAATTTAAAAAGAAAATTGCTCCTGAGCAAAGTTCTTGAATGCCAAGCTTTAACATGGATAAGAAATCTGTACAGTTAAACTCTTATTAATGAGCTTTTCAGTTAACTATGGGCATGATTTCAACATCTTCACATGCAGTGTTGCAATAGAGATAATTATAGTATAAATAGGAGCATTTGGATAAGAAAAGTCTATTGCTCTTAAGAGATTGTATCAGTGACCTCCAATCACCATAATTGATAATGCAGAATGTTATTTAATAAAGTGAGTTATTTTAATCAGGAACTTACTACAAGTAGTCTAAGGTATGGCATATTCAATCAAGAGGCAATTAATAAGAAGGTAGGATTGTTATTTGAGCATTCTTTAAATAAAGATCCACTCCTAAAATCTTAGGGCTAAATCCTGCCTTGTGTTAGTGCTTGAAAGGGTAGGAAAAAAGGTGCAGAGAGCCTCTTCTTCCTGTGCAAACAGCACAGGATCTCCATTCCATAACACTCAGAGAGCTAGGAGAGATGTTAGCCAATACATTGGCTGATGCACCATATCTCCACAAGTGTATGCCATGCCGGTAAGTATATGCTGATGGCTGGGTTTGCATTTTGCTCATGCTCAGAGGAGAGCCTTGGCTCTGCAGTTTCATGTGTCTACTCCCACCTTCTAGCAGAAACAGCACAAACACGTCACATCATAACTGCTACAACTAACAACATAAAAATAAAAGACCTAACCTCCCACAAAAATGAGAAGCACCCAAAAGACAGAAGAAAAATGCCTATTTACCACTATTACAAAATAAAGAGAGATCCTGTCTCTGCCACCAGTAATTAGTTCAGCAGCGGAGTTTCCTGGGTCCAGTTGCTGCACTCCCAGATCTTAATCAACATATTAACAGAGGAAAGGATAGCACAGTGGCTGGGGTGTTGGTCTTGGTTCAGTTCCCTGCTTTGCCACATACTTCCTTTGTGACCTTGGGAAAGTCACTTAGTTCCTTTGTGCCTCAGTTCCCAATTTGTAAAATGTGGAGAATATCTGGCTTGTTGTTAAGTTAAATACATTTAAAAGACTGAGGTGCTCAGATACTAGAGTGAAGGGGACCATGTAAGTGTCTTCTAGATAGAAACTTAACTCGGGCCTGTGGGTAGGTGAGCAGTCTTGCTATTCTGTGGTGTACTACTAGCCTACCAACAATTTCAATTAGGTTGATTACTTACTTGCAACCTTGTGACCCTCAAGACCGTGAAGAAAAGGTGAAAAGCATGACTTGACTGTAACTGATGCAGTGATGTCTGTCAGAGTTTGCAGAAAGTCTAAAATCACAGGTGTGAGTGCTCCATTCATCTTAATGTAGTGTTCACTCTGAAACTCACTGTGGGGGGCATGCCCTACTTACTCCACCTCAGAAGAGTACTCTGCTGAGCAGAAGGGGGCTCTCTTTGCTGCCACCCCATCATGGCTCTGCTGGGTGGTGTTGGAGGGGGGGCCTTCTAATTGGGTGAGTGGGGATTGATGACAGAGCATAGTGGTCTGTGGAAAGGGGCAGCCCCAGTGTGCCCAAAGACAAGTGATATTGGGTCCCCCAGAAGATGGTTTTTGTGGCTTCCAACCCAAACAGATGTGAGGTCACAGTGTAGGAGTGGGACCAAAATGCAGTATCCTGTGGAACCCCACATGGAGTGTTACCTTATTTGGCTTTGCTGAAAAGTTGTCAACATGATGATGTATTATTTTTTCTACAGGCTGAAAAGGAAGAAAGAGGGATTGTTATTTCTAATTTTTATTTTAAGGAGAATATAATATTTTGATCTGCTAATCAGGTTTAAATGTCATGGAACTATTTATTTATGCAATATAAAATAGCTTAGAAGGAGTCAAATTCAGAGTTCTCACTGAAATCTAAAATGAACTAGTTAGTCCTAATATGCAGTTACCACCAGAGGTGCTACATTAGCAGTTTAAATAGCTACTTGATTTTATGGTCGGATAAACCTCTCTGTAATCAGACTACTTCAGTAGGTAGGAACCAAACATAAAAAAATAAAACCAGAATCCAAGACTGCAGTTTACACAGACTATCTGGAAATCGGGAGCAGCCATCAAGTGTCATTGGATTTTCTGGCAGTTCCAGTAACTCCAATGAAGATTTTGGTGTGCCAAGCATGACCCAATTATAATAACTCATGCGGGATGAAAGATGGGAGAATTTATGCATCTATGTGTACCATTTTCCTTGGCATCTCCTATGGTTGTTTATCTGATTCACCTCTAGAGCAACCCTGTTGGAAGCTGACAATATTTGGTTACAGAGATGCTGAGAGCCACTAATAATTTGCTTCTTCCAATTTCATTTTTCCCTTTGAGCCCTGACCTCCTTTTCTTATTGGTTTCTTAAAATGATTGATTAAAATAATACCTGCAAATGGGACTGAGTTACTTATGTAGATTCCCCCATCACAAGAGTCATCAGTGCTACTTTTATCTCTGATTTCACTGGTACAGTATGCCATATAATTTTACAGTTATATGCTGGTCTTTTAATTTACTTTTATTTCTGAAGATCAACCTTTTTACAAAACTGGTAAATACAAATTTAGATGTATCTTCTATGGTTAGACCTTTCACACAACAGGTGACAACTGGGATTGAAACATGAGTTGTTACACCATGGGGCTTTTCATGCACTATCATTGCCAAATTCATTAATTTATTTAGAGCTAGATTCTTCTCTCAGTTACAGTGGAACAAATCCCTTGAGTGTCTTATTTATTAAAGTCATGTTCTGGCCTTTATTTAATTGATTTGGAAAAATGACAGATTTTTTGTATGCACAGTACATACAATGACTCAGAGTTATTAAAGAATATATTCAATAGGACTAGGGCTATGCAAAACTTCCTGAATTAATTCTGAAACTAGGCAAGTTGAGCTTGGTTCCATGTTTTATTATGAATCCCAAACTCAGACCAGGATGATCAAAGTACTCAAATCTGAGCTGAATTTCAGGTCATTTCCTTCCTCTCTCCCTTGTGGAATCCCCTATACTTACAACCACACCACACCCCACTTCAAGAGGTCTTTGATATGGCAGGTGGAGAGGGGAAAAAGGGGCAAGAGGTTTCATGGTATCTCACAGCTGCTACTGCACTGCCATTTTTTCTCTTTAATTGAAAGACATTCAAGGTGCATTATACTATTAGGGATAGCCCTAGGGTGACCAGATGTCCTGATTTTATAGGGACAGTCCCAATTTTGGGGTCTTTTTATTATATAGCCTCCTATTAACTCCCACCCCGTCCCGATTTTTCACATTTGCTGTTTAATCACCCTAGATAGCCCAGAACACATACTCCGCATACAATCAATAATTTTCTCATCCTCCTGAAGTCACAATCCCCTATCTTAGGTTTTTATACAGCACTAAGTACCTGTGCTAAGCTAACAATGAATTTAAACAAGGGCATGAATAATGCCATGTTTATTATTTTGCTGTGTGGCTCTTGAATCATTATATCCATGCAAACAAGGAATAAAACCCAAGTGAACATTCCATGCAATCTGCCTCAGAAAAATCCTCCTTATCTTTTGGCCCAGAACAATCTCAAAGCAAGATCTATTGACACAGTGCAGCCAAGAGGATAGGAGCACCATCATTGCCAGGAGGCGTTGGAGATGGATCGGTTATGTTCTTCAGATGGAAACTGATTCCATCACCAGAATAGCAATAAGATGGACACCTGAAGGCAAGAGAAAACGAGGCCTCCCGAAAACAACATGGTGAAGAGCTGTGGAAGCCGAGCTGGAAAACTTGGGGCATAGCTGGGGAACCATTGAAAGACTTGCCCTAAGTGCCAGAGGTGTAATGGGAACACGATGATGAACAATTCTTTACTGTTAGATCTGCTTTTGCAGTGAGCCCAAAGGCAGTTACTGCCTGTTACACTGTGTGAATTGAAAAACAGAATGGCATGAAGAAGGGAGGGTACATTGCCAGTTTGAGATATCCTAGGAAAGATGTGAAACTGTGCACAGAGTCAGCTATTTGCAAGGAATTATGCAGCACTGACAACAGCTGTAGAAACAATTGGGGACCTTATTTCTGAAATGAAAGGCAAAGTGCCAGATGGCAGCCAACCAAAAGAGCAGAAGATTAAATATCCCCCTCCCCCCCAAAAAGAACCAGGGAATAATTCTTTTGGAGGACACATTTCACTGTGTAGCATCTAAAATCCCATATCTGATTATTGTTTTTCAGAAGGGCACATTTTCTGAAACACTTGTGATCAAAATATTGCAAAATATTTCTTAACTATTTGTAGATGAGAAAGCTGATCTAATGAGAAAAAACAATTTTCTTTGGGGTGAGGGTTGGCTGTTTAGCCCGCTCTGTCATTTTTCTTGTCTCTCTTCATAATCCCTATGTAATCCAGAAACAGCCAGTAAAAAGAGAGGACCTCTGCTTGTTTAATTACTTCCTGAAAATTTGACAACTACTACTTCAGTCTTATTGGCTAATCCATTTTTAAATAGCCTAGTCTTTCAAAGACAGCATAATTATTTGAGTACACTTACTTCCCTAGCTATATATCATGCCTATCAAAATTAAATGCTTCCAACATACCGTTATGGTATTTTAACGTTTCACTTCAGTAATACATTTAACAGTAAAGTGATCCCGTGTTTCCTTGTTAACAAATTTTCAAACATTTAGAAGTGACAAAGCAGTTAGAAGACAGATTTTTTAAAAAGGGTTGGAAAAGAAAAGAGGGTGACATTTATAGAATTAAGAGACTTAAAAAATGCAAAATATAAACATATCAGTTGTGATATTTAAGAGTAACTTCCTTTATTTCTATTTTAAAAGGGCAGAATATTTTAATAATCAGATATTTTTTCCTCTAATTCTGAACAAAAGATATCAGCATACATAACCCAATATGTTTACAATTTTATTTTCCATGTATCCAGCATAGTGCAGATACTTTTCCACTCAATTCACAATTGTCTTCAGAGATTTTGAGAGATTTTTTTCCAGCATAAAAGTAGGTGTTCACAAAAATAGAGAAACAACGTAGTGTATTAATGATTAATGCTTTCTTTCCAAGTAGTGTTATTTTTAGAAAGAGAAGATCAATAATATGAAAATACATTATCAGTTCTGTTTATAAACACAGTCATCCATAAATACTCCTGGAATCATGGGACTATGTGATCATCTAAGCATGAACAAATTGACTACACATTAAGGCCTGATCCTGGCAAGGTGCTGTGTGCACTGGGCCTGCAGCACTGGGCCTTAGTTATAGAAATCGCTGTGTAAAAAAACTGTGTCGGCTAAAGTGTTCTGAATAAAGTCAGCTACCCAAATACCAGGGTCCAAAATTAACTCAATCATTTTTAAAGCCTCCCCTCTCCCATGTTATAAATATACATGATTAATGATTTGAAAGATGCTGAGATGAAGAATTGGAAAGCTGAGGGCAAGCAGAAATACATACCTCTCTCAGGCAAGAACATCTCTTATGAATATCCCTCAAATAAATATACTTAATGCTCCTTTTTGAGAATATGCTGAATTTCCTGGCCTTATTGGCAGCAGGCTCTCTCCAATGGTCATGTGTATAATGCTGGTTTATGCACCACATACCTATATGTACATGAGAGTCAGAGGAATACATACAGCATATCTTCACGTAGGCTGAACATGAGCAAAACTGAATGAGGTAAAAAAACAACACTTTTGAAAACTTGGCTCTAAATCATCACAGAGACTGCACTGTCTGTTATTTATTGTACTAATATCTGATACAAACAAAAAATTCTGCTTCTCTGTGGATATAGTAAGTTGGAAATACATTTTAACACAGTGTATGAAAAGTGCCAAACAGACAGTGCAAGTCCTTTGTTTACCTACTGAACAGTGCACACTTCTTTACATTAGCTGTCAGCCCTTTTGTGGAGGGAGCACTCTGACAGGAGAGACAATAGTTCAATCTCCATGTTTATTTTACATTAGTCATTTTGTTGACAGTGGCCCCAAAGGTGCCATCTAATCCTAATGATTGTGATGGTTTGGGAGATGTGGATACCTGTCCAGCAGGAAAGGCATGGAGATTATTGACAGTCACCAATAGTAATGATGGACGAATGGCTAAATGCCATTGAACTTTTGACCACTACAAACCTGAGCCAAATCCATACCAGTGAACTAGAGGTGAAAGGCTTTGTACACTATTCCCAATGTATTTTTTACTACTTCAAGATCTAAGAAAGATGGAAATGTGAGAGTAAAAGGCTTTTCCTGTGTATTTTTTTGTCAGATGACAACAAAAGTCTTTAATCCTAAAAAATGTGACCCCAGTCTTTCTTGGATCAGTGTTAGTTTTAAAGCATAGACCACAGCAAGCACACAGTTCTTCCCATCTGTCTAAAATTCTTCCTGAATTCTGTTGGCTGTAGTCTATTTTTATCTTTTTTGTTGATATTAGGAAGGCAAATGCTAAAGTAATGACATGAAAATAGCTAAACTACATTAAGGGACAGAAAGGTTCCTGAATTAAAAAAAAAATATAAAACAGCTATTAATTTGTTTATAAGAATAGTGGTTTAGAGATCATTGACCTATTAAATCAAACTTTCTTCCTGCCAGCAGGGGGCCAATATAGTGGGCACACATACAAAGTTCCACTAGTTTGTCAGATTCCATTGGTTTTTGGAATATTCCCAATCTTTTCAACAGGGAATTCTGTTAGAACCAGTAGAACCTTTCAAGATGCTGATGAAGAAGAGAAGACATGATAGAGGTATATAAACTAATGAATGGTATGCAGCAAATAAGAGGAGAACTTCTATTCACCCCTCTTTCCTATTACAAGAACAAGGGAACAATTAATGATGGTCCCATTCTCAGCTGGCCTCTAGGCAGTAATGTAATAAATGTGATTAATAATAATAATGAAATTGAAGAGAAATTTAAAACGGAAAAAGAAAACCTTTTTAACATAATACACAATCAATCTATGGAACTCATTGAAACAGGGTATCACTGAGTCCAAGAGGCTAACAGGTTTTAAAAAAGAATTTGCCATTTACACCTCTACCTTGATATAATACGACCCAATATAACATGAATTCGGATATAACACGGTAAAGCAGTGCTCCGGGGGGGACGGGGCTGTGCACTCCGGCAGATCAAAGCAAGTTTGATATAATGCAGTTTCACCTATAACGCGGTAAGATTTTTAGGCTCCTGAGGACAGCGTTATATCGGAATAGAGGTGTATATGGATAACAAAATGACTTACACTTCCATTAGATAGGATTAAATATTGTAGACGCAGGGCCAACATTTTCAGAAATGGATGCCTAAAGCTGGGCCTGAAGACCCTATTTAGTCACCTAAATAAGTTTGGTCTGGTTTTCAAAAATGCCTTATACCAGTGGCTCCCATTAACTTCACAGGAACCTGCTCAGGGCTCAGCACTTCTGAAAATTAGGCTACTTATATAAATGACTAAAAAAAGTATTAGGATTAGGAAAGGTAAGAACTGGTGGCTATCCTTCTGATAGCTTTGATGTATAGCCCACACTTCTTTTCAGCATCCTTGATGAGCTACCATAGATGAGTATTGACCTCTATAGCCCACATAAATATTTGAGAAGTGTCAAAAAGAAAACAACCTTCCCTTCTACATTGTAATAGGGAGTGCACACAGCTCTTCCCTGCCTCTGACCATTGTTTTCCTCTGACTGGCTTAGGTAGTGCATAAAGTGACTGCACAGCATCAGCCAACTGGGGAACCAAAATCAACCAACCAGGTAGGGATCTGAAAAAAATATTGTGTATAAAACTTTTGACTTTCTGCATATAACCAAATCCAACTATCTGTATTCAGATATTCAGAAAATATTCTAGCACTTGTTTTATTACTTACCCCAGTCGTGATAATTTAATATTAAAGAACTGAATGGTAGCAATAAACAATAATCATTATTCTTGAAGTGATCAAATTTTCTGCAATGATTTATAAAATAAGCACAAAAACTTTATATCTTAACAATTAATTTGGCTAGTTCATTCAAAGAAATTCCAACCAGTTTCCTGGTTAGATGCAACAATATAAGAAAAACTAGTACTTCAATAACTCATGCTTACATATCTGTATCTTATATGGCCAAAAATGTCTTGATTTAATTATAAACACGGTGTTTTACTGTAGATGCAAGGCAGTCCTGGGTGTTTTATACTATCACTCCACTTTTAGTAAACCAGCATATACTTAATAATAATAATAATTACTCTACCTTTAAATCATGCTTTAGATTTACAAAGGACTGTACAAATATTAACTAATTAATTCTCACCATATTTTCTTGACTGCATCCCAGGAATAGGCACATTATCCCCATTTTTTTTCAGATAGGAAGTTGACACTGCTTTTTGCCAACATTTTTAAACTTGTGGGAAATCAATGGTGGATTGTGGGTTCTCAGAATCTCTGAAAATCAGGCCATTTTATATGGACTTTTGTGACTATTTTATAGGCTCATGCTTTGAAAATCTTGAATTATGTTTTTGATCTTTCTAATCTCACAAGCAAATGAGTTTTCATGGTTTGGAGCCAACATGTACCTAAGATCATAGTGTGAGACCTTGATTTACTTTGGTACTGACCACAGTCAGATAATAATGGTTCTTGAGATCTCCTCTGCTTAACAACCGTAGATGGAGTCTGAAATGTCTTTCTAATGTGTCCTTCCAACGCACTCCATTAATAAAGCATTACAGTGATGATGTCTAAAATTACATTGCCCCTTACTTACTTCTGTACAAATTATTTGCTTGTTTTATATTTGTCTGTCTGAATTTGATTGCAAGATCCTTGGGGCAGAGATCTGGGTAAAATCCTAGCTCCATTGACATTAATTTTGCCACTGACTCCAATGAAGCCAGGATTTGTGTGTGTTTATAAAGTGTCATGTTAATGTACATGTACAGTGCTCTGAAATTAAAAACTCAGTTGCTTCTATAGACTGGAATATTTCCCTATAAGTAATTGTAGTTATTCCACTCTATTGCCCTAAAATAGTTTGAATAAATGTATGATTTTGTGAAACTCTGCAATAAGGAGGTCCAATAGTCGAGTGGACTTCTTTTTTAAGGAAAGGAATAATTGTTTTGTTAAAAAGACATTTACAGAATAAGATTTACACCATACATTTCAGTTATTATCACTTTTAGCAGGGACTCAAAAGAATCGGTATCTTTTTAAATTAAATCTTTTTATCAGATAACCTAAACCTTTAAAGCCATATATTTTATTTTAATTTAAAAAATTCTGGTTGTGATCATTGTTCGGAATTAAAATCCCAAATAAAATATGGGAAGAAAGGAGGCAAGGGGAGGTTATATAGTGTTACCTGATAAAAGGAGACAGTAATATTTAAAGTGAGGTAAGTGTTACACCGATTTATGATGTATTTTATCTTCTAGAGAAACCCTAGTTTATCGTAGTGTCATTCAGTTTGAAATGTCAGCTGTATATCTTTCTGCTTTTGAATGTAACTCTGGGTTGAAAGAAAAAGGTCTGCAGAGATGTGATGTATAAGCAGATCAAAAGCTTTTAAGCAATTTTGTCTTGGTGGTTCAAATACATTTTTATTGAAACTTATTCTGTGGTCATACATGCAGAAATATTATAGATTGGTTGAAATAAAATTAATGATTAACACTTAGCACTTCACATCTTCAAAGTGCTTTACAAACATTTACTAATTAGAAAGGATGAGACTGTTTCCTTTGTTTTACTTGAAATATCACAAACATAGTTGGCAAGTAATCGCCAAATCCTGCCCCTTTCTTTCCTCCTTGTCTTTAAAACAAAAAAAGAAAACACTCTTGTGGTGTGAGTGGAAAATCCTAGATCTGATTCTGCTCTCATTTATACCAGTGTAAATGAATAATAACTCTGTAGCAGTACCTGGAGTTCTAACAATATGAAACTTACTAAATAAATGAATATCTGTTTGATCTATGTGTATTTATGGTAGCGTGGTTTGATTTGTTCACTTTTGATGACTTAAGCCCTTCCCCACTTCTGTCTGTTGGCACTTTGGCCTGACTCAAATCCCACGGATGTCAATGAAAAGATTCCCAATGGAACTAGTGTGTTTGTATTTTCTGCAATATTCAGTGTAGAGGATATGTTCATTATTATGTTTTTGTAGCACAGGCAACATGCAACAGTTTATTAAAAAGTGTTTAAATAAAAGCAAGAAAGCTTCAAAAGCAAATGGCTTACAGAAAAGCCCAATTCGCATTCTCCTTCCTTGCTCTTTTCCTCACCTAGATCTAAATTTTGCTCTCAGATCTTAATAGTGGATTTTGACTCCCGTATTCTGCTTTCCTTACAGGCATGGCTGGCCTGTAGAACATACAAAATTAGCAAATATTCAGGGCTCTTTTACTCAGTACCCATCCCTAGAAAGCTCTGTAACTTTTGGAATTTTGTCAGCGGAATCAGATGAAAAGTAAGCTTGCTGCCAGATCCCACTTTCGCCAGCAGGAGCACAGGGAAAGGCAACTCCCAGCCAGTATCACTCCTACAGGGCCCACCAAATTGTGAGACCCTCTCTTTTAACAGACATAGAACTCCCACTGGTGTGAGACATCCCTGGATGAAAGGAAAGCAGAATAACTAGGTCCCATGCAGATCTCAGAGGAGAATTTTTGTCCTGACTCTCTCATATGATTTTTGCTATTACCCATGGTATCTCATTTCTCACTCCACTCTTCAGAGTTTGTTCATGCCATTAAATACATAACATTAACAACTAATAACTAGCACCAATATAGTTATCATCTCTGGATCTCAAAGTGTTTTATCAGCTACATCTTACAGATAGGGAAACTGAAGCACAAAGAGGCTGTGGTCAAACAACAAGTTAGTGACAGAACCAAAAATAGAACCCATTCTTATGATCCCAAAACCATTGTCTAGGCTATGTATATGCATCATTACATATCTTGTAGTAACCAGATACAGCAGCCTGAGAAATGAGCCTTAATACTTCAGGTGAACCCATTTTAATTCCAATAAAGAAAAGCTTTGACATATTTGCTATGCTTCACTTGACATTCTGCCTCCAGGGCAATGTTCAAAATGACCTTACATAACAGTTTGCATTCATAATCCATCATAGTAGAGAAAAGTCAGAACAATGGAATCTTTTCTACTACAGATTATTTTGAAGTGCCATTGTTGTTCTAGTCTATTTCCCTAGAAAACTACCAGCGATATAGTTACATTTAAAAGAAATAAAATCTGTCAATTTATATTTTCAAATTAGTTGAGAGAACTAAATACCTTGGGAAAAAATCAATGAACTTTTTGTTTCTTTTGAGGCTGTAAATCATAATTTTTGATAGCCTTGTCATTATATCACACACATTTTACAGTGCATTGTGAAATATCAAACATCACATGCAATATGTTTTATAATTATTAGCATATCTATTTACAATTTATGAAGTTTTACATACACAATTTTTTTGGGGGGGGGGGGGGGCAAATGAAAGCGGTAACGAATTTGGCAGAGCTTCATCTTAGAACGTATTTAAGGTAGATGTCTCTTTCCTTTTCCCTCCTTTAGCTGTTCCCATCAACAAAGGATCTCAGCGCCTCACAAAATAGTTTTAATATTTACCAGCACCTGACAAAATATGACTTTACCTTATGAAAGATAATGAAAAACAAGCATCCCCCCAAACCTTACTTTATACAAGCCAGTCAAAAATTACTACTCACTTCAGGTGAGTGAGTTAGTAAAGTTTGGACAGGTGGATTTAGTGATAAGGTCCAATCAGTAAAGTGATAAAAACCTTGAATTCTGAAGAATTTTTATTATTTTGTAGAGAAGATCTACAACACTTTTGTTAAATGGCTTCAGTCCTTTGGTAAGAAAAACGGGGATGGAAGCTTTATAAAAGCCTTCAATGCTGCTTGATAAATAGCAAAAAAAACAACTCAGTGGAAATGTTGAACTCCTTTATGATTAAAAAACAAACCTTTAATGTAGTTTTTGTTTACTGTGTCATAAGTGCAGCGTTGGAAGTTGTTGCCAAAGAGAGTCATTGGAACAGGCATCACTAAAGCAGTGTCAGCCAGCCAGCGCTTTGAAAATAATTCAGTTCCCCTAGCCTTATGACTAAAATAATATCCAGTGGCTCCAGCCCGAAGCCTGGTTAATACATCTGTCCAGAACACATAATTACTTGGTCATAACATTCCCCCGGCCACCAGCCAACAAACCAATCAGCATTTCTTCCTAACTCACTTGAATTTTTGCTGTGTCAAACTGTTTGATCTCTAGGTAGTAAAAATGCAAAAAATGGAAGGACACTGCACTGGAAGGTTTTAATTTAACACAGTTTCTCATGGAAATTAAATTTGAAGAGAAACATGTTTTTGTTGACACTGCTGAAGTTGAGATTTTCATTCTGTTTAGGGAATTACATTAGCATATCTAACTTGTAGTTTTCTTGATATATTTTTCACAAGATAATGTTTTTAAATTTAGTTTTAATTTTATTAACATTTATTTATTAAGTTTTCAAGGGGAAATTCATATTTATGAACAAGTGAAATATTAGTAAATTAACATGGCCATTATTCATGCAACTACAAAGGATTACATATACCCCAAATATATTTATGTATATTACGTGCTGTAAACTATGCTGATCAAAATTTTAAAAGATTAAAAGTGATAGATATGAAGACAGTACTTTTAATTCATATATCTCAAAGTGCTGATACAAAGTTTCTTGCATATATTTACACAGTCATTTTTCTGAAACTAGAGGTTGAAACTATGGGTCAGATCCTGCACTGCTGATATCGGTAAGAGTTTTGTATTGACTTCAGTGGAGCAGGCTCAAGGGAACTATATTGCTATGCTTTCTGCCCACGTGTGTCAAAGCCCTGGCCAGCAAATAATTCCAGATGTTTTTCAAAGTAAGTCCTTCTATGCACAAATATGATATTTCCCAAAAGAGGCTAGTATCCTCCAATAACAATAATCACGGCCAGTTTGGACAATGCTGCCAAACCTGCAGCCACAAGGAATTCCCAGATTTTAATGTGTGATTTACTGTTCAAATTCTAGTGCTGTGTGGTGCTAAGCCTGAAACAGGATGGCCCTGATCAGGGTGCATTGAAGATTCCTCCATCCTCAGATGTAATTGGAAACTATTTCCCTAATTCTCTGCACAAAGAGTCACACCAGTTGTAGACACATTATTTACTCTTTTCCCTTCAGCCCCCATCTTCTGGACTCAACATATCACACTCCATATAAAAATAGAGTGTGAGGCAGTAGGTCACAAACAAAATTTTAGGCCATATGTGATATAGGCCTCAGCCACATGACTTTAAAGGGGGGTCTTAGATTTGTTTTAAGCAGCTTTGTTAATAAGCCCCTTCCACATCTCTCTGTGTGTGTATGCGCGCGCATGTACACTTTCATGCTCCAGAGTACTTTGGCACCAGGGAGTCTTTCATGCACAAAACATAACCGAAACCTTTGTGTTACCTTTGCAAGGTGCATCATAGAATGAAGTCTCTTCTCAAAATGATCCTCATTGTTAAAATAAACTCTTGCCCAAAGACATCCTTAGTTTTCTGACTCTAAGAGATTCAAATTACGTATCTACAAAGTAAAACCACCACAGCAGTTTGATCAAAATGTTTGTTACTGTATATTTTATACTTACATCCAAAAAAGAACATTAAGAAAACATTAAGGTTGCAAAGTCAAGCACTCAAGTTAGGATATATGTCAGAATAAAGGTTGCCTGTGAAACCTTAATTTGGCCCACTTGTGGATATGCATTGTAAGACTTTAATTACATGAACACATGTTCCCACAGAATCCCTGCCTCATTCAGTGAATAGGTAGGTATTCAATATTTATTTTAATCCTTCTCATTCAATCATAGAATCATAGAATATTAAGGTTGGAAGAGACCTCAGGAGGCCATCTAGTCCAATCAATGTGTGCCCCCGGCCTTATTTAACATACACCATCCAAACCCTACATTGAATACAAAACTATCAACTTGTGGGTTTTTTCATGGTTCTCTTGCCATATTATCCGAGTGATTCACAGCATTAATGAATTTATTTTCACAACACCCAGAAGGGAACAACAAGAAGGATTTCTACGGGTATGTTAGCAACAAGAAGGTGGTCAGGGAAAGTGTGGGACCCTGGCTGAATGAGGGAGGCAACATAGTAACAGATGATGTGGAAAAAGCTGAAGTACTCAATGATTTTTTTGCTTCGGTCTTCACAGACAAGGTCAGCTCCCAGACTGCTGCACTGGGCAACACAATATGGGGAGGAGGTGAGCAGCCCTCAGTAGTGAAAGACCAGGTTAAGGACTATTTAGAAAAGCTGGACGTGCACCAGTCCATTGGTCCAGATCTAATGCATCCAAGGGTGCTGAGGGAGTTGACTGATGTGATTGCAGAGCCACTGGCCATTATCTTTGAAAATTTGTGGCGACTGGTGGAGGTCCCGGACGATTCGAAAAAGGCAAATATAGTGCCTGTATTTAAAAAAGGGAAGAAAGAGAACCCGGAGAACTAAAGACCGGTCAGCCTGACTTCAGTCCTCGGCAAAATCATGGAGCAGGTCCTCAAGGAATCCATTTTGAAGCACTTGGAGGAGAGGAAGGTGATCAGGAACAGTCAACATGGATTCATCAAGGGCAAGTTTCATGCCTGACCAACCTGATTGCCTTCTATGATGAGATAACTGGCTCTGTGGATATAGGGAAAGCGGTGGATGTGATATATCTTGACTTTAGCAAAGCTTTTGATATGGTCTCCCACAGTATTCTTCTCAGCAAGTTAAAAAAGTATGGATTGGATGAATGGACTATAAGGTGGCTAGAAAGCTGGCTAGATTGTCAGGCTCAACGGGTAGTGATCAACGGCTCGATGTCTAGTTGGCAGCCGATATCAAGCAGAGTGCCCCAGGGGTTGATCCTGGGTCCAGTTTTGTTCAACAGCTTTATTAATGATCTGGATGATGGGATTAATTGCACCCTCAGCAAGTTTGCAGATGACACTAAGCTGGGGGGAGAGGTAGATATGCTGGAGGGTAGGGATAGGGTCCAGAGTGACCTAGACAAATTGGAGGATTGGGCCAAAAGAAATCTGATGAGGTTCAACAAGGACAAATGCTGAGTCCTGCTCTTAGGAAGGAAGAATCCCATGCACCGCTACAGGCTGGGGACCGACTGGCTAAACAGCAGTTCTGCAGAAAGGGACCTGGGGATTACAGTGGATGAGAAGCTGGATATGAGTCAGCAGTGTGCTCTTGTTGCCAAGAAGGCCAATGGCATATTGGGCTGTATTAGTAGGAGCACTGCCAGCAGATTGTGATTATTCCCCTCTATTCGACACTGGTGAGGGCACACCTGGAGTATTGCATCCAGTTTTGGACCCCCCACTACAGAAGGGATGTGGACAAATTGGAGAGAATCCAGCGGAGGGCAACAAAAATGATTAGGGGGCTGGGGCACATGGCTTATGAGGACAGACTAAGGGAACTGGGGTTTTTTAGTCCGCAGAAGAGAAGAGTGAGGGGGGATTTGATAGCAGACTTCAACTACCTGAAGGGGGGTTCCAAAGAGGATGGAGCTAGGCTGTTCTCAGTGGTGGCAGATGACAGAACAAGAAGCAATGGTCTCAAGTTGCAGTGGTGGAGGTCTACGTTGGATATTAGGAAACACTATTTCACTAGGAGGGTGGTGAAGCACTGGAATGGGTTATCTAGGGAGGTGGTGGAATCTCCTTCCTTAGAGGTTTTTAAGGCCCAGCTTGACAAAGCCTTGGCTGGAATGATTTAGTTGGTGTTGGTCCTGCTTTGAGCAGGGGATTGGACTAGATGACCTCCTGAGGTCTCTTCCAACCCTAATATTGTATGACTCTATGAATAGGTTTTATTATTATCCTCGTTTCACAGCTGGAGAACTGAGGCAAGGAGAGATTATGGCCAAATTGTAAAATGTGGCTGCTAATTTTGGGTGCCTAACTTGAGACACCTAGGTCCTGAGTCTTCAGACTACTTAGCATTTTTCTATCACTTTATAACATTCAAAGCATAGCTCCAATCAACTTCAGTTCCAGTTGTGAGCATCCAGCACTTCTGCAAATCAGACCCCAGGTATCTCAGAAAATGAGAAACGCAAAATAGTTACTAATTATGAAAATTTTGGTGCGGTAGGGACAGAATACAGTTTTCCAGGGAAGCATTCTACTGCCTTAACTGTGAAACTGTCCTTCAGCCCACTGCCTCATTCACTACACAACTTCCACTTTCTGCAATAAAGGAGGCTGGGGTCCTACAGAAAACAGCCTCTTTTATTTCCACAACCCCGATTCAACCCCAGAGCAGGTTCATCCTGTGCACTGAATAAGGAGGTCACTGACTCTTTTCCCTTCCTTATCAGTCACTGAACCAGTCTCCCAGCTCTGGTTCCTTTTTTAAGGGGTGCATAATTCTTTTCATTACCAAAATTGATTTTTTTGTTGTTAAAAAGACAAACCCTTGGCTCTGGCTGAGCTGCACCTTGAGGTGCTATATAGATATATAAAATCTTATATGGTTTAGGTCCTAGGTATCAGAGGAATGGCCTTTTTCCTCATGCTCCAATGTGACAGTTAAGGTCAGTTGAGGCATTCAAGCTACAGTTTCTAGGTTTCAATGCCTGTAGGCTGCTGGCATGGAATTCTCAGTGAAGGACTTTCAGCTTTGAAATTTGCTTCCCACACTAGCGTGGCCAAACCACCATTTGTTGACTTGCATGGCAAGGTGCACTCTGTAATTGTGTGTGTGTGTGTGTGTTATAATTGTGTATATGTATGTGTGTGTATGTACACACAGGAACCGGAGCTGGGAGACTGGTTCAGTATACACACACACACACACACACCACCATATATAAACAAACTTGTGTACATGAATATTCAGCTATTACAAGGGGCATATTAATACAAATAAGGAAACAAAAAGATATAACATAATTTCTGGCCCCATACACAAGAAAGGGATTCAGAGATTGCCTCTGCTTATGGGTCTCCATCTAGATTATTTCTATCCTTAATAAAAACAATTTGAACAAGAGGGCCGTATCTAAGGCTGGGTGAAATTGAAGGCTTAAGTGGTATACCTGCTATTGGGTCAAGTTAGTTCAACGAGAGTTGAGTGCACATTTTCCCCTGATGCCTGAATAAGCAACCAGGCCTTGGTCTTTCAATGAACTGTGTACAAACAGACTACGATGTAAGCAATGGGGCCCTGCCCACATGGAGCTCATTGTAGGATCAGGATCACAGACACTAACGTGGTCATGTTGAATAATGTTATTTAAGAGTCCACTTCCACATGCTAATAAGCAGGCAAGCATCACTATGTATTTTTAATATTAATTACTGTGCTTACGATAGCTGATTTTATCAGTTAGGGAGATATGTATTGTATCTGAGGGCAGCATTGAATCATAACTTGGGTATACATCACAATTCAAAAAGCCCAACATAACAATAAAAGCTTTTCTACAGTTGAACAGATCAATGTAAAATGCTGCTGCTGTTCACCGCTGAAGTAGAGCAATAATGGCCCATGTATGCCTCTGAGTTTTTTTAAAGAGCTGAAGATTAAAAAAATAATGTCTCTAGGTCAGAGTCTCAGAAGATGCAAATTAATGTAGCACCACTGACTTCAAAGGAGCTATGCGGGTAAGGATCAGGCCCTACGTTTTTAGTCTGCTTACACTTGACTAAGGAGTCACTCTTTGTGGGTATAGATTGCCAGAGGCTGAGCATTAAGCACAAAAACTGCTTACTAGCCTACTGTATCTGGTCTTAATGTAAAGTGCACTTTGAAAAAGATCAGTATTCTCTGTTACTCATTCAAAGTTCTGTAGAAAGGAGCTAGAACCATCTCAGTAATATGTCTTTGGCTAACTGCAAGAGGCAAGAGGCATGTATAAATAAGACTGAACTTCAGCAGAAATCTTGAAAATAGGGCAACTGTTGTAGAATGTGGTAGAAATTCCAACTAACCAACTAGGTTATTTGTCCATCTTTTAATATACTTAACAGCTGTGAAGTCTATCCATGAAAAATGGCATAATGACAAATGAGGGGGAAATATTTAAATGTCAGACTGGGCACTCGAACAATAGTTAGTCATGTGTTAATTCAGTTTAATTATCAAAATCAACAAACAGCTGGTATAGAAGAAAAAGAGCAAAAATAGCAGAAGAAAATAACATGATTTTCTTTTCAAAATTTCAGTTTTGTCAAGAAAAGGGATATGTTTGGGGATGGGTTATGGTTTACACTAGTTTTTGAAAGTGTAATTTTTTTAGGTGGAATCTGCAGGATTCCATTGAAACCTTAACTCTTTTTTAATATTTCTGTTTAGGATTTTTCCTGAATTTTGAATGAGCACCAAGAATTTAAACCAGGCTGGCATTAAGGGCCATAGGAAGAGAGGCCTGCTTCAACCGAGCTTAAGAGGCCCATATTAAAAGGTGATTGAAAGAGCTGCACAGAGGAAGCTATTTGCAGTGCACAACAAGCAGTTGTATTCGTCCTACAAAACCCAGTTACTATGCTAGCACTATGGCACCTTGCCTGTTAACAGCCTTCTCCCATAGGAGGCCACAAAAACAGGACTTCCCTCCTGCATGCTTTACTAGATCCCCCTGGACTTGTGTGTGCTTGCATGGTTGGGGGTGGGTGGGAGGCATTATACTGGATGTGTTATGGGGGCAGTGGATGGCAGAGGGGAATGGAGGGTGAGAGGAGGAATTTTGATTGACCTTGGAAACTTTAGGGGATTGGCATTTTATATTTAGAAGATTGTATGCATGGAAAGCTTTAAATATGAATGAAAGGCTCTGCCTTTCCCTGTGCCCCTCCATTCTACTCCAAGTCTCCTATACTCCACGTCCATGCCTCCCATCCCCTGGTTCCCTACACTTCCTTCCAAACCACTTTGTATGCCTTCCAGTCCCCTGGGCCCCATTCTCCAAGACCCTCCACCCCTCCAAGACCCCTCATATTCTAAGTTCAAAGAGCATGACACAATGCAATGGCCCTTCCAGTTTCTGTTCCCTATCTATGCCTAGCCCCCATCATGACTCCTTACCACCTTTGTTTCCTACTCCCATCCAAGTCTGTTCCCCCAGCTCATCTCGGCACCTGCAGCAGTGCAGGATGGCACCAGTAGCAGCTCAATGGTGAGAAATACTTGTAAACATTGCTCTATATAGATACAAAAATAGTTCTGTATGAGTGTTGCCTTGGCTATAGTCACAGGGAATAATAAAAAATACTGCATCCTGCCACTCTATGGTCTATGGACCTTTGTGAAGAGCATTTCTCCACCCTAGCCCAACATACAAGAAGACAGAACCAAAGCTTTCTTTCAATTCCTCCAAGAATAAGAGCAAAATGGCAAAAGACAGCTTACTTCAGCTGAGAAAAACTATCTTTAAGTTACAGAGACTCTCAAAAGCATTGTAGACCTTAATAAACAAGATGGAAAGTTTCCTAGCTCCAGTGTTACCTGGGCCAGGACACTTGCTGAGTCTGTTATCTCCCAGGTCTGGAAAGAGAAAAATAATTTTTTCTCCCTCCTGTCTTCTTTATGCCCCTGCTCTAATGAGTTTCCACTTAACTCTTTCCTTCCCTCCCTCCCTTAATGTAAAAGGATTTCACAATCCTTATATGATATGAGTACATATTCTGCTTCTTTCCAAAAACCAGAATATATATATATATATATATATAGAGAGAGAGAGAGAGAGAGAGAGAGAGAACACTTCTGCCTTTTCTGCATCTTTATTAATAATTTTACCATCTCCATCTAGTAATGGGCCTATACATAAGAACATAGGACTGGAAAGGACCTCTTATGTCATCAAGTCTGCTTCTCTGCTTTTGCAGGCAACCACATCATCTAACACTATTTATAGACTTATCAACCTTCTGCTGATAGAATTTATTTGTTCCTAATATACTTAAACTCCTTCTTATTGTCTTTACTCCAGCCAGCCCGGATTTTTCTCTGACATCTTATTTTCCCATATAAATTTTCTACTCTTTATACTTTCAAATTTATATTGATTGCTACCTATTTGGGAAATTATGGCTTTTTTGGCCTTCTAATAACTCTTTGTAAAGAATTCCCAATTATCATTCAAATTTTTCTGCAGAATTTTTTCCCTCTCAGTCAATTTCACTCCATTTTCATCTTTGGAAAATTAGTCCCTTTGAAGTAACAACTAGCTATAAGTCACTGGTTAGCACTGTCCTCTGTTTCCCCACATTGGATGTAATCAGGTCATGATCACTTGGCAACCACCAATAACCAGTAATTACTTCATCTTTATTCATTGTAATGAGGTGCAAAACAAGTTACTTTGTGCTAGGTGCAATACCTTTTGTGTTAGAAAATAATTATCTATAACTCTTGGTATGACTACACTTTGAGCTGGAGGTGTAATTTTCATCTTGAGGAGACATAGCATGCTGAAAATAGAAGAGTACCAATGTGGTGTGAATGGTGGGAGGGGCTAGCCTCCTGAGTATGTACCTGGAATCTCAGAGAGGATAGTACTTGGGCAGCTTGCTTAATATACTGTGGCTACATTTCTATTTTTTGTACACAAGTTCAATCAGAGCTACCGTGTGTATGTCTCCTTGAGCTGGAAATCACATCTCCAGCTCAAAGTGTAGATGTACCATTAGAAATGTTTTACTAATGATGTTTTACTTCTGACTGAGACCGCCAGCATACATCTCCCAAATTTAAGTGGCCCATAGCAACACTAATTTTCTTTCCACACATTACAGGCAGGTGTTTAAGAAATAAACTCATCCCGTTCTCTAGTTTGATACAGTGGTCTGTAAAAGACTCCTACCAATACCCTCTCCTGGGCTTTATTAGTTAGCATTGTGAACTATATGCATTCAAGATCCTGTGATTCTGAGTTACAGGCAATGGTGTCTTTAATCTAGACATGCACACTTCTTTTACACATTTTATCCTTTCTGAACAGGTTGTAAGCAATATTTTTAACATTCCAATCAAGCAAATCATCCCACCTGGCTTCATTAATGCCAATTATATCAAATTTCTTTTCATCAATGAGAATTCCCAGATATTTTTGCTTGTTACCCAGATTCCTGGAATTGGTATATAAACAACTGAAAAGTGTCTTTTCACATTCTTTGCCATGTCAGTTCAATTCATTCATGACACACTGAGCTGGACTTTGTACCATATTTTCCTCATTAGCACTCTCCCCTTATGCATTCCTTGCTGCTCCAACTCAGAAGGGTAGCCCCCTTACCTGTCATGCCAATAAAGTCACATTGAATCAAACTGAAGCAGAGAGATGTTCCAAATGAAGTAGTTGCAGGGGAGTCATTAGATTTTATCCTTGCGGACTCATTATCCTCATGAATAGGAGGTGAAAGTAATTCCTTGATGCCTGTTATAAGTGGCACAATGAGGTGAATGATTTTCATCATTAAGAAAAATAATCTGCCTAGTTCTATCTGAATAGGAGTATGTATAGCCTTCCTCAGGATTTCCAGTTGTAGAACCTTCATATTTTATTATGCCTTTGTATTCACAAAGATTAAGAGCACTGGGCCAAATTCTGAACACCTTACTTTGATAAAATCTCCTACTGAAATCAGTGGGAGTTTTATCCAATTAAATAACTCGGGAGTTCACCTTTGGGAATTACAAAAACAAAGTCCACTTGACAGAAGAGTAATACTACTTAATCAAGCAATTACACCTTTTCCTTAGCCACTGACATGATTAACTGACTAAAGAAGGGAAAAGGTAGTAACATACCCGGGAATGTACAGGATCAGAGAAATTAGAACCTCAGAAACAGACAACCCACGCACACTCCACACTCACCAGTCTTTGTCACAATTGGAATCAATTGGGGAAATAAAAGAAACCTCTGACTTTCTTGGCTGGTGATGTCATATGGAGACTATCTGAGACAATCACTAGCAGAGATAGTCAATACTCCTTGAGAGAAGGCAAGCAAATGGAATAGTCCACCAGTCCTCAAGAAGCCAATGTGTTACTACTGTCTTTGCTCCCTGAATTTGGAGCTCCCAAATGAAAGGGATGATCATTAAAGCTTGCACTTTTCAGTGAGAGTTTTTCTAAGGTATGTGAAATTATGTATCCTCTCTCAAAGACTCACAAATCCCTCCTTTCAGAAACTCAGTATTTAAACATTCCTCATTATATCAGAATAGTCAAAGGACTCTCTAACCTGCTTGGTCTTTCTGGGGATACCATCATTTGCAATGTTTTCTGGAAATATGTATCTTTACACTTGCAAGATGAAAATGAAAGTCAGTATAGGGCAGAATATGTTATATAACGTATGGCACTTTCTGTCATAGTAAAAACAGCTAATGAAGAGCATGCCAATGATGATATCATTCAAAGACAGAAGCTAATCTGGCATACTGCAAGAGAGAAGCTAATATACCTTGTGTTACGTGATCTTGTAATGAAAGGCCCTAGCATAATGCACATATGCAAGGGACTCGAGTTAAAGTTGCGTAACTTTGGGAATAAGCACTAGAAAATGTACTACAGGGAATAACCTTGCATTGCCCAGTAGATGGCTTAGATGAGTTAATAGGTTTGTACTCTCCATTTTCTGTGTCCGTGAGAACTTTGAATTTTCCATATTTTGCAAGTTTGAATATCAAGCTTGACATTCCATTAACAAAGTGTTTGTTATTACATGTAACACCTACATCTCTTTTCTGGAGCGTTTGTTATAGTCTCATACTGTTAAAACAATAATTTAAAATCTGTATTAAATATACCTTTGACTGAATCCAGGCCACAAGGTAATGAGTGGCTATGTACTCTGGATGAACCCTGAACAAAGTGTCTGATAGTTAAAATATTCATTCTTTCATGCAGAAAAATCCATTGGACTTCAGGGAGTATATATTACATTCTGTAAAATCTATGTTTATAGATGCTGTATATATTACTACTTCCTTAAAATAACAAGAAAAATCATGAAAAAAAGATATAAGGAATAAAGATGAAAGACATAACATTTATAGCTAGGAAACTAAGCATAAATTGAGGTGGGGTAAAATTTTCATTGTTCAGTTAGAGCCCAATCCAAATCCCATTGAAGTCAGTAGAAAAACTCCTATAGACTTCAATGGGAGTTGGACTGGGACAATACGACAGATCCTATCCTTTAAAAAACTATTCAGGGAAACTGCAAGCAGAGAAAACTCTTGGGGTTTCCCATGCAAAGGGAGATGTTCTCCTGGACCTACTAGCAAATGAATCGCACATTTACACTGATTAGGGAATGAGTTATTTTAATGCTGTAGAAGACCATGGTGATGAAGAAGAGAAGGACCAGCAGGGAATACAATTTGTTTATAAATATTCACTGGACCACTATACCTACAAAAAGGAATTTCAGGAGCATCTGCAAAGCCAGCAGATCAGTAAACCCTAAAGATGATCACACACCACTGGGGGCTAACTCTTGCCCACTAACTCCAACCTGGGGTCTCTTGCAGTGGCAGCCTGTCTCAATCAGCCCTGGAAGTATGTGGGAGATTAAATATTTTTTGAAGCCCAGCAGGAGGTGACTGAGCAAGACCAGGTACCCTTGGTATGCCTGTAAATTAGCTGGACTTCCAAATGCTGTATACAACACACATTATCTTTTGCTGAGGCCTTGATAGCCCTCTCACCAGTTCCAGCAGGCTGAGATCTATCCAGGGTAGAGGCTGGACAGAGGTGATCAAGCCCTGCACCCTCCAGTGGAGGATAAAGAATACCTACTGCTTCACTGGGTATCCAATTTACTCACCAGAAAGGATGAGCAAGTGACCTGGTCCTGGAATATTCAAGGAGTAACCGATGTACCCCGGTATAGGACAGGATCTTTAAGGAAGAAAAATTTCCAATGCCTCAGAATGAAACAAAAATCTATTTAAACTTCACTTGTTTTTCCATTGATTGCAATGGGATTGCATAGGGAATGAGAGAGGCAGATGTCCCAGTGTGTTCAATTTAAGAACTTTTACAGTGACGTGCCAGTGATGATTTTTTTTTTCTAAAATGGTTAAGAAAAAGAAAAAAGGAAAAAGACCAACAGTACAGGAGATGAGACAGAGCAAGTCCTGAGTTGCTTCCTATTTTACTATACATCAAGAGCCTGATATTCTGATAGTGTAAATTATCATAGCTCCATTGACAACTCTGACTGAAGATCTTGCCCAAGGAATATTAACTAATGTGATATTTCTGTTAATACAGGGTACAATCAAGTACATCTGTCAGTCAATACCATTGATTACAGAAGCTGACTGAGTGATGAAAAAACATATATAACACTGGTCTACAATTTTTGAGAAGTCGTCTGCTTTAGAGATAAAATGTGCTATTTATTATGTATTTTGATGTGCTGAATTCAAATATGACAATTAAAACAACTGATTGGCTATTGTTTCTAAGATATTTAAGTTTTTACATTTTATGTCTCTGTATATTGTGTAGATAGTAGAGTTTTAATCATAAATTGTAAACCTAGGTCTTTTCATGTGTTTATGGTTGCTTTACATGATAATATTTCACCTGTCCTGTTTATGTAACACTTTAAAAATCAGCAAAAGGATTATATAAATAAAATTTATTATGGAACAAAAGGCAAAAACCTATTATGTACATAGTTTAGTCCTATTCAGTGTCTACTCGGTGCTTCTTGGCTTGTCTCTTGTATTCATTAAATGGAGCATCTCTTGTCACTGTCCAGCAATAGTCTGCAAGCATTGATGGGCTCCATTTGCCCTGATAGCGTTTCACCATTGTTACACTGTCCTGGTGAAATTGCTCGCCGTGCTCGTCATTCACTGCTCTGCAGTTTGGTGGAAAAAAATCTAGACGAGAGTGCAAAAAAATGTATCTTTAGTGACATGTTGCAACCAAGGCTTTTGTATGCCTTGAGGAGGTTTTCCACCAACAACCTGTAGTTGTCTGCCTTGTTGTTTCCGAGAAAATATATTGCCACTAACTGGAAGGCTTTCCATGCCGTCTTTTCCTTGCCACGCAGTGCATGGTCAAATGCATCATCTCGAAGAAGTTCACGAATCACTGTATGATTTCTAGAGCTGATATAGGGCAATTTGTTCAGCAGAGTCATGTAAGCTTTGTTATGATTGCATCATCCATGACTTCTAGGAATAACATGATGCAATTCATATCATTGATGATGTAATACCAGCTTCAGATTGCATCATTCATTGTTTTGCCTAAAAAGCAAGTACTGTCCAAACCCAGTCATAGATTTATTCATAGATCCAGTCAAAGATGTATTTTAGTCATTTCTGGTTTAAATTGAGATCCCTTCCCTTTATAACTCACTTATCCTCCGCCATTCCCAAGTCAAGGGTCGTATATACTGACCCAATAGCATATCTTGAAAACTAGAGCTAATCAACAATTTTAAGCATCATTTTCATTCTCAGTGACCCAGAATTAGTAAAGTTTGACTACATTTATTTCAGAAGCATTTTGGCTGTAGAGCAGTGTAATTTCTAAAATAAGTGTAACCATTTGTATAGGGCTGCAGTCCTGACCTTTTTCTGCTCAATTTTGATTGTAAAAAGTCAATAAAAAAAGAAGAAATGTAGAGTATGCTTGTGAAATTCCTGGAAAGAATCAGCTAAAGGTTTACAGTAAAAAAAGATTTTCTCCCTACAACAAAGCCACTGTACTTGTTTACTACTTTGAAAATATGGTCCCAATAGCAACATTAAAATTTGGTTTTAGGCCAAATAAAGGCACACTAGATACAATTGGAAGAGATTCAGTTATTTTATAGCATCACATTTTGCAGTGTTAAAGCAGAAAATGTTTCTTTAAAATGCCCCCACTCAGAAAAACTGCAAAAACATCATAATATCTTGTTTAAATTAAATGATGAAAATATGGCAGAATATTTTTTTGTTTAGACTTATCTTGGTGGAAACAACTGGCAATATATGGGTAAAACCAAACAGATATTAAACTGATAAGAACAGATAGTAGATAATGTTTTCACCTCTCTCAGCCAGAAGGCCGAGAAGTTCTGCTGATGGGAAATATAATTCTTACCTGCCCTAGGCATGTCAGCCTCAGGTTTCCATTGCAGAGTAGCTGGTAATTTCAGCTACTTTAACTTAATTAACGAGGTTTAAAAAAACAACAACAACAAAACTACCACTTCCAGTGAGAGATATTAGCAATGCAAGGCAGTTTGCCTCTAAAACTCTAGTGTTAAGACCAGTTTGATGGGAACTTTAGTTTTCTGACCTTGTAATCTAGTCCTGGCATTTTTAAATTTCTTCTGTACTTTGTCTCTTGTGCGGCTGAAAAATACATAGGACAATATGCAGGTGACTATCAACAGATTTCAAATCCTCCTTTCCCCTCCCAGGATTATAGAGAAGGTGTGATGAAACAAATATCACAGTGCCTAGATGTCTTAGATATCCTTGTCCCTAATTACAGGCCTGAATGAAGTCTAGATATCACACTTATTGCTTTGGTTGACGATTTCTTCCCAGAAATGTATAATGATCAGGTGTCCATGCTGATATTATCAGATCTACCAGCTGCCTTTAGCACTGATCATCAGGTGGTAGGGCTGCTTTTGAGTGGATCTTTTCCTTCCTGGTTCAGATGGCCCAGAGCCCTGTATTAAAGCATAATTCATCTAACATTTGGGGTGCTTCTGGGTTCCATCTGTTACCCCCTCCTGTTCAACAGATCTATGGGGCCATTAAGAGAATTATTGAGGAGACTTGGGTTACAGTATTTCAGAATGTGTGAGTAGGGAGTGCCAAGTTCTGCCCTTTAGGGCAGGCAGAGACATACTCACATTCCTCTCCTTGCCTATGGAGATAAATAATAGAGGAATCCTTGGACACTTGTGTGTACTTCATGAGAACAATTGCTTATAACATGCATAGTTTCAATGTTGGGGTACATGTGTGTATGACTGAGAGGGAATGTTTGTCTTGGTGGGTACTGATTTGTGTGACAAGAGACTCAGTTGTTGGACTGTATGAAAGACAGACTGTATGGGGATGCTGGGGTGTGTGCGCATGCACTGCTGGTGGAGTGGGGGCAGGAGGTGAATCAATATTGTGGTGGTGTTTGTGTGGGAAGAGGACACAAATGTAACTCTATCCTGATTCTCCACCCACACGTGGAGAGGAATGTGGCCATGTCTCTGTCTTGCCCCAAGAGAATGGCTTCCAGAGCTTGTTTCTCACCCACTCACTTGGGTGTGGGGGGGGCAACAATCTTCATTTACCTCCCCACCTCTAGGCCAGGGCTTGACAGTGATTCTAGCCTGCTCCTTCTTTTGGGGCTGGTGAGGGCAGAAGGAGAGAGTGTTGCTGATGGCAGTGATTCTAGCTGAGCAGTTCTGACCAGAGTTCTGCTCAAGGCTATGTGCTGAGGCCAGCAGGCACAGAATCAGCACAGCCAAAAGTACAACTCCCCCACACTAACCCTCCCTCTGTGCTATGCAGGGCAGATTTTATGCGACTGGAGAAGAATTCTACCAAATTAGTCACATTGCCGCTATTTTAAATAGGTGGCCAATTGCCCCCTTGGCAACTATTATTTGTACCCTTTCCCTCCTGCCTGTTAGCCTGTCATTTAGATTGTTAGCAGTCGTGGCAGACGACATATTCTCTTTTATGTCTGAAAAAAGTGTCACCTTTTGGATGCTACCAGAAATAAATAATTAATAATAAGTTACAATAATAAGAAAATGTGCAGAGTTTATTACTGGGCTGCAGTCCTTCTTTGAAAGAATTATAACAATTATTCATTTCTGCTGATGTTGTAACAACAATGCTAGGCAATGGAAATCAGTATGCTTTTCATATGAACAGTTGCAGTCTATTGATAATGTGATTTAAAAAAAATAAGATAAGAAAATTGGGCTATATTTCAATATTGCTTTATTATGGACATGAACACCTCTTCATGTTAAGATTTCCCTGTAATTCCATTAGTTTATGGTATAATGTACAAGAAAATTTTCCAGGAACTTAGGCAGCTAAAATATGAATCTTTTTACCACAGTACTTTTCATCCCAAATGATAACAAACTGCTTTATACATTGATATTCAAATAATACGATAACGAATGATATGAGGGAAAGCAGCAGAATAAAGACAATGGACTTCAAGAAGTCAGACTTTAGCAAACTTGGAGAACTGAAGCAAAGCTGAGGGGGAAAAAAGAGTTCAGGAGAGTTAGCAGTTTTTTAGAGAGACATTAAGGGCACAAGAGCAAACTATTTCAATGTGTAGGGAAGGTAGAAAGTCTGGTAAAAGACCACGCTGGTTTAACCAGGAGATCTTCAATGCCCAGAAACTAAAAAAAGAATTATACAAAAAAGTGGAAATTAGGTCAAATTATAAAGGATGTAGAATAAAAAAACCTAACAGAAGTATGTAGGCATAAAATGAGATTTAATTAGCTCAGGATATCAAGAGTAACAAGAAAACATTTTACAGATACATTAGAAGCAAGAGGAAGACCAAAGACAGAGCAGGCCTAATAAACAATGAGGAGGGAAAGACAATAACAGGAAACACAGCAATGGCTAAAAAGTTTAATGCCTTTTTTTGTTTCAGTTTTTACCAAAAAGGTTAGCAGGAACTGGATAACTAATGAAGTGAACATCAGTGTAAATGGGGTAGAATCTGAGGCTAAAATAGGGAAAGAACAAGTTAAGAATTACTTAGGGCTTGTCTCACTTACAACGCTGCAGTGTCGCAGTAGCACTGGTGCAGCTGTGCCACTGTAGCGCTGAGTGAAGATGCTATCTACACCAAAGGGAGAGCTTCTGCTTTCGGCGTAGGTACTCCACCTCTTTGAGAGGTGGTAGCTATGTCGACGGGAGAAGCCCACTGTCTACCTGGGGAGTTTGATCAGTATAACTGCATTGCTCAGGGGTATGGATTTCCACACTGAGTGATGTAATTATACTAACATAAATGTGTAAATCAGGGATTAGACAAGTTAGATGTCTTCAGGTTGGCAGGGCCTGATGAAATATATCCTAGAATACTTAAGGAACTGGCTGAAGAGATCTGAGCCATTAGCAATTATCTTTAACAACTCGTGGAGAAGAGAGAGATCCCAATGGACTGAAAAAAGGCAAAAATAGCACCTACCTATAAAAAAGGGAACAAAACAACCCAGGAAATTAGGATAAATTCAAAATAATACATTTAGGAAGGACCAATCAACTGCACTAATACAGAATGGGAAATGATTACCTTGGAAGAAATACTGCAGAAAAGAATTTGGGGGTTATAGTGGATCACAAACTAAATATTACTCAACAATGGAATCCTACTGCAAAAAAAGGGGGAACATCATTTTAGTATGTATTATTAACAGAAGCGTTGTAAGCATGACATGAGAAGTAATTCTTCCACTCTACTCAGCACTGATAGGGCCTCAACTGGAGTACTTATGTCCAGTTCTGGGCACCACACTTTGGGAAAAATGTGGACAAATCGGAGAAAGCTCAGAGGACAGCAACAAAAATGATTCAATGTTTAGAAAGCATGACCCACAAGGAAAGATTGAAAAAAATTGGTTTGTTTAGTCTGGAGAAGAGAAGACTGAGGGGGGCATGATAAGTCTTCAAGTACGTAAAAGGTTGTTATAAAGCGGAGGGTGATAAATTGTTCTCCTTATCCACTGAGGAGAAGACAAGAAGTAATGGGCTTAAATGGCAACAAGGAAGATTTAGGTTAGACATTAGGAAGAACTTCCTAACTGCAAGGGTGGCTAAGCACTGGAACAAATGACCTAGGGAGGCTGTGGAATCTCTGTTGCTGGAGGTTTTTAAGAACAGGTTAGACAAACACCTGTCAGGGATGGTCTAGATAATACTTAGTCCTGCCTCAGTGCAGGGGGCTGGACTAGATGACGTATCAAGGTTCCCTCCCGTTTATATTTCTATGATTTCACCCACCACTAATATGTAGTCACCTTTTGAATGGAAGCACAACACTGGTACACTGAATAATGGTTTAGGATAGGATAATTACATAAAACATCACAGAGAGCATTTATGATGGCATTATAGCACAAAGGAACATCATACTTCACAATACTATGGCTTTACTAGGTGACCCATAGAAGACTGAAAAATTTAGAACTGGGCAGAGTATTGTACCTTGGGTATCCCAAATATAATACACAAACAGGAGATTATCCAGAAGGTATCAGATATGACAAATATGGTTTTAGCTGCAAGTCTCAAAAAAGTTTTATTGATAAATTATTTAGGAATGCCTATTTTAAATTTCTCAGTCAAAATCAATTCTTAGAATGTGTGCAAAACATGTATTATAAGAAGCTGGGAATTGTGGTTATGGACAAACCAATTATTAGATAACATACAAAAGAGAACTCCCAGAGGGACTGTAGAAATTGTGGGCTGTATGTGAACCCTAATTAAAGCTTTCGTGAATTGTAGTTAGACAGATGAAGTGGGGAAAAAAACAATGTAGAATTTGTAGAATTCAAAGTACTGTATTGCAATGACTACAGAGTGTTGGGTACTAACTTTTTAACAGAGAATACTTTGCTTCTTTCACTAATAGAGAGAATGAGCATGTTGTACAAGGAAGTCAAGAGTCTAATGTTTGTATCTGTGCTTCAAGTAGCTGGGACAACTTCATCACTAGTATAAAGAGTACAACTCCATTATATTCAGTGAAGTTGCACTCTTACATCAGAGGTAACGTTGACTTTTGTGTTTATTTGTCAGAAAAAACCTGAAAATGAGTAAACACCTAAGTAAAAGGTCTGTGCATTAGGGGAAAGCATGCAGAACTAAGGAATGGAATCCTTAATCTCAAATGCAATACCTGCACGGACTCCTCGGAAGTCACTATTGTTGGTTATGAGGAGCAGACAATGTAGTTCAGCATTCTTTCCACTACCCATATCATTTTAGTTTGATTGACTAATGCACAAACACCTTCCACCAATGCCTTTGTCTGCCCACAATATCCTTTCCACAATTGTGCATAGCCTGCTGCTGGAGAGGTCAGCTCTATGCCATGGTGGGGTGAAAAAGTCCCCCAGCCAGAAAGTATCCCCCTCACCCACTGGTGAATTGAGATCATGATTTTCTGTTCATTTTCATACCCTGCACATTTCCCCATTTTGGGTGGGGGAGAATAATAGGCTTTTTTAATGGATCCAGGAATTATTTATAAGGCCAAAATTCTGTGAGATCTAGTCTTCTCATAGTATTTTATTTCCTGGATGACAGAAATGTTATGAGAAAATCCCAAATGCTGTGAGATCTCAAATCATTTTGGCTGCATAAAGGACTCCCTGAATCAAAATAAACCTGTGTAAACCACAAATACAGACACCCAGAGAAGCAGATTTATTTGGATTTCTGCATGTTCCAATCATGCTGCAATAGGCTTCAATCCAGAAAAGCACATAAGTGCACATGAATTAGACAGGACTATTCTCATGCTCAAAATTAAGCATGCACTTACTGCTTTGCTGGATTAGACAGGATTTAATCAGCTCTGTGTTTGTGGTCTATGGGGCCCGAGTCTTAGTTGAACCCAAAGTTATTGCAAGGGAAATGATTACCACAGAGTGGCTTGGCTACTGTATTTGTGTACACATATGAATTATGCCTGAATGTTAGAACATAAAAAATTAATTATCTCCGAGGATCTTTGTCAATGGTGAATCTGCGAACCTTTATCTCTAAGGCTTGGTCTACACTACCCCCCTAATTCGAACTAAGGTACGCAACTTCAGCTACGTGAATAACGTAGCTGAAGTCGAAGTACCTTAGTTCGAACTTACCTTGGTCCACACTCGGCAGGCAGGCTCCCCCGTCGACTCCGCGGTACTCCTCTCGCCGAGCTGGAGTACCGCAGTCGACGGCAAGCACTTCCGGGTTCGACTTATCGCGTCCAGACTAGACGCGATAAGTCGAACCCAGAACTTCGATTTCCAGCCGTCGAACTAGCTGGTAAGTGTAGCCAAGGCCTTAGGGACTTATCTATATTGCGAGGTGCACTCTAGAGAAATACTGATAGAAAGAGAGGAAGATTAGACTGATCAAAGTACGGGGAATATAGCTGCTATGTTTGGCTCAATCCTGCAAAGTACTGGACACTCTAGCGCTGATCCTGCAAATTGTTTAATTATGTCCTTGACTATGAGAAATCAGTTGGACTACTACTTTGATTCAAGTTAAGCACATGTTTCAGTGTTATGGTGGACTGGGGACAGAATGCTTAGCACCTTGCAGGATTGTGCCTATTATTCAGGAATTACATTTAACACAGTAAATGCTCCCACATGAGGAACTGTATTTTATAGAACTGATGTAGGTATCTGACCGACATCATGGAAAATATCCTTGTCTTTTTCCTTTTCAGTTATATAATGTAGAATGGTGTGTATTTTGATATTATTTTTAAACATTCTCAAACAAAAAAATAAAAAGGAAGAAGAGCCGAATACAATGGAATCAAAACAAAGTGCCAAGTTCGAGGAAAACAATTTGAAATTATTTACAGCCACATTTAAAATAACATGGCTCATGTCTGGATGCCATTGATACTATTAAAACACAGATAAAATACAAACATCCAATCTAAATCATGGAACTTTAAAGCCAAGTCTTCAAAGGAGCTTCCAAAATGGCATTCACTAAATTTGTGTGTGTGCACACAACCATTTGTGCACACACAACCATTTGCTGGCACAAAAGCTCTCATTTATGCATGCAAATAGTATCTTACTCTCTGTACACAAGTGCTCACTTCACAAAAGGCATCTTATTTATTGTGTATGAAGGATTGTAGGGAGTGTAGTGCTTTACAGAAAGTTTAATGATGAGGGGTGAAATCCTATCTCCATTCATGTCAATGAGAACATTCCAACTGACTTCAATGAGGCCAGGATTTCCCCCACGGGCTCTGCAGCAAGGAGCTTACATCTAGGCTGGACATGATGTATGAGATATAACATTAGATAAGAAAGAGGACATTGAGACGAATACTGAAGATGCTTAAAGAACACAACATGTTAGTCACTTTTGTTATTTAATTAATTTAGAATTTACTTAATTTAGCAAATTGGCATGAGAGTAGGAGTCATGGTTGAAGACACTGGAAAGATGTGGCATTAGTGAGTGAATAAATATAGATACGTATATATATGATTTGCTTTATCTAATCTTTTATCTGGGGATTCAGTCACATTTCAGTTAGTGTGTGGTTCAGCCAGACCTCAAAAGACTATCTGACAATTCTTTCCAATACATAGAAATCTGTCTTCAGTTAGTGCTGTTTATTTCAACTTTTCTCCCTCAGATTTGGATTGCTCTTACTCTAAAGTTATGAGAATACTTTCACATTACTTATCCTTGTATACCGTTGTTGCAAACAGATCTTTTTTAAAGAAACCCTTAGTACTGACCCCTAGAAAAGTCTTAAGTGCAGCCTTTTAATGAGAAAATCCATGCTGCTGTACATACAAAAACTGCTCCCTAATGTTCTTTAACCTTGTGTCATTTGGACTGGCCTCTTCAAACAGCCACATTGCAGTAAGTGGCCCATTAGCATTACATGGGGGAAGAATCCGTTTAAAAACCCCCACACCAAACACTGCATCCTTTGCGAGTTATCCCTGGTGTTTGTACTGATGTTACATCCACTTCACTAAATGGAAGCTCTTCAGCAGATCTCTACTCCAAATCAGCGCCTTGCTCCAACTCTTTGGTTGAAGCAAATGCCAGACATTGTTTACACAATGGTAATCAACATGGTCAAGTTAGAATATACTAGAATAAATTATGATAAATTTGCTGCCTTGGGATAAAGATAACATGATGGTAGAGGCAGTGGTTATCTCTTCAGAGGGGGAAATTGATGAACAGACATTTTTTCCTCCAGGCTATCATCATAGATTTGTTTCATCTGGGATTTGTAAGAAAAGAAGATGAGACATGTGGATCTCATGAACTCCGATGCTAAAAATGGAAGCATGTGTTTAAGATTGTTTTCTTCATATTTCAAGTTGAACTCCAAGTACATTTCTTAAAATTTGTAGAGTTTTTTTCTCTTCTCCAGAGGTCTGGAAATAAACAAAGCAGCATAATTTGAGGTGCATATGACAATGTTATGGAGCACTTTGTGCAGTGCAACCTGCTGCTCCCAAATGGGATTCCAAAATAAAGTGCCAGCAGAAAAACAATAAGATATTCATTCTTTTTTTGAGACTGGGATTATTTACTAATAACCCTCCAAAATGCAAGCAATTTCTTCTCTTGGACAAAATGGTTTTCGATCTCAGTCTTACATCAAAGGATAGATACTTCTCTGGGACAACGTAGCTAACAAGGCCCAAGATGAAGAATGTTGGAGCTTGAGACAGTTTGTTTTTGGCTGAGTGGGTTCAGCTGTTGAATAAGGTTCCAGAGGAAGTCAGGCCATTCCAATGTCCAGCAGTCTATGGGGCACGCTGAAAGGCCCACCTCTTTACAAAAGCACTTCTACCATAACCAAATGAATAACAGAAACATACTCAATACCTCCTCAACAATAACCTTCAACAAATAATACAAAAGCACACAATTCACATCAATAACATTTTAAAAGGCTTCAAATGAAACAAGAGTTTTGGACAACAATTTCAAACTTGGCTGCCTAAAATTAGGTATTTAAATAAATGACTGTGAAAACCAGAATGCGATGGGGTTCACTTACTGCTAGTGGCACCTCCTCCTGGTTTCTCTGGGAATTAGTTCTGGCCAGGTGTTGCACCCTCCTCTGGCAGTATCTCTCCCATCATCCTGTGACACTCTGCAACTCAACATGTTCCCTCTTCGTGACTTGGCCTCCAGTCAGGTCAGTGTGGATGTTTCCTCTTTTGGGGGTTTCAAAGTCCCACTAAATGGCAGTCTTCCCTTTACTGCTCTGACTGCCACTCCTCCAGTGGCTTGTAGGAGAATCAGGGCCCACCTTCTACTCCAGGTTCCAGTCCTAGGACCCTATATCTACCAACAGCACCCTGCTCACTTCCAGAGCTGTTGTTCTTCCCTGTACTCCTTCCTACTTTGCAGCTCTACCTTCTGGCTCTCCCCAGGTTTGCCAGCCTAAGCTCCCTCCTCTCAGGGAGTGACTGCTGACTACTCCCCTGGAGCCCCCTTTTCACTCTCAGTGCCTGGGCTTTATACAGGCTCCTCCTGTTCCTGTCCAGCTGTGCCTCATGTTGAATCAATTCTCTGCTCCCTGGCTGCTCCTCCCGGGGCAGCCTGGGAAGTTAATTGGCCTACCTGGCCATGTTAACCCCTTCCAATCTTGTGTGGGGTGGACATCTCATCACACAGAGGTACAGAGCACCTGCTGTTCCCATTGCTTTCATCAGGAATCAGAGTGCTTAGCAACTCTGAAATTCAGGTCACACAGGTTTAGTTTCTCTAATAGGCATTCAGGTGCCTAAATTCAGGTACCCAATCTTGAAAATGTTGTCCTTTGAGCTTAGCTTTGAAAGATGCCCCTGATGTACTTAGCAGAGGGAAGAGAATTCCACGGCAAAAAGATCCATTTTTCAGAGTTTTGGAGGATGTGGTCATTACAAGTATCTCTAATAAAAGCTTCAGTATGGATAAGTAGCATACATTTTGAAGAATTGCCATTCATATCCATTGATTTGCAGCTTTATTATTACTATTATTTGAAATATGGCAACACCTAAAGTCCTCAACCCAGTTTGGGTGCCACTGTCCTAAGTGCTGTACATACACATATAAAGAGACTGTCTCAGGCCTACAGAGCTTATGTTCCAAGGGGAAGATTTTCAAAGGCACAGAGGGCAGAGTTCCACTGAAGGTCTACCAGAAACAGATAAGACAAGCAAAGGAGGTATTATTGTCTGAGTTTTACAGATGGAAAACTGAGGCACAGTGAGATTAAGGGTACATCAACACTTTGAGCTGGAGATGTAAATTCCAGCATGAGGAGACTAGCTCTGCCACAGACTTCCTGAGTGACCTTGGGCAATTCAATGAGGGTATGCCTACACTTTGAGCTGGAGGTGTAAATTCCAGTTCCAAGAGATATAGCCACACTAGCTCTGATCAAGCTAAATAGAAATTAGCTGTGGTGGCACGACCAGCAGGAGGGGCTAGGTGCCCTACTATGATTCCGTTTAAGATGCTAGTTACATACTCAGGCAGCTAGGGCCTCCCATCACTTGTGCTTCCATGGCTATACTTCTATTTTTAGCACACACGCTTGATCAGAGCTATTGGGATATGTCTCCTGGAGCTGGAATTTACACTTCCAGCTCAAAGTATAGATGTACCCTCAGTGAATTGCCCAAGGTCACTCAGGAAGTCCGTGGCAGAGCAGACACGGTGCCAGGCCAGGGTCTAATGGCACATCTCTACTTCCCCACAGTTTGGACTATGGGGGTGTTAACTCCCCTGTGTAGATGATGTAGGTGTGAGTTAAAAAGTTCTTAGTTCCCATTAATAAAGTCTTCTTCAAACAAGACTACATTAAAGCAAAGGAGGAACCTTTTAGTTGGCACCTGTAGGCACTAGTATTCACACCCCCATAGTCTGAACTGTAGGGCAACAGAGGCATGCCCTGAACCTCAAAACCATCCTTCGCCCATTTTGCTTAATATATAAAAAAATCTCCCTGATGTAGAAAGTCAAAATTTGTTCAAAATCACATGATTTTCTGATTTAAATGTACCAAATCTAAGAGAGAGAAATCATTTACCAGAGGGCAGACAGTTAACTTTATACACACACAGTAAATATATACCAGTGCTTTCACCTTTTTTTCCATTCTGTCATTTGTTCCACACTTTAAAAAAAATTATTTAAACTGAGTGACCATGTACATGAGGGAAAACTTTACAAGCAGATAAGTCTTCTACAGTTGAATAATTGCCAAAACTGTGTGGTTATTTTAAAAGAAAGAGTGGTTATCACTCAGAATACACCACCGCTGTTTCACTCAACCCTAAAAAAGTTTGTGCTTAAATTTTTTTTACTTATATTTAAAACAAAGTTTTAAAACAAGAATCTGATTTTACTTAAGCTAGTCTAAGTACCAAAATGACAACTGCACATATAACAATACTTGTTTTTAAAATACAGAAAAAAAGAAGCGATATTTGAGAAATCTTTCTGTAGGCTAATAAAACTCCAGCATAAGGTGCCCCTAGATGCCGGTGTCATGCAGTATAATCTACATTACATAATTGTATTTTTCATGTGAAACTGGGAACAAGGAAAAATGTTCGGGCTTCATTCAAGTTTGAGAGTCTAATTCCGTTCTTGCTTACACCAATAAAGAAGAGCAGAATTATACTAAGTATCTGACATCATCATGCTCAATTGTCTTTGAATTCCAGATAGAAAGCATCAGAAAAGCATTAGTTATTTTATATATGCCACTATTAAGAGAAAGATACAAAAGCAAGATGAGTGCCATAAAGTATTCTGTGAAAGGTAAACTACCGGTGTTCCTAGCTGTGAACAACAGAAACTTAGTTCTTTTTTTTCTAAATTTATAGTAATATTAGGGCCAGATTCTGCTGTCAATGTAAATCTGGAGCAATTCCATTGAAGCCAATGGAGTTACACAAGTTTAAAACTCAAGCAACTGAGAATATAATCAAGCCCATAGTATCTAAGTTGAAACACTGTATGCATGACACAAGTACATGTAATCATCATTACAGGCTCCTGTGTCTATCTTTTGATTCATATGAAATTCAGTTCCTGTCACAGACTACTGATGCATTTGAAACTCTGTATGAGGTTAAAAAAATTCTCATCATCTATATTTATTTAATACATCTGATCACAATGAAGATGACCCTAAGAACAAGTATTAATCATTCACTCACATATAAGATCACCCCTTCACATGCCATTAAACTAACCTGATCCAGAACAGGATGTCAACTCTTCAGAAAGTGTAATATATAAAAAACTAGGGCAGCCACTAGGTGGCAATAGAAACCCCTCAAATAGACTAGCATTAAATCAGCTGTTTATGATACACAACATATATCTATTTCAATTAAGAATGAAACCGCTGAATCAAAAGATAAGTTTTATTGTCCATTGAAAAATATTTTTGCTGCAATTTCCCATTATGAATAGGAGATGCAACTTATTTCCTTTTTCACAAAATTATACTTTCCTTGGTTATCTCCATAATTACAGTGATGGATAATTATTTAACACATTGTTCAGTAGAAATGGAACTTTTGTTTTAATTAAAATTTCACCATGGATGTAAAAATATTCATGGTGGCCTTTTATAAGATGATATTTTACAAAATTAACTAGTACTGTAGGGTTGTTACATTAGTTTGATGTATGATATGATTAAACATTTGTTTAATATTTAAGATCAGTGACTTTTGATCTCACTTCTTTTTTCTCAAATGCCAAATTTTCAGTAGTTCAGATATAGTACATTTTTTACCGTACTTTTCAAATTAAATCCCAATACATTTATAATGTGTTTGATACTACGTAAAAAACTGTGTTACATAAATATACTTAGATTGCAAAGTCAAACACTCAAAGGTTAAGAAATGCCACATTTAGTTGCTCCTACAACCTTAATTCTGCCATGTTCTATGTTTATTTTGTGCACTGAACAAGTCAGGGATCCTGCGAGGGGAAAAAGTATGTGATCATATAATTAAAAACTGTAATACATATGCACAAGAGGACAGAATTAAGGCTGCATGAGAAACCATACATCTGGCATGTCCTGACTTTTGAGTGCTTGACTTGCAACTTTTTAACATAGCTTTTATGTATGTAATTTCCCAGTCTTTTTTTTTTTTTACATAAGAACATAAGAACGGCCATACTGGGTCAGACCAAAGGTCCATCTAGCCCAGTATCCTGTCTTCCAACAGTGGTCAATTCCAGGTGCCCCAGAGGGAATGAACAGAACAGGTAATCATCAAGTGATCCATCCCGTCGCCCACTCCCAGCTTCTGGCAAACAGAGGCTAGGGACACCATCCCTGTCCATCCTGGCTAATAGCCATTGATGGACCTATCCTTCATTAATTTATCTAGTTCTTTTTTTAACCCTATTATAGTCTTGGCCTTCACAACATCCTCTGGCAAGGAGTTCCACAGGTTGACTGTGCATTGTGTGAAAAAATACTTCCTTTTGTTTGTTTTAAATCTTCTGCCTATTAATTTCATTTGGTGACCCCTAGTTCAAAAGATGGAGGCACTGGAGGCACATAAAAACACGGTTGCAAGAATCTTTTATAAAGGAAAGTGTTAGGCAACCTAAATATAAAGGTTGCTACCAGCTCCCCATTATATACCATAGAATGACCTGAACCAGAACACCAAAATCAAACACCCTAGAAATTTAGGACAAGGTGTCAAAATCTTGACTCAAAACTGCACAAGAATTTCACAGCCTGTTTACATCTCTACATGGGCCAAACCAGAAGCCTCAATCAGACACACTGCAAACTTTGGGGAGTTTTAAAATCCAGACCTTAAGTCCAGATTCACTTTTGTAAAGGATAGCAGAATTTTGTGACTCAAGCCCATCTATGATTTATATTGCCACTATATTTGCCAAATCTATGAAAAACTTGTCTTGCATATAGCCTTGAACTCCAAAAAGTTTTATTAAACTTTTAATAAGCTAGAAAATAGCTACCAATGAACACTGACTGATATTTAGTACAGATATTCTTACCAAAACAGGATTGAAGATATATTTAAAGAGATACAGAAGCCGGCTTGAAACCATCATGCCCATGTTTGGCAGCAGCACAATGTTTTACTCACAAGAATATCAAACTACCATGTCTAATACTTTTAATACCTTAAGATAACTCTTTTCATCTCAGCAAGGATTCCTGACGCAGTGCAATTATATACAACATCATTCTAAATCTGTTGAATGAAATGCTGAATCCTGATTGGATTAAAAAAATCTGCCTTTACTTGAGCAATAAAGGACTATAACAGTAGACACCAAAGCAGGATCAATACTGCAAAAGGGAACCTGAGAATATGCATTTGAATAAAACCCATTAATTCACTTCAGCTGTATTTGCGACCCCTTTAATTCTTTTCATGAACATTCTAAACAAGTGATTATTTTGGTTCACAAGAATGTTCATAGAAAATTAAAATCTCACTTTATCTGTTCAAATATATTAATGAAATGGTTCACACCATAAGGATTCATGCAGCCATCTTGGAATCTCTGATTCCCCTCCTGATTATAAAAGTGTATTATTCAAACAAAGAAGAAATACCCCATCACCACTCACACACTAGATGTAATGAATAGTAGATAGTGAAAGTGAATAGTTTACAAATAAGCCATGAGTTGAAATACACATATATAAAGTGATTGTTAAAATATGGTGAATGATGAACAAATTAGTACAAATCAAAGACTGATCATGGATAATACACAAAACAGAAAAAAGAGCAAAGTGTGTTCCATAAATGATATTTTTACAAATACTTCATCCTAGTTGTAGCTGATAAACATTCCAAAAGTAATTAATACGATCCACTTTTGTAAAGGATAGCAGAATATTGCAAAACAATGTATAGAGAGTATCACTCATAAGAGAAAAGGAAGTTAAGGGGAGATTTAAAGAAAGGATGTGAATGGGTGGCTTGGCAGGAAAGGGGAGAGATTTCCTAATGGTTGGGGAGGACACAGAGAGGTATCCAAGACGGCAGGAGTAGCATATGCTGGTGGGAATGTAAGTGGACATCAGATGATTAGAGGTACCATTGGAGAGTGTTGGGATTTTTTGTTTGTTTTAAGGGAAGAACTAGTGAAGAGAAGAGCTAAAAGCACCTGTTATTTGAAAAATGGTCTCCGTTTTTTCTTGTGTTGTTTTGCAAAAGGTATGTGTACACTTGGAGCTGGTGAGACATACCCAGACTAGACCTCATTGAGCTAGCATGCTAAAAATAAAGTGTAGCTGTGGCACCCACCCACAGTACAGATCTCTTAGAGACCCTAGGCATGTATTACAGGGCAGCTAGCTCATCCTTCGGCTTGCACGGCCATATGCATTTATTTTTAGTATGCTAGCTCAATGAAAACTAGCATGGATAGGTCTCCCGAAGATGGGAATCACATCCCCAGCTCCAAGTGTAGACATAGTCTAAATATGTGCATTTTTTGCCTGTATTTAATTACGAGCACAAAACTGCACCTAAAAAAATAACCAGATTGAGTGTTTTTAAAGCCCAAAAGGTTTAGACTGTTCAGATTAACTTTAGATAAGCATCTGACATATTCTGGGCTTAACCTGTTTTCCCACTAATTTTTGCTCTACACATCACTAATGAGCACAGAGAAGGATCTGTGACTGGAGATAAGAATTAGATCATTAACTTTCCTTAGACACTCCCACTGCTGTTTCTTGTTGGCTTTGTCTCTTTTCTTGCTCAGGCTACGACTGTGGAAATATAAAATATCTGCTAACATTGGTGCTACTCAGTGCAAGGACTGATTCAGTGAGACTATGAGAGTACAGATAAAGGTAATAAAAATGGATGCTTGTTTAAACTTCTGGAGTATGCTGAGTAGCTGGAAAGAGATATAGACAACTTACTATATGAACAATGAAGAAACAGGAGTGAAAAACTGGTGAGAGGGAGACAAAAAAAGTAGACACCAGTGTTACAGCATCATCAACATAAATGTACATACAGAGAAATAGGCCTGCTTTACATACCAAGTTGCACCCGTTTAACTAAAGGTGTGATTTTAAAATGGATTTAGCTAAATAGTTTAACTTTGTGCGCGCTCACATTTAAATAGATTTAGACCCAGCTTTTAGTGGCTTAGCTTGCCTCTAGGGTTGCTTACAGGGGCAAGTTAAACCAATACAACCAGTTAAAATGTGATATAAGTGTGTATACATAGGGGTTTGCATTGGTTTAAACAAACCAGTACAAATCTGTAGGTAGACAAGCTAAAGCGAGGGGGAGCGGGGAAGAGACAGACCCCAGTAGTTCATTCTCTTGCCCAGCATCAGCATTTTATTTTAAAATACACCCCAATTTCATTCCAAAATGTATTCCTCCATTTCATTTTAGCATCCCACTCACTATTAGAAGCCTGAAGGGGAGGCGGGAACCAATGCCGGGGAGGTCTTAGTTACCCCATCTCAGGCCTGAGAGTTGGGCACCCTCTCCCAGGCCTGGTGGCAGGAGGGGCAGTGCAGGGAGACATAGCAAGAGCTGAAGAACTAAACAGAGCAGCTGCTTCCCGGATGGCTGCAGCATACGGAGGAGCTCCAGCTGTGCAGTGTAGAGCAAGGAGAGGTACCAACCTGTGTCTCCACGTGTGCAGCAACTCTGACTGGACACCCTTTGCCTGAAGGTGGGGGAATGGCTGTGAAAGGGCAGCCAAACAGATGGGGGCTCCCCTGCAAGCTGGGGGTTTTACCCAAAGACCAGTAGAGGGTCTGAAACACCCATAGAGCTGGCAGCAGCTGCCATTGCCAGTTCACCATTTCTGGGCCAGCTTGTTATCTCACTGTGTAGCTGAAATGGAATTGTCATCTTCCTGAGCGGTCACTGATGCTCATGAGGACTGTGAGGCTTCTGCAGCCTGCTCCCACAGTACAGCTAACCCACTCCACAGGCGGGTGCCCCTTGCATGTTTCTCTCCACAGTGCATCTAACCAAGAGAGAGATGCACAGTCACAATCTGGCCCTTTTCATCTTGGCATTATTTTGGGAGGCATTTCTTGGCTGCTGTTAGAAGGGATCAATATTCTCCTCTTCGGTCTTCTTTTGTTCCCCCTGATCGTTCCCTCCCCCTTTCCCTTTTGTCTTCATCAGTTCTGCATAGTCAGCTCAAAACAAAAACTTCATCTAATTTGCTCTTTCTTTAAATCAAAAAGGCAAGAGGTATGGGGGAGTGTTAGTAGATTTGACCATTTTTTTTGGCGTGTTTCTCTTGATCATTTTGCCAGACACCCGCACAACCTATTTTTCTCTCCTGCTGCTGGCCATGTGAATATAATTCAAATCAAGAACATGCATTGCATCATGTGAAAATTACCCTCTTCTATTTTGGAAACTTTTTTTCTGATTTGCTTAAAGTGAAAACTGATGGAATCACTGTTTCCCAAATTTTCTACAAAACTAGTTGAAAAAATAGTGCAGTATTTTGTGCCCAAGTCCGCTTTTAGCTTTCAATTTTCTGTTAAATCTTCAGTGAAGGCATCAGAGCATTCTTAACACAGCTCTTTAATTAAAGATAGAAACTACAGGGCCTACTTACAGGAGAGCAATTGAAAGATGTAGCTGGGTCAATGCTGTGGAGAGAGAGATTTGTAGAAAAAGAGATCCAAGAAATTTGAGAGAGGGAAAAAAAAGATTATGAAAGTAGTGCTAGGCATAGGTGAAGGGATCAAAATGAAAGGAGAAAAGATATTTTGAATGTTTCATTATTAATTTTAAATAATTTATTCAGCCATTCATTGTAGAAGAAAAGATGTTTTGCATTTTTGTCATTACTTTCTCCTATCATACATTTTTCCTACCTGTTGATTAGGAATTGCTTTTCTTAGTAGCAAATATTCTTTCCCCCAACTTTTTTTTCTAAAGAGGTAGTTTTGCAAGAAAGAAAACTTTAAAATATATGCTACTTGAGAACAGCTACATTTGCCTTTCACCTTTTTATATTTTTCTTGACTGGTTTTGCTTTTTATAAAATGTCCGATTCTCTTCTCACATACCAGTTTTACATTTTGTAACCCCACTGACTTCATTGAAGATAGTTCTAATTTACACCAGTGAAGACCAAATGCATCACTTAGGTGAATCCAAGCCCCAATAGACTCAATGGCAAAACTCCCACTGATTTCAATTGTCCTAGGATTTCATCCTTCATGTTTAAAAGAAAGGGCTATCCTGTTCATTGGCCATCTTCTCACCAGATCCTTCAGATAAGCTCTAATACCAGATCTGTGATATCACAACCATTTCAAAACCTATAACTGTCTGAAATATTTAAAGGGTATAAAGAAGGGCGAGAAATTAGAGCTATAATTTGTCGATTGGGTTGAACCTTAGAATGGGAACATTTATAGGCTGACTATCAGGAAAAACATCCTGACTGCACATTAATCATCCTACCTAATGATATTAAGCAAGCCCAATATTTTCAGACCTGGATGTCTAACGTTAGGCATTTAAATCCATAGTTAGGTATATAACTTTAGGCAACCAGGTTCAAAAATTCAGTCCTTAATCTTAAATTCAGATTTGTCTTTCCACTTTTTCCATATTTTAATTTTGTGAGAGAATTAAAACATCCTGAGCTTAATATACGCGCTCACAATAGTGAGAGCACATGGTCTGCTTCTGAAATCAATACCTCTAGAGAAACTGTCACCAATAATAGAACTTTCTCAATCAATTGAATGAGGATGTTGTATTAACCAAACAAATTCTGGCACATGTACACCAATACTCAGTCATCTGGGTGGCTACATGGCAAATACTGCAAGGAGGAAAACAAATATTTACTCCTTAAAATTGTTATTTTAAATGTTTTTTAGATAATGAATTTTTGAAAGTGCAAGTATTGTGCTGCTGCTGTGGGATTACATCTCTTAACTCCAGAAAATAAATGCCATTTTAGACCATCACATCATCCTTTTCAATACATATTAAATATACTGCAGTTGTACAATATATTCATGAGATTTCACATTTTAAGGGTAAAAAAGCTTGAAACTTGTTTAGTTTTAAAAGTTGTGAGATGTTAACACAAGAAAGGAAACCGTTTAAAACAATGGGCATGAGTCTTCATTCACTTACTTCTTCATTCACTTACTTCTGTAACTCCATTCAATTCCATGGAGTCACAGGAGGAGAAAACTTGTGAGAGATCAGAATCTGTCCCTCTCTCTTTAGTATAGTTTTTATGTGAGGTTTATCATGACAAACCAGTAAGTGCTAAAAATAACTTCTAAAATACAGTGTAAATTGATGTTTCAGAGATGAGTGAAAGTTACACTTGGCAAAGGTCTTGGATCTTTTCATATGCTGGATATGTTTAACTTTGGTATTTTCCTAACAAATGGTTAGTATTGGACCCTATGTCTCTGGAGGAAAGACATCATCCTGCAGTGACATGTTTCTATACAAACATACTCAAACCAAGGTCATCACTCACCTTCTTAAACCCCAGCAACACAAGCCAACAACTTAATTTACAGAGAGAAGTTGTATGGAGTGTTGGACTAGCAGACCCCAGCATCCAGTTGAGGGCTGCCACTGAATTAAAGGAACAGATGGAGTCGCTCAAACTGGAAACATTTTTTTCTTTTTTCTTTTCCCCTTTATTTCACCCATATATTTTCACATCCATCGTTAACTCATGTTTAACCCTTTCTCATCCACTGATGTACGTGAGTTCAAAAAATGGACACACTGTTTGTTTTTCTGTGCATTAATTGACCAGTCTCTCCTATACAAGATCAGGCAGATGTACCAGGAAATTCAGAGAACAAATCCTTTATAGTAGAAATTAGCAGATTCTGTTCTTTTATAATTTCTCTACACTTTCTCATATTCTTTAATAGATAAATGTTTTGAAGTTTTTCTTTAAACTTTGTGCAGCGATGAAAATGGGAATCTTCATTCTTTTAAGTTCACCTCTTTTTGTGAAGATTGGACAAAAATACAAAATCTAAGCTCTTATTCCTTATTTTATATTCAGAAACAGTCAAAATCCAAAGATTGTATACCTACAGCAAAACTCATCTGCCTCATCAGAGCGACAGAGAAATAAAATTAATATTACCAGACACTTTTGTATATCTGGTCCTCTACATTGGGATAAATTTCACCCTACATCTGCATCATTTATCCCCTCCTGTGGCATTCTACTGTGGGTCAATATTGCACATGCACTCCACACTGGTGAGCTGCAGCTGAGAGTGCCAATCCTACACAAAAAAGGTCCAAAACAAATAGGAAATAACACCAGAATATGCTCCCAGTCAGAAAACCTGCAGGATTTTAAGTCAGGAATAGAGATTTTGGATTCTTTGGTTCACCAGCAATTCTGAAAAAATGTTTCAGGTCAAACTGAAAATGATTTTCTTTTCAAAATTTTTTGCATATCAAAAAGTAAAAATAATTAGTTTCAAATTGAATGAAATGTTTCAGTCTACCTGAAACAAAATGTTTCATTTGGATTTTGACCATTTTAAAATGTTTCATTTAAAAAATAAAATTAAAGGACATTTAAAATGAAAATTCATTTCAGATCAAACAATCAAAGCTTCTGTTAGCTCTTATCTCCTCTCTCAAATGGACTTCAAACGAACTATGTTTCAAAAAAAATTTTTTTTAAATTTGAAATACAATTTGTTTGAATTTGGGTGTCATTTATATGAACTGATTTGCCCAGCCTTTTAAAACATATTGAAGAGGTCATTTTAACTTCACTGACTTAGTTGCACTGATTGGAAAGTAACACATCTTTAATACAAAATGTGGGGGAAAAGGAACAATTTTCATCTCTTTCTTTAAAGTCCTGTCGAGACAAATTAGACACATTTAATTTTATTACTGTTCATGATAGTAATACCATCACACTCACCTCAGCTACCTCAATAATCAAGAGCAAGCTACCATAACAATTGCATTTAATATAAGTGCCATTTCAGTTATTCACTTTTAAGGTCTAAACCTTTGTGCTCTCTTTCACTGGCAACCAATAGCTATTACTTAAAAGAAACACTATCAACTTTTTTTTTTTTTTTTTTTTTTTTTGAAGCTGACTAATTTTCCAGCATTCTAGTTACTGATAAAGCTCCATTTAAATACCAACCCCTGGAATTAAAAAATAAATAAAAATGAAAATATACATAAAAGTTTTTCTGCACCATTGTTAATTCTTACTATTGTCATTTCAGCAATGAAGAAACTGGCTGATCATATTGAGGAATACAGAGAATTTGACTTAACACAATATGATGTGAAATGCATAAAGAAAAACACCCTGAAAAAAGAGAGAACATTTTTATTTTGCCTAACTTGTTTCAGTTTTATTATCTTAGAAGTTACTCATAATGATGGTAGGTACAGTATTTTTTCAGACAACAGTGTGATTTCCAATTTGGCAGATTTGTTAATTAATCTGAGATAAAAGTAAATATTAAAAGTAACAGTTTGCCAACTCAGGGAACTCTCTTCAGGTTTTATCTAGCCAGGTCTGTGAACCATTTGACCTGCTGGAAGTCCTCTTATTGGGCTTGATCATGGAAAGTGTTGAGCAAGTCCCACTGGTTTGGGTGTGTGAGGTGAGCGCTCAGCTCTTTCTTGCAGGATTAAGCACATATGTCTGTATCTTTCTTCAGTCGTGGGATTTTGTGTGTCATAGTTTCTCCTGGGAATTATGTTCTTGCTAAGTGAAAATTACCATCATAGAACTTAGTCCCAACTCACCTCATGAGCACCAAATCTTTCACACCACTGAACCTGTGTCCACATTCAGGTGGAACTTTGGAAAGTGAAGTATTCTATTATAAAACAGTAAAGGATGATTAGCCAATTAATTGCTTTACTGGATAAAATTTTGATATCTACTTTCAGTAATGAAAACCACATCCCTTCCCACTGGCAGTGATGGAGGAAGGACTGTTCACTAGTTTTAAACTTTTATTTTATTTTACTATTTTATCAATTAAATACAAAGTCAAAATAATTTAAAAAATCCAGTTAACCTGACATGCACCAACAATGGGCATGAATCTTCATTCACTTACTTCTGTAACTCCATTCAATTCCATGGAGTCACAGGAGGAGAAAACTTGTGAGAGATTAGAATCTGTCCCTCTCTCTTTAGTATAGTTTTTATGAGAGGTTTATCATGACAAACCAGTAAGTTGCAACAATAATGCTCACACATCACACTAATTATCTAATACTACCTACTGAAAAAACTATGTTAAAGAAGTTATGTTTTTTTGAGATGTATTGTCCACATAGATTCCAGAGACTGCTCTCATGTGCCTGCATGCACACCAAGAATGGAATCCATGTGCAAAATTACTTAAAGAAAAGAAAGTTATTTAAATTGCAAAGTCAAGCGTTCAACATTTCAGAAATGCCAGATTTACAGTTGTCCATGCAATGATGATATCGATGGAGATGAGCGTGATTCACTGTCACAAAGTAGAAAGTCCAATTCCCATTCCCAAGCAAAAGAACAAGCTGAGCCTTCCAAATAATGTTCTTGCCAAGTGCTTGAAGTACATGTAGCTCACACAGTGCCAGAAGCATGATTCTGAAGTTATTATTTTTAAGTCAATGGGAGTATTTTATATCCTGTGGTGGGAGACTAGGGTCCCTGGAGTGTGTGTGTGTGTGTGTGTGTGTGTGTGTGTGTGTGTGTGTGTGTATATGTCTCTCTCTCTCTCTCCTCTAATATATGTTGTCTTGATTTACATTCAATTATTTTTCAAATATGTAAGGTTCATTTATATATAAATGATTACCCAGTTAATTGATTGAATTAGTTTTTTTTATGTACAGTACATTGTTCTGTCACTACAGTACACTTCAACAACTACTGCTGTAGAGCCTGGTGGGGAAGCTGTCTCATCTTGCTGTTGCTACATGTTCATTTGAATTAACAGTATCTTAAATTCTCTCATTTTCCCTTCCCTGTGTCCCAGCTGTCTAGCTAGATCATTAGGTACACTTTTATCCCACAGGATGATGGGTTTCCTAAGAGGACAATGAACATGTTATCGTTCCTTTACATTCAAAATGAGACTTCTACAACAGTTTACTTTTAACAACAAGCTATACTTGCATTACTTCATCCTAGTCTCTGATCTATTAGCATCCATAAAGGTGATGGAGTTTCTTTGCTTCCCTCTACTATATTTGGGCTGAAATCTAAGCTTTTGAGCCCCCCCCTCATCTTTGAAACACATCCCTAATTCTATTCCTTCTTGAAAGTTCAATACACTTCCTTACAGTCTGCCTAAGAAGGTACAACTTCGGGTCCTTTAAACACTTCCTATGGGCCATGAATCCAAAACCAAAGCCAATATGGAAACTGCAACCAGTTTTTGTCCAAGCCACCCCATCTTGTTCTATTTCTGTCGTAAAACAAAACATTTAATCACATATACATTATGGATAAATGTTAATCTGTTAAATTACTATTAGAGTAGAAAATGTTCCAACTATTTGATGGGAATTAAAATAAAAAAAAAACCCATCTGTTAAATTTAAGATGCGAACCTAAAAAGAGATTTATGCATTTAATAGGTTAAGGCAAGACTACAGTATATGGTACAGATGAATATAGTAGGCATAAACATTTCTTATTTCATTATCAACAGCAGATTTTTATTTACATTTTATTGTACTTGGCCTTTAAAAAAAAAATCTTAACACCACAGACATGTTTTCTAGTAATAGAAATGGACACCACCATCTTGAATCGTGGGTGTGATTTTCATAGATTTTAGGCACACAGTTCTGCCCCTATTCTGTATGCTGTTAGTATTGTTACACATGCACATTGGGTAACTGCACACATAAATGAGTGTGGTCATTCACAGGCACAATTGCATAATTTGTGCTCACAGTTAAGCTAATTACACATGAAAACTAGTCATGTGATAGCACTCACATTTTTCATAAATTAAGGCTAGAAGGGACAATTACTTCATCTAAACTTCCCTCCTGCATATCACAGGCCATTCCAGTTACCCCTGTAATGATCCCCAAAACTTGTGTTTTACTAATTCATATCTTCCAGAAAGGCATCCAGTCTTGATCTGAAGATATTAAGAGATGGAGCATCCACCACTTCCCTTGGAAGTTTGCTCCATGGTTTAATCACTCTCACTGTTAAAAATGTGTGTCTAATTTCTAATTTTGATTTCTCTGATTTCAGTATTGGTTCTTATAATGTCTTTCTCTGCTAAACTAAAGAGTCCTTGATTACCCAGTATTTTCTCTGCATTGAGGTGCTTATACACAATAACCAAGTCACCTCTCAATCTTCTTTTGTATTAGGTAAACTGAGAAACTTAAAGAGCTTGATCTTTTTAAGGCATTTTCTTCAACACTCTATTTTTGTGTCTCTTTTCTGCTGGGACACTGGCAGACCAGGTGTCAGCTCATGCCAAGGTCCCCATGTCTCAGTTGAACACTGACAAATACATAGCTGGAATCAGGCTGGCTCACCTGTATGTTTAGTATTGTTAAAATACGTATTAGAATTATGAGAATTCATTTTGTGTTTAGACTTTATTGAATGTTAGTGAGTTGCTGCATGCAAACTTAATTTCATTCAGAACCTCTGTATCCCATATTGTAAAGTAATATTTGAGCAGTTGTATTGTGAGCCTCTGTGACTGTAAATTACCAGACAGGAGAGCGACATTAACTAGTGTGAAGTGCTGATCTCCAACAGAAGATGTTACATCCTGCCCAACAGCATAGGTCCATCGACACCAGACAGACTACTGTAGGGAGTTACAGAGGAGAAAAGCTATTAGCTGTTCTGCTCTCCCCCATGAAGACAAGTCATAAAAGTCCTATCAGGTGAGTTTGCATCTCAGAGCACAAGGAAGGAGGAGTAGGATAGAAACCCCAAACAAGAAGGAACTGGACTGCTGTGATGCTTAGACTCTGGGGACTAGGTTTTCTAGGCATAAGTAAGAGATCCCCAGCTGCTCAGCCTGGTTCAGCCTGAAAAGACATCTAGCATTTGTTTTTTATAGAAGCTTCTTCTACTTTTTGAAACTTAAAATTGTAATTCATGTGTATATATATTTGTGCTTACCTGATTTAACTTTGTAAATAAGTCTCATATTTCCTTTTCCTATTTAATACATTTTTATATAGTTTATTATAGGACTGGCTACAAGTATTGTCTTTAGTGTGAGATCTAAGGTGCAATTGACCTGAGGTATGTGACTGCTCCATTGGGCCTGGGAGTTATTGGGGTTCCCTACAGGCATAACCTGAATGTTGCTAGGATTCTTGGTGTAAGGGTCCATCTATCACAAAGGTATGCTCAATCTGAGTGGCAAGACAGATCAGAGTCCTTTAGGGGACTGTCTGTAACTTCAGGTTTAGACTGTTATTGTACCTGAGTTTATTGGTTGGTTAAAATCTAAGTATAGCATTCACAGCCAATTTGGGGATTGTGCTGGCTTCTTAACAGTCTGCCCTGAGTTTGGCATTCATGCTGTTGATGCAGCTGTTATGCTGCCTGCAGTGACTCCTCTCCAATTTTTAATATACTTTTAAAAACATGGGCACCAGAGCTGTATGCAATATTCTAGTATCAATCTTGCCAGTGCCACTTTCAGAGGAAAAATCATCTCTCTACTCCTATTCGCTACTGCCCTGTTGTATAGCCAGAGCACTGCATTGAGAGCTCATGTTCAGTAGCTTGTTCACTATGACCCCTAAATCCTTTAAGTACAGAGTTACTTCTTTCCAGGATACAGTTCCCCATTCTGTAGGTTGGGCCTGTATTCTTTGTTCCTAAATGTATACCCTGGCATTTAATTATTTTCAAATGCATTTTGTTAGGATTTTGTGCCTATCATAACATGTCTAAAGCATATGAAAATGAGACCCCTTGAGTTAGGCAGATATTGACCAAGTGACAATCATTGTGTTCGTGATATCTTCAGTAGGGATCTGGAGAAGGGAACTTCGCCTGGAATTTAGGGCCTTAGACTAATTATTTTACAGTTATCTCTTTTCCAACTTCTACTTTAACTGGTCAATTAAATGTCTTTGTAGTCACCCTGGAGGTAGTGAGACCACCAATGGACAAAACAGGAAAAAAATTATTAGGACATAATGAAGGCAGACGATGTAGGATGTGCGTTATTACTGATGTTAGCAAAAAAACCAGAACATCCAGTCCCTAGAAATGGTGAAGGACTATTAATGACTTTTAAAAATTACAAAACCTCTGGAGTGCTGTTTTATGCATTCTGATTTATGAAACTAAAATTAAATAAGGGCCCTATTAAATAAGGGTGATGAGTCCTCTCAACTACTCTTGGGCCCTATCTAGATAATGAAGCAAAGTTTTAATGTTTTTGCAAGTTAAGATTTTAAAGCACAATTATCATGCAGCATATACTCTGGCAGAGAAACCATTCCTAATCTGTTTTAAAACAAATAGATTGTGTACAGCTGTCCCTATAGCCAAGGCAAAATGATGATTTAATGTTGATTAAGAGAGAAAGCCTTTGAAGTGAGTGAGGCAGGAGTCCATAGTATGTCTTTAGTGATCATTATCAGTCTTTCCCTGAAGGGTGACTTGGTGCCAAAAGCTCTTTCCCCAAACTGGTTGAGGTAGATTCAGGAGCGAATGCTTTGTAAATTTAAAAAGACCTTCTCATTCACAGGCCTCTGATGTCTTATTCCTTTAGTTGCATTAATGTCTGAGAATAAGCAGATGCATCCTTTTTCATTGGTTAACTACAAAAAGGGGCAAGGTCCACTGCCTCACTGCACCATGGTATTATTTATTCATCATGAGAGTAGCAACTGAGCATGGGTCCTGCAGTAAAAGCAAATCAAAGGTGGTATTTTTGTGTCTTTTAAATATATGAGCAGCTGCTTTAGTAAAATACAAAGCATTTGCATTTAACATTTAACTTTTAGTAACTACCTACTTATAGGAGCCATTAAACAAAAGGCTGCAAATGAGCAATCATGCTTGCTCTCTCTCTCTCATTTGGTTGTCTCATTGTTAGAGGTTAAACACCAGTGGTAATATATTTTGTATATTATATTTACATGCATACATATTATATATTATACGTGGCCATCTGAAAATATCTGAACAATATGTCAATCATATTTTTCATCTGTCTGACCATGTCAATTGTTTGACAACAAAAGTACCAGTGACTCAAAAGGGGAAATTATGTTGTTGCCCATAAACAGCTAGAAAAGATGCAATGCTTACATGAAAGAAGGGCTGGTGATTATAGTATGGAGGCATTGTGGAAATAGAGATCCCCCTGGCTGATTCCTACGGCCGAGATTTACTTTTGGTTAAGAAAATACAATTGTTAATATAAAATAGGTTTATACCTCAACATAAATAAAAATCAGTTGTTAGTTTCCGGATAACCTTGCCTTTTCTTTTCAGTTCTTCCACGCCCTTCCATAATGTTAAACATAGGACTAGTCAATATTACTTTGATCATTAATTTGGGTTCTACTAGTGATTGTCATATAAGATCTCTTTTTACAGTGGGCACCATTAAAATCTTCACAATGACTGTTTTCAATCATTAATGTTATTACAATATTTACTGTATTTCAAACCATAATTCTAAGAAATACATTGTAATGTAAATTAGTCAAAAAGCAAATATGTAAAGATTTTAAATGGAGACCACTCTGCTTTTCCACAATCACAATCAAACTCTGGGGACCCACTTTCCTCTCAATGGACTGAATGGCAGTTTTGCCATTGACTTCATGGGGGGCAGGATTGGGCCTGGGGTAGATGAGGAACTCAAGTTTTGTAAATGCAAAAATAATTGTATATTTTGTGCAGATTGACAATGCTGTCGATTTAAGTAGGCAGCTGAAGTATAAGTGTTGCAACACTGCTCCGCTAATGTGCCTCTGAGCAGACTTGAGGAACCACCATCAGGTGTGAGCTGAAGCTGTGCCTTAAATACACATAAACAAATGCAAAATGGCTTTAAATTTCTACTAATTGCCACAAAATAATTTTGATGTAATATTTTTAACCAGTGCTATTAAATTCAAGTATTAATAACTTTCCAGGAAAATTTGTCTAATGTTGTGCCTTTGGTTGGTGGGGGGCTATTGTTTTTAGCAACAAGGGGTCCCACTTCATGATCAAATACATTAAAAACATGAAAATATAGCTTTCAAAATGGTTTTCATGTGAAATTAGCTATTTTGTTAAAGCTGTGAATATTGCAAAACTTGGGGAATAAAGTGAAACCATTCAATGAAAAAAATAAATATTTGGGAGCAAAATCCTACTTAATCCTTGGGCTCTGCTGAGACAAGAGTGGCAACTAATTCCAATTGTGTGAGATATCGATTCCTGAGAAATGGATATAAATTTGTTTGAAGCTCTTCTGATGAATTATATCAAGGGTTAACTGAGGACTGATTTAACCAGCGAAGTGACTCTAGTAGGCCTCTTTAGTCAGTTGTAAGCAGCTCTATTTATTTATTTATCTTAAATACATGGTCTTTTGATGGAAGATTGCATTACTCTAATGCAATGATTGCATCATTAAAGCTTGTCGCAAGTTTTCAACACAGAAATTTCCTTGCCAAAATTTGGGTTTTGTCAAAAACATATTTTTATGGAAAAATGTAGTTTGACAAAGTTTTCTATGTTTCAATGGGAAATTTTGAAATAAATCAACACATTTTTCTTCATTTTGAATTAATATTTTCATTTAATTTATCTTTGTGAAACCTGAAGAGTTTTCAGAATTGTAATTCTCTTTTTCCAGTTTTTGGTCACTGAAGTAATGAAATGAGGGATCTCCATTTATGGCTTTGTTTTCTACTTTTTCTTTTCCTTTTTCTACTCTAAATTTTAAAAACTTCCTCAAATTTGGAGAAGTCAGTTTGGAAAAATAAAACACCAAATGCCATTCTATAACTTTTGAAAAATTGAGGAACTATTGAAAAATCACAAAATGGCAGCGTTAAATATTCCTCAGGGTTAGGAAATATTTATATGGAACTAAAGTATATGCTGCAAAGTTAAACAGAAACCTTATGGGAGGCTTCAGATAAAGAGGTGTCAAAGGTATCAAATAAAGACAATTCTGGAATTCATATGTGGGGTCAGCAACTGATAAATAAGGACCTGATCCTGCAACTACGAGGCATAGTGCTTACTACCATGAGTGTTCCTGATGAAGCTTATGAGACTACTTCAGGTAAGTATGTATTACACATAGTGCTAAGTGTTTGCAGATCGGATCCTTAGCTATAGGAATATTTTAAACCTCTGTTCACAACTAAAGAGGTTCTAGTTGACCAAGTACGCTCATGTAGCATTTGAGTTCATATATCTTTGATTTTATTGTCTTGTGCCTTCATCATCATGGCAAACCACCTGTTTATTCATCTCACCATTTTGAAAATGCTCCTCTCACTTTTTGGTGCTATTTGTTGATTTAAAAAAAAAAACTTTAGGACACCCAGGTTGAAATCCCCACTCTGGAACAGCCCTGAAATGGACCTTCTGAGTCACTAAAAATTCCAAAATATTTCAGTCAGTTCAACACAAACTACTTTTTTTCCAATTTATCAGAATTGCCACTGAACCAAAAAACCCCAATTATTTGTCCCATTCTAGTAAAGAGTAAAAGATCAAGCTTTTGAATGCCTTGCTGTCATACTACTATCGATTTCTTTTGCTATATCTGTGGAAATCAGAACAATACAAGATGGGGGAATCGGTAAGAGTGAAGATTTTTGTGAATCAGCTAAGGAAAATGAGTCAAATAAATGGCATCTGCCCCTGCTATTCCTCAATGCTTAGCATACAGTTTTAATTTAAAAACATTTACTCCTCAATGTTCAGAGCTGTGATAGGTTTCTTTTATTCATTAAAAAAGATGCTGGCAGGTAGCTTAGGCCAAAATATTAGGTCCAGAGAAGGAAAGGTTTGGAAAACCTAATATTAGGCTACCTTGAGCCCCCGAACTTTAGGCAGAAATCTTCATTGATTTCTACAAGGATTAAATGAAACAAGTTTGTATTAGTATTTGAAATTCTCTTTTACTATTTGCCAGCTAAACACTGCAAGATGATGCTAGTTAGTACAGGAAAACGACGTAGTGAGACTACTTAGAAATAGACCAGGGTACTTTTCCTGGCCAAATGTAATTAATCAAATAAATAAATAAATAAATGTATTACTACATGTAAAATAGAGTAATTTTAATTCAATTTTAATCATTGGAGGAGTTATTTAATTACACAGGTAAAGTAATTAAAGAGTGTTGTGCATGATGTTTAATCAGACTGTGTTCACTTTAAGTTAATTGGAGTCCTTCTGGAGGTCTTAAACACACTAAATCCAATGCAGTGAATGCGGTAGGGTGAAGAGAAGCTGTGAATTATGTAGTGGTCTACAGAGGAGAGATTTGAATGTGCACCAGGGATGTAGTTCCCCTCTACATACTCTATCTACTCACACTGGGCTCAGGGAAAGGATTTGGATTTTAATATTTGTTTGTGTTTTATACAGATTTGTCCCTTGACTTTAAACAGTCATATAAGACTGAGTCCTGCAAGGTGCTGAGAGCCCTCAATTTCCATCAAAATCAAAGGCCCATTGCAGGTTTGAGCCCGTAGAGTTCTCTGTTTGTTTCAGCTTTACATTAAATTCAGCTTTAATGGTTCTGTTTTAATTAAACCTTCATTTTTAAATAACTTTTAGTTGCTAGTTTGTAACTTTGATAAATAATCTTAATTGTACTTAAAAATGGTTTTACTATGAAAAAGAAAATACAAGAGAAGTAAAACCAAATTGACCGTGCTATAAAAACATTTTATATGGCTTGATAAATATAAATATTTCTGCAGTTAAATGTGCTGAGATTTTTTGACCCTTTAATTTTATTTTTATAAAATAGTGGGGCTAAAAATTATTTTTAATTGTCCAGTGATAAAAACTGTCTGACAACAAAAAGTCCACATCTGCTTCAAGAGCAGACATATAAAACCTGTGTGACAAACATGATCATTAAGCAATCTGATTTTCTTGTTGGGAGGGTTTAAGGCTGTTGGGTATAGTATTAAAATGTAGAATTTGATAGGGCGTCTTAAAATTTTAATGATGTGTTCATGAATATAAAACATGCTTCCACCAGTGACTTTATGACTTCTCCTCTGCATAATTAGTGGTATCTGTTTTATGAGCTTACTGTTGTTGCCTTGATCCCATGAAAATATAAAACCACTGTAATAATTTACACCATTCCAGAACTTTAAAGATACACACTGGGATTTTTTTCCTTTTTAATACCAAAATAAAAGTTATAGTGGCCCATCTGAAAGTCAAATGTGAAAACAAAAATCAAGGACAATACTCTTAACATTTCACAATACAGTATTTGTTGTTTAATGACTACAGTTTAGGTGTACTCTGCCAGCTGCAGCTAGAAATTTAGATTAAAAAAAAAAACATTCCTACCCCAGAGTTAGTAAATACTGGTAAACTCACTTGTTCAGGAAGCTCATTTTAGGAAAAAAACTAAAAGTTTTTAGTTATGTTGTGTAGAATGAAACTAATTATTATCAGTGAGAAAATGCTACTTGGGGACTCACAAAACTAGAAGTGGTACAAATGTTGGTGTTTATTCTATAGTTGCAATGTTTGGTTTGTGGACATCCTCACTCATTTCACACTCTCTCTTTTTCCTTCTAACTCAAGGACCCATTAGACCTGTGCTGTTAACATTCTCATTGAATTCATCAGACGAAGTATGGTCTTGTGTTCAGAGCACTGGACCATGGTTCTGCTGCTGATTCATCAAGGCTTTCTGATCATTTGGTTTCCCATTTGTAAAGTGAGGATTCTAATGCAGGGCTCTTGAGATGCGTCATAGGGCTCATTAATTAGTTTGCTCTCTTCAATGCACCTTGTCCTCTGCTTGCTGCGGAGGAGGTGGTGAGGTCAGGGCATTTTTATTTTTCTGAAAAATGTTGATACTCCATTGACATTAAATGATGTGTCATAGGAATTGAAGGGTGGGTGCTGTATGTTCCTATTCTTTTCTATGGGCTGGGTTCCTTGGCTGGGCTGCATCTCCAATGATACACTGCAGTCTCCCTTCTGACCAAGCTGCGTAGTGCATCATGGAAGCCAAATGACTGCAGTGCATCACAGGAAATGTATCCCTGACAGGGAGCCCTGCCCATAGGGAAGAATAAGGGCACAAGGCACCTGAACTACAATGCCCAGGAGGCAGGCATTGAGGCTCCTTAAGCAGATGTAGTTTAATGACACGAAACAAAATGTTTTGACAATTCTGAATCTAAATTTATGAGGACTTACCCCCTCCCCCACGAAAATGTTGATATTTTGAACTGATTCAGGATGAAAACAAATGTCAAAATAAGAATTTCCCATGGGACAGAAATTCCAATTTTCACTCAACTGTCATGAAAAGCAAGAAGACTCCAAGTGTAGACAGATATCCTCAGCTTCCCCATTGATGAAGCATAGGCAAGTCCCAAGCTGATAAATCCTTGTTCCCCAAACCGTCTTCCCAATCATCAACTGGAGGCGACCCTATCTTGCTACTGCTTTTATTCACTGAGGCACCTGGGTCCCTCCAACTCATGGGACCTTGATATCAAAGATCTCACTTTAGCTTCTCCTGCACAGAGGTAATCTGGTAAGTTCTGGTCTGCATTCCTCTCCCTTCCCCCCCCAAAAGTTGCAGTTTTGCACTCTCTTCTTGAGTTTTACTGAGTTTGTTTCATTGATTGGTTTCTTTCCCTCCCCCACCCCCATTTCTTTTTTGTTTTGCTTTGTTTTAAAAGAGCACTAGCTTTGCCTCTTTTCCTGCTGGGAGGTTATCTCTTTCCTTTGAAGGTTAGATTGTGATTGGCAGAGGGTCAGGAAACTTCAGACAAATCAGCCCTGATATGGAAATAGTTTGAAAGATAATGGTAAAAGAGAAATACTGATTTAAAAGGTTCCTAAAAGAGCAAAATTTACATAAGAACCCTTAATCAGCCCATATAAGTTATTCAAAAGTATTGTTTACACAATTTGTTCAGTATATACAGTAGAGTCCTCATCTTCCATGATTGTAGTTAGTTGGAGCTCTTCCATTGACTTCAATGGGTGCAGGATCAAGCTTTTGATGTGTAAAAGATCACAGCTCTTTTAGCAGGACATTCACAAAACCATAATTAAAAAAAAAAAAAAAAAAAAAAAAAAAGAGTACGTGCTGCTGCCAAAGACTGTCTGTAGGTTCAAATAATTATTTATTGAAGGGTGCCTAACAATGAGAACCTTCTCACTAAGTTATGCCCCACCCCCACTCCATGTTTGTGAAAAATGATGTTTTACATAGTGCTACATAATGAAGCCAATAACTGTAAATAAAATTGTTTAAAATAAAAGTGTTTTATGATGTACAACTTTTTTCAGACCTTAATTTATATTTGCATTTAAAATAAATACAATTGGAAAAAAAACACTAAATAGTTACAGACAAAGGTGAACATATCAAATATAATTGTATTCTGCCTGCACTGTATTGTCTGTATACTTTAGATTTCAAGGTATTTGGGGCAGGGAACTTTTTCTTTTCTATGTAACAGACAGCATGAAGAACACTATTGGTATTCAGCATATAACCAAGATAGATAAGGACATATTCTTTTCTGTATACAGGAATGTAACTCTCATTAATAATAATGGAGCTGTACTCACCCACAAACAGGAGAATATATCCCTTAGATTTAAGACTGTTGCCCTGTCCTCATTTGATTTTGTTGACCTTAAGTACCGTGTTTCAGGGTACCTAAATAGCAGCCGGTTGTAACATACTGTACCATATGTGCTGCAATTCAAAGGCACAACCATGGATTAAAAGATGAAGGGTCAGGCTTAATTGCTTTTTAGCAATGATTTTGCTTTAGGCATTTTAAAAACAAAAATATTTGAATAATGGGGATTTTACTGGAAGTGACAACTCAACCAACTACCACTATAGTTCACTTTTAGCAGATCAGAATTTTACTCTTGTTGCGTTAGTACTCTGAACAGTGTATTATAAATACCACTTACACACTGCTGCTACAAGACACAGGCAGTACATTTATTGCTATTACAACATCTCCCAACTTTCATGCTGGATCCAGATTTAAACTTCCTTTCCTAGTGCTGTCCAAATTTATAAAATTGTTTATAGTTAACATCTGAAAGGTTCTGAACACAGAAATTATCATACCAGATCAGACTAGTGGCCCATCTGAGTCAACAACAGGATCATGTCTTCAACACTGGCCAGTCCCAGATGCTTCCGAAGAAAGTACTAGAATCACCAAAGTAAGCAATAATGGAATAAGCTATCCAAAAGGGAAGTTTCTTCTTAGGGCTGTTCTTCACTACGGGGAGATCGATGTAGCGGGGGTCGATTTAGAGGATCTTCACCCACTAAATTGACTGCAGCGCACTCTCTGGTCGACCCTGGTACTTCAGCTCCCCAAGAAGATTAAGATAGGTCGACCGGAGAGTGTCTCCCATCAACGCAGCACAGCGAAGATACTGGGGTAAGTCGACCTAAGCTACATTGACTCCAGCTACGTTATTCACATAGCTGGAGTAGTGTAACTTAGGTCAATTTACCCTGGTAGTGAAGACAAGCCCTTAGTTCCCATCAGTTAAAGGATGGCTTATGCTCTGAAACATTTTTAGTTCAGTCTAATGTAAATCTGGATGGTCTCATTATCCATAGAAATGAGAAATGCTTTTTTGAATTGTCATAATCTTTGTCTCAGTGATATCCTATGGCATTGAGTTCCACAAACTAATTACGTCTTGTGTGAAAAAATATTACCTTGTATCAGTTTTAAATTTTAAATTGACGGCCACCTTGTTCTTGTATTAGATGCTTGAACAAATATTTTAGAAAATTGTACTTTAATCTTGTTAAATTATTTCCATTTCCCATTGAAAAGTGTTCCATTTCAACACTTCTAGCTAGTTACATAACTGATTTTTATCATTGTGCTCCACACTTTGGGGATGCTAATAGGTGAAGAAATAAGCTGCTCAATTTTAGAACATGTGCCATTCAAACACAAAGTTATTCAAATCTGTTCACTTTAACTGCAAGTCCAGGAAAGGAAAAATACAGAACTCCTTCTAATCTAAACACCTTCACCCCCTCAAGGTTCCTACAACTTCCTTTCTGAAACACTTGGGGACTCTCATACTCTGTGTGTTACAAGAGGGAGATTGCAACCATATGCTATCTATACAGCTGTTGTAAAGAACTACTCATGTCTTCATACCTACTAAAGGATTCACGCAGGAGGTTTTGAGCCCCAATCCACACATCTGGGCACACTCTGGACCTGATCAGTGTCCTAAGAGTGGACCTCAAATAATGTCAATTTTCCATTTTCATGAACAGAGCATCATTTACTTGAAACAGATAAAAGGAATTCCTCTATACCATACTAGCTATGTTGTCCCAAAAATATTTTAATCTCAGCAAGTTTGCAGAGGGTCCTTGAGGGCAAACTCACTCAGCAGCAGAATTACAGTATAGACAACCTGATGAATCACTATAACTAATTATATTGGTTAAACTACTAGCTTGCTGACCCCCATCATGCCCTCCTCTCCTGCACTATCCTTGCACATCTCCAAGGTTCTCAGATGAGCTACATCACATGATATCTAAAGGAGATCAGTAGAATGCCTATAATGCCAAACTCACACAACTCAAGACCAAGGACAGCACAAGGCCCACCTTTTAATGTCTGCCACAACAGTGAAACAGGATAAAGAAACATTTTCAACCACAAAAGCATCCACTAAGTTAAATCTAAAAAACCCTATTTTTAATGTCAACCTGCAGTTTGGAGGAAAAGATAGAGAATACAAAAAAATTTAGTAACATTAATTTGAAATAATTTTTGTGTTTATAATACATTTTTATGGTAATGCCAGAGCTCCATTTATGTTATAGAAAACCTTGTTTGCAAAGTGGTCAGAAATAAAACCAAACTTTGTTTTGCAGACCTATATTCTGAACCAAAGCGTACATAAGACATCCCACGATAGAATAGAGGTATCTTAAGGTACCATTTAAATTCATCATTGTTTGAGGTATAAGAACCTCTATAATGCTAACAGTTCTAAACATACTACTTGTGACATAAATGTTAATTCCAGTGAAGTCCATTTCAAAAGTTCAAATTTACAATACACACCAACAGACAAATTCTCTTACCTCCCAAGAGGTTGCAGCATTTGTGGATGTATGCTGTTCTGGATAATTTTATCTGAAAGTATAATTTTCCTGTTATTTATCCCAGACACATCTTTCAGTATCAGACAAAGTAAGATCATGTCATATTCATTCAAGTCTCCTCAGTGAACAAGTAGCAGAGATTGTCAGATGTATTATTTTAGCCCTCCACTGCAATCCTGGTACATCTAATAGCATGTAAAAAAATTGAGGTCTTTGAATATTTTTCCATATCTTTGTTTAGGAAGGGAGCATGTGTTAGCGCACAACACTGGGAGTCATAGTCCTGCACTGTCCAGATCTCTTATTCACTTTTGGCCAACTACTTGGGCTTTCAATCTGTAAAAAGTAGATAAACATCTACCCCACAGCTGAAGCTTAATGCAAAGTACTATATTATTATTGCTACAATATACAGTATAATATATACACATTGCTGTGGGCAAATGGCTAAATGTTTAAAGATGAAATAAGCTACACTATCCTCTGTTTAAAATAAAAAAACAATTGTTCAGATCACATAGAAGCTTCTGCCCAACCACTCCTTCGCCCTGTGCTCCTATCTCTCCCACAAGAGTCTTAAAATAAAACTTTCCAAACTTGGCCGTGAGGGGTGACCCTGACAGTTACGGATTAATATGACGTCACCAGGGTCTTGTGTCTATGTCCCTACTTCATCTGATAATGAAGTAGGGAAACGGACAATTTCTCAGGTACATTTTCTAAGTAGTGTATGAGGGATACACACTGTGATAAGATTTATATTCACGTGTCCTTTACCCAGTTCTATTTCGTCTTCATGTGTTCTCTCTGTTATGCTAAATGTGGTTAATATGTGCCAGGCTGTTCTGTTTCATATATGAAAAAAATAATAAAAAAGATAAGTCAAAGAAAAAAAATCCATACTTTAACTCAGGCCAAATTCCCCCTCATTTAGACATATTCAATTCTTATAAATTCTGAGAGTAGCATTTGGCCCTAAATGTGGCTTTAGCAATTTGATTGTTGCCAGACTCTCTCTCTCTCTTTCCCCATCTTTATCTTTGGAAAGCCAGGATTGTACTAGAGCTGGGCAGGAAACAATTTTCCATCTCAGGAAAATTTTTAAGATTTCAAAAAGTTTCCCCATCCCAATGGGAATGGAAAGTCAAAACCTCAAAAGTTTTCACAAACTCACCTCCCCCCCCCACACACCCACTCCCCATCCTGCCCCTGGAAATTTCAGTTCAGGTCAATTGCAAAATTTCATTTAAATAATTTCATAATGTTTTTAGCTTAAATTTCAAAATGAAACTTTATCTTGAACCAAAAACCTGAAATTTTCATTTGGAAAATATTAAGAAAGAGGCATTTGAACATTTTCTACAGAAATTTCTATTTTTTTTCCAAAATGAGAAAATTGTCAGCATCACCCCTTTCCAGTAAACAATTTCACTTTCAATTAGTTGGCATTTTTCCAAAGAAAAACCATGTAATAATATGTTCCCAGTTAGCTCTACCTGGTACATGTAATGGGACTGAACACCCACATGCACTCAACATACTTGATACGTTTAGCAGCATGAAAAGGGATAAAGTTATTTTCTCCATAGATTCTGTTAACTAAATTATGTTTATATAATGTGAGAAGCAGTGTATTGGCTGGAACAGGGGAATGGAAGTCCATAGAATGGGGTCTGTTCCCAGTTCTGCCACTGACAGGCTGTGTAATCTTGTCATCTATAAAATGGGGACAATGAGACTGTACACATCTCTGAGAAGAGTTTGATAGCTCTGTTGCCTTTTCAATTGCAAAACCATTATTCATGTTATTACAATTTTAAAACCTCGATGCCTAAAAATGAGGCTCCCATATTCGTATTTAGGCACCAAAGTAAAGGTGGCCTGAGTGAAGAGCACCAAAAATTACCGCTGACTTCAGTGGAAGCTGTGGTTGCTCAGCTCCTTTGAAAATCAGGACAGTTTTATTTAAGTGGCTCTATATGGATTTGGAGAACATAGGTTTGGAAATTCTGTCTGCTCTTTGTAAAGCGGGGTAAGATATATCCCCTTATTGTTTTTGTTGTGTGTAGGTGAAATAGTCGAGTTGCATGGCACAATTTGACAGAACCGGCATTTTTTTATACCAGGCCAGTAAATCCTGTAGGTATTTTTGTCAATTTACATTGATTAATGTTAGTTCAATAGAATTCTGATTTTTATGAGAAAACGTAGGCCCAAAAAGCAGAATTAGAACATTTCTGGATTCTTCCACACCTCATTAAATGTGCCACTTAGAAGAGTTTCCAGTAAAGGAATTTGTGTTGTCAACTAGTTAGCACAAGCCTTGGAAAAATCCCTGAACTCTGTACAGGCAGAATAATTGCACACAAATGCATTCGGGAAGCCTATGGAAAATGTAGTCCAGTGACCTGGCATGGTTACAGCACAATTTAGCAAGTATGTTAGAACAAATTACTCCTTTTAACCATAAGCCATTCTGTTTCACGCTTTTTAATGAAGGCCTGTGCCACACACTAGAATACTTCTCACCTCATTACTACTCATAAAAAGCAATGATCCATTCAAAGGCTCCTCATATCTCCCATATGAGATGTAAAAGAGCCCACTCTTTCTCAATCTGGCACAAGAGAGGGAATGACTTCTTGCTTCAGCCTTTGAAGTTGATCATTAGGATGTTTACTAGATAAAAGCACTCAAAAATTTATCTGTGTAATTTCACTGCTGTCCTGTGTTAGTGTTCTCTCCCCCTATCCCTCCCTCCCTTTATAAAAATGTAAATCTCTGGTGCTGTTTAGGGAAAGCAGAAGAGTTTTAGGATTTCTCATGCATGATTATTTTGCTTTGTGTATATATACAAAAAAAAAAGGTGGGGAACAAAGAGAAAGAGAGGAAGAAACAGTGAACATGAAGAATTTAATGTGACACTGAAATGCAAAATATGGGTTTAATAAAAAAAAGTCAGTCAAGCTGTCTGATAAGCAAACTTAAAAGAAATACTCAGTCCTTTATTTCAACAAAGTTCTTATATATATATATATATTTAAAAAGCTACAAGGACAAAGAAAAAAATGGTACTTTTTCTGTGAGGAGTGTTCTTGTTAATTAGCAGTAAATCCAAGATCTAATGATTTCATTTTTGCTTTTGCTAGAAACGGGACTTTATTTTGGGTGACGATACTTTTACAGAGATCGTTGCAGACCAGATTCATTAGGCTCTGTGCTGCCTGCCACTAGCGCAGACCCTGATGGTAACAAATCTGGCCAGAAAGAGACATTGCAATCAATGATACAAGGCTCCCACAATTTCTCTTCTGCCAAGAAATTGCAGGGTTCAGCCCTCCCCCACAAGTCCGGGGGAGGAGAAGGGGATGGCTGGCTAAATTAAAAAAATTATGGAGATATACCTATCTCATAGAACCGGAATGGACCCCAAAGGGTCATAAAGTCCAGGTCCCTGCCTTCACTAGCAGGACCAAGTACTGATTTTTGCCCCAGATCCCTAAGTGATCCCCTCAAGGATTGAACTCACAACCCTGGCTTTAGCAGGCTAATGCTCAAACCACTGAGCTATCCCTCCCCCTGTCTATAAACAGGACTGGGATGAATGAGGGAAGTAGCTGATTCAGGGTATCCCTGCTGCAGCTTATGCCAGCAGACACTTATGCAGCCCCCATGGGGAAACAGTAAAACAGTAAAGCTGTTTTCCTCCAGCAAAACCCCTAGAGGAGGCTTACAGTAGACATATCACCCCCACTCTCCCAGAGCCCATAGGTGCCCTTATTGAGGCAGAGATGTACAACATGTACTTCCCTGCACCAAATAGGGTGACCCAGGAACACAACATGGGAGCTGCCATGCCCAACCAGACCAGCAGTTTGTCTAGTCCAGTATCCTGGCTCAAACAATCGCTGGTATGAGATGCTTCAAAGGAAGGAGCAAAATACCACATAAAAGCAATTATGTAATAACCTGCCCATAGAGGAAGTTCATTCCTAATCCCAGGCAGTTAGTTATGCCAGGAAGCATGAGCATTTATACCCCTTAGACATTTTTATCTCATCAGAGGTAATCATGGATGTTCTTATTATCTATATAAATGTCTAATCAAGTTTAAATTCTGTTTAAACATGTCAAAAATCTAACTTCAAAGTGTTGTACGAGCATTAACTGATGATCCCTAAAGCACCCCCAGGAGGGAGGTAAGTACAGTATTGCCACAAACATTTTTAAATATAGAGAAAATGAGGCCCAGCAAGAGCTTCAGTTAGTTGCCCAACGACATAGAGAGAGTCTGTAAAAGATCCAGATTCAGAACACAGGAATCCTTACTCTCAGTCCTGTGCTCAGGCCATATGCACAATGCCTCCCACATGCATATGGTTCACATTTAACTACCAAATACTATAGCAGCATTTCCTTTTTGCACATTGCCCACCTTGTTTCAGTTCACCAGACATATCTCAAATGAATGCATGCAGCCATTCACCAGGGCCAGATTCTGTCACCCTCACCCACCTTCTTCCAAAGTAGCCTTTAACTCAATCCTGAATAGATTGTAGTTTGACTGCTTAAACTGAAATTTCCATGTGTCATTGCAATGGTTAAAAAACCCGAATTCATTTACAAGAAGAAGAGATTGCCTTTTGCTGTATGTGTGTACAGTTCCTAGTGCTAGGGGGCCTCACTGTGCTTGGGGGCTCTGTGTATTACAATACAAGAAATAATCAATAACATGAGAGATTCCTTTAATCTAAACTTTTAAACTGCATTCTTTCTGTAATACCCTTGTGTACGTAATCACCTGAACTTCATAGGTGATGATATCAAACAACAAGAAACACTTGAGCTGTGCTGCTTCTAAATTAAACTGGTATTCTCTAGGTACTTACACAGAAACACAGACTGGGCTTGAAGCACTTCATGTACTGCATAGCTGCAGAAAAGTGGAGATACACTAGGAGGACCAGGAAAAAAAGTGCTTCACAAAGTGGTTGAGCTCGGGAACAACAACTGCACAGCTTTGTTTCATTTGGAAGCATAAATCCACACACACATACCTGGTTGGACATATATCTATCTAGGAAAAAAAAATCCAGTGAATTATAAAGGAAAGGAAGGGGGAAACATTGGCACTGTATATGTTGACAGCATTATTCAAACTTTTCAATATTCCCTTGCATGCATAAGCTTAACTTTTGTTTATACATTCCAGTTAGATATAATTCACAACTTCTGTTAGCTTAACTTGCTGATTGTAAAATCTGTCCAAAAACATCAGAGGAAAAGAGTTTGATCTGTCATAAATATGTCTTGATACCAAACACAGTCATGACATTTACATCCACTTTGGAAAAATCTTCGTTTATTTTGTAGTATGATGTTTTGAATGACAAAGATACAAACAGATACAAGAGTCTTGAACCATTTCCAGTCACAACTGTCGTTTCCACCAAAGAAGAATCAGTATCTCTGAAGCTATAGTCTCTCTCTGTTGTACCTACAGTCCATCATGGAGTAATAAACGTTGACTAGAACTGTCCCAAGCTTCATGAGAAAAAATAGATAGGAAAAATCCCCCCCAAAAAGACATCCTTTTGAAGTTTAACATAATGCAGTTGTACAAAGTACAGAGAATCACAGATTTTAATTCTTCTTTTTTCCAAAGTCAGCACTATAAAGTCTCCTACTATCCTTTTGCACAGCTGATGTACATGTATATTATTTCCTAACAATGAGAACTGTCAGTTGTATTGGACTGTTTATTACTCTGACAACTTGATTCTGACTTTTCCCGCTTGATTTGCCAAGATTAGCTTTTATTTACAGTGTTTTATGTTCTGGGATGAGGTGAAAGTAGGAACAGCAAATACATCTTTTCCCCTGACATCTCCAATAATTTTACCTGGTCAAATGTTTGGATTCACTGAACTGCAGTAAAACTGCATATGTCCCTTGTGGATTATGAACAGAAAGCATGTGCTGGGGTTACACAAAGCCTATGATTTACTCACAGTCAAATATAGAGGTATTTGCCCTGTCTCTATAGTGTCTTTGGTACCCTTTTCTCATTATAGAAGACAGATACCAATAGACAATGGAGATGAGCCTGAGACACAAAATTCAAATCTGGATTTCAAAACACACACCGTCCAAAATTTGTGAGTGCTAGAGGCAGCGCTCATAGAAATGTGGTCTTTTAAAGAAAAAAATAGATTGTGATGACAAAGTTTATTAGTAAGTGCTATTATGCAGAATGTCACGATCATAGGTTTGTAGTATGGCACAAAAATAAAAAAAAAGTATTAATAGAATTTTTCTGTAACCTGTTTTTAGGGTAATGGGCTTTGGGTTGAAACAACCAGTTCATGTCATACATGGCATCAGAGGTAACTACTTGTAGTCATCATCAACCTGAACCAGATTCAAATCAGTAACCCAGAGGTGAGAGGCTTCAGATTCTGTAACAAATTCACTGAACAATTACAGAGGGTAATGAGTGGCACAAAAACACTTCCTCTTCTATTCAGTCTCAACACTTAAGAGTTCTGATAAGGAAAATTCCAGATTTTAAATAACATTTTATTTTACAAAGAAAGTACCAAACTGAGCTTTTCAGGTCAGTCTTCTAGTCTACTTAGTCTTATTTAGTACAAAGGAAATGTCTAGTCTAGTCCTATTTAGTACAAAGGAAATGTATTAATGCATTATTTTAAACAAGTATAACTCCTCATGAGTAGTTCATTTAAAAGTTTCATTGCATTCAAAATTATGATTTTGTCAGATCTCATACTTTAAGTGGGATCTTGCCTGGCCAGTATATGGATGAAAGATCTCCAAGGAAAGCCTAGCTATTTCAGGAAGTGATGCTGATGATTCAGTAGATGGCACCTCTTCTTTCTGAGTCAGAAAGGAGCCAATGACCCAGCAGGATGGTAACGATCTCCATTTTATTGAGGGCGCGGTCATTAATTTGCATTAGAAGAAGAAAAACTCAAAGAAAAACCTGTGGCCCTTATGACTTTTCATTAAGAGACAAATCTTGAGTCATTGCTACCTATGCACCTGTCCTCCAAATGCTAATACAATATGCAAATTTAAGCACATGCGAGTAATCCCAACAAAATCAATAAATATTCCATTGAAATTAATGAGACTACACAGTGCATAACGTTAAGCACATGAATAAATCTTTGCAGGACCGAGGCCTTAGGCTGTAAGCACTTTGGGACAGACAGCTATCTAACTATATATGTGAAGCACACAGCATTTTTTTTTTGTAGCAGTCTGAGCACTTGGACTAGGATTTGAACTTTAGTCACTTTATACAGCTCTACCGTTCTTGAAATATTCAGTTCTGTCGATTCAAGAAGGCAATACTGCATCAGTTTACATTCAGTTCATTTTCAGAAGGTTCTCCTCACCACCGTTAGAGCTATGAACATAACTTTTATTTTTCTTTTAAATAAAAGCCTAAATTATGAAGGAAATTATAAACTTCCCCATTCAGCAGACAAAATTTTCTACTATCCACTGTATTTAAAATAGATTTCTATTAGAAAAGATATAAATACGTATGTTATTATCTTTTCTCTTTATTTTAAATTGTACATATACAACAAGTAAGAAATTGTAGAGATAACTCTTTCCTGAAGGGGATGAATAAAATAATGGGATAAATAATTTTTGATCATCTGGTTCCAGTAATAACCAATGTCAGGTTATATGTAAAGTGAGCATATTTTCAAAATAAAAAAACCTGGAAAACTATTGTGGCAATATTTTTTAGGATCATGAAATACTCAAGTGATCTGCATTCTGATTCTTCTCTTTGATCTGCTATGCCTGGGGTCAGAAAAGCTCCACCTGGAATAGATCAAAGAAAGTCTGAGCTCTGCTTCTTCCTCCTGTGCCCATCTATCCTTCACTTCCCTCTTCTCTATGGTGCTGGCAACTGCAAAGAAAAGGGAAATTAAGGACAGAAAGGCCTCCAGATTCACAACTTCTTCTGAAACCTCTGCGAGGCCAGAGCAGAAGTTCTTCCTCGATTAGATGGGATCATCATCTAACCCACCTCATACCACAGTATTGTCACCTGAGAAGTTATGACAAGCTTTTGGCCTTGAACAAAAATAGAGATGGAACAAGTACTATGTATTTGATCTTGCCCCACTGAAATTAATGGGAATGTTGGCATTAACTTCCTTGGGAACAGGATCACACCCTATATGATAAGATTGAAACAGTGATATTTGATATTGGTACAGCAAAATGTCTAGAAGAAAAATGTTGTTAAAAAAACCTAAATGCTTTTAGTGATATGAAAAAACAGGACATTTCAAGCATCCCAAAAGTAGTACTTGGGATACCAGGACATCATATGAAAAACAAGGCCTGTCCTGCTAAATTCAAATTTTGTGGTTATTTTAGTTATATATAAAGTATACAATGAAAGATTTTTATGAAAATAAAATGAATTTTCCATGTGTAGAAAGCAAAAAAGGAATGAAATCCCTTGGCTGACTGTAAATGTAGAGTCTGATACCAGCAGTCAACTGGAAATCTGATCACTTATCTTGCAGGAAAATATGTAAAAAATCCAAACAAAAATATTTTTGCATTTCAATGGATTATTAGAACTATAATAATTGAAGCAGAATAGATTTACTTTCTTAAAAGCTGCCAGTGAGCCATTGGCTCTGTATTTGCTGCTCTTCTAGCCAACTAAAACAAAATATTATCCAGCACTATTAAACAGAAGAGCTTTGCTTCTAATCCAAAAGATGCCATGAGAATTTTTGTTAAAATTGCTTGAAAATAGCTCCAGTCCAGTCAGTTTAACTGATTGCTGAACTGCTGGTGAAACATACCAGGTACATCTTCCTGACATTCCCGTTGGCTTCAGTGGAATGTCAACATGATATAGCAACACAAGCAGCTAGAGTGGAGGACCAGCAGTGAAATAGTTAAACAGAGCCCAGTATTTCTGCAGAAAAGGCAACTGTCAAGATGATTGCCAAAGTCTTCACAGAGGAGAATCCCTAAGAGATTTACCCTGTGCTGGTTAAGGAAGGGGTAAGGACATATCCTCGCCTGTAAGAAGTTTATTTCATTTTGGGGTCAAATTTTTAAGACAGCCTTCAGAATTGGAAACAAAGAATTTATGAACAACCATTTGCATGTGCAAATTAGATAACAGCATGGAAAATGTTCTCTTAAGCCTAAAAAATACGCTATATGTATGTGAAAATTCCGGTTTTAGGCCTGTAGACACGGAAGTCAATAGACCAAATTCTGCTTTTGATTACACTAGTTTAAATCCTGAATAACACCATTGTAACAGAGCAGAATTTGGTCCATTTACTTCAATGGGAGTTTGACCTGAATAAAAAGTGCAAGACAGAGCCTCATTTAGCTCAAGGCTCTGACAGCCCAGCCATTAGAGAACGTTGGGAGTTCCAGGATGGGGCTCAAGAAGATTTTCATAATCCGAAGTGGTTTACAGGTTCATTTTATTTTAATAATTTGGGAGTCCCTATCTTGGAACTCCAGGATAGCTTGGCCCTTATGTAGACTTTTGCTCAGTAGGTGAAGAGGGGTGTTCTCAGGCTGCTGTTACTCATTTTTGTCATGCTCATAATAGAGATGGGTCTTCGGCTGCAATATTTTCTCTCGATTCAAACTTCCCCTGTGATCAAAGGGGTTCAGATCCAGTATTCCAATTCAGACTAATCTCTGACTGCTATTTGAATTTGGGTCCAAAATGAAGGCAAATATAGACTCTGTATTAAAGACAGGGCTGGACTACACCCCTAGCATTTGGAGAAGTTTAGAACTGGATCTAAATTTTGTGGTTCATACTCACCTATTCTCTATATGGAATAGTTTGATACACATTTCTTTTCCTGCAGGCTGAACCTTTTCTTTCCAAGAGTTGTTGTAAACGACAAAAACCTAGCATTCTTTTGGGGTGATTTAATTAACAGTATTTTGACATCTTGGCAGGAACATGGGTGTAGTTGCTTTTCCTGAAAGTTCATATCCAACCAGGCAATGTTAACTATTATGCCAGTTTTTGAATGGACAGTTTTAACTCATTAAAAATCTAATGAGAAAATAAAACATGATATTTCACAGTTGACACTCAGAAATATTAGCCACTACAACTGTTGTTTCTACAAGTCACATTTTCACTTATTTCCTACTTTGTGGTTTAAAGTTGACTGCTCCCATATACAGTGGTTACAATTCTAAAATTCTCATCAGTTTTCTTGAATACGTAGCTTCAAGGCCCCATGAGGGTATAATTTACAACTGCTGGTCAGCAGAGCTACTGTAATGATCAAACAATGCACATTTGCCTACTTATAATAGCAAACATTTTCAAACAGGGATGTGACTGAGTAGATGCACACCCAAATTAGATACACAAATCCAGCACTGCTGATGTATAGACTACAGGTTATGTATGCACATACCTAGATACATAAGTGCTTTCCCAGCTTGGATGTGTACATTAGGGAATTTGCACACACCTGAAAATGCAGGCCAAAATGTCAGAACAGAATTTCTCCTGAAAGGCTTTTTTTTTAGGATTTTCTTTTAATCCTATGGTTTCCCTTTTCAAATGATGCATCTTAGATTTACAAGGTGATAGACTTGATGACTGTGGGGACAATCTACATTACAGCTACAACTGTGATTTTGTAATTGGTTAGAGACATACTCATTGTAACCAGTTACAAGTGACATGGCTAAATTTTTGTTGACATCTCTCTCTGACATGCAAATACAGAAGTTTCCCATAATGTACTGCAGCAAGGGAGCATTGTGGGAGGTTTGTGCCACTTATAGAACTCAGTGGGTACTGTCTAGCTTTTACACTTCATGCTCATGGGATCTGGTATTCTTTTTCAAAAGATGATTTTGCACTTCAATTTTGGTTGGCAGCCACTGTCTCACTAGCTAATTAAAGTATTGTCTTATTATTTTCATCTGTTAAGTAAATCAGTGTATTTCTCTCATACCCTCACAATTCAAATACTTGGGATTTAGGGACCAGTATTACAAGGGTCTAAGATCCGTCAGCTGCTACTGAGTTTCACCTCAGCATCTCAGGTTTCATTCTACTGGCTGAATGAGACCCAAACAAGGACTTACATCTTTTCTAACATAACAAATCACGATAGCAGAACCTACCTTTGATTACTCATGTGGGTCTACTGTTGCCATTGTGTATTATACAATAAACTGTTTACATAGCAGTCCTTTGTTACAGGTTTTAAATCTTCTCAGGCTGCCAGTTTCTGAGGCTGAGCCTGCCAGCTGGCAGACAGAGAGGTGCTTGTATTCCAGTTGATTGAGGTAATTAACAGCCTAAACTGTCAGAAGGTGACAGCAGGCAGAAAGTTCCTGCCCTGAGGTCACAGCTGGACTCTGGCAACTTACTCCTTGATTTACCAGTAAAACTAATAATGTAAGTAATATTGGTATTAAATTATAAAACCAAGAGGGCTGGGCTGAAATTCTATTTTCTACTCCATATTCACTGGCAAACAAATTAGCAATAATATTTTGCAGCAAGTGAGCAAGAGTTTCCCTCTTCAAAGGTGGGCTACCAAAGAGTTCATAACTTTTGGGGCATAAATATTAGGATATTTGCACTTCTAACACAAAGATTATAATACTGATATTCGGAAGTGTCATGTAACTATAAATGGCTGTCTAATGTTAGTGTAATAATTAATAGCTTTTATATTAATTTAAATGTTATATTGAAAGTGATATTAGATTTACATTTTCAACAAGTGGCCATAAATGTAAATGTAGAATTATTAATTTTGATTTAATATCCACTTATTTCTTTTTAGATAAATTATTATAATTCCTAGTTATTTAAAGCTCCAATTCAGCAAAGCACTTTACACGTATGCTTAACTGCCACTGAAGGCAACAGTATTTAAGCACATGTGGTGATGAATTGGGACTTAAATGTTTACTTGCAATTTCTGGTTCAGATTAGTAAAGGTAATAATGGCTGAATATGTTTGTTTGAATGTTAGGATACAAATGTCATTTCTATCTGTTATTTATCCACTTAAGAATTGTAACAACTAACAATAGTGACAATGATAGCAGTATTTTGTTTTGAAAGATTCCACCTGGGTGAAAGATATTTCCTATTCTTAATCGTGTGCTTATGGAACTTTGCTTTGCTCTACAGGGATGGACTGCTGAATTGCCTACCTGCATGGGATATTAAGGGTACTGGATCTGTTGTTAATCCAAAATCACTCCTTCATGGCCACCCTGATTCTCATATTCCACATTAGACTGTATGGAAATCTCACCATAGGTTTTATGTCCATTAGAAAATATATTTCTCCCTGTGGAAAATTTGGACTATTTGGTAAAAAAAATAAAAATATTTAAACTGAAAACTGTAATATTTCAATTCAGAAATGCCACAATGGTGGTGCCTCATGTGAGTTGAAGTCTGGCTGTCTCATGCTACCAGCCTCTATAGGTCAGTTTATTGGTCAGATTATCTCTCCCATAACACACCATGGTTTCTCATCTTGGTGAGGGAAGATGGTGCATCGTGAGAAATCAAGTCTGGCTGGAAGCATGAAAGAACCAAACTACAATTCCCATAAGATACCACACAGGCATATCCAAATCAAAATATTTCAGTTTTCAGGCATTCATTTAAAAAAAATGTAGAAAATTTCTAAGGAAAACAGACATTTATCACCCCCCCACACACAAAAACCCCCCCAACTATTACAAAACCCCAATTTGCTATCAAAAAACAGTTTTGGATCAGCCCTAGTCTTAAGTGGTACAGAATGCTTTTAATATCCTCTTTGCACCAGTGTGCATTTTACCCTTAGAACTATATCAGCTTGTGTAAATTGGTATAAACTGAATTAAATGGAGCAACGCTGATTCACATCATTCAGCTGAACATTTGGCAAAGGTATTCATCTGAGATTAATTATCTATTAGCGAAAGGAGGGGACTGGAAATCTTGAGTTACAGTCCAGGCTCTGGCACTAACTTGTTCTCAGATATCTGCAAAGTCACTCGATTTCTCCATACCTCAGTATTCAGATCTCCAAAACAGGTACAATAATATTTACATATAGTACCTCATAAAGGCATTGCAAGGATTAATTAAACTCCAATTCTTCAATCCTTGTTCACCCCAAACTCTCCTACTAAAGTTACTGAGACTCTTTGGTGTCCAGGGAGTACAGGCTGGGACCGTTAATGTCTGTAAAGTGTTTTGAGATATTTGGACAAAGGGCGCTGCATAAGAAATAAGTATTATTAATTATTATCAGCTGTCAATAAGTCAAGACAATCAGTGTTACATATATTAAACATTAAAATTCAACAGCAGGCAAAAATAGAAATGTCACTTTGATCAATCTTCTACAATTAGAAAAAAATTTCACTCATTCCTTTTATTGAGTCCAGAAATACATAGAATATGCAGAAAATAGACCCAGTATTTGGAAAGAAGAGTAGTTTTAAATTTTTCTTTAAAACACAGCTATAGTCAGTACTATAGTTCCTCATTCTGGCTCTGATTTAGGAAAGCACTTAAGCATGTGCTTACGTTTAAGTCAGCATGTACATTTCAGTGAGTTCAGTGAGAATTAAACCCCTTCTTAAAGTTAAACACTGTCTTTCTAAATAAGGTCTTAAGAATTTCTGATATAACTACTGAGTGGCTATTGTACACTTGCCTACAGAACTTTACAGAAGGTTGGGTTTTTTCTTGCTTTTTTAATATGCTTTCCCCCTTTAGAAGGCACATCTTGTTAGAAATCAACTCAGAATTCTTAGTACCCCCTATCCTGCCTCAAACTTCATTATAGGAAGGCTCATTAACATCAGTATCTTTTGGGCCTGATTCTGCTCACATTTAAGTGAATGGGAGCTTTGCCACTGATATCAGTGGGAACAGGAGTAAGCTGCAAGTGTGTTTAAAGCAGCCATAACTTGACTGAAAGTTGGCATATAAACTCTTAGTTCAGGTGTTTGTCCATTTTATAAAATATTAAGAAAAACAGTTGGATAACTTTCATTTCACCCTGACCAACATCGTAACCCTTACTAGCATCATTGTGTTCATTGCACTTCAAGAAAAATAAGAGTAATAAATAAGTTTGAAGAATTTGGAAAGAAGGAAAAACTTAAAAATAGCTATTGAGAGAACAGGTAAAGGACTACTTGGGAAGTCTGAACAGAGTGGGAGGTTTCTCCCCCTGGGGAAACAGATTTCATACTGTGAGCACAGGGTTTAATCCACCGAGGAAACTTTATAGGGAAATCCAGAGTAATTTATTCTAATGGGATCAATGCTTACAATCCAAGGAGCCAATAAACACACAGACGAGACCAATAAAAACACAGAAGATTGGTTATCCACCCACAGCTTCATTTAAACTAACAAGGAGGTAGAAATGCTGAAAATAGAAAACAGTTAAAATCTGGTTAAATAACTCCATTGCAAATAGGCTAATAATGTAAAATCTCAGTATCTTCCTTCCACAGTAACGCTCACACCAAATGGCTCCCCCTTAACTAAAGGCTGACTTTCAAGAGACATTCTGTGTTAACTAGGATCAGTGATGTGCTGCCAAATGTTTAACATACATTCTCTCAAAAATGTTCTGCCTTAGTGATACACATGACATTCCCTAGGTAAAATACACTTCCACCTACACCTCTTAAAAAAAAATCCATCCATTCCATACTCTTTTCCCCCTCATCATCCATTAATCCCATGTTCTTTTTTCCTACCCATCACTCCTTTAACCTGCCACCACCTGGCTCAGTGCCCTTCTGTAGTAAAGATGTGACATCCAGTAGTGCTGGTCACAGTTATAACATGTTGTGAATCAGGGTTATAAAAGGTTAGATCCAATTACATAGCAGGAGTTCAATCCATGGATGTCAATGGCTATCTTTTACACTCTCAACCCACAATTGTTCCTCATATCCAGTATTTCACTGGAGTTACTCTAGTTGGCTCTTTAGAATATACAGAATTTTCCAGGTTGGATGGGACTTTCCCAATTGTTCTGAGCTTGTGATGCTCCCCTAATAATCACTTTTTTAAATAACGTAGATGTAATCTAATAAGATAAATGCTCAAATATATTTGTTGTAAAACTTTCAATCTAATATGCTATAAAGATAGCAAATTGAAGTGAACCTTCACTTACATTCATACTGGATCTATAACAATTGTATAATAGTAATTTATGAATAGTCTTCGATTACAAAGAGGAATCTCTCATCCAAAAACCGTGAACTCTGTATAATGTGAAAATGGCAGCCAAAACAGATACATAGAGCCAAATCCTAATCCCACTGAAGTCAGGGGCAAAACTCTCATTGATTTCAATGAGACCAAGACTTGGCTCATTGTTTTTAAGAAATGCCAAATTCTAATCCGGACATTTTGACAAAACAAAATGCTACAAGTCAAGTAAATCCATCTTCAAGAGATATTTTAAAAAGAAGAGTCTGAAATCTAAATTCCCTATTGCTTCTGTTCCTCTAGTCTTTACAAAATTGTATAAATGAGGAAATAGTACCAAAGGCCTATTAGTAATAGTTATTTCCTAATTGCAGCGGGAAGCATCCTGCATGTTTAAATAAATACTGTTAACTCTGACCTCTTGGTTTGCCAGGACTGATAAGGCAATTGTTTGACCTATATGAAGCGCATACAGTATGCATGGGCTGAGTGCAGCAGGAAAACAGGAAACAATAAATCAGAAATTAGAGCACTGATTGTTGTAGCTAATTACATCAGACTTCTGCTTAATTTCTCACTCTGTCATTCTAACCTGATTTTCTTGCCAACAGACATTGCAAATTGCTGGTGTCACGTACATACAGCAAATAATAATCTTTAGTTACTATGATTGACAAATGAATGAGAGGGAGAACATAGTTTATTATGGAAGAATGAACTGTGACACACACCAGATACCTGCTCAGATGCTTTTTTAATTCACTTACCTTGACGTGCTGCATGATGCATTTCGCCAGGAGCGCAGGTTTTGGCATCACAACTGCTTAATTGGATTTGTGCCTTGGTTTGATAATGTTGAAAAAAAATGAGACTATATGTCATAGATTGATTTGCACAGTGAAAGAGATAAAGTGATAACGAGAGCATTTAAGTCAAATCTGAAAATAATAGGTTTAGAATTAGCCAGCCTAATCACATTGGTTAATCTTGACATTGTTGATGCACATCAGACATCTTAATGTTCTTATTGGTATAACTTATTTTGTCACTGTACTTTCAAACTACACCATCTTTTCTTTGTTCAGCTTCATCACCACTATGATCGTCCTCTTCAGATGTGCGTTAGCATCAGTCCACTGAAGTCTCTTTACCTTTTACCAAGTGCCAGGAATGTTTGAAAGCACTCAAGCAATTAATTTTTAATAGGTTGAATTCTACTTACCAGCTTGCTCCAGCTGAGGATCTTTGCCCATGAAAAACACATCTGCTGGGCCGCTGACTATACTGTCCTTCACTAAGGCATATCCAGCACTCTAGACCCACAGCTGTCTGTACTCCTTTTGGATCTTTTGGGCATAGCGTAGCTCTCATTTGTGACTTACAGCTATGCTGTCTTAACTTTCCACAATGATGTCCTTGTCTCAGCTTAGTGTTGATGGGATGCTAGTAGACATGAAGAGCCAAGCAGATGCAGTGGAGGACAGTACCAAAAGGATTTACTCATTCTATCACTTTTGCCTTTAAGTGATGTGGTTTATGTATTATGAAACTGCCCATGTGATTTAAAATAGCAACATCTGGACAAAGAGCCCTGTATAATGCTCTGTTCCTACTTTGTGCTTATATATCACGATCTCTACAGTGATTTAAAATATTATATATTATGAATTATTCTCTTCATAACCACTGTCATGTCACCTTAATCCCTTTTCTATAGTATTTTATAAAGGGCCAAATCCTAGAAACCAACGCACTCCCCAAGAGGCTGTGGCTGTCAGCCCTGCACTCTCACTGTGTGAAGGACAATGAGTCTCACTCTTTGAATCACTCAACCACCATCTTAGCCCTTCACTACTTCAACCACTGCACAAAAAGCCCACAGAGATAAGCACTGAATGTAGAGGTGCACCTCCTTGGTACAGACTCCCAAATATTCTCTACATCCATGCACCAGACTCATATGGTTAGTAATGCCTTTAAGAGACCAGTACACCAAGGCAGGATTTGTCCTTTAGTATTCCTTTTATTCAATACCATACTAGTAATATTGCTACATTATGAGCTAAAATAGAAGGTGAAATCTCCATATTACTAAAAAATGCAAAAACAAAATTAAAACCAAGGGGTTTTGTTTGGTCAAGTTGTACTGAGATTTAACTATGCAGTTTCTTCAAATCTTGTTTATTTATTGTATCTAAATATACACTACTTACACTTTTTTCCTGCCCCTTCAGATTTAATTTGGATTTTATATGAGGAGTTGGTTTTACTGGAATTCTCTCTCTTCTTTTTCTACTTTTTGGATTGATATCCTGATGAGCACCTAAATTAAAATCTGAAACAAAAAATAAATACAAATCTTACATTAAAAAAAGATGTAGGATGCAACAGACACACAGAGTAAGTGCGTGCACACAAGAAGTGAACATAAGGGATGATAATTACTACAAACCAACCTTTATTGCCAAGGCTTTTTCCTTTATCCATATACATCAGACATATTAGCAAAACAGCAAAGTTCTGTTGCTGGTGGAAGTAGGCCTGTTTCAGAAAAGTTCTGAATATTGCACATTTTGAACAATTATCTTCCACCAATTTAGGCACCAAATCAGGTAGTTAGATTAACTGATAGTCTAATAATCCTAGCCTCCAGAACTTGCATGTAAGGAACTAACAACATACAAATAGTCTGTAAAAACTTGAGATAATCACTTTCTGACTTCTGTCATGTTATCGCTTTGAATTCCTGGCTTCACTCTAAAAGCAGTCAGTTTGTTCATCTCCACCTAGAAGACAATTGCAGTTTTGTTTGTGGCATTGGTAGGAAAGACTAATGCATGAAAACATTTAAAACTAATGCAAAGCTAATTTAACTACAGTATTAGAGCTGGGAAATTTGGCAACATTTTGGCAGCCCATTCTTGAGTGTGTGAGTAGTCACACTGAAGTTAATGGACATGTTCAAATTTTTTGGTAGATTAGGGTTTTAATTTTCAAAATCAGTGAGTCCATATTACTTCTCAATTTGTTGGGTACCATTATAACTCCTAGAGGATGATGCCTACTTAATAATGAATTCCAGACTAATTTAATTTCTCCTCATTGTAGCAAGCTATACACTGACCAAAGACCAAGCAAAAAAAGTAGCCCTCTGATGCTACAGAAGTATAGAAGGTTCTAGGTACACATAGGTTAATGGCTCCCAGATAAGTGGGGAAAAATGCATATTAGTGATTTTATGTGGCCTGATTCCCTTTTCTAGAACAAAATAATCCCTCAGTGAATAGCCGAGAGATCATATCAAGTTAACTGCTTCTTTTTATATGATCTATGTATATTCTCTTGAGCCCTAATATGGTAAACATATACCTCCCGCCTTTGAATGCAGCAAACAGGATTACAAGCAAAAGAATGTACACATTTGCTGTATTTTTATATTTGCTCTACATTGTGTCTCTTCTATTTTTCTAATTTTTTTTATTTTTGACCTTGAACATTAAAAACCAAAACAATGAAATCTGTGTCCCTATATGTTTTTTACAGCGTCCCTATAACAAGACCACCCCCCTTTCAGAGGTAAGAAAAAGTCATTAACCCTGGTGAATTTTCACAGTGAATTTTCACAGATTAATTTGCCACAGGTGTTTCTGTAATACGGTGCATGGGAACATTCACAGTGTCGCATAGCCCTTTCTCCTGTGGTGGTCTAGTCTTAGTACACTCTGGACTCTAATCTAAACCATGTAAGAATACCGGCTGGCTCAAGACTTTGTATATTGTGTTTTGTTATGCTGATTGTGCTACTTTGATGTGTTTCTTTGTTTTGCATATACATAAACGTAGAAACCATATAAAATTAGGAGGGAAACTTGAAGAGTCCATATGAGAGAACAAGAGATTCAAGACAACTTTTGGAACTGTCGTTCTCCCACAGCAGCTGGGATTTTTCCATAGAATTTGTACTATATGAGCAGATGAAAGTGTCATGAGCAGTGAAACAATTTAGAGTCAAATCTACCCTCATTTACACCTACGCAACCCCTGCTGAAGTCAGCGGGGTTTCATAGATGTAACGAAGGTCAGAATTTGACCCATACTATCCTTATTTGAACATCTGTTATTCATTTAGGTTTCTTTATATTTGATTTTGAAGACATTCAAGAAGATGAACATTAATATGTACATAATTAGATGTTAAGATGGGGGTAGGAGAATGTTGCACTTAGTACAAAGAAAAGTATTTCAGGAAGAAAATCACAAATTGTCTCTCATAGTAGATTGGGGCACTAAAGAGCCGACTTTGCAAATAATTAAAGGATCATTAAAATTACCCCAAAATATGAATATTACTGGTATTTATTACTCACTTACTTATAGAGTTCAGGGGAAATGTGTTAGAGAACACCAACATCTTAAAATTAACCTGGGCTGGAATATAGTACACTAATAGAAAGGGCTCTAAAACATCTAGTCGATTGGAACCAAAATTACGTATTGGTAGGATCAAACAATACAGGAACAATGGTAAGGTAATTAAGACTACAGTCCAGAAACTTTGCAAGGAAGGAAAGATGCATCTTCAGGGTCTGATTGTCCTCTCACAGCAGTGCAAATTCAGAATAGCTCTATTAAGTCAATAGAGTTATATCTGTTTTTAACTGGTGTAACCGAATCAGGCCTCTGTTTTAACTAATTAGTTGCAATGTCAGACTATAAATTCTGATTTCACTTAAATCAGTGTAAAACCAGACTAAATCTGGACTGTCATCATTGTAAATAATATTGGAATCTGTCAATGTCTTAAAATTAAAAATCAGACAGACAATCTGTGTGAATACAGAAAATGCAGACAGTTCAAAAATGTACGCTTGCAGTTCAGATGCAGTTAACTCTCTGATGTTTGGTGTGATCTTAAGAGAGAGCTTACAAATATTAATGTAATTTAGAACCACCAAATTAAGAATTCAAAAGCCCAGCACCTTGCTCCACAAAACTCTCTTGGATTCGATGCCCACAGGCATCCAATTGTCAGCATGGTAAAACTGCATTTATTTGCATTTTAAACACAATGGCAATAATTAAGAACCACCTATACCATTTAATTGTTGTAAGCCTCAGTTGCTTCTTACCCATCTCAGATTTTTTTAAATCAGTTTAAACATAACTTAAAATAACAAATTTCCCTAGACTATCCAAGCAGTTTTAAGATACCCCATGTATCAGCTACTGCTATCAGAGATTTGTTCTGTCCCTTCTTCAATCATATTAGTAAGTGAAAAAGCCACTTTTTCAATCATTATTGCACTGATAAACTAATAATCATTTAATGAGTTGGTTTGTCTGCTCCCACATCTCTGCTACCTTAAATCACTATAGAAAAGAACCTCTTCGGTAATAATATAGAAAGAGGAAAAACAAATGTACCTGTTCTGAAATGTTAACTCCAGGAAAGATTTGTACTGGGAATTTATGTCATCCCTTAAATGAGAAACTGTAATCTCAGTTTGCCCCCATCCTCTCTTTGAGATAAGATTCCAAGCATTTCTCAGATAGTTGGGTATAATTTATTGTAGCCACACAAAAGTCAGATCTAAATCCTTTTGGACCCTGATGCCCCAAAGCAGCCATTTAGAGTTCAAAGGGGGAAGGCCTACACATGTGATTAAGTTATCACTGTTGCGGTAACTGTAACCCTTGTTGTGCTTTTTCGGCTTCTGGTATCCTAAAGATTGTGTGATACACAAAAAAGCCCCCTAATAACCATTATATATATTTTTATTGCATAAATCACAGCAGTCACTGTGAAACACATTCAGTGAATTATTTCCTGCCACTAAAGGAGGAAAAAAATCCAAAATCTTGTTTCCTGATGACTACAAACTTCTTTTGACAAACCTCCAGTGCCAAATGTGGTTTCCATTTGCTGTTTTGGGATTTATTTGTCTATGCCAAAGTTCAGGTGTGCCAGCTCTTTGTAATAAGCCATTTGGATGAAAGCTTGGCTAGCTCAAAGGATTTTGATGTATTTTATTGCTGCCTTTTAAGATTATTGTTCAGAAATACCAAGTCTAATTTTGAAATCAATTAGCCATGCAGTCTGATGAGGTGTTGGCCCAGCTCAGGTTCACACCCGCTGTCCACAGATTATTGTTAAATTGAGTCAGGTCCTTAGTGCTGCTCTGCTTGCTGGCATCTGGTATACACATGTTTGATGTCTTCACAAAATACCGCTGATGGCTTAAATGGCAAGACTCTAATGAAGAAATCCTAGCAAGTTTGCTCCTGTTTGCCAGCAAAACATGCCGTTTACAGTACTCTAAAACTTTTTCCTCCTTTAACTCTTCCATTTCAAGAAAATATAAATCTTCCACAGGAGTTGGATATTAAACAGATGTGATGGGAAGAGAATTTAATTATCTAGTATCAACAAATGAGAGAAAAATACCTTCTAATTCCTGTGCCTTCCCAACAATCATACTGCATGATATCATTCCCAGAAGTGTTGCCTCCAGAAGGTAATGACATCTTCCAGCATCAACCAATCAGCATTCCAGAAGGTGAAAATTCCACTTTCCTGGTGCAATACTTTTGGGAATAGTGCCAAAACCATGTGGAGACCCATGCTGTTCAAAAGGGGTGACAGGTTGTAAAACAATCCACTTGCCTCCACACACACTGATATGTGAGAATACACTGAGTTTTCCTCTCCTTTAGCATTACTAAAGTTTTGAAACTGGTCCATCACAAAGTGTCTCATGTTAAGCCAAACAATAAATGAATAAGTAAAAGGGTTATTTTCCATGATCACTTTATAGTCTAGGAAGCTTTCCTATAGTTTTTCTAGTTTTGTACAGAAGATCTGAGACTACAATCTCTAAGATACTTATAAATATGAATAAAAAAATAACAACCTGGAGTTTACGGGAGTCAGGTGGCCAACTCTCATTGCCTGCAGTGCCTCTGAAAATCCCAGTCTTGATTCTTCTAATTAGAAATACTGTGACAAATACAGATCAAATATCAATAAGAAGTATGGTCCAGTGATTAGAACCCTAGCTTAAGCCATGGAAGATCTAGGTTGAATCCCTGCTTTACCACAGATTTCCTGTGTGATCTTGGGCAAGTCACTGAAGTCTGTCTGTGCCTTGGAGATCCAGGCCCTGCCCCTGAACAATGGTCATTCCCTCCTCTGATTTCCGCTTTTCTGCTTCTTCTACAGCACTCAAACTAACATTGTTTCCTGGTGAGCTAATTGTATCCTATAGACCTAAACATCCATAATATCTTTCCATGGAGAGCCTTCTCCTAGAAATTGCTAGCAGTCTAGTATTCTCTCTCATAGATGCCAACACCACACATACACCTCTACCTCGATATAACGTGACCCGATACAACACAAATTCAGATATAATGTGGTAAAGCAGTGCTCCGGGGGGGGGGGGGGGGGGCTGCGCACTCCGGTGGATCAAAGCAAGTTCAATATAACGCGTTTTCACCTATAACACGGTAAGATTTTTTGGCTCCCGAGGACAGCGTTATATCCAGGTACAGGTGTATATTAATTCGTCGATTGTATTTGTACATTATTCTAGCATGGAGGGAAATATTCTAACATGTTTCTGTAATTTTATCCCTCACTATTTATACTCACAAAAACATATCTATATATTTGCCTCAATTAATATAATGTGGCAATGATATTCGCAAGTTGAATACATAGACTAGATGTGTTTTCTTTTTTCTGTCTTAAACTTGATGCCTTCTTTGAATTCATTAGATGTTCCCTCACACTTGTGCGGAGTGATCTCACATGGCATTCCATGCTATTCATCACTCTGCATGCATTTCTGTCATATTTTCTTACTCCTTTCCAGATAAAACAGTCAGAGACAGATTCACTCTGACGGCACAAAACTGACCCCCGACACTCAAGATGAAGGTCTGCAACATAGTACTTTCATTTTCCACAGAGCACACAGACCTAATATGGCCATCATATAATTTTTAAAGGCATAGACTAATAATTCTATCAAACCACACAGAATGCTAATCTGCAGCACACTGTGATACACTCCCCCTTCCTCCCAAGTACGCTGCTCAAGAAAGGTAGGTGTATGTGTGAATGATGAAGGGTGTCCTCCTGAGGGGAACAGGAAGAGGCATGCAGGGAGCTGGTGTAGAGCAGACTACCTGGAGTCTTTATTCCTCTTCCAATTGAAGGCCAACGGGGACAGAGCACAAGAGAACCACAGATGAGGAGAATTCTCTCTCCACCCCAACAATTCAGACTGTCAAAAACAAACATTCAAGACCCTGTAGGCCAAAGTTCTATGTTTAAAATGGATTCTTAAATTCCTGAAAACAGGGCCTGGTGATCAGAGTTCTTGAAACATCCTTACTCCAGACTGGGCAGAGCTTCTAAATAAAAATCCTTTCTTTAGCATCCTGGAAGGTGTATTAAGGGAAACTGTATTATCTAGAATCCCATATCATTACAGAGGGCTGGAAAAAAAACCGAAGTTCTGCCAAGCTTCCATTTCACTTCAATGATTAATAAATTCAATTTCAGATTTGGGGCCAAAATAAAGGTGTGCAAATGACAGCGGTTTGGCTGCCCCAGCTGTAACACTGGAATATTTAAACTAGTTTTCCTAGTTCCTGTTAGATCTATTAAACATTGGAACTTTTTTTCCATTGGGTTTATTGAGAGGTTTTTATGTTTTACTAGGATTATATTTATAGTTTTTGGTTAGTTTATATTTCACTTATGTCTAGTTATCTTATATTTAAGTAGGTTGTGATTCATATAGTGTGTACCATTGACATGCTTCTGACAGACTCACTGATTGTCTTGTGATGGTGCTAATAGAAGCACAAATATATTACTAGTAGCACAGCCAAATTACCATGGTTAAGGCTGTTTGCCATGAGAGCTTTCATCAAATGATATTTGGCAGACCGCTGCTGGTGGAGTAAACTCTGATATAATTAATTATGCATGTAATATGCATATAACGAATGCATGAACCAAAACTAAATCATCCACAATTCTGGCAATTTTTTCAGAGTTCTTTTCCTACAGTCTGACTGCTGAAAAACAGGCTGGGCCTCAGGCACTTATGCTCACCACCATGTGATGACCACCATTATAAGCATGGGTATGGTCATTAATATCTCTATCTGACAAAATGGTACAATGTACGCATCCCTAGTGCATAGCGATATAAAATGAAAGTCCCAGCTTATTTCAATGGGCAAAATGCAATTCCAGTTATACTCCAGATAGAGAGAATTTGTTTTTGTGAAAAAAAATTCCTTCACTGTTCACTTTATGTTTATGTGACTGGCTTGTCTTAGAGCAGCCATCCAGTCAAGTCAGTATGAAAGACAGGTGCAGGGAGGTCTGTACATCTATTAGCTGTTGACATTTGCTGGCAAAAATAATATTTGAGAAAGAGTTAAAAGTCAGTCTCTCAAATGCTTTTCACTTCACCCTATCCCATTTTAATAGGTGCCAAAGTTTTCCTCCTTTCTGGGGTTTCTGTAATCATAGAATCATAGAATATCAGAGTTGGAAGGGACCTCAACAGGTCATCTAGTCCAACCCCCTGCTCAAAGCAGGACCAATTCCCAGCTAAAATCATCCCAGCCAGGGCTTTGTCAAGCCGGGCCTTAAAAACCTCCAAGGAAGGAGACTCCACCACCTCCCTAGGTAACGCATTCCAGTGTTTCACCACCCTCCTAGTGAAATAGTTTTTCCTGATATCCAACCTGGACCTCCCCCACTGCAACTTGAGACCATTGCTCCTTGTTCGGTCATCTGCCACCACTGAGAACAGCCGAGCTCCATCCTCTTTGGAACCCCCCTTCAGGTAGTTGAAGTCTGCTATCAAATCCCCCCTCATTCTTCTCTTCTGGAGACTAAACAATCCCAGTTCCCTCAGCCTCTCCTCATAAGTCATGTGCTCCAGACCCCTAATCATTTTTGTTGCCCTCCGCTGGACTCTTTCCAATTTTTCCACATCCTTCTTGTAGTGTGGGGCCCAAAACTGGACACAGTATTCCAGATGAGGCCTCGCCAATGTCGAATAAAGGGGAACGATCACGTTCCTCGATCTGCTGGCAATGCCCCTACTTATACAGCCCAAAATGCCGTTAGCCTTCTTGGCAACAAGAGCACACTGTTGACTCATATCCAGCTTCTCGTCCACTGTGACCCCTAGGTCCTTTTCTGCAGAACTGCTACCTAGCCATTCGGTCCCTAGTCTGTAGCAGTGCATGGGATTCTTCCGTCCTAAGTGCAGGACTCTGCACTTGTCCTTGTTGAACCTCATCAGGTTTTTTTCGGCCCAATCCTCTAATTTGTCTAGGTCCCTCTGTATCCGATCCCTACCCTCTAGTGTATCTACCATGCCTCCTAGTTTAGTGTCATCTGCAAACTTGCTGAGAGTGCAGTCCACACCATCCTCCAGATCATTAATAAAGATATTAAACAAAACCGGCCCCAGGACCGACCCTTGGGGCACTCCGCTTGAAACCGGCTGCCAACTAGACATGGAGCCATTGATCACTACCCGTTGAGCCCGGCGATCTAGCCAGCTTTCTATCCACCTTACAGTCCATTCATCCAGCCCATACTTCTTTAACTTGGCGGCAAGAATACTGTGGGAGACCGTATCAAAAGCTTTGCTAAAGTCAAGGAATAACACATCCACTGCTTTCCCCTCATCCACAGAGCCAGTTATCTCATCATAGAAGGCAATTAGGTTAGTCAGGCATGACTTCCCCTTCGTGAATCCATGCTGACTGTTCCTGATCATTTTCCTCTCCTCTAAATGTTTCATAATTGATTCCTTGAGGACCTGCTCCATGATTTTTCCAGGGACTGAGGTGAGGCTGACTGGCCTGTAGTTCCCCGGATCCTCCTTCTTCCCTTTTTTAAAGATGGGCACTACATTAGCCTTTTTCCAGTCATCTGGGACCTCCCCTGATCGCCATGAGTTTTCAAAAATAATGGCTAATGGCTCTGCAATCTCACCCGCCAACTCCTTTAGCACCCTCGGATGCAGCGCATCCGGCCCCATGGACTTGTGCACGTCCAGTTTTTCTAAATAGTCCCGAACCACTTCTTTCTCCACAGAGGGTTGGTCACCTTCTCCCCATGCTGTATTGCCCAGTGCAGCAATCTGGGAGCTGACCTTGTGCGTGAAGACAGAGGCAAAAAAATCATTGAGTACATTAGCTTTTTCCACATCCTCGGTCACTAGGTTGCCTCCCTCATTCAGTAAGGGGCCCACACTAATAACTAGGCATAGCAAAGTAAATAAAGAGCATAAAGTTAGCCTTAACCTGACCCTGCCAGTCCAGCCAGCATAGAATCTGCCTTTTGGGCCAGCTGTACAGCAATCTTCCTCCTGGCCACAGGAAATTATTTTTTGCTATGAGAAAAAAAGTTTTTCTTGAACTCGGTTTCCATTCTGTGCTCTGCTTAACTCTTTTGTCTATTTTTCCTTTCCCCAGAAAGTTTAACTGGACATATTCTCTACTGTACAGAGGTAGTTTGCTTCCTGAGCTAGGAGACATTGCTTACCAGTCAGCTAGGATTTTGACAGCAGTCAGCCTGCTGAACAAGGCTGCAGGCTATCAGCCCCAAATCCCTGCCACCAGGAGGTTATTTTGTTGGTTTTGTTTTTTAAATCAGTCTGAAAACTGAAGCTGACAAGTGCTATCAACACGCAGCCATTCTGAATAATCCTTGATTATCTGATCCCTCCCTTCCCACTCGGACCTGCTGCTGCCCGCTCACTTGTTTTCCCCTGAGTGTCCCTTCATCTTTCTTCTTGCTCTCACCTCACCCACATCAGAAAGAATCTCCCAGCAGGTAGAAAGAGATGAGGTAGAGATCACTCACCCACACCCATAGCAAGAAGAAAAGGCTGATCCTAAATTCTGCAGCAAGGCCCCCCATCCCGGAAATTTTATGACATGTCAATGTTAGATCCTGAGGCAAAATGGAAACATAAGTTTTTATTCAGTTACATATTCAAACAAATAATGCAATCAATACTGTTTTCTATAATTCAATAATGAACTCATTTTCTGAATGGTTTTCTCTACATCTCTTATTACCATAGAATTTCCAATGTGCTACAGAAATCTGAAGGCCTCACTGCACTATCTAGGTCCAGTGTTCTGCAGAGTGCACAGGACCCTGGCCTTACCCACGATATATTACTGTGCTTTTTGCTACTAGCCAGATCCTAATTCATTAATAAAATAGTAATAATAATAATAATAATAATAGTCCTTTGCATTTCTAGATCACCTTTGATCTCAGAGTGCTTTATAATTAATGAATTGAGCCTCATAACAACCACAGATGAATTAGTCTGGCCTCAATAGTTCTTCATGGTTTGAATAGTACAAGACACTATTATTTTGTGCTGAACAGAATAATCAAATAGATACCAGGAAGTAAGCAGTAAAAGGAGAAATTTTGTTAAAAAAATTAAAACAAATATTAATTTGCAGCACATTCTCCATTGACCATCCTTGCTTTCTTTGTAGTCTGTGGCAAAACCTCATTGACATTAATGGGTGCAAACTTGGATCTCAAATAAATAGAGAATTAAAAGTTTATGTAGCAATGTACTAAGAAATTTAAGTTCCGTGATATTCATTTATCTCAAAATATATTTGAGTGTTTATAGTGCAAGGAACAATGTGAAATTTCCACAAGAGCAAACTCCTACCTCTTCCATTGCAAATGGCCTGTTGCACAACTGCCTGCCATTGAAGTGTGCTTTAAAAAAAATCCACAGGTACAATACATAGGTTAGGTCATACACAATCAAAAGTTATGACATTCAATATTAAGGCTACAATTCTGTCTTTAACTCTCCTCACTGAACCTTATGAACAGCAGCAGCAGGTTAAAAATGTAGTGTCACCCTGAATTGTGAATTCAATTGGTTTTGTTGTTATGCCACGATATTTAACACTGTTCCTTTCATAAAATAAAGGAATAATTCCTGATACATTAGGGATACAAGTCATGTAAATGAAAACTTGTAAATTGTGTCTGTAATCTATAAATCATACAATTGATTTGGGAATCAGTGCCTTATGGCTCAGAAAGTAGTAATTGCTATTAACTCCCATTTATCAGTATAAAATTGGCAATTTAACTGACTGATTTATAAATTGATATGTTAAATTTAGTTCAATATCCGAATTTAATAATGAGATCACATATGGATGTTCAAAAAATATTATATTCTGGTTGGTTGATGCTCAAAGCATGCCCTTATTAAGACAGATTGTCTCCTTTCCCTTGTCCTTTTAAAAGAAGGACAAAACAAACTATATATCTCATTCATTCTGTCTGACAGAAAAGCCATGTTTCCATATGACCCCCTCCTCCAGTAATAGTGAATGCTTGGCTAACCATATCATTCATTCTCTTTTTAACCTCTATGATGTCAGAATCTTTTGCAGCAATAAGTGCTGATTCGTTCCTGCAGACTTTTGGAAATCACACAGGGAGTCAGACTACTGAAGTGAAATCAAGCAATAAATCTACCAGGTAGGTTTGAGACAAAAGTTGGGAAGCAGAACAGACAAGGATTTTTGTATACATGTTTCCACACTGTTCCTAAAGCACGTGGCAGGTCCCCTGAGACTTGGGGCATTCTGGTGCAGGAGACTACAAATTTTGATATAGATCCATTTAAATCAAATTATAAACCCCAGTTTTTAATTAATTCAGTAAAAAAAATTAATACAATCAGCACATTAGCCCATGTGTTATTTAATTTTGGTATTAAGCTCTCCAGCTGGAGAGATGTAAGACAGTTTTGAATTAGAATAAACACATTTGCTGGATGCTGGTGTTAAAAGGAATGTCCGTGAGAGAATTAACAGTGCTGATACTAAAGTCATCATCTTTACGTTTCAGAATTAGCACCCCCAGTCAGATGTGATCTTATCAGAGCTATGTACTAGGTTGTCTGTGGACCCAGGAAGACAACATTGAACCAGTTTACACTCAGTTCACATTTTCATGGGTTATGAATATAACTTATGGGTTAGAAACAATTTTTATTCTAAAATGAAAGCTCAGAATCTGGAGCACCATTCCACAGCAAAAGGTGGATTCCCCAACAAGTATCCAGGCTGTGGAATCACACGATATGTGGACTTTTTCCCATAACGGTCAGACCCATCCAAGAACATGCTCTGAGATACAGGAGAATATGAAGGGATTATTCTCAGATGATAACCACACAAAACTATGGTCTGAAATTTAACATATCCTTTGTATATTTTACATCATCATCATCATCAATCAGGCAAGCCTATATCAAGACAACTCCTTGAAAAGCCTGGTATTCATTTGGTAAATCATAATGGCTCGTGGGACCCTGTGTACCAGTTATGAAAGCTCAAGACAAAGCAATGGGAAAAATAGCTCTCCCTAGTCTAGCCAAGTTTTAAAGAAATAATTCAGTTGGATTTGGGACCTCGTCCATGACCTCTTTTGAGTAGAAGCCAGGATGTATACTCTATGGTCCTTAGGAATTAACTAAGCACTCTCTTTTTCCAAATAGGTTCAATTTCTCATTTTTTAGCAGATTGAAAACAAACAAAAATAACCCCCACACAACACAGCCCTAATTTAGGGCCTGATTCTGATCTCATATACACTGATGTAAATCATAAGCAACTCCACTGAAGTCAATGCAGTAACACCACAGTAAAGCCAGTGTGAAATCAGAATTAACCCCTCCAACCCCGTGATTCTGTAATTACAGAACCACTTGAGGAACAGTAGCTTAAGCAAGAAGGTAGCTTTAATAAATGTTGAAGAAAGAATTCAATCACCTGGATTTAAAATGCATATTCATTGTGTAGTATATTTTAGGAGCTAGGTGCATCATCTATGATACTAGCTTAATTTTTCTCTATCACTTTGTCTATGGTTTATACTGCATTCATCCTTTCTAGCCATGTGGTATGCACCCATTTCCCTGGACATATGTTATACATCCATGTGTAGTGAGTGAGAAAAATAACATTTGATTAAAACCAGAAAAAAGACATTAAAGATACAACCTCAGTTTAAAGTAGTTGTTTTTGAAGTATTATTCTTTATAAAAGAATTAATTGAAATACACTTCCTAATATTCCTGACAAAGAGAGCTTATATGGTACAGAACAGGATTACATTATGAAAAGGGGAGCGTGGCGTTTTCAGCCGGGAAAGGTTGGAGGTTGAGACTGGTAGGTAAATGAGTAAGTAATGATGAGTGACCTTCAAAAGGGTTGGTGGCTATCTGGGTGTTTATCTGAAGATAATCCAGACTGTTTTGGTCTAGAAATCTCATGAAAACAGGTCTATTTCTACCAGCAAGTAAGACAAAATTATTTCAGTTTGCAACAACTTCTGCTTTTTCATATGCAACCTTACAGCCAAATCATACTCTAATTTAAAAAAAGATAAATCTTGAGTAATACCACTAGCACCAATGGAGTTATTCTTTATTTATACTGATGTAAATTGGAGCACAATTTAGCTCTTTGAAGACTAGTTATAGGGAAAAAAAACATAATTCTGTGTAACCACAGCTTAGCAGCAGATGTCTAGCCCAGATTCAAAAGTGTCTCTTGTCCATGATCAGGCAAAGCTGTTTCTCTAGTTTTACTCCACTGCCAAATGTATCATTCAATTGAACCATCCTTTCCTGTCCAATGATGGACATATGAAGATTGAAATATGGCCACTAATTATAAGGCTATGTGATTTTACTGAGCATATTTCAGAGGTTGCCAATCATATTAGAAAAGCTAGAAAATCTGAAATTCAGTGTGAAGCTCAGGAGGTGCAAAAATACAGAAGAAAAAAATATATACAAAACCCCATTGATGTAAACCAACAGTTTTTGCTGAACTCTGGTGTAATAAATAAATAACACAAAATCAAAGTTTCAAATCCCAATGCCTTTTTATTTTGCAGGTGGAGTTCAGATCCAAATCTCAAGATGCCCTTTGAAACTTCTAGCTCTGAGTAAGATTTTAAAACTAAGTCAGGTCTAAAACCAGGTCATTCTTTTCAGGTTCCAGCTAGAGGGAACCAAAGTCTTGCAAGAACAGCCATAGACAAAGGATTTCAACCCAAAATAGTTAAATTCTAGCCAACAAAGATATTTTCACTATGCAAGATGGTAGAAATCTTGTGAGATTAGTTGTACATTGAGTTTCCCACAATTTGAGGTGGAAATCTCATGAGACCATCTGGTAACATCTATTGAATCTAAAATCTAGCCCTGATTTGCCCTGGAACCCAAACTTTAGCCTAAAGCTAATTCAGATCTGGATTTGTATGCTGCCTCCTTTGTCCATTGCATGAACTGACTACCTTGATGAAAGAAGCCCTTGAACTCTTCTGTAAAGAAAGCAGAGGAACACTGTTGATGAATAGGGTAAATTGTGATTGAGAAATAGTATTGAAATTTTCTTCTGATCAGTCCTGAAAACATGAATTTTGTCGTTATAAAAATACACCTTTTTAAGAAGTGCTTTCCGGATGATTTCCCCTATCAACACCACCACACAAAAAAATCCCAAGAAGGCTTCAATTCAGACCTACTTGTCCACAGATGAACGGAGAGACATTTTTGTTTCAGACGCTGGGTGGGATTTTCAAAAGTGCCTAAGCAATTTTGGAACACAAGTTTGCATTGACTTTCCATGAGATTTGTGCTCAAATCATTTAGGTGTTTTTGAAAATCCCATCCTCTATCGCTCCTTTATTTTGCACAGTGCTTAGATACCAAACCGAAGAGCACCTTATGCTCTTCAGATCTATCAATGGTAGATTATGAAATTGTGACTGTTCTAATTAGATTTCTTCATTCATGTATGTTCATTTCCAACATTAACATATTTCATGAGAATACAAAACTACAAAGCAATCATATCTGATATTTTTCGGTCCTATCAGCATAAACAAGAAACAAACCTCCCCATTCATAGTAAGTGATATTTTCTGAAAAAGAAAAGCTTTATTGAGATAATTTTCATATACATTGACAGCTATGAAAAAGTCGTCATTTGCCAACAAACACACAATGTTAATGGAGATGCTAGGGGTTTATTCTCAGGGTTGGAAGAGGAAGTAACTGTCCTTTCTCTATTTTTGTAGCAACATAATTTTTGCCTGTCACCCACGTTGATTACTTTGGGATCATTTTTTACTCCTTTTACCCATCTCACTACATATGCTAGCTATCGTATCCTGCAATTTCTTCTTCCACAAGATTCAAGAATCTGACCCAATTCCTTTATGTGTCTATGGTTAAAACATTTATCTATACCCTCCCATTTATTCCCACCTTAATTACAGTAGTCTCTTTCTTTCTGTCATCCCCAATTACTTTTTTGTTTGCAGTGTTGTGAAGTGTCACGCTTTCCTCCAGCTCACTTAAAACAGTACAGTGAAAATAATCCTCTTCTCCCTAGGCTCAATTCATTTACTCACCTCTTCTAATTCTCTCATTGGCTCCCCCATTTCTTACCGCTTTAAAAGCCCTGCACAAGTCCATCCCACCTACATCTCTTCTCTTGTTTTCATCACACCCCTCTTCATTCCACCAGTGCCACCAGTCTCCTCACCATTTCTGTAGTTTCTTTGTCCTACTCTCATCTTCTTGTTTTTTTCCATGCCCCACCCATATGCTTCCATATTCTAGTCTGCTCCCCCCTCCCCAATGTCTCCTTGCAGATCCTTCCTAAAAAAAACTTCTTCCACATAGTCCACAAGCAGGTTTAGCAAATAATAAATATTGCTACAGCTAGAGCTGTGCAGTACCAGAATTTCCATTTAGCGGGAAACTCCATTATTTCAAAATTTGTTTTCATTCCAAATTGAAACAAAGCACTGAATTTTCAAATTTCCTTTCAAAAATCTGTTTCAAATGAAAGGGAGTAGTGGTGTGCTCCCTTTCCTTTCCTCCTTCAAAATCCATCTAATTCCCCAAACTTTTCATCTTTAATATAGGTGAATCTTTCTGTTTGCTCAATGGTGCATAGTGCTCCTATGTTTATGTACACATCGGCTTTGTAGATTTAAGGACATTTTCTCAAATGGTTATAACTTTGCTAAAATTGAAATGAATCTTTTCCAAAGCAACCACAGGCACTGTGCCTGATAAACAGCTATGTCCATGTCAAGCTCAGTACTTCAGTTATTTTCACTATAATTTGTCTTAAGGTGTGGCTAATTTTTTTCCCAATTGATGATATATATATATATTTACCCCAATCTTATTGAATTCAAAGCATTGAAAGGATTTTGTTCAGTTAAAAAAAAAAAAAAACACACCTTTGGGGAGACAGCCAGCACGTAAAATTTCAGTTAAAAAAGCAGGTATTTCAGAAGTTACCAATGTGTTGAAATGAGGGCTCACAACCAAAACTTGGGAAATAGTGCTATAAAGAACCATTATAGGAGTACATGAAAGAACTGTGCTCAGATATAAGTTCCTAACCAGAAAATAGTTCCCTGTGCCTTTAGGCCCTAATCCAACAAGGGTGCACCTGCACACTGCAGCATCAGGACCTTAGGTTGTATAAGCTTTTTCTTTGAGTCTGTGTTACAAGAATCTAACCTAAAGCCCACTGAAATGAAAGCAGAGTTGCCTATTGATTTCACTGGTCTTTGGACGAGGCCCCAGGTGCACACTAAAGTATTAGAAGCACTATATGTCCAAGCACTATATGTTGACTTGCTGGTACAAAGAACTTACAAAAAATATTTTCTGGAACATATATGTTGTAGAAGGTGAACAGCACTGGAAAAAATAAAAACAAGAACTTTCAAGCTCCAAGGGCAAAGCAAAACAGCTGCAGAGAAAGCAATTCACAAACCAGTTACCTTTGATCCCTCTTTTCCTTGTGAAAAGCAAATAAAATAGTATTAAAGCAATACTAAAGTAATAAAAATCAGGCACTCAAAAGCCAGAACGTTTCTGAAATATCGAGATTGTCCTAGCAATGTTTGCTCGAGCATCACAGTTCACAACCTGCACTAGCAGGGTGGCTTCACCCATTTAGGCCAGGATTCAGCAAGGTACTTAAATACACACCAAGTTTAAATACAAAAATGTTCCTATTGAAGTCAGTGAGACTACTCACATGCTTAAAGTTAGGCATGTTCTTAAAAAACTTGCTGTGACAGGCCATACAGAATCAAGTCATCCCTTTCAGAAGGTGGTGATTTGGTCCTTTTCTTGATTAGTTACAATTAATTTTACCTCTACATTATATTCTGTGTGAACAGTTCAAATTATTCTTGATAATATGGATTACTGAGTTTATAATGAATTTTGTTTGCCATATTCTGCCCATGGCCTTGCTGGGTTCCTTGTTTTGTATGTGAAAACTGTGTAAGCTAACTTTGTGGAAATATGAATATATTGCATTATTCGCATTTCACAGTATCTGTGTTCTCAAGGTAAATTCCGTGATGTACTTTTTCCCACAGTAATATATTTTAAATATCCTGATAATTACACCAATTAGAACCATAAAATACTAGCTGAACTCTGCTTCATTCTAACATAAGTAGAGTAGTAATCAAGATTTCCCAGAAAAAACAGTGACTCACCACAGGAAAGAATGAGCCAGGGATACAGCATGTCTTTATTTTAGAATACCAGACATTGCAGATTACCCAGTGAACAGTTAGTTTCTTATAAATGCCAGCATGTTCAAATCAAAAACTGATTTATTAGAAACAATAAAAAAATCATGTTTCTCTATCGCTTTTATAGAAAAAAGAAATTGATATTAATCAGGACAAAGACAAGTTAGGATGATGGTTAATCGCAGTATAACTTCTGACCACCCTTCAAAAAATTGTCATCAATGTACTAAATGGCTTTATAAAAAGCTATTTAACAGTGAATAATAAAAGGAAGGTTCAAGCATAAATCTGGAAATGGCTCAAGCACAAACTTACATTATCCTTACGATATTTATACTAGAACCCTAACATTCATTTGTGTGTGATTGTCTATATGTGTAGGTAGGTACCTCTCACTCTCTTATTATAGGTAGTGCAGGTAGCTACACCTATAGCTCAGATTGCCCATCACTTTCCATTATAAAAACTGCTTTTAGTTGCTTGTAATTTTGCCAAACTTATTTTGCAAAACTTCCCCTGCAATTGTGCCTAACAGCCTCCAGGGGACACTGCGGTACTAGGCACAGGAAAGAGCCGGGCAACTGTCTGTCTTGTATCTCAAGGCTCCCCCTCCTGGTGTCGGGCTACCATGAAAAGGAGGGAGGAAATAGCCTGACTTGGATGCAGAAGGGCGAGGAACGGGGCAGAGGTAACTGGGGATAGGAGCAGGAGCTAGGAGGGGGACGCAGGGGCAGAAGCCAGGAATAGGGAAAAATAAAATGGGGAGAAGGGTATAGCAGCAGGGGACTGGGTCAGAAGGGTCTATAACTCATTCATGAGTTTCAACATTGCTTTGCTGTTTAGCAAATAGCTGTGAAACCCACTGGCCAATTGTACATCTTCATCCACCTCTAGTGGCAGGTGCATACAAAGGTTACAGCCTTCTACTGCTACCATTTACTCCCTTAGCATAAGTGGTAGAGAACTGTGTTGTGGATCAAAAGATTCCAACCATGCTGATGACCCTAGTGTGTGTGTGTGTGGGGGGGGGGGGGGAGAGATATGAAACCTGGGTAACAAAGAAGAGGAACTGGAATTGCTCATTTATGAGCATAAATTTGATCTAGTCAGTATTACTGAAACCTGATTCTGGTGTTACTGATTCCATAATTGAAATGTTCAAATCAATGGTTATAACCTATTTAGGAAGGATCAAATGGGCAAAAGGAAATGTTCTCGAATACCTATGGATCAATGTCCTAACAGATAAAGCACAAGATGGGGTAGTAGTTGGTGTTTGCTACAGACCACCAAGTCACACTAGGGAACAGGATGACCAGCTCCTTACACACCTATCTATAATGTGTAGGGGAAAAAGCTGCATGATCATGGGAGACTTCAATCTGAATGACATATGCTGGAGGTCTCATGCTGCCCATACAAAGACATCCTTGGAATTACTATATATTATAGATAACAATTTCTTAACTCAAAAAGCATTGCATCCAATTCTATATACTCAATACATGGAAAAATACTAAAATTAATTATTAAATAATCAATTTGTAAGTGCGCAGAGGATAAGAAGAATATAAACAATAGACATACTCAAAGAGTAGTTATCAATGGTTCACTGTCAAACTGGGAGGGCATGTTTAGTGAGATCCTGCAGGGCTTAGTTCTGGATCTGGCACTATTCAATAATTTCATTAATGACTTGGTTAATAGAGTGGAGAGCATGTTATAAAATTTGTATATGACAACGCTGGGACGGGTCACAAGCACTTTGGAGGACAGGATTAGAATTCAAAACTGCCTACAAAAAATTGAGAATTGTTCTGAAATCAACAAAATGAAATTCAATAAAGATAAGTGCAAGTATTTCACTTAGGAAGGAAAAATCAATTGCACAACTACTAAATGGAGAATAACTGATTAGGTGATGGTATTACTGAAAAGGCTCTGGGAATTATAGTAGATCACAATTTGAGTATGAGTCTACAACATGATGCAGTTTTAAAAAAAAAAGCTAATATTGTATTATCAGGAGTGCTGTATGTAGGACACGGGAGGTAATTGTCCCTGTCTACTTAGAATTGGTGAGGCCTCAAATGCAGTACTGGTGCCATGCTTTAGCAAAGATGTGGGCAAACTGGAGAGAGTCTGAAGGAAAGCAAAAAAAAGGTGATGAAAGATTTAAGGAACATATGAGGAATGTTTAGTCTTGAGAAAAGAAGACTGAGGGTGGAACCTGATAATCATCAAATATGTTAATGGCGGTTATAAAGAGGACTGTGGTCTACTCTTCTCCATGTCCACTGAAGGTAGGTGATGAAGTAGTGGGCTTAATCTGCAGCAAGGGATATTTAGGTTAGATATTAGGAAAACCTGTCCAACTACAAGGATAGTTAAGCTCTAAAGTAGGCCTCCAAGGGAGGGTGTGGAATCGCCATCATTGGAGGTTTTAGGAACAAAATACCTGTTTAATACCTGTTAAATAGGTTTAACAAATACCTGTCATGGATGGTCCAGGTTTACTCGCTTGTGCCTCAGCACAGTGGACTGGATTTGTAGACCTCTCAAGGTCTTTTCCAGCCCTAATTTTCTGTGATTCTATATTAGACCTCATCTTGATAGATAAAGAAGTGATCACAGATCTAAAAATTAATCATAACTTAGGTACAAGTGATCACGACTTGTTTACATTTATAATATGCAAACAGAATAAAGTCCTAATCAGTGATAAATATATCTTAGTTGGTGCTTTACAAAGGCCTATTTCACAAAGATGAAAACAATATGAGCCAAATCAGCTGGAAGGAAGAATTTAATCAGAAAAATGAGAATGACAATTGGGAATTGTTTAAGAAAACTTTACCAGATGCCCCAAAAGCCACAATCCTACAATCAAAGTAGAAAGCCATATTGGTTAAATAATTGCCCTACTTTAGAGGGGAGAGAAGGCAGCTATGAAATGTAAAAATATAATACATACCAAACAGAAGAAAGGGGAAAGTTGATAGTAATAAATATAAATCAGAAGTTAGGAATTGTAGAAAGCTGATAGGAAAAGCAAAGGGACACAAGGAGAAATCTCTGGGCAGCAGAGTTAAGGACAATAGGGAGCGTTTAAAGTATATTAGGACAAAAAGAATCCTAACAATGGTGTTGGTGAGTTACTAGATGAAAATGGTAGAATTATCAATAATAAAGAAAGGCAGAGTGTTCAATAAATATTTCTCTTCTGTATTTGGGAAAAAAACAGATGATGTAGTCCAGCGATTCTCAGTAGGCAGCCTGTGGACCAAATGTGGCCCACCAAGGCTTCCTGTGTGGCCTGCCAGCTCACCTTAAAAAATTATAATTAAATTCTTGAACAATAATGCCTTGCCTATATTTGCCTACGACTTCCTTAGTAAGTAACTTACTGACAGTGCTTAATTTGTAATGAAAGAGGTGCCAGGGCTCAGCCCTAGCAAGCCCCAGCACAAAATTAAACACTGCTTATTGGATCTTAAGTTCTTACAATAGCATCGGCTACATTTGAGCTAGGATGCCACCCATTTTTTCATTACAGATAGAAATGGATCCAAAAATGAATGCAAGTGGGAGTAAATGTAGCAAAGTCGACAGCGAATACTGAGCTTTTAACCCAAACTGGACAGTGGATTTTCTTTTTATTATGCCATCTCATTTAAACGCAAAACCTTTGTGTTTAATAGGTCAAACCATTGTATCTGCCAGTAAGGTCGTCAACACTTTGAATCAAAGCACAGTAGCTTCTACGTGGCCTATGCTCCTGGCAGTGTTGCAAGACATGACAAAATTGAAAATTTGAAGTCTTCATATCACACTTCAAATGTTGTTTTCACAACATCAGAGACTGTACAGGAAAAAGCAAGAGGCCATGTAAGCAGTGTCAGGGATCTGTTTGGAAAAGTGTGTGCCTTTCAGAGAAATCTTGAAATCTTTAAGACAGACATAACAGGAAAGATGTTGCACTTTCCCACATTGCGTGTTGTTGCTACAGATGAAACTTCAATGAAAATGATTCAAGAATTCCTAAACAATCTGATCAAAAGTTTTAAAAAGCCATTTGAGAATTTTAAAATTCCAAAGGATTTGCTTTTATTTGTCTGTGATCCATTTGTTGTCTCTGCCAATGGACCTTGCCCTTCTGAAGCAAAGAATTTTATAGATTCAACTGATGAAGGTACCTTTTAATTAGAAATTGTAAGGCTCAAGAGTTCAGAAGTCTTGAAGAGCCATGAGAATGATTAAAGAATTAGAAAACACACCTAATATGATAGACTCGAGAAGTTAAAGCTGTTTAGCTTAACAAAGAGGTTAAAGGGTGACTTGATTACAGTTACAAATATTTAACAATGGGCTCTTCAACCTAGCACAGAATGGAACAACACGATCCAGTGTCTGGAAGTTGAAGCTAGATAAATTCAGACAGGAAATAAACTGTTATATATATATATAAAAACACAGAGAGGGCAATTAACCTTTGGAATAACTTATCAAGGGTCATGGTGGATTCTCCATCACTGACAAATTTTAAATCAAGATTGGATTTTTTCTGGAAGATCTGCTGTAGGAATTATTTTGAGGAAGTTCCAGGGTCTGTGCTGTACAGGAGGTCAGACTAGATGATCACAATGGTTCCTTCTAGCTTTGGAATCTATGAAGCTATGCTTAAATTTTTGTTTTTTCAATTTTCTTGTTTTTAAAAAGCATGGGAAGTTACACACACTAGCCCGGCCCCCACATTAAAAGAACATTAAAACCGCTGGGGTTGACTCAGGTTCTGTCTATCTCTCTGCAGGACCTCTGCCTCATTTGTTGCAGAAGTTGGAAGGCATGTAGTGAATGAGGCAGGGAATTGCAGGAAGATAGAGAATGGACTTGTGGCAAAGATAGATAAATGTCACTCTGGAGAATTGGATTCTGCCACAGAGTTCCTATGTGATGCTAGGCAAGTCAAAACACTAAAATTTTCACAATTGGCCACTGTGTTTTCCTCATTTTCTTGGTACCTGACGTAAGAGGTCTGATTAGCAGAAGTGCTGAGCATTCACAACAACTGAAGTCAATGGGAGCAATGTTTTGAACATGAAGTGATATAAAATGTTAAGTATTGTGGAAAAAAATCAAGCCATAAGCATCTCAAATTGGACACCCAAAATTAGTTGACATTTTTGGCTTTCATGTCTCTTCATCAGTTCCCCATGTGTAAAATGAGAATAATAATACCACCTCCTCTTACAGGGGTGTTGTGAAGATCTATTCCTTAAGTTTGTAAAGAACAAAGATACTTCTTTGAAAGCACCATAGAAAAGCAATAATTCTATACTGAGTTCATGGCATAGAGTAAATAATACCTGGAGCCACAGACTGAATGACAAGAAATACTGAATAGCTACCCATTCAGAGAACACTTTCCATCCTGTGCATTGAATAAGGCAATGGTTCTGTGGCAAAAACACTATGTGATCACTGTAATTAAAGACAGATAATCACAATGCATTTGCACAAGGGATCCAAATTAAGGTTGAACAGGCAACCTTAATTCTGGCATTTCCCAACTATTGTGTGCTTGATTTTGGGACCTTAATGTTCCTTGAGCACAGGATTGATTGTTTTGCATGTGTAAGTATTATATAGATTATATATATGGAAAGGGGGAAGAGAGAGAGAGTGCATGCACGCGCATATTAACCATGTGGTTTTGGAATGACAATAATGTACATGGAAGTAAAATTGAGAGCTTTAGCATTGTCATTAATAGCATTCCTGACACAAACTGCCTTTTGCTAAGCATAACTTAAAAAATAATATAGCCATGGTGTTTTTACACACAATTCCCTAAATTTATCATTAAAAAACCTTTGGTGGGAAAAGAAGGTAGAATTATTCTTATGCTGTCACAATACGCTGCTACCACTGCTGAATTTTGTTTGGAATAATATGGCCTTAATGCCCCCATCTCCTGCTGAATTGCTCAGACTGGTAGTAGATTAGAGTAGAGAGAGGTGCCAGTATTATCTGTGTTAGTGCTCCAGAGGTCACACTACACTAACAAGACTGCCCCAGTCAGGGATGACAGAATCCAGCTGTTGGATTTCGGGCTGGGCCTTCAGCTGAGTTAGACGGATCCACTTAATGCCAGGGATGTGTCTCAGAAGATTAAGTATTCTAACTAGTTACTTTCCACCTCTGGAAAAAGTGTCTGGCTCATCATTATTGTCCTCTTTTTAGAAGAGGCCTATAGTATATGGGAAACCATTTACCTCTTTAACCTTGTGAACCTTAGAGGCACTATGTACTCTTATTTTGAATGTAGAGAACAAAGTTGTGGCTTCTACCTAAAAGTGATCTAATGCACCACTGAAACACAAGGTTAATATCTGATTTTAAGAATGTCATATATTTTAGAACATAAAAGGGGGCTCATCTAAATGTTCTATATCATATAGGCTCCAGGATATCAGCAGTGAGTCAGAATTTAAATCTACATGAGGGGTTTGCATTAGCACATATGAAATCATTTTAAAGTGTTGTAACAATATACTATGAAAAGCTTGCTTCCTTAAACAGAGGCCTAATATAAAAACGCCCCTTTGAAAGATATAGTGTCAAGTATATTATTTATTACTTTACGGTTTGGAATACCCTTCTAGAAACTTGAAACTTTTACCCTATTAGTTTTTTGTACGTTCTCTTGTGATTTTTATGAACAGGGCACAAGCTAGCCTGGCTCTGCCCTACTTGCTGCTGACTTGTTTGTGTATAAGCATCACCAATGAAGTCATCATGGTTCTGAGACTGGAGATTTTTTGGCTGGCCAGCAGAGGGTACTAGAGTTTTCTAATGACTTTGCAGCTCAAGAGCAAAACAATTGTAAGGTCCAAATGTACCTGTTTTTTTAAATCTCTTAGTGGCAATGATTGCTTTTTTTTAAAAAAAAGTCTCACATTACAGTGGCCAGGATTGGTCCAAAGTATTCACCCATTTAAAGTGTAAAATGTATTTTTGAAGAAGCTTTGTCCCTTTAAGAACAAAAAGATGGGGTAATAATGATACTTGGACTCTTTGGGATAATGTACTACTAGATGTCAACTAGAGAAAAGGAGCAGAGTCTCAAGTTTCAACACAAAAATTTGTGAATCCCTTGGGATCTCTGTTGAAGTGAACAGGAGACTGAGATTTCAGACTACCACCTCTTGTGGATTTGAGAAAAGGTGCTTCTTTTCACTAGCTGGCATTTGTGAATTTTAGAAAGTTCTGTTTCAGAAACCACCTGTGGAAAATTATTGTTCATATTACTGTTCCTTATTAATGTACAGCATTATCGGCATTTCTTCTCGGCCAAATGCTGAGTTTAGCACAGGTAGATGATACTTGAGAGATCAATAACCCCTCTTCCCAGAATAGATTACTCAATAGATTGCCTGTGGATAATAAATTAAATAACCCCACAAAAGGGGAAAATAGGTTAGCATTGTTTGTGTAGTTATGAAGTATAAAGAAGGCCTCAAGGGTGGTGGTAGGGCTTCATGGACCATTTTGAAGGGTTTGTTTTCTCTGTTAGTTTATTACAAGAGAAATTCAAAGTTGGTCTCTTCTGTTTTTCCTGGAAGTTTCTGTGATGCCTGGATAACTAATAGGATTAGAGACGCAAGAACCAATAAAATGAAATCTGAGCAATTAAGAGGAAGAGAATTCAAATATTTTAGTAACAGAATATCACTAGTCTGATGTCCTGCATAGATCAGGAATTACTGGTTAAAATTCTCTGCACTGTATTCAACAAAAATATGGTTGAATTACAGGATAAGCTTTAGAATGTCATCTGGTCTCAATTTAAAGATTCTGCATAAAATTTTCACTCCTAAGTGCCTAAGTCCCCTTAAAAATTGGGCTTAGAAACCTAAATCACTTAGGCACTTTTTTTTTTTAAAAAAACACCATACCCCTTGGTAAACTGTTAAAAAAGGTCTTCTTATTTCCAGGTTAATGCTGCTTAAAAGTTGTGTTGTGTTTCTCCCTGTTAACCCTTATGGGATGAAGACAGCAAAAATAGAAAAGCAGCAATTTTTCCACTTTTTGCAGGATATTAAAAAAAATCTGGGTAAAAATCAGGAACACACTGAATTAAATGCTTCTGAGCTAGCATTTCCTAGAAAAGAGATTCTTAAACAGAGCAGTTCCAGATTATATGGCCTGTTGGTTTAGTCATAATGCATGTGTAAGTCCCAAGCAGTAATGTTAGCAGGCACTGCACTAGGGCATCCAATTTTGAGGATGAATGAGCTTACCTGGGGAGAAGGTGTGTCAGTGTGCCAGTAAGTGATACAGACATGCTTAGAGAGGAGAGGACAGAGCCTCCAAGACCTTTGACCAGCATAGTCACATATTCTGGTTTCCCTCTTTCAACATGTAGTTCCCACTGAGGTTTCTGTAGCCCTGGGTCTGAAGTAATCTCCATGGAGCTCCGAGGGTGGAGATGGGGACCAGATTAGGGTGGGCTCTCTAACCTAACATGGATAAAAAGAAAATATTTTACTGCTGGAGCATGGAGGTTTTAGGAGAGGTGGGCTGGGGTGCTGAATACCCACAACTGTCATGCTGGTGTACTTTGCCCTGATAATTCCACCACTGTTCAGTGAGCTGTCACTTTTTTTCTCCCTACCCATCACTCATCCAGGGAGGAAACTGCTTTCCCTCTAACACCCCCTTATTAGGATATCCCTAAAGGCACTACCCTCCCTGGCTTCATTACCCAGTGTCCTGACTGCCAGTTATAATTATTTATTCTTAAAACAGCGCCATTGCTATCAATAGTGTTTTGCAAACAAGCAAAAGACAGGCCCTGCCCTGAAGAGTTCACAGTCTAAGTTAAACATTATTAAAGAGGTGATGTCAGACGAGAGAGCTAAGAAAAGAGCACGATTTAAACAGTATAAGATTGTGAGGTAATTTGTGGTAACATACTTAATTTATTTTTAAGGTGAAGTTGTGAGCTTTGTCCATTTTTTAAAATATTGAGACAGAGGTGAGGTCAATGTTGGAGAGTTGACCGAAGTTTTGAGGTGGGATTGAAGGAGGAGAGGGAGGAGCATGGCAAAAAGGCTCAAGTGTGTCACTCTAGAGATAGGAATAATGTTTCAGGGGTTAGCATGCTAGCCTGGGACTCAGGAGAGCAGGGTGTGGTTCCCTGGTGCACCCAGGATTCCTGTGGCTTGGTCTACACTAAACCCCCAAATTGAACTAAGGTACGCAACTTCAGCTACGTGAATAACGTAGCTGAAGTTCGAAGTACCTTAGTTCGAACTTACCTCGGTCCACACGCAGCAGGCAGGCTCCCCCGTCGACTCCGCGGTACTCCTCTCGCCGAGCTGGAGTACCGCAGTCGACGGCGAGCACTTCCGGGTTCGACTTATCGCGTCCAGACAAGACGCGATAAGTCGAACCCAGAAGTTCGATTGCCAGCCGCCGAACTAGCGGCTGGGTATAGACGTACCCTGTGTGTATTTAGGCAAAACACTTAGCCTCATTGTACCACAAATTCTCCATCAATAAAATGAGAATAAGAGGACTCCCCTTCCTTCCTGTTGTGAGGATTGCTACATTAAAGATTGTGAGGTGCTCGGATATGACAGTAACTGGGATTAGATAAATAGCTAATCTAGATAAAGCTAGATTCTCGCCGGCGAGAGCACAGGGTTTAGCAGAAATGTCAGAGTACAGGGTATAAACTGGAGACACAAACTGGAGACATGCATCCGACGAAGTGGGCATTCACCCACAAAAGCTTATGCTCCAATACATCTGTTAGTCTTAAAGGTGCCACAGGAGACTCTGTCGCTTTTTACACATCCAGACTAACACGGCTACCCCTCTGATACTAAACTGTAGATAGGCAGAGCTGAAGCTAAGAATAAAGAGCTTCGATTTGAGGCAGAAGTCAATGAAGAGCTAGGAAAGGGACTGAAGGAGGTCAGTGGTGTTAGATGGTCATAGTCGCAAGAGAAAAAAAAATATGCCGGGTGGAATCCGTACTAGCAGAGGGGTTTGGCAAATGCAAAAGCACGATAGAGATACCCTCATAGGGTCTTCCTTTTAAAAAAGGTCCAAGTAAGACTAAATAGTTCTGCTGGCTCTGTGCCATGCAGCAGGGTAGGATCAAGATTTGTCTAATCTAATCATTCTCATATTCAAAAATCCTTTAAAGTGGCTTCCTATTTATGGAGAAATTTACAGCCAAAGAGGGAAGAATCCTAGTGCTCAAATTCTAGCCAAGAACAGAATGAAATTTACACCAATTTGCATTTACAGGTAGAGTTTGATGCAAATTAGGTAATAGGCTTCATTAAAACTCTTCAGCTCATATATATTCAATTGGTTATTTTTCTTCTTTTAACTCAAGATCATTTTATTACATTCCTTGGACAATACTCCGTTAACTTTCTACTTGTTCATTTTGATGGATTATAATGAAAAGTCTGTATACCTTATAAAATGCCTGCATCGTGTCTGAAAGGTGATGAGGATACAATTTTATGAGATTCTTACAACAGTTCATCTAAAATGTTTCTTTCACATGTAAAGAAATATGCAACTTAGAAAAAAGACATCAGAAATATAAAGGTATAATATCTGCAAACTTGTGTACAACATGAAGGTTAGGGTTAGCCATTTTAAAATGGTTAAATTTAAGCAGGCAGTTAGAGCTAATCCGATCCCTCTCCTAGAGGGTCATTTGAACAGTTAAATTTAGCATATCTTATCTGTAAACACACTAATTATTTTTTACTAATTTAGCTCTATTTACATGTGAAATACTACTGGATCTGATGTACGGTCTCATCTTAAACATAGAAAAGCCAATTTCTGCATGCCAAATCCAGCCTCTCACGTGACCAGTGATCATTTTTGAGGCCTTGAACAGCCTTGAACAGATCATTTTCTGTTGAGAAAAATTGTTGTCAGGGACTCAACTGTCCTTTCCATTGAAATAGATTCTCTATCACCTGGCTGAGCTATAACCAGTTTCAGAAGAGAAGAAGCTGCTTCACCTTCAGCAGATTCATCACACTGCCTTCTGCTGACTTATTACTGATTTGCACATTCATTACACTATTACAAAGATAAAACTACAGAGCTTATAGGAGGTGCTGTCAATGTTTAAGTTTTTACAAATTGCCTTTACAGTTAGAAGGGAAAAAAGAATGAACATGTCAATTAACATGGCAAATATTTCAAAAGAATAGTGAAAAAAAATTAGGGACAGGAGGATCTGCTTTCAGAACAAGAGTTGGACAAGTGACTGTGACAGA